>NC_136071.1:573053292-574326274 GCF_964261635.1 Lissotriton helveticus | reverse complement strand
GTGTTCAAGCTCGCTGAACTTAGTGGGTCTAGGCACTCCCCATATGTTGGCTGGCCGGCCAAAAACTATCTCATATGGACTAAGTTTCACTCGTGAATGCACAGTCATTCTAGTGGACAGGAGTGCTAAGGGTAGAGCGTCAGGCCATTTAAGACCTGTGCTCGCTTGGATTTTGGCCAGTTTGAGTTTTAAAGTGCCATTGTAACATTCTACTAGACCAGCTGATTGGGGGTGATTTGCAGCATGGAACTTCTGCCGAATACCTAGCCCTTCACACACTCTCTTCATCACACGACCCACAAATTCACTTCCATTGTCAGACCAGACCATTCTAGGCATTCCAAACCTGGGGAAGTACTCTTTCACAAGGGCTTTTGCTGTGGACAAGGCAGTATTGTCTTTTAGGGGATAGGCTTCTACCCATCTTGAGAAGGCACAAACAACAACGAGTACGTATTTTAAGTTGTTGCACCTCTCCATGTGGATGAAATCTAGCTGCAAAACCTCGAACGGATACGTAGGAGGTGCAAAGTGACCAGCTGGAGTTGGGGTTCCCCTACCAGGATTGTGTTTCAAACATACCATGCAATTCTTGACAACATTCTCTGCACACTTGGGAATCCCTGAATTCTTCCATACTGGGGCCAACAACTCGCAAATCCCTTTCACGCTGATATGAGCCATTCCATGAGCCATTGTAACCACTGCAAGCACATATGCATCGGGTAACAACCATCTCTGATGCTCTGATAATTCAATCCAGCAACCATTTGCATCCATTCTACCCGTATTTTCTCTCCACGTGCTCAATTCTTTCTCTGTGGCCTCAGCTTGAATGGACTTCACACTCTCTATTGTGTCTTCACACATTCCAACATCACCAGTCCATCTTGCAGGGCCTGCAACATACATTCGGCTCATTACATTCTTTGCCGTTTCCTTCGCGATCTCATCAGCAAATGCATTTCCACGACCTACATCATCAGTCACCTTCTTGTGAGCACTACATTTCACAATCGCCATTTGCAGAGGCAAGGTCAGTGATTCAAGAAGCTCATTCACCAACTGACCATGCTGAATCTTAGCTCCATGCAAAGTCAGGAATCCACGTTCTCTCCACAATCGCCCAAAACTGTGAGCCACTCCAAATGCATACTGACTATCAGTGTAGATAGTCACTTTCATCCCTTTAGACAACACACATGCTCTCGTGAGTGCAATCAATTCTGCTGCTTGAGCCGAATTATGTGGGACACGTGCAGCTTCAACAACTGTATGCAAAGTCGTAACGGCATATGCTGCAGTCGTGTCACCACTCGGGAGCTTGAAGCATGAACCATCCACCCATAATGTACCATCACATTCAGCAAGAGGAGTATCGGATAGATCTATTCTCCCTTTCGTCTCATCCTCTGTTCTGAGAAAACAATTGTGCTGTTCTGAAACATCTGATTCCTCTGCAATTGGCAACAACGTAGCTAGGTTTAAGGTACTGCATCTTTTTATGTGCACATGACTCGCTAACAGTGTCAATTCGTAGCTGGACAATCGAGCACTAGTTAAGTGCTGTGTCTCGGTTCTATTTAACAACGTGTCTACTGCATGTGGGACCATCACGATTAGTGTATTATTCATTACTAGACCAGCAGACTGTCGAATAGAGACAGCTGCTGCTGCTGTGGCTCTTAAACAACTCGGTAATGCTTTTGCCACCAGATCCAAGGTCGACAAAAAATAGGCACATGGACGCTGCCAACCTCCAAACAACTGAGTCAACACCGATAATGCACAGCCCTCCTTCTCGTGGACATATAATGTGAAAGGCTTACTGTAGTCGGGGGTACCTAACACAGGGGCCAAACACAATGCTGTGCGTAATTCGAGAAGACCAAGGAATGGGATTGGGTGTGTTTTTACACGTTAATGCCACCAAAGGTTTGGCCAATAACGAAAAATTTGGAATCCACTGTCTACAGTACGATGTAATGCCCAAGAAAGCACGCACTTCTCTCTGTGTTCTTGGCACATTCAATTTCGCTATTGCCTGAATTCTTTCTGGGGTCAGTTTCCTTCCCTCCTTCGATAAGAGGTGACCTAGGTAGGTCACTTCTTGTCGGCAATATTAAGTTTGGAAAGTGACACCTTGTGATGTAAATCACACAGATGACACAGTAATGACAGTGTGGCCTTTTTACAAATTTTCTCGGTATCTGCAGCAATGAGCAAATCATCCACATACTGTACAAGAGTAGCACCTTCAGGCAAAACAATCGTATCAAGCTGTGTTTTTAGAGCTTGACTGTATATTGATGGACTTTCACAGTAGCCCTGAGGAGCGCGTTTAAAGCGGAAGCTGCGACCTCCTAAACTGAAGGAAAAAATATCCCTGCTCTCCTCAGCAATCGGAATGCTGAAGAAGGCATTCTTCAGGTCAATCACTGAAAACCAAGAGGCAGAGGCTGGAATCATAGTCAATAATGTGGTAATGTCGGGAACAACTGGGAATTGTGGCACAACTATTTTATTCACCTCTCTAAGATCAATCACGAATCTGTACACAGGTGGCTGGGAAGGGTCAGTTCGTTTTAATAACAGGCAGAACTGGACTATTGCAAACGTTGCCTCGCGTTTCTTCAATCACATCTTTTTCAATCAATTCGTAAACGATCGCTAGCAAAGCTTTTTCACCCTCACTAGATATCCTATATTGTAGAATTCGTGGCATTTTAACATTGGCTTTCAATGTTACAACATATGGTGGAATTTCTAAAAGACCCACATCATTTGGACCAGCGGCCCAAAGAACATCCGGAAGAAACGACAATTCTGCTGGGAGTTTATCCCTCGACAAATACATGGGAGAAACCACTGTCTTACCTAAAGTAAGTTGTACTCCTGAAGGAGAACAGTACAAAGTCGCATACAATCTTTTTAACAAATCCAATCCTAGCAAGTTTTCGCCACAACCTGTTGTCAGAATGAGGGGTGCTTCGAATTCGCAAGGACCAACAGAAAGAGATAAAGGGTCAGAAATCGGATTTCTAACTGGGGCGCCAGAAAAACCTACAGAAACGTTCATTTCGCCAGACAAAGGTGCGCCAGGGAGTTTGGAGTGCATAATAGAACTCTTTGTAGCACCAGTATCCAACAGAAAAGGTTCTGACACACCTGATGTAATCACCTCAACGTAGGGTCCACTCTGATCTACTGGAACTGAAACAACTCCCTCTCTTTGTCTATGGCTGTCCTAGCAATTATTACCCTCCAAATACTCATCTTCTGTATAGTAATCATCAACATAGTATTGAGCTGTCCTGTCAGATGCGTTGTTCTGTTGATCAAACCTATTCATAGAATTTTGTGGTGGAAGGGGACGTGTGTTCTGGGGGACGTGTGTTCTGGGGGACGTTTCCAGGTCCTCTACCTCTAGGCGCTTGCTTAACACCACGACCTCTTACACCAGAAGCACCATTTGCACGCTGTAACAAAATAGGGCAACTATACTTAAAATTACCCTCTTCCCTGCAATATGAACACTGGTTGGGGCCTACAGGTACACGGGGTTGAGTATACTCGACTCTTTGCGAGTTCCTCTGATACCGTTGAGGCTGCTGAAAATTATTCTGATAATTATTCTGACCATTATTATTTTGATTACCACCACCACGTGGCGGATATGCTTGCTGCAGCAAAACCTTTGTTTTTAATTCCTTGGTTTTCTTTTCTACTCTATCTTTCTCGTCTTTGTCTCTATTCTCGTAATATTGGGCAGTAGCTAATATCTGCGCTGAAGATGAGACTGCCCAAGAACTTTCTGAATCCTTTAACTTTTTACACAATTCTGGAAGCAGATTGTGCACGAATTTATCAACGAACAATCTCTGACCACCTTCTGTGGTCATATCTTGACCGCTGTGGTCGACAAAGGTTTCTTCAAACCTGGTGAAGAAATCTGAGACTGTTTCCTCTTTCTTCTGCTTGCATGCAGACAACTTATCCCAATTTACACGTATTGCAGGCATTATCGTTTTCATGTAATCTACTATTTTACCAGGGAGTTCTGCTATCAAAGGCTCAGGCTTGGCACCACCAACTTGTCGGGCATCTGCAGCGGCAATATTAGCCCATGAGTCACCCAACTCTTGATCATGATCTGTATGGCGAATTTTACCCCATAAAGGCTGTGGAACAACATTCCCAAATAACATATCGATATCGGCTAAATTCATTATGCATGACCCAGCGGTTTGTGACAACTCTTTGTAATACCCTGCAGGATTTTTACGCGGATCAGGTAATGTCTGCTTAAGGGCTAAGACTTCAGCTCGCTTCCATGGGACATGTACCCATACACGCTGAAAGTGTGGCAGAATAGGCGGTTCAACAGTTGTGTCATCCTCTCTCCATTGTGGGGGAACTTCTCTCATCGGGTATTGTCGCGCCTTTTTCCTACTAGATGCACCAGGCTCAGATTGTGACCCGGAACTGCTCCCCTTACTCCGATATGATAACAATATTTCAACCGCTTTCTCCACATCAGGACCTACAATCATGCCCTCTCCAAACTTGAACCGCACACAACACAATTCCTGCGGGTTGCATTCTAAATCATTGTCTTCCAAATCCTCACAAAGGAAAACACACATCTGTTCGAAAACATATCTCTGCGTCGGTGCTTCCCATTGATGGAAGACTTCCATGACCGACTCTACATCATATTTTACGGTGTCCATAACCCACTTTCGTGCTAAATGATTCAGTGAGTCTCTCTCTTGATAGGCAGCCAGTCGACTTCGCAACTGTCTTCGTTCCATTTTAGGGGTCGTAGTAGGCGACCCAAAAAGAGGCAAAAGAAGGTTAGTGACAGTGCTGGCCATTTTCTGCCGAATGGAAGGTGAAACTGAAGGAAGAACGGGGTGAGATAAGGCAGAGGCACAGATACCAGCAGAGGAGGCATCAGGAGAAATAGAAGGAGCACTAGGCAAAATCGTAGAGGGAGCATTAGGAGAAGTAGAAAGTATAGTAGGCAAAATCGTAGAAAGCACAGGTGGAGAAGATGTGGTCGGTGGGCCTGGAGGAGGCTGCCCCGTAGAGACAGGAGTCAGCTGAAGAACAGCTGGTGGGTGCTGCGGAGGAACAGGAGGTGTAGGTTGCACGACTAAAGGTTGCGGGGGTGCGGTGGCATTTTGCGCATAGGGGGGTGGCGAACTTAGTAAATGCGACATTAATGGATCTTTTCCACGCTCTTTTGCTGCCTCTTGTTGAAGAGACTGCAAAACTGGATAGCATTTATCCATTGCCATTTTACGTTGCCTGTGCAACTGCTCACTCATCTGCTCTTCTTCATTGTCTTGAAACTGCATAGCAGCTTGCATTACTGAAAGTCCCCCTTCTCTCTTATTTTTCTTAGCTAATTTGATTTCCTTTTGTTTGGCCTCCTTACGCCATAGGCGGAAAGAGTCAAACATCGCCGGCCGGGCTTTCTTTTTGAAAAGTTTAACTTCAAGGTCATCTAAGATTTCGGTATCAAAACTACCATATTGGGGCCATTTTAAAACACCATCTTTGCTGGTGTATTTGATCCACACTTCATTGTATGTGATGGGGCCTACCCCATGTTTCACATATAACTCGTAAGTTGGAGTTCCTACCGGAGGAACCGGACATGAGTCCTCCAATCGGGAGTCCCTCTTACAACCAAGACAAAACAAATTTCCAAGTCTAAGACTAGGCATCTTCGCTCTCTAGTCTAGTTCCAAACTTCAAAGGATTATCGATTACGATATTTCTCGTGTAAACACGAGTCCTTCGGTTTTGGTGCTTGCAAGTACCAACAATTATCCCAAAGGATACCCAAGACTAAGACCAACTAAGGACTGGGAGACGCTCCACTTATACTTAACTGAGATATTGATGACGTCACCAGAAGACTCGTCTTAGTGTTTCGCTCTATCAAACTTCAAGTGTTCTAGAAGTACAACACACGGGGAAGTATATTCTCAGGAGACTGCTCGAATTTACAAAGTCAGGCTTCTCTCTTTATACAGAATATTCAGCTTCAGGCAAACATTCTTCGAATTTGTAGTATGCCATTTACAGTTATTGGTTACAAAAGAAAAGCAGAGTCATGATGACATGTACATATTTCACTTCGTGCTGCCCACAACAAATCACTCGGCGAGGCCCAACATTTCATCAGATATCGGTGGACCCCCAATAAAAACGGGCCCGTCCCCATCATAAAGCAAGTGAAGAAAAGAGTAGAGACAGATGTGGGCGAGATACGGCAGGTGTGCGCACTGAAATGGTTTTATGGCTTGTTGAGCCTTGATGCTATCTTGCTCGGCCACTGGGAGGGGAACTGACCTAACGAGTTCGGCCTGGGGCAATGGTTCCAGCTTGCATAGGTCATAGAAAAGTCGATTAAGGTGTACGTGTCCTTGTGGAATTGAATTCAGCTGGATTAAGGCCTATGTAAAGGGCAACACAGAAATGGAAGCCAAGGGTTCAGAAAGCAAATGACGATTTCGAGGTGAAATCGTCACTCGAATGTGCTGAAAATATATGTACATGGTGTGCTCGTCATTCTCGGTCTTTTGATACCAAATTCGTCATGTTTCAACAAAGTTTTAATTCTTGAGTCCAGAACGGTTACCAGAATTTTCAGAACCACAGCGGGTCCAGTTAAAAGCAAAGTAACCCAAGTAATAACAAAGTGTCAGTTTAAAATTTAAGATCTCAGTTCAAGCAGCTCGCCCCTCCCGGCTTCCACCCCAGGAGTGGTGTCGTAGATGCAAGGTCTCTTGCAAGGCCTCCCATAGTATGGCAACTGCCATACTATGGGAGGTAGTGGCATTGCTAGTGTTTGTCACTAGGTAGGTTTCACCTAGTATGATCTGGTCAGGGTTCACAAAGTTAGGTGTCACCATAGTGACATTGGCACATGTGTCCCTGTAGGCCTGAGCCATCTTGTCATTAATAAAAGGTATCTGTCTGTACTTGCTCAGATTACTGGGACTTACAGTAGAGGACATTGCTATGTCCCTATCACAGACAAGAACAGCCTGAGTTGGTACTCTGACTAGGCCAGAGTCCTCCTCAGTTCCCAGGGTTAACCCTACTACACCCTTTTGCTGGGTACCACAACTAACAGCTGGACTAGGGGGAACAGTTGCCTTAGGGGCATAGGTGGTTGGTGCTGTGCCCTTCTTGGTGCACTCACTAAACCAGTGAGAGACTGATTTACAGTATCCACACCAGGGCGTCTTTGGACCTTCTTGTTTCTGTTTGTTCTTTTTGGAGCCACCCTCCCCCTGTGCCTTTTGGGGGCCTGGTGAAGACTTCTGGTCTTTTTGTTTCTGCTCATTACCCTTCTGGTCTGCCTTTTTCTGATCACCCCCTTGGTTCTGGTTTTTCTGCTTAATCCTGGTTGTGACCCATTTGTCTGCTTTCTTTCCCAATTCTTGGGGTGAGGTCAGATCAGAGTCAATCAGGTACTGATGCAATAGCTGGTTTTGACAGTTGCTAAGGATTTGCTCTCTCATGATCAAATTATACAATCCTGTATAGTCCCTAACTTGACTTCCCAATAACCAGCCTTCCAGAGCCTTAGTGGCACAATCAACAAAATCAGTCCAGTCCTGAGTCTGTGCCTTCCGGGTATCTCTGAACATCAACCTATACTGTTCAGTGGTTAGGCCAAACCCATCAATCAGAGCACTCTTCAGGACAGAGTAGTTGTTAGCATCCCCATCACTAACTGTGAGGAGCTTATCTCTACCTTTTTCAGAAAAGGAGAGCCATAAGATTGCTGCCCACTGACTTTGGGGTACCTGCTGCACTTTGCAGGCCCTCTCCAAAGCAGTAATCCACTTGTGGATGTCATCCCCTTCTTTATAGGGGGGCACAATCTTGCTTAGGTGTCTATTTTCATAGGACCTATCTTTATCCTTAGGGATATTGCTGCCACCAGTGGGTTCTAACCCACTCTCTCTATGCTTTCTAGCATGAGCAAGCTTCTCTTTGGCCAGGGCAACCTCAAGTTCCTGTCTTTCAATCCTAAGAGCAGCCTCTCTCATCTTTGCCTCATGTGATGGATTTTCACAAGGATCGTCGTCAGAGGGCTACTAGCCAACGGGCCAGCAACCGGACAACGCGTCGAGCAGAACACAAGCAGAAGGGCCCCACGCAGATCTCGTGGAGTGTGGAGAGCTGGTCTTCGGTGCAGGTGGAGTTCGGTGTCGGGGTGTCTCAGTCCCCAGTGCACATCTTCGAGGATGCCTCAGGAGCTGCGCTGTTAGCAAGTTGAAGACTTTCCAAGTTGCCTGGTTCCATGGATTCCGACGCCTTCCACTGAGCTCAGCTGTGCTGGAGTCGTGCAGTGGGGCAGGAGGAGTCTTGGAGTCGAGGTCTTGTCAGGCTCTGCGCTCGAGTTCCGGCGGGAACAGGGAAAAAGCAAGCCGTCTAGTTGCTGGATGGTTTATACAGAAAGATTTTTGGACGACGTAGGGTATAATAGGTGCACTAGGGATAGTACATCAAATTAGTGATAACACTCCACCAACTACTGGGGCATCATCCTACCCCAGATTCAACTAAACAAATGCAAAAATGAGCTGGGAGTGCTTGTTTTATCTCAGACTCAATCAGAAATTTTAATCTTCAAAAGAAACATACATCAATTTACAATTCAAAAAATATAGTATTCTTCTTGATGTTCAGTTCAAAAATACAGTTTTATTCTTGATGTTCAACAGCCGACGCGTTTCGTCCTAGAGGCAGGACGTCATCAGGGCTGCAAATGCAAAACACATAATACAGATGCATCAGTACATATGTACAATCTCAATCCTATGCGTACAATCTCAATCAGTAATGACCTGAAAACATAACTCAAATCTCTTAAAAACCAATCATTGTGATACAGCTCAGGGTGCCGTGTGGTACTTTACAAAGAATTTAATAACTTCACACTATTAGAAAAAACAATAATAACAGATAAATAAGCGGGCACTTCTAGCCTATGATTCTCACTCTAGATACAATCTGATGTTTCCCATTTAAACAATCAAATTATGCATCCACATCCTGGGAACAGAAAAGCATGCAAACTGCTGCATAGTTATATTATTTATGTCATTGATGAATAGCTCACCTCGTACTCTTATCTTGTGGTTCCTCTGATATTACGATTTAGACTTTCAAACTAGGCAATTGTGCTACAAGAGGTCAGATCCTTCATCACAGTACCGGAAATTATCATAAACTAGGGTGGGGCAGAAGAAAAGGAAGACCAATAAATTACCAAACATGATCTGCATATCTACCCGATTGTGATTCCCAAAGCTCCACAGCTCTCTGAACTTAGAGTCACCCTATCTGTCATAATGACATTTTATATCTACAAGAAATGCGTACCTGGAAAACCCTAGATCACTGTATTTCTCAAATCGATTAATCCTTTATTCCTTTAATCGAGAGTCCTTTAAAAACTAGTCAGCAAAATGGTATTCATACCTAGAAAAGTCAAGAAAATACCTTAATGTGTTAAGTTGCTCAGCCCACCCTCTCTGATCTTAAAAGATTTCCATATTCTATCTTGACTTACCATAATCCAATACAATGTAGCCTAAGAAACAAATAACATCTATTCTCCAATGATCCTATTAATCCGTTCTGAACCAATCCATTCTGCAAAATAACAATAAACAGAATTTGTAGCCTTCCCATCTCTTGTTCTACTATTGCCTATTGCCCCAAAGCTCCGCCTGCACTCACCCTTAGCAACACGACCTCCTGCTCCACACCATCCGGACTCGATAAATTCCGAAGGTGTAATGCTCCGAACTCCCTATGCTTAAAAAGAACCGAGAGCCAATCAAATCGCTCTCAATTCCGCGCGCATTCTAACTATGTGCATCTGTAAGAAACGGAACGTTTCCAATCAGGTCCGCTGTCTGCGTACCTTGTTACTTAGTATATCCGCTCATGCGCATTGAGCTGTATCCTTGTCACTCTAAATTTCTCTGGTTTATCTAGTATTTCCGCTCATGCGCTCTTCGTTCAAATTACCGATGATGCGCATTGAGCTCATGCCAGTTACTGTTGTCAGCCATAGAGCACAACCATTTCCGGTCTTGCGCAGCTCACCATTACATCTTTGTATACAAGTTTCCAATAAGGTCCGCACTGCGCATTTCGGTTAGCGTTTGCCAAGACGGTCCGCTTCGCGCATTAGACTACATATTAATCCTTCCGATAACCTCAGTATTTCCGGCTATTCAAGTAAACAGTACCCGGTCATGCGCAGATCCTTCTTATGCCTCAATCAATAAATGTTCCCATCAAGTCTACCAAATACGAAATCCATTACTCATTAACACCGTTTCCTACTCTTTGCAACAAAATGTCCCTTTCCCAGATGCCCAATAGAAAGAAAAATAGTAAAAAATGGAAAATAAAAGATAAATTAAAAGCTGACTACATCTATAGGTCACCGCGACTGGCAAAGATCAGTCTCCCCTTCTCTTCCTCCAATCTACCATATCCTCTCTTATTGATCATACCTATGCCTGCCCCTGTTATGTAGCAGCAAATTAACATTATATTTAAATCTTATTGCTTGATAATTGAATAGTGTATTCACTTTCAAAATATTGGTAAAGAAATGATTTAAAACACGGCTGGAAAAAAAAAAAATTTTTTGTTACTTGGGAAAGCACTGACCCATACTTAGCCATACTGTTCGGAGCCATATCATATAAACATAATTTAAAATGAAAGAAAAAAAGAAAAAGCAGCAGTTTGTTTGCTCCACATCCCAGAATGTTTACAATAAACATACAAAAAATGCTAAAAATGCCTGTTAGGACATTCCTTATTTAAACAGGCTAAATTAAATCACATTGGTCTATCACATATCATGTTTTACTCTCGACTATGCCAAAAAGTGATGTAGTTCAGAATCAATATTTAAACCACACATTTTTGTACGACATTTGATTATCCAACGTGCTTCTGCTTGACGAATTCGTAATTCCCAATCTCCACCTCTCAGTGTCTCAACATGTGAGAGGTGGAGATTGGGAATTACGAATTCGTACAAAAATGTGTGGTTTAAATATTGATTCTGAACTACATCACTTTTTGGCATAGTCGAGAGTAAAACATGATATGTGATAGACCAATGTGATTTAATTTAGCCTGTTTAAATAAGGAATGTCCTAACAGGCATTTTTAGCATTTTTTGTATGTTTATTGTAAACATTCTGGGATGTGGAGCAAACAAACTGCTGCTTTTTCTTTTTTTCTTTCATTTTAAATTATGTTTATATGATATGGCTCCGAACAGTATGGCTAAGTATGGGTCAGTGCTTTCCCAAGTAACAAAAAAATTTTTTTTTTTTTCCAGCCGTGTTTTAAATCATTTCTTTACCAATATTTTGAAAGTGAATACACTATTCAATTATCAAGCAATAAGATTTAAATATAATGTTAATTTGCTGCTACATAACAGGGGCAGGCATAGGTATGATCAATAAGAGAGGATATGGTAGATTGGAGGAAGAGAAGGGGAGACTGATCTTTGCCAGTCGCGGTGACCTATAGATGTAGTCAGCTTTTAATTTATCTTTTATTTTCCATTTTTTACTATTTTTCTTTCTATTGGGCATCTGGGAAAGGGACATTTTGTTGCAAAGAGTAGGAAACGGTGTTAATGAGTAATGGATTTCGTATTTGGTAGACTTGATGGGAACATTTATTGATTGAGGCATAAGAAGGATCTGCGCATGACCGGGTACTGTTTACTTGAATAGCCAGAAATACTGAGGTTATCGGAAGGATTAATATGTAGTCTAATGCGCGAAGCGGACCGTCTTGGCAAACGCTAACCGAAATGCGCAGTGCGGACCTTATTGGAAACTTGTATACAAAGATGTAATGGTGAGCTGCGCAAGACCGGAAATGGTTGTGCTCTATGGCTGACAACAGTAACTGGCATGAGCTCAATGCGCATCATCGGTAATTTGAACGAAGAGCGCATGAGCGGAAATACTAGATAAACCAGAGAAATTTAGAGTGACAAGGATACAGCTCAATGCGCATGAGCGGATATACTAAGTAACAAGGTACGCAGACAGCGGACCTGATTGGAAACGTTCCGTTTCTTACAGATGCACATAGTTAGAATGCGCGCGGAATTGAGAGCGATTTGATTGGCTCTCGGTTCTTTTTAAGCATAGGGAGTTCGGAGCATTACACCTTCGGAATTTATCGAGTCCGGATGGTGTGGAGCAGGAGGTCGTGTTGCTAAGGGTGAGTGCAGGCGGAGCTTTGGGGCAATAGGCAATAGTAGAACAAGAGATGGGAAGGCTACAAATTCTGTTTATTGTTATTTTGCAGAATGGATTGGTTCAGAACGGATTAATAGGATCATTGGAGAATAGATGTTATTTGTTTCTTAGGCTACATTGTATTGGATTATGGTAAGTCAAGATAGAATATGGAAATCTTTTAAGATCAGAGAGGGTGGGCTGAGCAACTTAACACATTAAGGTATTTTCTTGACTTTTCTAGGTATGAATACCATTTTGCTGACTAGTTTTTAAAGGACTCTCGATTAAAGGAATAAAGGATTAATCGATTTGAGAAATACAGTGATCTAGGGTTTTCCAGGTACGCATTTCTTGTAGATATAAAATGTCATTATGACAGATAGGGTGACTCTAAGTTCAGAGAGCTGTGGAGCTTTGGGAATCACAATCGGGTAGATATGCAGATCATGTTTGGTAATTTATTGGTCTTCCTTTTCTTCTGCCCCACCCTAGTTTATGATAATTTCCGGTACTGTGATGAAGGATCTGACCTCTTGTAGCACAATTGCCTAGTTTGAAAGTCTAAATCGTAATATCAGAGGAACCACAAGATAAGAGTACGAGGTGAGCTATTCATCAATGACATAAATAATATAACTATGCAGCAGTTTGCATGCTTTTCTGTTCCCAGGATGTGGATGCATAATTTGATTGTTTAAATGGGAAACATCAGATTGTATCTAGAGTGAGAATCATAGGCTAGAAGTGCCCGCTTATTTATCTGTTATTATTGTTTTTTCTAATAGTGTGAAGTTATTAAATTCTTTGTAAAGTACCACACGGCACCCTGAGCTGTATCACAATGATTGGTTTTTAAGAGATTTGAGTTATGTTTTCAGGTCATTACTGATTGAGATTGTACGCATAGGATTGAGATTGTACATATGTACTGATGCATCTGTATTATGTGTTTTGCATTTGCAGCCCTGATGACGTCCTGCCTCTAGGACGAAACGCGTCGGCTGTTGAACATCAAGAATAAAACTGTATTTTTGAACTGAACATCAAGAAGAATACTATATTTTTTGAATTGTAAATTGATGTATGTTTCTTTTGAAGATTAAAATTTCTGATTGAGTCTGAGATAAAACAAGCACTCCCAGCTCATTTTTGCATTTGTTTAGTTGCTGGATGGTGCCTGGTTTCCCAGGGTGGTCACTCCTTGGCCACAAGGAAGATTCAGCAGTCTTCAAGTCGGTTGAATGTCGAAGGGTCCAGAGTTTCGTTTCAAGTTTCAGTTCAGGATCAAATCTAAAGTCTCCTGGGTCAGCTCCTATCTTTATACTACTAAAGGGGGCTGGGTTACTCACTAGGTCCATCCTATGGGTGGGACCAGGAAGGGGGGTGGTTACACCCCTTTTCCTTTGTGCAGTTTCGCGCCAGAGCTGGGGCTGAAGTGCCCCAGCAACCGGTTTGAACTGGGGTATGCATGGAGCACCTAATGTGCCCCAGGCATGTCTCTTTCTATTCAGCCCTCCCTGTCCCAATACACAAAATCCTGTCTGGGGTGGTGCTCGCACCTCTCCAGGCAGAAAACCTATTGTCCAGGCCTCCCTCGCTGGAAGGACTCCCAGCAGCAGGAGGTCAGACTTGTGTTTGTGGCAGCAGCGTCCAGCTTGTGACGCTGGGGCTCTGGTTAACTTTAACCGGGATAGTCAGCAACAACATGTCTTCTCCCTCTAGAAGGGTGGAATGCTACCCCCGTCGCCAGAATCGGCGAGGGGGTAGTATTCCAAAGCGTATGACACCTTACACGACATGTTTAGATAAAGCCAAACCAAAGTTAGCATTTAACCGCGAGGTTCATAATGCACTTAAGAGTATATGGTATGGCAATATCATAGAACAGCTATAAGGACATGGTTCCAAAAGCTGCAGACAGGCTCAGCTCCTGCTAGAGCACCATCTCACATATAACCAAGCGCTTTGCCTCCAGGATTGTTAAGGCCTGCCGTAGGAGTGACTTATAGGTTACTATGTGTCTATATTTAAGGGTAGATATAGGAATACTATACCTAAGCAAGGGGTGATTACATGACCTTGCCCTAGCTGAGTGATCAGCCAGTTGTGTCAATTTGAGTGGCCAGCCAGGGGTGGCATAATACATGCTGAAGCCCCTGGTAGGCCTTGGTTACACCTATGCCCTGAGTACCTAGGGTACACTTCTACAGGGGCTGATAAGGTGAGCCAATTCCCAATTGTGGATGTACCTAGAGTACATGGTGTGAATTTAGAGAGCGTGCATCTGGGCTGTGGGTCTGATTAGCAGGCCCACAGCCACATCTAAGTCGAAAACCAGTAAAGCAAAAGCAAAAAGTGGGGGTGACCATAGGAAGTTGACCCTACTCTCCTACAGAACCCACACTCACTCTTTCTCCTCTGAGACAGGACGTGAGCCCCTACACCCTTCCCGCTATACTGGGACCTAGCTGGGCTACACTGAACCTCTTCCATCCCACAGGACTGGAAGTTACCTGAGCCACTCTTGTTGGAATCACTCCCCAATGCTTCTTCAGACCCTCTGGAATCCACCAAAGGGTCAGCCTCCAATGTGAGATCACTGGGGTCAGATAACTCACTCTCAAACAGGTGTTGGCATAGCTCTGGAAAACAGGGACTTAAAATATGCTCTCCCAGAATTGGATCACACAGCCCCCTACAAGGGTCAACCAAACTATCCTTCACCTCACTATCCAGTGCCTCACACACATACTCCACACCACTCTCCTGAGATTGGCATGACAGTATCTGACTGTCTCTGTCCCACAACCCACACTCTTCTGGGCGGTCTCTATACTCACATTCCAGGACCTCAACTCTGGGGATCCCCTCTACCTCTCATCTAGAGTCAGTAGAGTGTCCCTCCCACTACTAGGACCATGAACCCCTACGCCAGCTACCCTATTCCCTTCAGGGACGCTGCGCACTACTGGAGCTACCTCATGTCCTTGAACCACCTGGTGTATGTTAACCCCCTCCAAGTCAGGTGCCACATCTCTGGGTGTGTGTACTACTCTCCCAGCACTAGATACCCGAATGTTGCTGCCACCATCTGAGCTGGACTCCACCTCCAACTCAGCAAATCTCAATCTCTGAGCTACACATATTTCTGGTTGCTAGCTGAAGCCCTCCTGGACTCAAGCCCCTCGAGCTCCATGTCAAGTTTCCTCATTCTTAAGTCATGCGCAAGCTGCATTTTCATTTCTTCCAGGGCCAACTTCTTGCTCTCTAGCTCCAGTTGACCTTTTAACTTCAGCTCTGCCAACTTCATCTCATGATCTCGGGTTGCCTGTCTGTCCGCCAGCTCCTCTGGCGACAGACATCGGGCAGAAACACTGCTACCCAACGGGGAGGTTGCACCCCTCCACTCTGGAGTCAGGGGTCCCTCCAGCTGCTGCTCTGCCTCCTCAAATTCAGTATCCTTTCCAGGGGCATTCCTTGCCTTGACCCAGGCCCTCAGGGCCTTTTGGAACTGCTCCCTTCTGGAGAGTCCGGTCATGGAATATTTTCAAATTTTTGCAGAAGCTCTTGAGCTGTTTCTTGGTTTAGTTATCTAGTTTCTCCCAATCACAGTCAATAGAAGAAATGGGTGCTGCCTTTTCCATTTCACTGACACAGGCATGACTTCAAAAACACATGGAGATCTCTTCTAGCAAAGCAGAAATCTTAAAAAAGTCTGTGGCTAAGTTACTGGACTGTATTCCCTGTGCAATGGTCAATAATCACTGTATTGACACTGCAAATGCAAATTTGTGATCCTTACCGCTGCCACCAATGTTAGAATTCGGGGTCTCTGGTTGGCGTAAGTAGGTACTTGCGACAAGCAGGGACCCTCTCCTCTAAGTCAGGGCAAAGGATTACTGGAATAACCCCTGCTCACCCTTTAGGTAGTGTGGCGCGAGCAGACAAGGCTAGACCCCAGAGTACACGTAGTTAAGCATGTGCAATATCCCACACAAAAAGTACCAACCCACCACACAGTGACACAAGACTGTAAGCTTTTGTAAAAATATATGTCTTTATATATATATCACTTTCAGATGGATTTAAATTACAGTCTTCAAAGCTTCAATAAGTGTTCCAGTTACTTGTAAAATTGTCCCAATACTTTAAAAGGGTGCCACAGTTCTTCATATACAATGTTCTGTCTTGAAAAGGGTTAAACACCACCACAAACCCCTTCTCTGATGTTCAGGTACTCTCTTTAGGGGCCAGGTACTGTACTTTCAAAAGCCTGGGCCCTCGGGAACGCTCCTGTGCGCACCGTACGATTACGGCAAAATGCCCTACCAAATCTCACGCATCTTGCGTACACCTTCGGCAATGTTAAACAGTGGTACGAGCCGTACCAGGCTTGTGCAGCTTGTACTGCGGGATGATTTCAGCATACTGGGCACTTTTAACCGCACGAGGCGTACCGGCAGCCGGGCCACAAGCGCACTGATCTCAGCGCACAACTCTAGGTGTACGCCCCTCAATTTGCAGGGTCCGATGCGCACAGGTCACTAGATGCCAGCGTTTGGAGGGGAGAGTGGCACGCAGCGCACAGTTCTCTGCGAAGCGAACACAGATACCTTTTCTTCTTGATGGTGGGTTCGAGGCGGACGGCGGCGAGGGTCAGTCCTGTCACGTCTAAATGTCTTCTGGGGGCAATGCAGCTACGGCTCGAGGCTGATGTAGGTGCGGTGCTCCTTAGTTGACGGTGCATTGTGGGGGCAGAACAGACGTACCCGCAGCGTACGCTTCTACCTAGGAGGGGGAGCTGCTGCAGGTGGTGTGGGCAGGAGTAGAGGTTGGGCGCAACGGATCGTACTTTCCTGCTGGACGCTCCGTAGCTGCACACTTCACAGCAGTGGGGCCTTCCTTCAGTGCGATCTCGGCGGGGAGGTCGAGGCGGGCGGGGGTCCATCTTTACTTTACGGGCTACGGCGTGGAGTCCAGCAGCTCGTCGGACGGGTCCTCTTTACTTTGCAGAACACGGCTCAGCTTTCCACACAGTTGACCACCTTAAACAGCAGTTCTTACTTCTGGGGGGGGGGTAGCGCCCAATGTTCCTGGGGCGCAGTTCAGGGGCAAGTTCACCAGCAAGCCCTTGGAGATCTTTGTAGAAGAATGCACAAGTTGAAATAAATAAAGTCCTTCTTGGTCTTTGTCCTCTCTCCTTCTTGCAGCAAGGCACCCACCACAGGCCAGTCTCTCAGGATTAAAGACAGTAGCCCCCCCATGCAGCTTTCTCAGGTCCTTCTCTTCAGGCAGAGTTTCTTCTTAGCGCAAACATGATCTGATTTGTTAGGAGCAGGGCTCCTACTTTTATAGGACATTTCTTTTGTTCTCGCAGTCCAGGGGGGCCTTTGCCTAATCCAGTCAGTCTCTGAGCACTTTGTTTTTCAGGCTCAGGTGTCTTCTTTCAGTGTGCAGGGCAGGGACATCAGACACTCGGCAGGAGGTGGAGCCAGCATTGTCACGACAAGTACAGTCAGGAGCACTCTGTTGACAGTCTTCCCTTTTCCTGGACCAGGTGCAGGGCAGAGTCATCAGTCGCTCCCCAGGGGGTGGAGCCAGCATTGTGGTGGCAGAGCACAGCCCTATTCAGAGTCAAATGGCACTCCCACCACTTACATGTTAAGTCCAATGCATTTCGGGCTTGAAGGCCCTTCATCTGGGACAAGTACTAAAAACAAGAAAACAAGAGAAAATATATATATGTACTTTTCATGTTGTTTGTGATTATAAACAATTTACATTTATACCATGCATGTATATTTTAGCGAGCTAAGAGAAGCGTGATGAAAAATAAAGTGCAACCCCAGGTGGAAGTGATTATACAATGTCAAAAAACAGTCGATATCACTCACGTGTAATGCTCTCAGATTTGCATAATTTAACAATCGTTATGGAGGCTGTAGAAAGTGGAAAACGTGTTACTGCCCTGAAAAACGTTCGTGTGACATCTAGAGTATTAAAGGCTAAAAACATCACAAGCTTACTTTATGGACGCGTAGCGTCTCCTCAAAGATATTTCCTCATCTCCCGCGAAGCAGCCAGCATTGGCGGTCAATCGCGGTGGATGTTGGAAAAAACCTGACATGTGTCCCTGTATTACGTGCCGTGATTGGTTGGAGTTCCAATCACGTGATCGGGAGTCTACCAATCGCAGACTATCTAAAGACTGCAATCTGATCGAATAAAGACAACTTGGTTGAAAGAAAAAGGGCAATTAACACTGAAACCGAGCCTGCAAAGAGCTGGTATATGCATCTTAATCATCAGTGAGAGTAAACAAATGATGAGCAAATAAAAATAGAATTAAAAAATATTATCAAACATCGAGTTCAACATGAAAAGTACATATATATATTTTCTCTTGTTTTCTTGTTTTTAGTACTTGTCCCAGATGAAGGGCCTTCAAGCCTGAAATGCATTGGACTTAACATGTGAAATGTTTTGAATGAAATGAAATACATGAATGTACAAGACAAAGACATGAACTTATGAGTATAAAATAAGATTATTTCTTCAAAAACTTGTCTATGAACTTTTCTAAATTAACTGTTTGTGGAGTACTTAAAAAACCACACAAGAGTGTGCACCGGGGGATGCTTTCAACTTTTCTGCTGGAAACACAGCTTTTGCAACGTTTTGACCGACGTCTTTGACAAGAGACGCCACCCAGGCAGTCACCTCATACCTTTAATAATTTACATCAAATGACTTAAACTTTTAGACAGATTCTAGCTGTGCGACTCTCCACCACTTTTGATCTAACTCCCACCACTTACACTGGTGTAATCCCTCTATTCACCACCTGTCATCCCCAGCCCTGTCACTCACACAACCCAGACAGTAGATACACATCCTGGCAGAGGCGGGCTGAAATAGTCAGGCAAGCAAATGCTAACTTTCTGAAAGTAGCATTTGCAAACACAGGATATTAAAATAAACTTTACTAAAAGAAGTATTTTATTATTCTGAGTTCAGGCATACTAAACTTGACTTTCTACCATGCTCTCTGAGTCTGTTGGGAATATAGAGTGTAATAATTCCATCAGCCCATTCTGGCCTATGGAGAGTAGGTAGCTTTACAATAGTGAAAAACGAAAATGGCTGTAATTCACTATTAGGACATGCCACACACATCAGGGCATGTCCTACCTTATGCTTACAATGCACCCTGCCATTGGGCCTACCATAGGGGTGACTAATATGAAGTTAAGGGAAGGTTTAGGGACTGGCAAGTAGGTGTACTTGCGCAGTTAGCATGACAGTACCAGACTGCACGCAGGTCTTGCAATGGCAGACCTTAGACATATTGTTCTATGCCGCTTCTGTGGGTGGCACAACCAGTGCTGCAAGCCCATCAGCAGCATTTGTATTTACAAGCCCTGGCACTCCTGGTGCACTTTACTGGGGACTGACAGTAAACCAAATAGGTCAATCATGGAAACCAATCACATATAGCAATTTACAGTAGGGAGAGCATATGCACTTTAGCACTGATCAGCAGTGGTAAAGTGCCCAGAGTCATTAAACCAACAAAATCAGGTCAGAGAGAATATTGGAGGAAGGCAAAAAGTTCAGGGATGACCCTGCCAAGAGGGCCAAGTCCAACAGGACTGTTTTTCTTTCGGTGCTCCGTTCTTGTTGGACAGCACAGATCTACATGTTAATAGCAGCCTATTTCTGTCTGTTGAGATTTTCTTCCTTTGTTGCTCTTCGGGAATGGTCTTCGTTCCCTTGCAGGGCTCTTTCCCACAGCTTTTTCACTTATATGTAGGCAGAGTCTAATTCTGTCTTTTACGATGGTGTCTTGCACCATCCTCTTTTATTCACGGATTTTCATCCCTCGCACACTGTTCCCATACTATCACAGTTTTTGTTGGTGGCTCCGCGTTGTGCCGAGGAAAGGTTTCTCAGAAGAAAACTAACAAGGTCATATAAGTCCCTCCCGGCGTGCTGACGTCAAGTACGTGGACGAGGTCAGGGCGGGGTCATGCAGTGCCGTTCCTCAGCGCGCAGAGTTGCTGGTGCAAAAAGAATTTCCGGATCCAGTCTGACGCCTGAGAATATTCTAAGTTAAGGAATCTGCGCCTAGAGAAAGCCTCTACCAGATACATAGTTACCGAAGGTAAGTAACTCGTACGTCATGAGTGGAGTTGCGGTCTATTGTACGCCTTTCCGCCTATACCACTTCTGCCCAGAGTGCTGAAGAAATCTGAAAGAAACAGGTTAGTGATAGATTCCTTACCTTAGAATATCCCCAGGCATCAGACTGGATCTGGAAAGTTTTGCGTAGCAGTACCCCTGCGCGTCGGTAGGCGTCTGCGGCTCAGCGTCCGTCATCCTGGTCGCCAGGATGGCGTCGTCAGAGTACTTAGAGGCCGCCCTCGCGTGCTGATGTCAGTTCTTCTTTTTTCTGCGCCAGCAAGCACAGATCCGGGAAGAGCAGTACTCCTGGTCAATTTTTGACTAACTTTTTCTATCTCTTTTGGATCTTCTCGAGGCGATTCGACTCCGGTGCCGATAGGGATGCCAGGGTTCAAACCCTGCAACGACTGTAACCGCATGATGTCGGTTACTGACCCCCACCGTTTGTGCCTTTACTGCCTCGGGCCGACCACGATGACAAGTCGTGCCCCGACTGCCGGGCCTTGATGTCGAAGGCTAGGCGGGAGCGGTCCTGTAAGTGCCTCAAGATCCGGCAGTCGGCCCCGTGCCGCTCGAGGTCCCGGGCCAGGAGGAGGTCGAGGGACCGGTCTCGGGGCCAAAGTAATCACAGCTCGGCGAGTCGACACCACTCGTCGGGCTCCAAGTCCTCCGGTAAGTCGAGGCACAAAAAGTCGAAGAAGCAACATCGCTCTTCTGACTCCCCCCGACGTGGCCGGGGGTTCGGGTGACACCGCCCACGTGGCTCCGCCGGAGCTGCAAGCGCCGCGTCCAGCTCAACACCCGCTGGTCCCTGGGCTGCACGCGACGCCGGAGGAGATCAGCGCCTTCCTCACGGCCAAGAGGTCGCGCTTCCCTCCGTCGGGTCCCGCCGAGGCGCCTTCAGGCCCCGCGGGTCCGTCTGGGAGCCCAAGCGGCTCCGGTGCCATCGGGCGCTCCAGCGCCGTCGACTACTTCGGTCCCGACGCTGCAGGATTCCTCAGGATCCAGGCCTGGATCCATGACAACGCCGGTCAACCTTACGACCCCTCCGCTGGCGCTGTCACCAAGGGTGTCGCCCCCAACGCCGTCCCCCAGGCAGCGTCGTCTCCGTTCCCACCACGGTCCAGATCCAGAGTTGGACCGGCGCCGTCTTCGACGCCGATTGGTGAGCCCTTCACCGACGACCCAGCTCCATCATTTATTCCTGACTTTCACGAGATGGATGACGAGAGGGATTGGGAGGGGTCTGAGGACCCTCTGGCACTGCAGTGCCAGTTGAGCCAGGACTGGACAGACGAACTGGAGGAGGCCAGTGGTCTGGACACTTCGCCAGACACTGGATTTGTCTCCCCTCCTACCATGGTTACGGAAGAGGGGGCTGCTTACAGTGTGGTGTTGACTAGGGCAGCCAAGGCTTTGGCTCTTGAGCTCCCAGTCGCGGCCGTGAGGACTAACCTCCTAACTGAGGTGCTCAAACCGCAGGCAAGCTCCTCGGAGCCTCTCCTGCCGTTCAACGAAGCCCTCACTGACGTTCTGTTGAGCACCTGGTCCAAGCCCTCTACAGGCCTCCCTGTAGATCGGAACGTGGCCCGTTGCCACCGCCCGGCTCTGGGCGACCCCAGTTTCCTGTCCGTTCACTCCACCAGTGAGAGCCTGGTGATCCAGGCCTCAACCTCCCAGACCGCATTCCCGACCGCCCCTCAGGATTGGGAATTCAAAAGGTACGATCAGTTCGGCAAGGAACTGTTCTCCTCACTGAATTTGGGGTTGCGGTCTGTCAACACCGCCTGCCTTTTGGGGCGTTACTCCCACTCTCTGTGGGATACGGTTGCGGAAGTGCTGCCGCAGTGCCCGGCGGAGTTCCAAGCAAAGCTTACCCAAGCCCTTGCAGAGGGAAGGGATGCAGCACGCTATTACATTCGGTGTGGACTGGATACCACGGACTCGCTAGGCAGGGCGATTGCAACGACGGTGGTGGTTCGCCGCCACGCCTGGCTGCGGTCCGCCAACCCTGGCTGAGGTCCGCCAATTTTTCGGGCGATGTCCAAGCCTCCCTTATGAACATGTCCTTAGATGGCCTTCGCCTCTTTGGCGACAAGATGGACAGTGCCCTGGAGCGTTTCAAGGACTCCAGGGCTTTGGCCAAGTCCTTGGGCCTCGGCCAATGCCCGCAAACTTCCGCCTTTCGTCCCTTTCGTGGCCAAGGAAGGGGCACCCCCTCACGTCCAGCTAGCCACAGGCCGCAGAACCAACCTCAACACGGTCGCAGACATGGTAACCGCCGTGGCGGTGCCGGGGGACACCGGCAGGGTCAGTCCACACCCGCCCCCGCAGCATCTGCCTCAAAATCCTCCTAGTCCGTATTTTCAGGCCCATTCAACGCCAGTGGGGGGCAGGGTTCACCAACACCTCCTTCACTGGCGCTCCATCACATCGGACATGTGGTGGCTGCAAATCATCCGTAGGTGCTACTCCCTCCCCTTCGAGGCGTCCCCTCCAGCCATGCCACCGCAATACCACCGCATGTTCGGGCATCACTTGCGACTTCTCCAGGAGGAAGTTAAGGCCCTCTTGGCCAAGGGGGCCGTCGAGCGCGTTCCTGGGGCAGAAGTAGGACGCGGTTGCTATTCCCACTACTTTCTGGTACCCAAGAGGGGCAAAGGAGGCCTACGCCCTATCTTGGACCAACGGAGCGTCAACGGCTTCCTCCGGAAGGAGAAGTTCAAGATGCTGACTTTGGCTCTGGTCCTAGCTGCCCTGGACCCAGAAGACTGGATGGTAGCGTTGGACTTGAAGAACGCATATTTCCACATCCCCGTCCTGCCAGCCAACCGGCGTTACTTGTGGTTCACGGTAGGTCATGAGCACTTTCAGTTTACCGTGCTCCCTTTCGGCCTTACCTTCGCCCCACGGATGTTCACGAAAGTGATGGCGGTGGTCGCAGCTCATCTGCACAGATTAGGGGTTTCAGTCTTCCCCTATCTCGACAATTGGTTGTTAAAGGCGGGCTCGCCCCAGACAGTCTTCTCCCACCTCCAGACTACGGCCGACGTCCTGCACTCGCTGGGGTACTCCATCAACATGCCGAAGTCACACCTGTGCCCCTCTCAAAAGCTCCTTTTCATCAAAGCGGTTCTGGAATCCCCCCGAACAGGGGGTTCGGGATATTCAGGCTCTGATTCTGATCTTTCAGCCTTTATCCCGAGTCTCGGTCAGGTTGACGCTACGGCTCCTGGGGGTGATGGCCTCCTGCATCCTTCTGGTGCATCACATCAGGTGGCGGGTGCGGACTCTGCAGTGGGACCTGAAGTTTCAGTGGGCACAGCATCAGAGCAATCTGTCCAGCCACGTCTGGATCTCGGAGGGCACTGCAAGACAGTTGCAGTGGTGGCTCACGAACCGCGATTGGGTAAGCGGCAGATCTCTCTCCCTACCCCAACCGGAGCACGTAGTGGTGACGGATGCGTCCCTCCTGGGATGGGGGGCCACATGGGGGAGAGCGAGATGAGAGGCCTCTGGTCTCTGGCGGAGTCCTGGCTCCACATCAACCTTCTGGAGCTGCGGGCGATCCGGCTTGCACTGAAGGCATTCCTTCCCTCTGTTTAGGGAAGTGTAGTGCAGCTGTTCACAGACAACACCACTGTCATGTGGTACTGCAACAAACAAGGCAGGGTGGGTTCGTGGACCCTTTGTCAGGAGGCTCTGCGCCTCTGGACAAGGTGGGAACACCAGGGCATCACCCTGGTGGTTCAACATCTGGCAGGTTCCCTGAACTCCAGGTTGGACGAACTCAGCCGCCGGTGCATGATGGATCACGAATGGCGTCAGAACTCTGACGTGGCGCAAGGCCTCGCCTTGGTTAGATCTATTTGCCACTGAAAAGAACGCGCAATGTCATCAGTTCTGCGCGTTGGAGTTTTCAAGGCGGCACTCGCTCGGAGATGCTTTTCGTCGCGCGTGGAGCTGTGGTCTGTTGTACACCTTCCCGCCTATACCACTTCTGCCCAGAGTGCTGAAGAAGATCAGGCGTGACCTGGCCCAAGTCATCTTTGTGGCTCCGGACTGGGCACAACGGTTTTGGTATCCCGAGCTACTCAGCATGTCAGTCAATCACCCGATTCGTCTGCCTCTGCAGGAGGACCTTCTGTCGCAGCAGCAGGGAACGGTTCTCCACCTGAACCTGTCCAGCCTCCACCTCCATGCGTGGAGATTGAACGGCGAAAGTTAAGGCCATTTGACTTGCCTCCTGAAGTCTGTGATGTGAATCTGAAAGAAACAGGTTAGTGTTAGATTCCTTACCTTAGAATATCCCCAGGCGTCAGACTGGATCCGGAAAGTTTTGCGTTAGCAGTACCAATGCGCGTCGGTAGGCGTCATCTGCGGCTGGGCGTCTGTCGTCGGCACTGGGATGACGTCGTCAGAGTACTTAGACGCCGCCCTCGCGTGCTGACGTCAGTTCTTTTTTCCGTGCCAGCAAGCGCAGATCCGGAACAAGCAGTACTCCTTAGTCACTTTTTGACTAACTTTTTTGATTCTTTTTGGGTCCTTTTTCGAGTCGGTTGACTCTCGGTGCTGGTAGGGATGCCCGGGCTCTGAAAGAAACAGGTTAGTATTAGATTCCTTACCTGAGAATATCCCCAGGCGTCAGACTGGATCCGGAAACTTTTGCGTAGCAGTACCCTTGCGCGTCGGTAGGCGTCATCTGCGGCTCCGCGTCCGTCGTTGGCGTCGTTGGCGCCGGGATGACGTCGCCGGAGTACTTAGATGCTGCTCTCGCGCGCTGACGTCAGTTCTTTTTTCGGTACAAAAGGGGGTGGATCCCTTTTGTATCTCTTTGTTCGCCCTAAGTGTGGCAGGGTATGCTCAGACGTGAGTCCCTTGCTCACTTGGCCACTGGATTCAAGATAGCCTGGCTGATGAGGATTATGAATCCGAAACCGGTCCCAGGATGCTTGTTTCCGGTCCATGGAAGACATGGCTTGGCAGTTCGGGCTGGACTGTTCCCATGAGGCACTGGGTCAGACTGATTTGCATATAGCCATGTCTGAAATGGGGTGGCTGAGTGGGCTAAAGAATGGTGATGGATTAAACCAAGATCAGTTGACTGGGGGTGAGTGTTTGATTTGCTCAAACGCTCCGTCCATCATCCCCTTTTGTATCGCTTTGTTCGCCCTAAGTGTGGCAGGGTATGCTCAGACGTGAGTCCCTTGCTCACTTGGCCACTGGATTCAAGATAGCCTGGCTGATGAGGATTATGAATCCGAAACCGGTCCCAGGATGCTTGTTTCCGGTCCATGGAAGACATGGCTTGGCAGTTCGGGCTGGACTGTTCCCATGAGGCACAAGGTCAGACTGATTTGCATATAGCCATGTCTGAAATGGGGTGGCTGAGTGGGCTAAAGAATGGTGATGGATTAAACCCAGATCAGTTGACTGGGGGTGAGTGTTTGATTTGCTCAAACGCTCCGTCCATCATCCTCTTTTGTATCGCTTTGTTCGCCCTAAGTGTGGCAGGGTATGCTCAGACGTGAGTCCCTTGCTCACTTGGCCACTGGATTCAAGATAGCCTGGCTGATGAGGATTATGAATCCGAAACCGGTCCCAGGATGCTTGTTTCCGGTCCATGGAAGACATGGCTTGGTAGTTCGGGCTGGACTGTTCCCATGAGGCACAGGGTCAGACTGATTTGCATATAGCCATGTCTGAAATGGGGTGGCTGAGTGGGCTAAAGAATGGTGATGGATTAAACCCAGATCAGTTGACTGGGGGTGAGTGTTTTTTTTTTTAAACCTTTATTTTGGAAAAAGAATAGTTACAGACCTACAACCACCAAGGCCGGTCAATCATACGAAATAGCAAGAACAGATCAATACACAGCTCATCAGCCGACAACCCGAGGGTCCGGCAGCGTAACAGTATGGTGTGATTCGGAGCATTTGGCAGATGAGGATAAATAAAAGGTTTTCATGTTTTATTACATACGAACAACAAGAAAAAAACATAAGAAAAAGAGTTGAGGCAATATTATCAATATTAGGCCTGCAGTGTACGGTAGGGGGGAGACAAACGAGAAGCAAGTATCAAACAATCGTAGAGGCTGGGAGCGGGGACCAAGAGTGAATAGCACTTCACAAAGAACAGAAAATCAAAACACTGGAATGGACAGTCAAGGAGATCTCGGAAGGTCTGGGGGCTCAGCAAAGGGAGGGTCACAAATCTCTCCACGGTACGAATTCCACTGGCCCCAAATCCTCCCCCACTTCTTGGGCCTACCTCGGGTGATGTACACAATTTTTTCTCTAAACATGCACCAATCCATGTTCTCCTCCCAGGTCGAGACCAATGGTGCCCTATGAGACCCCCAAAGTTGAGCGATATCTCTCTTTGCAATCATGTTGCCCAGCGTGACCCATTGAGTCTGAGCAATGGTACAATCATTTGGTTCCCAAACATTCAGCAAACAGCGTCGGGCCTCGGGGAGTAACCCGACACCCGTCACTTCTCCCATCACCGCATGCACTCGATTCCAAAAAACCACGACCGCCGGGCATTCCCATATAATGTGGAGAAAGGTAGCAAGCAAACCACATCCACGCCGACATAACCCATCCACAGAATAACCCATATGGATCAATCGTGGACCCGTGACATAGACACGATGTAGAATCTTGAGCTGCACCAGTCGGAGACGCGCCAGAATAGCGACTTCTTTTGGGGAGGATATTGTAGCCTGCCAGTCTTCGTCTAATTCCAGACCGTCACCAGTCCATGCCTCTCGTAGCTGCACAAGAAGGTCCGAACGAGCATTAATACGTTTTTTATATATGAGGGAGATAGTGCTGTCAGGGGCATGTCCATCCAGCACTCTATCTTCCAGGGGAGAAGACTCAGGGATCGAAGTACCAGCAGGGAAGACCGAAGCAAGTGCATGGCGGACCTGAAGATATCGGAAATATTCCCTATCACTCAGCTTATATTCCCGTTTTAGTTCATCAAAAGTTTTGACTCTGTCAACGGCCCAAAGATCACCCACTTTGCTAATACCGATAAGGTCCCATCTATCGAATCCCTTCGAGGACCACAGACCACCCAGTCTCTCAGCTGCATACAGGGGAGTCGCCCTAGTCAGTGTATCCGTCTAGCCAGTGGCCAATGTTGCATTATCCCATACACGTATCGCTACCGCAGTGGGGCCCGTCAGACTCCTCCTGGCGGTTCTGGAGTAGAGCGCTCTATTATAATCGCCCCCCGGTAGTTGCCACCTATCCATATCATAGGCAGGATTAGGAACAGGACCATACATGGCATGGTTAATAGCACTCAACTGTGACGCCCAATAATAGCGCCTGACATCCGGCAAAGCTATACCACCGTCATACCAGGGCAAAGTCAGTTTCGCCAACGCTATACGCGGCCGCCCACCCCAAACCAATTTCCTCTGAAGGCCCTCGATTTCACGGAAATAGCCGGCCGGAACCAGATCGAGCGTGTTCTGGATGGCGTATAGGAATCGGGGAAGAGACATCATTTTAAACAGGGCCGCTCTCCCTAAAGGAGATAGAGGCAATCCACACCATGCCACCACATCCGACCAAAGTCGGGCAAGCGGAGGCAGTAGATTACGCTCAAATCGTACCCTGGGGTCCATAGAAATATAGATCCCCAAGTACTTGAAACCAACACTGGAGACAGGTATAGGGCAGAAACGGGGCAAAGACGGCTGTCCACCTGCAAGCGGGTAAATACAGGATTTAGCCCAGTTGATAACCAAACCAGAGTTCTTCCAGAAAGAGCTCAGGACGTCAAACAGAAAACTCAAGGACTTACGGGGAGAAGTAAGGTATAACAGTATATCATCGGCGTAAAGCGACACCCGATCCTCGAAGGTAGGGGACCACCGTATGCCCCTGAGCGAGGGCTCCCAGCGGAGGACAAAAGGGTCAGAAGCCCTTCCATTAACCACCACCTGTGCCAGCGGTTGCTCATATAAAAGCCTAACCCACCCGATAAACTTAGGACCAAAACCAAACTTGGCAAGGGCAGCCCACAAATAAGGCCATTCCACCGTGTCAAAGGCCATCGAGGGATCAAGGGAGACCAAGATGGCCGGTTCCTCAAGAGACGCCGCCCTCGCCAAGGCACCATGAAGGCGTCGAAGATTGAGTGCGGTATTACGGTGGGGGATAAACCCGGACTGATCAGGGTGCACCAAATCGGCAATCACAGTAACCATTCGGCTCGCCAAGATCTTAGCGAGAACCTTAGGCTCCACATTCAAGAGCAAGATCGGCCGATATGACGAACATTGTTCCCGAGGCTTTCCATCCTTATGGATGACCACAATGGACGCCAGTCTCTGATCCCGGGGAAGAAGCCCGAGATCTCGCGACGCCAAGAACATCCGACGAAGGTATGGCGCCATTTTGTCGGGGCACAGCTTATACAGCTCGACTGGCATACCGTTCAGGCCCGAAGCCTTTCCCGAGCGAAGCGCACGGATAGCGAGCGCTACTTCATCGGTAGAGAAATCCGCCTCCATAAGCTCCGAGTCCGACAGACTAGGCAACGTTATATCTCGGAGCAACAGGTGCGAGTCCTCCTCGGGTCTGTCTGAGACCGACGCGTAAACCTTCCGAAAGTGCTGGGCAAAGACCTCTACTATCTCGACAGGGTCCACCACTCGCACACCATCCACTCGTTCAATCACGGGCACCACCCGGTTCAATCTATCCCGTCTGTCAAGCCAAGCAATCAATTTCCCCACCTTGTCTCCCACATCATATAGGCGCCCCTGCTGCTCACGATTCATCGCCTTAGCCGCATCAGTCACCAGAGCTCTGTATTCAGACTGTTTGAGCGCCAGGGAGTGCAAGCTACCAGGCGTAGTTCCAGACTCCATCCGCCCCTCCAACTCAGAGATATCATGTTCCAGACGTACCACTTCCATAGTTCTGCGCCTCCTTTCGCTGGCAATCAAAGAGAGAGTCTGACCCCGAATCACAGTTTTATATGCCTCCCATAAAGAAACAGGGGAGGATACCGACCCTTCATTCTCAGCAAAATAGTAATCCATACATTTAACCACTTCCGTACCAATGTTGGGGTTACGAAGATGCCACGGATTAATAGGAGCGATCCGACCCCCGGACTCCAGCCGCACGTCAATAGTGAGCCAGAGTGGGGAGTGGTCCGAAATCTCCCTAGCCAAATGTCTAATTTCCCTCACTGAGACCATCTGCGCCGCTGTTATAAGGATGTAGTCGAGTCTCGAGAGACTACCATGAGCCCCTGAATAAAAGGTGTATTGGAGCTGTCCAGGATGGAGTTGTCTCCAACAATCCGCTAATCCCAGTGTGTCCAAGAAATTCCCCAGCCACAACTGCGAAGCGGGGAGGGTTCCACGGGGGCTACGATCCTCCTCCCCACTGACGACCGAATTAAAGTCGCCACCCACTACCAGCAAGCCATCGGGGAGTCCCAGGATTACCCCGCCCAAATCAGAAAACGTGGTGGACTGAAGACCAGGGGGAACATACACAGACAAAATGGAGATCGTCTTCCCCTCCCAGCGACCCTCAACAGCAGCATAGCGGCCCCTATCATCTAGCACCTTATCATCCACTTCGAGGGGGAGGGAGTTTCTAACCAGGATACCCGCCCCCCTCGACCCAGTGGTGAAGCCAGAGTGGGCCACCAAGCGGTAGCCTCGTCTATTCAATGCATGGCACGTATTCCCTACAAGATGTGTCTCCTGTAGTAAAACGATATCCGGGGATTGTCGCTTCAAATATTGCAAAACTATCCCCCGTTTTATCCTATCCCCGAGACCATTAACGTTCCAGCTCAGTACCCTCAGCCCCCTACCCACCATCCCAGACAGGAACAAACAGTCCTCCCCGACACAAAACAGGCACAAATGAGAAAATAGCGACCAAATCGTAGCCTCGTAACAAGCAAACAAGTAAAGAACCCCCCACCACCCCCCAAGGAACCCTCAACACACAACCCCCCACCCTGCACCCCTGCGGTAGACCAAAAAGCCACCCAAACTTGCAGTGTGCCTGTCGCCCCATTAAACTAACCTACAAGAAGAGAGAGAAAAACGTCCCCTGAGGAGGAAGAGTCCCGAATCCCTCCACCCCCGGGTGTCCACAACGTAGTAACATCGCAGTCACAGAGCCACTGCAAAGCGTCCAACAAATTGGCTCGTCGGCACAGACTCACTACTCCTGTTCTTCCAAGCCGCCCTCGGCGCCCCCCGAGCTCTCCGGGCTGGTGTGTTGCGTCGGCAGGGTGTCCAGCCAGTCACTGGCCACCTCGGGGCGATCAAAGAAGAATGCACGTTCATTATGTTCAATCCTCAGGCGAGCCGGAAAAAGCATGGCGTATTTCAGTCCCATGTCCCTGAGACGTCTCTTCACCCCCGTAAAGCCCATACGTTGCTTCTGCACCGCCTGCGTGAAGTCCGAATAGAAACTGATCGACACGTTTTCAAACTTTGTGGGACCATTAGTACGGGAGGCCTGCAGGATAGCGTCTGTCTCGGAAATTAAAAATCCTGGCTATTATAGGCCGCGGAGCGGCACCAAGCTTGGGCTTCCCACCTGGAATCCTGTGAGCACGCTCCACCGCAAAAAGATTACTAAGGCCCTTTGGTGCCAAGTGGTTCCGAATAAGATCCTCCACCAAAAGGTCCGTAGGCAGTCTGTAGAGTCCTCCGGAACACCTACGATGCGGACGTTGTTGCGTCTGCCCCGGCTCTCGAAATCATCCAGCCGACGGGCGAACGAATCTCTGGCCACGCGAAGATCGCGGACCTCGGTCTGAAGATCCGAGACATCCGTAATCAGGCTCGCTGTCTTGATGTCCAGGGATTTAACCCGTTCATTGGTTTTCCCCAAGTCCGTCCTGATAAGGTTGACCTCGATTGCCACCGTGTCCAGCTTAGCGGCCAGAGTTTCATATTGCCGACCCATCGCAGTCTGGACACTGGCAATGGCGCCCATGACATCCTTTAGAGTCGGCTCTTCAGTCGCAGGAGCATCGTCACCAGACTCCCCCAGGGCCTTGCTCGGTCCACCCGGGGATCCCTTCGGGCGGGTAAAGCGATCTATAGTCTGTGCCTGAACAGCCCCTCCACGATTCGGGCCTCGGGTGTTGCGCCTCTCAGAGTCCGTCCTGCCCGTCATGGTGGGCGACGAGCTCCGACAGGACCTCTGGAATCTGGTCAAAATGATGCCCCCTATGACAAGCCTGTTGTGTTGAGAGGTCGAGGAGCGACAACCAGAATGGAATTGACGGCTAGCCCAGGGCAGCAGTAGCAATCAGCAGCGAGTTGGCGTCAACAATGACCAAAATCGAAACCGAAAGTACCACAGGGGCAGCGGTTGCAGCTCTCCAGCCGGTGTTGTTCAATTGCCACCTGGCCACCTCGGGAACTCAAGCCCCCGGATGGCCTCTGCCAGAGGCCTCAAATTATGAGGAGCAGCAAGTCCGGCTCCCGGTGGCCAAATCGAGTTTTGGAAAAATCTTTTGATATCAGCAGGGCATCAGCAAAAAATACCCGTCGTCCAAATCAGGATTTGTTCCAGGATAGATAAGGGTGGCGGAAGGGGTCTCGGGAGCCCTTTGCTCACGCGTCCATCTTGGATCCGCGTGTAGCTCCTCCTGTTCTGGGGGTGAGTGTTTGATTTGCTCAAACGCTCCGTCCATCATCCCCTTTTGTATCGCTTTGTTCGCCCTAAGTGTGGCAGGGTATGCTCAGATGTGAGTCCTTTGCTCACTTGGCCACTGGATTCAAGATAGCCTGGCTGATGAGGATTATGAATCCAAAACCGGTCCCAGGATGCTTGTTTCTGGTCCATGGAAGACATGGCTTGGCAGTTCGGGCTGGACTGTTCCCATGAGTCACAGGGTCAGACTGATTTGCATATAGCCATGTCTGAAATGGGGTGGCTGAGTGGGCTAAAGAATGGTGATGGATTAAACCCAGATCAGATGACTGGGGGTGAGTGTTTGATTTGCTCAAACGCTCCGTCCATCATCCCCTTTTGTATCGCTTTGTTCGCCCTAAGTGTGGCAGGGTATGCTCAGATGTGAGTCCCTTGCTCACTTGGCCACTGGATTCAAGATAGCCTGGCTGATGAGGATTATGAATCCGAAACCGGTCCCAGGATGCTTGTTTCCGGTCCATGGAAGACATGGCTTGGCAGTTCGGGCTGGACTGTTCCCATGAGGCACAGGGTCAGACTGATTTGCATATATCCATGTCTGAAATGGGGTGGCTGAGTGGGCTAAAGAATGGTGATGGATTAAACCCAGATCAGTTGACTGGGGGTGAGTGTTTGATTTGCTCACACGCTCCGTCCATCATCCCCTTTTGTATCGCTTTGTTCGCCCTAAGTGTGGCAGGGTATGCTCAGACGCGAGTCCCTTGCTCACTTGGCCACTGGATTCAAGATAGCCTGGCTGATGAGGATTATGAATCCGAAACCGGTCCCAGGATGCTTGTTTCCGGTCCATGGAAGACATGGCTTGGCAGTTCGGGCTGGACTGTTCTCATGAGGCACAGGGTCAGACTGATTTGCATATAGCCATGTCTGAAATGGGGTGGCTGAGTGGGCTAAAGAATGGTGATGGATTAAACCCAGATCAGTTGACTGGGGGTGAGTGTTTGATTTGCTCAAACGCTCCGTCCATCAACCCCTTTTGTATCGCTTTGTTCGCCCTAAGTGTGGCAGGGTATGCTCAGACGTGAGTCCCTTGCTCACTTGGCCACTGGATTCAAGATAGCCTAGCTGAAGAGGATTATGAATCCGAAACCGGTCCCAGGATGCTTGTTTCCGGTCCATGGAAGGCATGGCTTGGCAGTTCGGGCTGGACTGTTCCCATGAGGCACAGGGTCAGACTGATTTGCATATAGCCATGTCTGAAATGGGGTGGCTAAGTGGGCTAAAGAATGGTGATGGATTAAACCCAGATCGGTTGACTGGGGGTGAGTGTTTGATTTGCTCAAACGCTCCGTCCATCATCCCCTTTTGTATCGCTTTGTTCGCCCTAAGTGTGGCAGGGTATGCTCAGACGTGAGTCCCTTGCTCACTTGGCCACTGGATTCAAGATAGCCTGGCTGATGAGGATTATGAATCCGAAACCGGTCCCAGGATGCTTGTTTCCGGTCCATGGAAGACATGGCTTGGCAGTTCGGGCTGGACTGTTCCCATGAGGCACAGGGTCAGACTGATTTGCATATAGCCATGTCTGAAATGGGGTGGCTGAGTGGGCTAAAGAATGGTGATGGATTAAACCCAGATCAGTTGACTGGGGGTGAGTGTTTGATTTGCTCAAACGTTCCGTCCATCATCCCCCCTTGTTGTATCGCTTTGTTCGCCCTAAGTGTGGCAGGGTATGCTCAGACGTGAGTCCCTTGCTCACTTGGCCACTGGATTCAAGATAGCCTGGCTGATGAGGATTATGAATCCGAAACCGGTCCCAGGATGCTGGTTTCCGGTCCATGGAAGACATGGCTTGGCAGTTCGGGCTGGACTGTTCCCATGAGGCACAGGGTCAGACTGATTTGCATATAGCCATGTCTGAAATGGGGTGGCTGAGTGGGCTAAAGAATGGTGATGGATTAAACCCAGATCAGTTGACTGGGGGTGAGTGTTTGATTTGCTCAAACGCTCCGTCCATCATCCCCTTTTGTATCGCTTTGTTCGCCCTAAGTGTGACAGGGTATGCTCAGACGTGAGTCCCTTGCTCACTTGGCCACTGGATTGAAGATAGCCTGGCTGATGAGGATTATGAATCCGAAACCGGTCCCAGGATGCTTGTTTCCGGTCCATGGAAGACATGGCTTGGCAGTTCGGGCTGGACTGTTCCCTTGAGGCACAGGGTCAGACTGATTTGCATATAGCCATGTCTGAAATGGGGTGGCTGAGTGGGCTAAAGAATGGTGATGAATTAAACCCAGATCAGTTGACTGGGGGTGAGTGTTTGATTTGCTCAAACGCTCCGTCCATCATCCCCTTTTCTATCGGTCAGTTCTTTTTTCCGCACCAGCAAGAGCTGAACCGGAAAAAGTTGTATCCTAGTCAATTTTTTACTAACTTTTTCTATCCTTTTTGATCATCCTTCGAAGTCTCTGGACTCGACGGTGCCGGTAGGGATGCCCGGGTCCCTGCGTCGATTACAGCCGACTGATGCCGGTTACTGACCCCTATCACCCGTGCCTTCACTGTTTGGGCCCCGACCACGACGACAAGTCCTGCTCCGACTGCCGGGCCCTGACGTCCAAAGCTAGACGAGAGTGGTCCCGCAAGCGACTCGAGCTCTGGCAGTCAGCCCCGCGCCGCTCGAGGTCCCGGTCCGGAAGGAGGTCGAGGGACTGCTCGCGGGGCCCAAGGCACCACAGTTCTGGAAGTCGTCATCAGTCTTCGGGCTCGAAGTCCTCAGGTAAGAGGCACAAGAAGTCAAAGAGGCGACATCGCTCTCCTGACTCCCCCCGACGCTCGCGCAACACGGCCGGGGCTTCGGGCGATACCGCCCCGTGGCTCTGCCGGAGCCGCAGGCATCGCGGCCTGCTCCATACCCACTGGTCCCTGGGCAGCACTCGACGCCGGAGGAGATCGAGTCCTTCCTCATGGCCATGAGGTCAATAGCTCCTCTGTCGGGTTCCGCGGCGCCTTCGGGCCAAGCGGCACCGACAGGGTCCCCCAGCAGGCCGGGGGCTTTGGCCCCAGCGCCGTCGGGTGCTTCGGCCCCAATGCCGCCGGCGACTTCGGTCCCGACACTGCAGGGCCCTGCTGGATCCGGATCCGGGTCGCCGCCGGTCGACCTCACGACCTCGCCGGCACCATCCAAGGACGATGCCGTCCCCGGTCCTACCCTCGATTCGGGTCCGGCGCCGCTCTCGACGCCGATGGGAGACTTTTACTTCTACGACCCTGCCCATCCTTTGAACCTGAGTACCAGGCGATGGGTGATGAGGGGGATTGGGAGGGGTCCGAGGACCCTCTGGCACGTGAGAGTCAGTCTTTTCAGGACTGGACAGGTGAGCTTGGGGAGGCCAGTGGTCTGGACACTTTGCAACACTGGTTTTGTCTCCCCTCCTACCGTGGCAATGGAGGAGGGGGCTGCCTATAGTGTGGTGCTGACGCGGGCTGCCAAGGCCTTGGGCCTTGAGCTCCCCGTCACGGCCATGATGACTAACCTCCTCACCGAGGTCCTTAAACCGCAGACAAGCTCGGCCGAGCCTCTGCTGCCTTTTAATGAGGCCTTGTCAGACGTTCTTCTGGGCACTTGGTCCAAACCCGCTACAGGTCTGCCTGTAGATAGGAACATGGCCAGGCGCCACTGCGACCCTTGCTTCCTGCCCACCCACCCCACCCCCGAGAGCCTGGTCATCCAGGCCTCTAACTCCCAGACCGCATTCCCGTCAGCTCCCCCTGATCGGGAATCCAAGAGGTATGAGCAATACGGGAAGAAGGTATTCTCCTCCCTGAGTTTGGGGTTGCGGTCAGTCAACAACACATGCCTCTTGCGCTGTTACACTCACTCTCTGTGGGACACGGTCGCGGACCTGCTGCCACAATGTCCGGAGGAGGCCCGGACTAAACTCGCCCAAGCCCTTGCGGAGGGTCGAGATGCAGCACAGTATTCCATCTGGTGTGGGCTGGATACCACGGACTCACTGGGCAGAGCGATGGCAACGACGGTGGCGATTCGTCGCCACGCCTGGTTGAGGTCCGCCAACTTTTCGGCTGATGTCCAAAACACCCTTATGGACATGCCGTTTGATGGCCGCGCCTCTTTGGCGACAAGGCAGACCATGCGCTTAAGCGCTTTAAGGACTCCAGGGCTACGGCCAAGTCCTTGGGCCTCTCGGCCCCGTGCCAGCAAACGGCTGCCTTTCGCCCCTTACATGGCCAAGGAAGGGGTGCCCCCACACGTCCTGCCAGCCACGGGCTGCAGACTACCATCCAGCGTGGTGGCGGACGTGGAAACCACCGTAGCGGCGGTCGGGGACAAGGGCAAGGCCAGTCCACACCTGCCCCTGCAGCATCCGCCTCAAAACCCTCCTAGTCTGAGCTTTCAGGCCCATTTGACGCCAGTGGGGGGCAGGGTTCGCCATCATCACCACCACTGGCGCACTGTCACATCTGACAGGTGGGTGCTGCAAATCGTCCGAAGGAGCTTCTCCCTCCCCTTCGAGGCGTCCCCTACAGCCATGCCACCGCAGTACCACCGCGTGTCGGGGGATCACTTGAAACTTCTACAAGAGGAAGTTACGGCCCTCTTGGCCAAGGGTGCCATCAAGCACGTTCATGGGCCAGAAGTAGGGTGTGGTTGTTACTCCCACTACTTTCTGGTACCCAAGAGGGGCAAAGGGGGCCTACGCCTTATCTTGGACCTGCGGAACATCAACGGCTTCCTCCGGAAGGAGAAGTTCAAGATGCTGACACTGGCTCAGGTCTTGGCTGCCCTGGACCCGGGAGACTGGATGGTAGCGTTGGACTTGCAGGACGCTTATTTTCACATCCCCGTCCTGCCAGCCCACCGGCGTTACCTGCGGTTTATGGTAGGCCACGAGCACTTTCAGTTTACCGTGCTCCCCTTTGGCCTTACCAGCCCCCCACGGGTGTTCACGAAAATGATGGCAGTGGTCGCAGCTCATCTGCGCAGGTTAGGGGTTTCAGTCTTCCCCTACCTCGACGACTGGTTGTTGAAGGCGGGCTCACCCCAGACAGTCGTCAGCCACCTCCGACCTCCTGCACCTGCTGGGGTTCTCCATCAATGTGCCAAAGTCGCACCTGTGCCCCTCTCAGAAGCTCCTCTTCGTCGGAGCGGTTCTCGACTCGTCGCAGTTTCGGGTTTATCCTCCCGAACAGCGGGTTCGGGATATTCAGGCTCTGATTCCGATCTTTCAGCCATTATCCAGAGTCTCGGTCAGGTTGACGCTGCAGCTTCTGGGGCTGATGGCCTTCTGCATCCTTCTGGTGCATCACGCCCGGTGGCGGATGCGGGCTCTGCAGTGGGACCTGAAGTTTCAGTGGGCCCAGCATCAGGGCAACTTGTCCGACCATGTCTTGATCTCGGAGGGCACTGCAAGACAGTTGCAGTGGTGGCTCACGGACCGCGATTGGGTCAGCGGCAGATCCCTCTCCCTACCCTAACCGGAGCACGTGGTTGTGACGGACGCGTCCCTCCAGGGCTGGGGAGGCCACATGGGAGAGGCGGAGATCAGAGGCCTCTGGTCTCCGGCGGAGTCCCAGCTCCATATCAACCTTCTGGATCTGCGGGCAATCTGACTTGCACTGAAGGCATTCCTCCCCTCTGTCCGGGGGAGTGTAGTGCAGGTATTCACGGACAACACCACCGCCATGTGGTACTGCAACAAACAGGGCGGGGTGGGGTCGTGCACCCTATGCCAGGAGGCTCTGCACCTCTGGCAGTGGTTGGAACATCAGGGCGTGACCCTGGTGATTCAACACCTGGCAGGTTCCCTGAATGCCACGGCGGACAAACTCAGCCATCGGTGCATGATGGATCATGAATGGCATCTGAACTCGGACTCGAACTTTCAGCAGTGGGGAGAGCCTTGGTTAGATCTATTTGCCACCGAAGAGAACGCACAATGTCATCAGTTCTGTGTGTTGGAATTTCCAAGACGGCACTTGCTCTGCAACGCTTTTCGTCGCGAGTGGAGTTGCGGTGTATTGTACGCCTTTCCGCCTATGCCACTTCTGCCCAGAGTGCTGAAGAAGATCAGGTGCGACGGGCCCAAGTTATCCTTGTGGCTCCGGACTGGGCACGAAGATATTGGTATCCAGAGCTACTCAGCATGGCGATCGATCCCCCGATCTGACTGCCTCTTGGGAGGATCTCCTGTCGCAGCAGCAGGGGACGGTCCTCCACCCGAACCTGTCCAGCCTCCACCTCCATGCGTGGAGATTGAGCAGCAACAGTTGACTGCTTTCGATCTTCCCCCCAAAGTATGTGATGTCATTCTAGCAGCCAGGCATCCATCCACTAAAACGGTGTACACCTGCAGGTGGAACAAGTTTGTGGCATGGTGCACAGCGAAGGCTGTCGATCCGCTTTCTGTCCTTCTTTCCGAGGTCCTTCTGTTCCTTCTCTCTTTGGCCGAGCAGGGCTCTGCTCTAGGCACTATCAAAGGTTATCTTTCGGCCATCTCCGCCTTCCAGATAAGCCTTCTCTTTTTAAGTCCCCGGTTGTTATCGGTTTTCTGAAAGGAATTATGCACACATGCCCTCCCCTGCCGTTCTTCATGCCTCAATGGGACTTAAACCTTGTCTTGACATATCTGATGTGCGCTCCCTTCGAGCCCCTTCATAACTGTCCTTTGCATCTTCTCCCTCTCAAAACTGTTTTCCTGGTAGCTATCACCTCTGCCAGAAGAGTGAGTGAGCTCCAGGCTCTTTCTTGTAAACCTCCTTTCCTTTCTGTTCATCCAGACAAAGTGATTTTAAAGACCCGTCCTTTCCTGCCAAAGGTTGTCATGCCCTTCCACATCGGGCAGACCATAACTCTGCCCACCTTCTTTCCGCCTCCTTCAAAAGAGGAAGAGAGGCTTCACCGTCTGGACCGTCTGGGTGCTCCCCAGGCAGGAAACCTATTGTCCAAACCTCCGTGACTGGAAGGACTCCCAGCAGCAAGAGGTCAAACTTGTGTCGGTGGCAGCAGCGTCCATTTTGTGACGCTGGGGCTCTGGTTAACTTTAACCGGGATAGTCAGCAACAACACGTCTTCTCCCTCTAGAAGGGTGGAATGCTACCCCCGTTGCCAGAATTGGCAAGGGGGTAGTATTCCAAAGCGTATGACACCTTACACGACATGTTTAGATAAAGCCAAACCATAGTTAGCATTTAACCGCGAGGATTATAATGCACTTAAGAGTATATGGTATGGCGATATCATAGCACAGTTATAAGGACATGGTTCCGAAAGCTGCAGACAGGCTCAGCTCATGCTAGAGCACCATCTCACACATAACCAAGCACTCTGCCTCCAGGATTTTTAAGGCCTGCCATAGGAGTGACTTATAGGTTACTGTGTGTCTATATATAAGGGTAGATATAGGAATACTATACGTAAGCAAGGGGTGATTACACGACCTTGCCCCAGCTGAGTGATCAGCCATATGTGTCAGTTTTGATGGCCAGCCAGGGGCGGCATAATACATGCTGCAGCCCCTGGTAGGCCTTGGATGCACCTATGCCCTGGGTACCTATAGTACACTGTACAGGGGCTCATAAGGTGACCCAATTCCCAATTGGAGATGTACCTAAGGTACATGGAGTCCATTTTACAGAGAGAGCAGATAGCCTGAGGTCCTGATTAGCAGGATCCCAGGCCAACTAAGTCGAAAACCAGCTAAACACAAGGCAAAAAATCTGGGGTAACCACAGTCAGGTATCCACCTTCCTACACAACCCCCCCCCCCCCCAAACGAAAGGAGATAAGGCTATCCTTGACAAGGTAAGCCTATATTGCCTAAGTGGCCATATAAGGAAGTACCTGCACTAGCATGGTTACCCCCTGTCTCATGGTCCACTAAGCAATCCCTTACCCTAAGGGTATCATAGGGTCTCCACCATAGGGAATCTCTACCTGTGGTGTGTTTTGGCAAAGTAAAAGGCTGGTGTTGAGATGGAGTACTGAAGTGAGACTCCTCTAATGTAGGGCTCAGCTTCCTCCAATCACCTTCCACCATGTGTGCCTTTCTTTCCAGGACTGAGATGCACTGTGCTCTCAGGGTCAACCTCTGGCTGCCTACAGCTGGAGGCTGGGTCCCTTTTGTTGGCTTACTGGAGGGACAGGTCAGGTTTGGGGTTTTTAGGTTCCAGGTTTGGCTGTGCCCAACAGTGTCTATCTGGGGGAGGTTCCTAACTAAATGTAAGGGAGATCCCTCAGGAGTTTTTAAAACTTTCACCTTGCTAGGGCTGCTAGCTTTGGTGCCCCTAATCTGCTGATGGGGGAGTTCTTGTGGACAGGGGGCCTTTTTGGGTCCACTGGCCTTCCTGACCTCTACAGCCCTGGGCTGACTGAGGCAGGGTAGAGAGGGGCAGTTTACATGCTCCAGACTGGGTCCCACCTTGGAAGGGTCCACTGACATCAGGGGCTCTGCCAGGCTAGGCCTGACTACCTCTGGGGCAGTTTCTTCACAAGGGGTAGGGCCAGTTCCCTGAGGAGGCTGACTCTCACCTAATGTGTGGTGGGAGACTTTTCTTTCTCCCCAATGCTCTCTGTTTGAGTGAGGTGATCTTGAGGCGAACTTTGGTGTGCTGAATTCCTTTGCCGTGCTAATCCCTGGCTACATTTCTGCCCACATTTGGAAGGATATTGACAGCGGGAATACCTGCGGACATTGCACCCGACTTTGGGCTGGACTGGAGCCAATACCATCTACTCGCGGGACTGCGAGGACCAGCCTGCCTGGCGGCTCTAACCTGCCGCAGCTAGTCCTCTTCCCGCCCCCTCCTCCTCGTATATAGCCCCGCCCATACCCGCATTCGCGCGACGTGCGCCGGGCTAAGCCCGGGCAAAGGGCGGGCCGTCTGTGGGCGTCCGGGGCTGGCTAAGGCTGGGCCACCTTATTTACGATTCACCCGGGACATTAATGCAGAAGTAATGAGCATTATTGTGATAATACTTTATTTGATTTAAAAAAAATCATAAAAGGGTGGACTTACCACCATGCAAGCAACATTTTCATCATAAAAACAACACAAAATCAACTTTGAATCAACTTAAAAACTAATATCATAAAATATGCAAAATTAACGGGGAATGGTCTAAAAGGAAAAGGAATAAAAGGAATCTTGTGTGTTCGTTCTGGATACACATTATTTTTAACTCGTAATAAGAAGGGGAGAGGTGAAAAGGTATGGGAGAATAATAGGAGTTCACACAGGGGGCACGTTAACTCGTAATACAAAAAGGCGACCGTTTGGAGAGGAGGGGAAAAGAGTGGAAGAGTCCGTGTCCGGCCAAAGCCGGGCCTATTGTCCGGAGACCTCTTTGATTGCTGCCCTGTTTTCCAGCTCTATGGCAGCGAGATTCAAAAAATTTATGGTTTTACATGAGAGTTCTATCCAAGTTCCACTTAGGCATCTTATCACCGCCGCCCTACAAGTTCTCACCTGGGCTTCTCTTAGAAGTGATTGAAGAAGCATTAATGCATATAAGGTGCAGTAAAGACTCTGCGCCGTTGCCACAGAGTCGGCAGTTTCCCACAGCCGTAGCCATCTTGGAGTGAGATCTTTGGTCGAAAAGCAGCCCAGCCTTAACAGGCTTAGTTTCCTTTTGTAGTGGTCCCTAAAGCATTCTTTCAGATATTCCTGAGGTTTTAAGTGGGTATATGACGGCAAAACGATCCAAGCATGGTTTTTGCCAGCCATTGCCGCTTTATCCATGAGTAATGATGCTTGTTTGACTGCTTTCTTGGTTATCAGCTTGAAAGCAGAATAAGTCATGGGCAAAAGCCAGGATTCTTCCAGTTTTAATGCTTTGAGAGCTTGCCTCAAGGTCTTATATATTGAGCCCGGAAGCCCGGCCTGTTTTTCAACTTCTGACCAGCAAAGGTGCGCCAGGGATTCGTCTGCTGCGTCCCTCATGCGCCAATAATATTGACGAGTGCTCCTTGTCTTGCCGGGAGCTGGTTAGTAAGACCAAACTCCAAACGAATTTGGGCTTGAGAGATATGACGCGGGATTGAGAATAGGTTTTTGAACAGCCTGGATTGGGCGAGATTTAACACTGCGAAGTCCCGGGTTGCCAATAATTCAGAACCATATGTTAGTGATGGCAGAAATTTAGTGGCTGCAATCTTAAGAATGTGGCCAGTGGAATGTCCGTTTGATTGCTTTTGGACAGTTTTAAAAGCAAATTGAAGCTGCTTGGCTTTGGATTTCCCCTGTTCCAAGTGCTGTTTAAACTTTAATCGGTGGTCCAATAGGATTCCCAGGTATTTATATTGAACTACCTGGGTTAGAGAGGTAGAATGTATCTTCCAGACCAAGTTTTGTTTTTTCTTTCTTGAGCCGCAGAAGCATAGGATGTTTTGTTTTTTTAGGTTTATAGTCAGTTGTGCATTGGAGAGGTACTGCGACAGTTTGTAGATCAAGCGTTGTAGACCGATGGGGGTTTTTGAGAGGAGCACAATGTTGTCTGCATATTGAAGACTTATTATAGGTGAGTTGTCCAATTTTGGTGGGTCCCCCTGAATGGTACGCAGGTCACTTTCTAGGTCTGCGGTGTAGATGTTGAAGAGGCTGGGGGCTAGTACGCAGCCTTGCTTTAAACCGTTGGTTGTGTGGAATTTCTTTGTCAGCATTATTGTGAATACTATATCCGTCTAGTTTGTAGAGACTGTTGCGTTTTAATCCTTCTTTTTTACTTTTATTTTATTTTTTCTAGAGGAAAAACATTTGATTGACTAAATGATTATCTTGCCCATTCTTTGATAGTTGATATTTTATCAGAGAATGATGAGCCGACGTTGTAGTCTAGGTAGGCCCTCATTGGTGGGGGGCTCTGTGAGAGGGACACTAGATGCCTTTTTTCACCAGAGCTGCTTCCGTATTGGAAAAAGAGATAGTATTTACGGTCTGTCCCTAGAGCTAATGATTAAGAAACGCTCTTCTCTGGGTGTAATTAGTTCAGTGGTTACTCCCCACAGACAGCATGTAGAAGACACCCCTTTCCAAATGCATGACTCTGAAATAGTAAATGATCTTTCTCAGTCGCCGCTTCTGGAATTATCAACGCATGACATAAATGAAACCGATTCAATATTAGACTCCTCTTTAAATATATCTTCTGAACTTGTAATCATGTCACCCAAAAATGGGCCTACTGTAGGTGAGGAACCGATGAAAACAATTAGCATCGCAGCCCCACCGTCAAAAAAGAGGAAGCTTGTGGAAAATTATCAAGGTGATAAGATCAAGAAACGGGGGACGGTAAACCGAGAAGCATACGAACATCTGCTTCGAAAAATAGCCCAGCACAACAGCTCCCATTAACACTCGTAAATGAGTTACTGCCTAGTATGGAAAAACTGATCAAATCATTAATCCTCCCATTAATAGAAAGGGTTAAGAGAATAGGTGAACAACTAGGCTCTATTGAAAAAGAGGTGGTAAAGAACTCGCTGTTGCTTAGCAAACAAGGTTCTTCGTGTCTCACTGTGGTAAATAAATAAATAATACCTCTCTTTTTGAATGCATAAATGAATAACAGATAGCTCAATAAATAAGAGTCAAGATTCGAGGTAGTAGGAGTTTTGCAGGTTTAATACAGCATAAAGGACAGGAACAGGACAACCTGCACGGGAACAGAATGGTAAACCCTGGCAGCGCTGCCGGGGTCAGGATCTGGAATGGCTAGCGTGGTATTTAATAACAGTACATGAGCATATATACATAACGCAAACACATAGCATTACATTGCAATAGGCGTAGCAGTGGGTGGAGCAATAGGCATGACGCGTAGCAGTCGCGAAAGATAAGGGTGAAAAGAGGTGTAACAGGGCGTATACATAGACATGTGATGCAAACGTAACAGAATATGTCATAAATGGGGCGGAAACCATGGAGGGGGCTACCTAAGGAGCCGGGACCTCTAACCTGATGGTGCGCGCAAACTGGCAATGACGTGTTACTAGGAGAAGCTGGGGGCTATGAACTCTGTGCTAGGAGCAGAGACTGAAGTCTGGAGAGTCAGGGCGACATGTACCTAAGCAGTATCTAGTATCTGATGTTTAGGGAACATGTTGATATAAACTAAGGATCAGGAGGGGAAAGGCTAACGGACTCTAAGACTGGAGCATGCATTATTCTACATGTAGTGCGTGATGAAGAATATTAAATGACCATTAAATGCAGTATTTCTCTTACATGGAGACGTAGAGGCTAGACAATGACGGAAACTATTGATGCGATTCAGTAGCTTTAGGAATGCAGAGAAGGAGGGCTGTACTGATAACTCGAATCATAACATACTCTTGGCAGACTCAGAGGCAGAGCCAGGCTGAACCGGGCACTGCGAGGCTGGAAGTAAGTGAAGGGTCGAGGATACAGGTGGGGGCTGTATCGCTCCTCAGCGAGGGCTTCAGGAGACAGGAGCTGAATCTGGTGTCCGGGCCCTTTCGAGGCCTAGAAACGGGGACTTTACAATGGAATAACGTGCACACTGAGAAACATGGCAACGTAACTTTACATAGGCCTGATATTCGTAGTATTCACGAGAACTGGAAACTGGCATACTAGAGATGGACACAACTGTAATTGCGTCTTTAATCGAACATGGGGAATACATACGCATATTAATCATGCACACATAACATATGATGGAGGACGCGTAGGGACACAGAACATGGCATAATTTACTTTTCCACATTCCCTCCTTGTCACTACGTTTCCTTCAGGAAACATCAATATTCATGATACCATCTATCATTTCATACAGTATCATTTGCTCGTCTCAAATTTTCTTGGAACGGGATTTAGAACGGGACTTGGGACTAGGAGTTATACTAGGAATACAGGATGTAGCACAAATGCCGCAAATCGCAGGGCCACATTGTATACAGAGGCAGCAACTGAATATGATCGCTACTGCAATACCTAGAAAGGACAAGACTTTCCATCCCCAGGCGGAAACTATATTCCAGAACCAACCGGACCATGTCCAGGTGCCTGGATTTTGGTGTAACAGATGGGCAATTTTATGAAGTCTGGTTATAGCTGAATAAACAGACGGCGCGTTATTTGGAATGAAAATGCAGCAACTGGATCCGATGACTCTACATGCCCCGCCCCTATCGGCCAGTATGACGTCAAGGACGAGACGATTTTGCAAAACTACAAATCTCATAGCAGATTGCTCTTCGGTTAAGTTACCTAGAGCAGAGGCAGTCTCATTTACTACAGCTTCAAGGGTTCTGGTTAATCTACGGATTAGCTTACTATTCTGGATAGGTCCTATAAAGAAGAAGAAACCTCTATTGAAATCTGTATACTGTTCTAGAGCAGTTTCAGTATAATCGACAATTGGGGACTCGATCTCCCTTCTATGTCTAATGTGTACCAGATGTGTGTTTCTATGATAATCAGATGGGGCTAGGAAAACTGGTGGCAGTAGGAAGGCAATGTAACAGGTACCCTCCCAATCGAGGGGCAGACGAACATATGCGGTTTGACCACAAATAAAATATGAATGACGTGAAGCTTTGAAAATAAATTTCCCACTGTCACTATACTTGACAATAGTAGTACAATCACTATGTCCTACATGTACGGAACCATTATTTCGGACACATAATTCACCTTTGACTGGTAGTACTGAAATAGTAGGTAAGTCTGGAGTGGTATCAGACTGAACATTCAGGACCATGAAATTCGAAGAATAATTACCTAAATTATACACTTCATTTTCTAGATCTAACCCGGTTCTGTGGGGGAGACCTTGCTTGTCTGGAAAACATGTACTATTAAGAAAAGACATATCTGTTGAAGATGACGTTAACGTGGACCATGCTCCACACGAACCATTATGTGAAAATGGATAAGGAAAGAGTGGCAGAACTCCCTTCGGTGTCCGAAAAGGGGGGAGTCGACCACACACCCAACAATTAGTGGCATTGCTGGTCTGGTGTGAATAATGTAACATGCGGATAAAAGAATTATTTCGCATAGCGAGGCGGTAAGAGAGTTCATGAGGAGGCAGATCACTAAACGTGTGCTCTACTGTAACATTAGAAGACTTATTTACATGAGGAACTGGAAGATACAGGTAAAATGCGTAACTGGTGCAGGAAATCATAATGCTGAGAAACAATATAAAACTTAGAAAAACGATACATCGGATTGAGTTTTGACTAACTCTCTCACTATGGGGGTCTATTTTATACATGTCAGAAACAGTCTAACCGTTTCACCTAGGGGAGGACTTAGACAATCAAACTGGCTGACTTATTTTACTAGACCGGAGTTTCAACTTATACTCCTGTTGCGGAGTTTTCTCTAACAGGGGGGGTTCAGTATCATTGTTCTTTGCGGGACAGTCCTTAAGAATAGTACTTTGGCATTCCTTCAAATCCTGGGAAATGTTCTTTGAGACTGGTTTCAGTCCATAAAATTTCTTTACGTGCGAAAGGTGCACCCAGCCTTTGCGACCCTCCAACTTCACGGCTGTACGGGTGGCGAGGAGGACCTGTCGGGGCTCCTTCCAGCGTGGCTCCAGCGGACTTGAGCGGTCAAAATTGCGAACTAAGACCATGGATCCGGGAACGATTTCATGCGGTGCCACCTCGGTATTGTCTGGAAATGCGGCAACCTGTGAACGACAAGAGTTGAGGGCAGACATCAAGGAAGCTAGGTAATCTGTCAGCATATTACTTGAAACATCGGTAATACTTCGGGGTCTAGGAGTACCCCACATGTTAGGGGGGCGGCCGAAAACGACCTCATACGGGGATAGACCTGATCTGGAATGTGCGACCATGCGCATATAGAACAAAGCGACTGGCAGAGCTACTAGCCAGTCCACACCTTTCTCTTTACATACTTTGGCGATGCGAATTTTCAGGGTCTGGTTATGTCTCTCTACGAGACCTGCTGCTTCAGGGTGGCGTACACAATGGAACTTCCACTGGTACCCTAACAAAAGGGAAACATGCTTCATTAACTCTGAGGAGAATGGCTGGCCGTTATCAGAATATACGACCCTAGGGAGTCCGTAACGGGGGAAGAATTCACGAACCAACTGCTTGGCAGTGGTCGCGGCTGTGTAATCTGGGACTGGATATGCTTCTGTCCACCTGGACAAGGCGCATACAACTACAAGGACATACTTGAAACCTCGACATCGCTCCATCTGAATATAATCCATCTGGAGGACTTCAAAAGGGTGGTCAGGGGGCTGGAATCCACCTTGTTCCACCGGGACACTTTTACCTGGATTAAACTGACAACATATCATACAGGTACGGACTTTCTGCTTGGCTGCAGCTCGTAAATGCTTGTTGAACCAAATGTTCTGGATACTGTCTAACATAGCTTTTTCTCCTAAATGTGCTGGACTATGTGCGGTATTGATAATGACTTGAACCATAGAGTCGGGGAGAAACCATGTGGCTTTTCCCTTCGTCACCCATCCTTGATCTGTCTGGACCCCTCCTTGTTCGGACCATTTCTTGATTTCTTCGGGAGTAGCATGTAACTGGATATCTATGACATCTTGAGTAGGGTCCTTAACTGTCATACATGTAGTCGGATCTGGAGTGTGTGTCATGTTAACTGGAATGTCTGGAGTCTGAGCTGTGAGCTTGGCTGTGCGATCTGCTAGATCGTTACCCTGGGAAATAATGTCAGTAACTTTCGTATGTGCTTTGCATTTCATGATAGCAATGGATGTCGGTAAGTGTATGGCATCTAACAGAGCTTGAATAAGGAGACCATGCTGAATCTTGGTTCCATGAGAAGTCATGAAACCTCTCTCCTGCCAGAGCACTCCAAAGTCGTGTACGACTCCAAATGCGTAGCGTGAATCTGTGTAAACATTTACTTTCAGGTTCTTGGCGTGTATGCAGGCTTGTGTCAGAGCAACTAGCTCTGCTGCTTGAGCGGACAGGGTGTCAATACGGTGTGTCTCAATAACTTCAGTGTCAGTGGTCACTGCATACGCGGCGACTAGTTCTCCTGTACTTGTTCTCATGCATGAACCATCCACATAAAGGGTCAGGTCAGGGTCTGGTAACGGAATATCGGTCAGGTCTTGTCTTGGCTTTGTCGTAATGTTGACTACTTCCACACAGTCGTGTGTGTCCGGACTTGAAGTAACTGATGGTAACAGTGTAGCAGGGTTGAGAACGTTGCAGCGTCTGATTTCTATGTGTGGCTGAAACAGTGTCAATTCATAACCTGTTAAACGTGCAATTGTCAAGTGCTGGGTCTGTGTTCGATTTAAAAGAACTTCCACGGAGTGTGGAACTTGTACTGTCAGGGAGTGTCCTAATACTATGGAATCACTTTGTCTGATAGCTAGTGCTGTGGCTGCAACTGACTTGAGGCACGCAGGCAGAGCCTGGGCTACAGGATCTAATGTGCTCGAAAAATAAGCACAAGGCTTGTATTGTCCTGCTTGATCTTGTGTGAGAACAGATAATGCTGTACCTTCACGTTCAGTGACGAAAAGTGTAAAAGGCTTACTGTAGTTCGGTGTAGCTAGAACTGGAGCTTGGCATAAAGCTTTCTTTAACTCATTGAAACTAAGTGTGTGTTCAGATGTCCAAGGGAGGACAGTCGATACGGCTGCCTCCTGTGTCGTTAACTGTATCAGTGGCTTGGCTAGAAATGCATACTGAGGAATCCATTGTCTACAATAAGAAGTAAGGCCGATAAAAGCACGTACCTCCTTCTGGGTCTTGGGCTGAGGAAGACTCGCTATTAACTGGATACGGTCTGGTGTCAACTGCCTACCCCTCTTGGACAGTAAGTGTCCTAAGTAGACCACTTGCTGGACACAGAATTGAAGCTTCGAAGGGGACACCTTGTGCCCCATCTCGGCTAGGAAATACAGAACTGTGAGGGATGCTCGCTCGCAAGCACGTTCAGAACGGGCTGTGATCAGTAGATCATCGACATACTGGAGCAGGGCAGTGTCAGTTGGCATGTGAACATTATCAAGTTGTCGCTTGAGTGCTTGACTGTAAATACTAGGGCTTTCTGTGAAACCTTGAGGAGCTCGTGTGAACATATAGCTCCTTCCATTTAAACAGAATCCGAAAAGAAACTGGCTGTCTGGATGAATGGGAACACTGAAAAACGCGTTCTTGAGGTCGATTACAGTAAAGAACGTGGCTTCGGAATCAATGGCTGTTAATAGGGAAGAGATATCTGGGACCACTGGGTACTGGGGAATAATACATTTATTAAGTTCTCGTAGGTCAATCACTAATCGATATACTGGGGGTGCATTTGGATCTGTACGTTTCATGACTGGAATGATCGGAGAATTGCATACATTGGAGTCAGTTTCTACAACCACTCCTTGAGCGATGAGCTCGTCAATAATTTTGGATAAGGCTGCTACAGCCTCAGGTGGCAATCTGTACTGTCTGATTCGTGGTAACACTACACCTGGCTTGAGAGTCACACGATGGGGTGTGATTTGCATGTAACCTACATCAGTTGGACCTTGCGCCCATAAATGCTGCGGAACATTAGACAATCTGGGATCAAAATCTCGTAATACATAGTGACCCTTAAAGTCACGTAGGAACAGACGTATTCCCTCTGGGGAACAGCATATAACTGCACCTAATTCTTTCAGTGTTTTAATGCCTAATAGATTTTCTGAGCAAATCAAAAGGGAGAGAGAGGACTAGGTAAGCCAGTCCGGGTCCCCTGGTTATATGTAGAAATATCAATATAGGACTAGCTACGTTGTATTTAGTGGAACTCAGAAGGTATATCTGCGGGCAAACCCTTAGGTTTGGACATGAAGCCCTCACACACCAACCTAGTTGGTGTCATGCTTCATCATCGGGCCCACCACAGTGACACCGAATGTGTCCCGGGTGTGCTGCGACTCCAGATTACTGAGGAGCTGGTATTCTTGCTGAGTGTGCAGTGCTAGTGAGAATGAGAGTGAAAGGTTAAAAGCTATACAGGTGGTCCCAGTTCCCGAGGGTAAAAGGTAAATTTAATACCTGGGCCCCTGTTAGCAAGATAAAAAGGCTGTGGACGATGTGGAGTGTATTAAGAGCTCCTACGTCCTTGTGGTCTACATGTTTCAGCCAGGCCTTTTGATTAAAACTGGCTTTCCTCAGGACCAATGAGTATGTGTGAGTGATGCTAAACTATATTAAGTGACAGTGTGTGGTGAAAAAGTGTTGCACTCGCTAAGGTGCCGTACGTGTAAGAGGGGGATTCCCTCTACTTTACTGTACATAAAACACAAAGACAATACAGACATACAAGGAGAACCAATGAGAATGGTATATACCAAAACACAACATATGGCCGACTTCTAGTGTGCGTGAGCGACCTAGAGCGGCAAAGAACTTGGCCATGAGTGGTTGCCATGGCTAAGGTGAACTATGGCGGTAGAATATTAAACGCGGTGGCAGTGGTGGGCTACACAGCGAAACAAGCATAGCGTGAGGTACAGGTAAGTATGGTACATAATTCCTCACACTTGCTACTTGCTGTTAAAGCCTCATGGGTCACTTGGCAGGGAGGGAGAGGAGACCCTAAACGTTGTAAAAGGTCATAGTTAGGATGGTACCTGTGGGGAGAAAATGCTGCTTACCCAGAGCGTCGTGTAGAGATCACTCGTTTACTCACGGTATTTCCGATCAGCGTGCTCCTACGACCTATCGTCCTGCTCCAGTGTCCCGAGTGAACTGTGCATGGATCAGGTAAGGGCTTAAGTAGCCGGTTCAATTGGTATCACCTGGAGAGGGGAGAGGGTGCGGTCGCGCTGGCTAGTAGTGCGCATGCGCTGGTAGCTAGCGGCACTAGCGCTGCGCATGCGCAATGGGCGGTTGTAGCGCATGCGCGATGGGAGGCGTTAGCACTATTCATTCGCGCATGTGCCTCGGTACCCGGAGTGGTACAGCACTGTTATTAACATGTGCACTCTAGTGCGTGCGCCATGCGGGGGAATAAAAAAGGCCCGTGAGGGACCAATGAAGTTAAAAAATTAAAAAGGCAACAATAGCGAATGGAGGCATCTGGGCAAAAAGGGCAACTACAGAGTAGGGACAGACCACGAGTCTGAGCGCAGACAGGGACACGGACCATTTACATAGAAGTGTTTATCTTGCTAGAGCATTCCACGGGATAGAATCATTGAGCCCCTCTGTATGGGTAGAAAGGCGATAAATCCAGCGTTGCTCTTTAGAGAGCAGAGTTTTCTCATCGCAACACGAAGGTGCGAATTGTTCGATGACTGTCCAGGTGAAGTCGTTAGGAGTGTGATTTTGCACGATGAAGTGTTGGGTTAGTTTGCTGATATTTTTGCCACAGCGCATTGTGCTCCTGTGCTCGGTCATCCTGGTTCTGACTTTTCTGGTCGTCATACCGATGTATCTCAGACCGCAGCGACAGGTGATGAGGTATATTAAGTTAGACGAGTTACAATTAGTAAATTGCCTTTGTGTCCAGGTTTTACCAATTTCAAGGGACAATGTTTTGGAAGGGGTAGTCAGGTGGCAGACGCTGCAATTGTAACACGGTTGGTGGCCTGTTAGTTCAGGTAGACCCCATGTGTTCAAAATTGTCTGGCCTGTAGGTTGTGTCTTTCTGGGTCTCGTGGAAACCAGCTGGTCCCTCAGATTTTGTGCTCTCTTGTATGCGAACCGGGGGGGATCCCAGTTCCTTGTGCCCGAATTGATGATCTTCCAATTTTTGCGAATTATACTGGAGACCTGGTTTGAGGCGGTATTGTAGGTGGTGACGCATGTCATCAAGGGAGTTTCTGGTGGTCTGACAACAGTTTCAAGGAGGGCCTCCCTGTTCTGGTTGCGTGCTCGCTTGCAGGATTTCGAAATGATTCTAGTTGGGTAACCACGGTCTTCCAACTTGTGGACCAAGGCTTTGGACTGGTGTTTGAAGTCACGGAGGTTGCTGCAGTTCCGGCGTATGCGCAGGAACTGCCCAAAAGGCAGATTCTCCCTCAAGGGTCTGGGGTGGAAACTGTCAAAGCGTAACAAGGAGTTCCTGGATGTTGGTTTGTAATGAGTGGTTGTCGTCAAACCCCCTTGATCAGCTCTTATGTTGAGGTCTAGGAACGCTAGTTCCGTAGGGCTGCTAGTGCAGGTGAACTTGAGGAATGGATCAAGGTTATTGATCCACGTGAGGAAATCTTTCAGTGTCTCCTCATTGCCCTCCCAGACAATGAGAATATCGTCAATATATCGACGCCAAATTGTTATATTCGCTGAGTAGGGGTTCGTGGGGGCTTCGATGTTGGTCTGTTCAAAATGGTGGACATATAGCCCCGCCACGCTCGGCGCAAAGACACTGCCCATCGAGGTACCATTAGTTTGTAGAAAGAATGTGTCCTCATATTTGAAATAGTTCTCTTTTAATGCCAGAGTGGCGCAGTCCAGAATGAAGTGACGAGGTGTGTGGTGTTGCCAGTCAATCTCCATCAGGACATCGTGGAGTACCTTCAGTGTGGCATCCTGGGGGAGGCTCGTATAAAGACTCTCCACGTCCAATCCAACCAAAAGGTGTTTTTCGCTGTCGAAACTAACATCTTTGATGATGTTAAGGAGATGCTTTGTGTCTTGGATGTAGGATCGAGTTTTTTGGACTAACGGGTTCAGGTAGTGATCACAGAACCGTGACAGTGGTTCTAGGAGGGATTTTATCCCTGACACTTTAGGTCTGCCCGGTGGTGGGGTGACCCCTTTGTGCACCTTGGGCATGATGTAGAAGTAGGGTACCTTCGCATCACGTGTGTTGAGATATTCAGCCTCTTGCTTAGAGATGTATTCTGCGTCAGAAGCCTCTTGCACTAGTTCTATGATCTTTTTTTGTAGATCTTTAGATGGATCTCTCTGTAATTTCTTGTAGTTACGAGTGTCGCTTAAGAGTCTGCGGCATTCTGTGTCGTAGTCGCTTTTGTTCATAATGACTATCCCGCCACCTTTGTCCGCTGGTTTTATAATGCGAGTAGGGTCATTTTGGAGTTTCTTGACGATTTCCCTGTCTCGGAACGAAAGATTATTGAAATGGTTTTGGGGTTGTAATTTCTCGACTTCTGAGTATACTGCCAACTCGAAGGTGCTGATCTCTACTGGCACGGTGGCAGGTGGCGGGGTGAAGTTGGATTTGAGTTTCAGCCCTGTTTCGTTAGTGATTTCTGGGTCAGTTGGTTTCTCTTTGTTCTCAAAAAACGCTTTTAACCTCAGTTTTCTGAAAAACTCGGTCAGTTCGACGTGGAGTTTGAAAGTATCTAGTCGGGTGGTCGGAACAAAAGACAGCCCTTTGTTCAGGACATTGGTTTCCTCATTGGTGAGGGGTATGTCAGAAAGATTGAATACTAGGGTGCCAGTATTAGTTGGTTCAGTCATTTGCTCGGGCCCGCTTGTTCTTTGGCTTTGTTCCTTGTGTTGGCACTGACCGGGTCTTCTTCTGTTGACCACTGTGCTGGTTGGGGCGCCCACTGTACCTGCTGTGGCGGATTCCTTCTCTTGCCACGAGGTCTGCGGCCTTGGCCTAAAAAAGGATACCGTTGGTTTGGGTTGTTCTGGTAGTATGGCATCTGGCCAGGCGGGTATAATGGTGGATATCCATAGTATGGAGGCATTGGTCCAAACGGAGGAGGTCCGAAATTCTGGAATTGTGGGGGGCCTTGCCATGGTTGTGTTTGTTGTTTCCCTCCACGGCCTCTCCCTCTAGTTTTGTAGGATCCATTGCTGGAGCCGCTAGAGATGGAACTGTTGTCGCCCGAGCTATCAGTGTTCTGGCCTCTTGTGGGTGCAGTGTACGCATCATCAGCATAAGGATAAGTTTTTAGATAGCTGAAATTTTTGAGGTCCTTTTCAAATTTCTTTATCTTGGTTTGGGTTAGGTATTCTTTGTAATCGTTCATCTCTCGATTCTGATCTTCCAATTTCTTTTTGTATCCTGTCAGAGTAGTTTTGAAATGAGTCTCAGTAGCTTGGATCTCTATTATAACTGCGTCTGAAAGACGTTTGGCAGTTTTTATTATCAGGATGAGCCAGTCCCTGGTGCAGTGCCAGGCTATCTGGGCCCAGTCTTTCCTGAAGGTGACATCGTCAAGGAATATTCTTGGGGCGTTGGTGACAAGTAAGCCTTTAGGCGCTGTATTGGTCCTTAGATATTGTGCGAGGATAACGCCATGCAAAATGGTGCGTATCCTGTTACGCTTTTTCTCAGTAAGAGTGTCCCAGTCTGTAGTTTGCGCTATTGTTGTTGCTGTGTTGAAATCTGCCAAGAGTGTGGGGTCATCGAGGATTTCAGTGACGTCTTCCTCGGTGAAGGTTAGGCCTGTGTTTTGTGCCATCTTGTATCAGGTGTCTCTCGCAGCTGCGCGCTGCCAAATATCAGCAAATCAAAAGGGAGAGAGAGGACTAGGTAAGCCAGTCCGGGTCCCCTGGTTATATGTAGAAATATCAATATAGGACTAGCTACGTTGTATTTAGTGGAACTCAGAAGGTATATCTGCGGGCAAACCCTTAGGTTTGGACATGAAGCCCTCACACACCAACCTAGTTGGTGTCATGCTTCATCATCGGGCCCACCACAGTGACACCGAATGTGTCCCGGGTGTGCTGCGACTCCAGATTACTGAGGAGCTGGTATTCTTGCTGAGTGTGCAGTGCTAGTGAGAATGAGAGTGAAAGGTTAAAAGCTATACAGGTGGTCCCAGTTCCCGAGGGTAAAAGGTAAATTTAATACCTGGGCCCCTGTTAGCAAGATAAAAAGGCTGTGGACGATGTGGAGTGTATTAAGAGCTCCTACGTCCTTGTGGTCTACATGTTTCAGCCAGGCCTTTTGATTAAAACTGGCTTTCCTCAGGACCAATGAGTATGTGTGAGTGATGCTAAACTATATTAAGTGACAGTGTGTGGTGAAAAAGTGTTGCACTCGCTAAGGTGCCGTACGTGTAAGAGGGGGATTCCCTCTACTTTACTGTACATAAAACACAAAGACAATACAGACATACAAGGAGAACCAATGAGAATGGTATATACCAAAACACAACATATGGCCGACTTCTAGTGTGCGTGAGCGACCTAGAGCGGCAAAGAACTTGGCCATGAGTGGTTGCCATGGCTAAGGTGAACTATGGCGGTAGAATATTAAACGCGGTGGCAGTGGTGGGCTACACAGCGAAACAAGCATAGCGTGAGGTACAGGTAAGTATGGTACATAATTCCTCACACTTGCTACTTGCTGTTAAAGCCTCATGGGTCACTTGGCAGGGAGGGAGAGGAGACCCTAAACGTTGTAAAAGGTCATAGTTAGGATGGTACCTGTGGGGAGAAAATGCTGCTTACCCAGAGCGTCGTGTAGAGATCACTCGTTTACTCACGGTATTTCCGATCAGCGTGCTCCTGCGACCTATCGTCCTGCTCCAGTGTCCCGAGTGAACTGTGCATGGATCAGGTAAGGGCTTAAGTAGCCGGTTCAATTGGTATCACCTGGAGAGGGGAGAGGGTGCGGTCGCGCTGGCTAGTAGTGCGCATGCGCTGGTAGCTAGCGGCACAGGAACTCCTTGTTACGCTTTGACAGAACAGGGAGGCCCTCCTTGAAACTGTTGTCAGACCACCAGAAACTCCCTTGATGACATGCGTCACCACCTACAATACCGCCTCAAACCAGGTCTCCAGTATAATTCGCAAAAATTGGAAGATCATCAATTCGGGCACAAGGAACTGGGATCCCCCCCGGTTCGCATACAAGAGAGCACAAAATCTGAGGGACCAGCTGGTTTCCACGAGACCCAGAAAGACACAACCTACAGGCCAGACAATTTTGAACACATGGGGTCTACCTGAACTAACAGGCCACCAACCGTGTTACAATTGCAGCGTCTGCCACCTGACTACCCCTTCCAAAACATTGTCCCTTGAAATTGGTAAAACCTGGACACAAAGGCAATTTACTAATTGTAACTCGTCTAACTTAATATACCTCATCACCTGTCGCTGCGGTCTGAGATACATCGGTATGACGACCAGAAAAGTCAGAACCAGGATGACCGAGCACAGGAGCACAATGCGCTGTGGCAAAAATATCAGCAAACTAACCCAACACTTCATCGTGCAAAATCACACTCCTAACGACTTCACCTGGACAGTCATCGAACAATTCGCACCTTCGTGTTGCGATGAGAAAACTCTGCTCTCTAAAGAGCAACGCTGGATTTATCGCCTTTCTACCCATACAGAGGGGCTCAATGATTCTATCCCGTGGAATGCTCTAGCAAGATAAACACTTCTATGTAAATGGTCCGTGTCCCTGTCTGCGCTCAGACTCGTGGTCTGTCCCTACTCTGTAGTTGCCCTTTTTGCCCAGATGCCTCCATTCGCTATTGTTGCCTTTTTAATTTTTTAACTTCATTGGTCCCTCACGGGCCTTTTTTATTCCCCCGCATGGCGCACGCACTAGAGTGCACATGTTAATAACAGTGCTGTACCACTCCGGGTACCGAGGCACATGCGCGAATGAATAGTGCTAACGCCTCCCATCGCGCATGCGCTACAACCGCCCATTGCGCATGCGCAGCGCTAGTGCCGCTAGCTACCAGCGCATGCGCACTACTAGCCAGCGCGACCGCACCCTCTCCCCTCTCCAGGTGATACCAATTGAACCGGCTACTTAAGCCCTTACCTGATCCATGCACAGTTCACTCGGGACACTGGAGCAGGACGATAGGTCGCAGGAGCACGCTGATCGGAAATACCGTGAGTAAACGAGTGATCTCTACACGACGCTCTGGGTAAGCAGCATTTTCTCCCCACAGGTACCATCCTAACTATGACCTTTTACAACGTTTAGGGTCTCCTCTCCCTCCCTGCCAAGTGACCCATGAGGCTTTAACAGCAAGTAGCAAGTGTGAGGAATTATGTACCATACTTACCTGTACCTCACGCTATGCTTGTTTCGCTGTGTAGCCCACCACTGCCACCGCGTTTAATATTCTACCGCCATAGTTCACCTTAGCCATGGCAACCACTCATGGCCAAGTTCTTTGCCGCTCTAGGTCGCTCACGCACACTAGAAGTCGGCCATATGTTGTGTTTTGGTATATACCATTCTCATTGGTTCTCCTTGTATGTCTGTATTGTCTTTGTGTTTTATGTACAGTAAAGTAGAGGGAATCCCCCTCTTACACGTACGGCACCTTAGCGAGTGCAACACTTTTTCACCACACACTGTCACTTAATATAGTTTAGCATCACTCACACATACTCATTGGTCCTGAGGAAAGCCAGTTTTAATCAAAAGGCCTGGCTGAAACATGTAGACCACAAGGACGTAGGAGCTCTTAATACACTCCACATCGTCCACAGCCTTTTTATCTTGCTAACAGGGGCCCAGGTATTAAATTTACCTTTTACCCTCGGGAACTGGGACCACCTGTATAGCTTTTAACCTTTCACTCTCATTCTCACTAGCACTGCACACTCAGCAAGAATACCAGCTCCTCAGTAATCTGGAGTCGCAGCACACCCGGGACACATTCGGTGTCACTGTGGTGGGCCCGATGATGAAGCATGACACCAACTAGGTTGGTGTGTGAGGGCTTCATGTCCAAACCTAAGGGTTTGCCCGCAGATATACCTTCTGAGTTCCACTAAATACAACGTAGCTAGTCCTATATTGATATTTCTAATAGATTTTCTGGACATGACTTAGTAAGTAACAGATCAGTAGTGCGGGACAATGGACCTACTTCTAGAGTAACTGGCTTTGATATTTCATTTACGATAGGTTTTCCTGAAAATCCAAGGGAAACATTTCTTGAGCCTGAGAGCGGAGCCCCTGGAACTTCGGCGTGACTAATTGTGGTCCTACTTGCCCCTGTATCAATCAAAAACTTTCTGTCTTTCCCTAATACTTGACTATGAACATAGGGACCTTCTTGATCTACAGGTATCTCGATGAGAGGCAAGCCTACCTCCCTCTCTAGGCTGTTTCATGAATACTGCTGGTACTCTGGATACTCGGACTGTGCATACTGATACATTTGCTGTGTAACATGCTGTGTTGCAGCAATAGGCTGCGGTGTTGTAACTGTCTGTGGTGCATTCTGTGGCTGAGGAGTCTGTGAAACTTGTTCTTGTCTAGGCGGACGTGGTCTTTCTTTAGTCTTACCGGTAGCTATGTTGTGTTTCAGAACTGCACACTCGTTTATAAAATGACCTGGCTGTTTACAATAATTGCAGTTCCCTTTAACGGGAGCTGCAGGATGACTGGCTTGATTAGGACCCCTCTTCTGACTGTCTTGAGGAACAGATTGTGCAACTAGTACTTTCATTTTCGTGTCTTTCATACGTTTTCTCTCATGTTCTTGTTCTTCCCTGATCCTATTCTGGTGGTATTGGAGCATCTGTAACATCTGGGACGGGGTATTAGCTTGCCAGGTACTTTCGACTTTCAAAACTCGATTCTTAATTGGTGGACTTGAATTCTCGACTAATTTAGTAACAAAAAGGTGAGGGTATGACTCGCTACTTGTCTTGAGGCCACTGTTGATGCTAAACATTTCTCAAATCTAGAATAAAAATCACTGATATCCTCATCTTGTTTCTGTTTACAGGCTGAGATTGCATCCCAGTCTTCCTTTTTAGTTGTCAATAATCTAGGCAAAACTTGGATCAATAATTCTGGCAATTCTTTACATTTCGCTCCAAGACCGGTACCTGGTACTCGTGCCTTATCTTCAGCTTCTAGAACTGCCCAATCTATCTTTTTCTCTCCCACCTCCCATTCTTTTTCCTTGAGCTTTTCATACACCCCTGCGGGCAGCAGAACCTTTAACATTTTAATTATATCTGGATACGTGTATTCTCCCATACGGAGCATGTCTTTTAATTCTCGGTGGAACCCTGCTGGATCTTTATCATGACAGGGAATTAATTTTTTCATCTCTAAGAGTTCCATCTTTGTGATCGGAGTGTAAACAAACACTCGTTGCATTTCGCCACCCGTTCCTCTAACTGGGTGGACTTCTCGTAACGGGTTCTGTCTGTCTATGTAAAAGGGTTTACTTTCTGGGGGTGAGACATGAACAAAATGCGGGTTCAGAAACGTTCTATATTTGTGGCGCTGTTCTAGAATGACACTAATTAAATCCGTACCTAGACCTTTCCATCTATACTGGAGTAACTCGTTCAGGATATCATGTAACGGGCCTGGATCAGAGTGCTGACCCTCATACAATGTAATGAGGTGCTGGATCATATACATACCCACCAGTCGCTGCTCGGCTGGGGGCAGTTTCAGAAACATTTGTGCCACTATTTCGTCTGGAAAAGTGGTAGAATCAGTAATCCATCGGACTGCTGATCGGGCTAGTTCTTGTTCATGCATAGTACTTAACTCACTGTAACCGATTCGTGATTTCAGAATGTGATCGGTAGCTTGAAACACTTGTTCTAGAGAACCTTGTTCTGGTGCTGGATGATGGAAAGTAGACTTGTGTTCTAGGCGTAAATGGCGATCTGGAAATCTAGATTTTCCTACATACGCTATTCTGGCGGAATTCTCGTCGTCTACCTCTTCAGTATCAGAGTTACTTTCTTTCTCGCTTACTTGTGCTGCTTTACGCTGTTCGTGTAACTTTATTATTTCTTTACGGATTTTCTTGTACATACTCTCTATACTACCGATGGTCTTGTGCTTACCCTCGGCTATATTATCACTCCACTTTGTCAGGGTTCTCATTTCGACTTGATCTTTGGACGGGTAATCTTGTTCTCTTATTAAACAATTAATCAAAAACTTTAGTATCATGAGCTGGATCTCAGCTTTCCTTTGAGACATGACTTCGCCAATGCTTTCTGGATCATCCCCTGTACGGATGAAACGATATATTCTGTCTAGATCTTCTTTCATATTCGGTAGGGTGACTAGATACTCGGCCACCTTTCTTACGCGTAATGAATATAAAACCATATTATCCTCGCCTGGGACTGGATCATAGCCGCATTCATTAAGGGCTTTTCTTATTTCTGCTACAGACTGATGTCTGGGCGTACGCTGTGACGCTTGTGCATGTAATTCGGTTGACGTTAAACGCTTATGTGGCGGCGGGGTCTGAGGAGGACCTCCTCCTGCGGCCCCTAAACTAGAATCGTCGACTGATCCTCTTCGTACTAGTGTGGCAGGAAATTGAAATGCGGGCTGAACTTGTGTGGCGGGCTGGACCTGGGGGACCGTAGCAGGTACTGCAAGGGGTACCCCGGTGTCTGGAGGAACGGGAAGTGCCTGATTTACAGGGACTGGCGGAGCGCGAACAGGATTTGCATATTCTGGGACTGTGTCGTCCAAATAGGACGAAATGAAAATATCAGCTGCGGTCGGTTTATGACGTAGCTTGGTCGGAACTAATGGTGGCGGGAAATTACTGAATGCCTCTGGGGTCGCTTTTGGCAAACCCTCGGCAAGAAGAGGATACATACCCTTAATAAGGGCATTCCTCTGTCTGTCTGACTGTTCGGCTTTAACTTGTTCACCTATCTCGATTAGTTCTTTTTCTTGGGCTCGTTCTAAGGATTCTCTACTTAATTCTGACTTTCTGATTTCTTTTTCGGTTCTTTTATGAGATTCTTTGCGCCATAACTCGATGGCATCTTTCTGTGACTGTCTGGCTTTCTTTTTCCATAATGCCTCTTCTACTCGCATGATGCACTCGGCATCCCATGTGCCTGATACAGGCCATCTATACTTTTCCTCTAACTGTTTGGTATACTCGACCCATAAATCTAGATACAATATGGCGCTTATGCCATGCTTCTGATACATAAAATGACCTGGACTGTCCCTAGGCGGGACTGGAACTGCTGCTTCCAGCAGACCTTTTCTAGTTTTTAACTGACGTAACTTAGAAAACAAGGGCATGACTGAACTGTAACTGAGACACAATACGTAATTACACAATAAACACGATAATTACTTCACACTCATACCACAACATCAAAATACATGAAGAACATTTAGAATAACAGTTCGAACAGAATACTACCTGGAATACGGAACACAGAATACATGAATTTTCTCGAGAACAGAACTGACTAGAACAGAAACTAGATGCACTGCTGAAACAGTACGAAACTTACCGGTCTCATAAAGAGACACGTCAGGACCCGCATCCACCGAAGTGGACACTTCGTTTGTGGGTCTGTGTACCACCAACCCACGGACCAGAGTCAATTAAATTGACCCTGTCTAGATACTACCCCAGTAACGGTACTCACCGGGCAGCAAGAACGGAAGGCCTCGGACTGGACTGGACTGCTACGACGACGGACGACGAACTTCGGACTTCAGTTACGGGTGGACCTCCGGATACCTCGGACCTTGGACTCTCGGCTTGGGCTCTGGTCGGGACTCGCCGCGTTCCTCCACCGCCTCGTCTGGATGCTGGACCGCCACCTCCGTCTCCTCCGTGGGCCTGAGGGATACTTGAAGCAGAAATATCTGCACGTGCACGGTATGGTTCCGTCACGGCTGCAGAGGGTCAGGGGGCCGGCGTGGCTTCACCGGCGCGTGGGGAAAGGGCAAGTCCCTGTTCGGGCGCCATTATGTGGTAAATAAATAAATAATACCTCTCTTTTTGAATGCATAAATGAATAACAGATAGCTCAATAAATAAGAGTCAAGATTCGAGGTAGTAGGAGTTTTGCAGGTTTAATACAGCATAAAGGACAGGAACAGGACAACCTGCACGGGAACAGAATGGTAAACCCTGGCAGCGCTGCCGGGGTCAGGATCTGGAATGGCTAGCGTGGTATTTAATAACAGTACATGAGCATATATACATAACGCAAACACATAGCATTACATTGCAATAGGCGTAGCAGTGGGTGGAGCAATAGGCATGACGCGTAGCAGTCGCGAAAGATAAGGGTGAAAAGAGGTGTAACAGGGCGTATACATAGACATGTGATGCAAACGTAACAGAATATGTCATAAATGGGGCGGAAACCATGGAGGGGGCTACCTAAGGAGCCGGGACCTCTAACCTGATGGTGCGCGCAAACTGGCAATGACGTGTTACTAGGAGAAGCTGGGGGCTATGAACTCTGTGCTAGGAGCAGAGACTGAAGTCTGGAGAGTCAGGGCGACATGTACCTAAGCAGTATCTAGTATCTGATGTTTAGGGAACATGTTGATATAAACTAAGGATCAGGAGGGGAAAGGCTAACGGACTCTAAGACTGGAGCATGCATTATTCTACATGTAGTGCGTGATGAAGAATATTAAATGACCATTAAATGCAGTATTTCTCTTACATGGAGACGTAGAGGCTAGACAATGACGGAAACTATTGATGCGATTCAGTAGCTTTAGGAATGCAGAGAAGGAGGGCTGTACTGATAACTCGAATCATAACATACTCTTGGCAGACTCAGAGGCAGAGCCAGGCTGAACCGGGCACTGCGAGGCTGGAAGTAAGTGAAGGGTCGAGGATACAGGTGGGGGCTGTATCGCTCCTCAGCGAGGGCTTCAGGAGACAGGAGCTGAATCTGGTGTCCGGGCCCTTTCGAGGCCTAGAAACGGGGACTTTACAATGGAATAACGTGCACACTGAGAAACATGGCAACGTAACTTTACATAGGCCTGATATTCGTAGTATTCACGAGAACTGGAAACTGGCATACTAGAGATGGACACAACTGTAATTGCGTCTTTAATCGAACATGGGGAATACATACGCATATTAATCATGCACACATAACATATGATGGAGGACGCGTAGGGACACAGAACATGGCATAATTTACTTTTCCACATCACAGTCCCCATAAAAGATAATCATGTGGGTCAGAGGCCACCACCTAAAACCCTCAAAAAGGGCCAAACATCTTCCCTATCACAGAAGACATCACCCCCCAATGTAGCAACAAAACCAGGTAGGAGCAATCAAAAAAAGGAGGATAAAATGGATTGGGGAAAAAAACGGACCTTTCCCAAAAAATGGATAATAGGCCCACTGCCTCACAAATTAAAAAAATACCTACTCACAGAAGTATAGATTTACCACCGGAACCTGCTCCTTTTGTGGTAATCATAGTGGGAGTCCCGGTTCTCCCTGAGGGAATAAAGGAGGATCATAGAGCCCTAAAAAACAAAGTAATATTTTGGCTGTGTAATAATAGACCTTTGCCGGCCCATGTAATTGGACAAAATCCTAAATGTAAGGCGCGTGAATTGGGTCGGAACTCGGCCCAAAGATAGAAAGGGGGACGCCATCATCATTAATGTTAAGGACCACAGAGCAGTGAGGCATATTGGTGAGTGGTTTGATGCGAGAGGCGGATATCAGTTCCCAGAACCATCCCATTAACGACCAATCTCCTTTATCCACATGAATAGATTCGGAAATCTTATGTAGTTTGGAGATGGCCTGGTACACTGTTGGAGCGTTATCAGGGATGAAGACGCAGCAACTCGATTGGATCAATCTGCATACCCCACCTCGGTCTGCAAGTATGACATCTAAAGCGACCCTGTTCTGAAGGGTCATAAGTCGATCCGACTGGAGCTCAGCAGTCAAGTTACTAAGGGCACCAGCAGTTTCGATCACGGTGGACTCAACTACCCTTGTCAATTGCCTTATGTTCCTGCTGTTAGCCATGGATCCCCAGAACGGCAGAAAACCTTTTGCAAAGTCCCCAAATTCTTGACCTGCAGTGTCTTCATCACTCAAAACACTTCTAACTATCCTTGTCCGGTGGTAGTCTGCCGCTGCTGTGTAGGTGGGAGGCAGCAGGAAGGAAACAAAACATGAGCCCGAAAAGTCGGGGGGCAACCATGTATAGGCTCTATCGTGGCAGATGAAATAGGTACCTTTAGCTGCTAAAAACGCAGGGGAAGTCTGAGATCCAAAAACATACGTTTCAGTACAGACACTCTTTCCTAACTGAGCCCTGGGATTCGTGCCATTACCTTGCAGACACAGATGACCCAGATGGGGTACAATCCAAATCGGGGACGATCTCTTAGCTTGCTGTTTCTCACTCAGAGTAGCTCCATATCCAGTCATGTTCCATCCTATGTAGACTAGTGTCTCATCTCTCGGGATAGTCTCATAAGAAATACCTTCCTTAATCATGTCCACTATACCCTTGACTAGAGCACTTTTCCTAGGATTGTCTGTTACAGAACGTAGGGGGTAGAGTTTGTGTGCATATATGAACATTGTCCTATATGCCCATACAGAACCATTGCGACTAAATGGCAGGACTAGATAAGGGATACCTTTATCCTTTGTGTGAGGCATAAGACCGCACACCCAACAGTTAGTTGTGTTCATTACAAGTTGGTGTTGGTGTAACAACTGAACAAAAGAGTTATTAATGAACTCCAATCTCCTATTGGATTCGTGGTCAGGCAGAGGGTGGAAAGAATGGGAGGAAACAGTAGGAGGAGGTATGGGTGATGCAGTGGGTGCAAATGTTACACGAAAAGAGAATAAAACATAACTTATTAAAAATACCATTACACTGAATAGCATAAAAATACACAATATTATAAAACTTTTCTCTGTCATCACGTTACATAGTCTGTGCTTTAAGGTCGTTTGTTTGGCAGGTCTCTCCGCATCCGGAAACTCCATCCTCTCTAAAGTGCTGCCCGCGGTGGGAGGTTGCCTCTGCTAAGGGATGCTTCTGTCAGTCTAGGGCAACTCCCTTGGACCAACCAGAACTACTGACCTAACGTCGTCAGCTGCACCCCAAAGACTTTAATCAACCGCGGCCCTAGCAGCGGAACCCGGATGGCGGTTCGAAAAACAAAAATAAGCAAGTTTCCTAGATGGGAGAGCTGCACTTTCAAAAATAGTACTTGGGGGAAAAGGAAATATCTGTTTTATTAGTCCATGGATCATAGTCTCAAATTGCAAAAGAAATTGTTTCATTAGTTCGTTTTTCTCGGTCTCAAATTATATCGTTGTTTCCCAGGTATTGTCTGATCCTGGAACAAAAGGTCAGGCTCTGTAGTGTTCAATAGCTTGGATGGTGGCACAGCCTTGTGCGAAATGTTCTCATTTTCTTGTTCAGAGTCAGTTCTTTTTACGTGTAAATCATTAAAAGGGACGGCATGTGGCACGGTATCAGGTTCGGGGTCAGCGACACCCTTCTGGACCCACTGGTCATAGGGCAGAGGAAAAGGGATTTTCTTACAATGGATCCCGTGGACCCAGTTGGCCTTCCCCTCCACCCGAACGGCTGATCTTGTAGAAAGAAGGACGAGGTGAGGCCCGGTCCACCTGGGCTGGTCGTTCTTTGTTATTTGAAAGTTTCTGAGTAGAATCCAGGAACCAGGGTCAATGGCGTGACCCGGAGTCTCAGAGACCGGTGGCAGGGTGTTGTGGACCTGTTGATGCAAAACACGCAATTTAGCCGTCAATTCATACAGATAATTAAGCAAAATAGGGTGTTCAAGCTCGCTGAACTTAGTGGGTCTAGGCACTCCCCATATGTTGGCTGGCCGGCCAAAAACTATCTCATATGGACTAAGTTTCACTCGTGAATGCACAGTCATTCTAGTGGACAGGAGTGCTAAGGGTAGAGTGTCAGGCCATTTAAGACCTGTGCTCGCTTGGATTTTGGCCAGTTTGAGTTTTAAAGTGCCATTGTAACATTCTACTAGTCCAGCTGATTGGGGTGATTTGCAGCGTGGAACTTCTGCCGAATACCTAACCCTTCACACACTCTCTTCATCACACAACCCACAAATTCACTTCCATTGTCAGACCAGACCATTCTAGGCATTCCAAACCTGGGGAAGTACTCTTTCACAAGGGCTTTTGCTGTGGACAAGGCAGTATTGTCTTTTAGGGGATAGGCTTCTACCCATCTTGAGAAGGCACAAACAACAACGAGTACGTATTTTAAGTTGTTGCACCTCTCCATGTGGATGAAATCTAGCTGCAAAACCTCGAACGGATACGTAGGAGGTGCAAAGTGACCAGCTGGAGTTGGGGTTCCCCTACCAGGATTGTGTTTCAAACATACCATGCAATTCTTGACAACATTCTCTGCACACTTGGGAATCCCTGAATTCTTCCATACTGGGGCCAACAACTCGCAAATCCCTTTGACGCTGATATGAGCCATTCCATGAGCCATTGTAACCACTGCAAGCACATATGCATCGGGTAACAACCATCTCTGATGCTCTGATAATTCAATCCAGCAACCATTTGCATCCATTCTACCCGTATTTTCTCTCCACGTGCTCAATTCTTTCTCTGTGGCCTCAGCTTGAATGGACTTCACACTCTCTATTGTGTCTTCACACATTCCAACATCACCAGTCCATCTTGCAGGGCCTGCAACATACATTCGGCTCATTACATTCTTTGCCGTTTCCTTCGCGATCTCATCAGCAAATGCATTTCCACGACCTACATCATCAGTCACCTTCTTGTGAGCACTACATTTCACAATCGCCATTTGCAGAGGCAAGGTCAGTGATTCAAGAAGCTCATTCACCAACTGACCATGCTGAATCTTAGCTCCATGCGAAGTCAGGATTCCACGTGCTCTCCACAATCGCCCAAAACTGTGAGCCACTCCAAATGCATACTGACTATCAGTGTAGATAGTCACTTTCATCCCTTTAGACAACACACATGCTCTCGTGAGTGCAATCAATTCTGCTGCTTGAGCCGAATTATGTGGGACACGTGCAGCTTCAACAACTGTATGCAAAGTCGTAACGGCATATGCTGCAGTCGTGTCACCACTCGGGAGCTTGAAGCATGAACCATCCACCCATAATGTACCATCACATTCAGCAAGAGGAGTATCGGATAGATCTATTCTCCCTTTCGTCTCTTCCTCTGTTCTGAGAAAACAATCGTGCTGTTCTGAAACATCTGATTCCTCTGCAATTGGCAACAACGTAGCTAGGTTTAAGGTACGATTCAGAAAAGGGGGTGGTGATGAACAGAGTGTCTGAATTAAGCAGACCTCTCTTACCCAGTCCAAAGATCAGGGCTTGATCCATCACCGTTATTTAGCTCACTGCCCCATCCCAGCTCAGAACCTGGCTATATGCAAATTAGTCTGTCCCTGGCCCAGTGCATCATGGGAACAGGGCAGACCAAACTACCAAGCCAATTCTTCACCAGAAAGGAGACAAGCTACCGGGGACCGGTTTCTGGCATTTCAGCCTCGTCGGCCCGGCTTGCTTGAATCCTGATGGAGCAGTGAGCAAGGGACTCATGTCTGAGTATACCCTGCCACACCTATAGTGGCCAAAAACGATTCAGACAAGGGGGTGGTGATGAACAGAGTGTCTGAATTAAGCAGACCACTCTTACCCAGTCCAAAGATCAGGGCTTGATCCATCACCGTTATTTAGCTCACTGCCCCATCCCAGCTCAGAACCTGGCTATATGCAAATTAGTCTGTCCCTGGCCCAGTGCATCATGGGAACAGGGAAGACCAAACTACCAAGCCAATTCTTCACCAGAAAGGAGACAAGCTACCGGGGACCGGTTTCTGGCATTTCAGCCTCGTCGGCCCGGCTTGCTTGAATCCTGATGGAGCAGTGAGCAAGGGACTCATGTCTGAGTATACCCTGCCACACCTATAGTGGCCAAAAACGATTCAGAAAAGGGGGTGGTGATGAACAGAGTGTCTGAATTAAGCAGACCACTCTTACCCAGTCAAAAGATCAGGGCTTGATCCATCACCGTTATTTAGCTCACTGCCCCATCCCAGCTCAGAACCTGGCTATATGCAAATTAGTCTGTCCCTGGCCCAGTGCATCATGGGAACAGGGCAGACCAAACTACCAAGCCAATTCTTCACCAGAAAGGAGACAAGCTACCGGGGACCGGTTTCTGGCATTTCAGCCTCGTCGGCCCGGCTTGCTTGAATCCTGATGGAGCAGTGAGCAAGGGACTCATGTCTGAGTATACCCTGCCACACCTATAGTGGCCAAAAACGATTCAGAAAAGGGGGTGGTGATGAACAGAGTGTCTGAATTAAGCAGACCACTCTTACCCAGTCCAAAGATCAGGGCTTGATCCATCACCGTTATTTAGCTCACTGCCCCATCCCAGCTCAGAACCTGGCTATATGCAAATTAGTCTGTCCCTGGCCCAGTGCATCATGGGAACAGGGCAGACCAAACTACCAAGCCAATTCTTCACCAGAAAGGAGACAAGCTACCGGGGACCGGTTTCTGGCATTTCAGCCTCGTCGGCCCGGCTTGCTTGAATCCTGATGGAGCAGTGAGCAAGGGACTCATGTCTGAGTATACCCTGCCACACCCCCTTTATGAATCGTTTTGGCCACCACAAGTGTGGAAGGGTATGCTCAGATGTGAGTCCCTTGCTCACTGCACCATCAGGATTCAAGCAAGCCGGGCCGAAGACGGCTGTAATGCCAGAAACCGGTCCCCGGAAGCTTGTTTCCTTTCCAGTAAAGAATTGGCTTGGTAGTTTGGTCTGCCCTGTTCCCATGATGCACTGGGCCAGGGTCAGACTAATTTGCATGTAGCCAGGTTCTGAGCTGGGATGGTGCAGTGAGCTAAAAAACGGTGATGGATCAAGCCCTGATCTTTTGACTGGGTAGGAGTGTTCTGCTTAATTCAGATACTCTGTCCATCACCACCCCCTTTATGAATCGTTTTGGCCACCACAAGTGTGGAAGGGTATGCTCAGATGTGAGTCCCTTGCTCACTGCACCATCAGGATTCAAGCAAGCCGGGCCGAAGACGGCTGTAATGCCAGAAACCGGTCCCCGGAAGCTTGTTTCCTTTCCAGTAAAGAATTGGCTTGGTAGTTTGGTCTGCCCTGTTCCCATGATGCACTGGGCCAGGGTCAGACTAATTTGCATGTAGCCAGGTTCTGAGCTGGGATGGTGCAGTGAGCTAAAAAACGGTGATGGATCAAGCCCTGATCTTTTGACTGGGTAGGAGTGTTCTGCTTAATTCAGATACTCTGTCCATCACCACCCCCTTTATGAATCGTTTTGGCCACCACAAGTGTGGAAGGGTATGCTCAGATGTGAGTCCCTTGCTCACTGCACCATCAGGATTCAAGCAAGCCGGGCCGAAGACGTCTGTAATGCCAGAAACCGGTCCCCGGAAGCTTGTTTCCTTTCCAGTAAAGAATTGGCTTGGTAGTTTGGTCTGCCCTGTTCCCATGATGCACTGGGCCAGGGTCAGACTAATTTGCATGTAGCCAGGTTCTGAGCTGGGATGGTGCAGTGAGCTAAAAAACGGTGATGGATCAAGCCCTGATCTTTTGACTGGGTAGGAGTGTTCTGCTTAATTCAGATACTCTGTCCATCACCACCCCCTTTATGAATCGTTTTGGCCACCACAAGTGTGGAAGGGTATGCTCAGATGTGAGTCCCTCGCTCACTGCACCATCAGGATTCAACCAAGCCGGGCCGAAGACGGCTGTAATGCCAGAAACCGGTCCCCGGAAGCTTGTTTCCTTTCCAGTAAAGAATTGGCTTGGTAGTTTGGTCTGCCCTGTTCCCATGATGCACTGGGCCAGGGTCAGACTAATTTGCATGTAGCCAGGTTCTGAGCTGGGATGGTGCAGTGAGCTAAAAAACGGTGATGGATCAAGCCCTTATCTTTTGACTGGGTAGGAGTGTTCTGCTTAATTCAGATACTCTGTCCATCACCACCCCCTTTATGAATCGTTTTGGCCACCACAAGTGTGGAAGGGTATGCTCAGATGTGAGTCCCTTGCTCACTGCACCATCAGGATTCAAGCAAGCCGGGCCGAAGACGGCTGTAATGCCAGAAACCGGTCCCCGGAAGCTTGTTTCCTTTCCAGTAAAGAATTGGCTTGGTAGTTTGGTCTGCCCTGTTCCCATGATGCACTGGGCCAGGGTCAGACTAATTTGCATGTAGCCAGGTTCTGAGCTGGGATGGTGCAGTGAGCTAAAAAACGGTGATGGATCAAGCCCTGATCTTTTGACTGGGTAGGAGTGTTCTGCTTAATTCAGATACTCTGTCCATCACCACCCCCTTTATGAATCGTTTTGGCCACCACAAGTGTGGAAGGGTATGCTCAGATGTGAGTCCCTTGCTCACTGCACCATCAGGATTCAAGCAAGCCGGGCCGAAGACGGCTGTAATGCCAGAAACCGGTCCCCGGAAGCTTGTTTCCTTTCCAGTAATAATATAATAATAATAATAATCTTTATTCGGTTTTTGCAGTTCGAAAAGCCATAAAAGATAACACAATTTTTTAAAAACATTGAGTTAATTAAAAGGAAAATTTACATTTGATTTTTTAACTCGGAAAGGTAATTTTTAGTCAGTTTAGAATAAAAATAGCGAAAGATGAAAAGTTACGATTTACAGATTGTTTCTGTGTCTCATGATACATTTTAAAAAGTTTAATACATGATATACCGTGCATTCTGAGTCCAAAAATTGGAGTGATAACATCGCTGGGCGGCATTGTCTATGGCCCCATTTTTTTAATAAGGGAATAAGCCATGTCTTTCGGTGTGGATGATAGAACTTACAAAAAAGTACTGTATGGATGGAGGACTGTTGGGAATGTTCGTCACAAGGGCACAGAACCATATCGGTACTCCAATTATTCTTTTCAGGAAAGGTCACCAGTCTGAAAAATAGGTTCATCCTAAACCTTGTTAGGAGCATTTTCTCGTAGGTGGAAATCCCTAAGGTAAGATATGGCTGGATTTTCATGGTCTGCTGAATAATAATTGCATGCGTGACAGATTTTTTCCTGGCCAGCGTTGATAGTCTCAGGGAATCCAGGTGGCTCAATGCTGTTTGTTTTAGATCTTTTTTAGAGATTTCTTTCATTAGTTCTGGATTAAAGTAGTATTTCTCAAGTCCCAGATCCTGGAAGAAATTTCTGATGTAAGAGATCCAAGGTATTTTTTTAGCATGGTCCAACTCCATAATGTCTCGTATAATGTTTTTAGTCAGGTTGTTTTCCTCAGATAACCAGACTCTTCTCCAGAGCATTAGAGGTTGGATTTTAATCAAATCTTCAATGAATGGGATTCCCAATTCTATGTGCGAGGCATAGATGGAAGTGCCTCGTGGTGTTGACAGAAGGAATCTCGTGAAGATGTTTTCCTCTTTTTGGATTGGGGCAGTGTTTATGTGTCCCCAAATCCCGGCGCCATATAATGCTGTGGATTGGCACTTCGCAGCATATATTTGCAACAGTTCCACTGGCGGTTTTTTCCCTAATCTGTTAGAGAATTTCATTAGGGCCATGATCGCTCTTTTAAAAAGATGCCTCCTGGCTTCTACCGCCGCTTTCCAATTTTGGGCATCGTCTATCATGATACCCAAGTAGGGGTATTGCGAGGTTCTTTCAATTTTTTGCTCTTTCAGAAAGATGGTCTTTGCTGGTTTTTTTGAGCCACCGGCTGCCATAGGGAAGGTTTTTTTAACGTTTATATGCAGGTCCAGGGCTGCCATAAAGTCAGCATATTTTGTTAAGGATTTCTGTAGTTCAATTGGAGTTCGGGCTAAAATGACAGCATCGTCCGCGTAGAGCAGGGCGGGGATCAGGCGATCTTTTACTTTTGGGAGGTCTCTTCCCCCCTTCAACATACACTCTTCGAGACCGTTGGTGTATAAAGAAAAAAGAAAGGGGGCGAGGACGCAGCCTTGCCTCACTCCCCGCTCTACCCCAAATGGTGCTGTCAGTTCTCCTTTTGTCCCGAACCTCACTCTCGCTGTGGCCCCGCTGTAAAGTTCTCTTAGAAAGTCAAGGAGAGGAGGGTCTACTCCCATCTTGCTTAGTAATGACCAGAGCTTGGTGTGTGAGACACAGTCGAATGCGGAGGACAAATCCACATATGTAATGTAAATAGTACCTGGTTTTGCCAGGGTATACTTGGATATAAGCAAGGAAAGATTTAAAGCTTGCTCGGTAGTTCCAAAGCCCTCCCTGAAGCCGAACTGTAGGTCTGAGAGGATGTTTTCGTCAGCCACCCACTGTTGCAACTTGCCAAGGAGGACTCTGCCGACTACTTTGCCCAGGGAATCAAGAAGGGAGATTGGGCGGTAGCACTTGACATCTTGCCTGTCCCCCTTCTTGAAAATGGGGACCAATATTGAAGATGACCATGAGTCCAGCAGTCCAAGTTCCATGGTTGCGATACAGACTCTCGTGATTATTGGGGTCCACAGGTCGGGAAGGAATTTAAATAAATCGACGGGGACCCCATCAGGGCCGGGGGCTTTTCCGGGTCTACTTAAGGATAACGCTTTTTCGAAATCTTGTAGGTCAAGTTCCAAACGGATTGGGAAGGTGTCTGGGTTGTAACTAGTCTGATGCAGACCGCTATTAGGTGTAGATTGAAAGATTTTCGAAAAATGACTGATCCATGTAGCCTCGTCTATAGCCACATCTATTTTTGGTCCAGTGGAGTTGGATAAAAAAGGAGATTTGACTATTTTCCAAAAAGCCTGAGAGTCCTTCGAGAGTGCGCTCTCGTGCAAGGCCTTCCACAAGGATGTTTTTAGTTCTTTTTTCCTCGTCTTTCTAGCAATAGTGTATTCTCTTCTGAGACCTTGGATCTTTGTTACGTCTCTGTTAGGTTCCCCAAGAGCTTTCCTCAGGTTAGACTGTGCTTTCGTGCAATCTCGACTAAACCAGCCTGTGGTCTTTCTATTATTTTGTTTGAGAGTTCTGGTTAAGAGGCTTTTGACATGTACTATAATGGCATTGAAGTTTTCCAGTATTTGATTGGCCGCTGCTTGGGGATCAAGACAAATCGAAATGTTTTTATAAGCAAGAGTAACTAGTTTCTTCGTAAGGATTTTGGGATCCACTTTTTCCCATTTGATAGTGAGGCCATTAGTCTTGTTCAACTCGAGCCTGTTCTGTGATAAGGTGTTGGCTATGATTACCATCGGAGAGTTCGAGTGATGTATTTGGAGACTTAGACTTAAAGCTGAGTGGTCGCTAAGGCAGTTTTCTAAGATTTTGAATGTTCCGATTTGCGGTTTTAGAGCTTCTGTAACTAGTATATAGTCCACTGTGGTTTCGTGGCCCCTTCCTCTATAAGTAGGCTCTAGTTTATCGATTGTTTGATGTATGGGATTCAAAATTTGCAAGTCCAAGTCTGCAAGTGCTTTGTTCATGGCGGATCCTGCTTCTGAGTGGATAAAGTGCGTTAAAGGACTGTCAGAGTCGTCTACTATCCCACAGGTATCAATAATGGGGCAGGGGTGCAAATTGAAATCGCCGCCCCAAATCACGTGAGCAGTATCCCCTTTCTGTTTAAAGTAAGTGTGTTCCGTTATTTTGCCTTGGATTTGGTCGAGAACGTTCACAAAATTATCAGGATCCAAGTTGTTGTATGTATTTACTGTTGAAATACGGGTTTTTTTCCCTACAGAGAATGTGAGAATCTGGAAATTCGGAAGGAGGTCTGTCTTGATGATCTTCATGCCTACAATTGTATTAGCCATGTAAATCACCAGACCCCCCTTCGGTCTACCTGAGGTACTGGGAAGGGCAGGAGAGGTGAATGTTCTGTATCCCACCAAATGGAGGGCTGCCGTTGACCATGTTTCTTGGATGAAAATAATTTGATAGTCCTTCAGGAAAACCGCTGCCGATCCATCCTCAATCTTATTACGGAGGCCGGCGACGTTCCAGAAGACCATGGAGAGCTGAGTGGGTTCACAATCTTGTACAGCCTTGTACTTGTGTGGTATAGGTGGAGTAGGCGTTAAGATTGAGTGTGAAGATACTACTGTAGTTGGCGAGGGCTCTGGGGGTTTAGTTGTTTGTCAATCGACCATTTCCAGGCCGCTGAACCTGTTCGTGGTCGGAAAGCCTAGCCAGTGTTGCCCATTGATAGTGTCTTCATAGTTAGGACCAAGCATTTGGTAAGGTGGTCTCTCCCAACGCTCCCAGTTTCCGAATCTGTTTTGGGGGCCCACGAACTGCCAAGGGACTTATCTCTGGTAGTAGCTCTGATTAAGTGGGTACCGAGAGTTGATGGGTTCAGTGGGTCGCATTACAGTATTGGTGGCAGCGGTTTCTAGTTCCCATGGTTGCGGAATTGGCTTCCTCCACATGTTGTCAAATTTACGTTGGTGGTTAGTATTATTATGCCTTTTCGGGTAAAAATAAGACAAGGGTCTTGTTACAATACCCCCGGGAGAGTTGTTGCATTCCCAGGAGCATATATAGTCAGCTATGCTGGGATCCTCGAACGTAATGACTATGCAGTCTCCTCGTATTGTTTTTTTTCTATATCCTACCCACGGAGTCCGGGATACTGAAGCTATTTTACTTTTACTTTTCCAGGGTGGCGGGACGGGACGGTTTGTGTTCAGCCAGAACTGAACCTTGTTCTTTAACGACCAGTTGGGTTCGGTTCCCTCACCTGTAAGTTCGGGAACCCCCGTCATGACTACCACATATGGAGTAGCCTCAGGTGGTAAATTTAGGGTAGATGGTTGTTCGGTTGTCCCCCTCGGAACATTTATTGTTTGGGGTGGCTTAGTAGTTGTTATAACGGGTGTTTTAGGAGCAGAAGTTTTTGAGGAAGTAAGGTTTGCAGTTGGTATTGGTTGGGAACTGGCTTGTGGGGGGATAACCAAGGGCGTGGGAGCTAAGTTTTGTGGAATGGGAGTATTTGCCGGGAGGATTAGTGTGGTTTGCTTTTTGGACTTTGGCGAGGGTATAGTTACGGTTTTCTTAGATGCGGGGTGAGTAGGCTCAGGTATTGACGGAAGCTTGGGATGGGATTGTGAAGGTATGGATTGTAGGGGTATGGATTGTAAGGAACCAATGATTTTTGTTAACTGCCTCTCTATGTTAGTAAGTCTTGTTTCTAGTGGACGAATATGAGAATTTAGAAGAAAAGCTATCTCTGTGATTAGTCTTGCTGATTCTCTTTGTCTGCCTGTGTCTAGTGAGGTTATCGAATCTGGCATTAAAGTGTCACAGAGGTCACGCGGTACGTGGTGAATAGTTACCACGTTATTAGTTGGGGGAGCAGAGTAATCAGAGTAATCAGGTATCACCAAATCGTTTTTGTTGGTGACCGATATCGGATGTTTAGATATAAAAGAGTTTGTGGTATGGTCTGATTTACTCTTTGCTTTCCTTTTTTTTACAGCCCCCTCCCGCTTGCCTCTCATTTGTCTGGTTTCTTCAGGTGTTGGATCGGGGAAGATGTCAGGGGTATTCTCAAGATCAGATTCTGAGAGGGTTACAGATATTTGGGATGCTGACAAATCGACGTTGTTGGGTAGGCTAAGTCTGTTCGTGGTCGCCGCCATTTGCGTTGAGATTGACTGTGTTTCTGGAGTTTTTGCTGTTGCAATCAATCCCATTGATGAGCGGCGTGCGATTGCCAGTTCAGTAGAAACTCTGCCCTCAATTAGGCTTATACTCTGGTCTATGAAAGTATTTGCTTTGGCCAGAAAGTCGTCCATTGGACCTAGTAGTTGATCACCTATACCGTTCTTTTTTGTTTTTTTCTGCCTGGTAGATCTCGTGTTCATTTTGCAGTGAATGGTCACCTACAAAAGGGAACTAGGTTGACGAATTATAGGAGGAATCGGGATGATTATAAATACCTGTTTTGGGGAGGCCGAGATATAGTTGTTAGAGGGGTGGGCCGGGCCGGACTCTCCCGTACTCTAACGGCCTCAAACGGCCCTGTCTTTGCCCAGTCTTAGCCCGGGCTGCGTCCCGCGCTGCGGGAGTTAGTTGGCTTGTTATAGATTGCGCCGATAGGGCGGGGGGCGGGGCCAGCAGGGAGAGCGGACCGGAAGCTCTTCCTTGGTCTCGCAGGGACTTCTGGGAAATGAAGTCCCCGCACGCTCGCAGCCCTGCTGGTGCCTCGCGCCCCTTACCGCCTTGCCGCTATGGGTCCTTGCGTGTCCTCCTGGAAGGCTGCTGGCGCTGTAACAGAGCAGCGATGCGGCACCCGCGAAGCGGGTGCGGCGAGGAGTGGGCGGGAAACCTCGTGTACCAAGTGCCCTGGTGCACTTGAAGGGTTCGTCTCTCTGGGTCTGTGTCCTCCGTTCAGAAATGCAGGAATGCAGAAAAGTAAGTGTCCCGCTGATGGCGAGAGCTGGGGCGCTTTATGAGCAACTTTGATGGGCGGGGGGCGGGGCCAGCAGGGAGAGCGGACCGGAAGCTCTTCCTTGGTCTCGCAGGGACTTCTGGGAAATGAAGTCCCCGCACGCTCGCAGCCCTGCTGGTGCCTCGCGCCCCTTACCGCCTTGCCGCTATGGGTCCTTGCGTGTCCTCCTGGAAGGCTGCTGGCGCTGTAACAGAGCAGCGATGCGGCACCCGCGAAGCGGGTGCGGCGAGGAGTGGGCGGGAAACCTCGTGTACCAAGTGCCCTGGTGCACTTGAAGGGTTCGTCTCTCTGGGTCTGTGTCCTCCGTTCAGAAATGCAGGAATGCAGAAAAGTAAGTGTCCCGCTGATGGCGAGAGCTGGGGCGCTTTATGAGCAACTTTGATGGGCGGGGGGCGGGGCCAGCAGGGAGAGCGGACCGGAAGCTCTTCCTTGGTCTCGCAGGGACTTCTGGGAAATGAAGTCCCCGCACGCTCGCAGCCCTGCTGGTGCCTCGCGCCCCTTACCGCCTTGCCGCTATGGGTCCTTGCGTGTCCTCCTGGAAGGCTGCTGGCGCTGTAACAGAGCAGCGATGCGGCACCCGCGAAGCGGGTGCGGCGAGGAGTGGGCGGGAAACCTCGTGTACCAAGTGCCCTGGTGCACTTGAAGGGTTCGTCTCTCTGGGTCTGTGTCCTCCGTTCAGAAATGCAGGAATGCAGAAAAGTAAGTGTCCCGCTGATGGCGAGAGCTGGGGCGCTTTATGAGCAACTTTGATGGGCGGGGGGCGGGGCCAGCAGGGAGAGCGGACCGGAAGCTCTTCCTTGGTCTCGCAGGGACTTCTGGGAAATGAAGTCCCCGCACGCTCGCAGCCCTGCTGGTGCCTCGCGCCCCTTACCGCCTTGCCGCTATGGGTCCTTGCGTGTCCTCCTGGAAGGCTGCTGGCGCTGTAACAGAGCAGCGATGCGGCACCCGCGAAGCGGGTGCGGCGAGGAGTGGGCGGGAAACCTCGTGTACCAAGTGCCCTGGTGCACTTGAAGGGTTCGTCTCTCTGGGTCTGTGTCCTCCGTTCAGAAATGCAGGAATGCAGAAAAGTAAGTGTCCCGCTGATGGCGAGAGCTGGGGCGCTTTATGAGCAACTTTGATGGGCGGGGCCAGCAGGGAGAGCGGACCGGAAGCTCTTCCTTGGTCTCGCAGGGACTTCTGGGAAATGAAGTCCCCGCACGCTCGCAGCCCTGCTGGTGCCTCGCGCCCCTTACCGCCTTGCCGCTATGGGTCCTTGCGTGTCCTCCTGGAAGGCTGCTGGCGCTGTAACAGAGCAGCGATGCGGCACCCGCGAAGCGGGTGCGGCGAGGAGTGGGCGGGAAACCTCGTGTACCAAGTGCCCTGGTGCACTTGAAGGGTTCGTCTCTCTGGGTCTGTGTCCTCCGTTCAGAAATGCAGGAATGCAGAAAAGTAAGTGTTTCCTTTCCAGTAAAGAATTGGCTTGGTAGTTTGGTCTGCCCTGTTCCCATGATGCACTGGGCCAGGGTCAGACTAATTTGCATGTAGCCAGGTTCTGAGCTGGGATGGTGCAGTGAGCTAAAAAACGGTGATGGATCAAGTCCTGATCTTTTGACTGGGTAGGAGTGATCTGCTTAATTCAGATACTCTGTCCATCACCACCCCCTTTATGAATCGTTTTGGCCACCACAAGTGTGGAAGGGTATGCTCAGATGTGAGTCCCTTGCTCACTGCACCATCAGGATTCAAGCAAGCCGGGCCGAAGACGGCTGTAATGCCAGAAACCGGTCCCCGGAAGCTTGTTTCCTTTCCAGTAAAGAATTGGCTTGGTAGTTTGGTCTGCCCTGTTCCCATGATGCACTGGGCCAGGGTCAGACTAATTTGCATGTAGCCAGGTTCTGAGCTGGGATGGTGCAGTGAGCTAAAAAACGGTGATGGATCAAGCCCTGATCTTTTGACTGGGTAGGAGTGTTCTGCTTAATTCAGATACTCTGTCCATCACCACCCCCTTTATGAATCGTTTTGGCCACCACAAGTGTGGAAGGGTATGCTCAGATGTGAGTCCCTTGCTCACTGCACCATCAGGATTCAAGCAAGCCGGGCCGAAGACGGCTGTAATGCCAGAAACTGGTCCCCGGAAGCTTGTTTCCTTTCCAGTAAAGAATTGGCTTGGTAGTTTGGTCTGCCCTGTTCCCATGATGCACTGGGCCAGGGTCAGACTAATTTGCATGTAGCCAGGTTCTGAGCTGGGATGGTGCAGTGAGCTAAAAAACGGTGATGGATCAAGCCCTGATCTTTTGACTGGGTAGGAGTGTTCTGCTTAATTCAGATACTCTGTCCATCACCACCCCCTTTATGAATAGGTTTAAGGTACTGCATCTTTTTATGTGCACATGACTCGCTAACAGTGTCAATTCGTAGCTGGACAATCGAGCACTAGTTAGGTGCTGTGTCTCGGTTCTATTTAACAACGTGTCTACTGCATGTGGGACCATCACGATTAGTGTATTATTCATTACTAGACCAGCAGACTGTCGAATAGAGACAGCTGCTGCTGCTGTGGCTCTTAAACAACTCGGTAATGCTTTTGCCACCAGATCAAAGGTCGACAAAAAATAGGCACATGGACGCTGCCTACCTCCAAACAACTGAGTCAACACCGATAATGCACAGCCCTCTTTCTCGTGGACATATAATGAGAAAGGCTTACTGTAGTCGGGGGTACCTAACACAGGGGCCAAACACAATGCTGTGCGTAATTCGAGAAAACTTTTCTGACACTCTTCAGACCAAGGAATGGGATTGGGTGTGTTTTTACACGTTAATGCCACCAAAGGTTTGGCCAATAACTAAAAATTTGGAATCCACTGTCTACAGTACGATGTAATGCCCAAGAAAGCACGCACTTCTCTCTGTGTTCTTGGCACATTCAATTTCGCTATTGCCTGAATTCTTTCTGGGGTCAGTTTCCTTCCCTCCTTCGATAAGAGGTGACCTAGGTAGGTCACTTCTTGTCGGCAATATTGCAGTTTGGAAAGTGACACCTTGTGATGTAAATCACACAGATGACGCAGTAATGACAGTGTGGCCTTTTTACAAATTTTCTCGGTATCTGCAGCAATGAGCAAATCATCCACATACTGTACAAGAGTAGCACCTTCAGGCAAAACAATCGTATCAAGCTGTGTTTTTAGAGCTTGACTGTATATTGATGGACTTTCACAGTAGCCCTGAGGAGCGCGTTTAAAGCGGAAGCTGCGACCTCCTAAACTGAAGGAAAAAATATCCCTGCTCTCCTCAGCAATCGGAATGCTGAAGAAGGCATTCTTCAGGTCAATCACTGAAATCCAAGAGGCAGAGGCTGGAATCATAGTCAATAATGTGGTAATGTCGGGAACAACTGGGAATTGTGGCACAACTATTTTATTCACCTCTCTAAGATCAATCACGAATCTGTACACAGGTGGCTGGGAAGGGTCAGTTCGTTTTAATAACAGGCAGAACTGGACTATTGCAAACGTTGCCTCGCGTTTCTTCAATCACATCTTTTTCAATCAATTCGTAAACGATCGCTAGCAAAGCTTTTTCACCCTCACTAGATATCCTATATTGTGGAATTCGTGGCATTTTAACATTGGCTTTCAATGTTACAACATATGGTGGAATTTCTAAAAGACCCACATCATTTGGACCAGCGGCCCAAAGAACATTCGGAAGAAACGACAATTCTGCTGGGAGTTTATCCCTCGACAAATACATGGGAGAAACCACTGTCTTACCTAAAGTAAGTTGTACTCCTGAAGGAGAACAGTACAAAGTCGCATACAATCTTTTTAACAAATCCAATCCTAGCAAGTTTTCGCCACAACCTGTTGTCAGAATGAGGGGTGCTTCGAATTCGCAAGGACCAACAGAAAGAGATAAAGGGTCAGAAATCGGATTTCTAACTGGGGCGCCAGAAAAACCTACAGAAACGTTCATTTCGCCAGACAAAGGTGCGCCAGGGAGTTTGGAGTGCATAATAGAACTCTTTGTAGCACCAGTATCCAACAGAAAAGGTCCTGACACACCTGATGTAATCACCTCAACGTAGGGTCCACTCTGATCTACTGGAACTGAAACAACTCCCTCTCTTTGTCTATGGCTGTCCTAGCAATTATTACCCTCCAAATACTCATCTTCTGTATAGTAATCATCAACATAGTATTGAGCTGTCCTGTTAGATGCGTTGTTCTGTTGATCAAACCTATTCATAGCATTTTGTGGTGGAAGGGGACGTGTGTTCTGGGGGACGTGTGTTCTGGGGGACGTTTCCAGGTCCTCTACCTCTAGGTGCTTGCTTAACACCACGACCTCTTACACCAGAAGCACCATTTGCACGCTGTAACAAAATAGGGCAACTATACTTAAAATGACCCTCTTCCCTGCAATATAAACACAGGTTGGGGCCTACAGGTACACGGGGTTGAGTATACTCGACTCTTTGCGAGTTCCTCTGATACTGTTGAGGCTGCTGAAAATTATTCTGATAATTATTCTGACCATTATTATTTTGATTACCACCACCACGTGGCGGATATGCTTGCTGCAGCAAAACCTTTGTTTTTAATTCCTTGGTTTTCTTTTCTACTCTATCTTTCTCGTCTTTGTCTCTATTCTCGTAATATTGGGCAGTAGCTAATATCTGCGCTGAAGATGAGACTGCCCAAGAACTTTCTGAATCCTTTAACTTTTTACACAATTCTGTAAGCAGATTGTGCACGAATTTATCGACGAACAATCTCTGACCACCTTCTGTGGTCATATCTTGACCGCTGTGGTCGACAAAGGTTTCTTCAAACCTGGTGAAGAAATCTGAGACTGTTTCCTCTTTCTTCTGCTTGCATGCAGACAACTTATCCCAATTTACACGTATTGCAGGCATTATCGTTTTCATGTAATCTACTATTTTACCAGGGAGTTCTGCTATCAAAGGCTCAGGCTTGGCACCACCAACTTGTCGGGCATCTGCAGCGGCAATATTAGCCCATGAGTCACCCAACTCTTGATCATGATCTGTATGGCGAATTTTACCCCATAAAGGCTGTGGAACAACATTCCCAAATAACATATCGATATCGGCTAAATTCATTATGCATGACCCAGCGGTTTGTGACAACTCTTTGTAATACCCTGCAGGATTTTTACGCGGATCAGGTAATGTCTGCTTAAGGGCTAAGACTTCAGCTCGCTTCCATGGGACATGTACCCATACACGCTGAAAGTGTGGCAGAATAGGCGGTTCAACAGTTGTGTCACCCTCTCTCCATTGTGGGGGAACTTCTCTCATCGGGTATTGTCGCGCCTTTTTCCTACTAGATGCACCAGGCTCAGATTGTGACCCAGAACTGCTCCCCTTACTCCGATATGATAACAATATTTCAACCGCTTTCTCCACATCAGGACCTACAATCATGCCCTCTCCAAACTTGAACCGCACATGACACAATTCCTGCGGGTTGCATTCTAAATCATTGTCTTCCAAATCCTCACAAAGGAAAACACACATCTGTTCGAAAACATATCTCTGCGTCGGTGCTTCCCATTGATGGAAGACTTCCATGACCGACTCTACATCATATTTTACGGTGTCCATAACCCACTTTCGTGCTAAATGATTCAGTGAGTCTCTCTCTTGATAGTCAGGCAGTCGACTTCGCAACTGTCTTCGTTCCATTTTAGGGGTCGTAGTAGGCGACCCAAAAAGAGGCAAAAGAAGGTTAGTGACAGTGCTGGCCATTTTCTGCCGAATGGAAGGTGAAACTGAAGGAAGAACGGGGTGAGATAAGGCAGAGGCAGAGATACCAGCAGAGGAGGCATCAGGAGAAATAGAAGGAGCACTAGGCAAAATCGTAGAGGAGCATTAGGAGAAGTAGAAAGTACAGTAGGCAAAATCGTAGAAAGCACAGGTGGAGAAGATGTGGTCGGTGGGCCTGGAGGAGGCTGCACCGTAGAGACAGGAGTCAGCTGAAGAACAGCTGGTGGGTGCTGCGGAGGAACAGGAGGTGTAGGTTGCACGACTAAAGGTTGCGGGGGTGCGGTGGCATTTTGCGCATAGGGGGGTGGCGAACTTAGTAAATGCGACATTAATGGATCTTTTTCACGCTCTTTTGCTGCCTCTTGTTGAAGAGACTGCAAAACTGGATAGCATTTATCCATTGCCATTTTACGTTGCCTGTGCAACTGCTCACTCATCTGCTCTTCTTCATTGTCTTGAAACTGCATAGCAGCTTGCATTACTGAAAGTCCCCCTTCTCTCTTATTTTTCTTAGCTAATTTGATTTCCTTTTGTTTGGCCTCCTTACGCCATAGGCGGAAAGAGTCAAACATCGCCGGCCGGGCTTTCTTTTTGAAAAGTTTAACTTCAAGGTCATCTAAGATTTCGGTATCAAAACTACCATATTGGGGCCATTTTAAAACACCATCTTTTCTGGTGTATTTGATCCACACTTCATTGTATGTGATGGGGCCTACCCCATGTTTCACATATAACTCGTAAGTTGGAGTTCCAACCGGAGGAACCGGACATGAGTCCTCCAATCGGGAGTCCCTCTTACAACCAAGACAAAACAAATTTCCAAGTCTAAGACTAGGCATCTTCGCTCTCTAGTCTAGTTCCAAACTTCAAAGGATTATCGATTACGATATTTCTCGTGTAAACACGAGTCCTTCGGTTTTGGTGCTTGCAAGTACCAACAATTATCCCAAAGGATACCCAAGACTAAGACCAACTAAGGACTGGGAGACGCTCCACTTATATTTAACTGAGATATCGATGACGTCACCAGAAGACTCGTCTTAGTGTTTCGCTCTATCAAACTTCAAGTGTTCTAGAAGTACAACACACGGGGAAGTATATTCTCAGGAGACTGCTCGAATTTACAAAGTCAGGCTTCTCTCTTTATACAGAATATTCAGCTTCAGGCAAACATTCTTCGAATTTGTAGTATGCCATTTACAGTTATTGGTTACAAAAGAAAAGCAGAGTCATGATGACATGTACATATTTCACTTCGTGCTGCCCACAACAAATCACTCGGCGAGGCCCAACATTTCATCAGATATCGGTGGACCCCCAATAAAAACGGGCACCTCCCCATCATAAAGCAAGTGAAGAAAAGAGTAGAGACAGATGTGGGCGAGATACGGCAGGTGTGCGCACTGAAATGGTTTTATGGCTTGTTGAGCCTTGATGCTATCTTGCTCGGCCACTGGGAGGGGAACTGACCTAACGAGTTCGGCCTGGGACAATGGTTCCAGCTTGCATAGGTCATAGAAAAGTCGATTAAGGTGTACGTGTCCTTGTGGAATTGAATTCAGCTGGATTAAGGCCTATGTAAAGGGCAACACAGAAATGGAAGCCAAGGGTTCAGAACGCAAATGACGATTTCGAGGTGAAATCGTCACTCGAATGTGCTGAAAATATATGTACATGGTGTGCTCGTCATTCTCGGTCTTTTGATACCAAATTCGTCATGTTTCGACGAAGTTTTAATTCTTGAGTCCACAACGGTTACCAGAATTTTCAGAACCACAGCGGTTCCAGTTAAAAGCAAAGTAACCCAAGTAATAACAAAGTGTCAGTTTAAAATTTAAGATCTCAGTTCAAGCAGCTCGCCCCTCCCGGCTTCCACCCCAGGAGTGGTGTCGTAGATGCAAGGTCTCTTGCAAGGCCTCCCATAGTATGGCAACTGCCATACTATGGGAGGTAGTGGCATTGCTAGTGTTTGTCACTAGGTAGGTTTCACCTAGTATGATCTGGTCAGGGTTCACAAAGTTAGGTGTCACCATAGTGACACTGGCACATGTGTCCCTGTAGGCCTGAGCCATCTTGTCATTAATAAAAGGTATCTGTCTGTACTTGCTCAGATTACTGGGACTTACAGTAGAGGACATTGCTATGTCCCCATCACAGACAAGAACAGCCTGAGTTGATACTCTGACTAGGCCAGAGTCCTCCTCAGTTCCCAGGGTTAACCCTACTACACCCTTTTGCTGGGTACCACAACTAACAGCTGGACTAGGGGGAACAGTTGCCTTAGGGGCATAGGTGGTTAGTGCTGTGCCCTTCTTGGTGCACTCACTAAACCAGTGAGAGACTGATTTACAGTATCCACACCAGGGCGTCTTTGGACCTTCTTGTTTCTGTTTGTTCTTTTTGGAGCCACCCTCCCCCTGTGCCTTTTGGGGGCCTGGTGAAGACTTCTGGTCTTTTTGTTTCTGCTCATTACCCTTCTGGTCTGCCTTTTTCTGATCACCCCCTTGGTTCTGGTTTTTCTGCTTAATCCTGGTTGTGACCCATTTGTCTGCCTTCTTTCCCAATTCTTGGGGAGAGGTCAGATCAGAGTCAATCAGGTACTGATGCAATAGCTGGTTTTGACAGTTGCTAAGGATTTGCTCTCTCATGATCAAATTATACAATCCTGTATAGTCCCTAACTTGACTTCCCAATAACCAGCCTTCCAGAGCCTTAGTGGCACAATCAACAAAATCAGTCCAGTCCTGAGTCTGTGCCTTCCGGGTATCTCTGAACATCAACCTATACTGTTCAGTGGTTAGGCCAAACCCATCAATCAGAGCACTCTTCAGGACAGAGTAGTTGTTAGCATCCCCATCACTAACTGTGAGGAGCTTATCTCTACCTTTTTCAGAAAAGGAGAGCCATAAGATTGCTGCCCACTGACTTTGGGGTACCTGCTGCACTTTGCAGGCCCTCTCCAAAGCAGTAATCCACTTGTGGATGTCATCCCCTTCTTTATAGGGGGGCACAATCTTGCTTAGGTGTCTATTTTCATAGGACCTATCTTTATCCTTAGGGATATTGCTGCCACCAGTGGGTTCTAACCCACTCTCTCTATGCTTTCTAGCATGAGCAAGCTTCTCTTTGGCCAGGGCAACCTCAAGTTCCTGTCTTTCAATCCTAAGAGCAGCCTCTCTCATCTTTGCCTCATGTGATGGATTTTCACAAGGATCGTCGTCAGAGGGCTACTAGCCAACGGGCCAGCAACCGGACAACGCGTCGAGCAGAACACAAGCAGAAGGGCCCCACGCAGATCTCGTGGAGTGTGGAGGGCTGGTCTTCGGTGCAGGTGGAGGTCGGTGTCGGGGTGTCTCAGTCCCCAGTGCACAGCTTCGAGGATGCCTCAGGAGCTGCGCTGTTAGCAAGTTGAAGACTTTCCAAGTTGCCTGGTTCCATGGATTCCGACGCCTTCCACGGAGCTCAGCTGTGCTGGAGTCGTGCAGTGGGGCAGGAGGAGTCTTGGAGTCGAGGTCTTGCCAGGTTCTGCGCTCGAGTTCCGGCGGGAACAGGGACAAAGCAAGCCGTCGAGTTGCTGGATGGTGCCTGGTTTCCCAGGGTGGTCACTCCTTGGCCACAAGGAAGATTCTGCAGTCTTCAAGTCGGTTGAATGTCGAAGGGTCCAGAGTTTCGTTTCAAGTTTCAGTTCAGGATCAAATCTAAAGTCTCCTGGGTCAGCTCCTATCTTTATACTACTAAAGGGGGCTGGGTTACTCACTAGGTCCCTCCTATGGGTGGGACCAGGAAGGGGGTGGTTACACCCCCTTTCCTTTGTGCAGTTTCGTGCCAGAGCTGGGGCTGAAGTGCCCCAGCAACCGGTTTGAACTGGGGTATGCATGGAGCACCTAATGTGTCGCAGGCATGTCTCTTTCTATTCAGCCCTCCCTGTCCCAATACACAAAATCCTGTCTGGGGTGGTGCTCGCACCTCTCCAGGCAGAAAACCTATTGTCCAGGCCTCCCTCGCTGGAAGGACTCCCAGCAGCAGGAGGTCAGACTTGTGTTTGTGGCAGCAGCGTCCAGCTTGTGACGCTGGGGCTCTGGTTAACTTTAACCGGGATAGTCAGCAACAACATGTCTTCTCCCTCTAGAAGGGTGGAATGCTACCCCCGTCGCCAGAATCGGCGAGGGGGTAGTATTCCAAAGCGTATGACACCTTACACGACATGTTTAGATAAAGCCAAACCAAAGTTAGCATTTAACCGCGAGGTTCATAATGCACTTAAGAGTATATGGTATGGCAATATCATAGAACAGCTATAAGGACATGGTTCCAAAAGCTGCAGACAGGCTCAGCTCCTGCTAGAGCACCATCTCACATATAACCAAGCACTCTGCCTCCAGGATTGTTAAGGCCTGCCGTAGGAGTGACTTATAGGTTACTATGTGTCTATATTTAAGGGTAGATATAGGCATACTATACCTAAGCAAGGGGTGATTACACGACCTTGCCCTAGCTGAGTGATCAGCCAGTTGTGTCAATTTGAGTGGCCAGCCAGGGGTGGCATAATACATGCTGAAGCCCCTGGAAGGCCTTGGTTACACCTATGCCCTGAGTACCTAGGGTACACTTCTACAGGGGCTGATAAGGTGAGCCAATTCCCAATTGTGGATGTACCTAGAGTACATGGTGTGAATTTAGAGAGCGTGCATCTGGGCTGTGGGTCTGATTAGCAGGCCCACAGCCACATCTAAGTCGAAAACCAGTAAAGCAAAAGCAAAAAGTGGGGGTGACCATAGGAAGTTGACCCTACTCTCCTACAGAACCCACACTCACTCTTTCTCCTCTGAGACAGGACGTGAGCCCCTACACCCTTCCCGCTATACTGGGACCTAGCTGGGCTACACTGAACCTCTTCCATACCACAGGACTGGAAGTTACTTGAGCCACTCTTGTTGGAATCACTCCCCAATGCTTCTTCAGACCCTCTGGAATCCACCAAAGGGTCAGCCTCCAATGTGAGATCACTGGGGTCAGATAACTCACTCTCAAACAGGTGTTGGCATAGCTCTGGAAAACAGGGACTTAAAATATGCTCTCCCAGAATTGGATCACACAGCCCCCTACAAGGGTCAACCAAACTATCCTTCACCTCACTATACAGTGCCTCACACACATACTCCACACCACTCTCCTGAGATTGGCAAGACAGTATCTGACTGTCTCTGTCCCACAACCCACACTCTTCTGGGCGGTCTCTATACTCACATTCCAGGACCTCAACTCTGGGGATCCCCTCTCCCTCTACCTCTCATCTAGAGTCAGTAGAGTGTCCCTCCCACTACTAGGACCATGAACCCCTACGCCAGCTACCCTATTCCCTTCAGGGACGCTGTGCACTACTGGAGCTACCTCATGTCCTTGAACCTCCTGGTGTATGTTAACCCCCTCCAAGTCAGGTGCTACATCTCTGGGTGTGTGTACTACTCTCCCAGCACTAGATACCCGAATGTTGCTGCCACCATCTGAGCTGGACTCCACCTCCAACTCAGCAAAGCTCAATCTCTGAGCTACACATATTTCTGGTTGCTAGCTGAAGCCCTCCTGGGCTCAAGCCCCTCGAGCTCCATGTCAAGTTTCCTCATTCTTAAGTCATGCGCAAGCTGCATTTTCATTTCTTCCAGGGCCAACTTCTTGCTCTCTAGCTCCAGTTGACCTTTTAACTTCAGCTCTGCCAACTTCATCTCATGATCTCGGGTTGCCTGTCTGTCCGCCAGCTCCTCTGGCGACAGACATCGGGCAGAAACACTGCTACCCAACGGGGAGGTTGCACCCCTCCACTCTGGAGTCAGGGGTCCCTCCAGCTGCTGCTCTGCCTCCTCAAATTCAGTATCCTTTCCAGGGGCATTCCTTGCCTTGACCCAGGCCCTTAGCGCCTTTTGGAACTGCTCCCTTCTGGAGAGTCCGGTCATGGAATATTTTCAAATTTTTGCAGAAGCTCTTGAGCTGTTTCTTGGTGTAGTTATCTAGTTTCTCCCAATCACAGTCAATAGAAGAAATGGGTGCTGCCTTTTCCATTTTCACTGACACAGGCATGACTTCAAAAACACATGGAGATCTCTTCTAGCAAAGCAGAAATCTTAAAAAAGTCTGTGGCTAAGTTACTGGACTGTATTCCCTGTGCAATGGTCAATAATCACTGTATTGACACTGCAAATGCAAATTTGTGATCCTTACCGCTGCCACCAATGTTAGAATTCGGGGTCTCTGGTTGGCGTAAGTAGGTACTTGCGACAAGCAGGGACCCTCTCCTCTAAGTCAGGGCAAAGGATTACTGGATTAACCCCTGCTCACCCTTTAGGTAGTGTGGCGCGAGCAGACAAGGCTAGACCCCAGAGTACACGTAGTTAAGCATTTGCAATATCCCACACAAAAAGTACCAACCCACCACACAGTGACAAAAGACTGTAAGCTTTTGTAAAAATATATGTCTTTATATATATCACTTTCAGATGGATTTAAATTACAGTCTTCAAAGCTTCAATAAGTGTTCCAGTTACTTGTAAAATTGTCCCAATACTTTAAAAGGGTGCCACAGTTCTTCATATACAATGTTCTGTCTTGAAAACATTGGGAGATGAGGAAATATCTTTGAGGAGACGCTACGCGTCTATAAAGTAAGCTTGTGATGTTTTTAGCCTTTAATACTCTAGATGTCACACAAACGTTTTTCAGGGCAGTAACACGTTTTCCACTTTCTACAGCCTCCATAACGATTGTTAAATTATGCAAATCTGAGAGCATTACACGTGAGTGATATCGACTGTTTTTTGACATTGTATAATCACTTCCACCTGGGGTTGCACTTTATTTTTCATCACGCTTCTCTTAGCTCGCTAAAATATACATGCATGGTATAAATGTAAATTGTTTATAATCACGAACAACATGAAAAGTACATATATATATTTTCTCTTGTTTTCTTGTTTTTAGTACTTGTCCCAGATGAAGGGCCTTCAAGCCCATAATGCATTGGACTTAACATGTGAAATGTTTTGAATGAAATGAAATACATGAATGTACAAGACAAAGACATGAACTTATGAGTATAAAATAAGATTATTTCTTCAAAAACTTGTCTATGAACTTTTCTAAATTAACTGTTTGTGGAGTACTTAAAAAACCACACAAGAGTGTGCACCGGGGGATGCTTTCAACTTTTCTGCTGGAAACACAGCTTTTGCAACGTTTTGACCGACGTCTTTGACAAGAGACGCCACCCAGGCAGTCACCTCATACCTTTAATAATTTACATCAAATGACTTAAACTTTTAGACAGATTCTAGCTGTGCGACTCTCCACCACTTTTGATCTAACTCCCACCACTTACACTGGTGTAATCCCTCTATTCACCACCTGTCATCCCCAGCCCTGTCACTCACACAACCCAGACAGCAGATACACATCCTGGCAGAGGCGGGCTGAAATAGTCAGGCAAGCAAATGCTAACTTTCTGAAAGTAGCATTTGCAAACACAGGATATTAAAATAAACTTTACTAAAAGAAGTATTTTATTATTCTGAGTTCAGGCATACTAAACTTGACTTTCTACCATGCTCTCTGAGTCTGTTGGGAATATAGAGTGTAATAATTCCATCAGCCCATTCTGGCCTATGGAGAGTAGGTAGCTTTACAATAGTGAAAAACGAAAATGGCTGTAATTCACTATTAGGACATGCCACACACATCAGGGCATGTCCTACCTTATGCTTACAATGCACCCTGCCATTGGGCCTACCATAGGGGTGACTAATATGAAGTTAAGGGAAGGTTTAGGGACTGGCAAGTAGGTGTACTTGCGCAGTTAGCATGACAGTACCAGACTGCACGCAGGTCTTGCAATGGCAGACCTTAGACACATTGTTCTATGCCGCTTCTGTGGGTGGCACAACCAGTGCTGCAAGCCCATCAGCAGCATTTGTATTTACAAGCCCTGGCACTCCTGGTGCACTTTACTGGGGACTGACAGTAAACCAAATAGGTCAATCATGGAAACCAATCACATATAGCAATTTACAGTAGGGAGAGCATATGCACTTTAGCACTGGTCAGCAGTGGTAAAGTGCCCAGAGTCATTAAACCAACAAAATCAGGTCAGAGAGAATATTGGAGGAAGGCAAAAAGTTCAGGGATGACCCTGCCAAAAGGGCCAAGTCCAATAGGACTGTTTTTCTTTCGGTGCTCCGTTCTTGCTGGACAGCACAGATCTACATGTTAATAGCAGCCTATTTCTGTCTGTTGAGATTTTCTTCCTTTGTTGCTCTTGGGGAATGGTCTTCGTTCCCTTGCAGGGCTCTTTCCCACAGCTTTTTCACTTATATGTAGGCAGAGTCTAATTCTGTCTTTTACGATGGTGTCTTGCACCATCCTCTTTTATTCACGGATTTTCATCCCTCGCACACTGTTCCCATACTATCACAGTTTTTGTTGGTGGCTCCGCGTTGTGCCGCGGAAAGGTTTCTCAGAAGAAAACGAACGAGGTCATATAAGTCCCTCCCGGCGTGCTGACGTCAAGTACGTGGACGAGGTCAGGGCGGGGTCATGCAGTGCCGTTCCTCAGTGCGCAGAGTTGCTGGTGCAAAAAGAATTTCCGGATCCAGTCTGACGCCTGAGGATATTCTAAGTTAAGGAATCTGCGCCTAGAGAAAGCCTCTACCAGATACATAGTTACCGAAGGTAAGTAACTCGTACGTCATGAGTGGAGTTGCGGTCTATTGTACGCCTTTCCGCCTATACCACTTCTGCCCAGAGTGCTGAAGAAATCTGAAAGAAACAGGTTAGTGATAGATTCCTTACCTTAGAATATCCCCAGGCATCAGACTGGATCTGGAAAGTTTTGCGTAGCAGTACCCCTGCGCGTCGGTAGGCGTCGTCTGCGGCTCAGCGTCCGTCATCCTGGTCGCCAGGATGGCGTCGTCAGAGTACTTAGAGGCCGCCCTCGTGCGCTGATGTCAGTTCTTCTTTTTTCTGCGCCAGCAAGCACAGATCCGGGAAGAGCAGTACTCCTGGTCAATTTTTGACTAACTTTTTCTATCTCTTTTGGATCTTCTCGAGGCGATTCTCGACTCCGGTGCCGATAGGGATGCCAGGGTTCAAACCCTGCAACGACTGTAACCGCATGATGTCGGTTACTGACCCCCACCGTTTGTGCCTTTACTGCCTCGGGCCGACCACGATGACAAGTCGTGCCCCGACTGCCGGGCCTTGATGTCGAAGGCTAGGCGGGAGCGGTCCTGTAAGTGCCTCAAGATCCGGCAGTCGGCCCCGTGCCGCTCGAGGTCCCGGGCCAGGAGGAGGTCGAGGGACCGGTCTCGGGGCCAAAGTAATCACAGCTCGGCGAGTCGACACCACTCGTCGGGCTCCAAGTCCTCCGGTAAGTCGAGGCACAAAAAGTCGAAGAAGCAACATCGCTCTTCTGACTCCCCCCGACGTGGCCGGGGGTTCGGGTGACACCGCCCACGTGGCTCCGCCGGAGCTGCAAGCGCCGCGTCCAGCTCAACACCCGCTGGTCCCTGGGCTGCACGCGACGCCGGAGGAGATCAGCGCCTTCCTCACGGCCAAGAGGTCGCGCTTCCCTCCGTCGGGTCCCGCCGAGGCGCCTTCAGGCCCCGCGGGTCCGTCTGGGAGCCCAAGCGGCTTCGGTGCCATCGGGCGCTCCAGCGCCGTCGGTCCCGACGCTGCAGGATTCCTCAGGATCCAGGACTGGATCTATGACAACGCCGGTCAACCTTACGACCCCTCCTCTGGCGCTGTCACCAAGGGTGTCGCCCCCAACGCCGTCCCCCGGGCAGCGTCGTCTCCGTTCCCACCACGGTCCAGATCCGGAGTCGGACCGGCGCCGTCTTCGACGCCGATTGGTGAGCCCTTCACCGACGACCCAGCTCCATCATTTATTCCTGACTTTCACGAGATGGATGACGAGAGGGATCTGAGGACCCTCTGGCACTGCAGTGCCAGTTGAGCCAGGACTGGACAGACGAACTGGAGGAGGCCAGTGGTCTGGACACTTCGCCAGACACTGGATTTGTCTCCCCTCCTACCGTGGTTACGGAAGAGGGGGCTGCTTACAGTGTGGTGTTGACTAGGGCAGCCAAGGCTTTGGCTCTTGAGCTCCCAGTCGCGGCCGTGAGGACTAACCTCCTAACTGAGGTGCTCAAACCGCTGGCAAGCTCCTCGGAGCCTCTCCTGCCGTTCAACGAAGCCCTCACTGACGTTCTGTTGAGCACCTGGTCCAAGCCCTCTACAGGCCTCCCTGTAGATCGGAACGTGGCCCGTTGCCACCGCCCGGCTCTGGGCGACCCCAGTTTCCTGTCCGTTCACTCCACCACTGAGAGCCTGGTGATCCAGGCCTCAACCTCCCAGACCGCATTCCCGACCGCCCCTCAGGATTGGGAATTCAAAAGGTACGATCAGTTCGGCAAGGAACTGTTCTCCTCACTGAGTTTGGGTGAGGTGTCTGTCAACACCGCCTGCCTTTTGGGGCGTTACTCCCACTCTCTGTGGGATACGGTTGCGGAAGTGCTGCCGCAGTGCCCGGCGGAGTTCCAAGCAAAGCTTACCCAAGCCCTTGCAGAGGGAAGGGATGCAGCACGCTATTACATTCGGTGTGGACTGGATACCACGGACTCGCTAGGCAGGGCGATTGCAACGACGGTGGTGGTTCGCCGCCACGCCTGGCTGCGGTCCGCCAATTTTTCGGGCGATGTCCAAGCCTCCCTTATGAACATGCCCTTAGATGGCCTTCGCCTCTTTGGCGACAAGATGGACAGTGCCCTGGAGCGTTTCATGGACTCCAGGGCTTTGGCCAAGTCCTTGGGCCTCGGCCAATGCCCGCAAACTTCCGCCTTTCGTCCCTTTCGTGGCCAAGGAAGGGGCACCCCCTCACGTCCAGCTAGCCACAGGCCGCAGAACCAACCTCAACACGGTCGCAGACATGGTAACCGCCGTGGCGGTGCCGGGGGACACCGGCAGGGTCAGTCCACACCCGCCCCCGCAGCATCTGCCTCAAAATCCTCCTAGTCCGTATTTTCAGGCCCATTCAACGCCAGTGGGGGGCAGGGTTCACCAACACCTCCTTCACTGGCGCTCCATCACATCGGACATGTGGTGGCTGCAAATCATCCGTAGGTGCTACTCCCTCCCCTTCGAGGCGTCCCCTCCAGCCATGCCACCGCAATACCACCGCATGTTCGGGGATCACTTGCGACTTCTCCAGGAGGAAGTTAAGGCCCTCTTGGCCAAGGGGGCCGTCGAGCGCGTTCCTGGGGCAGAAGTAGGACGCGGTTGCTATTCCCACTACTTTCTGGTACCCAAGAGGGGCAAAGGAGGCCTACGCCCTATCTTGGACCAACGGAGCGTCAACGGCTTCCTCCGGAAGGAGAAGTTCAAGATGCTGAGTTTGGCTCTGGTCCTAGCTGCCCTGGACCCAGAAGACTGGATGGTAGCGTTGGACTTGAAGAACGCATATTTCCACATCCCCGTCCTGCCAGCCAACCGGCGTTACTTGTGGTTCACGGTAGGTCATGAGCACTTTCAGTTTACCGTGCTCCCTTTCGGCCTTACCTTCGCCCCACGGATGTTCACGAAAGTGATGGCGGTGGTCGCAGCTCATCTGCGCAGATTAGGGGTTTCAGTCTTCCCCTATCTCGACAATTGGTTGTTAAAGGCGGGCTCGCCCCAGACAGTCTTCTCCCACCTCCAGACTACGGCCGACGTCCTGCACTCGCTGGGGTACTCCATCAACGTGCCGAAGTCACACCTGTGCCCCTCTCAAAAGCTCCTTTTCATCAAAGCGGTTCTGGAATCCCCCCGAACAGGGGGTTCGGGATATTCAGGCTCTGATTCTGATCTTTCAGCCTTTATCCCGAGTCTCGGTCAGGTTGACGCTACGGCTCCTGGGGGTGATGGCCTCCTGCATCCTTCTGGTGCATCACATCAGGTGGCGGGTGCGGACAATGCAGTGGGACCTGAAGTTTCAGTGGGCACAGCATCAGAGCAATCTGTCCAGCCACGTCTGGATCTCGGAGGGCACTGCAAGACAGTTGCAGTGGTGGCTCACAAACCGCGATTGGGTAAGCGGCAGATCTCTCTCCCTACCCCAACCGGAGCACGTAGTGGTGACGGATGCGTCCCTCCTGTAATGGGGGGCCACATGGGGGAGAGGGAGATCAGAGGCCTCTGGTCTTTGGCGGAGTCCTGGCTCCACATCAACCTTCTGGAGCTGCGGGCGATCCGGCTTGCACTGAAGGCATTCCTTCCCTCTGTTTAGGGAAGTGTAGTGCAGCTGTTCACAGACAACACCACTGCCATGTGGTACTGCAACAAACAAGGCAGGGTGGGTTCGTGGACCCTTTGTCAGGAGGCTCTGCGCCTCTGGACACGGTGGGAACACCAGGGCATCACCCTGGTGGTTCAACATCTGGCAGGTTCCCCGAACGCCAGGTTGGACGAACTCAGCCGCCGGTGCAAGATGGATCACGAATGGCGTCAGAACTCTGACGTGGCGCAAGGCCTCTTTCAGCAGTGGGGAGAGCCTTGGTTAGATCTAATTGCCACTGAAAAGAACGCGCAATGTCATCAGTTCTGCGCGTTGGAGTTTTCAAGGCGGCACTCGCTCGGAGATGCTTTTCGTCGCGCGTGGAGCTGTTGTCTGTTGTACACCTTCCCGCCTATACCACTTCTGCCCAGAGTGCTGAAGAAGATCAGGCGTGACCTGGCCCAAGTCATCTTTGTGGCTCCGGACTGGGCACAAAGGTTTTGGTATCCCGAGCTACTCAGCATGTCAGTCAATCACCCGATTCGTCTGCCTCTGCAGGAGGACCTTCTGTCGCAGCAGCAGGGAACGGTTCTCCACCTGAACCGGTCCAGCCTCCACCTCCATGCGTGGAGATTGAACGGCGGCAGTTAAGGCCATTTGACTTGCCTCCTGAAGTCTGTGATGTGAATCTGAAAGAAACAGGTTAGTGTTAGATTCCTTACCTTAGAATATCCCCAGGCGTCAGACTGGATCCGGAAAGTTTTGCGTAGCAGTACCAATGCGCGTCGGTAGGCGTCATCTGCGGCTGGGCGTCCGTCGTCGGCACTGGGATGACGTCGTCGGAGTACTTAGACGCCGCCCTTGCGTGCTGACGTCAGTTCTTTTTTCCGCGCCAGCAAGCGCAGATCCGGAACAAGCAGTACTCCTTAGTCACTTTTTGACTAACTTTTTTGATTCTTTTTGGGTCCTTTTTCGAGTCGGTTGACTCTCGGTGCTGGTAGGGATGCCCGGGCTCTGAAAGAAACAGGTTAGTATTAGATTCCTTACCTGAGAATATTCCCAGGCGTCAGACTGGATCCGGAAACTTTTGCGTAGCAGTACCCTTGCGCGTCGGTAGGCGTCATCTGCGGCTCCGCGTCCGTCGTCGGCGTCGTTGGCGCCGGGATGACGTCGCCGGAGTACTTAGATGCTGCTCTAGCGCGCTGACGTCAGTTCTTTTTTCGGTACAAAAGTACAAAAGGGGGTGGATCCCTTTTGTATCGCTTTGTTCGCCCTAAGTGTGGCAGGGTATGCTCAGACGTGAGTCCCTTGCTCACTTGGCCACTGGATTCAAGATAGCCTGGCTGATGAGGATTATGAATCCGAAACCGGTCCCAGGATGCTTGTTTCCGGTCCATGGAAGACATGGCTTGGCAGTTCGGGCTGGACTGTTCCCATGAGGCACAGGGTCAGACGGATTTGCATATAGCCATGTCTGAAATGGGGTGGCTGAGTGGGCTAAAGAATGGTGATGGATTAAACCCAGATCAGTTGACTGGGGGTGAGTGTTTGATTTGCTCAAACGCTCCGTCCATCATCCCCTTTTGTATTGCTTTGTTCTTCCTAAGTGTGGCAGGGTATGCTCCGACTGAGTCCCTTGCTCACTTGGCCACTGGATTCAAGATAGCCTGGCTGATGAGGATTATGAATCCGAAACCGGTCCCAGGATGCTTGTTTCCGGTCCATGGAAGACATGGCTTGGCAGTTCGGGCTGGACTGTTCCCATGAGGCACAGGGTCAGACTGATTTGCATATAGCCATGTCTGAAATGGGGTGGCTGAGTGGGCTAAAGAAGGGTGATGGATTAAACCCAGATCAGTTGATTGGGGGTGAGTGTTTGATTTGCTCAAACGCTCCGTCCATCATCCACTTTTGTATCGCTTTGTTCGCCCTAAGTGTGGCAGGGTATGCTCAGACGTGAGCCCCTTGCTCACTTGGCCACTGGATTCAAGATAGCCTGGCTGATGAGGATTATGAATCCGAAACCGGTCCCAGGATGCTTGTTTCCGGTCCATGGAAGACCTGGCTTGGCAGTTCGGGCTGGACTGTTCCCATGAGGCACAGGGTCAGACTGATTTGCATATAGCCATGTCTGAAATGGGGTGGCTGAGTGGGCTAAAGAAGGGTGATGGATTAAACCCAGATCAGTTGACTGGGGGTGAGTGTTTGATTTGCTCAAACGCTCCGTCCATCATCCACTTTTGTATCGCTTTGTTCGCCCTAAGTGTGGCAGGGTATGCTCAGACGTGAGCCCCTTGCTCACTTGGCCACTGGATTCAAGATAGCCTGGCTGATGAGGATTATGAATCCGAAACCGGTCCCAGGATGCTTGTTTCCGGTCCATGGAAGACCTGGCTTGGCAGTTCGGGCTGGACTGTTCCCATGAGGCACAGGGTCAGACTGATTTGCATATAGCCATGTCTGAAATGGGGTGGCTGAGTGGGCTAAAGAATGGTGATGGATTAAACCCAGATCAGTTGACTGGGGGTGAGTGTTTTTTTTTTTAAACCTTTATTTTGGAAAAAGAATAGTTACAGACCTACAACCACCAAGGCCGGTCAATCATACGAAATAGCAAGAACAGATCAATACACAGCTCATCAGCCGACAACCCGAGGGTCCGGCAGCGGAACAGTATGGTGTGATTCGGAGCATTTGGCAGATGAGGATAAATAAAAGGTTTTCATGTTTTATTACATACGAACAACAAGAAAAAAACATAAGAAAAAGAGTTGAGGCAATATTATCAATATTAGGCCTGCAGTGTACGGTAGGGGGGAGACAAACGAGAAGCAAGTATCAAACAATCGTAGAGGCGGGGAGCGGGGACCAAGAGTGAATAGCACTTCACAAAGAACAGAAAATCAAAACACTGGAATGGACAGTCAAGGAGATCTCGGAAGGTCTGGGGGCTCAGCAAAGGGAGGGTCACAAATCTCTCCACGGTACGAATTCCACTGGCCCCAAATCCTCCCCCACTTCTTGGGCCTACCTCGGGTGATGTACACAATTTTTTCTCTAAACATGCACCAATCCATGTTCTCCTCCCAGGTCGAGACCAATGGTGCCCTATGAGACCCCCAAAGTTGAGCGATATCTCTCTTTGCAATCATGTTGCCCAGCGTGACCCATTGAGTCTGAGCAATGGTATAATCATTTGGTTCCCAAACATTCAGCAAACAGCGTCGGGCCTCGGGGAGTAACCCGACACCCGTCACTTCTCCCATCACCGCATGCACTCGATTCCAAAAAACCACGACCGCCGGGCATTCCCATATAATGTGGAGAAAGGTTGCAAGCAAACCACATCCACGCCGACATAACCCATCCATAGAATAACCCATATGGATCAATCGTGGACCCGTGACATAAACACAATGTAGAATCTTGAGCTGCACCAGTCGGAGACGCGCCGGAATAGCGACTTCTTTTGGGGAGGATATTGCAGCCTGCCAGTCTTCATCGTCTAATTCCAGACCGTCACCAGTCCATGCCTCTCGTAGCTGCACAAGAAGGTCCGAACGAGCATTAATAAGTTTTTTATATATGAGGGAGATAGTGCTGTCAGGGGCATGTCCATCCAGCACTCTATCTTCCAGGGGAGAAGACTCAGGGATCGAAGTACCAGCAGGGAAGACCGAAGCAAGTGCATGGCGGACCTGAAGATATCGGAAATATTCCCTATCACTCAGCTTATATTCCCGTTTTAGCTCATCAAAAGTTTTGACTCTGTCAACGGCCCAAAGATCACCCACTTTGCTAATACCGATAAGGTCCCATCTATCGAATCCTTTCGAGGACCACAGACCACCCAGTCTCTCAGCTGCATACAGGGGAGTCGCCCTAGTCAGTGTATCCGTCTAGCCCGTGGCCGATGTTGCACTATCCCATACACGTATCGCTACCGCAGTGGGGCCCGTCAGACTCCTCCTGGCGGTTCTGGAGTAGAGCGCTCTATTATAATCGCCCCCCGGTAGTTGCCACCTATCCATATCATAGGCAGGATTAGGAACAGGACCATACATGGCATGGTTAATAGCACTCAACTGTGACGCCCAATAATAGCGCCTGTCATCCGGCAAAGCTATACCACCGTCATACCAGGGCAAAGTCAGTTTCGCCAACGCTATACGCGGCCGCCCACCCCAAACCAATTTCCTCTGAAGGCCCTCGATTTCACGGAAATAGCCGTCCGGAACCAGATCGAGCGTGTTCTGGATGGCGTATAGGAATCGGGGAAGAGACATCATTTTAAACAGGGCCGCTCTCCCTAAAGGAGACAGAGGCAATCCACACCATGCCACCACATCTGACCGAAGTCGGGCAAGCGGAGGCAGTAGATTACGCTCAAATCGTACCCTGGGGTCCATAGAAATATAGATCCCCAAGTACTTGAAACCAACACTGGAGACAGGTATAGGGCAGAAACGGGGCAAAGACGGCTGTCCACCTGCAAGCGGGTAAATACAGGATTTAGCCCAGTTGATAACCAAACCAGAGTTCTTCCCGAAAGAGCTCAGGACGTCAAACAGAAAACTCAAGGACTTACGGGGAGAAGTAAGGTATAACAGTATATCATCGGCGTAAAGCGACACCCGATCCTCGAAGGTAGGGGACCACCGTATGCCCCTGAGCGAGGGCTCCCAGTGGAGGACAAAAGGGTCAGAAGCCCTTCCATTAACCACCACCTGTGCCAGCGGTTGCTCATATAAAAGCCTAACCCACCCGATAAACTTAGGACCAAAACCAAACTTGGCAAGGGCAGCCCACAAATAAGGCCATTCCACCGTGTCAAATGCCATCGAGGCATCAAGGGAGACCAAGATGGCCGGTTCCTCAAGAGACGCCGCCCTCGCCAAGGCACCATGAAGGCGTCGAAGATTGAGTGCGGTATTACGGTGGGGGATAAACCCGGACTGATCAGGGTGCACCAAATCGGCAATCACAGTAACCATTCGGCTCGCCAAGATCTTAGCGAGAACCTTAGGCTCCACATTCAAGAGCGAGATCGGCCGATATGACGAACATTGTTCCCGAGGCTTTCCATCCTTATGGATGACCACAATGGACGCCAGTCTCTGATCCCGGGGAAGAAGCCCGAGATCTCGCGACGCCAAGAACATCCGACGAAGGTATGGCGCCATTTTGTCGGGGCACAGCTTATACAGCTCGACTGGCATACCGTTCAGGCCCGAAGCCTTTCCCGAGCGAAGCGCACGGATAGCGAGCGCTACTTCATCGGTAGAGAAATCCGCCTCCATAAGCTCCGAGTCCGACAGACTAGGCAACGTTATATCTCGGAGCAACAGGTGCGAGTCCTCCTCGGGTCTGTCTGAGACCGACGCGTAAACCTTCCGAAAGAGCTGGGCAAAGACCTCTACTATCTCGACAGGGTCCACCACTCGCACACCATCCACTCGTTCAATCACGGGCACCACCCGGTTCAATCTATCCCGTCTGTCAAGCCAAGCAATCAATTTCCCCACCTTGTCTCCCACATCATATAGGCGCCCCTGCTGCTCACGATTCATCGCCTTAGCCGCATCAGTCACCAGAGCTCTGTATTCAGACTGTTTGAGCGCCAGGGAGTGCAAGCTACCAGGCGTAGTTCCAGACTCCATCCGCCCCTCCAACTCAGAGATATCATGTTCCAGACGTACCACTTCCATAGTTCTGCGCTTCCTTTCGCTGGCAATCAAAGAGAGAGTCTGACCCCGAATCACAGTTTTATATGCCTCCCATAAAGAAACAGGAGAGGATACCGACCCTTCATTCTCAGCAAAATAGTAATCCATACATTTAACCACTTCCGTACCAATGTTGGGGTTACGAAGATGCCACGGATTAATAGGAGCGATCCGACCCCCGGACTCCAGCCGCACGTCAATAGTGAGCCAGAGTGGGGAGTGGTCCGAAATCTCCCTAGCCAAATGTCTAATTTCCCTCACTGAGACCATCTGCGCCGCTGTTATAAGGATGTAGTCGAGTCTCGAGAGACTACCATGAGCCCCTGAATAAAAGGTGTATTGGAGCTGTCCAGGATGGAGTTGTCTCCAACAATCCGCTAATCCCAGTGTGTCCAAGAAATTCCCCAGCCACAACTGCGAAGCGGGGAGGGTTCTACGGGGGCTACGATCCTCCTCCCCACTGACGACCGAATTAAAGTCGCCACCCACTACCAGCAAGCCATCGGGGAGTCCCAGGATTACCCCGCCCAAATCAGAAAAAGTGGTGGACTGAAGACCAGGGGGAACATACACAGACAAAATGGAGATCGTCTTCCCCTCCCAGCGACCCTCAACAGCAGCATAGCGGCCCCTAGCATCTAGCACCTTATCATCCACTTCGAGGGGGAGGGAGTTTCTAACCAGGATACCCGCCCCCCTCGACCCAGTGGTGAAGCCAGATAGGGCCACCAAGCGGTAGCCTCGTCTATTCAATGCATGGCACGTATTCCCTACAAGATGTGTCTCCTGTAGTAAAACGATATCCGGGGATTGTCGCTTCAAATATTGCAAAACTATCCCCCGTTTTATCCTATCCCCGAGACCATTAACGTTCCAGCTCAGTACCCTCAGCCCCCTACCCCCCATCCCAGACAGGAACAAACAGTCCTCCCCGACACAAAACAGGCACAAATGAGAAAATAGCGACCAAATCGTAGCCTCGTAACAAGCAAACAAGTAAAGACCCCCCCCACCACCCCCCAAGGAACCCTCAACACACAACCCCCCACCCTGCACCCCTGCGGTAGACCAAAAAGCCACCCCAACTTGCAGTGTGCCTGTCGCCCCATTAAACTAACCTACAAGAAGAGAGAGAAAAACGTCCCCTGAGGAGGAAGAGTCCCGAATCCCTCCACCCCCGGGTGTCCACAACGTAGAAACATCGCAGTCACAGAGCCACTGCAAAGCGTCCAACAAATTGGCTCGTCGGCACAGACTCACTACTCCTGTTCTTCCAAGCCGCCCTCGGCGCCCCCCGAGCTCTCCGGGCTGGTGTGTTGCGTCGGCAGGGTGTCCAGCCAGTCACTGGCCACCTCGGGGCGATCAAAGAAGAATGCACGTTCATTATGTTCAATCCTCAGGCGAGCCGGAAAAAGCATGGCGTATTTCAGTCCCATGTCCCTGAGACGTCTCTTCACCCCCGTAAAGCCCATACGTTGCTTCTGCACCGCCTGCGTGAAGTCCGAATAGAAACTGATCGACACGTTTTCAAACTTTGTGGGACCATTAGTACGGGAGGCCTGCAGGATAGCGTCTGTCTCGGAAATTAAAAATCCTGGCTATTATAGGCCGCGGAGCGGCACCAAGCTTGGGCTTCCCACCTGGAATCCTGTGAGCACGCTCCACAGCAAAAAGATTACTAAGGCCCTTTGGTGCCAAGTGGTTCCGAATAAGATCCTCCACCAAAAGGTCCGTAGGCAGTCTGTAGAGTCCTCTGGAACACCTACGATGCGGACGTTGTTGCGTCTGGCCCGGCTCTCGAAATCATCCAGCCGACGAGCGAACGAATCTCTTGCCACGCGAAGATCGCGGACCTCGGTCTGAAGATCCGAGACATCCGTAATCAGGCTCGCTGTCTTGATGTCCAGGGATTTAACCCGTTCATTGGTTTTCCCCAAGTCCGTCCTGATAAGGTTGACCTCGATTGCCACCGTGTCCAGCTTAGCGGCCAGAGTTTCATATTGCCGACCCATCGCAGTCTGGACACTGGCAATGGCGCCCATGACATCCTTTGGAGTCGGCTCTTCAGTCGCAGGAGCATCGTCACCAGACTCCCCCAGGGCCTTGCTCGGTCCACCCGGGGATCCCTTCGGGCGGGTAAAGCGATCTATAGTCTGTGCCTGAACAGCCCCTCCACGATTCGGGCCTCAGGTGTTGCGCCTCTCAGAGTCCGTCCTGCCCGTCATGGTGGGCGACGAGCTCCGACAAGACCTCTGGAATCTGGTCAAAATGATGCCCCCTATGACAAGCCTGTTGTGTCGAGAGGTCGAGGAGCGACAACCAGAATGGAATTGACGGCTAGCCCAGGGCAGCAGTAGCAATCAGCAGCGAGTTGGCGTCAACAATGACCAAAATCGAAACCGAAAGTACCACAGGGGCAGCGGATGCAGCTCTCCAGCCGGTGTTGTTCAATTGCCACCTGGGCACCTCGGGAACTCAATCCCCCGGATGGCCTCTGCCAGAGGCCTCAAATTATGAGGAGCAGCAAGTCCGGCTCCCGGTGGCCAAATCGAGTTTTGGAAAAAGCTTTTGATATCAGCAGGGCATCAGCAAAAAATACCCGTCGTCCAAATCAGGATTTGTTCCAGGATAGATAAGGGTGGCGGAAGGGGTCTCGGGAGCCCTTTGCTCACGCGTCCATCTTGGATCCGCGCGTAGATCCTCCTGTTCTGGGGGTGAGTGTTTGATTTGCTCAAACGCTCCGTCCATCATCCCCTTTTGTATCGCTTTGTTCGCCCTAAGTGTGGCAGGGTATGCTCAGACGTGAGTCCCTTGCTCACTTGGCCACTGGATTCAAGATAGCCTGGCTGATGAGGATTATGAATCCAAAACCGGTCCCAGGATGCTTGTTTCTGGTCCATGGAAGACATGGCTTGGCAGTTCGGGCTGGACTGTTCCCATGAGTCACAGGGTCAGACTGATTTGCATATAGCCATGTCTGAAATGGGGTGGCTGAGTGGGCTAAAGAATGGTGATGGATTAAACCCAGATCAGATGACTGGGGGTGAGTGTTTGATTTGCTCAAACGCTCTGTCCATCATCCCCTTTTGTATCGCTTTGTTCGCCCTAAGTGTTGCAGGGTATGCTCAGATGTGAGTCCCTTGCTCACTTGGCCACTGGATTCAAGATAGCCTGGCTGATGAGGATTATGAATCCGAATCCGGTCCCAGGATGCTTGTTTCCGGTCCATGGAAGACATGGCTTGGCAGTTCGGGCTGGACTGTTCCCATGAGGCACAGGGTCAGACTGATTTGCATATAGCCATGTCTGAAATCGGGTGGCTGAGTGGGCTAAAGAATGGTGATGGATTAAACCCAGATCAGTTGACTGGGGGTGAGTGTTTGATTTTCTCAAACGCTCCGTCCATCATCCCCTTTTGTATCGCTTTGTTCGCCCTAAGTGTGGCAGGGTATGCTCAGACCCGAGTCCCTTGCTCACTTGGCCACTGGATTCAAGATAGCCTGGCTGATGAGGATTATGAATCGAAAACCGGTCCCAGGATGCTTCTTTCCGGTCCATGGAAGACATGGCTTGGCAGTTCGGGCTGGACTGTTCCCATGAGGCACAGGGTCAGACTGATTTGCATATAGCCATGTCTGAAATGGGGTGGCTGAGTGGGCTAAAGAATGGTGATGGATTAAACCCAGATCAGTTGACTGGGGGTGAGTGTTTGATTTGCTCAAACGCTCCGTCCATCATCCCCTTTTGTATCGCTTTGTTCGCCCTAAGTGTGGCAGGGTATGCTCAGACGTGAGTCCCTTGCTCACTTGGCCACTGGATTCAAGATAGCCTGGCTGATGAGGATTATGAATCCGAAACCGGTCCCAGGATGCTTGTTTCCGGTCCATGGAAGGCATGGCTTGGCAGTTCGGGCTGGACTGTTCCCATGAGGCACAGGGTCAGACTGATTTGCATATAGCCATGTCTGAAATGGGGTGGCTGAGTGGGCTAAAGAATGGTGATGGATTAAACCCAGATCGGTTGACTGGGGGTGAGTGTTTGATTTGCTCAAACGCTCCGTCCATCATCCCCTTTTGTATCGCTTTGTTCGCCCTAAGTGTGGCAGGGTATGCTCAGACGTGAGTCCCTTGCTCACTTGGCCACTGGATTCAAGATAGCCTGGCTGATGAGGATTATGAATCCGAAACCGGTCCCAGGATGCTTGTTTCCGGTCCATGGAAGACATGGCTTGGCAGTTCGGGCTGGACTGTTCCCATGAGGCACAGGGTCAGACTGATTTGCATATAGCCATGTCTGAAATGGGGTGGCTGAGTGGGCTAAAGAATGGTGATGGATTAAACCCAGATCAGTTGACTGGGGGTGAGTGTTTGATTTGCTCAAACGCTCCGTCCATCATCCCCTTTTCTATCGGTCAGTTCTTTTTTCCTGCACCAGCAAGAGCTGATCCGGAAAAAGTTGTACCCTAGTCAATTTTTGACTAACTTTTTCGATCCTTTTTGATCATCCTTCGAAGTCTCTGGACTCGACGGTGCCGGTAGGGATGCCCGGGTCCCTGCGTTGATTACAGCCGACTGATGCCGATTACTGACCCCTATCACCGGTGCCTTCACTGTTTGGGCCCCGACCACGACGACAAGTCCTGCTCCGACTGCCGGGCCCTGACGTCCAAAGCTAGACGAGAGTGGTCCCGCAAGCGACTCGAGCTCTGGCAGTCAGCCCCGCGCCGCAGTTCTGGAAGTCATCAGTCTTCGGGCTCGAAGTCCTCAGGGTAAGAGGCACAAGAAGTCAAAGAGGCGACATCGCTCTTCTGGCTCCCCCCGACGCTCGCGCGACACGGCCGGGGCTTCGGGCGACACCGCCCCGCGGCTCCGCCAGAGCCGCAGGCATCGCGGCCTGCTCCATACCCACTGGTCCCTGGGCAGCACTCGACGCCGGAGGAGATCAAGTCCTTCCTCATGGCCATGAGGTCGATAGCTCCTCTGTCGGGTTCCGCGGCGCCTCCGGGCCAAGCGGCACCAACAGGGTCCCCCAGCAGGCCGGGGGCTTTGGCCCCGGCGCCGTCGGGTGCTTCGGCCCCAATGCCGCCGGCGACTTCGGTCCCGACACTGCAGGGCCCTGCTGGATCCGGATCCGGGTCGCCGCCGGTCGACCTCGCCGGCGCCATCCAAGGACGATGCCGTCCCCGGTCCTACCCTCGATTCGGGTCCGGCGCCGCTCTCGACGCCGATGGGAGACTTTTACTTCTACGACCCTGCCCATCCTTTGAACCTGAGTACCAGGCGATGGGTGACGAAGGGGATTGGGAGCGGTCCGAGGACCCTCTGGCACGTGAGTGTCAGTCTTTTCAGGACTGGACAGGTGAGCTTGGGGAGGCCAGTGGTCTGGACACTTTGCAACACTGGTTTTGTCTCCCCTCCTACCGTGGCAATGGAGGAGGGGGCTGCCTATAGTGTGGTGCTGACGCGGGCTGCCAAGGCCTTGGGCCTTGAGCTCCCCGTCGCGGCCATGATGACTAACCTCCTCACGAGGTCCTTAAACCGCAGACAAGCTCGGCCGAGCCTCTGCTGCCTTTTAATGAGGCCTTGTCAGACGTTCTTCTGGGCACTTGGTCCAAACCCGCTACAGGTCTGCCTGTAGATAGGAACATGGCCAGGCGCCACTGCGACCCTTGCTTCCTGCCCACCCACCCCACCCCCGAGAGCCTGGTCATCCAGGCCTCTAACTCCCAGACCGCATTCCCGTCAGCTCCCCCTGATCGGGAATCCAAGAGGTATGAGCAATACGGGAAGAAGGTATTCTCCTCCCTGAGTTTGGGGTTGCGGTCAGTCAACAACACATGCCTCTTGCGCTGTTACACTCACTCTCTGTGGGACACGGTCGCGGACCTGCTGCCACAATGTCCGGAGGAGGCCCGGACTAAACTCGTCCAAGCCCTTGCGGAGGGTCGAGATGCAGCACAGTATTCCATCTGGTGTGGGCTGGATACCACGGACTCACTGGGCAGAGCGATGGCAACGACGGTGGCGATTCGTCGCCACGCCTGGTTGAGGTCCGCCAACTTTTCGGCTGATGTCCAAAACACCCTTATGGACATGCCGTTTGATGGCCGCGCCTCTTTGGCGACAAGGCAGACCATGCGCTTAAGCGCTTTAAGGACTCCAGGGCTACGGCCAAGTCCTTGGGCCTCTCGGCCCCGTGCCAGCAAACGGCTGCCTTTCGCCTCTTACATGGCCAAGGAAGGGGTGCCCCCACACGTCCTGCCAGCCACGGGCTGCAGACTACCATCCAGCGTGGTGGCGGACGTGGAAACCACCGTAGCGGCGGTCGGGGACAAGGGCAAGGCCAGTCCACACCTGCCCCTGCAGCATCCGCCTCAAAACCCTCCTAGTCCGAGCTTTCAGGCCCATTTGACGCCAGTGGGGGGCAGGGTTCGCCATCATCACCACCACTGGCGCACTGTCACATCGGACAGGTGGGTGCTGCAAATCGTCCGAAGGAGCTACTCCCTCCCCTTCGAGGCGTCCCCTACAGCCATGCCACCGCAGTACCACCGCGTGTCGGGGGATCACTTGAAACTTCTACAAGAGGAAGTTACGGCCCTCTTGGCCAAGGGTGCCATCAAGCACGTTCATGGGCCAGAAGTAGGGTGTGGTTGTTACTCCCACTACTTTCTGGTACCCAAGAGGGGCAAAGGGGGCCTACGCCTTATCTTGGACCTGCGGAACATCAACGGCTTCCTCCGGAAGGAGAAGTTCAAGATGCTGACACTGGCTCAGGTCTTGGCTGCCCTGGACCCGGGAGACAGGATGGTAGCGTTGGACTTGCAGGACGCTTATTTTCACATCCCCGTCCTGCCAGCCCACCGGCGTTACCTGCGGTTTATGGTAGGCCACGAGCACTTTCAGTTTACCGTGCTCCCCTTTGGCCTTACCAGCCCCCCACGGGTGTTCACGAAAATGATGGCAGTGGTCGCAGCTCATCTGCGCAGGTTAGGGGTTTCAGTCTTCCCCTACCTCGACGACTGGTTGTTGAAGGCGGGCTCACCCCAGACAGTCGTCAGCCACCTCCGACCTCCTGCACCTGCTGGGGTTCTCCATCAATGTGCCAAAGTCGCACCTGTGCCCCTCTCAGAAGCTCCTCTTCGTCGGAGCGGTTCTCGACTCGTCGCAGTATCGGGTTTATCCTCCCGAACAGCGGGTTCGGGATATTCAGGCTCTGATTCCGATCTTTCAGCCATTATCCCGAGTCTCGGTCAGGTTGACGCTGCAGCTTCTGGGGCTGATGGCCTTCTGCATCCTTCTGGTGCATCACGCCCAGTGGCGGATGCGGGCTCTGCAGTGGGACCTGAAGTTTCAGTGGGCCCAGCATCAGGGCAACTTGTCCGACCATGTCTTGATCTCGGAGGGCACTGCAAGACAGTTGCAGTGGTGGCTCACGGACCGCGATTGGGTCAGCGGCAGATCCCTCTCCCTACCCCAACCGGAGCACGTGGTTGTTACGGACGTGTCCCTCCAGGGCTGGGGAGGCCACATGGGAGAGGCGGAGATCAGAGGCCTCTGGTCTCCGGCGGAGTCCCAGCTCCATATCAACCTTCTGGATCTGCGGGCAATCTGACTTGCACTGAAGGCATTCCTCCCCTCTGTCCGGGGGAGTGTAGTGCAGGTATTCACGGACAACACCACCGCCATGTGGTACTGCAACAAACAGGGCGGGGTGGGGTCGTGCACCCTATGCCAGGAGGCTCTGCACCTCTGGCAGTGGCTGGAACATCAGGGCGTGACCCTGGTGGTTCAGCACCTGGCAGGTTCCCTGAATGCCACGGCGGACAAACTCAGCCATCGGTGCATGATGGATCATGAATGGCATCTGAACTCGGACTCGAACTTTCAGCAGTGGGGAGAGCCTTGGCTAGATCTATTTGCCACCGAAGAGAACGCGCAATGTCATCAGTTCTGTGTGTTGGAATTTCCAAGACGGCACTTGCTCTGCAACGCTTTTCGTCGCGAGTGGAGTTGCGGTGTATTGTACGCCTTTCCGCCTATACCACTTCTGCCCAGAGTGCTGAAGAAGATCAGGTGCGACGGGCCCAAGTTATCCTTGTGGCTCCGGACTGGGCACGAAGATATTGGTATCCAGAGCTACTCAGCATGGCGATCGATCCCCCGATCTGACTGCCTCTTGGGAGGATCTCCTGTCGCAGCAGCAGGGGACGGTCCTCCACCCGAACCTGTCCAGCCTCCACCTCCATGCGTGGAGATTGAGCAGCAACAGTTGACTGCTTTCGATCCTCCCCCCAAAGTATGTGATGTCATTCTAGCAGCCAGGCATCCATCCACTAAAACGGTGTACACCTGCAGGTGGAACAAGTTTGTGGCATGGTGCACAGCGAAGGCTGTCGATCCGCTTTCTGTCCTTCTTTCCGAGGTCCTTCTGTTCCTTCTCTCTTTGGCCCAGCAGGGCTCTGCTCTGGGCACTATCAAAGGTTATCTTTCGGCCATCTCCGCCTTCCAGATAAGCCTTCTCTTTTTAAGTCCCCGGTTGTTATCCGTTTTCTGAAAGGAATTATGCACACATTCCCTCCCCTGCCGTTCTTCATGCCTCAATGGGACTTAAACCTTGTCTTGACATATCTGATGTGCGCTCCCTTCGAGCCCCTTCATAACTGTCCTTTGCGTCTTCTCCCTCTCAAAACTGTTTTCCTGGTAGCTATCACCTCTGCCAGAAGAGTGAGTGAGCTCCAGGCTCTTTCTTGTAAACCTCCTTTCCTTTCTGTTCATCCAGACAAAGTGATTTTAAAGACCCGTCCTTTCCTGCCAAAGGTTGTCATGCCCTTCCACATCGGGCAGACCATAACTCTGGTCACCTTCTTTCCGCCTCCTTCAAAAGAGGAAGAGAGGCTTCACCGTCTGGACAGTCTGGGTGCTCCCCAGGCAAGAAACCTATTGTCCAAACCTCCGTGACTGGAAGGACTCCCAGCAGCAAGAGGTCAAACTTGTGTCGGTGGCAGCAGCGTCCATTTTGTGACGCTGGGGCTCTGGTTAACTTTAACCGGGATAGTCAGCAACAACACGTCTTCTCCCTCTAGAAGGGTGGAATGCTACCCCCGTTGCCAGAATTGGCAAGGGGGTAGTATTCCAAAGCGTATGACACCTTACACGACATGTTTAGATAAAGCCAAACCATAGTTAGCATTCAACCGCGAGGATTATAATGCACTTAAGAGTATATGGTATGGCGATATCATAGCACAGTTATAAGGACATGGTTCCGAAAGCTGCAGACAGGCTCAGCTCATGCTAGAGCACCATCTCACACATAACCAAGCACTCTGCCTCCAGGATTGTTAAGGCCTGCCATAGGAGTGACTTATAGGTTACTGTGTGTCTATATATAAGGGTAGATATAGGAATACTATATGTAAGCAAGGGGTGATTACACGACCTTGCCCCAGCTGAGTGATCAGCCATATGTGTCAGTTTTGATGGCCAGCCAGGGGTGGCATAATACATGCTGCAGCCCCTGGTAGGCCTTGGATGCACCTATGCCCTGGGTACCTATAGTACACTGTACAGGGGCTCATAAGGTGACCCAATTCCCAATTGGAGATGTACCTAAGGTACATGGAGTCCATTTTACAGAGAGAGCAGATAGCCTGAGGTCCTGATTAGCAGGATCCCAGGCCAATTAAGTCGAAAACCAGCTAAACACAAGGCAAAAAATCTGGGGTAACCACAGTCGGGTATCCACCTTCCTACACAACCCCCCCCCCCCCCCCATATGAAAGGAGATAAGGCTATCCTTGACCAGGTAAGCCTATATTGCCTAAGTGGCCATATAAGGAAGTACCTGCACTAGCATGGTTACCCCCTGTCTCATGGTCCACTAAGCAATCCCTTACCCTAAGGGTATCATAGGGTCTCCACCATAGGGAATCTCTACCTGTGGTGTGTTTTGGCAAAGTAAAAGGCTGGTGTTGAGATGGAGTACTGAAGTGAGACTCCTCTAATGTAGGGCTCAGCTTCCTCCAATCACCTTCCACCATGTGTGCCTTTCTTTCCAGGACTGAGATGCACTGTGCTCTCAGGGTCAACCTCTGGCTGCCTACAGCTGGAGGCTGGGTCCCTTTTGTTGGCTTACTGGAGGGACAGGTCAGGTTTGGGGTTTTTAGGTTCCAGGTTTGGCTGTGCCCAACAGTGTCTATCTGGGGGAGGTTCCTAACTAAATGTAAGGGAGATCCCTCAGGAGTTTTTAAAACTTTCACCTTGCTAGGGCTGCTAGCTTTGGTGCCCCTAATCTGCTGATGGGGGAGTTCTTGTGGACAGGGGGCCTTTTTGGGTCCACTGGCCTTCCTGACCTCTACAGCCCTGGGCTGACTGAGGCAGGGTAGAGAGGGGCAGTTTACCTGCTCCAGACTGGGTCCCACCTTGGAAGGGTCCACTGACATCAGGGGCTCTGCCAGGCTAGGCCTGACTACCTCTGGGGCAGTTTCTTCACAAGGGGTAGGGTCAGTTCCCTGAGGAGGCTGACTCTCACCTAATGTGTGGTGGGAGACTTTTCTTTCTCCCCAATGCTCTCTGTTTGAGTGAGGTGATCTTGAGGCGAACTTTGGTGTGCTGAATTCCTTTGCCGTGCTAATCCCTGGCTACATTTCTGCCCACATTTGGAAGGATATTGACAGCGGGAATACCTGCGGACATTGCACCCGACTTTGGGCTGGACTGGAGCCAATACCATCTACTCGCGGGACTGCGAGGACCAGCCTGCCTGGCGGCTCTAACCTGCCGCAGCTAGTCCTCTTCCCGCCCCCTCCTCCTCGTATATAGCCCCGCCCATACCCGCATTCGCGGGACGCGCGCGGGACGTGCGCCGGGCTAAGCCCGGGCAAAGGGCGGGCCGTCTGTGGCCGTCCGGGGCTGGCTAAGGCTGGGCTGGGCCACCTTATTTACGATTCACCCGGGACATTAATGCAGAAGTAAGGAGCATTATTGTGATAATACTTTATTTGATTTTAAAAAAATCATAAAAGGGTGGACTTACCACCATGCAAGCAACATTTTCATCATAAAAACAACACAAAATCAACTTTGAATCAACTTAAAAACTAATATCATAAAATATGCAAAATTAACGGGGAATGGTCTAAAAGGAAAAGGAATAAAAGGAATCTTGTGTGTTCGTTCTGGATACACATTATTTTTAACTCGTAATAAGAAGGGGAGAGGTGAAAAGGTATGGGAGAATAATAGGAGTTCACACAGGGGGCACGTTAACTCGTAATACAAAAAGGCGACCGTTTGGAGAGGAGGGGAAAAGGGTGGAAGAGTCCGTGGCCGGCCAAAGCCGGGCCTATTGTCCGGAGACCTCTTTGATTGCTGCCCTGTTTTCCAGCTCTATGGCAGCGAGATTCAAAAATGTTATGGTTTTACATGAGAGTTCTATCCAAGTTCCACTTAGGCATCTTATCACCGCCGCCCTACAAGTTCTCACCTGGGCTTCTCTTAGAAGTGATTGAAAAAGCATTTTTCTAAGATTCTGAAGTGCCGGGCATATGCATATAAGGTGCAGTAAAGACTCTGCGCCGTTGCCACAGAGGCGGCAGTCGGGAGTTTCCCACAGCCGTAGCCATCTTGGAGTGAGATCTTTGGTCGAAAAGCAGCCCAGCCTTAACAGGCTTAGTTTCCTTTTGTAGTGGTCCCTAAAGCATTCTTTCAGATATTCCTGAGGTTTTAAGTGGGTATATGACGGCAAAACGATCCAAGCATGGTTTTTGCCAGCCATTGCCGCTTTATCCATGAGTAATGATGCTTGTTTGACTGCTTTCTTGGTTATCAGCTTGAAAGCAGAATAAGTCATGGGCAAAAGCCAGGATTCTTCCAGTTTTAATGCTTTGAGAGCTTGCCTCAAGGTCTTATATATTGAGCCCGGAAGCCCGGCCTGTTTTTCAACTTCTGACCAGCAAAGGTGCGCCAGGGATTCGTCTGCTGCGTCCCTCATGCGCCAATAATATTTGACGAGTGCTCCTTGTCTTGCCGGGAGCTGGTTAGTAAGACCAAACTCCAAACGAATTTGGGCTTGAGAGATATGACGCGGGATTGAGAATAGGTTTTTGAACAGCCTGGATTGGGCGAGATTTAACACTGCGAAGTCCCGGGTTGCCAATAATTCAGAACCATATGTTAGTGATGGCAGAAATTTAGCGGCTGCAATCTTAAGAATGTGGCCAGTGGAATGTCCGTTTAATTGCTTTTGGACAGTTTTAAAAGCAAATTGAAGCTGCTTGGCTTTGGATTTCCCCTGTTCCAAGTGCTGTTTAAACTTTAATCGGTGGTCCAATAGGATTCCCAGGTATTTATATTGAACTACCTGGGTTAGAGAGGTAGAATGTATCTTCCAGACGAAGTTTTGTTTTTTCTTTCTTGAGCCGCAGAAGCATAGGATGTTTTTTTTTTTTTAGGTTTATAGTCAGTTGTGCATTGGAGAGGTACTGCGACAGTTTGTAGATCAAGCGTTGTAGACCGATGGGGGTTTTTGAGAGGAGCACAATGTCGTCTGCATATTAAAGACTTATTATAGGTGAGTTGTCCAATTTTGGTGGGTCCCCCTGAATGGTACGCAGGTCACTTTCTAGGTCCGCGGTGTAGATGTTGAAGAGGCTGGGGGCTAGTACGCAGCCTTGCTTTAAACCGTTGGTTGTGTGGAATTTCTTTGTCAGCATTATTGTGAATACTATATCCGTCTAGTTTGTAGAGACTGTTGCGTTTTAATCCTTCTTTTTTACTTTTATTTTATTTTTTCTAGAGGAAAAACATTTGATTGACTATATGATTATCTTGCCCATTCTTTGATAGTTGATATTTTATCAGAGAATGATGAGCCGATGTTGTAGTCTAGGTAGGCCCTCATTGGTGGGGGGCTCTGTGAGAGGGACACTAGATGCATTTATCACCAGAGCTGCTTCCGTATTGGAAAAAGAGATAGTATTTACGGAAAAACGTCTGTCCCTAGAGCTAATGATTAAGAAACGCTCTTCTCTGGGTGTAATTAGTTCAGTGGTTACTCCCCACAGACAGCATGTAGAAGACACCCCTTTCCAAATGCATGACTCTGAAATAGTAAATGATCTTTCTCAGTCGCCGCTTCTGGAATTATCAACGCATGACATAAATGAAACCGATTCAATATTAGACTCCTCTTTAAATATATCTTCTGAACTTGTAATCATGTCACCCAAAAATGGGCCTACTGTAAGTGAGGAACCGATGAAAACAATTAGCATCGCAGCCCCACCGTCAAAAAAGAGGAAGCTTGTGGAAAATTATCAAGGTGATAAGATCAAGAAACGGGGGACGGTAACCCGAGCCCAACCGAGAAGCATACGAACATCTGCTTCGAAAAATAGCCCAGCACAACAGCTCCCATTAACACTCGTAAATGAGTTACTGCCTAGTATGGAAAAACTGCTCAAATCATTTATCCTCCCATTAATAGAAAGGGTTAAGAGAATAGGTGAACAACTAGGCTCTATTGAAAAAGAGGTGGTAAAGAACTCGCTGTTGCTTAGCAAACAAGGTTCTTCGTGTCTCACAGTCCCCATAAAAGATAATCATGTGGGTCAGAGGCCACCACCTAAAACCCTCAAAAAGGGCCAAACATCTTCCCTATCACAGAAGACATCACCCCCCAATGTAGCACCAAAACCAGGTACGAGCAATCAAAAAAAGGAGGATAAAATGGATTGGGGAAAAAAACGGACCTTTCCCAAAAAATGGATAATAGGCCCACTGCCTCACAAATTAAAAAAATACCTACTCACAGAAGTATAGATTTACCACCGGAACCTGCTCCTTTTGTGGTAATCATGGTGGGAGTCCCGGTTCTCCCTGAGGGAATAAAGGAGGATCATCGAGCCCTAAAAAACAAAGTAATATTTTGGCTGTGTAATAATAGACCTTTGCCGGCCCATGTAATTGGACAAAATCCTAAATGTAAGGCGCGTGAATTGGGTCGGAACTCGGCCCAAAGATAGAAAGGGGGACGCCATCATCATTAATTTTAAGGACCACAGAGCAGTGAGGCATATTGGTGAGTGGTTTGATGCGAGAGGCAGTGAAAAAATCTCTACACACTTTCTAAGTCACTTTTACCCGCAGAAGCCGGTCCCGCACTCCCAAAGTTTTTCTCTAGAAAACCAGGTTTTAAATAGGCAGAGCACAGAATACATTGGTTCCAATCATCCAACTCTTAATTATCTACAAAGATTCACCTTAGGAAACCAGGGCTTAAATAGGCATAGCACAGAACATTATGGTTTTAGTATTCAAATTTTAACCATTTCTCGATGTTGTATGGGCTGGAAGGTGTGGATTGACTCCAGACATTGAGAAATCATGTATCCCTGCCGATGTAACGTTTGAACTCCCAATAGTAGGAGGTTTGTATATCCAGGAAGAGGCTACTAGGGTCAAATTCCCTTCAACCAAACCTATACTGAAGGTAGATAATACTGCAGACCAAAATAAAGCCGGAAATCCCATGGGAGGGGTTGTCCCAAATATAGGCGGGAAAAACACTGTGGATTCATTTATAGCTGAGGTGCAGTCGGGAGCTTACTCTACCCCCTCAGAGAATAGCATTCCAGTGAGTGACGGGCAATCACTTAAAGTCATTTCCTGGATTATTGTGGGTCTTCGTTCAAAGGTTGAAGATGGAAGCGCATTGAACTTCCTCCAGAATCATAGTGTAATTTGTCTGCAGGAGACATGGGCCATGACAGAACTACATCCGGTAGGATATAAAACCTATTTTACTTCCGCATTAGCAGCAGTGCTTAATTTGTAAAATATGAAGTGCAGGTGCTCCAATTTTTTTAGGAGGCCCACCTACTTCCCTCGGCTCCACCCACTTCCACCAGTGACTCCTCCTGGAAGTAACTGAGGTCAGATTCAGGAAGCGCCGGGACTGCTTTGAGGCGTGCGCCGGCAGTTACACAGTCTTATCACCCCACTGCATACAGTCAGCATAGCTGCCAAGGTTTCAGATTGCCATGTGTGACATTTTCATAATTTCCGTGTAATTATGAGTGACATTCAATGACTACGAGTGACACTTTCTCCCGAGCAAAATCAAGCAATGAAGACGATGGTAACATATAAAAATCTGAAATTTCACCCATATGAGCAACGAGAAACTCTAAGAAGATCTTAAAACTGCTGCAGAGTGGCACAAATGGAAGGGCACTAACCTACTGCCCTGCTGTAATTTTTAAAAAGACTTTATTTGTGCTCATGTTGACGAGCTCTGAGTTAGTAAATTAAATTAGGATTCATTGGTGAAGAGTGACTGCTTCATTGTCACAGGTGGTTAAAAGGGCTGGTGATGCATCACCCTACGAGTTAGCAGGCGCTGGTGTTGGCCATCTGCATGCTGGCCTCGCTGGGTTGCTAGGCTGTGTCAGATGACGCCTGCTCACAAACACACTCATTACAGAGTGCACAGCCTGCATTTGAGCACCCTTGCAGCCCGGGGCATGGCAGCATAGCACATACAGGATAAACCTACCACAGCACAGCAGGTGTTGCAACCGAGGAAAGACACTGCTATCGTAGGGTGAGAAAGCATGTTCTGTTGGTGTCAGCTGCTGCGTTGGCTGAGATGTTAACAGTGCCCAGACAGTGCACGCACCCTGGTTTAAGTTGTTTTGCATTCTAGTGTTCGTTTTTTAAATTCTATGGGTTTTTTCTTTGATGCAAACAAACGTGCACGTAGTTAAATTTCCGATATGCTACATGCCTCTTTCTTTTCAAGCATGTGTTTCAGCTGTCAGCAGATCTGGAGCCTCTGCAGACTCTTGCTTGAACAGAGAAGCACACACGAGGATAAACTTTCACACGGCTGCAGTGAGTGGCTATTGGGCAATTTGTGGGGTGACCACTCAGACTCACGCTGGAGGGTCCTGGGTACGGCCATGTCTCCTGCGCTTTGAAATCCATGAATCACACGACTACCTCAGCAGATTCTGGGACAGGGCCAGAAGCGCCAGAAACTCTACCGAGAAGGAGCAGAGGTAGGCCAGACTGCATAATTAGCATGTTTTGGGCTGCGTGTTCAGTTAACACGTACTTGCACAAACAGCGTGTACTAGGTAGCAAACCTAATCCATTTATGTAATTTTAAAAATACAGACTCACAGCATATATGCTTCCTCACTGAGCGAGTTCGGCCCCTCTGTCCCTCGGTCCCAGAGGTGAGTGCCGCACCGTCACCGAGGCCTCTCGCGCTTCATGCTAATCACTTTTTTTGTGGACAGTGTGCACTCACTAATCACACTCTACATGAGCAGGGACTTGCAGCACAAATGAAATATATTAGCAAGTTCACATTACCTAAGAGGTTCAGGAGCAGCACACGTTCCCTCCAGTAAAGAAAATGCCCGCCTTTTGCTGCTATTCGAGTGACCTCAGGGGCAGGAAGCGGAAGCAGAGAGGCGGCGGAAGTTAGAGCGTGGAGGAAGGTGCCTGCTTCAGAAGGCTAATCTGCCCGGGAGGCTGTGCAGCTTTTTTTAGGCAGTAGGAGGTACGTCATTACAGCCCGGGAGAACGATCATTTTCGGCCTTTGGATCGTGGGAAGAAACTGCTCCACTGTGTGCTCTCTGGCAGTCCCAGGGAAGCAGAATGTGCCTCTTAATAAGGCATGCGTCACTGAGGAATTTATTTTACGACGTAGACCCGGCCCCAAGAAATAAGTCCCGGTGCTAAGCACCGGCACAAATTAAGCACTGATTAGCAGTAGCCTTGGGTAGGGCCAAGGGAGGTTTAACCATCTTCATAGCCAACACAATACGGGGACTGAAAACAATGGTAGCACACTCGGATGTAAATTACCAGTTGCTTAGCCTATCGTTTAACAACAAAGAGACCTTTCTTCTGGTGAATTTTTATAATAATCTAGCGGAAGAACAGGCTCTGAAGGCTCTGCGTTCCCTACGTGACAAGCTCTCCCAGTTGACACAGGAGGTTGGAAGGAGAGCTAGTGTAAGCATAATATGGGGGGGTGATTTTAACCAGCATCCATGCCCACGTAGTAACAGTAACATCTGTGGGTTGGTGGACGCACATGAAGACCCAATTGTGCATTTCAATCATACTAGCACGGGGTCATACCTGAATGAAGTTCTCTCAGATCTGGGGCTCACGATAGTTAATAATATAAATGCGATCCAACATTTTTGGGGAGGGGGTATGAGACAACAATAGATTATATCCTAGTATCAAACGCTCTGGCTAATAGAGTCATGAGCTTTGATTTACTGGTTAATACACTAAGCGAGCACTGTGCCCTTAGTCTGGAACTTTACCTAACACATGCTCAGCCTTTCTCACAGACCATAGCGAGTGCTTTAAGTCAGAATACTCTGCATTTAGCTAAGATAAATGGGTACTCCCTAAGATGGGAGAAGGTAGACCCCGGAGAAATAACCAAAAAAGTGATTTGTGAAGCCTATCCATCTATAGTTAAATGCTTAGATCTGGGAGTCCCGGAGGAGGAAGTCTTACAAAACTTTGTGGTAATTTTAGAAAAAATAAACGAACTACTAACAGTAAAGATACAAAGAGATCGTCCCAGGAAAGTAGGGTGGTTTAACCACAAATGTACGGCAGCATACAAAAAACTGAAAATAGCATTAAATAAAACGAACAGAGACCCAGAAGAAATAAGAATTCTAAGAAAGGACTATAATATCGCACGTAAGGAGAGGAAGGGCGAACTAAAACAAGCCCTATGGGACCAACTGCACAAAAGCTCCATAGATAAAAATAGTGAAGCATTTTGGAGAGTGGTAAAATCTCCTTTTTTAGCAGACTGTAAAAATCTCCCGACCATAGAAGTAGCAATTGAGGAATCAGTTTGGGTGGAACACTTCTCGAAAATATTTCAGAAAGGCCTGGTACCAATGGGGACTTTTCAGCCCCCAGTGGTAGCCCCTCCACGGTGTCATATCCCATTCCGCTAGAACTTGCTATAAGTGAGGTACTTCAAGCGCTAAATGCAAGTAAAAATGGGAAAGCCCCAGGCCCAGACGGGGTTCCCGTAGATTTATTTAAGTATAACACAGACCAGTGGGCCCCAATATTGATTAGGGTGTTTAGGGCAGTAATGGAGAAGGGCCTGTTGGTCTCCTGGACTAAATCCATCATGGTCCCGATATTTAAAAAAGGAGACCGGCAAGAGGTATCCTGCTATCGCCCGATCTCACTGCTGGATTCGCTAGGCAAGGTGGTGGGAAGAGTAGTGCTTGAGCGTCTACAGCAGTGGGCTGACGATGGTGGGATCCTCTCTGACCTCCAATTCGGGTTCCGAGAGGGTTTTGGGACGACTGAGCAAGCCCTGAATTTATCAATGCTGATGGGTAAATACGTCTGTGCAAAGCAGGGCAGGTTATACATGGTTTATGTGGACCTGTCCGCTGCTTTTGATTGCGTTTCACATGCGAAATTGTGGTCCGTCTTGTTATCAAGGGTGTCGATGTCCCTCTGATTGATTTTATGAGGGAATTATATTCGAATGCCTCTGCGAGGGTACGTTTTGGCGTAAAAGGCGAGCTGTCCGCGTCTTTCAGAGTAGAGCGTGGAGTCCGGCAGGGTTGCGTCTTGGCCCCCTTTCTCTTTTCACTCTACACAAATGGTTTGGAGGTGGCAATGTTGAGGGGGGCCAAGATCTACCGCAAGTAAGAAATCGCCCAGTCCCCACTCTGCTCTACGCGGATGACGCTGTGATACTGGCTCGCACCCCACGCGAATTACAGAAGGCCCTGGACAGGTATGCTGATTTCATGGGGAGCCTAGATTTACACATAAATATAAAAAAGACTTATGTTATGGCAGCAGGTACAGGGAAAAAAGGGGGTAAAGATATATTCCTTGCAAAGAAAAACTCGAAAGTACTGGCCAATACTCCTATCTAGGCATTATAATTGATGATAGAATGAATTGGAAACCCGCAATTAAGGCCAGGAAGCATCATCTAATGCGAGCAATTGCTGCACTTATAAACTTTTCTCAGAAGCTGGGAAAAAGGCCACCCACAAAATTGCTACATATCTATAGACTAAATGCCAGGCAATAGCCCTGTATGGGGCCGGAGTGTGGGGGTATGCCAACATTAGTCCCCTACAAGTGGCAGAGAACACCTTTTTAAGATTTCTATTAGCGGCACCTAAATGTGTTTCCACGTTTGCATGTCACACAGAATTGGGGATCCCGTATTTGATGGATTTAGCAAAAATTCAACCACTTTTACTTTGGCGCCGAATCTGGTCATCAAGGGAAAACTCACTTACTAAGCAAATATTGGCAGACTGTATGTCACTAGATCGCTCACATAAAATCAGTTGGCCTAGGTATGTGAAAAATCTTTTGACTGATCTGGGATTGGGGAACTGTTACACCACTCCTAATACGATCTGTGAAATATCTAGGAAGGAACTGAAAATAAGGGCCTTGGGCTATTTAGAAGAGCTGCGCATGGCCAAGGAAGTAACGAAAGCTTCCGTTCAACACTCACTGGCGGTCCAGACTACCCTTTCAATTCAGCCATATCTATCATATGATCTGACGCAATTTGAGCGTTTCCTTTTGATAAGATTTAGGTTTAACATCTTTCACCGGTTGGTGGTTTTTCCAGAGCAAAATAGCTGGGATCGAACTCTCCCATCCTGTCCATGTGATGAAACTTCAGAGCAGACAACCATTCACACTGTTCTCTTTTGTAAGTTTTATGATGGTCATCGTAAGCTTTGGCTGTTACCGTTGCTATAATTATTGGGTCTTAGAAGATGTCGCCCAGCCATGCTGCGATTGCAGTTTCTAGAGACTGAATGGACTTGTGAATATACTGTCAAATTTCTGAAATGCATTTTTAAACATAGACTAAACCTTTGACAAGTCCCATCTCTCTGAAAATGAATTTTAAAAATTAAGAATGTTGATATATTAGCTAGCATGGTGAGGGATCCCCAATGGTACTTATGGATAATGTGCTTAAATGAACTGTAACATTTCTATTTTTAATTATGCGTAATGTTTTTATCTGTGATATTACTTTTCTGTTTTTTTATGTATTTTAAAAACCGAATAAAGAATATTTGACTTTGAGTGGAGTGATCCATAGTTTCAGGCTTCACAACACTGAAATCTGTTTGAGTTTGGGCTGTGACCATCACTGCCCTACCAACCTTTGCAGGAAGGAACTCTGTTTGGGTGTGGGCTGTGACCATCACAGCCCTGCTAACCTGTTCAGGGAAGTCTGCTTGAGCAGGGGCTGCGACTATCACAGCCCCACTAACCTTTTGGGGAAGGCCTACCATTTTGGTATGGGTTTCCTGTTCTACCTCAGCCCAGGCTGAGATCTCTAGATCATTCCCTAGTAGACAATCTACAGGCAAGTTTGTAGAGACTGCCACTCTCTTAGGGCCAGTGACACCTCCCTAGCTGAGATGTACTACTGCCATGGGATGATCTTTCTGTACTCCATCAATGTTGGTCACCTGATAGGTGAACCCAGGTAAAAGTTGTCCTGAGGGGACTAGATTATTAGTCACCATACTGCTGCTAGCCCCTGTGTCTCTATAGGCTTCAACTTTCTGGCCATTGATGAGGGGCTCTTGTCTGTACTTTCCCAAAGTGTTGGGACAAGCAGTGAAGTTGGCAAACCCCATGCCATCCTCACAGACAAGAGTAGCTGTGGTAGGGGACCTGGTTAGGCCAGAGTCCACCTGAGTTCCCAAAGTAAACCCAGCCAAATTCTTGGGGGCACTCCCACCACCTGGGGGATTACTACTAACAGTAACAGGAGGTCTGGGAGTATTACTTGGGGGAATGTTTTCCTTATTGTTGGCCCTTGGGCAACTGCTTTCAGTTTTCCAGTGGCCAGGCTGTTTACAGACATGGCAATAAGGTTTCTTTTGGTTAGAGGAAGTGTTTTGGGACCCACCCCCACCATTGGAGTTTTGGGGCCCTGTGGAGGACTTGTCTTTTGCTTTATCCACACCTTTCTCTTGAGGCTTGGTAGAATCTTTCTTCTGGTCACCACCCTGATTTTTAGGCCTAATCCTGGTTCTGACCCATTTGTCTGCCCTCTTATCCAATTCTTGTGGAGAGGTCAGATCAGAGTCCACCAGGTGCTGGTGTAGAAGCGGGTTTTGACAATTACTAAGGATCTGCTCCCTCATAATCAAATTATACAATCCTGTAAAGTCCTGTACTTTACTGCCCAATAACCAGCCCTCCAGAGCCTTAGTAGCACAATCTACAAAATCCGTCCAGTCCTGAGTCTGTGTCTTCTGGGTATCCCTGAACATCAACCTGTACTGTTCAGTGGTTAAGCCAAACCCATCAATCAGAGCACTCTTCAGGGCTGAGTAGTTTTTAGCATCCTCATCACTAACTGTGAGGAGCTTATCTCTGCCTTTTTCTGAAAAGGGGAGCCACAAGATTGCTGCCCACTGACTTTGGGGTACCTGCTGTACTTTGCAAGCCCTCTCCAAAGCAGTTATCCGTTTGTGGATGTCATCCCCATCTTTGTAGGGGGGTACAATCTTACTCAGGTGTCTATTGTCATAGGACCTGTCTTTATCCTTAGGGATATTGCTGCCACCAGTGGGTTCTAACCCGCTCTCTCTATGCTCTCTAGCACAAGCAAGCTTCTCTTTGGCCATGGCAACCTCGAGTTCCTGCCTCTCAATCCTAAGAGCAGCCGCTCTCATTTTTGCCTCATGTTCCCTTCTCTGAGGGGAAGTCATCCCTCTCTGAGCAAGGCCATGAGAGCTATTTGAAGCATGAGATTGAAGAGATTCCCTGGAGTGGGATCTTCCTCTCCTCTGCCTCTGGATAAGCCCACTTGGGGGTCTGTAAGGGGGCTGCCCATACTGACTCCCATGCACGCTTAAGTTAGCCTGGCTAAGTCTTCTGACTGGGACCTGGCTGTTTGTCTCAGGATCAGAATCATCTTCCTCTACTTCATCTACCTCATCTGGTACTATAGTATCAGTGGCATCCTCTGTGGAGGGCAGGACTTCATCTGAGCTACCTGAAGCACCTGAGTCAGGTGTCTTTTGAGCATCATACTCTTCTAAGAGCTCAAATAAGAACTTTAGGGTAGGGTTTGAACTCTGTTTTAGCCTTCTAGAAGTACACAATTGTCTCAATTCTTGGAAGGCTAAGGCTTCATATCTTGAGGCAGTCCCCAAGGGATCTACCTCTGCAGGCAGAGAACCACTGGGGTTTGCTGTCTGAGACATGGTTTCTAGTGAGGTGTGGTGTTGCACCTACCTACACTATGTGTTTTCACACAGAACCTATCTAGAAGTTGTAGTCAGGGTGTGCTAGGCCCAGGCTCTACACCAGCTAAGTTCAGTAGAACGTAAGTATACTAAGACTTGTTTTATATGTACCTAGAGGTACCTATGTGATCTTTCAAATGATATCTCAAGATTACAAGTGGTAAAACAACAGCAAGCTCTAATCCCAACCGCTGCACACCAATGTGAGAAGTTGGCCTGGTATATGATGTTCACTGTTCTAGTGAGCACCTTGCACCAGTCCAAACAACCCTTATGGTGATGGTTGTAAGTCAACCTTATAGACCAGCTATCCTAGTAGTAGCGTGGACAGAACAGTCTTAGGCTAAAAGACTCTTGAGGGCGTGTAAAGCCAGCTGTTTTACCATATGTAACCCTTTGAATACCAAATGAAAGGACACAACACAGGATATATATAAAATATATATGTATTTATTCACTTAACACCCTCTTCTGAACTCTTTATGAGGTCAGAGGCAAAAGCACATAACAAGTTACACTTAGAAATACTTTAAATAGCACAATTTACAGTTAGGCCCTAGGGGCGCGTAAAACCATATACTAAGTAAGTGGTATAAGGACCACGACTTGGGAAAAGGAAAGGCCTAGGACCTCGAGAATCGCTGGTGCTACACTGTCTGACCCTTAGGTTAGGAGTAGGAGGCCCACAGGCGGCGTGTGCAGTGTCTTTACACACACGCGGGAGTCAATATTAAGTCAATGGGAACTTAGAAGGTAAGTAAATGAAGATTTAGGACACTTCCGGTCTAGCTAGGAGGAGACAACTAGTAAATCTGGACACTAGGATAGTCAATCCCTACTGGAGCACCGAAGTACTCGCGTTACCTCACCCACGGGCTGCGGGTGCATAGGTGTCAAAGTGTGTGGGGTGTTGGAAAAATACGAGGAGGATATAAAACAAAGAAAGGCACGTAAACTTAAATGTGACGAACATGACTATGTCATAGGAAGAGTCTTTACTTTTGCCAAGCGTTTTGATGCTCTTGTTACGAATGACACATTGAACAAAGATAAGAAGATGTCATCTACAAGTAGTCTTAATACTGTCTCATCTAGTAGTGTATCGATGAGTGGAGATGAAGGGGCCAGTAACACGAATGAGGAACAGGCAGGTAGTAGCTCGTCCTCTTTTTTAAAAGAGGTACAAAGAATCCGGATTGGCAACTCGAGACAGAGGGAGCAAAGGGTAGAAAACACCATCACACCAAGAGAGGCAAAAGAGGTGGCCGCAAATGCAGGCGAAAGGGTACAATATCAGACGCGATCCTGGAAAGCCAATCAAGGGAGGTAGATACTGCCAATGATATTCAAGTAATGAACTTGTCCAGTAAAGACATCTCCACTGATACTTTGTCTGTCCTTAAAAAGGATAACATTTTTGTCCCACTAGTAAATGTGATGTAACTAATGTAAAAATTGATATCTATAAATTCATTAGACATTTGAAAATAAAGACATTTTTTGCAGCAAATGCTGTGAACAAAGATCAATCTTCTCAATTAGTATGTGGTGAAGTAACCATTCAGGATGTATATGCTACCAAACTGTTACTCTCTATCACTGAAAATGAAAATGACCACATTACACTACATCATGTATTACAAGAGCTTGACTGTTGTACAAATATGAGTGAAGAGAGTGGACTTAAAAACAAATCCAAAAGGATGCCTCAACTAATATGTGGTAACAACATAGATGCGTTTCACAAAATTGTTAATAAGGAAATAGACATACTTGAAACAAAAATTAACAACACTAAAAACTTACGGTTTGTGAACAACTTAACTTCTAGAGAAAAAAGTGTGCTTAAGATTCTTGCAGATGATTCCTCCCTTGTAGTTAAGGAGGCAGACAAGGGAGGAAATGTGGTCCTAATGGACAAAACTAAATATGATGATGAGCTCTTGGGTCAGTTAGGGAATAAAGTCTGGTATGCTGAATTACCATCCAATCCAATTTTTTCTATTATAACAAAAATTAATGACCATCTTAAACGCTGGCATTTAGAAATAATTCTTACCAATGATGAATATAAATATCTAACAGTACACAGACCACGTTTTCCGTGTCTGTATACCCTACCCAAGGTACACAAAGATGCAGTTTCACCACCCGGTAGACCCATAGTATCGGGTATAGGGGGCCCGACGGAAAAATTGGCAGAATTTGTGGATTTTTTTTACGTCCTTATGTATCATACTTACCGTCATATATTAGGGACACGCAGGATGTTCTTAATATTTTAAATGACTTTATGTTGGAACCAGATATGATTTTAGTTACAATGGATGTTTCGCAATTGTATACTAATATTGGACACGAACAAGGGCTAGAGGCATTAAAATATTTTCTTTATAGAAGGCCAGTGGAATTATTGGACCATACAGAAATGATACTGACAATGTCAAAGCTTATTTTGGAACACAATGTATTTCTCTTTAATGGCCGATGGTCCCGACAAATATGTGGAGTTGCCATGGGTTCCAGATTTGCGCCGTCCTTCACCTGCCTTTATATGGGGTGGATGGAGACGGTGCACATCTGGGGCCCTGGCGGTGCACACTGGCATCCATATATAAACTATTATGGGAGATATATTGATGATCTTCTATTTATCTGGACAGGTGGGGAAACGGAATTGCATGACTTCTTTACATATATGAATAATAATGCATTTAATATGACTTTTACTATTAACTATAGTCATAGCAGAATTACATTTCTTGATTTGGTGTTATATGTTCAGGAAGAGAAACTGTGCAGTAAGTTATTCAGAAAGGAGACGTTCTGTAACTCTGTCTTACGAGGTCAAAGCTCACGCCCCAAATCTCAGGTGAATGCCATCCCCTTTGGGGAATTTTACAGGGCACGCCGAAACAGTAGTGAGGAGTCAGAGTTCAGGGGATGCCTACTGGACATTGAAAATAGATTTCTATCAAGGGGATATGGACCTGAAGTTGTGGCTAGGGCCAAAACTCGAGCACTAAAATTATCAAGAAAAGACACACTTATTCCAAAAAGAACGGATAAAACTAAACTGAAAAATCCAATAAGGCTGGTCACCAGCTATAATCCATGGTCTTCGAAAATTTATCAGATCCTGAATAAATACTGGTTTATGTTGACCTCGGATCCTATTTTAAAACAGCATGTAGCCCCTCACCCTTCAATTACCTACCGAAGGAGTGTAACAATTGGAAATATGATAAGTCCGAGTTACCCCAGAACAAATCATGTACCCTCCTGGTTGTACTCATTGAACAAAGGGTCATTTCGTCGTGGTAACTGCAGCATGTGCAGACTATCCCTACATGGAACGCGACACTTTAGTTATAATGATTCCAACACATTTCATATCAAAACACATATAGATTGTAATACGACGTATGTGATATATGCAGTTTTGTGTAGATGTAATAAAGTGTACGTAGGAAGCACCATTAGAAAACTTAAGGATCAGGTTGCTGAACACTTCAGGGCTCTGAAGAACAGGGATGCGAAATCGCACATGCTATTGAATGTAACTCTCAGACTGAACACCTGATGTTATCTTTTCATGGTGTTGAAATGATGCCTATGGACATCAGGGGTGGTAATCGTGAATTGAAGCTAAGACAGTTGGAAGCGCGCTGGATTATGAAATTGCATGCGGTAGAGAGGGGTTTGAATATTGATAATGAGTTACAGTACTTTTTAGGCTGACTGTATGGAAGGGGTCAACTTACCTTTATGTACTGTGAAATGTACTTGTTTGTTTTACCACTATGAATCCTGATGTATGCTATCATGCTTATTACATGGGTGTATTCCTATTGTAAAATTTGAAGTTAATGAATATCTTGGTGAACAAATGTTGGAAATGATTCTAATATATATCGTGTTTAAACAACTTGTGGGAATTTTACAATATAGATGTTAAAATAAAGGTTATATATTTAAACCAACGACCTTGGTATACTGAGTGATCTATAACAGCTATATTCCCATGTGATTTATAATTGGAATAATAATAGGATTGTTACACATGTATTCTAAATATGTAACACTGAAATGTTTATTAGAAAATATGTTGTTCATACCTAGGGAATAGATCTGATTGCTAAATCTGCCGTTATTTTGTTGTTTAGCTGTTTTGTGCAATTGCTTAAACTTTTTCTTGGGGTTTCTATCTTTACTCTCACATTGGCATGGGAAGATGTTTTAACCCTTCATGCGACTTGATCTTTCTTTTCTTTGTCTCCTCCTTACCCGTATACATGGGCTGATAATAATTTCACTTTTGTCTTTATTTTGCTTAGAGCAAGGTGTATCTCGATTTAAAATACATATATCAGAATTGGCTTAATATGAGGAATTATAATCAGTAACGTCAAGATTATACGAATAGAAACAATGATATATGTTACAAATAACGCATTAGTTATGAGGATAGATGTTATTCCCAATCCAAGATGTCTGACACACACTCGATACCGTGATATGCATTGCGAATAATGTTGGCTTTTTAAGTAACACATCCAATTAATTATAGCCAATGCTTGTTGTTCCTTGACATCTAATATAATAGTAGATAGAGTTTTATATGTTTTTGTGGCCGATTACTGCATATCCGAGTTACAGTCCTACTACTATGTTTATGATCATGAGGTCGCTATTTAGGTGCTATACGAAGATGGCGGGAACGCTACACGCCACAATTTACTTTGCATACACTGCCCGACTTTATATCCCAAGGTGAGTGCACCTGAGTTCTTGATATGGGTTTTATTAACTATTTAGGTTGAAACCTATCAGCTTACTTATGTCTGTTGGTATTACCCGCGTACATGGCGCGTTAACGCTACATATACTAGGATGCATATGGCATGCTAAATCCGGGGATGTACCTTATAACGATGAAGCGGAGACCATATGAAATTAAATGGATTGGGTTGTCAATCGGTACTTTGTATGTGATTTCTGAATGGAATTAATAAGATTATGGGTTTGTTTGAGTAGGTTTATATCCATGAAGACTTTTAACTTTAATTCCCTAACCTTGCTCGAAAATTATTATTTAAGTTTATAGTTCACTACATTAGATGCTTACCATTTTGAATAAATCTTAGAATGGTACTTGCAATGAAAGACCGTAAGAACGTTATCAATTCTGGTGATCAACTCAAAATATGACGAGTTGTTTCTTTTTAATATTGGACCACATCGCTGTGGGTATGAACAATTAGCTAAAACATTCAATACTGTCTCTTCATATATTAGGTGTCTTTGGGGGCTGACGACTGAGAGAAGATTGAAAGTTTAATATTTATACTGAACAAGGAGCCCTCGAGAAAATAGTGAGTGATAGTACTCTTTTATCTCATATGATGGTTTTTAGAGACTGGCTTATATTCGCTTTTCCTGACCGTCGGTTTTTGTTTTCTTGTTGTCTCCTATTATCTCTCTCTGAATATAGACCTTCTTTATTCTTTTATGGATTTTGGGAACTTTTGCGTCAAGTTAACATTTGAATACTAGTTATAGGTGAGTTGATTTCACTTATGATACTAGGGATACATGTGTTAGGATCTACTTTAATTTTCACCTTGGTTGTTAATTTCCTTTCTTATGGTGATTTATTTATGGATGTATTAATAGGCACCTACACTATGAAATAGCATGTGGTCTTTCGTACAACTGATTTTAATAATTCATCTCAATTTCTGAATGGGGTCTATACATGAAATGAATTTCTGTTTCATGTTCACTTCTCTCCTTCTTGAACTTAATCAGTATTATTCAGATGTTTGTTAACTTGAATAGCAAATATGTGAAGTTCTTGATATTATTATTTTGCTGACTATGTTGTTAATGTTGAAGTATGCTCACTGGGGACTCAGGTTACCTCTAGTTACATCTATAACAATAATTGAGTATCACACATGTATATATCAGCCAGTATGAATAGTAATACTGTAATGTCATGTATTACGAATGAATTTTGTGGGTTTGATTATGTATGTTATAATATTCTAGCCCTGAAGAAATCTATGGCTAAATAGACCAAGACGAAACACGTGTTGGCGGCAGCTAGTGTATCTGTTGAAGAATAAAATTGAAAACTAAAGAAGATATGAAGATGGTCCATCCTTTGAAATTTGTTTTGTTCTTACTGATATTTTCTCCTAGCTCAGGATATACTCTTCTGATTCTTTGTATGTGGTTTTGTGTTTACATTCCCCATTTGGTTTAATGGTGGGTGACCATAACCTTATCCTTTGAGCTGTTGATAAATTGCTAATCAGAAATAGTGTCACATCACAGCGCAACTAACGCTCAGTCACCCTTCTCTCTCTCTTGTATTATGATGCATGCTTAAGTTAGCCTGGCTAAGTCTTCTGACTGGGACCTGGCTGTTTACCTCAATATCAGAATCATCTTCTTCCACCCCCTCTTCTTCCTCATCTGGTACTGGAGTATCAGCATTATCATCTGAAGAGGGAAAGACTTCATCTGCACTACCTGTGTCACCTGTCTTAGGTGGCTGTTGAGCATCATACTCTTCTAAGAGCTCAACCAGGAATTTGATGGTAGGGTTTGAACCCTGTTTTAGCCTTCTAGAAGTACACAATTGTCTCAATTCTTGGAAGGCTAAGGCTTTATATCTCGAAGCAGTCCTCAAGGGATCTATCTTCAAGCAGAGAACCACTGGGGTTCACTGTCTGAGACATGTTTTCTAGTGAGGTGTGGTGTTGCACCTACCTACACTATTTGTTTTCCTACAGAACCTGTCTAGGAGTTGTAGTCAGGGTGTGCTAGGCCCAGGCTCTACAACAGCTAAGTTCAGTAGAACTTAAGTATACTAAGACTTGTTTTTATATGTACCTACAGGTACCTAGGTGATCTTTCAAATGATATCTCAAGATTACAAGTGGTAAAACAACAGCAAGCTCTAATCCCAACCGCTGCACACCAATGTGAGAAGTTGGCCTGGTATATGATGTTCACTATTCTAGTGAACACCTTGCACCAGTCCAAACAACCCTTATGGTGATGGTTATAAGTCAACCTTATAGACCAGCTATCCTAGTGGTAGCGTGGACAGAACAGTCTTAGGCTAAAAGACTCTTGAGGGCGTGTATAGCCAGCTGTTTTATCATATGTAACCCCTTCAATACCAAACGAAAGGACACCACACAGGATATATATATAAAATATATATGTATTTATTTACTAACGCACTCCTCCGAACTCTTTATGAGGTCAGGGGCAAAAGCACATAACAAGTTACTCTTAGAAATACTTTAAATAGCACAATTTACAGTTAGACCCTAGGGGCGCGTAAAACCATATATTAAGTAAGTGGTATAAGAACCACGACTCGAGAGAAGGAAAGACCTAGGGCCTAGAGAATCGCTGGGGCTACACTATCTGACCCTTGGGTTAGGAGTAGGAGGCCCACAGGCGGCGGGTGCAGTGTCTTTACACACACGCGTGAGTCAATGTTAAGTCAATGGGAACTTAGAGTTTAGAAAACGAAGGTTTTAGGACACTTCCGGTCTAGCTAGAAGGAAACAACTAAAAACCTAGACACTTGGATAGTCAATACGCTTGGGAGCACTGAAGTACTCGCGTTACCTCACCCACAGGAAGCGGGTGCATAGGTGTGAAGATGTGTCAGGTTTCGCCGTTGAAGTCTGAGGTGCCTCACCTTTGCAGGGAGGCAAAGGCCAGTCTGGAGCAACCAGACCAGCGAGTTGGTTTCAAAGGATTGTCGTCACAGAGGCTACTAGCCAACGGGCCAGCGAACAGACAAGGCGTCGAGCAGAACACAAGCAGAAGGGCCCCACGCAGAACTCGGGGAGTGTGGAGGGCTGATCTTCGGTGCAGGTGGAGCTCGGATTTGGGGCTTCTCAATCCCCAGTGCACAGCTTCGAGGATACCTCAGGAGCTGCACAGTTAGCAAGTCGTGGACTTTTCAAGATGGCCGGTCCCACGTGTCTCGTAGCCTCCACGGATCTCAGCTATGCTGCAGACGTGAAGAGAGGGTCAGAGAGGTCTGGAAGTCTGGGTCTTGTCAGGCTCTGTGCTCGGGTCCCGGCGGGAGCGTCGACAAAGCAAGCCGTTGATTTGCTGGATGCTGCCTGGTTGCCCAGGGTGGTCACTCCTTGGCCACAAGGGAGATTCTTCAGTCTTCAGCTTCAGCAGAATGTCGAAGGTCCAGAGTTTCGTTCAAGTTTCAGTTCAGGATCAAATCTAAAAGTCTAGGGGCACAGCTCCTACCTTTATACAGCTAAAAGGGGCTGGATTCGTTCCTAGGTCCCTCCTATGGGTGGGACCAGGAAGGGGGGTGGTTACACCCCCTTTCCTTTGTCCAGTTTCGCGCCAGAGCTGGGGCTGGAATACCCCAGCAACCGGTTTGAACTGGGGTATGCATGAAGCACCTAGTGTGCCTCAGGCAGTGTCTCAATCTATTCAGCCCTCCTGTCCCAATGCACAAAGTCCTGTCTGGGGTGGTACTCTCACCTCTCCAGGCAGGAAACCTATTGTCCAAACCTCCGTGACTGGAAGGACTCCCAGCAGCAGGAGGTCAGACTTGTGTGTGTGGCAGCAGTGTCCATTTTGTGACGCTGGGGCTCTGGTTAACTTTAACCGGGATATTCAGCAACAACATGTCTTCTCCCTCTAGAAGGGTGGAATGCTACCCCCGTCGCCAGAATTGGCGAGGGTGTAGTATTCCAAAGCGTATGACACCTTACACGACATGTTTAGATAAAGCCAAACCAAAGTTAGCATTCAACCACGATGATTATAATGCACTTAAGAGTATATGGTATGGCGATATCATAGAACAGCTATAAGGACATGGTTCCGAAAGCTGTAGACAGGCTCAGGTCATGCTAGAGCACCATCTCACACATAACCAAGCACTCTGCCTCCAGGATTGTTAAGGCCTGCCATAGGAGTAACTTATAGGTTTCTGTGTGTCTATATATAAGGGTACCTAAGCAAGGGGTGATTACACGTCCTTGCCCCAGCTGAGTGATCAGCCAGTTGTGTCAGTTTGAGTGGCCAGCCAGGGGTGGCATAATACATGCTGCAGCCCCTGGTAGGCCTTGGATGCACCTATGCCCTGGGTACCTATAGTACACTGTACAGGGGCTCATAAGGTGACCCAATTCCCAATTGGAGATGTACCGAAGGTACATGGAGTCCATTTTACACAGAGAGCAGATAACCTGGGGTCCTGATTAGCAGGATCCCAGGCCAACTAAGTCGAAAACCAGATAAACACAAGGCAAAAAATCTGGGGTAACCATAGTCAGGTATCCACCTTCCTACACACACTAGTCTAACCGGTAACAGTTCAACAGAGCCCCAGCATCACAAAATGGATGCTACTGCCACAGACACGAGTCTGACCTCCTGCTGCTGGATGAAACTCCGGCAGGGGAGGCCTGGACAATAGGTTTCCTGTCACAGGGAGGTGTAAACACCTCCCCAGACAGGCTTTAGTGTATTGGGGCAGGGTGGGTGCATTCAGTGAATGCTTTTCAGACAGTGCCTGGGACACACAAGGTGTCCCCATGCATTTCCCAGTTCGAAACTGTTGCTGGGGAACTCAGCCCAAGCTCTGGCGCGAAACTAGACAAAGGGGAAGGGGTGTAACCACGCCCTCCCCAGGTCCTCCCATTGGTGGGACCTTAGAGTTAGTCCATCCCCTAAACTTGGTATAAGTGTAGGAACCCAGTCCGTAGGACTTTAGCTTACTCTGGATGAAACTCTGAAACATATATCTTGGACCTTCGACATTCCATTTCGACTGGAAGATGGAAGAAATCTCCCTTGGGGTCAAGGAGTGACTCCCCTGTTCAAACAGGCACCAAAGAAGCATCTTGCAGGTGTGCATTTTCGAGGCTCCGGAAGAATCTGAGACACAGGACATGGACTTCCAGACATCTCCGAGGCCGACACGAGTCCCCAGCAAAGTTGAGACCTGTAGCCATCACAAGAAATGTGGGACTGGAACTCCTGGACATCCAACACATTTGCTATTGCATCGACTTCCCGAGATATCCCGAAATTGGGCATTGGGCTTCTTTTAGTGCAAGCCCTTAGTGCCTTTTGCATTAAAGATTGTGTTCCGTGGCCCGCTTTTTGCATTTCTGCTCGAGTCTCCTTCGCGATCCCTGGTCCGTTGGCTGGTGGGTCCCCATGAAGGTAAATCTTTTGTTTCTTGGGCTTTCCTGGTTGCTCCAGACGTGCCCTGACTCCCCTCCAATGGGTGAGTCCCTCAGACCTTGCTGGTCTGCACCGAAGCCAATCTTTCCATTCTGTGTGGGTTGCTGTTGCCAAGGCTTGTTGGGTCAAATCCGGATACCGACACTGCAGCACTCGACATCCGACGTGGGACAGCTCAAATCCAGCTCCTGGTTGTCGTCGACGCCTCCTGGACCTCGTGGCTGAAGAGTCAAGCGTCACCTACGTCACCTGAAATCACCCGACATCTGCCAGCATCTTCTTGTCGCCTTCCTGGTCACTGGCTAGTGACCCAGACTCTGTCCCCTCTGCTTTCAGGTTCTTCAGATTTCCGATCCACCCTTGGATCCATCCGGACACTATTCATTTGATCGCCTGCAGCACTTCTTTGCAGCTCTCCATAGGAAACGACGACGAAACCCGACACGAAAAGACACCTATGCACCCGGCTACCCTAGGTGAGGTAACACAAGTACTTCGGTGCTCCTGTGGGTCTTGACTCTCGAAGGGTCCAGTACTGAAGGGGTTTGTTCCTAGTCCACTCCTAAGTGTCCTTATTCTTTAAAAATCTAATTGCGACTTTCTAAATAGAAGTCAATGGTGATTCGTGGCTGTGTTTAGACACTGCACGCGCCCTCCGTGGTTCTCCAGCGTCTCTACCTTGGGTGGTTCCTGGTTGCCCCAGCGGTTCTACACGCCCTAGGCCTTGCTTCTATCTCTCTCGTGGTTCCTATACCTATTTCTTAGTATATGGTTTGTGAGGCCCCTAAGGCAAAACATATACTGTGCTAATTTACTGTGTACTATTTAAGTAATTGTATTGTACTTTTGCTTCTAGCCTCATAAAGAGACTAGTGGGGTGTGTTTAGAATAATTACATAGATTTTATATATATATACCTGGTGTGGTTCTCCTTTCATTTGATCGTTCATGAGATTATAGACTGGTAAAACAAGCTGCTTTACATTCCTTCAAGACTAGGCCTGAAGGCTGCTCTCCACAGCTACCACTAGGATAGCTTTCTATAAAGCTTGCTTAAACCTACCATCAATACGGGTCTTTTGGACTGGTGCAAGGTGCCCACTAGAATAGTGGACAGCATATGCCAAGTCAACTTCTCACAGGCGGGTGCTGCTTTCACTCGGGCTGTTTCTACGGCTGCGGGCATCCTGCGCATAGGCGATCTAGCTGCCAATTTCCCCACGGATCATCTCCTGGATGTCCTCCATCAGGGCTCTGGTGGTCGGAGCTGCTTCTTCCCTTTGAGGCTTCGCTCCACTCTTCACTTTTGGGGGCGGCCAGCCACAGGGGACCCGGTGCTCCAACAACTTCTGCACTGACACCGTCCTGCGCTACATGACCCGGTCTGTCTTTACCTTCACCCTTCTACCAGCAGTCCTCTTCTACAAACTGCCTTTCCCTCCCTGCCATAGGTGTTGTCTCCCCCGTGACGGGAGGTCTGCTGGTTAGATTCCTGAGGGCGCAATTTCTTCGCCTCTACCAGCGCGGCCTTGCGGGCCCTTAACACTCTGTGTGTCCTGGCTAGGACCACTTCTTGCTTGTGGGACTCGGCTGAGACCCTTCTGTCTGCTATTTCTCGGTAGGGTGTCTATGTTGATCTGCGGCACCATATGTTGGATGGCCTGGAGCCGGCGTTATTCATTCTGCGCTCAGCTCTGGACATTTCGGAGGTGCTTGGTTGTACCATGGCTTCTTCTGTGGCCCTTTTCTGACATACGTGGCTACGGGATAGTGTGTTCCCGGAGAACATTCGGGATCGGTTGGTGGACCTTCCTTTTGATGGGCCTCTTTGGTTCCATGCCCCTGCAGACTCTGCCATTCAGAGGTTTCTGGCGGGGCTTCATCCTCCTCCTCCTTCCCCCCCCCTCAGTGACCGGGGTCATTCTGGTTTTGAGAGTGACCGGTGAGTCATTCTGGTCTAGTGAGGTGTTCTTCCATTATGTTCTGGGGCCCTGTTGCGGGTAGCCCAGTTTTGTGTATTCTGGGTGTTTATTGTGCCTTCCAGTCCCTTGTTGGACTTTGGTGCTGTTGGCTGCTGGTCTGGCCCCTGTTTGATTTTGGTTTTGGCTGTTGGTCAGCCATGCGGGCCCTGAGATTAGGCCTTCCATGTATTTTTTTTGGCTGATTGGCAAGCCCTCTGCGGTTCCTCCATGGCTCTTCTTTGTTCTCCTCTGCTGCGGATATTTTATCCTAAGAGGATTCCCATGTTCTTGGGACGTAAAATACCTATGTGGCGTAGTGGTAGCTATTATATAGCCCTATCATATGCTGGGGAAGTGTGGTCGTCTTTTGGGCCTCTACTCTCTGTGGCATTGCGGTATGTCGCAGGTGCGATCACTTCTTTCTTCTTCAGGCTGTCCTTTTAGTGGTGCAGCCATTCCTGTCTTGTCCGCCGCTTGTGTGTGTGATTTAACTACTTAGTGGATTGGTTTACTAGTCCTGCCCCTTGTTCTGAGTCTTGTTCTGATTCTGGCTTGGTCCAGGCGTTTATTTTCGTGGCGTTGTCAGCAGCTGGCTGCCCCGCCTGTTCTTCTGTTTTGTGACCGGTGACCTTGGCTTGGCCTGGGCCATTGTGAGATCTCGTTCTTCCTCTTCCGCATTCCTCCTTGTTGCGGTGCTGTTTCGTCTTGACTTCAAGCTGTGAGGGGCTCGGCGGTCCCCTTCACTGGGTTGTTTTCCAGTGGAGGGCTTTGCTGTACTTCTACCCCTTCTTGGAGTCTGTAACTGGTTCTTCTTCCTCTGCGTTGTTGTACCTTGGGGCTTCCGGTGGAGGTCCCTGGTCCGTTGACTGGGCTTGAGGTGGTCTGGCCTCCTTCGTTTTACCCTTGCTTTTCCTGTTGGTGGAGGCTGGATTGTCTCTTGTTGTTATGACTCATCCCCTGTGGGGCTGGTGTTGCAATTCTTAGGTTCACTTCAGCTCAAGGCCTGTGACTCTTCCCCTGTTGCGGCGGTCGGGGCTATTTTTCCCTGTCCCCGGGACTGGTCCCCTGCTGGGGGTCTTGTGATCTTTTGAGCTTGAGAGGTCTTCTCTCAGACCCTACTCCCCCTTTGGATATAGCTAGGTTATCTATTCTGCGTTAAGGAATCTGCGGCTAGTAGTCTCTATCAGATGTACGAGTTACCTTCGGTAACAATGTACCTGGTAGAGACAATTCTAGCCACAGATTCCTTCATGACCCACCCTTCCTCCCCATTCTGCAAGAACCCTCTGCTTGGGTTTTATGCAGTCTCCCCCCTTTGGGTGTCTTGCCTTCTATGGGCGTCCTCTTCCTTTTCATTCTGGTCAGGCATCCATCCGGTTGATTTCCCTCTAGTGTGAGGGATGACTTAGGCTCTTTCTCTCTGTTGTTGGAGCTCTGTTACCCTCCTGGTCTTTTCGTTGGGGGTTCCTTTGCCTGTCCTTGACCACCTCCTCCTCCTTTCAGGCGGTATGGCCATTCTTAGCGGTATAGTCTGGAGCTTGATTGCTGTTGCTCTTCTGTTTCTGGGCTTGTGGCCCTTTCCCTTGTTGTTGCAGCCTTTCTTTCTCTCTCAACACTTTCTCCCGCTTGTGCCTCCAGGGTGGCTCTTGCCTTGGCTTGCAGGTGGTTTCACGAAGTGGTGCTTATGCTTTTCTTGCTGTGGCTTCGCTCCTCTGGCCTGCGTGTGCTTTACTGTCACTTGGTGTTTTCGCCTTGGTTTGCACCAGTTGTGCCTCAGAGTGGTGCTCTGCTCTTTCCTGCTCTGGCCTGCTGTTGTCTCCTTCTGGTGGCTTGGTGCCTCCTAGCGGTGTTTATCACCTTTGTTTCTCTCTATTTTGTCTGCCTGTTTTTTTCGCACGCTGTTCCCATGCTCTCCTCAGTTTTGTTGTGATGGCTCCGCGTTGTGCGTGGAAAAGTTCTCCGTAGCAAACTGACGTCAGTGCGCCGGGGTGGGGCTTATGTGACCTTGCTGACGCCATGCCCGCGGAGGACGTCGGGCGGAGTCGCGTGGCACCACCCCCTTGGCATGCAGAAATGCTGGGAAAGAAGGTTTTCCAAGTCCAGTCTCACGCATGGGGAATATTCTACATTAAGGAATCTGCAGCTAGAATCGTCTCTACCAGATACATCGTTACCGAAGGTAAATACCTCGTATGTTAAGGAATCTGCGGCTAGAATCGTCTCTACCGAAGGTAAGTAACTCGTATATCCGGACTGGGCAGAGGATTTGGGGGAGGCCAGTGGTCTTGACACCTCACCTTGGCATGCTGTCTCCTCCTACCGTGGCTACGGAGATGGGAGCCAGTTATGCAGTGGTGTTGAGTAGGGCGGCCGAGGCTCTCCACCTCGAACTTCCTATGGTGGCCATCAGGACTAATCTCCTGACAAAAGTGCTCCAACCGGGGGCTACCTCTTCGGAGCCCTCGCTGCCTTTTAATGAAGCACTATCCGACGTTCTTTGGGCACCTGGTCCAGGCCCAACTCGGGGGCTTCTGTGGATAGGAATGTGGCCCGACGCCATCGCCCGGCTGCGGGCGACCCCCTCTTCCTTACCCAACACCCCACCCCTGAGAGCTTGTTTGTTCAAGCCTCTACATCCCAGAGCGCGTTCCCTACCACACCTCCAGATAGGGAATCCAAGAAGCTGGAACTGTTTGGTAAGAAACTGTTTTCATATGCAGGCTTAGGACTGCGGTCCGTGAACACCGCATGCCTCTTGGGCTGTCATACCCACTCTCTGTGGGACATGGTTGCGCAGGTGCTGCCTAACTGCCCGGAGGAGGCCCAGGTAGTTCTTTCCAAGTCGATTGCGGGCGGAAGAGATGCAGCAAAGTTCACCATACGTTGTGTGCTAGACACCGCCGACTCACTAGGCAAGTCATTTTCCACGATGGTGGCGCTTCAGCGCCATGCCTGGTTGAGGACAACTGGCTTCTCAGGGGATGTCCAGAACACTCTGATGGACATGCCCTTTGATGGCATTCGCCTTTTTGGCCATTAGGCAGATAGTGTATTGGAGCGCTTCAAGGACTCCTGGGCTACGGCCAAGTCCTTGGGCCTGTCGGCCGCTCGGCCTCCTCCGCCTTCTGCTTTTCGTTCCTTTTGTGGCCACGGAAGGGGCACCCCACAGTGTTCGCAGAGCCGCAGACCACAGCAGCAACAACCTCAGCGTGGTTCGAAAGAAGGACAAGGGCCTGCGTCCTATCTTAGACCTTCGAAACGTCAATCGCTTCCTCCGACAGGAGAAGTTCAAGATGCTCACACTTGCTCAGGTCTTGTCTGCCCTGGACCCGCAAGACAGGATGGTGGCGTTGGACTAGCAGGACGCCTATTTTCATATTCCTGTCCTGCCTGCCCATAGGCGCTACCTGCGATTCACCATAGGCCAAGAGCACTTCAGTTCACCTTGCTCCCCTTTGGCCTTAGCAGCGTCCCTCGGATGTTCACGAAAGTGATGGCGGTAGTCGCAGCTCATCTGCGCAGATCAGGGGTTTCAGTCTTCCCCCTATCTCGACAAATGGCTGTTGATGGCCGGCTCGCCCTGGGCAGTTGTCTCCCACCTCCAGAGTACGGTCGACCTCCTGCATTAGCTGGGGTTCTGCATCAACGTGCTGAAGTCACACCTGATTCTCTCACAGAATCTCCCTTTCATCAGCACGGTTCTGGACTCAGTTTTGGGATTATCCTCCCGAGCAGCGAATCCGGGTCATTCAGGCTATGATTCCAATCTTTCAGCCTCTGTCCCGGCTTTCGGTCAGGATGACCCTTTGACTACTGGGTCTGATGACATCCTGCTGGTGGATCATGCCAGATGGCTTATGCGGGCTCTGCAGTGGGACAGGAAGTTCCAGTGGGCACAGCATCAGGGCAACCTGTCCGATCACATCCAGATCTCAGAGGGCACTGCACGGCAATTGCAGTGGTGGCTCACGAATCGCGATTGGGTCAATCGCAGATTCCTCTCCCTTCCCCAACCGCAACATACAGTTGTGACAGGTGCTTCCCTTCTGGGATGGGGCGGCCACATGGAGGAGGCGGAGATCAGCGGCCTCTGGTCTCTGGTGGAGTCTAAGCTCCACATCAACCTTCTGGAGCTTCGGGCGATCCGACTTGCACTGAAGGCATTCCTTTCTTCTGTCATGGGGAGAGTAGTGTAGGTGTTCACCGACAACACCACTGCCATGTGGTACTGCAACAAACAGGGCGGGGTGGGGTCATGGGCCCTTTGCCAAGAAGCTCTGCGCCTCTGGGCTTGGCTGGAACATCAGGGCATGTCCGTGGTGGTTCAACACCTGGCAGGTTCTTTGAACGCCAGGGCGGAGAAACTCAGCCGCCGGTGCATGATAGATCACAAATGGCGGCGAGGGGTATGTGCTAGACGCTACTACACGGGATGATCAACCAGATGTTGGATGACTTTACCCGCTGTTATACCCGCCGGATACTGTTGTTGTCTGCACATTTAACCATTTAGGTAGATGCAGCCCAACACAGGTATCATGCAGGAAGCACTATTTTTTCTGTATACATACTCAACTTGAATGTATTCGGAATAAAAGATACCAATCACTTTGACGTAGACAGTTGACTAGAATACTTAGTTTCACTTGTAGGTCCTGAAGAATCACTAGCCACTGCACCAGAGCGAGAAACATGTCGACCAACTACAGCACACACTAATTTGTGACTCGTGACTTGGGAGCATAATATCCCAGCGAGTACTAGTTAGTTTGATTTTAACTAAAGTAGGGGACCTCCAGAATAAAGTCATTCCCGTTACTCCTAGCTTTATTTTAAACCACTTAGACACGTCTACGCATCTCTGGCCCCCCACCTGCACTTCATCTAAATGGCTGTTGGATAAAAGATCTCCGTCAAAGAGCCCCTCTTTGAGGTGTTGCCCGTTGGGTATTGCACAGCCGACCCAACGAGGAGCAAGCCCAGATGATGAAGCATGACACCTGAAAGGGTGTGTGAGGGCATTACATCCAACAAAATGGATGCCCAATCGTAGGACTCCACGAGACCCTACTGTGAGAAGTTGGCCTGGTATATGATGTTCACTATTCTAGTGAACACCTTGCACCAGTCCAAACAACCCTTATGGTGATGGTTGTAAGTCAACCTTATAGACCAGCTATCCTAGTGGTAGCGTGGACAGAACAGACCTAGGCTAAAAGACTCTTGAGGGAGTGTAAAGCCAGCTGTTTTACCATATGTAACCCCTTGAATATCAAATGAAAGGACACCACACAGGATATATATAAAATATATATGTATTTATTCACTAACACACTCCTCTGAACTCTTTATGAGAACAGAGGCAAAAGCACATCTCAAGTTACTTAGTCAGAATACGTTAAGTTGTACAATTTACGGTTAGGCCCTAGGGGCGAAGCAAACCATATACTAAGAAAGTGGTATAAGTACCACGTCACGATAAAAGGAAAGGGCCTAGAGAATCGCTGGGGCTACACTATCTGACCCTTAGGTTAGGAGTAGAAGGCCCACAGGCGGCGCGTGCAGTGTCTTTACACACACGCGAGAGTCAATGGGAACTTAGAGTTTAGAAAAAGAAGGATTTAGGACACTTCCGGTGTAGCTAGAAGGAAACAACTAAAAACCTAGACACTTGGATAGTCAATACCCTTGGGAGCACCGAAGTACTCGCGTTACCTCACCCACAGGAAGCGGGTGCATAGGTGTGAAGATGTGTCGGGTTTCGCCGTTGAAGTCTATGGAGCCTGTGAAGAAAGATGCTGCAGGTGACCAGGAGGATGAAGAAGACCTGAAAGCAGAGGGGACAATGTCTGGGTCACTAGCCAGTGACTGGGTGGAACCAGGAAGGAACCAGACGACGTTGAGAAGCATTCAGGCGCTGTCGTGAAGCTTGTCTCTTCAGCCACGCGGACCAGGAGGCGTCGAGGATGATCAGATGCTGGAGAGGAGCTTCCCACGAAGGTTCTCGCAGATGGAGAGGTCGACCGCCAGATTGGAGTCGACAAGCCTTGGCAAAGGCAACCCACGCAGGATTCGAAGAAGGCTTCTGGTGCAGACCAGCAAGGTCTGAGGTGCCTCACCTTTGCAGGGAGACAAGGGCCAGTCTGGAGCAACCAGACCAGTGAGTAGATTCAAAAGGATTGCCGTCACAGAGGCTACTAGCCAATGGTCCAGCAACCGGACAACGCGTTGAGCAGAACACAAGCAGAAGGGCCCCACGCAGAACTAGTGGAGTGTGGAGGGCTGATCTTCGGTGCAGGTGGAGCTTGGATTCGGGGCTTCTCAATCCCCAGTGCACAGCTGTGAGGATACCTCAGGAGCTGCACAGTTAGCAAGTCGTGGACTTTTCAAGATGGCCGGTCCCACGTGTCTCGTCGCCCCCACGGATCTCAGCTATGCTGCAGACGTGAAGAGAGGGTCAGAGAGGTCTGGAAGTCTGGGTCTTGTCAGGCTCTGTGCTTGGGTCCCAGCGGGAGCATCGACAAAGCAAGCCGTTGATTTGCTGGATGGTGCCTGGTGCCCAGGGTGGTCCCTCCTTGGCCACAAGGGAGATTCTTCAGTCTTCAGCTTCAACAGAATGTCGATGGTCCAGAGTTTCGTTCAAGTTTCAGTTCAGGATCAAATCTAAAGTCTAGGGACACAGCTCCTACCTTTATACAGCTAAAAGGAGCTGGGTTCGTTCCTAGGTCCTTCCTATGGGTGGGACCAGGAAGGGGGCTGGTTACACCCCCTTTCCTTTGTCCAGTTTTGCACCAGAGCTGGGGCTGGAGTGCCCCAGCAACCGGTTTGAACTGGGGTATGCATGAAGCACCTAGTGTGCCTCAGGCAGTGTCTCAATCTATTCAGCCATCCCTGTCCCAATACACAAGGTCCGGTCTGGGGTGGTGCTCGCACCTCTCCAGGCAGGAAACCTATTGTCCAAACCTCCGTGACTGAAATGACTCCCAGCAGCAAGGAGGTCAGACTTGTGTCTGTGGCAGCAGCGTCCATTTTGTGACGCTGGGGCTCTGGTTAACTTTAATCGGGATAGTAAGAACTAACATGTCTTCTCCCTCTAGAAGGGTGGAATGCTACCCCCGTCGCCAGAATTGGTGAGGGGGTAGTATTCCAAAGCATATGACACCTTACACAACATGTTTAGATAAAGCCAAACCAAAGTTAGCATTCAACCGCGGGGATTATAATGCGCTTAAGAGTATATGGTAAGGCGATATCATAGAACAGCTATAAGGACATGGTTCCGCAAGCTGCAGACAGGATCAGCTCATGCTAGAGCACCATCTCACACATAACCACGCACTCTGCCTCCAGGATTGTTAAGGTCTGCCATATGAGTGACTTATAGGTTACTGTGTGTCTATATATAAGGGTAGATATAGGAATACTATACCTAAGCAATGGGTGATTACACGACCTTGCCCCAGCTGAGTGATCAGCCAGTTGTGTCAGTTTGAGTGGCCAGCCAGGGGTGGAATTATACATGCTGCAGCCCCTGGTAGGCCTTGGTTATACCTATGCCCTGAGTACCTAGGGTACACTTCTACAGGGGCTGATAAGGTGAACCAATTCCCAATTGTGGATGTACCTAGAGTACATGGTGTGAATTTAGAGAGAGTGCATCTGGGCTGTGGGTCTGAGTAGCAGGCCCACAGCCACATCTAAGTCAAAAACAAGTAAAGTAAAAGCAAAAAGTGGGGGTGACCATAGGAAGCAGACCATACTCTCCTACACCCCCCCCCCAAACTTAGGGACATTAAACTAACCTTGACCAGTTGAGTCTTCATGTTCTAAGTGGAAATATCTGGAGAGTCCATCTGCATTGGCATGGTCAGTTCCAGGTCTATGTTCCACTGTAAAGTCCATCCCCTTTAGGGAAATTGACCACCTAAGAAGTTTGGGATTTTCACCCTTCATCTGATTTAACCATAGGAGGGGCTTGTGGTCTGTCTGAATCTTGAAGTGAGTGCCAAACAAGTATGGCCTCAGCTTCTTCAGGGACCAAACCACAGCAAAGGCCTCCCTCTCTATAGCTGACCAATGTTTCTCTCTAGGGGTCAGCCATCTGCTTATGAAAGCAATGGGCTGGTCTTGACCATCTATATTCAGTAGTGAAAGTACAGCTCCCACACCCAACTCAGAAGCATCTGTTTGGACTATGAACTCTTTGGAGTAATCTGGACTTTTCAGAATAGGTGCAGTACACATGGCCTGCTTCAGGTCATCAAATGCCCTTTGACAGCTAACTGTCCACTGAACTATCTTTGGCATCTTTTTGGAAGTGAGGTCATTCAGTGGTGTCACAATGGACCCATAGTTTTTCACAAACTTCCTGTAGTACCCAGACAGGCCCAAGAAAGCTCTGACCTGTGTCTGGGTGATTGGAGTAGTCCAGTCTCTAATGGTCTGGATCTTGCTCTCCAGTGGTTGAACTTGACCCCCACCTACCAGGTGGCCCAGGTACACAACCTTGCTCTGCCCTATCTGGCACTTAGTGGCCTTGATAGTGAGGCCTGCCTTTTGCAGGGCCTCTAAAACATTCCTCAGGTGGACCAGGTGATCCTCCCAGGTGGAGCTAAAGACAGCAATATCATCTAGATAAGCTGCACAATAGTCATCCAGTCCTGTGAGAACTTGATTCACCAGCCTTTGGAAAGTGGCAGGTGCATTCTTCAAACCAAAGGGCAATACCACAAATTGATAATGTCCTCCTGGGGTCGAAAATGCTGTCTTGGCTTTTGCATCCTCAGCTAATCTGATTTGCCAGTAGCCTGCTGTCAGGTCAAATGTGCTCATGAACTTGGCAAAAGCCAATCTATCAATAAGCTCATCTGCCCTGGGGATGGGGTGGGCATCTGTCCTAGTGACAGCATTGAGACCTCTGTAGTCCACACAAAAGCTCATCTCTCTCTTTCCATATTGGGTGTGAGGTTTTAGCACCAGGACCACTGGACTGGCCCAAGGGCTCTCTGAGGGCTCAATAACTCCCAGCTCCAACATATTTTGGACCTCTGTCCTAATGCAGTCCCTGACATGGTCAGGTTGCCTGTAGATTTTACTCTTGACAGGCAGACTGTCACCAGTGTCCACCTCATGGGTGCACCAGTTTGTCTGACTTGGGGTCAGGGAAAACTGATGTCTGAAGGACTGAAGAACTTGTCTGCAGTCCTGTTGCTGATTTTCAGAGAGGCTGTCAGCAAAGACTACACCATCTACTGACCCATCATCACGGTTCTGAGTAAGCAGGTCTGGGAGAGGGTCACTCTCTTCCTCCTGCCCCTCATCTGTAGCCATGAGCAAGCCCATGTCTGCCCTGTCGACAAATGCTTTTAGTCTGTTGACATGAAGCACCCTGTGGGGGCTTCTGGGAGTCCCAAGGTCCACCAAGTAGGTGACCTCTCCCTTCTTTTCAACTATTGTGTGGGGCCCAGACCAATTGTCCTGGAGTGCTGATGGGGCCACTGGCTCCAACACCCATACTTTCTGTCCTGGCTGGTACACAGTCAGCACAGCCTTTTGGTCATGCCAAGCTTTCTGAAGCTCTTGGCTGGCCTCAAGGTTTTTTGAAGCCTTCTCCATATACTCAGCCATCCTGGAGCGGAGACCAAGTACATAGTCCACTATGTCCTGCTTAGGCTTTTTGAGTGGTAACTCCCATCCTTCCTTCACAAGACATAGGGGTCCTCTTACAGGATGCCCAAACAAAAGCTCAAAAGGACTATAGCCAACCCCCTTTTGTGGGACCTCTCTGCAAGCAAACAAAAGATAGGGTAAAAGGATGTCCCATCTTCGCCTCAGCTTTTCAGGTAACCCTTTTATCATCCCTTTGAGGGTCTTGTTGAATCTTTCCACAAGCCCATTGCACTGTGGGTGATAGGGGGTGGTGAACCTATAGTTGACACCACACTCCTTCCACATTGCAGTTAAATATCCTGACATGAAGTTTGCACCTCTGTCAGAGACAACCTCCTTTGGAAACCCCACCCTGGAGAAAACTCCAAGTAGGGCTCTTGCCACAACAGGAGCTGTTGTGGTTCTCAGGGGAATAGCTTCTGGATATCTGGTGGCATGATCCACTACCACCAGTATAAATCTGTGCCCAGATGCAGTTTGGGGGTCCGTTGGTCCTACAATGTCTATCCCCACTCTTTCAAAGGGTACCCCCACCACAGGTAGTGGTATGAGGGGGGCCTTTGTTGTGCCACCTGATTTGCCACTGGCTTGGCAGGCACACAGGAGCGACAAAACTCATTGGTATCTTCTGACATATGGGGCCAGTGAAAGTGAGGGACAAGTCTGTCCCAAGTCTTGTTCTGGCCCAGGTGTCCTGCTAAGGGAATATCATGGGCCAAGGTAACAAGGAAGCCCCTAAATTGCAGAGGTATAACCAACCTCCTGGAAGCACCAGGCTTGGGGTCTCTAGCCTCTGAATAAAGAATCCCATCATCCCAATACACTTTATGGGTACCTTGAGCATTCCCAGCAGCCTCAGCAGCAGCCTGCTGTCTGAGGGGTTCAAGAGAGGAACAATCTAATTGAGCCTGCATTATTTATTTATTTTGAGAGTTTTATATAGCGCGAACAAGATCTTTGCAGATATTAGAGCGCTTTACAAGGACAAGGGGGTCATAGACTAATAGACTGTAGTAGTTGAGGTAGATAGGTACAAGGTGCATAGTTACATAGGTAGGTCACAAGAGGTAGGTCAAAGGTGAGGTAGTGTCTTCTATCATAGATTAGGTACAAGGTGCATAGTCAAACAGTTGTGCCAATAATATAAAAGTACAAAAATAAGGAGCATATACTTGTTTAAGCGATCTTAAAATACTTAGCATGAAGATAGGTATAGTTGAGGTAGGAGATGAGTACAGGGTGTATAGTCACACAGGTGCATCAAAAGTACAAGAGTAGGGAAAGTTGAGGTGGTGTAGGTACAGTATGCAAAGTCAGACAGGTGCGTCGACAGTATAAAAATGTACAAAGAGGGAACGTATACAATCACATAAGTCGATAAAACAAGAAATACAAATAGTCCAAGGGGTCAGGCAGGTAGTACAGAGCGGATTCTTGAGAGATGCAGGATAATAGATCATGTGTATTTGGCCATGAGGATCGCTTTTACTTCTTTCTTGAAAAGTTTGTTGGAGGAGATGAGCCTGGTTTCAGGAGGGAGTGAGTTCCAGATCCTGGGTGCCATTCCTGAGAAGGAGCGTTTATAGGTTTTTTCCTTCCGAAATCTTCGAGGCTTCAGCAGAAGATTGTTTGTGCTTCTAGTAGTTCTAGAGCCACCAGAAATTGTCAGCTTTTGAGTGAGGTAGGCGGGTGAGTTCATGTGTAAAGCCTTGTGTGTCATGCAGGCTATTTTCAGATGTATTCTGGCTTCAAAGGGTAGCCAGTTCAATGATTTAAGGTCAGGGGAGATATGCGAGTGCTTTTTTGAGCCAGTGATGAGTCTCGCTGCAGCGTTAAGGGACGCTCTTAGGGGTGCCGTTGTAGTTAGGGGGAGCCCGCAGAGGGCGGTGCTACCGTATTTTATGTGCGGGATGACTATAGATTGTACTACAGTTTGGAAGTCTTTGGCTGGAAGGAAGGGTTTAAGTTTTCTCAAGGTATTGATTTGGAAGTTCGCTCCTTTCGTTGCCTTGCTGATGTGCTGCTGCATGTTGAGATTGGCGTCGAGTGTTATGCCTAAAGATTTTGCTGAGTCTACGATGGTAGGTTGTACATTTAGAGCGGTTAGGTGCTTAAGCCATGTTTGAGCGGTAGAGATTTTTGCGGGAGGTGAGATCAGGAGGAACTCAGTCTTCAGCGCATTGAGTTTGAGGTGATTCTTGGCAATCCAGCATTGGGTGTTTCTAATCGTGGTGTTCAGAAGCATGATGTCCTTGGGAGATTGTATTTTGAGATAAAGTTGGGTGTCGTCGGCATACATGTGGAAGTGAACATTGGATGCTTGTAGCAAAGTAGTGAGAGGTTCCATAACTAGGTTGAACAGTGTTGGTGAGAGGGAGGATCCTTGAGGGACGCCTAGCGATACAGGTACCGGAGAGGACATCAGGTTGTTGCTTTTGAATCTTTGAGACCGGTTGTGTAGAAAGGAGGTGAACCACTTGAGAACAGTCCCAGATATGCCCATTCTTGTGTTTAACAGATCGAATAGGTTCTCATGTTTAACTGTGTCGAAAGCGGAGGAGAGATCAAGAAGGATGAGGAGGCAGGTATCGTTTTGGTCTAGCATTTGGAGGGCGTCGTCAACTATGTGAGTCATGGCAGTTTCGGTACTGTGCCCCGCTCGGAAGCCTGATTGATGAGCGTTGAGGAGATCAAACTTATCTATGTGTTTAGTCAGTTGTAGCTGTACGCATTTTTCCAGCAGTTTAGCGAGAGTGGGAATATTTGTAATAGGACGGTAATTGTTTAGATCAGTGGGGTCTGCTGTTGTTTTTTTTAGTAGCGGTGTGACTTGTCCGACTTTGAGGGCGTTAGGGATTGATCCTTGTTGAAGAGAGCTATTGATAATCTTAGTCCAGAGTGGGAGGAGCAGAGGGGTAAAGTCTTTTACAGCATTAGCAGGAAGCGGGTCAGTGAGGTGATTGGATGGTTTTAGGGTGCTGATCAGTCTGCCAATTTCTTCTTCGGAGTAGGTGCCAAAGGATGACCATGTAGCATTGTTCTTTGGTTCAGACGCTGCTGTGTGTTGGGGGGTGGAGTAGAGGCTTGCGTCATTGAGGAGATCGCTTCTTATGTTGTCGGTTTTTTGGTTAAAGAAAGCAGAGAATTCTTCACAGGAAGGTGTAGCGCTCATGGTGCTGAGTGTCTGGGGTTGTTCTTTGGATTGTGTTCTGATTAGTTCGAACAGTTTTCTTGGGCGGTTTTTTGCTTGGGCGAGCTGGAGGCTGAAGAAATCTCTTTTTGAGCGTTTTATTTTCCTGAAGTAGGCGTTTCTCTGTTTCTTCAGTGTTTTTAGGTGCAGTGCAGAGGGGGCTGACCTCCAGGTGCGCTCTGCCATTCGCATGGCCCGTCTATCTTCATTGAGGCTCCCGTCATACCATGGGTTGGACATCTTGGACAAAACTCTTTTCAGTTGCATGGGTGCCGCCTCATTGATTATTGTGGTCATAGCATTGAGATATTGGTCAGTCAGGAGTTGAACGTCTGTAGCGCCGGCAGGGAGAAGTAGGAGATTGCAGCTGTTAGGCGGTAAGGAATTTGGGTTGAGTTTCTTCATGTCTCTTTTCCAAACTTTGGGCTTAGAGGGTTGACCTGTGTTAAATTTAATTTTTTCATTGATAAGGAAGGAGACAATATGATGATCTGACCAGTCACAAGGTTGGATTGACTCAAGTTGAATGGCGACTTCTTTGGAGATGATAAGGTCGAGAATAGAGCCTTTCTCATGGGTCGGGCTATTGCATATTTGGGTGAGATCAAGGGCGTTGAGGAAGATTTTGAGGCTATTTACCACTGTGTCACTGCTGTCATTCCAATGGAGATTGTAGTCGCCAAGGAAAATGTGGGTGTTTTGCCGTCCTGAGTTGGTTGAGATTGTGTCCATGAGTTGTTGGGCGAAGGAGAGCTTGTCCCCAGGTGGGTGGTATATGATGTGTAGTGAGCATACCGATTTGCTTTCGCTGATGACATCAAGGCAGAGGTATTCACAGGAAGTAAGAGAGGGGGCGGACGCTTTAATAACTGAGAGGTTGCTTCTGTAAATACAGGCAGTTCCACCGCCTGTCTTTTTGGGCCTGTCAAGTCTAATGATACAGTAGTTGGGGGGGACTAGGATATCCATGATAGGTGTAGAAGAATCAGACAGCCATGTTTCAGTCAGAATGGCTAGATCTAGTTCCATAGAAGTGATGAGATCGGCGACCCCCGCGGAGTGTCTTTGGGCCGATCTGCAATTGAGAAGTATGCATTTGAGGCTAGGGGTGCAGAGGGTGGAGGAAGGTTCTATAGTGAGAGGTACATTTGTGAGGTTGTTGGGGACGGAGCCTCTGTTGTTATCCTTTTGGTGCCTGAGGGGGTTAGAGATAATCGTTGGGATGGACAGCTGGTTGGAGTCTAGGCGATTTTGGGGAGCCGGGACATAAGAGTGGATAAGGGTGTGTATGTCATGATCTGAGATCGTATTGGTGGTGCGTCTGGGGCGATTAGTGGTATTGCGAGAGGGGATAGAGGTCCAGTGTGGGGAGTGTTGTGTGATAAGGCGAGAGGGAGGTGAGGAGGAAGTGTTGTTAGGTGTAAAGGGATTATTGAGCTTGGTGGTATTGCGATTGCGATTGATGTTGCGATTGGTGGTATTGCGAGAGGGGATAGAGGTCCAGTGTGAGGAGTGTTGTGTGGTACGGTGACTAGTAGGTGAGTGGGAAGTGTTATTAGGTGTAAAGGTGGCGATGGGAGGAGGGTGTCTGGGGTGTGTGATGAGCAACTCTTTGATGGAGTGTAGTTCTTCTTTCAATTGGAGGAGGGTGGACATAATCATGTCTAGCGTGGTGTTGGGCGCGGATTTGGGGGAGGGTACTGGCGGTGAGCAGGCGTATAGGTTGCTGGAGAGGGGGGGCATCGGGGAGGAGAGGTGGAGCTGGTGAGGGGTTTGGAAGTGTTAGAGGGAGGATTGGTGTTAGGGGTGGTGTTGGCGTTATTGGGAAGGGCATCAGTGCTGAGAGGGGAAGGGTGAATGGGGCGGTGTGGAGGCTGGGGGTGGGGGTGGAGGTGGGATAGTGGGGAGTGAGAGTGGGGGGTGAGAGGTTGCAGGAAGGGTGAAGGCTAGGCGTGACGGGAGTGCTAAGTGAGGGGGGAGATAGGCGGAGAGAGAGTAATGTTGTGTGGGGTGCAGTTGGGGGAGGAGGTGTGTTCTGAGAAGATTGGTGTGAAGGACGGGACGGGAGTGCAAAGTGTGGAGGGGGATATGGGAAGCTGAGCGGGGGTACGAGGGTTGGTAGGGGGGATGGGGGAGCGGGTGGTGAATGAAGGGGCTGTGTCTGTGATTGAGGGGTGGGGAGGGGTAGCTGCAGCAGGAGGGTAATAGACTATGGTGCTGGGAGTGAAGGTGAGGTGAGTGTCGTTCTGGTGCTGAACTGGGTTAGGAGGGTTGTGGGTGGGTGCTGTGACGTCAGGGGTGGTAGGACCATGGGTGATATGAGTGTAAGTCCGAGGGTTGGATAGGTGCTCTCTGAAAGTGGGGAACAGGTTGTCAAGTAGTTCCAGGTTCCTGTCTGTCGATTGAATTAGGACAATCCCGTTATTGTAAATAGTGATGGTGGTTCTGCCTGGGAAGAGATGGGATGGTGTGATGGTGAGTGTTAGGCCATGGGCGGATTTCCTGATGGTGGAGACGGTGAGTAGGGTGAGGAACGCTTTTTTCCATTGAGCTCTGCGTGTGGTGTGGAAGATGATATCGGTGTTCATGGGTCCATTGACCGATGAGAAATAGGAGTCAGCAAAGGGGGTTTCTGGGTAGGACCTAAGGAGGTCGTGTTTAAAGCGTTTAGCGGCTTTTTTGGTGAGCAAGGGTGGGTAGTTGATTTTATATGTGTGCTTGCTGATGGGATCCATGTTGGTATGGCGGTATAGGTAGTGCGGGAGGGTGAACACTAATGATATGCAGGAGCAAGATGCAAATGCAAACACAACAGGTTACATGGAACAAAAAATGGCACTAGTGGGCAGAAGTGCCACTAGTGAGCAACCAGCACATAAGAGGTACCCTAGGGAGCAAAGGTGACACTAGTGAGCGACCAAAATGTATGAGGTAGCAGTCGGTGCATCACTGGAGAGAAGAGTGAAGATGGGTGCAGTTGCAGAATTGTGCAGAGTAGTGCTGAATACAATTGGAAGTATAGTACTGATAAAAAATGAGAACAGAATACAAATGCAAACAATCGGTTACATGACTCAACAATCAAAAAAGTGACATTAGTGATCAACCTAAAATATATGAGGTAGCAATCTGTGCAGTAACGTGAACTGAGTATAGGTTACAGGAATGTACCAAATACACGTAGGAGTATAATACTGCAATAAAAGGCAAACATTCTGGCCCAAAATGCAAGTAGGAGTCTAATACTGAAATAAAAATGCAGTAAAGGTGACAATAGTGGCAATAGTGAGCGACCAAAATGTAAGAGGTAGCAGTCGGTGCATTACAGGAGAGAAGAGTGCAGATGGGTGCAGTTGCAGAATTGTGCAGAGTAGTGCAAAATACAATTGGAAGTATAGTACTGATAAAGTATAGGAACAGAATACAAATGCCTACCATCGGTTACATGACTCAACAATCAAAAAGTGACATTAGTGAGCAACCCAAGATATATGAGGTAGCAATCTGTGCAGTAAAGTGAACTGAGTATGTGTTACAGGAATGTACAAAATACAAGTGGGAGTATGATACTGCAATAAAAGGCAAACATTCTGGCACAACATTGCCAGTAGGAGTATAATACTGCAACAAAAGGCAACATTCTGGCACAGGAAGGTGTAGATACAGAGCTGCGCAAAGTACTCGGTATTTGAGATTAGTCTAAAATGATAGGTTCTTAGTGTATGTTCAGATAGTGAAAATGACTAGTCCAGAATGGCCTCCCAAGAGAGAGACTAGTCAAAGATGGCCGCCAAATGGGTGAGTTAGAGACAGTAGTCCTCTGTTTGTTACTGTTGCTTTGAGAGCAGGGAGGAGCAGTTTCGATTCCCATTCATGCAAGCCCCATTTCTAGCTTGCTGGAAGGGAGTCTTATCTGGAGTTGTTGAGGAGCCTCGTGGGCACCTGTATGTACAGGGGGGATTTATTGCTTCAGCTTAAGACCCCCGCCATTTTGAACAAAGGAGGTTTAAAATGAGTGCAAGCGAATAGGGAGCAGTAAATACCTTAGTTGTAAATTCTGCTCAGTGAGTACGCAGAAACTATTGTTGAAGCTTTGCAGAAATCGGGGCTTTAGTCCGAAGTTTTGCAGACATCGAGGCTTTAGACAGAATGTACACCGTTAACGTGTGCATCGATTTCTGGCAGGTTTGGGAGCTGGAAGGGCAGTAGAGGCTAGACTTCGTGCTCCTCTGGTGAGCCCTCAATCTTTACCAGTGCTTGGAATCGCATCCAGCCGCCAGTGTAGTAAAACCAGTGTGTGCACACTCAGCTTTTCAACCTTCCTGGGTCGACAAAAGGGGGCTATTTCAGCGACTCCCACTTGTTAGAAGCTGTGAGCCTCGAGCAGCACCCAATGCGATTAACGATGTCCTCTACCCGACAGCAAACCAAAGCGTCGGAGAACACACATCAGAGAACACACATAGGACGCCCGATTTATGATCCCTTTTGACGCCTCTCCTCTGCTTGGCCCCTGATCCCCGATACCGCATTAGATCTGCCCTTGAGGGTCCCCCTGTCCCAAGAAACTCAACCTGATCAGGCTCAAGCTCTTCTAGGACAGTTCCCTCTTGGATCTCAGAATCATCCTCATGGGAGGGAAGATCCTCAACCTGAGGCAGGGGGGAAGGCACTGCCTTAACCCTCTTGCTCCTTCTCTGGGGTAGTGTCTGGTCTATTGTTCCAAGATCCAGCACTTGTTCAGGTAAGCATTTTTTGGCCTGTGACCTGGTCACAGCAAGGACATGTGCTGATATTCCCAGCATTTCTGCATGGGTCCTATACTCCATTTCAGACCAAACTGAGGTTTCAAGATCATTACCTAACAGACACTCTACTGGAAGGTCTGAACTCACAACAACTCTTTTGAGGCCAGTTACCCCTCCCCAGGAGAAGTTAACAACTGCCATACTATGGGAGGTAGTGACATTGCTAGCGTTGGTCACTAGGTAGGTCTCACCAAGTATGATCTGTTCAGGGTCCACAAAGTTAGGTATCACCATGGTGACACTGGCACATGTAGGCCTGAGCCATCTTATTATTAATAAAAGGTGTCTGTCTGTACTTGCTCAGATTACTGGGACTTACAGTAGAGGACATTGCTATGTCCCCATCACAGACAAGAACAACCTGAGTTGGTACTCTGACTAGGCCAGAGTCCACCTCAGTTCCCAGGGTTAACCCTACTACACCCTTTTGCTGGGAACCACCACTAACAGCTGGTCTAGGGGGAACAGTTGCCTTCGGGACAATGGTGGTTGGTGCTGTGCCCTTCTTGGTTCACTCACTAAACCAGTGAGAGACTGATTTACAGTATCCACACCAGGGCTTCTTTGGACCTTCTTGTTTCTGTTTGTTCTTTTTGGAGCCACCCTCTCCTGTGCCTTTTGGGGGCCTGGTTAAGACTTCTGGTCTTTTTGTTTCTGCTCATTACCCTTTCTGGTCTGCCTTTTTCTGATCATTCCCCTGGTTCTGGTTTTTCTGCTTAATCCTGGTCCTGACCCATTTGTCTGCCTACTTTCCCAATTCTTGGGGAGAGGTCAGATCAGAGTCAATCAGGTATTGATGCCATAACTGTTTTTGACAGTTGCTAAGTTTTTCTCTCTCATGATCAAATTATACAATCCTGTATAGTCCCTAACTTGACTTCCCAATAACCAGCCTTCCAGAGCCTTAGTGGCACAATCAACATAATCAGTCCAGCCCTGAGTCTGCGTCTTCTGGGTATCTCTGAACATCAACCTATACTGTTCAGTGGTTAGGCCAAACCCCAGAGCACTCTTCAGGACAGAGTAGTTGTTAGCATCCCCATCACTAACTGTGAGGAGCTTATCTCTACCTTTTTCAGAAAAGGAGAGCCATAAGATTGTTGCCCACTGACTTTGGGGTACCTGCTGTACTTTGCAGGCCCTCTCCAAAGCAGTAATCCATTTGTGGATGTCATCCCCTTCTTTATAGAGGGGTACAATCTTGCTTAGGTGTCTATTTTCATAGGACCTATCTTTATCCTTAGGGATATTGCTGCCACCAGTGGGTTCTAACCCACTCTCTCTATGCTCTCTAGCACAAGCAAGCTTCTCTTTGGCCAGGGCAACCTCAGGTTCCTGTCTCTCAATCCTAAGAGTGGCTCCTCTCATCTTTGCCTCATGTTCCTTTCTCTGAGGGGAAGTCATCCCACTCTGAGCAAGGTCATGAGAGCTATTTGAAGCATGAGATAGGAGAGATTCCCTGGAGTGGGATCTTCCTCTTCTCTGCCTCTGGTTAAGCCCACTTGGGGGCCTGTATGAGGGCTGCCCATACTGACTCCCATGTATGCTTAAGTTAGCCTGACTAAGTCTTCTGACTAGGACCTGGCTGTTTGTCTCAAGATCAGAATCATCTCTTTCTACCCCCTCTTCTTCTTCCTCTTCTGGTACTGGAGTATCAGCATTGTCATCTGAGAAGGGGAGGACTTCATCTGCACTACATGTGTCACCTGTCTTAGGTGGCTGTTGAGCATCATACTCTTCTAAGAGCTCAACCACGAACTTAATGGTAGGGTGTGAACCCTGTTTTAGCCTTCTAGAAGTACACAATTGTCTCAGTTCTTGGAAGGCTAAGGTTTCATATCTCGAAGCAGTCCTCAAGGGATCTACTTCTGCAGGCAGAGAACCACTGGGGTTCACTGTCTGAGACATGGTTTCTAGTGAGGTGTGGTGTTGCACCTACCTACACTATGTGTTTTCCTACAGAACCTATCTAGGAGTTGTAATCAGGCTCTACAACAGCTAAGATCAGTAGAACTTAAGTATACTAAGACTTGTTTTTATATGTACCTACAGGTACCTATGTGATCTTTCAAATGATATCTCAAGATTACAAGTGGTAAAACAACAGCAAGCTCTAATCCCACCGCACCCACCAATGTGAGAAGTTGGCCTGGTATATGATGTTCACTATTCTAGTGAACACCTTGCATCAGTCCAAACAACCCTTATGGTGATGGTTGCAAGTCAACCCTATAGACCAGCTATCCTAGTGGTAGCGTGGACAGAACAGTCTTAGGCTAAAAGACTCTTGAGGGCGTGTAAAGCCAGCTGTTTTACCATATGTAACCCCTTGAATACCAAATGAAAGGACACCACACAGGATATATATAAAATATATATGTATTTATTTACTAACACACTCCTCTGAACTCTTTATGAGGTCAGAGGCAAAAGCACATAACAAGTTACTCTTAGAAATACTTTAGTTAGCACAATTTACAGTCAGGCCCTAGGGGCGCGTAAAACCATATACTAAGTAAGTGGTATAAGAACCACGACTCGAGAAAAGGAAAGGCCTAGGGCCTAGAGTATCGCTGTGGCTACACTATCTGACCCTTAGGTTAGGAGTAGAAGGCCCACAGGCGGCGCGTGCAGTGTCTTTACACACACGCATGAGTCAATGTTAAGTCAATGGGAACTTAGAGTTTAGAAAAAGAATGATTTAGGACACTTCCGGTCTAGCTAGAAGGAAACAACTAAAAACCTAGACACTTGGATAGTCAATACCCGTGGGAGCACTGAAGTACTCGCATTACCTCACCCACAGGAAGCGGGTGCATAGGTGTGAAGATGTGTCGGGTTTCGCCGTTGAAGTCTATGGAGCCTGTGAAGAAAGATGCTGCAGGCGACCAGGAGGAAGATGTCCGGGTGGATCCAAGGATGGATCGAGGATGAAGAAGACCTGAAAGCAGAGGGGACGGAGGTTGGGTCACTAGCCAGTGACCGGGTGGAACCAGGAAGGAACCAGACGACGTCGAGGAGCAATCAGGTGCTGTCGTGAAGCTTGTCTCTTCAGCCACGCGGACCAGGAGGCGTCGAGGATGACCAGATGCTGGAGAGGAGCTTTCCCACGAAGGTTCTCGCAGATGGAGGGGTCGACCGCCGGTTGGAGTCAACAAGCCTTGGCAAAGGTAACCCACGCAGGATACAAAGAAGGCTTCTGATGCAGACCAGCAAGGTCTGAGGTGCCTCACCTTTGCAGGGAGGCAAGGCCCAGTCTGGAGCAACCAAACCAGTGAGTTGGTTTCAAAGGATTGTTGTCACAGAGGCTACTAGCCTACGGGCCAGCCTCCGGACAACGCGTCGAGCAGAACACAAGCAGAAGGGCCCCACGCAGAACTCGTGGAGTGTGGAGGGCTGATTTTCGGTGCAGGTGGAGCTCGGATTCGGGGCTTCTCAATCCCCAGTGCACGATAAGGATAAACAGTGGTCCAGAACCTATTTCTTTTTGATCCGATTCAATCAGTACATATTTATACAGTTATATGTTCATGAGCGTTCCTACTAAATACGCTCCAACGCATATATGAACTAAGTCACTTCAAAAGGTAAAGAATATCACCACAACTGCAGTACATCAAAGAGGAGTACAATGTTTAATTCATTGTCTCTAATCAAATAGATGATCTACAAAATTTGTCATTGATTTAGAAGTAAAAGGTTGCCCAAAAGGAGCGTGCACAAAAGAAGTGATCAAAAGTGTGTACAGTGAATAAAGAAAGAAGGGAAAGTCAGGATAATAAATAGATAAATTGTTCACATTAGTATTCTATGGTTACGGTCTCACAATTTTCCGTAACCAAACAACCTGGCCCACAAAGTAATAATTGATAACAACTGATATCAGAATAAACTAGATGCAGACAGCCATGTCAATTGTGTGCACTTCTTATATTGCAAATATGGGTCCAAGGTGGGAATAATATCGTCGACGTTTCGACTCGACTTATGGTCATCCGGTAGATTAAACATGGACCGTGCGAGTCTTCATCAGGACAAACATTAGTAGGGCAACCAAGGGTTAAAGATGACCCTATAAAGGATAAAAAAGGGGAATTACCCTGTTGTAGTGATATATTGCAAACCAATTAAAAACCACAGGGGCAGTGTTCTTACCCAAGGTGAATAGCCAAGCAAGGAACCCTCCTTGGTCAGCCGAGTGGGATTCACTCCTGCAAAACATAATAATGCAAACTTATGGACAACTAATTCTATTAGACCATGCGTACATAGCTATCACATGGGTCTGTCCATAATATTACCTTTCTCAGGATGATTAAATCATCCATCGGAGTGTCGTGAGGGGTCCTATGCTGAAGATACTTCCAGTCAGCCGTGTCTTGGACTCTACTTCACTGCCTGTACCACCCGATCAAGAAGCTGTATGTACGACAGGATTTCCATAAGGGATAATCAGGCTTATTATCACTCGAGGGGCTCAACATTAGAGGGTTACTTATAATAAATGAATTTACCTTCAAATCAGTCGTTTGATTCCAAAAACGCTTCTGTCTCACACAGATCAGGAAGCTATATCAAAGAAGAAGAACGTCATTAAAAACGGGTTCACGTGGTCTCCCGCCTACACACTACTGGGGTAGACCAAACCTTCGAAAACAGAAATGGGAGTATTTTACCGTGCTGCCGTAGTTGCAGACTTCTAAACTCCCTAGTTCCACTCAGTTCGGAAATTAGCCGCGTTTCAAAACGTGTCACCTGAATCCTGTGTTAAGTCCCTCTATTACTTGATCCGAAAAATGGACATAGACGAAGGACTATTCGTCAAACTGGATATTAAATAAAGGTTCTATAGTCCCATTTTTTCAAAAAATCTCGAGGGGTTAATGAGGCTGATACCCAATTCAAAAATATATACCTACAAAACTACACCTTTCCGATATTAAATTCCGATCGTTGTTGCCAGATTGTGGGCGCCATCTTGAATTGGGAACAATCACCCAAAAATAAACAGAGTCCTCAATTTGCCTCGAGCAATCGTCCGTTTACATGAGAAATTTAAAGTGGATTTCCACATCTTCAAGATCATATACATCAGAAAAATACATTTATAACATCAGAAAGAACATTTTTCAAAGCCTCCAGTTTTGGGGTGATTTACAGCAGTATAATTATCAACGTATACATTTTTAACATCAGAAAGAACATTTTTTCAAAACCTCCAGTATTGGGGTGATTTGCAGCAGTATGATTATCAACTTGTCCATGCGGTGCATTTTACATGCCAAAAGTGTAATATACATCAACAAAACATTTAAAACGCTGCACCTTTGGTCGAATCTTGCCAAATGCATATGTTCATATTAGTAGGGATAATTATTACCATACAACAGTGTAATGATCAATGGTTCCCTAAGGGGTGACCGAACAACACAGTTAAGCAGTAATCCATACATGATTATCAACCAAGTTTATAAAAATCGCTTAAATCGATATCATGCAACCCAAAAGAATGTTCTATACCCCCAGTAGTGACACCTGTCTGTTGATTTCCTCCAATTCGTTCAATCCAGTATTAACTGTATCCAAGGAATATATCCATTTACACTCCCTTCTGTTAAGGATATTATGTAAGTCACCCCCTCGTGGGTTGGCTGATACTTTCTCTACAACCCACCATTTCAAGCTATTTTCAGAGTGTTCATACCTAGAGAAATGATCCACCAGAGGCGCTCCTGTCGTCCCGCAGCGTATACGACTCATATGCTGCAGGATCCAGCATTTAACCTTCTGTATGGTCTGCCCTATGTACAACAAACCACAGGGGCAAAGAATGGCATATATTACCCCTGAGGTATTACAATTGCTGTGATCCTTCAAGTTGTATGTACGGTCATTATGGGTAAATGTGGTACATTCTGTTGTCAGAGGGCAAGCCTTACACATGCCACATTTCGTGTGGCCAACCACCGCCGGTAGACCCCAAAGTGTCGTTTGGTTCACTATCTGCCTCATAGGTAATAAGGATTTTACCACATGCTCCCTGATGTTTCTGCCCTTGCGGAATGCATGTAGTGGGGGTGCAATCCCCCTAGTTCTTCACTGATTAGGTGCCAATGCCGATTAATGCACTTTTTTATGGCATTGCTTTGTGTATTAAATGTCGTAACACATACCAGCCTATTCTCAGTTGTTTCGGGTTTCACATTTAACAGGTGTTCCCGGTGATTGTGCCAGGCACGTTTACGTGCCTTTTTCAGTAGTCGTAGTGGGTAGCCTCGTTTGCTCAGCCCGGCTATCAGCAGAGAGGACTCTTCAAAATAATCCTCTTTTTTGAAACAATTCCTCCGCACCCTCAGGAATTGACCAAAGGGCAAATTGTCCCTGAGGTTACGGGGGTGATGAATCATGTATCTCAGCAATGTGTTTCTGTTAGACCTGTCTGCCCTTTGGGTAGCCCCTCCTATTAATCATTTATTTTGTCCCCTTTTTGCCCCTCAAAACCTTTTATCTTTTTATGTCCACTGATTTTTTTTGTGGTGTTGTCCTAGGGGTTAGGTGTTTCTTTGCCCTTATAGTCCTTTACCTGAGGCCTAGGTGCCTGTCCCTGACTAGAAGTAAGGGTCACACAAAATGGTGGTCATCAACTGCCATAACTGTCACCCCTGAGACCTGACCCATAGGATAGAATAGGGCATTCCAGAACCTTCTGGTCCCTTCTGGACCTCCTAAGGTCAGCCTATAAAAGGCGGAATACTAGGCAGCCATTTTGGAGGTGACCAGTGAATTCACAGGGTGGAACTGGTGAGGAGAGAAGCAACTCTGAGGAGGAGGATAGTGCTTACTAGGAGTGGGATTGACCTGTGGGCCAGCCGATATCCTGTAATGACCCGTCCCCCCTGGTGTTGACCGAACCCTGCCGTGAGGGACCACGCCTAAAAGCTCTTGAGCAACCCACGAGTATTCCCAAAAAGGCTTGGGCGACTGTGTGTGTGGAGTCGCTACTGGAAGGGTGAAAAACCCCAACGCTGTTGGATCATACCCAGAAACTGCGGAGCTTAACTCACCCCCACCTTTCTGTGAGAAGCTAACCGATCCCTTCAGGAAGGTCTCCCTGCGCATGGATCCGGTGAGATCGTAGGCACCTTAGCCGGGCTGATATCCTCTGGGAGCTGACAGGGGGCGGAGCCGCGTCAGAGGAAGCTGGTCGGAGGAGGCGGAACCGCTGGCGTGTGGAGACAGCGAGGAAGGAGCCGCCTGCGTGGGAGCGCCGGGAGCAGTGTCTCTTCGTCGTCTACTGCGCAGGCCCAGCAGCCATTTGAGGGCGCCGGGAGCAGTGCCTCAACGTCGAGAAGTGCGCAGGCCCAGTGGTGCCGGTCCCCGAGGAGTGCATCCGGTGGCGGTGAATTGCTTCCGACTCGGAAGGAGAAAGTGCGGGGTGAATCCAGCATCGGCAACCGTTCCATGTTGCCAGCGCCAGGTCAGAGGGCTCTTCAGTACAAGAGCGCCGGGGTGAGTGAAGTGAGCGGAGCTGTGGGACCAGGACGAAACAAAACCCCTGGTAAGACTGTGGGTAGCGTGGCCGAGTCTGAATGGGTGCTGCTAGTGCCTAACAGAGCTTGGTGAGGGAGAGCCTGTATCAGCACCGACTACCAGCGTGGAACCGAGAAAAGAGTAGAGCGCTGAGGTTGACTGAGAACAAGTCTGGGGGGTAAACTTTAGACAGTGCTTTTAATAAAAGTGAGGAAGTGAAGTAGGGGTAAAAATATTGCTAAATCCCTATCAGGGAAAGTGAACAACTTCGAGACATTACTTGGGCATTTTTCTAAATCTAACTGGGTGAGCCATAGGTGGAACTGAGCAGGCATCCTATGGAGGCGATGTACATGTGAAAATTGAATTATCTCATGTTGGGTTGCTATTAAGAGAATTAAATGTATGGCTCAATCTGGATGTCAGAGAGATTAATGCTTACTAGTTTCCAGAATTTATGATGCATGTTTTATCTGCTTAGGGCTGAGGAGGTGTTAGAGAACTCTTTCTTTGAGGTGAAGGTCTCCCAGAAAATACCAGTAACGATTTATCTTTTATAAAACCTGTCTAGTTGCCAACTACTTTCATGCAAGGTAAAGTTTAGTGCTGAACTCTTATGTAATTGACGAAGGAAGTATAATATGACTTTGTAATGTAATATCAAATCCTAAAGGTGAAAAGGAGAAATAATGGTGTGAAAAAGAAAAAGTGAATCAAACTATTTTTATAAACCAGTCCATATTTTTCCACAAATTTGGTGTAGTGTCGTTTTTGTGTGGAAGTACATTGAGTTACTGCTGGGTGGAGCGCAAACTTTACACGTGTGCTTCTAGGATCTGACTGTCTTACCCTAGGCCACGCTACCCTATGTGACTTGGTAACCCTAGGTCCAACAGTTTCTCTCACAGCTTTTTCTGTATAAACTGGTGTATAAAAAAACGGCCTCTGTCTTAATTTGTACATCCAAAAAATTAATTGAGGTAGTATCAAAGTCTATTGTGAATTTGATGTTGTTTGAGCAACCATTAAGCCATTCATGGAATTCCGTTAGTCCTGTTTGATTATCTTCCCAGTGCACAGCTTCGAGGATACCTCAGGAGTTGCACAGTTAGCAAGTCGTGGACTTTTCAAGATGGCCGGTCCCACGTGTCTCGTCGCCTCCACGGATCTCAGCTCTGCTGCAGACGTGAAGAGAGGGTCAGAGAGGTCTAGAAGTCTGAATCTTGTCAGGCTCTGTGCCCAGGTCCCGGCGGGAGCGTCGACAAAGCAAGCCGTTGATTTGCTGGATGGTGCCTGGTTGCCCAGGATGGTCACTCCTTGGCCACAAGGGATATTCTTCAGTCTTCAGCTTCAGCAGAATGTCGAAGGTCCAGAGTTTCGTTCAAGGTTCAGTTCAGGATCAAATCTAAAGTCCAAGGACACCGCTCCTACTTTATACAGCTAAAAGGGGCTGGATTCGGTCCTAGGTCCCTCCTATGGGTGGGACCAGGAAGGGTGGTGGTTACACTCCCTTTCCTTGGTCCAGTTTCGCGCCAGAGCTGGGGTTGGAGTGCCCCAGCAACCAGTTTGAACTGGGGTATGCATGAAGCACCTAGTGTGCCTCAGGCAGTGTCTCAATCTATTCAGCCCTCCCTGTCCCAATACACAAAGTCCTGTTTGGGGTGGTGCTCGCACCTCTCCAGGCAGGAAATATATTGTCCAAACCTCCGTGACTGGAAGGACTCCCAGCAGCAGCAGGTCAGACTTATGTCTGTGGCAGCAGCGTCCATTTTGTGACTCTGGGGCTCTGGTTAACTTTAACCAGGATAGTCAGCAACAACATGTCTTCTCCCTCTAGAAGGGTGGAATGCTACCCCGTCACCAGAATTGGCGAGGGGGTAGTATTCCAAAGCGTATGACACCTTACACAACATGTTTAGATAAAGCCAAACCAAAGTTAGCATTCAACCGCCAGGATTATAATGCACTTAAGAGTATATGGTATGGCGATATAATAGAACAGCTATAAGGACATGGTTCCGAAAGCTGCAGACAGGCTCAGCTCATGCTAGACCACCAACTCACACATAACCAAGCACTCTGCCTCCAGGATTGTTAAGTCCTGCCATAGGAGTGACTTATAGGTTACTGTGTGTCTATATATAAGGGTAGATATAGGAATACTATACCTAAGCAAGGGGTGATTACACGACCTTGCCCCAGCTGAGTAATCAGCCAGTTGTGTCAGTTTGAGTGGCCAGCCAGGGGTGGCATAATACATGCTGCAGCCCCTGGTATGCCTTGGTTACACCTATGCCCTGAGTACCTAGGGTACACTTCTACAGGGGCTGACAAAGTGAACCAATTCCCAATTGTGGATGTACCTAGAGTACATGGTGTGAATTTAGAGAGAGTGCATCTGGGCTGTGGGTCTGATTAGCAGGCCCACAGCCACATCTAAGTCGAAAACTAGTAAAGCAAAAGCAAAAAGTGGGGGTGACCATAGGAAGCAGACCCTACTCTCCTACAATCACCTCTGCCAGGAGAGTGAGTGAGCTCCAGGCTCTTTCTTCCAAACCCCCTTTCCTTTCTGTCCATCCGGACAAGGTGGTGTTGCGGACAAGACCCTCTTTCTTGCTCAAGGTAGTCACAGCCTTCCACATCGGGCAGTCCATCACCTTGCCCACCTTCTTTCCGCCTCCGCATCCCTCGAAAGAGGAAGAGATGCTCCACCGTCTGGACCCAAAACGTGCGCTCTCTTACTATCTGGATCGCACACGCCAGTTCCGGGTGGATGACCAACTCTTTGTTGGTTACGTGGGCGCTAAGAAAGGACGGGCGGTGCACAAGTGGACCATCTCTCAGTGGATCGTATTGTGCATCCAGGCGTGTTACTCTTTGGGTAAAAAGGAACCTCCTGTTGGGCTGAGGGCTCACTCCACTCGGGCCACGGCGACTACTACTGCCCTGGGCCGAGGAGTCCCCTTGCAGGACATTTGTCAGGCAGCTAAGTGGGCCTCGCTGCACACGTTCGCGAGACACTACTGCCTGAACAATCAAGTGTGGAGGGATGGCTTCTTTGGCCGTTCCGTCCTCCAGGACTTTCTCGTGTGATTATTGGTTCGCAGACCCACCACTGGGGTTGGTATTGCTGGGGTATCTATTCTAAGGTAAGGAATCTATCACTAACGTGTCTCTTTCAGATGCACAAGTTACTACTTGTGTAACGATATATCTGTAAGAGACATTAGTTAGTGATAGATTCCTTACCGACCCACCCATCCTCCCCGTTCTGCGAACCGATATCTAGGGTTAAGATCATCCCCTTTCAGGGCCCTAGTTTCATGGCACCAGTGTTGGTTCTATCATGGCTCTGCGTATCTGGTGTGGAAAAGCTGTGTATAAGAACTGACGTCAGCGTGCGACGGCAGCGTCTAAGTACTCCGGCGATGTCATTCCGGCGCTAACAACGCCGACGACAGACGCGGAGCCGCGTACGACGCCTACCGACGCGCAGGGGTATTGCTACGCAAAAGTTTGTGGATCCAATCTGACGCCTGGGGATATTCTAAGGTAAGGAATCTATCACCAACTAATGTCTCTTACAGATATATCGTTACACAAGTAGTACTAGTAACTTGTGCATTAGGTACCATAGGTACATATAACAAGAATTATAATACTTAAGTTCTACTGAACTTAGTTGTTGTAGACCAAAGGGCCTAGCACACCCTGACTACAACTCCTTGAGAGGTTTAGTAGGAAACACTTTGTGTAGGTAGGTGCACACACCACACCTCACTAGATCATGTCTCTGAGAGCAGAACCAAGTGGATCTCTCCCAGTGGAGGCAGATCCTTTAAGGATACCTTCCAGATATCATACCCTAACTTTCCAAGAGCTAAGGCACTTGTGCACCTCTAGAAGGTTAAAACAGGGTTCTTACCCTACCCTCAGACACCTGATTGAGCTCATGGAGGAACATGATGCTCTCAAGGCCTCTAGCAAAGGTCTGTCAGTCAATGGAGATGAGGTACTACCCTCAACAGAAGATGCCCCTGACCCTACTGTCATAGATGATGATGAAGATGTGGCGGCAGAAGATTCTGGGGAGGAAGTAGACAGCTAGGCCCAAGTTAGAAGACTTAGCCAGGCTAACCTAAACCTATTTGGGGCTGAGAATGGGATAGCCCGATTCAGGCCTACAAGTGGACTTAGCCAGAGGTATAGGAGGGAAAGATCCCACTCCAGGGAGTCTCTCCACTCCAATGCTTCAAGGGGTTCTCAGAGGGGAATGACTTCTCAGAGGAGAGAACACCAGGCTAGGATGAGGGAAGTCCAACTCAGGATTGAGAGAGAAGAACTTGCCCTAGCCAAGGCAAAACTTGCTCTTGCAAGAGAGCAAAAGTTAAGTGGACTAGAGTCCACTGGTGGCAGCAATATCCCTAAGGATAAAGACAGGTCCTATGACAATAGACATGTGAGTAAGATTGTGCCCCCCTACAAAGTTGGGAATGATATCCACAAGTGGATAACTGCTTTGGAGAGGGCCTGCAAAGTACAGCAGGTACCCCAAAGTCAGTGGGCAGTAATCTTGTGGCTTTCCTTTTCAGAAAAAGGAAGAGACAAGCTCCTCACAGTTAGTGATGATGATGCTAACAATTACACTGTCCTGAAGAGTGCTCTGATTGATGGGTTTGGCCTAACCACTGAACAGTACAGGTATGGAGTAGTGTGGCTCACTGGTTAGAGGCGGCAGACCCGGGAGCAGAAGTCGGCCCGGGACCAGGGTTCAATTCCCGACGCGGCAGGGCCGTGGACTTGGGTCAGCGGACTCGATAATTCTCGCTTCGGTGCTTACTCTAATCAGGGGTTCCACTCGGCAACTCTGGGCATTAGCTTGCCTAATCTCCACAACGGCCCCATCAATTCCAGGGATGCCTGGCTCCACCTTGGGGACTCCCAGCAGGGACCATCCCACAGGGAAAGCCCGGACGTGTTCCCCAGAGTTATACAGCGCCAGGGAACCTATGGACGGGTAGCAGTGCGCTTTACAAGCTCAAATACATTTACATTTACAGGTTGATGTTCAGAGATACCCAGAAGACACAGGCTCAGGACTGGACTGATTTTGTTCATTGTGCCACTAAGGCTCTGGAAGGCTGGTTGCTGGGAAGTAAAGTTAAGGACTATACAGGATTGTATAATTTGAGCATGAGAGAGCAAATACTTAACAATTGTCAGAATTAGTTATTGCACCAACACCTCATTGACTCAGGTCTGACCTCTCCCCTAGAATTGGAAAGAAGGCAGACAAATGGGTCAGAACCAGGGTTAAGTAGAAAAACCAGAACCAAGGTGGTGATCAGAAAAAGGCAGACCAAAAAGGTGGGGATCAGAAACCAAAAGACCAGAAGTCTTCTTCAGGCCCCCAACAAACTTCTAATGAGGGGGGTGTCCCACACTTCCAAGAAAAAGAAGAAAGATGGCCAAAAGAAACCTTGGTGTAACTTTTGTAAATCTGCCTCTCACTGGTTCAGTGAGTGCACCAAGAAAGGGACAGCCCCTACCACAGTAGCCCCTAAGGCACCTGCACCCCCTAGTACAATTAACAGTGGTAGTTCCCAACCCAAGGCTATAGTGGGGTTAACCATGGGTACTGAGATGAGGTTCCGTGATTTCGAACCAGACTCCATTTTGTTTGAGTTGTTCAAGACGCCATTTTTGTGTTGCCCTCACGTAGGCCGTGGAGGTAACCTAACAAACAAAGTTGCATGGGCCTCATTGTTCATGTATGCATTAACAGGCCCTTTTCTAACTTGTGAGTGAATTGCAGAGAAACTGACCTCTTCACCTGAAACTGACCTCGCAAAACCAATTTCCCTTAAGTTTGATTCTTGTCTAAAATTGCCAATCAATGTTCAGGATATCGTTAACTTTTAGTTTCTTGCACATATCTTATCCTACTCAACATCTGAATTGTTTCTTTCCTTACGACTTTTCATTACATGGGTAGTGCTTTCAATTATGGGTTTGTCCGGCTTGTGGAAATTGAATTTGGGACATTCCTAATAATTAACTTTTGGGTTGGGTTACTGTAAATTGGGTTTTTGTTAATGTGATACTCAGTTAGAAAATGTGTCCTATTGGTCAGAATTTTGCGCAGTGGGTGTACATTTATAATGAGAATATGGTGTATAAAAAGCGATGTCTTGCTCTATCAAAATTGAGCAGTTTCCTGAGTTGTACACCGTGTTGTATTGCTTGGTTTACTGTTACTAGCTGCAGCTAATACATTTGATCTTTGACGCCATCCAGAAGTATTCCGTGTCTCTGTATTCCAAGACAGGAGAATCCGAAGACTTCAGGTGTGTCCCTGGCACCGCTGGGTTCTAAGAAAACCCGGTTCTTCAGTTGGCGCCCAACGGTGGGGCAACTTCAGCGGTACCGGTCCAAGCCTGAGGATCGTGAGGAGCCACGTGAGGAAATCCTGGAGGAATGCCGCCACTTCATTGACCCCTGCATGTCGACGTGGACCGAAGGTCTTTTCTGCGAGGCTTCCCGCTTTCCAACGGCTACGAAGGACTGCTGCCCTGACTGTCGCCCTGTCTTGGACCCTTGATTGATCCTTTGTAAAGCGAGACGATAGACGGTCTTCTGGTGGCGTGACAGGTACTTTGGTTAAGTATAAGTGGGTCGCTCCCACGATCTTTGTTTTGATTCGGTTCTTGCAAAAATCGAAGCCGAGGGGCTCGTATATTTGCGAGTGTATCGATAGCTGATAACCCCTTGAAGTTTGAAGCTAGATTAGTGAGCTATAAGATGCCTGGTCTTAGCAAAATTAGGAAATGGTTTAGTTGTGGTTGCAACAGGGATTCCCGATTGGAGGATTCGTGTCCGATACCTCCGGTTGGAACTCCAACTTATGAGCTCCATTCAAAACACTTAGTGGGTTCTATCACTTATAATGAAGTGTGGGTCCGCTATACAAGGAAAGATGGTGTTTTACGATGGCCCCAATTGAATTAAATATTTTAGATAATCTGGAAGTTGTGCTATTTAAGAAGAAAGCCCGGCCGGCAATGTTTGACTCTTTCCGCCTTTGGCGAAAGGAAGCCAAACAGCGAGAAATTAAGCGAGCAAAAAGAGATAGGAAAGATAAGAATATGTCAGTACTACAAGCTGCTAGGCAGTTTAGGGAAGATGGAGAAGAGCGTGTGAGTGAAGTCTCAGATAGACAGCGTTGCATGGCCATCGATAAATGTTATCCGGCCTTGCCACCTTCTCCTCCAAAAGTGATTGAAGATCCTGAAAAAGATCCTTTGATCTCTCATCTACTGAGATTGCCACCCCCTTATGTGCAGGGTGCTACTGCATTTCCATTACCCCCAGTTGTACCACCCTTTGTTGTTCAACCTCCTGCTGTTGTTCAGCCACCCGGTGCTCCACAGATGGTTTTGCCTCCTACTGTGCATCCCACTCTAGGGTCGCCAGCTTTGCTAACAGCTTTGCCTCAAACTCCTTTGCCTTCTACTTCTGCATCTTCGACTCCTACTGTTCTTGTCCCTACACCTCTTTTGCCTCAAAATACTTATTCTCCTGTTCTTATGTCTGCTTCTTCTCCTTCTGCTCGAAAACGAATGACTGAGACTGTTGTTAATCTGTTGTCTCCATTGTTTAGGTCACTGAATATGACCCCTGTTTCGGAACGAAAGCAGTCGTAGTCAGCTTCCTAGTTCCGAGGAACGGACAGTGTTGGATTTGTTGGCTCGTAGATGGATTTTAAATGCTTCCAGGTATAATTTGCCAGTGGTTATGGATGTTTTCTTTCAGTGGGAGCCGCCTAAGCGAAGGTATGTTTTTGATGTAATGTGTACTTTTCTCCGTCAGGAATGGGAAGATAATGAGTTGGGTCCGATTCCACAGGAAGTGCTTGATGTCCAGTCTGAATTTGCTAAAGGGACGATAGTGGAATCTGATGTTACAGATGCCGTGGAGACGATACTTGTTTTTAGGTCTAGATTACCGCCTCAGACATTGTACGAACCTGATTCCTCTGTTAGGAGGAAAGTGAAGCAGTATCCTATGAGAGAGGTTCCCCCTGTATGGAGAGAGGACGTTGTTGCTAATGTTAATCAGGGTATTCAGGGTGTACCGGCACATTTTCAGGAGTGTGGGTACATGTCCCTTGGAAAAGAGCAGAGGTCTTGGCTCTTAAGCAGACCTTACCTGACCCCCGTAAGAATCCTGCCGGTTATTACAAGGAGTTGTCTCAGACGGTTGAAGCGTGTATTATGAATTTAGCTGACATAGATATGTTGATGGGTAATGTAGTTCCTCAACCTTTGTGGGCGAAGATTCGTCATGAGAATCATGCGCAAGAATTAGGAGATACGTGGGCTAATATTGTTGCTGCAGATGGTCGGCAGGTAGGAGGTGCCAAACCTGAGCCCTTAGTTGCAGAATTACCTGGTAGAATTATTAATTTAATGAAAACTATGATGCCTGCTTTGCGAGTGAATTGGGATAAGTTAGCAGCATGCAAACAAAAGAAAGACGAGAGTGTGTCTGATTTCTTCACGAGGTTTGAAGAAACGTTTATTGATCATAGTGGTCAGGATATGAGCACTGAAGGTGGTCAAAGGTTGTTCGTGGACAAATTTGTCTTTAATTTGCTTCCCGAACTTTCTAATAAGTTAAAGGACTCTGAGAGTTCATGGGCTGTTTCTTCGTCGGCCCAGATATTGGCTACTGCACAATATTACGAGAATAGGGATAAAGATGAGAAGGATAAAGCAGAGAAAAAAACTAAAGATCTAAAGACGAAAGTTCTTTTGCAGCAAGCTTATCCGCCTCGTCAGAATCAGCCTCAGTTTGAGCAACCTCCACAGTTTCAGAGATTGTTACAGAAGCCTGAGCCTTATGCTCTGCGATTCTTTCCTGGTCCTAATCAGTGTGCTTATCGCAGAGAGGAAGGTCATTTCAAGAATAGTTGCCCGGCTTTGTTACAGCGTGCTAATGGCGTATCTGGTCAGAGAGGTCGTGGTGGTTTCCAACAAGCTCCTAGGGGTAGGGGACGTGGTGTGTTACCCCAGAATGAGCGTTCCTCTTCCCTTAAGAATTCTGCGAATTATTTTGACAGACAGATTGTTCCGAGTGGTCAGTCTGCACAGTACTATGTTGATGAATATTATGTCGAGAGTGAAAGTGCTGGTTATAATGATAGTTGGGACAGCCATGGGCAAAGAGAGGGAGTAGTGTCAGTTCCAGTCAACCAGAGTGGACCTTATGTTGAAGTGATTACATTAGGTGTGGCAGAACCTTTTCTTTTGGATACTGGTGCGACAAAGAGTTCTATTATGCACTCTAAACTTCCTGGCGCACCTTTGTCTGGCTTGACCAATGTTTCAGTAGGATTTTCGGGCGCCCCAGTTTGTAACCCGGTTTCTAGTCCTTTGCCTCTTTCTATTGGTCCTTGTGAATTGGAAGCTCCTCTTATTCTGACGACTGGTTGTAATGAGAATCTGTTGGGTTTGGACTTGCTGAAAAGATTGTATGCGACATTCCATTGTTCTCCTTCGGTAGTACATCTTACCTTGGGTAAGAAAGTGATTTCTCCGATGTATTTGTCTAAAGATTGTCTTCCATTAGAATTGCGTTCTCTTCCTGATACACTTTGGGCTACAGGCCCCAATGATGTTGGTCTCTTGCAGATTCCACCCTATGTTGTTACCCTTAAGTCGAATGCTAGGCTACCTCTTATTCCGCAATATAAAATCTCTAGTGATGGCGAGAGAGCTCTTCTAGCAATTATTTATGATTTGGTTGAGAAGGGTGTAATTGAAGAAACGAGAGGTAATGTGTGCAACAGTCCTGTTTTGCCTGTCCTTAAGCGTACTGATGCTTCTCAGCCACCTGTGTATTGGTTTGTGATCGATCTTCGAGAAGTGAATAAGATTGTTGTGCCACAGTTTCCTGTTGTCCCTGATATCACTGCTTTGTTGGCTCTGATTCCTGCTTCGGCAGCCTGGTTTTCTGTTATCGACCTGAAGAATGCTTTCTTTAGCATTCCAATTGCTGAGGAGAGTAGAGATATTTTCGGCTTCTCTTTAGGAGGACGAAGCTTCCGGTTTAAGAGAGCTCCCCAAGGTTATTGTGAAAGTCCCTCCATCTATAGTCAGGCGTTGAAAACTCAGCTTGATGATTTTGTATTGCCTTCTGGTGCTACTCTTATTCAGTACGTTGATGATCTGTTGATTACTGCTGATGACGAAGAGATTTGTAAAGAGGCTACTCTTTCTTTGTTACGACATTTGTCTGACCTTCATCATAAAGTGTCACCTTCCAAGTTACAGTATTGCCGACAAGAAGTAACCTACTTAGGTCATCTCTTGTCGAAGGAGGGAAGAAGGTTGACCCCAGAACGAATTCAAGCGATTGCGCAAATGACTGTACCATCCACACAGAGAGAATTGCGTGCCTTCTTAGGTATCACCTCGTATTGTAGGCAATGGATCCCTAACTTTTCCTTGGTAGCGAAACCTTTGTTGGCATTGACTCTTAAAGATACTCCGTACCCTCTCCCTTGGTCTGATGATTGTCAGAAAAGTTTTTCTGAATTACGTGATGCATTGTGTTCTGCTCCGGTGTTGGGTACTCCTGACTACAGTAAACCTTTCACGTTGTATGTTCACGAGAGAGAAGGTTGTGCATTGTCAGTGTTGACTCAACAGTTTGGAGACAAGCAACGCCCATGGGCGTATTTTTCAGCTACGTTCGATCCGGTAGCTAAAGCGTTGCCGAGCTGCCTGAGAGCTACAGCGGCAGCGGCTGTTTCTATCCGACAGTCTACTGGTTTGGTATTGGATACTACGTTATTTGTGATGGTCCCACATGCAGTGGATACCTTATTGAATAGGACTAAGACTCAGCACCTTACTAGTGCACGTCTGTCAGGTTATGAGCTGACTCTTTTGGCTAGCCATGTTCACATTAAGAGATGTAATGTGTTGAATCCAGCTACGTTGTTGCCGATTTCTGTAGAGACAGATGCTCAAGAACAGCATGATTGCTTTCTTCGAACAGAGGAAGAAACGAAGGCTAGAGTTGATTTGAAAGATACTCCTCTTACGAATATTGATGGTACCCTATGGGTAGATGGTTCGTGTTTCAAGCTTCCGAAAGGTGAGACGACTGCGGCATATGCCGTCACAACTTTATATACAGTTGTTGAGACAGCACGTATAGCACAGAATTCTGCGCAAGCAGCAGAGTTGATTGCATTGACTAGAGCGTGTGTGTTGTCATTAGGAAAGTGAGTGAATGTTAATACTGATAGCCAGTATGCGTTTGGTGTTGCCCATAGTTTTGGGCGTTTGTGGAGAGAAAGAGGATTTCTTACTTCCCATGGCATGAAAATTCAGCATGGGCAGTTAGTGAATGAACTTCTGGAATCACTTACTCTCCCAAAGCAGATTGCAATTGTGAAGTGTAGTGCGCATAAGAAAGTTGTGGATGATGTAGGTCGAGGGAATGCGTTTGCGGATGAAGTTGCGAAGGAAACGGCGAAAGACATGATGAGCCGTATGTAAGTTGCAGGCCCTGCTAATTGGGTTATGGCTGGTGGAATGTGTGAAGACACAATAGAAAGTGTGAAGTCAATTCAAGCTGATACTACGGAAAAGGAAGTGAGTACGTGGAGAGAAAGTATGGGTATGTTGGATTCAACGGGTTGTTGGGTTGAGTTGTCAGAACACCAGCGATGGTTGTTGCCTGGCGCATATGTGCTCCCAGTGGTTACTATGGCTCATGGAATGGCTCACATTAGTTCGAAAGGAATATGCAAGTTGTTGGCTCCGGTATGGCAGAATGCTGGAATTCCCCAAATGTGCTGAGAATGTGGTGGAGCATTGTATGATTTGCTTGATGCATAATCCTGGCAAGGGAACCCCAACTCCAGCTGGTCATTTTGCTCCACCGACGTATCCGTTTGAAGTGATACAGCTAGATTACATTCACATGGAGAGATGCAACAATTTGAAGTATGTCCTTGTGGTTGTTTGCACCTTTTCCAGATGGATAGAGGCCTACCCCCTAAAGGATAATACTGCCTTGTCTACAGCCAAGGTTTTGCTTAAAGAGTACTTCCCTAGGTATGGTTTGCCGAGAATTGTATGGAGCGACAAATGGAGTGAATTCGTGGGTCAAATCATGAAGAAGTGTGTGTTGGTTTGGGTATAAATCAGAAATTTCATGCTGCGAATCACCCCCAGTCTGCTGGACTTGTCAAGTGCTATAACGGCACTTTGAAGCTGAAATTAGCTAAGATACAAGCGGGCACTGGTCTTACATGGCCGGATGCCTTGCCGTTGGCTCTTTTGTCAACAAGGACGACAGTGCATTCTCGTGTGGGACTTAGCCCATACGAAATAGTTTTTGGTCATCCAGCGAATGTTTGGGGTGTGCCTCGTCCTAAGAAATACAGCGAGATTGAGTACCCTATGTTGGTGGATTACTTACATGACTTGACTGCTAAATTACGTGTTCTCCACCAACAGGTTTATGACAGTTTGCCAACAGCTACTGCAGATCCAGGCCATACGATTCAACCTGGACAATACGTGCTAACTAAAAACTTCCAGCGAACTAAGAATTTGGAGGCGCGATGGACTGGTCCCTATTTGGTTCTGTTAGTAACTAGAACTGCTGTTAGAGTAGCTGGTAAAAAAAACTGGGTACATGCTACCCATTGCAAGAAGGTCCCTTTGGCCTTACCGTATGATAAGTGGGTGAGGGATGGTGTAGCCGACGTTGAATGTGAAAGAGTTCCTAGATTTGTGCCTTTTAGTGATGCTCATTTGACATGGACTCGGTCAGAACGCGAAGATGATGATGTTCTGCAAGCTGCTGTGCCTCCACATCTGAAGCTCGACACGATGAATCCGGAGCTCCTTTTTAAAGACCCAACTGTGCTTGGTAAAGAACGCTACAATTTGAGACCAAGAAAGACTGTTCTCATGGACAAATAAAATCTGAATTTTTTTATATAGTGAATTACACCTTGTCAGATCAAGAGACTTTTTTACTTTTTTTCTTTTTCCAGTCACCATCCGGACTCAGCTGCAGGGTCGCGGTACAGCCTTAAGGGTTGAGCCGCGTATTGACATAAGGTCTGTGGTTCAGGGTCGTTAGTGCGATCTTGGCGCACACTTAAGTGAAGAAGGTAATAGCCGTGAGCACCACGTTAGAGGATGGAGTCTTTTGGGTCTGGTGAGGGTGTTAAGAGAGTTGATCCTAAAATGAAAGCGTGTATATTGGTTCGTAGCAAATGTTTTTTAATACTGTGTTTTCTAATGCTTTTGAATATTACGTTAGCTTGTGTGGATTGGATTGTCTATGTTACGCAACAGACGCTTGTATCTACGTCCCAACCTACTCTTTCTTTCTCTACTGTTTCCCCACATGAGTTTCATACGTTGCCTGAACATGAACAGACACGAAGATCAGAATTTGTAAACAATTCGTTCATACAGATGTTGCATCAGCTAGTCGTAAATACCACAAATTGTTGGGTTTGTGGTCTTATGCCACATACGACAGATAAGGGAATGCCATATTTGGTTTTGCCTTTTTCGCCTAATGGGTCCGTATGGGCACTCCAAGCAATGTTTATCTATGCGAATGAAGCATCTCCTGTACGTTCCGTCAAAGATAATGCGAGTAATAATGCCTTGATACAGGAAATAGTAGATATGATCAGAGATATTGATGCGTATAATGCTATCCCTAAAGATGAGGTATGAGCATATGTTGGTTGGAACAAGACGAGATATAGCATTAGTCTGACAGAAAAGGAGAAACAGAAAAGGTCTCCTCCTATTTGGATTGTACCCCACCGAGGTCATTTTTGCCTGCAAGGTAATGGTCAGAATCCGAGAGCTCAGCTTGGTAAGAGTGTGTGTGTTCACACATATGTCTATACGTCCCAGAAATCTCCACCGTTCGTGCCAGCTAAAGGCACATATTTTGTTTGTAACGACAGAGCATATACATGGTTGCCTCCTGATTTTTCAGGCACATGTTATGTGGCATTTTGGCTTCCCCCTACGTATACAGCTGCTTTCAATTACCATAAGACAAGATATGGTAGAGGTATTATCGATGCAAAAGATACTGTCGCACAAGAAGTTGGGGACTTCTTTAAGGGTTCTCTGCCCTTTTGGGGTCCTATGGCTAATAGTAGGAATATTCGTCAGCTTACGAGAATGGTCGAGGCCACTATAAATGAGACTGCAGGTGCCCGTAGTAATATTACAGCTGAGCTTCAAGCGGATCGCCTTATGACATTACAGAACCGCTTTGTTTTAGATATTATACTTGCAGATAGAGGTGGGGTATGTAAATTGATCGGATCTAGTTGCTGTGTTTTCATACCAGATAACGCCCCAACAGTGTACCAAGCCATCTTGAGGTTACATAAGTCCGCTGAGTCTATACATGTAGACGAAGGGAACTGGTCATTGATAGAATGGTTTTGGGAACTGCTGTCCAAATGGGGATGGAAGATTCTGATGTTTCTTGGTATGGCTTTAGCAATCCTTTTCTCGTGTTGCCTATGCATCCAGTGTGGTCCCGCCATTTGTAGTCTTTGTGCGACGATCTGTGTGAGAAGACCAGTCCCGAGAGAAGTGAAGGATAATAAGATGATGTTACAGCAACACCTTGACGACCTGATGAGACTAGATATAGACCTGGATTCAGATTGACGTGAGTTTAGGTTATTGTCTACGTAATGGCAAAAGGAGGGTCTGAGGTTCCGTGATTTCGAACCAGACTCCATTTTGTTTGAGTTGTTCAAGACGCCATTTTTGTGTTGCCCTCACGTAGACCGTGGAGGTAACCGAACGAACAAAGTTGCATGGGCCTCATTGTTTATGTATGCATTAACAGGCCCTTTTCTGACTTGTGAGTGAATTGCAGAGAAACTGACCTCTTCACCTGAAACTGACCTCGCAAAACCAATTTCCCTTAAGTTTGATTCTTGTCTAAAATTGCCAATCAATGTCGAGGATATCGTTAACTTTTAGTTTCTTGCACATATCTTATCCTACTCAACATCTGAATTGTTTCTTTCCTTACGACTTTTCATTACATGGGTAGTGCTTTCAATTATGGGTTTGTCCGGCTTGTGGAAATTGAATTTGGGACAGTCCTAATAATTAACTTTTGGGTTGGGTTACTGTAAATTGGGTTTTTGTTAATGTGATACTCAGTTAGAAAATGTGTCCTATTGGTCAGAAGTTTGCGCAGTGGGTGTACATTTATAATGAGAATATGGTGTATAAAAAGCGATGTTTTGCTCTATGAAAATTGAGCAGTTTCCTGAGTTGTACACCGTGTTGTATTGCTTGGTTTACTGTTACTAGCTGCAGCTAATAAATTTGATCTTTGACGCCATCCAGAAGTATTCCGTGTCTCTGTATTCCAAGACAGGAGAATCCGAAGACTTCGGGTGTGTCCCTGGCACCGCAGGGTTCTAAGAAAACCCGGTTCTTCAGAGATGGATTCTGGCCTAGTCAGGATCCCAACTCAGGCTGTTCTAGTCTGTAATGTGGACATGGTTATGTCCTCTACTATGAGTCCCAGTACTCTGGGCAAGTACAGGCAAACGCCTTTGATTAATGATGAAGTGGCTCAGGCCTACAGGGACACATGTGCCAGTGTCACCATGGTGACGCCTAACTTTGTGGACCCTGGACAGATTGTACTGGGTGCTATTACCTGGTGACCAATGCAAGCAATGTCACTACTACACATAGCGTGGCAGTTGTTAACTTCTCCTGGAGAGGGGTAACTGGCCTCAAAAGAGATGTGATAAGTGCAGATCTCCCTGTGGAGTGTTTGTTGGGCAAGGATCTTGAATCCTCAGTATGGTCAGAAGTGGAGTATAGGACTCATGCAGAGATGTTATGCATATCAGCTCATGTCCTTGCTGTGACCAGGTCACATGCCAAAAGTGCCAAACTGAACAGGTCTTGGATCCTGTAACTATGGACCAAGTACCACCCAAGAGAAAGAGCAGTAGGGTTAAGGCAGTGCCTTCCCCCCTGCCCTCAAGGGAAGATCAGCCTTCACAGGAAGCTGATTGTGAGACCCCTGAAGGAACTGTCCTAGAAGAACTTGAACCTGACCAGGTTGAGTTTCTTGGGACAGGGGGACCTTCAAGGGCAGACTTGAGGCAGGCACAGTTAGACTGCCCCTCTCTTGAACCCCTCAGACAGCAAGCTGCTTCTGAAGCTGCTGGGAATGCTACGGGTACCCATAGAGTGTATTGGGATGAAGGACTCCTTTATGCAGAGGCTAGAGACCCCAAGCCTGGTACTTCCAGGAGGTTGGTCATACCTCTGGCATTTAGGGGTTTCCTTCTTACCTTAGCCCATGATATTCCCTTAGCAGGACATCTAGGCCAGAACAAGACTTGGGACAGGCTTGTCCCTTACTTTCAATGGCCCCATATGTCAGAAGATACCAAGGAGTTTTGTCACTCCTGTGTGACCTGCCAAGCCAGTGGCAAATCAGGTGGCACAACAAAGGCCCCCCTTATACCACTGTGGTGGGGGTACCCTTTGAAAGAGTAGGGATTGACATTGTTGGACCATTGGATCCCCAAACAGCCTCTGGGCATAGATTTATACTGGTGGTAGTGGATCATGCCACCAGGTATCCAGAAGCTATTCCCTAAGGACCACAACAGCACCTGTTGTGGCAAGAGCCCTCCTGGGAGTTTTCTCAAGAGTGGGCTTTCCAAAGGAGGTTGTCTCAGATAGAGGTACAAACTTCATGTCTGGGTATCTAACTGCAATGTGGAAGGAGTGTGGCGTAAATTACAAATTCACTACACCCTACCATCCACAGTGCAATGGCCTTGTTGAAAGATTTAACAAGACCTTGAAGGGTATGATCAAGGGTTTACCTGAAAAGCTTAGGCGAAGATGGGACATTCTTCTACCCTGCCTTCTGTTTGCTTACAGAGAGGTCCCACAAAAGGGGGTTGGCTACAGCCCTTTTGAACTTTTGTTTGGGCATCCTGTATGGGGACCCCTATGTCTGGTGAAGGAAGGATGGGAGTTACCTCTCAAAAAGCCTAAACAAGACATAGTGGACTATGTACTTGGTCTCCGCTCCAGGATGGCTGGGTATATGAAGAAGGCTTCTAAAAACCTTGAGGCTAGCCAAGAACTTCAAAAAGCTTGGCATGACCAAAAGGCTCTACTGACTGTGTACCAGCCAGGACAGAAGGTGTGGGTGTTGGAGCCAGTGAACCTTGGAACTCCCAGGAGCCCCCACAGGGTGCTCCATGTCAACAGACTCGACGCATATGTTGACAGGGCAGACATGGGCTTGCTCATGGCTACAGATGAGGGGCAGGAGGAAGAGAGTGACCCTCTCCCAGACCTGCTGACTCAGAACCCTGATGATGGTTCAGTTGATGGTGTGACCTTAGCTGGCAGCCTCACTGGCCAGCAGCAACAGGACTGCAGACAAGTTCTACAGTCCTTCAGACATATGTTTTCCTTGACACCTAGTCAGACGAACTGGTGCACCCATGAGGTTTACACTGGTGACAGTCTGCCTGTGAAGAGTAAGATCTACAGGCAACCTGACCATGTCAGAGACTGCATAAAGACTGAGGTACAGAAGATGTTGGAGCTGGGAGTGAGTGAGCCCTCAGAGAGCCCCTGGGCCAGCCCAGTAGTCCTTGTGCCAAAACCTCACACCCAAGATGGTAAGAGAGAAATGAGGTTTTGTGTGGACTACTAGGACAGATGCACACCCAATTCCAAGAGCAGTGAGCTCATTGACAGATTGGCTTCTGTGAGAAGTTGACCTGGTATATGATGTTGACTATTCTAGTGAACACCTTGCACCAGTCCAAACAACCCTTATGGTGATGGTTGTAAGTCAACCTTATAGACCAGATATCCTAGTGGTAGCGTGGACAGAACAGTCTTAGGCTAAAAGACTCTTGAGGGCGTGTAAAGCCAGCTGTTTTACCATTTGTAACCCCTTGAATATCAAATGAAAGGACACCACACAGGATATATATAAAATATATATGTATTTATTTTCTAACACACTCCTCTGAACTCTTTATGAGATCAGAGGCCAAAGCACATCACAAGATACTTAGTCAGAATATGTTAAGTTGCACAATTTACAGTTAGGCCCTAGGGGCGAAGCAAACCATATATTAAGAAAGTGGTATAAGTACCACGTCACGGGAAACGGAAAGGCCTAGGGCCTAGGGAATCGCTGGGGCTACACTGTCTAAACCTTAGTTTAGAAGTAGGAGGCCCACAGGCGGCGCGTGCAGTGTCTTTACACACACGCGAGAGTCAATACAAAGTCAATGGGAACTTAGAAGTTAGAAAAAGGAGGATTCAGGACACTTCCGGTTTAGCTAGGAGGAAACAACTAAAAACCCAGATACTTGGATAGTCAATACCCTTGGGAGCACCGAAGTACTCGCGTTACCTCACCCACGGACGGGTGGGTGCATAGGTGTGAAGATGTGTCGGGTTTCGTCATTGAAGCCTATGGAGACCTGGAGAAAGATACTGCAGGCGACCAGGAGGAAGATGTCCGGGTGGATCCAAGGGTGGATCGAGGATGAAGAGGACCTGAAAGCAGAGGGGACAGAGTCTGGGTCACTAGCCAGTGACCGGGTGGAACCAGGAAGGAACCAGACGACGTCGAGGAGCAATCAGGTGCAGTCGTGAAGCTTGTCTCTTCAGCCACGCGGACCAGGAGGCATCGAGGATGACCAGGTGCTGGAGGCGAGCTGTCCCACGAAGGTTCTCTCAGATGGAGGGGTCGACTGCCGGATTGGAGTCAACAAGTCTTGGCAAAGGCAACCCATGCAGGATTCAAAGAAGGCTTCTGGTGCAGACCAGCAAGGCCTGAGGTGCCTCACCTTTGCTGGGAAGCAAGGGCCAGTCTGGAGCAACCAGACCAGCGAGTTGGTTCAAAAGGATTGTCGTCACAGAGGCTACTAGCCAACGGGCCAGCAACCGGACAACACATCGAGCAGAACACAAGCAGAAGGGCCCCACGCAGAACTGGTGGAGTGTGGAGGGCTGATCTTCGGTGCAGGTGGAGCTCGGATTCGGGGCTTCTCAATCCCCAGTGCACAGCTTCAAGGATACCTCAGGAGCTGCACAGTTAGCAAGTTGCAGGCTTTCCAAGATGTCCGATCCCACGTGTCTCGTCACCTCCACGGATCTCAGCTATGCTGCAGTCGTGAAGAGCGGGTCAGAGAGGTCTGGAAGTCTGGGTCTTGTCAGGCTCTGTGCTCGGGTTCCGGCAGGAACGTCGACAAAGCAAGCCGTTGATTTGCTGGATGGTGCCTGGTTGCCCAGGGTGGTCACTCCTTGGCCACAAGAGAGATTCTTCAGTCTTCAGCTTCAGCAGAACGTCGAAGGCCCAGAGTTTCATGTCAAGTTTCAGTTCAGGATCAAATCTAAAGTCTCAGGACTCAGCTCCTACTTTTATACAACTAAAAGGGGCTGGATTACTTTCTAGGTGGTTACAACCCCTTTCCTTTGTGCAGTTTCGCGCTGGGGCTGGAGTGCCCCAGCAACCGGTCTGAACTGGGGTATGGATGGAGCACCTAATGTGCCCCAGGCATGTCTCTTTCTATTCAGCCCTCCCTGTCCCAATACACAAAGTCCTGTCTGGGCTGGTGCTCGCACCTCTCCAGGCAGGAAACCTATTGTCCAAACCTCCGTGACTGGAAGGACTCCCAGCAGCAGGAGGTCAGACTTGTGTCTGTGGCAGGAGCGTCCATTTTGTGACGCTGGGGCTCTGGTTAACTTTAACCGGGATAGTCAGCACTAACATGTCTTCTCCCTTTAGAAGGGTGGAATGCTACCCCCGTCGCCAGAATTGGCGAGGGGGTAGTATTCCAAAGCGCATGACACCTTACACAACATGTTTGGGTAAACCCAAACCAGAGTTAGCATTTAACCGCGAGGTTCATAATGCACTTAAGAGTATATGGTATGGCAATATCATAGAACAGCTATAAGGACATGGTTCTGAAAGCTGCAGACAGGCTTAGCTCATGCAAGAGCACCACCTCACACATAACCAAGCACTCTGCCTCCAGGATTGTTAAGGCCTGCCATAGGAGTGACTTATAGGTTACTGTGTGTCTATATATAAGGGTAGATATAGGAATACTATACCTAAGCAAGGGATGATTACACGACCTTGCCCCAGCTGAGTGATCAGTCAGTTGTGTCAGTTTGAGTGGCCAGCCAGGGGTGGCATAATACATGCTGCAGCCCCTGGTATGCCATGGTTACACCTATGCCCTGGGCACCTATGGTGCACTTGTACAGGGGCTGATAAGGTGAACCTATTCCCAATTGTGGATGTACCTAGAGTACATGGTTTAAATTTAGAGAGAGTGCATCTGGGCTGTGGGTCTGATTAGCAGGCCCACAGCCACATCTAAGTCAAAAACCAGTAAAGCAAAGCAAAAAGTGAGGGTGACCATAGGAAGCAGACCCTACTCTCCTACAGCTTCTGCCAAGTTTTTGAGCACATTTGACCTGACAGCAGGCTACTGGCAAATCAGGTTAGCCGAGGATGCCAAAGCCAAAACTGCTTTCTCAACCCCAGGAGCTCATTACCAATTTGTGTTGATGCCCTTTGGCTTGAAGAATGCACCTGCCAGTTTCCAAAGGTTGGTGAACCAAGTCCTCACTGGGTTGGATGACTTTTGTGCAGCTTATCTAGATGAAATTGCTGTCTTCAGCTCCACATGGGAGGATCACCTGATCCACTTGAAGAAGGTTTTAGAGGCCCTACAGAAGGCAGGCCTAACTATCAAGGTCACAAAGTGCCAGATAGGGCAGAGTAAGGTTGTGTACCTGGGCCACCTTGTAGGTGGCGGTCAGTTTCAACCACTGGAGAGTAAGATCCAGACCATCAAGGACTGGGCTCCTCCAACCACACAGACACAGGTCAGAGCTTTCTTGGGCCTGTCTGGTTACTACAGAAAGTTTGTTAAGAATTATGGGTCCACGCCAGACTTACCTGAGAGCAGCGAGGGGGTCCACGAACGCCGTTTCCACTGCCAGAGAGTCAAACAAGGCATTTCATCGCGCCGCCGCCCCGGGACCACAGTTCCCGGAAGCCTCAGCGGCGGCGCGCACCAGTGACCTCACACCAGCGCCCGGAGGCGCTTAAATCCGCGCAGAGGTCGGCGGAGCTTGGGGACCACGCCAGACTTACCTGAGAGCAGCGAGGGGGTCCACGAACGCCGTTTCCACCGCCAGAGAGTCAAACAAGGCATTTCATCGCGCCGCCGCCCCGGGACCACAGTTCCCGGAAGCCTCAGCGGCGGCGCGCACCAGTGACCTCACACCAGCGCCCGGAGGCGCTTAAATCCGCGCAGAGGTCCGCTCCGCAGGACGCGAGCGGGACGCCCGGGGCGAAGCCCGGGCAAAGGGCGGGCCCTCTACGGCCCTCATCGGCAGGAAGAGGCAGGGGCAGGGCCTGACCCCCTGTTTCACCAGAGACGCGTCCACAAGTAAGATCTAGTTGCTCTGTTGTTTACCGTGTTACATATATGGCAACTAAAAAGAAACCTGCTGTTGTGCCCGCTAATACCATGGATAACTATGTTGTGCAAACTGTAAAGAAAATAAACGAACAAAGGAGGGAATCACTTGGGCTAAGCCAGTCACCAGATTTGCGCAGGTTAAGCCCTACCTTACCTATGTCAGCAGAGGATAGTCCTTTTGTGATGGTGGACACAAGGGTTTCAACTAATGATTCACCAATGATTGAATCTGACAGTCAGCCACTGATCACGTTAGTATCCCCTGTTATTTTGGATGTAGACTTTGATAGCGTTATTGATTCAGACCCAGACACTGTTACTGGTCCTGTGGAGAGCGATTTACCTCTAATAGAGCACACACCTCGACCTGTGCGTGCCTGTGTGAAGAATCAGCGGAAACAGGGTGGTCAAAGACCAAGAGCGAAAAGGAAAAGAACATTATCTCCAGGTTCCTCGAGAGATCCCCTAAAGGCAGTAGGGGACGGGACTGTAAGAAATAAAGGAGAGGATGAATTGTTTGCTAAACTGCTTGAGGTTGTAGAGGGTAAACTTATCGAAATTGTAAAACCTCTGATCTCTAAAATAGATAAACTCCAGGCGGAAGTAAAAAGACTTGGAGGTATGCAAACTAAGCTGACGGAGGAAATAGGTAGTCTCAATACTTCATTATCAACAAGAAATATTATAGAAGGGGTTGATCATGCCGGAGAAGGGATACCTGGTGTGTTGACTGATCCAGCCCATACGTCGGCCCCCAAAGTTAATCATAATATTACAACAGTAGAAGGGTGCCCGTTGATAGTTAATATCCCACAAGCACAAGTCCACGGTACTGACCCTCTGCAATTTATTGAGGAAGCTTCACCTGTTGTATTAGTGTTAGCTAATGTACCCCAGTTGGATGACGGTATCATCGAGTCAGCCAGCTCTCTGAGTAGTAAGGCCCTTCACTGGCTCTCTGGTAATATGAGGTTAGCGCCTGGTGGGTTACAGCAACTGGCGCATGATATCAAAGCAGTTAAACGTATTCCCTGGATAGGGAATCGCCCCAAAAGATTTAAAGGGGATTGCGTGGCGATAACATTTGCACATCCCAATATACTTCCTAATGTTTTAACACATATTTTCCCACCTCAGCGTAGAAGAGGTACGGTGGTTCCCCTAACACTAAAATTTTTCCATGGGGAACAGCAAAACGTAACCCTACCAAAAACGCCAGCATTAGGATGGGATAACAATTTGATTAACAACCTGAACTTGCATAACCGCTGGGCATCCCCCCTAGTCCCAAGTCTGCTATTGCACAATAGATTTGATGCCCTGTCTGGTCTTAACAACTGCGATTGACAAGAGGTCAGACATGAGTCTGTCGCAGTGGTTGCAGGAGTAGATTTACATCAGCCCTTAATTACAACCGGTAGTATACTGCCTAAGTCTGTGGGTACATCCTGCAATACCCTAGTGGGGGCGTCAACAACTTGCCTTATTGCCAGTTGGAATATAGCAGGACTAGTTTCTAAATTAAATGTACTAGGGTGGCTAGAACTAATTAGAACATTTGATATCTTATGTTTGCAAGAGACCTGGTGTTTAAATTTTAAGGGCCTCGATGGTTTTGTAGCCTATGAGTTACCAGCAGTGGCAACTACCTCAGGGAGGGCCAAAGGTGGTTTGCTAACTCTGATTTCTGTGAAAATGCGAATCCGGGTGAAGGAACATATTACTGTGGGCAATAATTCCCAATTGCTATGGTTAGCGGATGATGCAGGCAAAAACATTCTGTTGATTAATATGTACAATAATGTTTTTGATGCCAGTAGATATACGGTTATTTTAGAACTTGATGTCGCAATCAAACAATTGATGAAAGCCTCCAATACGGTTTTTGAATACATATATGTTGGAGATTTTAATATTTCTGTTTGCCCTCTCTCTAATCAAAGGTTGTGTGGTACTTTGAATCGTGTTGGAGAGCCAGCTACGCACTTCCAACACAATACATATGGAGAAACTTTGAACTCTTTCCTACTCGCCTATGATCTAGAGATTTTAGAGATTGAACAGGACGGGAAGGGTGATAGTTTGCCAACCTTTGTGGGGCGAGGGGCGAACACTGTGATTGATTTTATTTGCATGTCTTCCGAATTAGCTGATTTTAGTTCTGATGTCAAGGTTGTAGATCATATGGTTAGTGACCACAACTGTCTTGTTATTGAAACTAGGTTTTGGGAAGCTTGTATAATTCCAGATAGTAGTGCTATTTTAAACATTGAAGTACATAGGCCGAATGGATTTAGAATAAGGTGGGCAGGGGATAAGGCTGAAGTAACTTCAAATTGCATTATCTCCTGTTGTTTAAATGATATTACTTCTATTATTGATGAGAAATCAAACATGAAGGCCTGTATTTCCCACTTTACAAAAATCAATGTTTTTATTAGTAGTAAGTTTACTAGGTCTGCTGGAAATTTCAACTACAAAGCTAGGGGATGGTTTGACAATGCATGCACTGTGGCATTGAAGACATTAAAAAAAGCATTATCCACCAAACCTAGAGATAAAACAGTTGTAGTTAAGCTTAGATCTGACTATAATTTAGCTCTTAGGCAAAGGAAAGATGAACTACGTGAGGAAGCTTGGGAGCGATTTGATCTAGCGGCTGTATCGAATAATTGTACGCTTTTTTGGGCAGCAGTAAATAGCCCTTTTTTAAGAGATGATAAACTTCCCATGTTAACCTCAAACGTGGGTAAGGAATCATGGGTACAGCATTTTTCTGCCATTTTTAACCCCGATATGGTAACGTTGCCGATAAGTTGCTCTTGGCCAGTACTTAATTTAGATATCACCTTACAGGAGGTCCTAAGTAGCATCAGGGCTAGTAAGGGCGGTAAGGCCCAGGGACCCGATGGTGTACCAGTTGATGTATACAAATTTGCGCCCGAGACTTGGGGGCCAGTACTAGCCAAAGTTTTTAATGCTGCTGTTCGCTATACTATTCCGTGTACCTGGTCCGAATCTATAATAGTTCCAATTCATAAAAAAGGGGACCGAGGAAACGCCAAAAACTACCGGCCAATCTCGTTGTTGGATTCGTCGGTCAAGATCATGAGCCGTGTACTCCTCGTCCGATTGGAAAAATGGGCAGAGTCTAACAAAATAATGACAGACTGCCAATATGGGTTCAGGAAAGGGAGGGGTTGCATTGAACAATGCTTAAATCTGGAGCTACTGATCGGGAAATACACCCGTGCAAAAAAGGGTTCACTTTACCTCTGTTTCGCTGATCTGAGCAGCGCTTTTGACCTGGTGGATCACGCCATACTATGGACTACCTTGCTAGAAATGGGAGCACCCAGGGAAATTATATATTTCCTGGCCCGTTTATACGAGAGGCTTAGCTCGAGTGTCCGGTATGGGCCTTCGGGCGAATGCACAGATAAATTTAAGGTCAGGAGAGGTATTAGACAAGGGTGTGTATTGGCACCCTTGCTCTTCACTCTGTTTATTAATGAAATAGACTTGATCTTACAGAGGGCGCCAGCTGACGCACCTAGAGTAAACACAAGTACCATCCCCGTGTTACTCTATGCGGATGACGCTGTGTTGCTCTCTAGGACTCCCCGGGGTCTACAGCTTTTGATAGATAAATTTGTGGCCTTCATTGAGAAAAGAAAGTTGGTCATTAATAAAAGCAAGACATTTGTGATGGAGTGCGGAGCTAGTAAGGTAAAAATTAAAAAGCCCTACAGGTATCTCATTGACGGCCAAGTGGTGCAGTCTGTGGAAAACTTCTGCTACCTGGGAGTTAACTTTTCCAAAAATGGCCACTGGGATGTCGAGCACAAGGTGGTGCGCGACAAAATGATCAGGAGTGCCAATGGAATATTTGCTTTTGCAAGTAAATTAGGTAGTAGAAGGCCTAAAGAAATGCTTAAGATTTTTGAAGCTAGGTGTCTCTCGGCTGCCCTCTACGGAGCAGGGGTTTGGGGGGTATCCAGGGTAGAATCCCTACAGGTAGAAGAAAATATGTTCCTGAAAAAATTGCTGTGTCTCCCGACCTCTACTGCTAATAGTTTGGTCCATAAAGAACTAGGAATACACCATATAAACGATCTATTACTGTTGAGACCTTTGATGTTGTGGCGTTCAGTCTGGATGAAAGACGAAACCTCATTTAATAGGGCCATCATTGAGGATTGTTTACGCCTAGACTATTTTCTTAAAATCCCATGGATCAAGTACACAATTGATTCTTTCTCTAGTGTATTTGGGCTTAACGTTACATTAGATCACTGTTCTGCCTCGGATCTCTCTAAGGAGAGTCTGAAATCAATTTTCTTAAATCATTGTGCAGAAAGACGAGCTACGGATGATCTTAAACTTTCCACTTGTATACGTTATAACCATTTGAATGAATTTGTGGGCCTACACCCTTACCTCATCCAGGTGACTAAAGGGCAACACCGGTTTGTTCTCACCAGGATGAGGATGGGTACGGTCCACCTATTGGTTGCATTCCCTGAGATTAAGAAGCGCCCTACTGGTCCATGTCGGTGCGACAATATTTTGGAACAAAGCACAGAGCACTTTCTACTTATATGTAACCTGTATAGCGAATGTCGTAAATTCTTTTTAAAACCTTTATTTATCAAATTTGGAGCAAGAACTGTTAAAGCGGCAATGAAATTACTTTTTAACTTGCATCACCCTGACATCTGTTTTTACACGGCTAGTTTTTTACTTAGGGCCATCAGCTATAGGAAATGCATGATTTTTTAAACATATTTATCAAATTTCTTATTCCATCTTATTTATTGGAAAATTTTTAAGTGTGTCATTTGATTGTTATATGTATCTTACTGTATTTGTAGCTGATTGCGATTGTCAAAGTGTATTTTCTTTTAACATGTATTGTATGTATGTACTTTTATGGACATGATTTACATGCTTCCGAATAAAGTTTTTTGAATTGAATTGGGTCCATTGTGACACCACTTAATGACTTGACCTCAAAGAAGATGCCAAAGAAAGTTCAGTGGACAGTAAGCTGTCAAAAGGCATTTGACGACCTGAAGAAGGCCATGTGCTCTTCACCTATTCTGAAGAGTCCTGATTACTCCAAAGAGTTCATTTTTTTGTTTGTATATATTTTATTAGCATTTTTTAAACATTGTAATTATATTTAATACAGATAACGACAGTCATCAGAAGATGAAAGAAGAGGTAAATGATAAACGCACATCCTCTGCAATTTTCACAATTTCACGACAGGTACATTTTACAATAGCGATGCAAAAGAAGACTGCGTATGCATAACGACTTTCCAACAAACAAATCGTTAATTATTGATACACTGTGTCTTATACTCCATCATGGGTGTTGACGTCAAGCGTTAGTGACAGCTCTAGGGAAGACATGATGATGCATCGCCGTTTGGGGTTGTGTGTTTCCCCTGGAGTTTTGTGTTCCCTGTCCATTCCTTGCAGGCAGTGTACAATGTGTCATGTACCATTGGTGCTTGTGAAAAGATCAGGGCGTCATTTATAGTGTAGTAACTGATAATTTGTATGCCAATTTAACTGTGTCGTGCTAACGGGGAAGTATCCCGGTTACATGTCGTAACCGTTATGGAAACAGGAAAACAAAATAGAATAGGGAATAAGAGAAGGTAAAAAGGTGAGGCATAGTAGGAAAGAAGGAACTTCCTCAGATATACAAGTAGGAAAGGGGAAGCTGTAAGAAGATGAGTACTTGTGATGAAATTAGAGTGAGGTAAGAGCGCCAGTGCGATTTGCGAGGCGTCAATATACGATTTTAGGGGCAGGTCCACTAGGTCTTAGCATGGTCACTGGTTATGTCCAGTGTGTGGGGCGAGTTCCCTCCCTGAAGGAGGGGGGGTGGGGGGCAGCGTGCGATTGCGCAGTGTTCAAGAGGTCAGTAATATCAGGGGGCAAGTGGGTGTCTGGTATGTTGTGCAAAATGTTCTCGCGGTGTTGTTGCGCTGCTGTGTTATGCGACGTGTCTTGTATCCTCACAGGGGAGAGGGTGTCGGGCGCGGGGTAACTGCTTCGGCCCATGCGTATGGTCAGTTCAGAGAGTGGATCTCTTCTCAAGTGATTCCTTGTTCCAGACTTGCTCGCTGGAAGGAGTTCAGGGTGTCATCCCAGTGCTGCGCAATGGGGAATTTCCTTAGCCCTGCCGTCTCTTCTCGGCGCAGTACCGTTCCTTCCGCCCTCGCCCAATTAGTGAAAGAGGTGTGCCAGTGCCGGATATGTGGGGGTTCATTGCTCTTCCAGCGCCTGGTAAGCAAGTGCTTAGCCGTAACAAGGCCCAGGTCCCAGAACCTCGCTGGTACCTTATTTAGCTTGGTTCTTTTATAGAGCCCTAGGATGCAGGCTTCCCATGTGTGCGGTATGTTCTCTGCAGTGCACCGTGTCAATAGTGTTGTGATCATTTCCCAGTATGACTGTATATTGGGGCACAGCCAAAGCATGTGCAAGAGATCTGCTCCCACCAGTGAGCATCTCTGACATGCCGTGTTAGTGACTGAAAAATATCTGTTGATCTTGTCCGGTGTTAGGTACGCTCTGTGCAAGATGTAGAATTGTATGGTCTTGAAGCGGGAGTTACGTGGGACGTTGACTGGGCTATTCAGTACCATTGTCCATTCTTTGTCCGTCCAGTCAATCCCCCTATCCGCCGCCCATTTGTCTCTCAGTTGTTGAGTAGTGTGTTGTGTATGCACCAGTAAGGCCTGTGCTAGCCAGTGCACCACGTGTGCGCCCTTCCCCATGACATGTAGGTATTGTATGAAGTGGTGCATTGGCGGTGCCTCAGACATGTCACCCCAAGCATCTGTCAGCGTACACACTAGGGACGCGTGTAGAAGAAACTGTCCGGCCGGCAGGCCTGTGCCCACAGTGAGCTCTGCAAAAGGGAGCAGAGCTCCGTTCTCGTACAGGTCTCCCAGTGTCTCCACTCCTGCCTGCGTCCATCTGTCCAGCGTGATTTCCGTGACTACTCCGCCTTCTCTGGGGGTGCCCAGCAGGGGGAGCACTGGGGCGTACGGTCTCGTCATGCGGGTCAGTCTTAAGCTGCGCAGAAAGCACCTGCGTGCCACCGCTAGGTGTATTTGTGTAGGGCAGAGAGTCTTAGTTAGAGGGTGGAACAATGTGCAGATTTGCGTATGGGTCCAGGTAGTGGTGTCTGTGGCCGTATCTGTCAAGTTCCTGCTGTCCAGCCATCTCGACACCCACTGCATTTGTGCCGCCAAGTAGTACAGTTCCAAGTTGGGGACTGGGAGGCCCCCAGCTTCAGTGGGTGAATATAGCTTCGCCAGCGCCACACGGGGTCGTCCTGTGTTCCAAATAAGGCAGCGGAGTAAGGTTTCCAGCTCGCGAAACAGTCTGGCATGGACGTAGTTCGGGATGTTGGCGTAGTAATACAATAGTCGTGGTAGGACTATAATTTTCGTCAGCGCCACGTGGCTTGGCACATTCAAGGGCAGGGTTTTCCAGAAGGATACCTGCGCTCGCAAAGAAGAGATCGCTCTCATCAGGTTCCCCTCCAGTATGTCCGTCGGGTTCCTGTATATGTGTATTCCCAGGTACCTGAATGTAGTGGGATACCAGTTAAGCCTTTCGCCTCCTATTCGTACGTCGCACTCGGGCGTATCCGGGCCAAATGAGTATGTGTCCGATTTGGCCCAGTTGACTCTTAAGCCTGACATGTCCTCAAAGGACCGAAATATGTCAGTTAGAGCCCTCGGAGTGCAGGTTAAATCCCAGACGTATAAAAGTAGATCATCCGCGTAAAGCGAGACCGCATGCATTCCATCCGCCATCGGGATTCCCCATTCCTCCCCCCGTGACCTCAGTATCGTAGCTACGGGTTCCATAGCCATGGAAAACAGCAGTGGGGACAGGGGGCAGCCCTGTCTGGTGCCCCTTCGCACCCTGATGGCATCTGAGAGGAGTCTGCCCGTGGGTACGCGGACGGTGGGGCGCTGGTATAACAAGTCCACCATATCGGTGTAGCCGTCCCCAAGGTCATATTTATCCATCACTGCCGCCAGGTATTTCCACTCCACTGAGTCAAATGCCTTTTCGAGGTCCAGTACGAGGCACCCCGATCTCGGCCATTGGCGAACAGCGTATTCCTGCACTCGAAACAGCCTGCGAATATTATTGGATGTGCTACGTGTGGGCACAAAGCCATTCTGGTCACGGTGTACCAGTGGCGGGACCAAAGGGGCCAGCCGCTGTGCTAGGGTTGAGGCGAGTATTTTATAATCTGTATTCAAGAGAGCTAATGGGTGATATGAGCCCATGTGTGCACCATCCCTGCCGGGTTTGAGTATTGAAATTAGGTTGGCTTCATTAAGCATCGGGGGAGGGAGGAATCTTCCGTGGCCGCCGCATACACTTTTAGCAGCTCGGGAATAAGGATATCCGAACAGGCTTTGTAGAGCTCGGCGGGTAGGCCGTCGGGCCCGGGGGACTTGCCATTGGACAGGTTGAAAATGGCGGTGCGGACCTCCTCAGATGTGAGCGGGGCCCGAGCTCTTCCTGTTGTGTGGTGGTCAATTGCTGCATTTGTAGAGTCGAAAGGTACTCCACAATATCAGTCTGGGGGACCCTGAGGCGGGAGCCATATAACCGTTTGTAGTGCTCCGTGAAAGCATCATGTATTTTAATCTGCGTGTACACTGTCGCACCTCCATCTATATCTATCGCCGACACTGGCGCTGCACGATCTTCCTGTTTAATCAGCCAGGCTAGCAGTTTACCAGGTTTATCGCTGAGGTGATGTGTGCGCGCTGAATGAGCTGCGTAATTAAGATTGCAAAGCCGGTCTAGTAGTCTTGTGTGTTCTGCGCGTGCCACTAGCAGGGGGCCGTCAGCGCCGCCCACAGTGTCCTGTTCTCGCTGTAGCATGTCCGTCTCCACCGTGTCAAGTCTTTGTCTAATTGCTTCTGCATACATCCCTGCGTGCCCAGGCAGTGTCCACTGATCACCACTTTGTAAGCGTCCCATTCGACCTGGGGGGAGGAAGCTGTGCCCGAGTTGTCCTCGAAATATTGCGTTGTTTGTGTAAGGAGGGAATTTCGGAAAGGTGCATCCAGCAAGAGTGCTGGTTGCAGCCTCCAGGTGGGGATGGGTGGGTGCGGTCTTTCCCATGCAATGTCTAGTGTATGTGGGTTATGGTCTGAATGGGTGCGGCCTAGGTATTGTGTGTCAATGATGTGGGGCTGCAGATCAGCGGAGACCATGTACCTATCCAATCGCACGTGTAAGGCATGTGCTCCGGAATAATATGAATACACCTTAGTTGTGGGGTTGCGCGTGCGCCAGGCATCGTGTAAGTCCCATTGTGCGGCCCAGCTTTTCAGCGCTCTCATGGCCCCGTGCGCAGGTGTGCCGGTCTGAGGTGGGGAAGAGCGATCCAATGTTGCGCCCAAGATACAGTTATAGTCTCCCCCCAAAATCCATGAGACGCCATGCCATGGCGCCAGTGACGGCGAGAGTCGTGTGAAGAAATCTCCCTGATCTGTGTTTGGAGAGTATAAGGAGGCCAGAACCACCGGTTGTCTATCTAGGCGGCCATGAACTACCACAAATCTGCCATCTGGGTCAATATGTTTGTGTGACACTGCCAAAGGGGTCCCAGGTCGGACCCACAGTAGCGTTCCCCGAGCGTATGAGGAGTATTCTGTGGCATATAACTGTCCACGCCACCTTCGGTGTAGCGCGCTTACTTCTGTTTTGTTCAGATGTGTCTCTTGCAAGAGTGCAATATGTATCCAGTGTCGTTTCAGGTAGGAGTATATCTGATATCTACGCGATGGCGTGTGCATTCCCCTGACGTTACAGGTGCATATTTTTATCTCAGCCATGTCGTTCATCTACGTGACTCCCACACCCTCCATCCACCCCCGGACCTCCCCACTCCACCTCCCCCGAACCTCCCACATCTCCCCTGCCTCATATCCATATTTAGGTGTAGCCACAGTGGCGCGCAATTCTCACAGTAGCAGGAGGGGTGAGGGTATAATAACACAACAGAACAAGAAAGGTCAAAACAATAACAGATGCTAAAAGGTCAGTTGCTAAACATGCCGCCGTCCACACTGTCAAAAGTGACAACAAATCTTACAGTTCTGGGAGGTGTTGGGCGCTAGGTGCCGGTGTGGCGGTTCAGCAGCGTTTGCCACAGAAAGGGGGGATGGTTCCCCATCCCGGGCCGTGGAATATAGGCCACAGGTATCAGGTGTCGCAAAGAGTGCCTTGGAACAGTTCTTTTAATACGCATCTGTCCGTCTCAAGTCTCCAAGGGAGAGACCTCACAGGAGCATAGGATCCCAGTCATTCCGGCCACCAGTAGTCAGCGGTCAGCTAGTGGGATTGGGGGAAAAATGTCACTAGTGTTGTACACTCACAGTATTTAAAGTTCCGGATTATTACTCACTGTGTCTCGGTATTGTAGCCCCCCACGTGTCGGGAGGTCTAGTTTCCATCATCACTCGGCTCCACTCACACCATGATGAGCTTGTCAGCCACTCTCAAGACATCTCTGACCACAAGTCACTCATAGACATGCTGTCTTGTCCTTCAATTGAGTAGGTCAGCTGTCTGCGGCGTAACATCAGGCGGGTCCACGGATAACTGGGAGTCAGATATTCCGTAAATAGCTTCATCGTCGCTCGGAAATGCACGTGGGCTAGCATTCAAGACAGAGGACGGTGTCGGGGAACTGCTAATTTCCGTGACCTTGCGTAGTGCATCTTGCTGTTCCAGGAGAACCAGGTCCGCGGGTGGGGACCGTGTTGTTGCGTCTTGTGTTTGGTGAGGAGTGGGTGATTTGCGCCTGTTGCGTCACTGTGATCCACGTGAGCGTGATGTTGTGGCCGTTCCCTGTGTGAATCGGGGTGTCTTGTCCACGCCGCCATCTAGCCAGGCCTCGACTTCCTCGGGGCTAGTGAAAAAGTGTGCCTTGTCCTGTGCCACCACTCTCAATTTGGCAGGGAAGAGGAGGGAGTATTTCAGTCCCAACTGTCGCAGCCGTCGTTCCACTGCAAGGAATGAGTGTCTCTGGCGTTGTACTTGAACTGTATAATCAGGGAAGAGCATTATTTTAGCGTTGTCAATTTGGATCTCTCCGAGCTTTCTGGTTTCGCGTAGGATTGTATCCCTGTCTCTGTATTTGAGGACGCGTAGGAGCAGCGGTCTGGGGTTGGAGCCCGTTGGAAGTGGTCTCGTGGGTACGTGGTGTGCGCGCTCTACCACGAAATATGGCGACAGCGTGCCTTCTGGTAGTATGGCTCTGATCCAGTCCTCCACTCTTTGTGTGGGGTCCGTCCCCTCCCATTTCTCCGGCACGCCCACGAGTCTGATGTTGTTTCTTCATGCCCGCCCTTCTGCGTCCTCTGCACGGTCCTCCAAAAAGTCGACTCTGTTCAGAAGATCTTGTATATGTTTGTCTGTCTGAGTCACCCGGGGCTCCAGGTCTGCTACCATGCCCTCCAGAGATTTAGTGCGGTCCGCCAGTTTTTTGTGATCGGCCCTAAGGTGGTTTAAGTCTATCGCTACACTGTCAATCTTGGTCTCTTGGGAGGTACGAGTCTGTTGAAGTGACTACTCCAGGCGCTCCATGACTGCCAGCACATTGTCCAGTCTCGTCGCCACATGGTCGGCGTCCATGTGTGGGATCGGTTTATCCACCCTCCCCTTCGAGGAAGCACCTCCGGTGCCAGTACGTGTCTTCACGCCCCCAGACATGGGCGAGACGGCGAGTGGAAACGTCCGTTGTATCCGAGAGGGTCCACTCTTGGGGGGGCCACTCCGCCACACCCCGCTGTGAGGAAGGGCACTCGTGTTTGATCACTTCGGGGGGCTACCAGGGCTCGCCCAGTGCATGCGTCGCCGATTCTTGCCCCTCAACAAAACCCAGCGAGTGGAGCTTGTGTGTTGGCCTACTGATCGGGCAGGAGCTGTTAGTTATGGCGATCTAGGAGCGCCCTGGGTCAGGGCCTCATTGCTGTGTAGCTTCACGATGATGCAGCATTCGGCACGACTCTTCCAGTTCTCTCTCCTGCGTCGGGGCCGTGTCAGGCCAGTCCCCTAGTCCCCACTTCCCCTGGGGGTGCGCAGGCCAGCCTCCGCCTACAGCAACCGGCTTCGGGGGGGGGCTTCGGGCGCTCGGTGAGATAATTTCAGCCCAGCAGAGCGGTGGAGCGCCCCGGTATTGTAGAGGCTCTGGCAAACCGGTGCTGCGTGTCCGCCTCTAGTCCCCAGTTACCAGGAAGTGCAGATATTCTGGGGCATGAGGGCCCTTCTCCTGGCCCAATCTCTCAGCGGGAGCCTTCTTCTACTGTGGTTGTGCTGTTCCGAGCAGATCAGCAGGCCTCAGTGGTGGTGTGAGGGGGGATCAGGCGTACTCCTTTTGTGGTACTGAAAATTTTGGACCTGTGTCATAAACATATTCGTCTCATGACAAATTTGATATCAGCAGGCCGAGAATGACTAGTGGACTATGCACAAGCATTTTCGTCATATTCGAGTGACGAAATCACCCTGTATTCTGAGTTTTCGCCCAGAACCCTCGGGTTCCATTTTGTGAATGGCAGCCATTTTGTGATTGCCCTCACATAGGCCGGTGACTAAGGCCAAAAACAAGCCTGAAGGACACGTACACCTTCACTGACTCCTGCACGACCTGGGCAAGCTGACTCCACTGCTCAAGGCAAAACCTGTTTGGTCAGTTCCTCTCCCAGTGGCCGATCGAGATAGTATCAAAGCACAACATGCCATAAACCTTTCATCACACACAAACCCTTCCACATCTTACACACACCTGCCTCTGTTTCTTTCTTTATGACTTGCTTTACGAGGAGGAGGCGCCCGTTTTTATTGGGGTTTTGTCGATATCTGATGAAAATACTGGGCCTTGCCGGGTAATTGATTGTGGGCTGAACAAACTGAAATATGGGCTTGTCATCATGACTCTGCTTTTTCTTTGTATTGAAAATATGTGAATGGTCAACTGTAAAAGAAGGAATGTTTGCCTGAAGCATAATATTTTGTATAAAAAGAGAAGGCTGGCTTTGTAAGATTGAGCAGTCTCCTGAGAATATACACCGTGTTGTACTTCTAGGACGCCTGTTACTTGGTTGCAGCCAATAAACTCGATCTTTGACTTCACCTAGAAGACTCTAGAGTTTCTGTAGTCTGAAACAGGAAGAACAACCCGAAGTCCTAGGGTGTGTCCCTGGCACCGCTGGGTTCTGAAAAACCCAGTACTTCAGTTGGCGCCCAACGTAGGGCGATATCAGCGGTACCGGTCCAAGCCAGAGGTTCGGGAGGAGCTTCGTGTGAAAATTCTGGAGGAAGGCCGCCACTCCATCGACCCCTGCATGTCGACGTGGTCCAAAAGTCTTTGCTGCGAGGTTCCCCGCTTCCCGACGGCTACGAAGGACTGCTGCCCTGACTATCGCCCTGTTTTGGACCCTTGATGATTGGTAGAGTTAAACGATAGACGAGTCTTCTGGTGACGTCATCGATACCTCAGTTAAGTATAAGTGGAGCGCCTCCCAGTCCTTAGTTTGGTTCTTAGTTTGGGTATCCCCTTGGGATCTTTGATTTGGAACTTGCAAGTACCAAAGCCGAGGGACTCGTGTATTCACAAGACTATCGTATTCGATAATCCTTTGAAGTATGAAGCTAGACTAGAGAGCGAAGATGCCTGGTCTTAGCAGACTAGGAAACTTGTTTTGTCTTGGTTGTAATAGGGATTCCCGATTGGAGGACTCGTGTCCGGTTTCTCCGATTGGAACTCCAACCTATGAGCCCTACGTGAAACACGGCGTGGGCCCCATCACGTATAATGAAGTATGGATCCGATACACCAGAAAGTATGGTGTTTTAAAATGGCCCCAATATGGTAGTTTTGACACAGAGATACTAGATAATCTAGAGGTTAGAGTTTTTAAGAAGAAAGCCCGGCCGGCGATGTTTGACTCTTTCCGCCTATGGGGAAAGGAAGCCAAACAGAAAGAAATTAAATTAGCTAAAAAGAATAAAAGAGAAAAGGGTATTTCGACAATGCAAGCTGCTATGCAATATAAAGATAATGAGGAAGAACAAGCAGGTGAACAGTTGCACAAGCAACGTAAAATGGCGATCGATAAATGCTATCCAGTTTTGCCACCTCTCCAGCAGGATACAGCACGAGAACTTGAGAAAGATCCTTTAATGTCTCATTTATTGAGTTCGCCACCCCCTATGCGCAGAGTGCTACTGCACCTCCGCAACCTTTAGTTGTGCAACCTCCGGTTGTTGTGCCCCAGGTTCTTCCACAACCGCCAGCTCCTCTTCAGTTGGCTCCTACTGCTACGGCTCAGCCTCCTCAAGGGCCGCTGACTTTGCTACCTGCTCCCCCTGTACTTCTTACGACTTTGCCTGCTGCATCGACTGCCTCTACTGATATTCCTACTGTTACTGCATCTGCATCTGCATCTGCCTTGCCTCACTCTGCTTTTACTCCTGTTCTTTCGTCAACTTCTCCTTCTGTTCGACAGAGAATGACTAACACTGTTGCTAGTCTTCTGTATCCTCTTTTTGGGGCAACTAGTATGACCCCTGTTTCAACGAGCAAACAATTGCGTAGTCAACTGCCCGACTCTAGAGAGCGGGAAACATTGAATTATTTGGCACACAAATGGGTTACAGACCCTACGAGATATGAATTAGATTCTGTTATGGATGTCTTCCATCAGTGGGAAGAGCCGAAACAGAGATAGGTTTTCGAGAAAATGTGTAGTTTTCTTTGTGAGGATTTAGAGGAAAATGATTTGGAGCCCAATCCGCCTGAGTTATGTCGTATACGGTTCGAGTTTGCAAAAGGCACAATTGTGGGTCCCGATGTTGAAAAAGCGGTTGCGACATTGTTGTCGTTTAGGAGTGAAGGTGTTTCCCGGTCATTGTTTGAGCATGATCCCTCTGTTAGGAGGAAAGCGAGACAGTACCCCATGAGAGAGGTTCCTCCGGTATGGAAGGAATAAGTACCTGCTGGTCCAAATAATAACCCCCCAGTTGTGCCAGCACATTTTCAGCGTGTTTGGGTACATGTTCCATGGAAGCGAGCTGAAGTATTGGCCCTTAGGCAGACTTTGCCTGATCCCCGTAAAAATCCTGCAGGGTATTACAAGGAATTGTCACAGACTGCAGGCTATTGCATTATGAATTTAGCGGATATAGACATGTTGTTTGGAAATGTTGTTCCACAGCCTTTATGGGGAAAGATTCGTCATGCTGATCATGATCAGGAGTTAGGTGATACATGGGTTAATATTGCTGCTGCTGATGGCAGACAAGTTGGTGGTGCTAAACCCGAACCTTTAGTGGCAGACCTCCCTGGTAGGATAATTACTTACAAGAAGACTTTGATGCCTGCGATGCGAGTGAATTGGGACAAATTGTCTGCATGGAAGCAGAAGAAAGAGGAAACCGTGTCTGATTTCTTTACTAGGTTTGAGGAGACGTTTATCGACCACTGTGGTCAAGATATGAGTACAGAAGGTGGTCAACGGTTGTTCGTTGACAAGTTTGTGCATAATTTGCTTCCCGAGTTGTGTAAGAAATTAAAAGATTCAGAAAGTTTGTGGGCCGTTTCCTCTTCAGCACAGATATTGGCTACTGCGCAGTATTACGAAAACAGGGACAAAGATGAAAGGGATAGAGCAGACAAGAAAACGAAAGAGGTAAAAACCAAGGTTCTTTTACAGCAAGCGTACCCGCCTCGTGGTGGTCAGAGTAACTATCAGCAGCCTCAGCAGTTTCAGAGAAACATGCAAAGGACCGAATATCCTCAACAACGCTTTCCTGTAGGCCCTAATCAGTGTGCATATTGTAAAGAGGAGGGCCATTTTAAAAGTAGTTGCCCTGCTCTGCTACAGCGTATGAATGGTGTTTCTAGCGCAAGAGGTCGAGGTACTCCACAAGCGCCTAGAATAGAGGACGTGGAAATTTCCCCCAGAACGCGCGTTCTTTTCCGCCACAGAATTCAATGAATAGTTTTGATCAGCAGAACAATGCGTCTGGTAGGACGGCTCAGTACTATGCTGATGACTACTATGCAGAAGATGAGAATATGGAAGGTAATGATTGCTAGGACAGCCATAGACAAAGAGAGGGAGTTGTTTCAGTTCCAGTAGATCAGAGTGGACCTTATGTTGAGGTGATTACATCAGGTGTGTCAGAGCCTTTTCTGTTGGATACTGGTGCTACAAAGAGTTCCATTATGCACTCTAAACTCCCTGGCGCACCTTTGTCTGGCGAAAGGAATGTTTCAGTAGGTTTTTCTGGCACCCCGGTTAGGAACCCAATTTCTAGTCCTATGTCACTTTCTGTTGGACCTTGTGAATTAGAAGCACCCCTTATTCTGACAACAGGTTGTGGTGAAAACTTGTTAGGATTGGACCTGTTGAAAAGATTGTATGCAACATTGTATTGTTCTCCTTCGGGAGTACAACTTACACTAGGTAAGAAAGTGGTCTCCCCAATGTATTTGTCGAAGGATAAACTTCCGACAGAATTGTCGCTTCTCCCTGATATTCTTTGGGCTACTGGTCCTAATGATGTGGGTTTTTTGGAAATTGAAAGCCAATGTTAAAATGCCACGAATACCCCAATATAAAATATCTAGTGAAGGTGAAAAAGCGTTGCTAGCGATCATTTATGATTTGATTGAAAAAGATGTAATTGAAGAGACAAGAGGCAACGTTTGCAATAGTCCCGTTTTGCCTGTTTTGAAGCGCACTGACCCTTCCCAGCCACCTGTTTACAGATTTGTAATTGATCTTAGAGAGGTGAATAAAATAGTTGTGCCACAGTTTCCAGTTGTCCCTGATATCACTGCCTTATTAACGATGATTCCAGCTTCCGCCACTTGGTTCTCAGTGATTGACCTGAAAAATGCCTTTTTCAGCATCCCAATTGCCGAGTAGAGTAGGGATATTTTCGGCTTCTGTTTAGGAGCACGAAGCTTCCGGTTCAAACGCGCTCCCCAGGGCTATTGTGAGAGTCCATCGATATATAGTCAGGCTTTAAAAACACAGCTTGATACAATTGTTTTACCTGATGGCGCTACCCTTATTCAGTATGTTGACGATTTACTAATCGCTGCAGATACTGAGGAAATTTGCAAAGAAGCAACGTTGTCATTGTTGCGTCATTTGTCTGATTTACATCACAAAGTGTCCCTTTCAAAGTTACAATATTGTCGACAAGAAGTGACCTACTTAGGTCATCTCTTGTCGAAGGAGGGAAGGAAACTGACCCCAGAAAGAATTCAGGCAATTGCAAAATTGAGTGTGCCAAGGACACAGAGAGAAGTGCGCGCTTTCTTGGGCATTACATCCTATTGCAGACAATGGATACCGAATTTTTCTTTACTGGCCAAACCCTTGGTGGCATTGACCTGTAAAGATACACCGAATCCCCTTCCATGGTCTGAAGATTGTCAGAAAAGTTTTTCCGAATTGCGTGATGCATTGTGTTTGGCTCCTGTGTTGGGTACCCCCGACTACAGTAAGCCTTTTACACTGTATGTCCATGAGAAAGAAGGTTGTGCATTGTCAGTGTTGACACAGTTGTTCGGAAACAAGCAGCGTCCATGCGCGTATTTTTCGTCAACTTTGGACCCGGTAGCTAAAGCATTGCCAAGTTGCTTAAGAGCCACGGCGGCAGCAGCTGTTTCTATTCGGCAGTCTGCTGGTTTAGTGATGAATAATACATTGGTTGTGATGGTTCCACATGCAGTGGACACGTTGTTAAATAAGACCAAGACACAGCACTTAACTAGTGCTCGATTGTCAGGTTATGAGTGACACTTTTAGCGAGCCATGTGCACATAAAGAGATGCAACACGTTGAATCCAGCCACGTTGTTGCCGATTGTAGCAGAGACAGATGCTTCTGAACAGCATGATTGTTTTCTCAGAACAGAAGACGAAACGAAAGGGAGAATAGATCTCCAGGACACCCCTCTTGTGAAGTGTGATGGTACCTTATGGGTGGATGGTTCATGCTTCAAGCTTCCGAATGGTGATACGACTGCAGCATATGCTGTTACGACTTTGCATACGATTGTTGAAGCTGCACGTGTCCCACATAATTCAGCTCAAGCAGCAGAGTTGATTGCACTTACAAGAGCGTGTGTGTTATTAAAAGGAATGAAAGTGACCATATATACTGACAGCCAGTATGCATTCAATGTGGCCCATAGTTTTGGACCATTGTGGAAGGAACGTGGGTTCCTGACTTCGCATGGACCTAAGATACAGCATGGTCAGTTGGTGAATGAGCTTCTCGAGTCACTTACGTTGCCCCTGCAAGTTGCGATTGTAAATGCAGTGCACACAAGAAGGTGACTGATGATGTTGGTCGTGGAAATGCATTTGCTGATGAAGTCGCAAAAGAAACAGCAAGGGATGTGATGAGTCGAATGTATGTTGCAGGCCCTGCAAGATGGGTTGGTGATGTTGGAATGTGTGAAGACACGATAGAGAGTGTGAAGTCTATTCAAGCTGAAGCTACAGAAAAAGAATTGAGTGTGTGGAGAGAGAGTACGGGTAAATTGGATACAAATGGTTGTTGGGTTGAATTGTCAGAACATCAGCGGTGGTTGTTACCCGATGCATATGTGCTTGCAGTGGTTACAATGGCCCATGGAATGGCTCACATCAGTGTGAAAGGGATTTGTAAGTTGTTGGCTCCAGTGTGGCAAAATGCGAGAATCCCAAAATGCGCAGAGAATGTAGTCAAGAATTGCATGGTGTGCTTGAAATACATTCCTGGTAGGGGAACCCCAACTCCAGCTCGTCATTGGGGGAACCCCAACTCCAGCTGGTCATTTTGCGCCTCCAACGTACCCGTTTGAGGTTTTGCAGCAAGATTTCATCCACATGGAAAGGTGCAACAATTTGAAATACGTACTCGTTGTTGTTTGTGCCTTTTCGAGATGGGTAGAAGCATATCCCTTAAAGGACAACACTGCCTTGTCCACAGCTAAAGCCCTTGTCAAAGAATTTTTTTCCCAGATTTGGAATGCCGAGAATGGTCTGGAGTGACAATGGAAGTGAGTTTGTGGGTCGAGTGATGAAGAAAGTATGTGAAGGGCTAGGTATCCGGCAAAAATTCCACGCTGCAAATCCCCCTCAATCAGCTGGACTAGTAGAGTGCTACAATGGCACGTTAAAACTGAAATTGGCCAAAATCCAAGCGAACTCTGGCCTTAAATGGCCTGACGCTCTGCCTTTGGCACTCCTATCAACCAGAATGACTGTGCATTCGCGAGTGGGACTTAGTCCCTATGAGATTGTGTTCGGCCGTCCGGCCAACATATGGGGAGTGCCAAGGCCGACAAAATTCAGTGAGATCGGACACCCTGTACTGCTTGATTATTTGTATGAATTGACGGCTAAATTGCGTGTTTTACACCAACAGGTTCACGATACTCTGCCTCAGGTCTCTGAAGCTCCAGGACATCCTATTACTCCTGGATCCTGGGTTTTGGTGAAGAATTTCCAGCGGACAAAGAATGATCACCCCCGCTGGACAGGCTCCTATCTAGTCCTGTTATCAACAAGATCAGCTGTGCGAGTGGAAGGGAAAAAGAACTGGATCCACGGCGTACATTGTAAGAGGGTCCTTTTGCCTCTGCTGTACTACCAGTGGGTCCAGGAGGGTGTTGCTGACTCTGAGACTGAGACTGTGCCTCGTTTTCTACCTTTCAGTGATGCACGCATAAAAGGAACAATTTCTGAACAGGAAAGTGACAAACTTTTGCAAGGAGCTGTGCCACCGTCAATTCAATTGGACACTGCAGAGCCTGAACTGCTGTTTCAAGACCAGACATTACCTGGAAAAAGACGCTATAACCTGAGGCCGAGAGCTATGGACTAATACATTTTTTTCTTTCCTTTGCAATTTTTGAAAGTGCAGCTCTCTCATCTGAGAAACTTTTTTATTTTTGTTTTTCGAACCACCATCCGGGTTCAGCTGTAGTGTCGCGGTTGCCCAAGTCTTTGGAGTACAGCTGAAGACGTTAGGTCGACAGTTCTGGTTGGTCTAAGGGAATTGCCCTGGACTGACAGAAGCATTCCTTAGCATAGAACACCCTACCATCGCGAGCAGCATTTAGAGAGGATGGAGTTTTTCGAGATGGAGAGACCTGCCATAGAGATGAACTTTAAAGCTAAAATATGTAGAATGATGACCAAGAAACGTTTTTTGGTATTATGCATTTTCATGTTGTTCAGTGTAATAATGTTTTTAATAGGATATGTTTTATTCTCTTTTCGAATGACATTTGCACCCACTACACTGCCCATACCTCCTCCTACTGTTTCCTCGCATTCTTTCCACCCTTTTCCTGAGCATGAGTCCGTTAGGAGATTAGAGTTTATTAATAACTCCTTCGTTCAGCTTTTGCACCAACACCAACTAGTAATGAACACGACTAACTGTTGGGTGTGTGGTCTTATGCCTCACACAACGGATAAAGGTATCCCTTATCTGGTCCTGCCTTTCAGCCATAATGGTTCTGTGTGGGCATACAGAACAATGTTCATCTATGCACATGAAGTCTACCCCCTACGTTCTGAAAAAGACAATCCAAAGAATAGTGCTCGAGTTAAGGGTATAGTAGATATGATTAGGGAAGATACTTCCTATGAGACTATCCCGAGAGATGAGACACTAGCATATATTGGATGGAACGAGACCGGATATGGAGTTACTCTGAGTGAAAAACAGCGAGCTAAGAGATCCTCCCCGATTTGGATTGTACCCCATCAGGGTCACCTATGTCTGCAAGGTAATGGCAAGAATCCCAGAGCTCAGTTAGGGAAGAGCATCTGCACTGAGACATATGTTTTTGCGTCTCCGACTTCCCCTTCGTTCTTAGCAGCTAAGGGTACCTATTTCATCTGCCATGATAGAGCCCATACATGGTTGCCCCCTGACTTTTCGGGCATATGCTTTGTTTCGTTCCTGTTGCCTCCCACCTACACAGCTGCAGCAGATTACCACAAGACAAGGATAGTTAGAGATGTCTTCAGTAAAGAAGACCCTGCAGGACAAGAATTTGGAGACTTCATGAAGGGTATTTCTGCCGTTTTGGGGACCCATGGTTAACAGCAGGAACATAAGGCAACTGACGAGGGTGGTTAAATCCACCGTAGATGAAACTGCTGGTGCCCTTAGTAACTTGACTGCTGAGCTCCAGTCGGATCGCCTTATGACCCTTCAGAACAGGGTCGCGTTAGACGTCATACTTGCAGACCGAGGTGGGGTATGTAAAGTGATCCAATCGAGTTGCTGTGTTTTCATCCCAGATAACGCTCCAACAGTGTACCAGGCCATCTCCAAACTACATAAGATCTCTGAATCTATTCATGTGGATAAAGGAGATTGGTCGTTGATGGGGTGGTTTTGGGAACTGTTATCCGCCTGGGGATGGAAGATTCTGATGGTCATTGGGATGATCTTAGCCATTCTTTTCCTGTTCTGTCTGTGTGTACAGTGTGCTCCTGCTATATGTGGCCTCTGTGCTACATCATGTGTAAGGAAACCTGTATCGAGGGATGATCTAAGTAATAGGATGATGCTACAGCAACATCTCAATGATTTTAGGAATACAGACCTGGACTCAGATTAGCATGAGGATAGGTTGATTGCCTATGTAAGGGCAAAAGGAGGGTCTGTGGTACTGAAAATTTTGGACCTGTGTCATAAACATATTCGTATCATGACAAATTTGATATCAGCCGGCCGAGAATGACTAGTGGACTATGCACAAGCATTTTCATCATATTCGAGTGACGAAATCACCCTGTATTCTGAGTTTTCGCCCAGAACCCTCGGGTTCTATTTTGTGAATGGCAGCCATTTTGTGATTGCCCTCACATAGGCCGGTGACTAAGGCCAAAAACGAGCCTGAGGGACACGTACACCTTCACTGACTCCTGCACGACCTGGGCAAGCTGACTCCATTGCCCAAGGCAAAACCTGTTCGGTCAGTTCCTCTCCCAGTGGCCGATCGAGATAGTACCAAAGCACAACATGCCATAAACCTTTCATCGCACACAAACCCTTCCATATCTTACACACACCTGCCTCTGTTTCTTTCTTTATGACTTGCTTTAGGAGGAGGAGGCGCCCGTTTTTATTGGGGTTTTGTCGATATCTGATGAAAATACTGGGCCTTGCCGGGTAATTGATTGTGGGCTGAACAAACTGAAATATGGGCTTGTCATCATGACTCTGCTTTTTCTTTGTATTGAAAATATGTGAATGGTCAACTGTAAAATAAGGAATGTTTGCCTGAAGCATAATATTTTGTATAAAAAGAGAAGGCTGGCTTTGTAAGATTGAGCAGTCTCCTGAGAATATACACCGTGTTGTACTTCTAGGACGCCTGTTACTTGGTTGCAGCCAATAAACTCGATCTTTGACTTCACCTAGAAGACTCTGAGTTTCTGTAGTCTGAAACAGGAAGAACCCGAAGTCCTAGGGTGTGTCCCTGGCACCGCTGGGTTCTGAAAAACCAAGTACTTCACTTTCACGTTGTGGCTCACCTCAATGACCTCAAGGGTGTGCGCCTCTGTTCAATGGTGCTCGGTTTCGCCGTTCACCCGGTCATTTAGGGTGCACGGCTGATGTTATGGAGGCTCCGCGGGTCAGTGCGACGTTTGGTGCGCTTCACGAAGCTCTTCTCTCTTCCGCTAACTCGGCGGAGCCAACATCAGCCGCAGAGCGCGCTATCCCCGTCTCCCCCGGGCAGGCGGGGGGGCGTCCCGTGGTCTTCCTCTCCCCTCCTCACCTCTTAGTTGCTGTCTGCCATGGTGGGGTCTCCGAGACCGCCAACCCGGGGGGTCCCTTCACGTGAGCTGTGGTGTGGCTCCGGCGAGTCTTGGTGCTGGTGCTCACGGCTCGTGGCTCGGGTTTTCAGCGACCCGCTGTCAGGGTTGCTAGAGGCTTGTATTGCAGAGATTCGTCGCTGGTTCCCGTCTCTGTGTAGGGATCCCGGATGTGTCCGATGCGGTTTCCCGGTCTAGGATGTGTGAGTTTAGCTGCAAGGCAGTGGCAGTCAGTCGTGCCTTCTCGCAGCAGATCCCCGCAAAATGCCGCAGCTCGTGGCACACCTCCCTGCTTGGTGGTCCGGTAGGTTGCGTGTCTCCTCGCCGTCTTAAGTGCGCAGAGCGGTCAGTTCGATTGTGCCTCACCCGCAGACACGTCTCTTTGTCTCCGCCCGCTTCCGCCACCGGGGGTTCAGGGCTCCGTTTCTGTTCTCCGGCCTCCGCCCAGGTCCTGTACAGAGGTGGGTGCGAGTGGGCGCTGTGGGTCGCAGGGTCACTGTGCCACAGGATCGTGGGGATGTAGGAATTGGCTGCCAGATTCGGTTGTCGACTCTCAGGCGAGTCGGTGGCGCACAGTGTAGGCTGCGTTAAGAGGCCTGGTGAGAAAGTTGAGACCACGGCCTCGCGTGATTTTCTTCTCCGGTTCCGCGGTGCCTGGCGCAGCAGCAGTCCGGCAGGTTGCACCGGAGCGGATCCAGAGCAACGATCAGCTGCAAACTTGGCCGGCTTGTGCAGGAGGGTTAACTGGCACTCCGCCTGCAGTTGTGGCCCGTTTAGGAGAAAAGGGACGGAGAATCGGCCCGGGTTAGGGGAGCTCGGATCGAAGCTCTACCTAGTCGCTTCCGACGCCATTGCGTGCCAAGCCACGCCCCCCATTGCTCCAAAGAGTTCATTGTCCAAACAGATGCTTCTGAGTTGGGGGTGGGAGCTGTACTTTCACAACTGAATGTAGATGGGCAAGACCAGCCCATTGCTTTTATTAGCAGAAGGCTGACCCCTAGAGGGAAACGTTGGTCAGCTATTGAGAGGGAGGCCTTTGCTGTGGTTTGGGCCCTGAAGAAGCTGAGGCCATACTTGTTTGGCACTCACTTCAAAATTCAGACAGACCATAAGCCCCTCTTGTGGCTAAATCAGATGAAGGGTGAAAATCCCAAACTGCTTAGGTGGTCCATTTCCCTACAGGGATGGACATTACAGTGGAGCACAGGCCAGGGACTGACCATGGCAATGCAGATGGTCTCTCCAAGTACTTCCACTTAGAACATGAAGACACGACTGGTCAAGGTTAGTCTAATGCCCCTGCATTTGGGGGGGGGGGGTTATGTAGGAGAGTAGGATCTGCTTTCCTATGGTCACCCCACTTTTTGCTTCACTGGTTTTCGACTTAGATGTGGCTGTAGGCCTGCTAATCAGACCCACAGCCCTGCTGTTCTCTCTCTAAATTCATACCATGTACTTTAGGTACATCACCAATTGGGAAATGGGTCACCCTTGTGAGTCCCTGTACAGTGTACCATAGGTACCCAGGGCATAGGTGCACCCAAGGCCTACCAGGGGCTGCAGCATATCTTATGCCACCCCTGGCTGGTCATCCAAACTGACACAACTGGCTGATCACTCAGCTGGGGCAAGGTCATGTAATCACCCCTTGCTTAGATATAGTATTCCTATACCTATCATTATATATAGACACATATATACCTATAAGTCATTCCTATGACAGGCCTTAACAATCCTGAAGGCAGAGTGCTTGGTTTTATGTGAGATGAGGTTTTAGCATGAGCTGAGCCTGTCTGCCGCTTTCGGAACCATGTCCTTTTAGCTGTTCTATGATATAGCCATACCATATACTCTTAAGTGCATTATAATCCTCGCAGTTAAATGCTTACTCTGGTTTGGCTTTATCAAAACATGTCGTGTAAGGTGTCATACGCTTTGGAATACTACCCCCTCACCTGTTCTGGCGACGGGGGTAGCATTCCACCCTTCTAGAGGGAGAAGACATGTTGTTCCTGTTAATCCCAGTTAAAGTTAACCAGAGCCTCAGCATCACAAAATGGATGCTGCTGCCACAGACACAAGTCTGACCTCCTGCTGCTGGGAGTCCTTCCAGCGAGGGAAGCTTGGACAATAGGTTTCCTGTCTTGGGAGGTGCTAGCACCACCCCAGACAGGCCATAATGTATTGGGGCAGGGAGGGCTGAATGAAATGAGACACTGCCTGGGGCACACAAGGTGTCCCATGCATAGCCCGGTTCAAACCAGTTGCTGGGGCACTCCAGCCCCAGCTCTGGTGCGAAACTGGACAAAGTGAAAGGGTGTAACCACCCCTTTCCCTGGTCCCACCCATAGGAGGGACCTAGCAGGTAATCCAGCCCCTCAGATTAGTATATAGGTAGGAGCTGAGTTAAGAGACTTTAGATTTATCCTGAACTGAAACTTGTAACGAAACTCCTGACCTTCGACATTCTACTGCAACTAGAGGACTGAAGAATCTCCCTTGTGGTCAAGGAGTGACCACCCTGTGCAAACAGGCACCGTCCAGCAATCTGCAGTTTACTTTGTCGATGCTCCCGCCGGAGCCCGAGCACAGAGTCTGACAAGAGCCAGACTTCCAGACTTCTTTGACCCCAATCCACAGTCCCTGCAAAGCTGAGACCCGTGGAGGTGACGAGAGACGTGCGACCGGCCGTCTTGAAAAACCTGCTCCTTGCTACTTGTGCAGCTTCTGGGGCACCCTCCAAGTTGTGCATTGGGGATTGAGAAGCCTCAGCCCGGAGCATCATCTGCACCGAAGATCAGCCCTCCACACTTCATGAGTTCTGCGTGGGGCCCTTCTGCATTTTCCTGCTCGACGCGTCTTTCTGGTTACTTGCCCGTTGGCTAACGGCCTCTGTGACGACAAACCTTCAAATCTGAACCACCTGCCGTGTTGCTCCAGGTGGGCCCCTGCTTCCCTGCAAAGGAGAAGCCCCATAGACCTTGCTGGTCTAACCCAAAGCGAATATTCGATTCCTGCGTGGGTTGCATTTGCCAAGGCCTGTTGACTCCAATCCGGAAGCCGATGCCGCCAAGAGCGAGATCCTTTGTGGGACAGTCTGTATCCAGCCCCTGGTCATCATCGACACCTCCTGGTCCACGTGGCTGCAGAGTCAAGCTTCAAGACATCACCTGATTGCTTTGCGACATCACCTGGTTCCTTCCTGGTCACTGGCTAGTGACCCAGACTCTGTCCCCTCTGCTTTCAGGTACTCTTCCTCCTCGATCTGCCCTTGGATCCAACCGGACACTTCTCTCCTGGTCGCCTGCAGCATCTTTTTACAGGTCTCCATAGGAATCAGCGACGAAACCCGACACACTTTGACACCTATGCACCCGGCTCCTGTGGGTGAGGTAAGGCGAGTACTTCGGTGCTCCTGTGGGTATTGACTATCCTAGTGTCTTAGTTTTAAGTAGCTTTCTCCTAGTCCATCCGGAAGTGTCCTAAAAGAACTAGTTTCCAATTTTTTCGTTCCCATTATAACTCCATGGTAACTCGCGTGTGTGTGTAGACACTGCACACGCCTCCCGTGGGCCTCCTGCTCCCTAACTCTCATTAGTACAGTGTAACCCCAGCGATTCCCTAGGCCCTAGGCCTATCCTGTGTTCTTGACGTGGTTCTAATACCACTATTTTAGTATATGGTTTTACGTGCCCCTAGGGCTCTACTGTATATTGTGCAACTTATTGTATGATAATTAAGTATCTTGTTATGTGCTTGTGCCTCTGACCTCATAAAGAGTTCAGAGGGTTGTGTTAGTAATAAATACATATATATTTTATATATAACCTGTGTGGTGTCCTTTCATTTGGTATTAAAGGGGTTACATATGGTAAAACAGCTTGTTTCTCATGCCCTCTGAAGTTTTCGCCTAAGACTGCTTTGTCCATGCTACCTCTAGGATAGCTGGTCTATAAAGTTGACTTTACAACCATCACCATAAGGGTTGTTTGGACTGGTGCAAGGTGCTCACTAGAATAGTGAACATCATATACCAGGCCAACTTCTCACAGTATATATTCTAAGTTAAGGAATTTGCAGCTAGATGTCTCTATCAGATTACAAGTCACTTACCTTCGGTAATGATGTATCTGGTAGAGACATTGTCTAGCCGCAGATTCCTTAACGCCCATCCAGCCTCACCGTTCTGCGAGCACCTTGCCAAGTGGTGTTCTCCACTGGTGACTCAGTGTTCTGGTCTCCTCTATAATCTTCTTCTTTGGGTATCTGTGGAGCTCTGTTTCCACATCCATTACTATAGGGGAAGTGCCAGTCTTTTCATACCTTCCTGTAATGGACTTGTTAGAATTGGGGGTCTCTGGTTGGCGCAGGTAGGTACTTGCGACAAGCAGGGACCCTCTCCTCTAAGTCAGGGCAAAGGATTACTCACAGGAATAACCCCTGCTCACCCTTTCGGTAGTGTGGCGCGAGCAGACAAGGCTAGACCCCAGAGTACATGTAGTTAAGCATTTGCAATATCCCACACAAAAAGTAGCAACCCACCACACAGTGACACAAGACTGTAAGCTTTTGTAAAAATATATGTCTTTATATATATCACATTCAGATGGATTTAAATTACAGTCTTCAAAGCTACAATAAGTGTTCCAGTTACTTGTGAAATTGTCCCAATACTTTAAAAGGGTGCCACAGTTCTTTATATACAATGTTCTGTCTTGAAAAGTTTTAAAAATCTCCACAAACCCCTTCTCTGATGTTCAGGTACTCTCATTAGGGGCCAGGTACTGTACTTTCAAAAGCCTGGGCCCTCGGGAACACTCCTGTGCGCTCCGTACGATTACGGCAAAATGCCCTACCGAATCTCACGCATCCCGCGTGAGACGCGTACGCCGCAGGCTCTACCAAATCTCACGCATCTCGCGTGAGACACGTACACCTTCGGCAATGTTAAACAGTGGTACGAGCCGTACCAGGCTTGTGCGGCTCGTACTGCGGGATGATTTCAGCGTACTGGGCACTTTTAACCGCACAAGGCGTACCGGCAGCTGGGCCACAAGCGCACTGTTCTCAGCGCACAACTCTAGGCGTACGCCCCTCAATTTGCAGGGTCCGATGCGCACAGGTCACTAGATGCCAGCATTTGGAGGGGAGAGTGGCACGCAGCGCACAGTTCTCTGCGATTCGAACACAGATACCTTTTCTTCTTGATGGTGGGTTCGAGGCGGACGGCGGCAAGGGTCAGTCCTGTCACGTCGCAATTTCTTTTGGGGGCACTCCAGCTACGGCTCGAGGCTGATGTAGGCGCGGTGCTCCTTAGTTGACGGTGCGTTGTGGGGACAGAACAGACGTACCCGCAGCGTACGCTTCTACCCAGGAGGGGGAGCGGCTGCAGGTGGTGCGGGCAGGAGTACGGGTTGGGCGCAACGCAACGTACTTTCCTGGTGGACGCTCCGTAGCTGCACACTTCACAGCAGCGGTCCTTCCTTCAGTGCGATCTCGGCGGGGAGGTCGAGGCGGGGCGGGGTTCCATCTTTACTTTACGGGCTACGGCGTGGAGGCCAGCAGCTCGTCGGACGGGTCCTCTTTACTTTGCAGAACACGGCTCAGCTTTCCCCACAGTTGACGCTGCTCGGACCAGTGTGGCTGGGCTTTACTTTGCTCCTGTGGTGCGGCTAAGCAGAGGTCCCGGTGCTCAGGGGACGGGGACGCCCTGCTTCGTGGAAGGTGCGGGGAGGCTTCCTCATGCACTTCCCTTCCCTGGATCAGCGCTGGGGGGGTCAGACCACCTTAAACAGCAGTTCTTCCTTCTGGGGGGGGGGTAGCGCCCAATGCTCCTGGGGCGCAGTTCAGGGGGCAAGTTCACCAGCAAGCCCTTGGAGATCTTTGTAGAAGAATGCACAAGTTGAAATAAATAAAGTCATTCTTGGTCTTTGTCCTCTCTCCTTCTTGCAGCAAGGCACCCACCACAGGCCAGTCTCTCAGGATTAGAGACAGTAGTCCTCCATGAGCTTTCCCAGGTCCTTCTCTTCAGGCAGAGTTTCTTCTTAGCGCAAACAGGATCTGATTTGTTAGGAGCAGGGCTCCTACTTTTATAGGACATTTCTTTTGTTCTCGCAGGCCAGGGGGGCCTTTGCCTAATCCAGTCAGTCTCTGAGCACTTTGTTTTTCAGGCTCTGGTGTCTTCTTTCAGTGTGCAGGGCAGGGATATCAGACGCTCCGCAGGAGGTGGAACCAGCATTGTCACGACAAGTACAGTCAGGAGCACTCTGTTGACAGTCTTCCCTCTTCCTGAACCAGGTGTAGGGCAGAGTTATCAGTCACTCCCCAGGGGGCGGAGCCAACATTGTGGTGGCAGAGCACAGCCCTATTCAGAGACAAGGGGCACTCCCACCACCCACACTGGTGTAATCCCTCTATTCACCACCTGTCATCCCCAGCCCTGTCACTCACACAACCCAGACAGCAGATACACATCCTGGCAGAGGCTGGCTGAAATAGTCGGGCAAGCAAATGCTAACTTTCTGAAAGTAGCATTTGCAAACACAGGATATTAAATTAAACTTTACTAAAAGAAGTATTTTATTATTCTGAGTTCAGGCATACTAAACTTGACTTTCTACCATGCTCTCTGAGTCTGTTGGGATTATAAAGTGTAATAATTCCAGCAGCCCATTCTGGCCTATGGAGAGTAGGTAGCCTTACAATAGTGAAAAACGAAAATGGCTGTAATTCGTTATTAGGACATGCCACACACATCAGGGCATGTCCTACCTTATGCGTACAATGCACCCTGCCCTTGGGCCTACCATAGGGGTGACTAATATGAAGTTAAGGGAAGGTTTAGGGACTGGCAAGTAGGTGTACTTGCGCAGTTAGCATGACAGTACCAGACTGCACGCAGGTCTTGCAATGGCAGACCTTAGACACATTTTTCTAGGCCGCTTCTGTGGGTGGCACAATCAGTGCTGCAAGCCCACCAGCAGCATTTGTATTTACAAGCCCTGGCACTCCTGGTGCACTTTACTGGGGACTGACAGTAAACCAAATAAGTCAATCATGGAAACCAATCACATATAGCAATTTACAGTAGGGAGAGCATATGCACTTTAGCACTGGTCAGCAGTGGTAAAGTGCCCAGAGTCATTAAACCAACAAAAACAGGTCAGAGAGAATATTGGAGGAAGTCAAAAAGGTCAGGGATGACCCTGCCAAGAGGGCCAAGTCCAACACAACCCCCTTCCAGCCAAAACGCAGGGTAGACCAATCACTTCCGTGATGGGCTTCCCTGCTTAGGGCGATAGAACATGGACCTGGCCCGCAACAGCAGGGGCATATTCCAGTTCTACGCCAATCTGAACCTATTTCAAATCCTCTGTCCATACTCTCTGGGTCCACCAAGCCAATCCATGGGGCACCCTTCTCTTCCTCTGTGGACACCACCTGTGCAGCACCTAACCTTAACTTGCTCACAGGGGTGCCCCAACAGACAGACATCAAGTCACAGTGGCCACTGACAGTAGTCAGGGATGAGACCCAGGCCTCATGCCTCTCAGGGCTCTCAAACGTCTGTGGCGTCAGAGAGCGGGGGGCAGTAGCCCCAGGTGCTTGGTACTCTTTGTCCACTCTCCCTCCTGTCAGGTCAGGTATGACATCCTGGCCCTGACCCACCAGCCCCAGGCCTGTACCCGGCAGCTGGACCAAAGACTGGGGTGGGCTCTCCCACACCCGGTCGTCCTCCTTGGGGCTCTGTTCCCTCCCACCTGGAGTGGTACCCCCTTCCAGAATTGTCAGGGCACCTGTGGCAGGGGACCCGCACAATTTGCCCACCAGTTCAGGGGTGCTATCCTGCAACTGGGGCACCAGGTCAGGGGGGACACCCTGCACCTGGCCCTTAAACCTAGGGTCTAAACCCTCTAGTTGAACTGGGGTCAGAGGCGAGGACTCCCTCCCTCTGTACCTCCTTCCAGAGTACTGCCCACTCCCAACTTAAGCGGTATCCCTAGAAGTGACATGGGTCAGGACACTAATTAGAGTGGTCCTACCCTCCAAGTCAGACAGCCTCTGAACCTGGCTTTCCAACTCAGGGACCCAACCCTGCAGTTGAACAATTGCCTGGCGCACCAGGACTTCCTTGGGAGCATGCATGCCCCCCCTGAGGGTAACACATAACTCCTGTGTTGTGTGACAGTCTGCCTGGCGCAGATCTCCCGTCCCCTGTCCATCTGACAGTGCGCGAAGATCCCCCTGGACAGAAGTGGTGTCACCATGGTCATTTCCTGGGGACGCAGCCCTGCTGGCTGGCCTCTGACCCACTGGTTCTCCCACTGGGACTCTTTCCCCCTCTCACCCCTCCGCCTGGACTTCTGCACCCTCCCAACTGGAGTGGTACTGCCAGATACCAGAACTACTGGAGCTCTGTTTACAGAGTCTCCACGTTCTCTAACCACTGGGAGATCCTCCTCAAATGGCCTACAAGTACAGCCTAGGCCCCCGACCTGATGTTCCCTTAAGAAACCATCCAGGCCCTGAAACTGGGGTTTGGGTACATTGGGACAGAACCTGTGAGAAGTTGGCCTGGTATATAATGTTCACTATTCTAGTGAGCACCTTGCACCAGTCCAAACAACCCTTATGGTGATGGTTGTAAGTCAACCTTATAGACCAGCTATCCTAGTGGTAGTGTGGACAGAACAGTCTTAGTCTAAAAGACTCTTGAGGGCGTGTAAAGCCAGCTGTTTTACCCTATGTAACCCCTTGAATACCAAATGAAAGGACACCACACAGGATATATATAAAATATATGTATTTATTCACTAACACACTCCTCTGAACTCTTTATGAGGTCAGAGGCAAAAGCACATAACAAGTTACACTTAGAAATACTTTAAATAGCACAATTTACAGTTAGGGCCTAGGGGCGCGTAAAACCATATACTAAGTAAGTGGTATAAGGACCACGACTCGGGAAAAGGAAAGGCCTAGGGCCTCGAGAATCACTGGGGCTACACTATCTGACCCTTAGGTTAGGAGTAGGAGGCCCACAGGCGGCGCGTGCAGTGTCTTTACACACTCGCGGGAGTCAATATTAAGTCAATGGGAACTTAGAAGGTACGAAAATGAAGATTTAGGACACTTCCGGTCTAGCTAGGAGGAGACAACTAGTAAACCTGGACACTAGGATAGTCAATCCCTACTGGAGCACCGAAGTACTCGCGTTACCTCACCCACGGCTGCGGGTGCATGGGTGTCAAAGTGTGTCGGGTTTCGTCGTCGTTCTCAATGGAGCCTTGAAGAAAGATGCTGCAGGCGACCAGGAGGAAGATGTCCGGGTGGATCCAAGGGTGGATCTAGGATGAAGAGGACCTGAATGCAGAGGGGACAGAGTCTAGGTCACTAGCCATTGACCGGGTGGAATCAGGGAGGAACCATACGTCATCGAGGAGCAATCAGGTGTGGATGTGAAGCTTGTCATTGCAGCCACGCGGACCAGGAGGAGTCGAGGACAACCAGGTGCTGGAGAGGAGCTGTCCCACAAAGGTTCTCGCAGATGGAGGGGTCGACTTCAGGATTGGAGCCCACAAGCCTAAGCAAAGGCAACCCACGCAGGATACACAAAAGGCTTCTGTTGCAGACCAGGAGGGTCTGAGGTACTTCACCTTTTCAGGGAAGCGAGGGCCAGTCTGGAGCAACCAGACCAGTGATGGATTTTCACAAGGATCGTCGTCTGAGGGCTACTAGCCAACGGGCCAGCAACCGGACAACACGTCGAGCAGAACACAAGCAGAAGGGCCCCACGCAGATCTCGTGGAGTGTGGAGGGCTTGTCTTCGGTGCAGTTGGAGCTCGGTGTCGGGATGTCTCAGTCCCCAGTATACAGCTTCGAGGATACCTCAGGAGCTGCGCTGTTAGCAAGTTGAACACTTTCCAAGTTGCCTGGTTCCACGGATTCCGACGCCTTCCACGGAGCTCAGCTGTGCTGGAGTCGTGCAGTGTGGTCAGAGGAGTCCTGGAGTCGAGGTCTTGTCAAGCTCTGCGCTTGAGTTCCGGTGGGAACAGGGACAAAGCAAGCCGTCGAGTTGCTGAATGGTGCCTGGTTTCCCAGGGTGGTCACTCCTTGGCCACAAGGGAGATTCTTCAGTCTTCAAGTCGGTTGAATGTCGAAGGGTCCAGAGTTTCGTTTCAAGTTTCAGTTCAGGATCAAATCTAAAGTCTCCTGGCTCAGCTCCTATCTTTATACTACTAAAGGGGGCTGGGTTACTCACTAGGTCCCTCCTATGGGTGGGACCAGGAAGGGGGGTGGTTACACCCCCTTTCTTTTGTGCAGTTTCGCGCCAGAGCTGGGGCTGGAGTGCCTCAGCAACTGGTTTGAACTGGGTTATGCATGGAGCACCTAGTGTGCCCCAGGCATGTCTCTTTCTATTCAGCCCTCCCTGTCCCAATACACAAAATCCTGTCTGGGGTGGTGCTCGCACCTCTCCAGGCAGGAAACCTATTTTCCAGGCCTCCCTCGCTGGAAGGACTCCCAGCAGCAGGAGGTCAGACTTGTGTCTGTGGCAGCAGCGTCCATCTTGTGACGCTGGGGCTCTGGTTAACTTTAACCGGGATAGTCAGCAATAACATGTCTTCTCCCTCTAGAAGAGTGTAATGCTACCCCCGTCGCCAGAATTGGCGAGGTGGTAGTATTCCAAAGCGTATGACACCTTACACGACTTGCTTAGATAAAGCCAAACCAAAGTTAGCATTTAACCGCGATGTTCATAATGCACTTAAGAGTATATGGTATGGCAATATCATAGAACAGCTATAAGGACATGGTTCCGAAAGCTGCAGACAACATCAGCTCCTGCTAGAGCACCATCTCACACATAACCAAGCACTCTGCCTCCAGGATTGTTAAGGCCTGCCATAGGAGTGACTTATAGGTTACTGTGTGTCTATATTTAAGGGTAGATATAGGAATACTATACCTAAGCAAGGGGTGATTACACAACCTTGCCCCAGCTGAGTGTTCCGCCAGTTGTGTCAGTTTGAGTGGCCAGCCAGGGGTGGCATAATACATGCTGCAGCCCCTAGTAGGCCTTGGTTACACCTATGCCCTGAGTACCTAGGGTACACTTCTACAGGGGCTGATAAGGTGAGCCAATTTCCAATTGTGGATGTACCTAGAGTACATGGTGTGAATTTAGAGAGCGTGCATCTGGGCTGTGGGTCTGATTAGCAGGCCCACAGCCACATCTAAGTCGAAAACCAGTAAAGCAAAAGCAAAAAGTTGGGGTGACCATGGGAAGCAGACTCTACTCTTCTACACAACCCCCCCCCCAAACTTAGGGACATTAAACTAACCTTGACCAGTTGAGTCTTCATGTTCTAAGTGAAAATATCTGGAGAGTCCATCTGCATTGGCATGGTCAGTCCCAGGTCTATGTTCCACTGTAAAGTCCATCCCCTGTAGGGAAATGGACCACCTAAGAAGTTTGACATTTTCACCTTTCATCTGATTTAACCATAGGAGGGGCTTGTGGTCTGTCTGAATCTTGAAGTGAGTGCCAAACAAGTATGGCCTCAGCTTCTTCAGGGCCCAAACCACAGCAAAGGCCTCCCTCTCTATAGCTGACCAACGTTTCTCTTTAGGGGTCAGCCTTCTGCTAAGGAAAGCAATGGACTGGTCTTGACCATCTATATTCAGTTGTGAAAGTACAGCTCCCACACCCAACTCAGAAGCATCTGTTTGGACTATGAACTCTTTGGAGTAATCTGAACTTTTCAGAATAGGTGCAGTACACATGGCCTGCTTCAGGTCATCAACTGCCTTTTGAAAGCTAACTGTCCACTGAACTTTCTTTGGCATCTTTTTGGAAGTTAAATCATTCAGTGGTGTCACAATGGACCCATAGTTTTTCACAAACTTCCTGTAGTACCCAGACAGGCCCAATAAAGCTCTGACATGTGTCTGGGTGATTGGAGGAGTCCAGTCTCTGATGGTCTGGATCTTGCTCTCCATTGGTTGAACCTGACCCCCACCTACCAGGTGGCCCAGGTACACAACCTTGCTCTGCCCTATCTGGCACTTTTTTTTTTTTTTTAACAATCTTTAATGTACATTTTTAATAACTTTTACAACCTAACACCCCCCCACCCACCCACCTCCCCCATGAGACCAGAAACCAATATATGAAATCAAACATATGTAGATACACATTACACCTGGATCCAGAAGGAAGAGAAAAAAAAACAAAAAAAACCCAAACAGAAAACAAAACCAAACAAGAAAACCAAGGGACAATCCGCATAAACCCGACAGCTTATTCCCATGTCAGATATCTCCAGTTGTCCCCCTAATCATTCTTTTGAATCCAGTCAAGCAGAGGACCCCATATCTTCATTCCTCTTCTACGAGTGTTATACCCTTTATTCCTGTAGATGGCAACTTCCAGGCTACATGTCGCCAGTAATCTGGCCCTCCATTGTATAAACGATGGTGGTATCGGATCGAGCCAAGCTGAAGCAACACACAACGGAAACACCCCCATCGCAACAAATATTAACCCTTGAATCTGTTTTGGCCTATCATTGTTTGACACACCTAACATGACTTCTGCTGTTGTAATGCTTACATTAAAGTGTGCAATCTCTGTAAGAAAGCCTGATATTTCGGCGAGCAGATTAGTTAGGGAGTCACAGGAAGCAAACATGTGGACGATATCTGCCGCGTGGCGAGCACATCGTGGGCAGGTTGTGCCTTTCCAGTTCCCCATTTAGCTATTTTGGAAGGGGTGTAATATAGCGAAAAATATGTCTTATAATATTGTGCTTGCAGCCTAATCGACATAAAGCAAGAAAGTGACATTTCGTATGAATATGCCAAAGTTCGGAGAGACAACCCAAGTTTGATCTGCCAGGTCTCTATATGTTTGTTCATGTCATCCGGCAGCAATGCGTTCATAGGCCGTAAATCTTACCTATTTTTAGGGGTACTTCTCTATGTAGGTTTTCAATAAATAAACATGATTGAAATTTAATCCGGCCACCCCCTTTCTTCATTAAAAAATCTCTCACTTGAAGAAATGTAAAAAAATCCCTATTGGTAATGTTAAATTCTAGCTTTAATTCGTCAAATGATTTAAATCCATTAGCCGAGAAAAAAAATCCAATCTGATTAATCCCTAAATCATTCCATTTCTTAATACAAGTATCATGAAATATCTCCAGGAGCTCTGAGTTCTGAATCAGGGGAGTATAGTGGGAATAGCGACCTAACTCTAATAGCTTTTTGACATTCCCCCAAACTTTGCTAACGTATTAATGGTCTTAAATTTTACTTTTTTAAAATAACCATCATTAACATATCGCCATAGACATCCTGCACCCCCATCTCTCAGAATAAGTTCTTGTGGTGTCGGTACATTGCGGCTTCCTGGGTTACTAGTTATAAGACTCACGCTATATCTTAATACTGTGGCCCAGTAATATAGCTTGAAGTTGGGAAGAGCCCAGCCTCCACGTTCTCTTGGGTTAGTGAGCCACTTCAATGCCCTGCGAGGTCGATTATATCCCCAGACAAATCTAGAGAACAATATATCTATTACTTTAAATACTTTTGGAGAAAATTCTAAACAAATGGCTTGAAAGAAATATAGAAACTTTGGTAGATACAACATCTTAACTACATTAGTTCGGCCACCAATAGTTAGGTGTAGGTTGTTCAATCTAATAAGTTCCTTCTTAGTACGTTGTACAAGCGGATCTATATTATTGCTGACAATAAACTCCATACCAGCGCAGATGCTAACCCCCAAGTATGTCGCCTTGTCAGTTACTCTAGGGTCGCTCATCATGACCTTATTGTTCAGCACAATCTGCGTCTTACTCGCATTCCATTTGTACCCAGAAGCTTTACCAAAAAGTAGTGCTTCTGCTTCTATCGCAATCATAGCATTTAGAGGGTTCCCTGTAACAATGGCGATGTCGTCAGCATATCCTAAACATTTTGTAGCCATGTCACACACTTGAATGGGAGAAATTAGTACATTATTTTCCAGCCTGCGAATAAATGTATCTATGTAAATAGCGAATAAGAGGGGCGAACAAGGACACCCTTGTCTTGTCCCCCTTGTAATAATGACATTTTCAGACAAAGTCCCGTTGATCAAGACACTAGCCCTGGGGTTTACATACAGACGTTTAATTGCAGTTATGAATTTCTCACCAATGCCACAGTTTGCCATTGACTCCCACAGGAACTTCCAGGAGACCCTATCAAACGCCTTCTCCGCGTCTAGCAGGATAAGCGCCTGTAGTTCCCGTGTAATCAAAAAGAGAAATAACTCTTTGTACATGATCGATCGTTGACCTTCCTGGCACAAACCCATGTTGCCTCTCAGAAACTATTTTGTGAATCATGGGTGCAAGCCGTGCTGCTAACAACTTAGAATACATTTTTGAATCCCCATTTATCAGGGTGATTGGTCGGTAAGAACCCATTTCCTGTGGATTTTTCTTTTTCTTTGGAAAGACTGTTATTTTAGCTAATGACCATGACTTCGGTGGGGTCCCCCCTTGTTCGATGTATTGAAAAAGTTCTAAAATAATCCCCCTAATTTAGAGCGCAAACTTTACGTAAAATTCTGTGGGTATTCCATCCATACCCGTGGCTTTGCCATTAGGCATAGAGTTCACCGATAATAACATTTCTTCCCATTGTATGGGGCTATCTAGTAGATCTCGATCATCTGTATCCAATCGATCTATGGTGGTTAAAGCCAAATATGAATCTGGATTGCTGCACTCATTATCAGCCTCATGATATAGGTTCTGATAGAACTTCTGGAAAGCTGTTCTAATATCTGAGGATTCTACCCTCAGGACAATTGCCGGATCAATGATTTATTTTATTGCCGAGAACGAAGACTCTTCTCGGGTTCTAACTGCTAATTCATGACCTATCCTTTCGCTTAGCTCATACATTTTCTCTTTTCAGAATTTGCCCTGCTAATCGCTTTTTCAATTAAAATGTCCGAGATGTAATTCTTCGCGATTGCTACCCTACTTACTACAGAATCTACTTCCCTGCCTTTGTGTACAGCTTTGATCAGGTCCTCCTCTGCATTACATTAATTCTGTTCAAGAGCTGTCATTTTTAGCCTCCTTTCCTTATTAGGCTGAAAAGAAAATCGCATAGTTTCGCCCCTAATGCAGGCCTTCAGGGTATCCCACACTACATCCACTGTTGCAGACCCCATATTTTCAGACAAGAAGGCCGGGATCCTATCTGGCACTTTGTAGCCTTGATAGTGAGGCCTGCCTTTTGCAGAGCCTCTAAAACATTCCTCAGGTTGACCAGGTGATCCTCCCAGGTGGAGCTAAAGACAGCAATATCATCTACATAAGCTGCACAATAGTCATCCAGTTCTGTGAGAACTTGATTCACCAGCCTTTCGAAAGTGGCAGGTGCATTCTTCAAACCAAAGGGCATTGCCACAAATTGATAATGTCCTCCTGGCATCGAAAATGCTGTATTGGCTTTTGCATCCTCAGCTAATCTGATTTGCCAGTAGCCTGCTGTCAGGTCAAATGTGCTCAAGAACTTGGCAGAAGCCAATCTATCAATGAGTTCATCTGCTCTGGGGATGGGGTGGGCATATGTCCTAGTGACAGCATTGAGACCTCTGTAGTCCACACAAAACCTCATCTCTCTCTTACCATCTTGGGTGTGAGGTTTTGGCACCAGGACTACTGGACTGGCCCAAGGGCTCTCTGAGGGCTCAATAACTCCCAGCTCCAACATCTTTTGGACCTCTGTCCTAATGCAGTCCCTGACATGGTCAGGTTGCCTGTAGATTTTATTCTTGACAGGCAGACTGTCACCAGTGTCCACCTCATGGGTGCACCAGCTTGTCTGACTTGGGGTCAGGGAAAACAGATGTCTGAAGGACTGAAGAACTTGTCTGCAGTCCTGTTGCTGATGTTCAGAGAGGCTGTCAGAAAAGACAACACCGTCTACTGACCCATCATCAGGGTTCTGAGTAATCAGGTCTGGGAGAGGGTCACTCTCTTCCTCCTGCCCCTCATCTGTAGCCATGAGCAAGCCCATGTCTGCCCTGTCAACAAATGCTTTTAGTCTGTTGACATGAAGCACCCTGTGGGGGCTTCTGGGAGTTCCAAGGTCCACCAAGTAGGTGACATCTCCCTTCTGTTCAACTATTATATGGGGTCTAGACCACTTGTCCTGGAGTGCTGCTGGGGCCACTGGCTCCAACACCCATACTTTCTGTCCTGGCTGGTACACAGTCAGCACATCCTTTTGGTCATGCCAAGCTTTCTGAAGTTCTTGGCTGGCCTCAAGGTTTTTAGAAGCCTTATCCATATACTCAGCCATCCCGGAGCGGAGACCAAGCACATAGTCCACTATGTCAAGTTTAGGCTTTTTGAGAGGTAACTCCCATCCTTCCTTCACAAGACATATGGGTCCTCTTACAGGATGCCCAAACAAAAGCTCAAAAGGGCTGTAGCCAACCACCTTTTGTGGGACCTCTCTGTAAGCAAACAGAAGGCAGGGTAAAAGGATGTCCCATCTTCGCCTCAGCTTTTCAGGTAACCCTTTATCATCCCTTTGAGGGTCTTGTTGAATCTTTCCACAAGCCCATTGCACTGTGGGTGATAGGGGGTGGTGAACTTATAGTTGACACCACACTCCTTCCACATTGCAGTTATATATCCTGACATGAAGTTTGCACCTCTGTCAGAGACAACCTCCTTTGGAAAGCCCACTCTGGAGAAAACTCCAAGTAGGGCTCTTGCCACAACAGGAGCTGTTGTGGTCCTCAGGGGAATAGCTTCTGGATACCTGGTGGCATGATCCACTACCAGCAGTATACATCTGTGCCCAGATGCTGTTTGGGGTCCATTGGTCCTACAATGTCTATCCCCTTTCTCTCAAAGGGTACCCCCACCACAGGTAGTGGTATGAGGGGGGCCTTTGGTGTGCCACCTGATTTGCCACTGACTTGGCAGGTAACACCGGAGCGACAAAACTCCTTGGTATCTTCTGACATATGGGGCCAGTGAAAGTGAGGGACAAGTCTGTCCCAAGTCTTGTTCTGGCCCAGGTGACCTGCTAGGGGAATATCATGGGCCAAGGTAAGAAGGAAGCCCCTAAATTGCAGAGGTATAACCAACCTCCTGGTAGCACCAGGCTTGGGGTCTCTAGCCTCTGAATAAAGGAGCCCATGATCCCAATACACTTTATGGGTACCTTGAGCATTCCCAGCAGCCTCAGCAGCAGCTTGCTGTCTGAGGGGTTCAAGAGAGGAACAATCTAATTGAGCCTGCCTCAGATCTGCACTTGAGGTTCCCCCTGTCCCAAGAAACTCAACCTGATCAGGTTCAAGTTCTTCCAGGACAGTTCCCTCTTGGATCTCAGAATCATCCTCCTGGGAGGGCTGATCCTCAACCTGATGTTGTACAAAGGGGGGTTTTACCCATATAGTCAGTGGGACCTGGGTGATCAATTGCGTTATATGTAAGGGGTCCCAGACTAAAAAACAGTTCTTGTTTTCAATCACACATTTTTTTGAATAAATCCAAAGAAACATTAAATGAAGGTGCCTAGTGTTTTTAATATTCACTGCACCATTAAGCAATCAATGATTGAGAAATCAGAAATAGAGTGTACAAAATTCAATGCGCCCACGGTGAGGGGGAGGGGGGAGGTGCAGGGAGGGGGATATATTTCAATAAATTATACATCACTGGTCAGAGTTCAAAAAACATTGAGCATAAATACACAGTTCAAATCTTAATTGCCATTGATCCATACATGAGAGGCCAAGGAGAATGACACGTATCAAACAGAACATTTACACATGAAAGATACTCCTATAGTGATTATTATATCAATCTAGGGTTAGGAGTTCCTGATTGTAGATGTCTACGTTTCGACCCGGATAATGTAGGATAGTCGATCCTTACTGCGTGGGTCTTCGTCAGGACGTGATGGGTAGAGAGGGGTGGGTCTTTTTACTCTGGCGGAGCGGGGGGTGTTCCCTCAACAGGCGATGCCTAGAACTCCGCTGTGTAGGTAGTCGGGATCTTGTTGTGAGGCCATCACCGTGTATATTGATACTGGTTCCTTGGTCGAGGCAGAGGAAATTCGTACCGGTACAGGCTACATCCGGTTGGGATGTAGAGCGAGCGTGCCAGCGTCTAATTAGAAAAAATCTGGAAAATCCACTGCGAGGATTTTCCAGATTTTTTCTAATTAGACGCGGATACCGCGGGAACTGACTTGGTCCCCTAACTGTTTCACGAAAAGAGCCGGACGCTGGCACGCTCGCTCTACATCCCAACCGGATGTAGCCTGTACCGGTACTCCTAACCCTAGATTGATATAATAATCACTATAGGAGTATCTTTCATGTGTAAATGTTCTGTTTGATATGTGTCATTCTCCTTGGCCTCTCATGTATGGATCAATGGCAATTAAGATTTGAACTGTGTATTTATGCTCAATGTTTTTTGAACTCTGACCAGTGATGTATAATTTATTGAAATATATCCCCCTCCCTGCACCCCCCCCCTCCCCCTCACCGTGGGCGCATTGAATTTTGTACACTCTATTTCTGATTTCTCAATCATTGATTGCTTAATGGTGCAGTGAATATTAAAAACACTAGGCACCTTCATTTAATGTTTCTTTGGATTTATTCAAAAAAATGTGTGATTGAAAACAAGAACTGTTTTTTAGTCTGGGACCCCTTACATATAACGCGATCCTCAACCTGAGGCAGGGGGGGAGGCACTGCCTTAACCCTCTTGCTCTTTCTCTAGGGTAGCGTCTGGTCTATTGTTCCAAGATCCAGCACTTGTTCAGGTAAGCACTTTTTGGCCTGTGACCTGGTCACAGCAAGGACATGTGCTGATATTCCCAGCATTTCTGCATGGGTCCTATACTCCACCTCAGACCAAACTGAGGTTTCAAGATCATTACCTAACAGACACTCTACTGGAAGGTCTAAACTCACAACAACTCTTTTGAGGCCAGTTACCCCTCCCCAGGAGAAGTTAACAACTTGTTATGTTACCCAGTATTTTGTAGAGCGCTCAGCTACTCAAACAGAGTGTCCCGGCGCTATTCAAGACCCGGTACAAAAGGGGGTGGTGATGGACGGAGCATCTGAATCAATCAAACACTCACACCCAATCAAAAGATCTGGGTTTAATCCATCACCGTTCTTTAGCCCACTCTGCCACCCCAGTTCAGACATGACTAAATGCAAATCAGTCTGACCCTGTGCCTCATGAGAACAGTCCAGCCCGAACTGCCAAGCCAAGCCTTCCCTGGACCGGAAACAAGCTTCCGAGGACCGGTTTCTGGCATTCCAGCCGTCTTCAGCCCGGCTTGCTTGAATCCAGTGGCAAACTGAGCAAGGGACTTACGTCTGAGCATACCCTGCCACACTTATGGCGGCCAAAAGCGGTACAAAAGGGGGTGGTGATGGATGGAGCATCTGAATCAATCAAACACTCACACCCAGTCAAAAGATCTGGGTTTAATCCATCACCGTTCTTTAGCCCACTCTGCCACCCCAGTTCAGACATGACTATATGCAAATCAGTCTGACCCAGTGCCTCATGGGAACAGTCCAGCCCGAACTGCCAAGCCAAGCCTTCCCTGGACCGGAAACAAGCTTCCGAGGACCGGTTTCTGGCATTCCAGCCGTCTTCAGCCCGGCTTGCTTGAATCCAGTGGCAAAGTGAGCAAGGGACTCACGTCTGAGCATACCCTGCCACACTTATGGCGGCCAAAAGCGGTACAAAAGGGGGTGGTGATGGACGGAGCATCTGAATCAATCAAACACTCACACCCAGTCAAAAGATCTGGGTTTAATCCATCACCGTTCTTTAGCCCACTCAGCCACCCCAGTTCAGACATGACTATATGCAAATCAGTCTGACCCTGTGCCTCATGGGAACAGTCCAGCCCGAACTGCCAAGCCAAGCCTTCCCTGGACCGGAAACAAGCTTCCGAGGACCGGTTTCTGGCATTCTAGCCGTCTTCAGCCCGGCTTGCTTGAATCCAGTGGCAAAGTGAGCAAGGGACTTAAGTCTGAGCATACCCTGCCACACTTATGGCGGCCAAAAGCGGTACAAAAGGGGGTGGTGATGGACGGAGCATCTGAATCAATCAAACACTCACACCCAGTCAAAAGATCTGGGTTTAATCCATCGCCGTTCTTTAGCCCACTCAGCCACCCCAGTTCAGACATGACTATATGCAAATCAGTCTGACCCTGTGCCTCATGGGAACAGTCCAGCCCGAACTGCCAAGCCAAGCCTTCCCTGGACCGGAAACAAGCTTCCGATGACCGGTTTCTGCTTCAGCCCGGCTTGCTTGAATCCAGTGGCAAAGTGAGCAAGGGACTCACGTCTGAGCATACCCTGCCACACTTATGGTGGCCAAAAGCGGTACAAAAGGGTGTGGTGATGGACGGAGCATCTGAATCAATCAAACACTCACACCCAGTCAAAAGATCTGGGTTTAATCCATCACCGTTGCATATAGCCATGTCTGAACTGGGGTGGCAGAGTGGGCTAAAGTACGGTGATGGATTAAACCCAGATCTTTTGACTGGGTGTGAGTGTTTGATTGATTCAGATGCTCCGTTCATCACCACCCCCTTTTGTACCGCTTTTGGCCACCATAAGTGTTGCAGGGTATGCTCAGACGTGAGTCCCTTGCTCACTTTGCCACTGGATTCAAGCAAGCCGGGCTGAAGACGGCTGGAATGCCAGAAACCGGTCATCGGAAGCTTGTTTCCGGTCCAGGGATGACATGGCTTGGCAGTTCGGGCTGGACTGTTCCCATGAGGCACAGGGTCAGACTGATTTGCATATAGCCATGTCTGAACTGGGGTGGCAGAGTGGGCTAAAGAACGGTGATGGATTAAACCCAGATCTTTTGACTGGGTGTGAGTGTTTGATTGATTCAGATGCTCCGTCCATCACCACCCCCTTTTGTACCGCTATTCAAGACCCAGCACCGCAGAGAGCACGGTAATCGGTGGAATCATTGGCCAAACAGCCATGTTTTGAGATCCTTTCTAAATGACAGCAGATTATCTGTCTTCCTCAAAGACAAAGGCAGTGCGTTCCAAGATAGGGGTGCCAGATGACTAAAGGAGCAACCCCCAATGCGAGCACGCTTGATTACCGGGACCATAGCCAGCGCCAATGATGCAGAACGTAGAGCTCTGGACGGATGGTGAAAACCGTTTCTGTTCCTCAGATAACGGGCACCAGTGCCATGCAAAGCCTTAAAAGCCATAGTGAGCATTTTAAAGGCAATGCGTTTCCGTATAGGCAGCCAGTGAAGAGATTTCAGAAGTCCTGCAGCACGAAAGAAGGTACTCAGGGAGGCCTAGCTATAGCACTTTGGCGTAATCCAGTCTTGAGCCTATCAGGGCTTGAACCGCAGTCCTCCTATGGGCCAAGGATAGAAGTGGAAGAAGTTTTTTCAACATTTTTAAAAGACCAAAACACTGTCCAACCAGACTCAAAACCTGAGGTTTAAAGGTAAGACCATTGTCCACCTTTATTCCTAGATTTTTGGCAACCACGGTGTCAGTGGAAGGAGGAAACATAGCCGCCGGCCACCAGGACTTCCAATAGGAAATCGGATGGTAGCCGAAAAAGAGAACCTCCGATTTGTCTGAGTTACACTTCAACTGGTTCAATTGAAACCAAGAAAAGACGGCCCCAGACAGCTCTTTATGCGCTCTCCATCAAAGTCCAAGTTCTTTCCACACGTGAAGAGAAGCTGTGTGTCATCAGCGTATGAAACAATCTGGGCACCATATGACTCAGCCAGCGCCGCCAAAGGGGACATATAGATATTAAAAAGAGTGGGGCTCAGGATAGACCCCTGAGGAACTCCCATCTCCAATGGCGGCACTAAGGCTGAGTACGGAGGGACCCAGACTGTCTGTTGGTGGTCAGCAAGAAAAGACTCAAACCATCTGAGCACGTCCCACCCACTCCGATCTCCGAGAGTCTTAGAAGGAGACGGTTGTGGGGGACGGTGTCAAAAGCGGCCGAGAGATCTAACATCACTAGCATAGCTTTTCCTCCGACATCCTGAACCTCTTTAATGGCTTCCGACACCTCCAGTAATTCTGTTTCCCTGCTCATATTCGCCCGGAACCCAGATTGGGTGTGGTGGAGGACGTCGTGCGTCTCCAAAAAATCCGAAAGAAAAAGACTGCACATGCTTTTCCATGACCTTAGCAAGGGCCGGGAGAAGAGAAATAGGCCGATAGTTGGCATGAATACTAGAGTCCAGGGTAGGCTTCTTTAAGAGCGGAAGAACAAGAGCCTGTTTCCAGGCCTGCGGCACCATACCCATCTCAAGAGATTGATTTAAAATAGGGTTGATTATGGGGTTGATAACGTGTGCTATTTTGGCCAGAAACTTGGCGGGACAAGGGTCCAGCGGGGAGCCCGATTTCAGTTTGGATAAGAAATCCAACGAAGCATTTGGCAAGAGAGTCGGAAAGTTAGACAGTGTTGGCCGCTCCAAGGCGGACAAATGAGAAAGAGGCAATGAATTAGAGGCTACCGCCGAGGCAGTATACAAAAAAGATGCCTGAATGCTTTGGATTTTATTGGCAAAAAAGTCTGCCAATTGAAAGACCCATGGTTCTGAATGAGAACACTTTGTCGTGATGGAGGTAGGCGACGTGAATTCCTTCACTATAGAGAAAACTTCCTTACTGGTATTAGTAGCATCATCAATCCTCTTAGAGAAATAGGATTTCTTTTCCAGATAGATTTCTTTATGATAGGTCTTAACGCACTGCCTATAAACTTCCTTCAGTGGTTCATCGTAATTTAATCTCCAGGCTCTTTCAGCCTTCTTGCAACGCCTGCGACTGGTATTAAGTGCCGGCGTAAACCAGGGTGCCGAGGCACGGGTGGAAATTTTACGAGCCGCCTGAGGGGGTACTGACACATCAAGGCACTGCGCAAGTCAGGTTTGAAAGAGCTCTAAATCTTCCTCTAAGTCACCAGTGAACAATCACGGATGTGCCATCAGATATTGTGCTATCATGTCTGCCGATACCTGGTGGAAGGCACGGGAGGCCAGGGATTGATGACCAGGACCCCTAGTAGTGGACCTGGATGTATGCAGAATATCAAACATCACCAGGTAGTGGTCAGACCACAACACTGGTTCAGGTGCGGCTGCTACAATAGGAATGGTTGACAAAATTTGATCCAGTGTGTGGCCTTTATTGTGGGTGGGAGTAGCAAGACAGGGCACCAGGCCCAGTGGATTTGTGGTAACCCGGATCTGAATGGTATCAATAGCATCTGCCACATCCATATGGATGTTAAAATCGCCTAAAAGTAGGCCATGTTTAAACTTCACACTAAGAGAAGAAATAACCGTGTGAAGCTCCTCGTGAAATGAGCTAATTGGACCCAGGGGTCTATAGACCAGCAATCCCGCGCATGATTGATAAGGTGAGAGTGTTAAGCAAAAGCCCAGTGCCTCTGCCCCAAGAATGTCTTCCGTCGGGACAATGGAGAAATCAAACCGTTTATCAATCACCAGAGCAACCCCGCCTCCCTTGCCAGTTCCCCCATCCTTTCTAAGCATAAAATAGTTAGGGGGAAGGGCATTAGCAATATCCAGACCTGAAGACTCACCGAGCCAGGTCTCAGTTAAAAAAAAACATGCGGGTTTGCACTCTGATAGTAGGTTAAAAAGATCCAGCGTGTGCTTACCTAACGACCGAGTGACAAGTGACATTTTTTTCCAAAGTCCCCACGCCCGACATCGGAGCCAGATGATTCTCTGACTCAGGGGGGACTTTCTTGATAGATCCCTTAGTCAGTGTCCATCCACAGCTATGGCAGCAAAGATTGCCCTTAAAATGGTGATGCAAAGCTGAGCAGCAGCCAATGATAGTTCCCCTCAGTCTCTAAAGTTGTGCTGAGGTGTACCTTAGTGTTTTACCTGGAGAAGGATTCGAGGAAACGCCCACCCGCCCGCCTCCGGGACGCTGATGGGCGCAGATGGGCTTTCCTTAGGCGCTCCTTCGGCGCGGAGAGGGCGCGTCCGCTGCTCGCGTCCGTTGCGCGGAGCCATCGCCGTATTAATTTATAGCGTCTGACCGTGAGGCAGCAAGCCTAGTCCGCCGACCAGCGAGCCTGCCTCTCCTAAGATGGCCGCTAAAGTTGCACGCAGCGTCCTTGTCCCACAATACACCTCAGCTCCTAGTCGGCTGAGTGGGGGCAACGAAGGCAAAATGTGGCAAAGGGTGGCGAAAATGCGGCGCAGCAATAAGAGGTGGCAAGGTAGGTGTTACAGTGCAAAATAAAATACAATTTTAAAATCTAGCGCTAAGTATCGTCTCCCGGCTTCTGCCTCAGGAGAAAAAGAAGAGAGAAGCAGAGATGCGGTTCCAGTTAAAAGCAAAGTAACCAAAGTAATAACAAAGTGTCAGTTTAAAATTTAAGATCTCAGTACAAACAGCTCGCCCCTCCCGGCTTCCGCCTCAGGAGTGGTGTCGTAGATGCAAGGTCTCTTGCAAGGCCTCCCATAGTATGGCAACTGCCATACTATGGGAGGTGGTGGCATTGCTAGCATTGGTCACTAGGTAGGTTTCACCTAGTATGATCTGGTCAGGGTTCACAAAGTTAGGTGTCACTAGGTGACACTGGCACATGTGACCCTGTAGGCCTGAGCCATCTTGTCATTAATAAAAGGTGTCTGTCTGTACTTGCTCAGATTACTGGGACTTACAGTAGAGGACATTGCTATGTCCCCATCACAGACAAGAACAGCCTGAGTTGCTACTCTGACTAGGCCAGAGTCCACCTCAGTTCCCAGGGTTAACCCTACTACACCATTTTGCTGGGAACCACCACTAACAGCTGGACTAGGGGGAACAGTTGCCTTAGGGGCATAGGTGGTTGGTGCTGTGCCCTTCTTGGTGCACTCACTAAACCAGTGAGAGACTGATTTACAGTATCCACACCAGGGCTTCTTTGGACCTTCTTGTTTCTGTTTGATCTTTTTGGAGCCACCCTCCCCCTGTGCCTTTTGGGGGCCTGGTGAAGACTTCTGGTCTTTTTGTTTCTGCTCATTACCCTTCTGGTCGGCCTTTTTCTGATCACCCCCTTGGTTCTGGTTTTTCTGCTTAATCCTGGTTCTGACCCATTTGTCTGCCTTCTTTCCCAATTCTTGGGGAGAGGTCAGATCAGAGTCAATCAGGTACTGATGCAATAGCTGGTTTTGACAGTTGCTAAGGATTTGCTCTCTCATGATCAAATTATACAATCCTGTATAGTCCCTAACTTGACTTCCCAATAACCAGCCTTCCAGAGCCTTAGTGGCACAATCAACAAAATCAGTCCAGTCCTGAGTCTGTGTCTTACGGGTATCTCTGAACATCAACCTATACTGTTCAGTGGTTAGGCCAAACCCATCAATCAGAGCACTCTTCAGGACAGAGTAGTTGTTAGCATCCCCATCACTAACTGTGAGTAGCTTATCTCTACCTTTTTCAGAAAAGGAGAGCCATAAGATTGCTGCCCACTGACTTTGGGGTACCTGCTGCACTTTGCAGGCCCTCTCCGAAGCAGTAATCCACTTGTGGATGTCATCCCCTTCTTTATAGGGGGGCACAATCTTGCTTAGGTGGACCTATCTTTATCCTTAGGGATATTGCTGCCACCAGTGGGTTCTAACCCACTCTCTCTATGCTCTCTAGCACGAGCAAGCTTCTCTTTGGCCAGGGCAACCTCAAGTTCTTGTCTTTCAATCCTAAGAGCAGCCTCTCTCATCTTTGCCTCATGTTCCCTTCTCTGAGGGCAAGTCATCCCACTCTGAGGAAGGTCATGAGAGCTATTTGAAGCATGAGATCTGATAGAGTCCCTGGAATGGGATCGCCATCTTCTCTGCCCCTGGTTAAGCCCATTTGGGGGTCTGTATGAGGGCTGCCCATACTGACTCCCATGTATGCTTAAGTTAGCCTGGCTAAGTCTTCTGACTGGGACCTGGCTGTTTGTCTCAGGATCAGAATCATCTTCCTCTACTTCATCTACCTCATCTGGTACTATAGTATCAGTGGTATCCTCTGTGGAGGATACCACTGAGCTACCTGAAGCACCTGAGTCAGGTGTCTTTTGAGCATCATACTCTTCTAAGAGCTCAACTAAGAACTTTAGGGTAGGGTTTGAACCCTGTTTTAGCCTTCTAGAAGTACACAATTGTCTCAATTCTTGGAAGGCTAAGGCTTCATATCTTGAGGCAGTCCCCAAGGGATCTACCTCTGCAGGCAGAGAACCACTGGGGTTCGCTGTCTGAGACATGGTTTCTAGTGAGGTGTGGTGTTGCACCTACCTACACTATGTGTTTTCCTACAGAACCTATCTAGGAGTTGAATCAGGGTGTGCTAGGCCCAGGCTCTACAACAGGTAAGTTCAGTAGAACTTAAGTATACTAAGACTTGTTTTTATATGTACCTACAGGTACCTCTGTGATCTTTCAAATGATATCTCAAGATTACAAGTGGTAAAATAACAGCAAGCTCTAATCCCAACCGCTGCACACCAATGTGAGAAGTTGGCCTGGTATATGATGTTCACTGTTCTAGTGAGCACCTTGCACCAGTCCAAACAACCCTTATGGTGATGGTTGTAAGTCAACCTTATAGACCAGCTATCCTAGTGGTAGCGTGGACAGAACATTCTTAGGCTATAAGACTCTTGAGGGCATGTAAAGTCAGCTGTTTTACCATATGTAACCCCTTGAATACCAAATGAAAGGACACCACACAGGATAAATATAAAATATATATATATTTATTCACTAACACACTCCTCTGAACTCTTTATGAGGTCAGAGGCAAAAGCACATAACAAGTTACACTTAGAAATCCTTTAAATAGCACAATTTACAGTTAGGCCCTAGGGGCGCGTAAAACCATATACTAAGTAAGTGGTATAAGGACCATGACTCGGGAAAAGGAAAGGCCTAGGGCCTCGATAATCGCTGGGGCTACACTATCTGACCCTTAGGTTAGGAGTAGGAGGCCCACAGGCGGCGCATGCTGAAGGAATCAAAACATTACACTAGTGGACCATACTCACCAATAGCCCATATACCATATTTATGAATAATAAGTCAGTCGGCAATGGAGAAAGTTCAATCGTTTATTCTGCAAATACGAACCCTGACAGAGGAGCCTACACAACCCTCGGAGGTGCGCAGAGGAGACTGACTACATACAATTGATACCAAGCACATATACGGTTCGCACACCCCACAATGTCACCTTACTAGGAAAGATACAACTTGTCAGTGAGCCAGCAGGAAGACCCATATAAGGTACAATTGATTGCTAGTAGCTAGGCTTAAGCTATTCCGGGGACAGGTCAGTAAGGTGCCTCCTTTTCTATCTGTAGCTCGGGGAGTGCAGGAACGGGCTCTGCTAGAATGTGCGCATCCCACAAGAAGGGCAGGTGTGACCTTGGGTTTCCCTGCGCTACTAGCTAGCAAGCGGAGCAAATAGCTAAGCCAGCCATCATGGTTTCGTGCAGAAAGCTTAATCACGTGGTTTCAGGGAAACAGTACTTGAAACAGAGAAACGAAACAATCATGGCTCCAGTCACGTCAGTAGGTTTAAGCGGTACACAAGTGAATCATTCACAGATACAATAATACAATGATATAATGCAATGCTAACGTGTGGTTATATTGTATATACTAGGCCAATATCATGTATTTATCATATTTATATCCCATCAGACGGCTCTTTTGGCCTATTATAGCCAATATAACTGGATTCATTCTACGAACACTCCCTCATCGATCTGCATAAGATCTGAAACTTCCTTCTGAATCATTTGCTTTTCGACCTTGGTATGACGACAGATAGTCAAGGCAGACGTTATTCTGGCCGCACAGAAAGAACAGCAAGCTGGGCCACAATGGAGACACAGACAGCAAGTAAATATGACTCCAAAGGCTCCAGCAAGAATCATGAATATTTTCCAACCCCAGGTTGCTAGAAGACCCCAGAACCATTCACTAAGGGACCAAGTACCATTGTCGACATGTGCTTCACTGGCTAATCGGTGTAACTTCTGGATTGCAAGATGTATGGTTGGGGCTGAATCAGGGATGAAAACACAACAAGAGCTGGTGATCACGCAGCAGGCTCCACCCCTATCTGCGAGGATGACGTCAAGAACCATCTGGTTCTGAAGCGAAACAAGCCTCGTAGCCTGAAGCTCAACAGTAATATTAGTCAGAATCCCAGTGGTGGTCTGGACCACATTTTCCACTATTCTTGACCGACGTCTTATACTACGGCTGTTGAAAATCGGTCCCCAAAAAGGGGTGAGACCTTTAGCAAAGTCTTCAAACTGTTGCAAGGAGGTATCAGTCTGATCAGTACTATCAGTATCGAAACTCCTGATACTCTGGTTAGATTCTATCTCTTTTCTAACTAGTTGATGTGTCTTATGATAATCAGATGGGGCAATATAAACTGGGGGATATAGGAATGAGAGGTAACACCGCCCTGCCCATCCCCGGGGAAGCCATGTATATGCGTTTTCACCACACACGAAATATACGTTGGGATGAGTGATCACGGGAGGAGTACTATATGTCTGCAAGGTGTAAGTGTAATTACATCTACTGCTTCCTACTTTTATGTGACCTCGTCCCTGTTTGCAAAAGGGGGAAGTACCATTTATAATGGGAATTGGCATGGCTTTATCATTGGTGATATTTCGTTCTTTAAAGTGCTGAAAGTACATTCTGGAGTTGAAAAGTTCAAAATCCTGCATTTCTTCTTGTAGCCAAGTCGCATTTTTATATTCAGTGTATACATTCATGCAAGCATTTGGGTCTAAGGATCCCTCTCCTCCATTCCCTTCAGCATCAAATCCTTGGTGCTGTTCTATATACTTCAGAATGGCCTCATAGTCTTTTTCGGTATATATCTTAGGTTCAGCCACATAGTGAGAATACATCAGTGACAATAATTGGAACCAGGCTTCACAGCTAGCTAAGTGAGACAAGGGTAGGGAAATGAATAACTCATGTTGATGCATTACTGACGGGAGTAACCCACGGACCAAACAATTTGTCTTGTTGGTTGTACTATGGGTCTGGTGTAGCATTTCAATACAAACATTTTTTGCATAAGTTTCTCTATGTCTAACCTTATGTGGAGGTAAGGAATAAAAGAGGTGTTCCTCTGGAGCAGGGGTAGTTCCTAGCAAAGTATGTACAGGGTGCTGAAATTCTAAATACACAAATACACACATCAAAATTACAGTGATTATAACAATAAAAGCCACGAATGCTTCACTCTGGTAGGCCATCCGGAAAATAATTGCATATTATCGATATACCGTCGAGGGGCAAGTTGTTGTTCATCCTCCATCACAAATCGGGCAAAAGGAAACATGCTCTCTATAAGTCCAAAATCTAACTCGGTTCCTCTCTACAAGTCCAAATCTAATCTTTGTATCCACAAAGCACGCACACAACCAGAGGGTTTTTCTTCCCACTAAGGGATCTTCTCCCTGTGTCCGTTAGAGCCTCACAGGTAGACTCCTATCGTTCATCAAGGGGAACCAACTTTTATATCCCAGTAGTACGACTGCGGCCCTTAACTCAGTATTTCTTTCTGAGCAGAGCTTATTTAACACAATGTTCCAGGCTCTCAACGAGTTCAGTCCAGTATCTCGCTCAGTACCCCAGTAATTCTTATCCGATGTTCCTCAACTCAAGTCTCTGTCTAGCTCCTACCATTGGAAGCTGTGGTACCGTGCTGTTTTCGGGGCCGCAGGTCATATTTACAACGACCAGGTTGCTCCTGGTCAGAAAACAATTCTGCTGCAAGGGCATCTGATGCATTCGAAACCTGTGGTGCCCTGGGAATAACAGCCTCCGCTGGTCGAGCTGTCGCACTTTCCCCGGTGGGCAACACCTCACTTGGTTGCCCTATTTCTTGGGCGTCTGAAAAAGGCACAAAGCTTTGATTCAGCTCTCCTTCCTGACTCGGAATTCCTTCTCGATTCCTCAAATCAAATGGCAAAGGCAGCGGCAGGCGTTTCAGATGTGTGACATGGATCCAGTGCTTTCTTCCATGCACTTTTACCGCCGTCCTCGTTGCCAAGAGGACTTGGTAAGGGTCCGACCACCTCGGTGCCAAACTCGATTTCCGTTGATAATTCTTCACCAGTACCCACTGGCCAGGCTCCAGTCGATGTCCAGAACCCTCCGGTAATGGCTGCAATGTGTCCGATACCTGTTGGTGAATAGAACGCAAATCTTTAGTCAAAGCTTACAGGTAGTCTGTCATCAAAGGATAATCAATATCCCTAAAGGATCGGGGTCTGGGGACTCCCCACACATTCGCGGGGCGACCAAAGATCACTTCATATGGGGACAATCCAGTTCTAGTGTGAGGGGTTGTCCTTAGGGACAGTAATGCCAATGGGAGGGCGTCGGGCCAATTTAGCCCAGTACTTGCACAGATTTGAGCCATTTTCAATTTCAGAGTGCCATTATATTTTTCGACCAGACCCGCCGACTGGGGATGTCTGGTGGCATGGAACTTTTGTTTTATCTGCAGTCCATCACAAACACTTTGTACTAGCAGGGCATTAAAATGAGGCCCGTTGTCTGACCAGATGACCCGGGGTAAACAATATCGGGGGAAGTACTCTTTAATCAGGGCTTTAACAGTTGCAACTGCAGTGGCTTCTTTGGTGGGGTAGGCTTCGACCCATTTACTAAAAGCACATACCACCACCAATACATACTTCAAATTATTCACACTTTCCATCTGAATGTAATCAATTTGTATTACCTCAAAAGGCAAAGATGGAGGGGCAACATTTCCACTCGAAACAGATTATCTACCCCCAGGATTATGACGTAGACACTCAGGGCAGTATTTTACTATATGTGCTGAGGTTTTGGGAATGTTTGGGTTATTCCATACTGGGTCTAACACCGCACAAATACCTTTCGCACTAATGTGGGCCGGACCATGGGCCATGGTCACTACAGCATATACCAAAGCATTAGGTAGCAACCACCGCTGTTTCTCAGATCGATCTATCCAACATTCATTCTTATCTAATTTCCCTACTTCCTGTTCCCATCTCTGTACTTCATCTATGGTTGCTTCCTTCTGTAATTCTCTCACGCTTTCAATGGTATTGTCAAAAAGGGATGTCTCTGCCACCCACCGGGCCGATGCGCTAGGGAACATGGGGTTCATTCTAGTCTGGGCTGTTTCTTTCGCTACTGAATCAGCAAAAGCGTTTCCCTTTCCAGTGGAATCAACGACTCTCTTATGGGCGCTGCACTTGATGATGGCCACTTTCTCTGGTAATGTTAAGGCAAATAACAATCGATCAATTAAGGGGCCATGTTGAATTTTCTGACCATGTGTAGTAAAGAAACTCCTCTCCCTCCACAGCCTCCCAAAGCTATGGGCCACGCCAAAGGCATACTGGCTGTCCGTAAAAATGTTCACCCTCAGCCCTTCACTCATTTCGCATGCTCTTAACAAAGCTATTAGTTCAGCTGCCTGGGCTGAGTGATAGGAAATCCTTGCAGTTTCTACCACAGTCTTTAATGTCGTAACAGCATAAGCAGCTGTCACAGTGCCATCTGGTAACTTAAAACAAGAGCCATCTACATACAACTCCCCCTGGGGTTCTAGTAAAGGGGTGTCAGTGAGGTCTACACGCCCCTTCGTTTCTTCTTCAGTTCTAAATATACAATCATGGACATCGTCCTTTCCATCATTTGAAGGGAGAGGCAATAATGTGGCTGGGTTCAGAGTAGCACATCTTTTAATTGTGATATGGGGTGCAAACAAGGTTAACTCATACCCTGTCAACCGAGCACTCGTAAGGTGCTGGGTCTTGGTTCTATTCAAAAGGATATCCACAGCATGCGGTACCATGACTGTGAGGTCCGTATTCAGGACTATTCCCTCTGATTGTCGGATGGCCACCGCTACTGCCACAGTGGCCCTCAGGCAACACGGGAGGGCTCGTGCAACAATATCCAGGACTGATGAAAAGAATGCGCAGGGTCTTTGCTTCCCGCCAAAACCCTGCGTTGACACTGAAAGCGCACAACCGTCCACCTCGTGCACATAAAGTGAAAAAGGCTTTCGGTAATCTGGAGTATCTAAGACAGGTGCAGAACAAAGAGCAGACTTTAAAGAGTCAAAGGCTTCTTGACATTCATCCGTCCAGGGTAGGGGTTCATGCACATATTTGGTTGTCAAATACAACAAGGGTTTAGAGAAGAGTGAATAGTTAGGAATCCACTGGCGACAGTAAGAGGTTACGCCAAGAAAAGCACGAACATCACGTTGAGTACAAGGTACAGACATGTTAGTTATCACAGATATCCGTTCTGGAGTCAATCGTCTCCCCGCTTTCGACAGTAAGTGGCCAAGATAGGTCACTTCCTGTCAACAATATTGAAATTTAGAAAGGGACACTTTATTACCCTTTTCAGCCAAATGTTTCAACAATTTAACCGTGGCTTCCTTACAACCTTCCTCTGTATCGGAGGCCACCAAGATGTCATCCACATACTGGATGATCGTATTTCCTGCTGGTAAAATTAATTCATCAAGAACAGCTTTCAAGGCTTGGCTGTAAATGCTAGGACTCTCTGTATAACCTTGAGGTGCACGTGTAAATCTAAAGCTTCGGCCAGCTAATGAGAATCCAAAGATATGTCTGCTATCAGGGTGAATTGGGATGCTAAAAAAAGCATTTTTTAAGTCGATAACTGAAAAATATTGAGCCGTAGGGGGAATCATTGTCAGAATTGCAGTAATGTCGGGTACCACTGGGTATTGTGGGACCACAATCTTGTTAACCTCTCGGAGGTCAATCACAAAACGATATGTATTTTTATAATCCGGGGCACCATCAATTGGTGTTTTCTTCAAAATCGGTAAAATCGGGCTGTTACATACATTAGCAGTTGTCTCCTCTACTACTCCTCTCTGAATGAGGTCACGGATAATGAGCAACAAGGCCTGTTCACCTTCTGGTGAAATTTTATACTGAGGAATGCGGGGCAGCTGGGCATTAGGTTTCAAGGTTATTGACTCGGGGGCTATTCTTAACAGACCAACATCGGTGTCTCCCGTAGCCCACAGTGTCTGAGGAATTGTGGAAAACTCAGGAGGAAGGCTCTAATTTTTCTCAAAATATTGAGCCGCTTTCAACGATGGCTTTTGCATTGTCAAGTAGACACCATCAGGGGAACAATAAATCCGTGCATTTAACTTTTTCAAAATATCCAGGCCCAAAAGATTTTCCCCACAATTTGAAGTTAAAAGAAAAGGCGAATGCATAGAAATGGGGCCTATAGTAAAAGGCAGAGGCTTAGAAACGGGGCTTACCACCGGTATTCCAGAGAATCCCACTGATACATTATTTTGGCCAGACAGAGCAGCCCCTGGGACCAGCGTATGGGCAACTGAGCTATTCATTGCCCCAGTATCCACTAGAAATGTTCCCGATGTTCCCAACAGTTCCCCTTGTACATAAGGTCCCTCCTGGTCAATTGGTACTGTAAAGCGGCCCCCGCTCTGTCCTTGGCTGTCTCATGCGTAATCCGGTCCGTCATACCCATCATCCCTATAGGTCTCGTTGTAGTACTGTCTGTTTTGGGGATCATCAATGTAATTTTTCCGAGAACCCTCATGTTGTATTTCCTCTCGTCGCATACTATTTCGGTCAATATTCCCTCGACCCCTTCCTCGTCCTCTGTTAGGACCATTTCTTGCTAGCAACAGAGGGCAATCCGCCCTCCAGTGCCCTTCCTGTTTGCAATATGAACATTGATTTATCCCAATGTTTGGGGGACCTCCTCTACCTCTTCCCGTCATTGTACCCCTCTGGAATGAGCCACGTACTTCCTGTCCTGTATTCTGCCCTCTACTAACTTGCTGCAACCAAACTCTAGTCTTTAAATCCTTAGTCTTCTTTTCTGACTTTTCTTTGCTTTCATTTTCTCGATGTTCATAATATTGGGCCATACTGAGAATTACTGACGGGGCAGCCATAGTCCATGTACTCTCGGCTGCCTGGAGACGGGACATAACTTCGGGGAGCAAATTTGTAACAAACCTATTTACAAAAAAACGTATCCTACCTTCCGTGGATAGGTCCTGCCCACTAAAATCTATAAAGGCCTTCTCAAATCTGGTAAAGAAATCCGACACACTTTCATCTTTCTTCTGTTTACAGGCTGTTAATTTGTCCCAATCAACTTTTCTAGGAGGGAGGAGAGTCTGCATGTAAGTAATAATTTTATCTGGTACTGCCAGTACTTCGTCTCTAGGTTTCTCTCCAGGCTTTCTTGCCTTGTCCCAGGCTTTTAATTGTTCCCACGTACCTCCTAATTCGGGGCCATGGTCCGTGTCATGTATTTGTCTCCAAATATCTACCGGGATCAAAAGACCAAAGAATAGCTCAATATCGGGTATCGTCATAATAGCAGAATTAGCTGAGCTTTTAGAGTGAGGACCTCGCTTCGTTTCCAAGGGGTATAAACCCATTGTTCCTGAAGCCTGGCATCCACGCGAGCCCTAGTTACTACATTATTGGCATCCCTTAATTCAGGTAATTTAGGCTAAAAGAGGGGGCGCACTTCTCTCATGGGGTGCTGTGCTCCCCAATCAGCACACTTTCGGTGCATTCGTTCACAATAATGTACAAGTGTTTCTACATTCTGATATACCTCATCAGCCTGTAATTGGAATTTATGAGCTCGATCTCTTATATCACGCAGTATTTGAGGAGGGAGTCCCTCTTCGAAACACTGTTCCCTCAGTGAAAATAATCGGATCGCCATGTTCTCCAAAGCCAGTTGCTGTGCAACGGGCTCAAAGTCTTTCATGGTGCTCCAAATGTCTTCTAGGGTGTAAATGGTGTTTCGCATCCACTGGGATGCCTGAACTATTATGGCTCTCCTTTCTTCCGCACCCAGCAGCGACCTAGTATAGACTCGTTGATCACTCAAGTCAGGTCTAAGGCGTTTGGGCGTGGTGTCTAGGCAAGCCGTATATCGAGGATCTATAGCGGTCTGAATCGGAGGGGAGAGAAATACGGGGTGCGAAGGGGAGGGGACAGCCGCGTCCGGCTGTAAGGATATCAAGGGTGAGGTAGTTTGTTGAAGAGTGGGAGGAGGGAGTAACGCACTTCGTACTGATCCGTCAGCAGGGGCTGTGACAACCGTTCCCACCGGTGCTCCAACGGCCGATGCTGCTCCAAGTTGGTCTGCTCGTACCAAAGGCACGGCGGGGTATAAGCCCTGCGGGGCATAAGGAGGAGGTGGTCGGGCTTCTAATAAGTCCTCTAATTCATCTCCAGTATCAGTTCGAGCCCCATAACTTTTGTCCGTCTCTAAACGGAACTGCCTATCCATTTGTACAATGTTCTCTTCCACCTTCCCTTTATCATAAGCTATAGCTTTCTGAGTGACTGTCTGTCCTGATTTAAGCTTTCCCAATTTCTCTTCTCTTATCCGTCGTCATTTTGCCTCCTTCAACCATAGGTTCAAGGAATCAAACATCGACTGGCGGCTTTTCTTCATAAATAGTTTATTCTGGATGTAGTTAATCTTTTTCTCATCAAATGACCCGTTAAAGGCCATTGCAAATCGGAATTGTCTTTAGTATACTTATGCCAAAGCGTGTTAAACAAAATCGGTTGAAGACCGTGTTTCACATACATATCAAAACTGGGACTACCTTCGGGAGGGGCAGGCTGTCTTTCTTCCAGCCGTGTACCTCGCCGGCAGCAGCACCCAAAACATATTTTTACTAAAACAAGGCATTATAATAATATTCACACAATTCTACTCACATATTCCAGAAACCATTCACAGTCGGACGCGTCCTTCTCACCACTCACACTCTCATATTCTTCTATTTTCTCACAATAAAGTGCCGTAAAGTGTTGCAAGGCAATTACTTTTTCTATGCAAATGACGTCTTCAAAAACGAACAGAGCACGTCGACTCCTGTTCGGGGAACCGATTCAAAAGAATTCCGGACCAGCAAAATTCAACCACAAAAAGAAACAGTCACCAGACTGTTCTGATATCACCTGATAGGCGAACCACAAACCCTCTTACAGGCCATCCCATGGTCCTGTTCTGGTTGGGCCGGGCCTCTGGGCACGTAGCTCAGAACCCTAGCTCACCCAGTTGCTCCCAGTGCTTTCCCGAAGAGGATTCGGCCGAGCGAGTAACTCCGTACACTGCTAAGGCACCAGGTGTGGTCTCAAATTTTCACCAAACAAGTCCGTGAGGTATCTACCCGCACAGCCACTTCGCCGCAACGTCAGACCCCCAGATTCCCATGTGGTCCGGCTTCCCCGGCCACCAACAAAAGCAGTTAACCGCTACCAAAGAAACACTTCTTCCAAGTGTCCTTCCTGTAATACAATCAAAATTCACTCACCTGGTGCACTCAGGTCGATTGCGAATTCTCCACTGCAGACTAGTCTGTTTGTCTCTCGGGTTAAGCCCGTAGGACTCCGGTGTAGGGTCTTCAGCAGCTGGGATGGATACTGGGCTCGAGAGTGGAATTACTTGTTTTCGAACCACAAACGGGTGTTTCAAATCAGGATCCTATTTCTGTCCACCCACTCGGCCAGAACTCCTCCTTGTCCCTCTACTCCTGTTTACAGGAGGGGACGACCCTATCACGGAGTCCCGGCGGAGTCGCCAACTGAAGGAACCAACATATTACACTAGTGGACCATACTCACCAATAGCCCATATACCATATTTATGAATAATAAGTCAGTCGGCAATGGAGAAAGTTCAATCATTTATTCTGCAAATACGAACCCTGACAGGGGAGCCTCAGTCTACACAACCCTCGGAGGTGCGCAGAGGAGACTGACTACATACAATTGATACCAAGCATATATACGTTTCGCACACCCCACAATGTCACCTTACTAGGAAAGATACAACTTGTCAGTGAGCCAGCAGGAAGACCCATATAAGGCACAATTGATTGCTAGTAGCTAGGCTTAAGCTATTCCGGGGGCAGGTCAGTAAGGTGCCCCCCTTTCTATCTGTAGCTCGGGAGTGCAAGAACGGGCTCTACTAGAATGTGCGCATCCCACAAGAAGGGCAGGTGTGACCTCGGGTTTCCCTGCGCTACAAGCTAGCAAGCGGAGCAAATAGCTAAGCCAGCCATCATGGTTTCGTGCAGAAAGCTTAATCACATGGCTTCAGGGAAACAGTACTTGAAACAGAGAAACGAAACAATCATGGCTCCAGTCACGTCAATAGGTTTAAGCGGTACACAAGTGAATCATTCACAGATACAATAATACAATGATATAATGCAATGCTAATGTGTGGTTATAAACTTATATTGTATATACTAGGCCAATATCATGTATTTATCATATTTATATCCCATTAGTGCAGTGTCTTTACACACGCGGGAGTCAATATTAAGTCAATGGGAACTTAGAAGGTAAGTAAATGAAGATTTAGGACACTTCCCGTCTAGCTAGGAGGAGACAACTAGTAAATCTGGACACTAGGATAGTCAATCCCTACTGGAGCACCGAAGTACTCACGTTACCTCACCCACGGGCTGCGGGTGCATAGGTGTCAAAGTTTGTCGGGTTTCGTCGTTGTTCTCAATGGAGTTTGAAGAAAGATGCTGCAGGCGACCAGGAGGAAGATGTCCGGGTGGATCCAAGGGTGGATCTAGGATGAAGAGGACCTGAAAGCAGAGGGGGCAGAGTCTAGGTCACTAGCCAGTGACCGGGTGGAGCCAGGGAGGTACCAGACGTCGTCGAGGAGCAATCAGGTGCGGATGTGAAGCTTGTCGTTGCAGCCACGCGGATCAGCAGGTGTCGAGGACAACCAGGCGAAGGTTCTCGCAGATGGAGGGGTCGACTTCAGGATTGGAGCCAACAAGCCTAAGCAAAGGCAACCCACACAGGATACACAAAAGGCTTCTGGTGCAGACCAGGAGGGTCTGAGGTACTTCACCTTTTCAGGGAAGCGAGGGCCAGTCTGGAGCAACCAGACCAGTGATGGATTTTCACAAGGATCGCCGTCAGAGGGCTACTAGCCAACGGGCCAGCAACCGGAAAACGCGTCGAGCAGAACACAAGCAGAAGGGCCCCACGCAGATCTCGTGGAGTGTGGAGGGCTGGTCTTCGGTGCAGGTGGAGCTCGGTGTTGGGGTGTCTCAGTCCCCAGTGCACAGCTTCGAGGATGCCTCAGGTGCTGCGCTGTTAGCAAGTTGAAGACTTTCCAAGTTGCCTGGTTCCACGGATTCCGACGCCTTCCACGGAGCTCAGCTGTGCTGGAGTCGTGCAGTGGGGCAGGAGGAGTCCTGGAGTCGAGGTCTTGTCAGGCTCTGCGCTCGAGTTCCGGCGGAAACAGGGACAAAGCAAGCCGTCGAGTTGCTGGATGGTGCCTGGTTTCCCAGGGTGGTCACTCCTTGGCCACAAGGAGATTCTTCAGTCTTCAAGTCGGTTGAATGTCGAAGGGTCCAGAGTTTCGTTTCAAGTTTCAGTTCAGGATCAAATCTAAAGTCTCCTGGGTCAGCTCCTATCTTTGTACTACTAAAGGGGGATGGGTTACTCGCTAGGTCCCTCCTATGGGTGGGACCAGGAAGGCTGGTGGTTACAACCCCTTTCCTTTGTGCAGTTTCGCGCTGGGGCTGGAGTGCCCCAGCAACCGGTCTGAACTGGGGTATGCATGGAGCACCTAATGTGCCCCATGCATGTCTCTTTCTATTCAGCCCTCCCTGTCCCAATACACAAAATCCTGTCTGGGGTGGTGCTCGCACCTCTTCAGGCAGGAAACCTATTGTCCATGCCTCCCTTGCTGGAAGGACTCCCAGCAACAGGAGGTCAGACTTGTGTCTGTGGCAGCAGCGTACAGCTTGTGACGCTGGGGCTTTGGTTAACTTTAACCGGGATAGTCAGCAACAACATGTCTTCTCCCTCTAGAAGGGTGGAATGATACCCCGTCGCCAGAATTGGGGAAGTGGTAGTATTCCAAAGCGTATGACACCTTACACGACATGTTTAGATAAAGCCAAACCAAAGTTAGCATTTAACCGCGAGGTTCATAATGCACTTAAGAGTATATGGTATGGCAATATCATAGAACAGCTATAAGGACATGGTTCCGAAAGCTGCAGACAGCCTCAGCTCCTGCTAGAGCACCATCTCACACATAACCAAGCACTCTGTCTCCAGGATTGTTAAGGCCTGCCGTAGTAGTGACTTATAGGTTACTATGTGTCTATATTTAAGGGTAGATATAGGAATACTATACCTAAGCAAGGGGTGATTACACGAACTTGCCCCAGCTGAGTGATCAGCCAGTTATGTCAGTTTGAGTGGCCAGCCAGGGGTGGCATAATACATGCTGAAGCCCCTGGTAGGCCTTGGTTACACCTATGCCCTGAGTACCTAGGGTACACTTCTACAGGGGCTGATAAGGTGAGCAAATTCCCAATTGTGGATGTACCTAGAGTACATGGTGTGAATTTAGAGAGCGTGCATCTGGGCTGTGGGTCTGATTAGCAGGCCCACAGCCACATCTAAGTCGAAAACCAGTAAAGCAAAAGCAAAAAGTGGGGGTGACCATAGGAAGCAGACCCTACTCTCCTACAGAACCCACACTCACTCTTTCTCCTCTGAGACAGGACGTGAGCCCCTACACCCTTCCCGCTATACTGGGACCTAGCTGGGCTACACTGAACCTCTTCCATCCCACAGGACTGGAAGTTACCTGAGCCACTCTTGTTGGAATCACTCCGCAATGCTTCTTCAGACCCTCTGGAATCCACCAAAGGGTCAGCCTCCAATGTGAGCTCCCTGGGGTCAGATAACTCACTCTCAAACAGGTGTTGGCATAGCTCTGGAAAACAGGGACTTAAAATATGCTCTCCCAGAATTGGATCACACAGCCCCCTACAAGGGTCAACCAAACTATCCTTCACCTCACCATCCAGTGCCTCACACACATACTCCACACCACTCTCCTGAGATTGGCAAGACAGTATCTGACTGTCTCTGTCCCACAACCCACACTCTTCTGGGCGGTCTCCAAACTCACATTCCAGGACCACAACTTTGGGGGATCCCCTCTCCCTCTACCTCTCATCTAGAGTCAGTAGAGTGTCCCTCCCACTACTAGGACCATGAACCCCTACGCCAGCTACCCTATTCCCTTCAGGGACGATGCGCACTACTGGAGCTACCTCATGTCCTTGAACCTCCTGGTGTATGTTAACCCCCTCCAAGTCAGGTGCCACATCTCTGGGTGTGTGTACTACTCTCCCAGCGCTAGATACCTGAATGTTGCTACCACCATCTGAGCTGGACTCCACCTCCAACTCAGCAAAGCTCAATCTCTGAGCTACACATATTTCTGGTTGCTGGCTGAAGCCCTCCTGGCCTCGAGCTCCATGTCAAGTTTCCTCATTCTTAAGTCATGCGCAAGCTGCATTTTCATTTCTTCCAGGGCCAACTTCTTGCTCTCTAGCTCCAGTTGACCTATTAACTTCAGCTCTGCCAACTTCATCTCATGATCTCGGGTTGCCTGTGTTGGAAATGGGATCCCCGGCTGGCCAGGGCTTTCGCCAAAGTCAGTCAGAGACCACCACTCCCAAGTCAGGGCAAGGGAGTTACACGCCAAGATAACCCCTGCTCACCCTCTAGGTAACGTGGCGCGAGCAGCAAGGCTAAACTTGGAGGCGATGTAAGTTAAGTATTTGCGCACGCACCCCAGCAACAACACCCAAAGGCCCACCACAAAGGACACTCCACACAAGGTTATGTAAAAAATAGCCTTTGTATTATAATAAATATACATTAGATAAACACACATATTGTTACACTGTGCCAACAGGCACGGGCGGAATTTACAAGGGATATTGTACAGGACAGGGCCACCTGGACCACTGTCAAGGGTATGCACTTTTAGAACTTTGTAGAAATAAAAATCACTGTAGCACAAAAATAGAACTTGTAACACACAACCAGTCACTACTGGTACCAGGTGAGCGCCACCTATGCAATCCTCACTATCTTAGGAGATCACACAAGGAACCTGGGCCTCGCTAGTACCACCTGTACTAACAAGAAGGAAACCACCTATGTATCGCTATACCTGTAGGGGTGTAAGGAAGGAAACACATGATGCATCACAATACATTCAGAGGTGTAAAAGCACCACACATGATGAATAAACTACTCATTCAGAGGTGTAAGAAAAGTACAATTGCAATGGCGCCAAATTCACAAGTCACCACCTGTGACTGTCCCTGTGTCCCAATGTCAGGGCCTAAACGTGGCAGCTGCCCACAAAGTGCTGGGCAGCTGTGCAGGGAAAGTTAGGGCAACGTTGGAGCCTCTCTGGCTCAAGAACCACCACTGTGGGCACAAGAGCCTCTCTCCGGGCTCTCACGAAATCAACATGCCCCCTTGAGCCTCTCAGGCTCACGCACAAAGCGAACTGGCACCTGGAAGCCTCGTGGCTCCCACAGAACAAATGGGGGGCGTTGGAGTCCCTCACAGGGCACTCTGCATCCAAGGAAAATGCCCCCAGAGCCTCGTGGCTCTAAACAACTATGGCCGTCGGTGGAGTCCCCTCTCTGGGGACTCAGAATCAACAGATGCCCCACGAGCCTCTCTGGGCTCGACAGACAATGCGGCCGTTATGGTGGAGCCCCCCCCGGGGACTCTGAAATTGGAATTGCCCCCAGGAGCCTCTCGTGGCTCCACTCTGCAACCTAGCGGTATCTCGCGCTACCGGAAAAAGGGGGCGGGGGCGGACACCGACAATGTGTCCCGGCACCCCTCCCCCCAGCACTGCCACTCACCGGGTCCTGTAGAGACGGTCCGGGGCTCTTCTTGGGCGGCGGGGCTCTCCTCGCTGCTGGGCTCTTCTTTTCTCCGGGGCTCTCCCTTCACGTGGGAGCCCCGGCAGGCAGCAGCTTCCGCCTCCTTCTCTGTCCTGCCCCCGGCCTACCTGACTTCCGGGTCGCGGCTGCGGGGGCGGGACTTCCGGTCGGCCCGCTCTCTGATTGGCTGGCCGGCAGGAACACTTCCGGGTCGTCGCGGCCAGCGCGGCGGCCCGTCTCTGGCGCTTCTAGGCGGGGGATGAATTTACAAACAGCAGCAAATCACCGGGGCAATGCCGGGTGGGCGCCGGCTTCAATTTCAAACCCCGAGCGAGGTGGGCACTCGCTCGGCAGAAAAACAGCGGCAATGTCCCAGGCAGGGTGGGCACCTGCCAGGGGACTCTAAAATCGGCAAAAGCGGCGTGGGCAGCCGCGGAAGGACAATGACAGCGCTCCCAGCGCTTAGCCGATAAATAAAGCGCTTCTAAGCGCTAGGGCCGCAAATAAGGCGCTTCCAACGCTTCAGGGGTACAAGAAAGCGCTCTCAAGCGCTAAGGGCCACAAGGGAGCGCTTCCAAGCGCTAGGCAGGAAATTTCAGCGCTCCCCAGCGCTGAAGGGCAGAGAGCAGCGCTCTCAGAGCTGCAGACAAGGAATCCTCAGTGCTCCCCAGCACGGGAGGACAGGACAAGGCTCCAGCATGGGCTGGAGGCAGGCAGGGGGGGCAAGGCTGGGCCAGAGCCAGCACACTGGGTCTCCAGGCAGGGGGACACCCCAAGTGGCGGTCCTCCTGGCCCCAGCAGCAGCAACAGCCCCCTCTGGCAGGATCCAAAAGCAGAACACATTCATGGGGACACAGCCCCTTCTTTATACTGTAAAATCCCTTTGTCTAAGGGTGCAGGGTGGGGGAAAACCAGTTGCAGCTGGCTCTGGAGCACTCTTGATGGCCCAACCACCCATTTCTTTCACTGGGGAGGCTAGGGTCGTTAGACACACCACAGGGGGGCGGAGCCAGCATTGTGTGGGGAAAACCCAGCCCATCCAGGACACAGGTACACTCCTCCCACACATCACTCATGCTAATCTCCCACTCACCACCGGGCAGACCCATCCAGACTTCCTGGAGCCTGGCATGCCAGCCAGCTCCAGCCAATCACGCTCCAGCACCCTCACTGCACACATATCTCAATGTCCAGAAGTAGCACTTCCCTTCTAGACACATACATGCCGCATATACCATCTCGCAGCATTCACTCTCACGAGTTTACACATACTAAACTCGAGCCTGCACTCCCCACGCATCAGGAACTACCAGGGACACACACATTCCCCATGCATTCCTATGGGAGGGCAGGCCAGCCATACTACACGCACGCACTTTCACTCTGGGACTCAGGGGAAAGTGCGCAGAGACCCAAAAATCACTGACACAGGGTCACACATAAAGCAAAAAGTTTAGGGGTGAACCTGCCCTGCGGGCCAAGTCCAACACAACCCCCTTCCAGCCAAAACGCAGGGGAGAACAATCACCACCGTGATGGACTTCCCTGCTTGGGGCGATAGAACACGGACGCAGGCCCGCCACCGCCGGGACACCCTCCGGTTCTATGCCACGGTGAACCCCTAGGGTTCCTTCTAAAGCTACTGTAAGGACCAGCTGGGCTACCCCACTGGTACTCCTCAGCTGTCCGCGGCCAGGACCAAGCCCTAGGCCACCCAGGTGCCACTGGTTCCTGCCTACTCACGAAGTGGGGGGTAGTAACCCCAGGCCCATAGTAGCCACTCTCCACTCTTCCTGTCTGCCAGACAGGGCCAGACTGCCACTGGTTCTCCAGCCTAGGGTCTACAACCTCAGGTGGACCAGGAGTCTCAGGGAAGGCTCTCCTCCCCTTACCTCTTCTTTTAGGGTTCCTCCTCCCCGTGCGAGGGGGACACCTAGAACGCCATTCCAACCCAGGGTTTAACCCCTCAGGTTGCACCGGGGTCAGAGGTGGGCTCTCCCACCCTCTGCACCCCCTTCCAGAGGTCTGCCCTCTCCCACCTGGAAAAGTTCCTCTGGAAGAAGAACCGGTCAGGACACTGGTTACAGTCGTCCTACCCTTCAGGTCAGGCTGATCCTGAACCTGGCCTTCCAACCCCTGGTCTAAAACCTTCGGTGGAACAATTGCCTGGCACTCCAGGACTTCTGGGGACTCACACACAATCCCCCTGAGGCTAACAAATGACACATCTGTTGTGTGACTGTCTGTCTGGCGCAGATCTCCCGCCCTCTGTCCACCTGACAGTGCGCGACGATCCCCCAGACCAGAAGTGGCACCACTCGGGTCCCTCCAAGAAGATCTAGCCCAACTGGCTAGTCTCTGGTCCACTGGTGCATCCACTGGGAAACTCATCCCCCAATCACTCCTCACGCTGGACTCCTGTACCCTCCCTACCGGAGCGGTACTGCCAGCCTCTAGAACCACAGGAGCTCTGGTTACAGACGCTCCAGGCCCTCTACTCACTAGGAGATCCTCCTCAAATGGGCTAACAGGACAGCCTAGGTCCCCAACCTGGTGTTCCCTCAAGAACCCACCCAGGTTCTGAGACAGGGCTTCGGGCCTCTGGGGGCTCTCAGCCACCCACTGACTCCTGCTCCACTGAGCCAGGTAGTCAGCCCCTCCACCCTTCTCACTATCCTGGGACCTAGCTGGGCTACACTGAGCCTCTTCCACCACGCTGGGCTGGAAGATCCCTGACCCACTACTTTTGGAGTCACTCCCTAATGACTCTACAGAACCCCTGGTACCTTCCCAGCGGTCTGCTTCCTCTGCCAGTTCATATGGTTCAGACAATCCACACCCTACTAGGTGTTGGCGCAATCCTGGATAAACAACACTGAGCAACTGCTCTCTGAGAAACATATCGAACAATATGTCCCAATCACATTTCGTGGGCTCCCGTACCCAATCACACAGGGCTCCACAACAGTCATCCACAAAATCTTCCCAAGACTGATGAGACGGTTTCCTAAGGTTCCTAAACCTCAACCTATTCTCCTCCTCTGGGGAAACAGGTACCAGACTGGGGGAACTGGGACTGGGATTTCCTATACTGGAATCTAAATAGCTGCCACCACTGGACTCAACCCTCCCTGGGGGATCCAGAAAATTTTGACTGTGGTCAGGGGATAACCTACACTCTAGGGCTATCTTCTCCCTGGCCAAGGCCCTCTCAGCCTCTGCAATCCGCTCATTCACACCCAGCTGCGCCATCTCTCTGGCATACTCTAACCGGAGCTTCTCCATGGCCAGCTGGTGCTCCCTCTCTTCTCTCCTATCCAACCACTCCTCTGGGGACAGGGAAAGGGATGGGGTGCTACATCTGACACTGGACCCAGCAAGGGACTCCCTATCTAGGGGGTACTCGCTCTCTGCTGGGGCCCAGTCACTGTCACACTCACTCTCCACATCAGACTCTTCAGGGCTCCCCTCAGACCCACCACCCTCATGGTGTGCGGCCCGGGCCCTCTCCCTCTCACTGTGCTCACGCTCCCAGTCACTCTTCTGCCACAGGATCATGTTATCCCTAAGCTTGGACTGGGTGTCTGACTCACTCACTGGGATGTCTCTCTCCTCACAAAACCGTACCAACTCAGGCACACTGTACCTAAACAGGCCACAGAGGTTAAAAGGAGATTCCATCTTGACAGGATGCTCACAGACATGTGCAACACAAGGGACCTTGCAATCTGAAGTAGGAGTACACAATTCCAAACCTTCCACACTCTCCTTAAAAAAGAACTTACTCATGCGTCCAGGGAAACACACCATTCATCCACACACACCCTCCCCTCGGATCGGTAAGGCAGTTTCTACCACCCCTGACTTCTCAACCTGACCAAAAGTGACACAGGTACCAAACTCTGGAAGCAGGGCGGGGGACAAATGTACTGAACACAATTATCAAATGACACTCTTCAGGAGAAGAAACAATGGAATTTTACCAACAACAATAATCCCCAAAATGTGGTTATCTAAAAATGTAGAGCTTTGAAGTGCGGCCAGCCGCTACTGTGGTACAACGCAAACACAAATCCTTATCCCACCGCTTGCCGCCAATGTTGGAAATGGGATCCCCGGCTGGCCAGGGCTTTCGCCAAAGTCAGTCAGAGACCACCACTCCCAAGTCAGGGCAAGGGAGTTACACACCAAGATAACCCCTGCTCACCCTCTAGGTAACGTGGCGCGAGCAGCAAGGCTAAACTTGGAGGCGATGTAAGTTAAGTATTTGCGCACGCACCCCAGCAACAACACCCAAAGGCCCACCACAAAGGACACTCCACACAAGGTTATGTAAAAAATAGCCTTTGTATTATAATAAATATACATTAGATAAAACACACATATTGTTACACTGTGCCAACAGGCACGGGCAGAATTTACAAGGGATATTGTACAGGACAGGGCCACCTGGACCACTGTCAAGGGTATGCACTTTTAGAACCTTGTAGAAATAAAAATCACTGTAGCACAAAAATAGAACTTGTAACACACAACCAGTCACTACTGGTACCAGGTGAGCGCCACCTATGCAATCCTCACTATCTTAGGAGATCACACAAGGAACCTGGGCCTCGCTAGTACCACCTGTACTAACAAGAAGGAAACCACCTATGTATCGCTATACCTGTAGGGGTGTAAGGAAGGAAACACATGATGCATCACAATACATTCAGAGGTGTAAAAGCACCACACATGATGAATAAACTACTCATTCAGAGGTAGAAGAAAAGTACAATTGCAATGGCGCCAAATTCACAAGTCACCACCTGTGACTGTCCCTGTGTCCCAATGTCAGGGCCTAAACGTGGCAGCTGCCCACAAAGTGCTGGGCAGCTGTGCAGGGAAAGTTAGTGCAACGTTGGAGCCTCTCTGGCTCAAGAACCACCACTGTGGGCACAAGAGCCTCTCTCCGGTCTGTCACGAAATCAACATGCCCCCTTGAGCCTCTCAGGCTCACGCACAAAGCGAACTGGCACCTGGAAGCCTCGTGGCTCCCACAGAACAAATGGGGGGGTTGGAGTCCCTCACGGGGCACTCTGCATCCAAGGAAAATGCCCCCAGAGCCTCGTGGCTCTAAACAACTATGGCCGTCGGTGGAGTCCCCTCTCTGGGGACTCAGAATCAACAGATGCCCCACGAGCCTCTCTGGGCTCGACAGACAATGCGGCCGTTATGATGGAGCCCCCCCCCGGGACTCTGAAATTGGAATTGCCCCCAGGAGCCTCTTGTGGCTCCACTCTGCAACCTAGCGCTATCTCGCGCTACCGGAAAAAGGGGGCGGGGGCGGACACCGACAATGTGTCCCGGCGCCCCTGCCCCCAGCACTGCCACTCACCGGGTCCTGTAGAGACGGTCCGGGGCTCTTCTTGGGCGGCGGGGCTCTCCTCGCAGCTGGGCTCTTCTTTTCTCCGGGGCTCTCCCTTCACGTGAGAGCCCCGGCAGGCAGCAGCTTCCGCCTCCTTCTCTGTCCTGTCCCCGGCCTGCCTGACCTCCGGGTCGCGGCTGCGGGGGCGGGACTTCCGGTCGGCCCGCTCTCTGATTGGCCGGCCGGCAGGAACACTTCCGGGTCGTCGCGGGAAGCGCGGCGGCCCGTCTCTGGCGCTTCTAGGCGGGGGATGAATTTACAAACAGCAGCAAATCACCGGGGCAATGCCGGGTGGGCGCCGGCTTCAATTCCAAACCCCGAGCGAGGTGGGCACTCGCTCTGCAGAAAAACAGCGGCAATGTCCCGGGCAGGGTGGGCACCTGCCAGGGGATTCTAAAATCGGCAAAAGCGGCGTGGGCAGCCGCGGAAGGACAATGACAGCGCTCCCAGCGCTTAGCCGATAAATAAAGCGCTTCTAAGCGCTAGGGCCGCAAATAAGGCGCTTCCAACGCTTCAGGGGTACAAGAAAGCGCTCTCAAGCGCTAAGGGCCACAAGGGAGCGCTTCCAAGCGCTAGGCAGGAAATTTCAGCGCTCCCCAGCGCTGAAGGGCAGAGAGCAGCGCTCTCAGAGCTGCAGACAAGGAATCCTCAGTGCTCCCCAGCACTGGAGGACAGGACAAGGCTCCAGCAGGGGCTGGAGGCAGGCAGGGGGGGCAAGGCTGGGCCAGAGCCAGCACACTGGGTCTCCAGGCAGGGAGACACCCCAAGTGGCGGTCCTCCTGGCCCCAGCAGCAGCAACAGCCCCCTCTGGCAGGATCCAAAAGCAGAACACATTCATGGGGACACAGCCCCTTCTTTATACTGTAAAATCCCTTTGTCTAAGGGTGCAGGGTGGGGGAAAACCAGTTGCAGCTGGCTCTGGAGCACTCTTGATGGCCCAACCACCCATTTATTTCACTGGGGAGGCTAGGGTCGTTAGACACACCACAGGGGGGCGGAGCCAGCATTGTGTGGGGAAAACCCAGCCCATCCAGGACACAGGTACACTCCTCCCACACATCACTCATGCTAATCTCCCACTCACCACCGGGCAGACCCATCCAGACTTCCTGGAGCCTGGCATGCCAGCCAGCTCCAGCCAATCACGCTCCAGCACCCTCACTGCACACATATCTCAATGTCCAGAAGTAGCACTTCCCTTCTAGACACATACATGCCGCATATACCATCTTGCAGCATTCACTCTCACGAGTTTACACATACTAAACTCGAGCCTGCACTCCCCACGCATCAGGAACTACCAGGGACACACACATTCCCCATGCATTCCTATGGGAGGGCAGGCCAGCCATACTACACGCACGCACTTTCACTCTGGGACTCAGGGGAAAGTGCGCAGAGACCCAAAAATCACTGACACAGGGTCACACATAAAGCAAAAAGTTTAGGGGTGAACCTGCCCTGCGGGCCAAGTCCAACAGCCTGTCTGTCCGCCAGCTCCTCTGGCGACAGACATCGGGCAGAAACACTGCTACCCAACGGGGAGGTTGCACCCCTCCACTCTGGAGTCAGGGGTCCCTCCAGCTGCTGTGCTGCCTCCTCAAATTCAGTATCCTTTCCAGGGGCATTCCTTGCCTTGACCCAGGCCCTCAGCGCCTTTTGGAACTGCTCCCTTCTGGAGAGTCGGGTCATGGAAATTTTCAAATTTTTGCAGAAGCTCTTGAGCTGTTTCTTGGTGTAGTTTTCTAGTTTCTCCCAATCACAGTCAATAGAAGAAATGGGTGCTGCCTTTTCCATTTTCACTGACACAGGCATGACTTCAAAAACACATGGAGATCTCTTCTAGCAAAGCAGAAATCTTAAAAAAGTCTGTGGCTAAGTTTCTGGACTTTACTCCCTGTGCAATGGTCAATAATCACTGTATTGACACTGCAAATGCAAATTCGTGATCCTTACCGCTGCCACCAATGTTAGAATTGGGGGTCTCTGGTTGGGGCAGGTAGGTACTTGCGACAAGCAGGGACCCTCTCCTCTAAGTCAGGGCAATGGATTACTCACAGGAATAACCCCTGCTCACCCTTTAGGTAGTGTGGCGCGAGCAGACAAGGCTAGACCCCAGAGTACACGTAGTTAAGCATTTGCAATATCCCACACAAAAAGTACCAACCCAGCACACAGTGACACAAGACTGTAAGCTTTTGTAAAAATATATGTCTTTATATATATCACGTTCAGATGGATTTAAATTACAGTCTTCAAAGCTTCAATAAGTGTTCCAGTTACTTGTAAAATTGTCCCAATACTTTAAAAGGGTGCCACAGTTCTTTATATACAATGTTCTGTCTTGAAAAGCGTTAAACACCTCCACAAACCCCTTCTCTGATGTTCAGGTACTCTCTTTAGGGGCCAGGTACTGTACTTTCAAAAGCCTGAGCCCTCGGGAATGCTCCTGTGCGCTCCGTACGATTACAGCAAAATGCCCTACCGAATCTCACGCATCTCGCCGGGAGACGCGTACACCGCAGGCCCTACCAAATCTCACGCATCTTGCGTGAGATGCGTACACCTTCGGCAATGTTAAACAGTGGTACGAGCCGTACCAGGCTTGTGCGGCTCGTACTGCGGGATGATTTCAGCATACTGGGCACTTTTAACCGCACGAGGCGTACCGGCAGCCGGGCCAAAAGTGTACTGTTCTCAGCGCACAACTCTGGGCGTACGCCCCTCAATTTGCAGGGTCCGATGCGCACAGGTCACTAGATGCCAGCGTTTGGAGGACAGAGTGGCACACAGCGTACAGTTCTCTGTGAAGCGAACACAGATACCTTTTCTTCTTGATGGTGGGTTTGAGGCGGACGGCGGCGAGGGTCAGTCCTGTCACGTCGCAATGTCTTCTGGGGACAATGCAGCTACAGCTCGAGGCTGATGTAGGCGCGGTGCTCCTTAGTTGAAGGTGCGTTGTGGGGGCAGAACAGACGTACCCACAGCGTACGCTTCTACCTAGGAGGGGGAACGGCTGCAGGTGGTGCGGGCAGGAGTACGGGTTGGGCGCAACGGAACGTACTTTCCTGCTGGACGCTCCGTAGCTGCACACTTCACAGCAGCGGGGCCTTCCTTCAGTGCGATCTCGGCGGGGAGGTCGAGGCGGGGCGAGGGTCCTCTTTACGGGCTACGGCGTGGAGGCTAGCAGCTCGTCGGACGGGTCCTCTTTACTTTGCAGAACACGGCTCAGCTTTCCCCACAGTTGACGGTGCTCGGCCCAGTGTTGCTCCTGTGGTGCGGCCAAGCAGAGGTCGCGGTGCTCAGGGGACGGGGGACGCCCTGCTTCGTGGAAGGTGCGGGGAGGCTTCCTCACGCACTCCGCTTCCCTGGATCAGCGCTTGGGGGGGTCAGACCACCTGAAACAGCAGTTCTTCCTTCTGGGGGGGTAGCGCCCAATGTTCCTGGGGCGCAGTTCAGGGGGCAAGTTCACCAGCAAGCCCTTGGAGATCTTTGTAGAAGAATCCACAAGTTGAAATAAATAAAGTCCTTCTTGGTCTTTGTCCTCTCTCCTTCTTGCAGCAAGGCACCCACCACAGGCCAGTCTCTCAGGATTAGAGACAGTAGCCCTCCATGCAGCTTTCCCAGGTTCTTCTCTTCAGGCAGAGTTTCTTCTTAGCGCAAACATGATCTGATTTGTTAGGAGCAGGGCTCCTACTTTTATAGGACATTTCTTTTGTTCTCGCAGGCCAGGGGGGCCTTTGCCTAATCCAGTCAGTCTCTGAACACTTTGTTTTTCAGGCTCTGGTGTCTTCTTTCAGTGTGCAAGGCAGGGACATCAGACACTCCGCAGGAGGTGGAGCCAGCATTGTCCCGACAAGTACAGTCAGGAGCACTCTGTTGACAGTCTTCCCTCTTCCTGGACCAGGTGCATGGTAGAGTCATCAGTCACTCCCCAGGGGGTGGAGCCAGCATTGTGGTGGCAGAGCACAGCCCTATTCAGAGTCAAATGGCATTCCCACCAACCACACTGGTGTAATCCCTCTATTCACCACCTGTCATCCCCAGCCCTGTCACTCACACAACCCAGACAGCAGATACACATCCTGGCAGAGGCGGGCTGAAATAGTCAGGCAAGCAAATGCTAACTTTCTGAAAGTAGCATTTGCAAACACAGGATATTAAAATAAACTTTACTAAAAGAAGTATTTTATTATTCTGAGTTCAGGCATACTAAACTTGACTTTCTACCATGCTCTCTGAGTCTGTTGGGAATATAGAGTGTAATAATTCCAGCAGCCCATTCTGGCCTATGGAGAGTAGGTAGCTTTACAATAGTGAAAAACGAAAATGGCTGTCATTCACTATTAGGACATGCCACACACATCAGGGCATGTCCTACCTTATGCTTACAATGCACCCTGCCCTTGGGCCTACCATAGGGGTGACTAATATGAAGTTAAGGGAAGGTTTAGGGACTGGCAAGTAGGTGTACTTGCGCAGTTAGCATGACAGTACCAGACTGCACGCAGGTCTTGCAATGGCAGACCTTAGACACATTGTTCTATGCCGCTTCTGTGGGTGGCACAACCAGTGCTGCAAGCCCATCAGCAGCATTTGTATTTACAAGCCCTGGCACTCCTGGTGCACTTTACTGGGGACTGACAGTAAACCAAATAGGTCAATCATGGAAAACCAATCACATATAGCAATTTACAGTAGGGAGAGCATATGCACTTTAGCACTGGTCAGCAGTGGTAAAGTGCCCAGAGTCATTAAACCAACAAAATCAGGTCAGAGAGAATATTGGAGGAAGGCAAAAAGTTCAGGGATGACCCTGCCAAGAGGGCCAAGTCCAACAGGACTGTTTTTCTTTCGGTGCTCAGTTCTTGCTGGACAGCACAGATCTACATGTTAATAGCAGCCTATTTCTGTCTGTTGAGATTTTCTTCCTTTGTTGCTCTTGGGGAATGGTCTTCGTTCCCTTGCAGGGCTCTTTCCCACAGCTTTTTCACTTATATGTAGGCAGAGTCTAATTCTGTCTTTTACGATGGTGTCTTGCACCATCCTCTTTTATTCACGGATTTTCATCCCTCGCACACTGTTCCCATACTATCACAGTTTTTGTTGGTGGCTCCGCATTGTGCCGCGGAAAGGTTTCTCAGAAGAAAACTAACGAGGTCATATAAGTCCCTCCCGGCGTGCTGACGTCAAGTACGTGGACGAGGTCAGGGCGGCGTCATGCAGTGCCGTTCCTCAGCGCGCAGAGTTGCTGGTGCGAAAAGAATTTCCGGATCCAGTCTGACGCCTGAGGATATTCTAAGTTAAGGAATCTGCGCCTAGAGAAAGCCTCTACCAGATACATAGTTACCGAAGGTAAGTAACTCGTACGTCATGAGTGGAGTTGCGGTCTATTGTACGCCTTTCCGCCTGTACCACTTCTGCCCAGAGTGCTGAAGAAATCTGAAAGAAACAGGTTAGCGTTAGATTCCTTACCTTAGAATATCCCCAGGCGTCAGACTGGATCCGGAAAGTTTTGGGTAGCAGTACCAATGCGCGTCGGTAGGCGTCGTCTGCGGCTGGGCGTCCGTCGTCGGCACTGGGATGACGTCGTCGGAGTACTTAGACGCCGCCCTCGCGCGCTGATGTCAGTTCTTTTTTCGCGCCAGCAAGCGCAGATCCGGAACAAGCAGTACTCCTTAGTCACTCTTTGACTAACTTGTTTGATTCTTTTTGGGTCCTTTTTCGAGTCGGTTGACTCTCGGTGCTGGTAGGGATGCCCGGGATCTGAAAGAAACAGGTTAGTATTAGATTCCTTACCTTAGAATATCCCCAGGCGTCAGACTGGATCCGGAAACTTTTGCGTAGCAGTACCCTTGCGCGTCGGTAGGCGTCATTTGCGGCTCCGCGTCCGTTGTCGGAATCGTTGGCGCCGGGATGATGTCGCCGGAGTACTTAGACGCCGCTCTCGCGCGCTGACGTCAGTTCTTTTTTCCGCACCAGCAAGCGCCGATCCGGAAAAAGTTGTACCCTAGTCAATTTTTGACTAACTTTTTCGATCCTTTTTGATCATCCTTCGAAGTCTCTTGAATCGACTGTGCCGGTAGGGATGCCCGGGTTCAAACCCTTCGTCGATTGCAGCCGACTGATGCCGGTTACTGACCCCCATCACCGGTACCTTCACTGTTTGGGCCCCGACCACGACGACAAGTCCTGCTCCGACAGCCGGGCCCTGACGTCCAAAGCTAGACGAGAGCGGTCCCGCAAGCGACTCGAGCTCTGGCAGCGCCGCTCGAGGTCCCGGTCCGGAAGGAGGTCGAGGGACTGGTCGCGGGGCCGGCGTCACCACAGTTCGGGAAGTCGTCATCAGTCTTCGGGCTCGAAGTCCTCAGGTAAGAGGCACAAGAAGTCAAAGAGGCGACATCGCTCTTCTGACTCCCCCCCGATGCTCGCGTGACGTGGCCAGGGCTTCGGGCAACACCGCCCCCGCGGCTCCACCGGAGCCGCAGGCGTCGCGGCCTGCTCCATACCCGCCGGTCCCTGGGCAGCACACGACGCCAGAGGAGATCCTAGTCCTTCCTCATGGCCATGAGGTCGCTTGCTCCTCCGTCGGGTTCCGCGGTGCCTTCAGGCCAAGCGGCCCCGACAGGGTCCCCCAGCAAGCCGGGGGCTTTGGCCCCGGCGCCGTCGGGTGCTTCGGCCCCAACACCACCGGCGACTTCGGTCCCGACACTGCAGGGCCCCGCCGGATCCGGGTCGCCGCCGGTCGACCTCATGACCTCGTCGGCGCCGACCCCCAGGGTGACACCCCCGGCGCCATCCAAGGACGACGCCGTCCCCGGTCCTACCCTCGATTCGGGTCCGGCACCGCTCTCGATGCCGATGGGAGACTTTTACTTCTACGACCCTGCCCCATCCTTTGAACCGGAGTACCAGGCGATGGGTGACGAGGGGGATTGGGAGGGGTCCGAGGACCCTCTGGCACATGAGTGTCAGTCTTTTCAGGACTGGACAGGTGAGCTCGGGAGGCTAGAGGTCTGGAATTTTTGCCCGACACTGGTTTTGTCTCCCCTCCTATCGTGGCAACGGAGGAGGGGGCTGCCTATAGTGTGGTGCTGATGTGGGCTGCCAAGGCCTTGGGCCTTGAGCTCCCCGTCGCGGCCATGAGGACTAACCTCCTCACCGAGGTCCTTAAACCGCAGACAAGCTCGGCCGAGCCTCTGCTGCCTTTTAATGAGGCCTTGTCAGACGTTCTTCTGGGCACTTGGTCCAAGCCCACTACAGGGCTGCCTGTAAATAGGAACATGGCCAGGCGCCACCGCCCGGCTCCGGGTGACCCTTGCTTCCTGTCCACCCACCCCACCCCCGAGAGCCTGGTCATCCAGGCCTCTAACTCCCAGACCGCATTCCCGTCAGCTCCCCCCGATCGTGAATCCAAGAGGTATGAGCAATATGGGAAGAAGATATTCTCCTCCCTGAGTTTGGGGTTGCGGTCAGTCAACAACGCATGCCTCTTGGGCTATTACACCCACTCTCTGTGGGACACGGTGGCGGACGTGCTGCCACAATGTCCGGAGGAGGCCCGGACTAAACTTGCCCAAGCCCTTGCAGAGGGTCGAGATGCAGCACAGTATTCCATCTGGTGTGGGCTGGATACCACGTACTCACTGGGCAGAGCGATGGCAACGACGGTGGCGATTCGTTGCCACGCCTGATTGAGGTCCGCCAACTTTTTGGCTGATGTCCAAAACACCCTTATGGACATGCCGTTTGATGGCCGCGCCTCTTTGGTGACAAGGCAGACCATGCGCTTGAGCGCTATAAGGACTCCAGGGCTACGGCCAAGTCCTTGGGCCTCTTGGCCCCATGCCAGCAAACGGCTACCTTTCGCCCCTTTCATGGCCAAGGAAGGGGCGCCCCCACATGTCCTGCCAGCCACGGGCCGCAGACTACCATCCAGCGCGGTGGCAGACGTGGATACCACCGTAGCGGCGGCCGGGGACAACGGCACGGCCAGTCCACACCTGCCCCTGCAGCATCCGCCTCAAAACCCTCCTAGTCCGAGCTTTCAGGCCCATTTGACGCCAGTGGGGGGCAGGGTTCGCCATCACCACCACCACTGGCGCACTGTTACATCGGACAGGTGGGTGCTGCAAATCGTCCGAAGGGGCTACTCCCTCCCCATCGAGGCGTCCCCTACAGCCATGCCACCGCAGTACCACCGCGTGTCAGGGGATCACTTGAAACTTCTACAAGAGGAAGTTACGGCCCTCTTTGCCAAGGGGGCCATCAAGCACGTTCGTCGGCCAGAAGTAGGGTGTGGTTGTTACTCCCACTACTTTCTGGTACCCAAGAAGGGCAAAGGGGGCCTATGCTCTATCTTGGACCTACGGAACATCAACGGCTTCCTCCGGAAGGAGAGGTTCAAGATGCTGACACTGGCTCAGGTCTTGGCTGCCCTGGACCCGGGAGACTGGATGGTAGCGTTGGACTTGCAGGATGCTTATTTTCACATCCCCGTCCTGCCAGCCCACCGGCGTTACCTGCGGTTCACGGTAGGCCACGAGCACTTTCAGTTTACCGTGCTCCCCTTTGGCCTTACCAGCGCCCCACGGGTGTTCTCGACTCATTGCAGTTTCGGGTTTATCCTCCCGAACAGCGGGTTTGGGATATTCAGGCTCTGATTCCGACCTTTCAGCCATTATCCCGAGTCTCGGTCAGGTTGACGCTGCAGCTTCTGGGGCTGATGGCCTTCTGCATCCTTCTGGTGCATCACGCCCGGTGGCGGATGCGGGCTCTGCAGTGGGACCTGAAGTTTCAGTGGGCCCAACATCAGGGCAACTTGTCCGACCATGTCTTGATCTCGGAGGGCACTGCAAGACAGTTGCAGTGGTGGCTCACGGACCGCGATTGGGTCAGCGGCAGATCCCTCTCCCTACTCCAACCGGAGCACGTGGTTGTGACGGACGCGTCCCTCCAGGGCTGGGGAGGCCACATGGGAGAGGCGGAGATCAGAGGCCTCTGGTCTCCAGTGGAGTCCCAGCTCCATATCAACCTTCTGGATCTGCAGGCAATCTGACTTGCACTGAAGGCATTCCTCCCCTCTGTCCGGGGGAGTGTAGTGCAGGTATTCACGGACAACACCACCGCCATGTGGTACTGCAACAAACAGGGCGGGGTGGGGTCGTGCACCCTATGCCAGGAGGCTCTGCGCCTCTGGCAGTGGCTGGAACATCAGGGCGTGACCCTGGTGGTTCAACACCTGGCAGGTTCCCTGAATGCCACGGCGGACAAACTCAGCCATCGGTGCATGATGGATCATGAATGGCGTCTGAACTCGGACTCGAACTTTCAGCAGTGGGGAGAGCCTTGGTTAGATCTATTTGCCACCGAAGAGAACGCGCAATGTCATCAGTTCTGTGTGTTGGAATTTCCAAGACGGCACTTGCTCGGCAACGCTTTTCGTCGCGAGTGGAGTTGCGGTGTATTGTACGCCTTTCCGCCTATACCACTTCTGCCCAGAGTGCTGAAGAAGATCAGGCGCGACCGGGCCCAAGTTATCCTTGTGGCTCCGGACTGGGCACGAAGATATTGGCATCCAGAGCTACTCAGCATGGCGATCTGACGTGTATTTCTATAGGTTCTGAATCAGTCCCCCTATTCCTGACCCTATTCTGGTTAAACTAACTATCAAGTTAACTAACAGTCAGCCCATGAGGCAAGAAAAGCCCCCATGATGCAGATACCGTTATCTGACGCAGTCACACTACGGCACAGGAACGTGTTATCTGATTAGGTCATAACGCTTGAGATCTAATTAGACAAGCGACATTCCTCCAGCCCCTGATAAGGCATACGACGTTCTCATAACAAATCAAACCTATGACAACCTGGATAATCCGTGCGGCCATTGTTTTGATTTCACAGAGAACTTTAGTAAAGAATGTGCTAACGAGCAAGTCGTATGACATCTTTATTGACGTATCTATGTCCATCCTTACGTCAATCTCGGCACCTTTAAGGTATAAATATTGCCGACCTTGCCCTATGCAAAGACACGCGTGGTGACAAGACGGAGCAGCCATACTTGCCGAAGCCGAGAGCAGAAGCAGACCCCGCTGGCGCAGCTCCGCCTTCCTGACGCGCTGAGAGACGCGCTGCTATCTCAAGCCGAGAGACCCAGCACCAGCGCTTCCGGGTAGCCCTCGCAGGCAGCCTGGAATATCGAGACCAGAGAAAGAGATACCATTCCTCATTCATCCTAACTTCCAGGTACAGAACTGAATAACCCCTCACAGAGAATTCTTTAGTTATTCACTTGGCAAAAACAAACTTAACTTAAACTGTAACTTTCTATTCCCGCCCACGCATTAGACTTAGGTCAGGTACACGGGGTAGGCGTATTTAGAAACACCAGTTGAGTACGTTTAGTCAAATGTATATGTGTATGTAAATATATTTTAATCATTTTTAAACATCATATGGCTCAGAAACCATATCAATGTTTTTACAGTATTATTTTATACTATTGCTTTTAATGTATGCACTTTACTTAACTATAAGTATTGCAATAATATCGATCCATTTCTCATGTATGAGAAAAGAGACTGATCAATAAATAACACCTTTTTATTGAACACGCCCGTCTCTTCCTTTTCTCTACATTCTGATGAGACTAAGAATGCACGTACTGACTGAGTAAAATAATTGCCTTGTGCTCACACGACTCTCGAGATTGACTCTTGATTAGGGGAGAGCAAAGTTGTCATGTTCTATGGTTGTCAGAAACTAAATCCCTTCTTGTCTAATCAGGGGAGTTAATTCCTTCCTTGAACATTCGAGAAAGTTTCTAGCGAACTCTGAGCTTAGCTGGCAAACCCAAAAATTAAGTCTAGTATCGACAGTAGTAGACCTAGTTAACGTCTGGCCTAGGCCTTTACTGCTGTAGGTACTATTCCAATGCGCAGAGCCTATTGGGAAAATAGGAGCTACACTACATGGCGCCCAACGCGTTTGGAAAGGGCGATAAAACTAACGTAAGACATTTAGAGTAACTCAGTCGTGCTTTCTCACTCAGACCCCTTTTCCCAAATACTCCAAAGACGTCTGGAGTGGGTGAAAGGTTATATCCTCCAAAACCTCGCAGGAGGGAACTCCTATGTATGGTTCTTGGTCAAGTCAACGTTGAAGGATACACTGTTCCAAAATATTGTGCATCTAATCTCTGTTTCCATAAAGAAACCTGATCTGCAAACAAACATAATACCATCCTGTCTGTAAAATGGCAGAGAGTGATGATGAAAGAGAGGCAGTTAGATTAGCAACTGAACTCGCAGATGCTGATGCTACCATGCAAGCAGCAGACCCGAATATAACACTCATTCCGGTCATTAAAAGGAGATCTATAACCTTAAAACTTATAGAAAATGGACTGACACCTAGAGGTGGCACAGTCATATTCGTAATCGAGGCACACGAATATCGGCAGACAGAGGTATACTATTCATGGATACATTTTCCAGCAGCAAATGCTGTAACAAAGTACTTCCACTATTACAAAGTAGAGGAACCTCCTGAAACGTACACTCCTTTCGAGGAGGTGGAAGTACCACTCAAATTCCAAGAGCATTTGCTCTTATTTGATGGCGCCCTAAAACATAACAATCACATCACCAGGCTCGGTCCTTTAGGTAGACCAGGAGCAACGTGGCCGGTCCTAGCCGGATACACACCACATCCAGACATCAATGGGATGTCTGCAGCAGAGCTGTTAACACAGCTAAAACAATTAATAAAAATTCATAGACAATTAGTTCAGTATGTGATGCGGACATCAACAATTCAGCCAGCGATTAAACTTCCACAGCTGACCCCTCACCAGGGGAACACAAATAAAATTACACCACAGAACATCCAATCCTGCCTAGGTAAAGTACCGGCTAAACGGGAACAAATACCATTCTGGCTAGCGCAAAAAATCACCCAAATAGAGGCGGTGTTTCCTGACACCACCCCGCTAGAAAAGCACAGGATTCTGACTATATGTCTACCAATGGGAATCGCACCACACATTGAGGACTGTGACACTTGGGGTACAGTCTTTGCTTCCATCTACACAAAAACGCACGGTGTTCCATCCATTTCGGTAATACCAGATGTGCTAAAACAAATTCAAGATGAATACGGTCCAGAACCTGCTTTAACTCTTGGTATGAAATTACTGAAAGACTTCAAGCAGGTCTCGGCTATATTACTAGCCAACATAAAAGGTGAAGCAGCAAACGTGGCGATCCGCCAGAGGTTAAAAGAGACAGATATAGCAGACCAACCAGCTGAAATTGCCAGAATCATAGAAAAATCCTATGAAGAACTAGGCAGAGATAGTCTAGGTGGAATACCAGTAAAACCGCAACTGACTACAAGTCCAGAAAAAATATTTTTTAATAATAATAATTCACCAAAAAAGAACTGGGATGGAAACAAACAATCCAATCCTAAAGAAAAGAAATTCCAGTCCCGAGGAAGGTCTCCTAGGCGAAGAGAGAAATCTCCAAACCAAAGACAGAGGTCACCGCAGAGTGACCCCTCGGGGAATAGATATAACCTTAGAAATAGGGATAATATTAAAAAACCTGATAGATATCAAGACATTGATACACGTCCCTCTCAATCTTTTCAGAATTCCTCGCAGAAATCGGAAAGAAGAGGACGATCAGAAGAGCACGCCAAGTCCAAAGACAAGGAACCTGCTCAGCTAAAAAAGAAATTACAATTTCCAAAAAAGAAGGTAGCCAGTATCAAGGTAGTTAACAATGCCGAGAATACTGAGGACACAACTGAAAAACGGAGAGTGGGCTCAGACAATGCTAGACAGCGCAGCAGAGGTGAGCATAGCTCGCAAAGTCCTTATGAATCATCTGGAGACAGTGGACACGAATGAATACCTTCAAGTGGAAACTGCAGACACCAGAGTTAGCAAGCCCCACAAGATATACGAGATAACATTACGTATAGAGGGAGATAAGACTAGGAAAATAAGGGGACTATTTTGGGATAACCTCTCCAAAGGCTATGACATCCTTCTAGCTGAAAAAGACTGGCCACCAGAGTTTGTCAGGGAGTGCCCTCATGGCGAAGAAGTAATTATGCCTGCCTTCTCGAATCAAATACCGATTCATAAAAAATACACACTTGCTAGAAAGTGGGCAGTGGCCTTAGCACCTGCTTTATATAAAAATCATGTAGGATGGGATGTGGATTCTCCTCCTCACAAAATCCAGTTAAAATCACAACCTACTGCACAAAGGCAGTACCCAATTAAGCAAGAAGCTAAAAAACAAGTAAATGAAATACTAGATCAGCTAGAATACCAGGGGGTGATTGAAACTTGCACCTCACAAATGAACAATCCTTTGTTTCCGGTCTCCAAACCAGACAATTCATATCGTCTAGTTTTGGATTACCGACACCTTAACACATGTTGCAAAACCTTTGCAGTGCAAAACTCACACAGTGCTGCACTAATGAATAACATAGTGCGCAAAAAATACAAAACAACCTTGGACATCTCCAATGGATTCTTTTGTCAAAACATAGCACCAGAGAGCAGATCTTTAACTGCATTCTCAGTAAATGGCACTCAAAAACAATTCTGTCGGTTAGCCCAGGGGTACAAGAACAGCCCGGGGGTATTCTCAGCGAGAGTAACAGAATTACTACAACTATATGATGATGAAGCATTATCTTATGTCGATGACATTTACTTAACAGATGATGACTTGGAGACTCACTTGAAAAGGGTGAACACCATAATACTTGGGTTCGCTGCAGAGGGTTACAAATTCAACTTTAAAAAATCCAGAATTGCCCATCTGACAGTCTTGTACGTAGGATATGAATTATCAAGTATAGCCTGGTTGACAATTTTCTAAGAACTAGAAGAATTAAAAAATCTAAAATATGAAAAGACGTATCCTCTGCCAATCGACATTCTGCCTCTACGACATTACGCCTGTGTAATCTATACAGACGGACATGCTCAACCCTCCGTTTGGGGAGAACAAGCATACAACCCCACATGTGAGATTACAAAAGAAGTGTGGTGGGGAGGTAAACTAAGACCTCTATTAACAAAATCACACTCAGTAGAAACTAATTCAGAACTACAAACTAAAATAATAGCTTTGAAAATGGCGCTAGATAATGCGGATCGCGAATTCCCGACACTTATAGTGTCAGATTCATATTACTGCGTCAAAGCATATAACAAGGATTTGCAGACATGGATTCAGAACGGTTACAAAGATGACACAGATGCACCAATAAAGCAGAAACTGCTCTGGGAACAAGTAGCTCTTTTGAAAAAAGAACTACCAAAGACTCACGTGACACACTCACTGAGTCATCAGCGTGATGGCGTTCACGTTGTGGGGAATTCATTGGCTGAAGCAGCCGCAGCGGCAGCCACTAAACCGGCTCCCGTAGATCGAAAAAAGCGTACATTAAAATACATTGACGGTGAAACAATGCTGGCGGTGAAAACGTCATCAAGAGGCGACTGCTCAGCGTTACCGATCAACTATCCACTCAATTATACATACATAATCGATGCAAACTCCGTCCCTTTTGCTCGAATCCCTGGAGTGGGGGATAGAGTGATTCCAAACAAGGACAGGAGAAGCTTGTTAATCGCAGACGCACACATGGGCGAGGGTCTCAGACACCTCAAACTGAAAGATTCTCTGGAAGAATTACAATCACGGTACTGGTGGCCAGGCATGAGCCTGCACTACACCATGTTTGTAAAAAACTGCCCAAACTGCAACAGAGATCGCAGTGGGGAGAGAAACAGTTTAATACCTCGTCGTATCAAGGCAGATAATATTACCAGCAAAAAGAATGGCTTGCGATTAACATATACAGGCTAGTTTCCACTTATAATGTAGATCCTCAGCACTCGGCTGACGTCCGGACTGTTATACAAAGATTTGCGAGTCTAAATGGCATATACGCTAAGAGCATGTTACGTTTGACCATTGTTTTCACTCAGGCATACCAGCCTGGGGGGAAACATGGCCAAATGAGCACAGTCCAGCGGGAATCTTCTCACTTCCTTCCTGAGGGTACTGGATGGTGTAAAGAAAAAACCAAGGCAGAAAGCAATCTATAATAGAAAGGATATTAGGTTCGGGAGCTGGGTGGGTCAAACATCTAATAAGTGTCCAACGTAGTCTAAATAACTTGCCAAGAAATTCTCTGAAGGGATTCAGTCCGTACGAATTATTATTCGGAACTAGGATGTTGATCTCTGACCTTGATAGTCAGACTTCAGTGGTAATAGAAAAAACCTTTGATGTCAAAGACCGTTTGGCTATTTTTCAGGACTTAAACAAAAGAAGAAAAGACCTGAGCAACATACAGTTGAAACAACAGCCAACAACCACTGAAGAATCACCACCTGTCCCAGCAAGACCTGTCTGGATTCCAAAAGTCGGGGATCTAGTCAGGGAGAAGATCGCGGTAAAGAAGGAATTTGGGCCTTCTTACAGAAAAGCAGTTCCTGTCTTGTCTGTCAACGGGACAAGATCAGTTGTACTACCGCCACTTGCTGGTAAAAAGGAGAACCGAGTTGTATCCATCGACCTGGTAAAACCACAACATGTGGCCGATAACAAACAGTAGGCCAAGTGGACTCCCAATAAGTAGCAGAACACCAAGGTTTGCTACCAGCACAGAGGTCCTAACAAAAAGGCTCATCACATTCGAAACGCCTAAAGAAGAACAAGAAGGACTATGCAACAATGCAATAGAACTCAGACCTCTGAAAACCCAAATAAAGACATTTAGCAGAGACACACCAATCTATACTGAAGTACCAAGTGAAAATGCAGAAAACAAAAATCCTGAACCAATTGGAACAATTGACAGAACTGCATCCGGTTACTTCATCAACTTCGATGATTCCTCTGACGGCTTCAGTGAATCAAAGACACAGCCATCATCAAAATCCTTTAAAGACAAAGCGAAGGAACTTTTGAAACATCTGAAAGAAACATATCTGGTTTCTCCATGGATTGAATTTTGGGTGGGTTTTGGTGCATTTATCCTCATACTTTGGCTCATCATGGTATTTACTTTGGGACGCTTCATTGAGGGAAAATATGCTAAAATGGACACAGCAAGTCAGAACATCAACTTGGTCCTCAAACCACACACATCTTCACACGTCGAGAAAAGAGAACTTTCTTCAGCCAACTTCACAGCCAATCCTATACCTGGTGGGGTAGCCTGGGACAACACTGACTATGAAATTTATGGTCCGGTCGAGATCCTGAAATATCCACACCAAATCAAGATCTCCTTGAGTGACTTTGCAAAACCAAACTCATTTGCTGATGATTGGGACTTCGAAAGTATTAACAACATGATGTCTGACTTAGTAATGTCTGCTAAATTTACAAAACATGATTATTTGCAAGGTTCTACAAATTATGATAGTATGTATTGCTATAACCATTATGGTAACCATTTTTTACATAAATCTGCACAACCTAGAAATGTTTTGAATTACAATCAATGGGAACATTGTGCTACACCTCCAAAAGGGAGCTCAAGAACCGTTTACGACAAATATTCATATTTTTCAGGTTTTAACATAAGTAATGCTGAAACATTTTATTTTAAATTGTCAAACAAGACAGGGATGAAAACCATGATAACCAACACAAAATTGATATATTCAGATTCATTCTTTGAAAAAATGAATACTTTTGGATTTGATTATTGGGACAAAAATGTTGATCTGAAAAGTGTTTGGGGTACAAAAGAATGGCAAGTACAGGGTATAGAAGCTTTGTTTAGAGCCTGCATGATCCCAGAACAAATGATATTTTTAAATGACACTGTTCAACAAACCACCTGTCTTGGCTTAGCCAAAATCAAAGATTTAATTAAACCGTCTATTCCAAAGCCAACAATGTTTAGCAATAGCTCTGATACAGATGAAGAAATAGACGTAAACCATATATTAAACCAAAACAGAACACATCCTGATTGGAAACAATGGTTGATCTGGCCCACAGATACAAATTACTGTCAAGATAGATTCCTGAATAAAACACAGGGTTTCAAAATGACCAGGCCAGACCCTAGATATCCCCAAAGACATCACCCAGGGATAATAACAACCTACAGTGTGGGCAAATTATGCCTTCAATGGCTACAAACTTCCACACTGCCTGAAATTAAGCAACACCTAACTTTACTTACTGATGGTGCTGACTTGCGTGATTTCATACTGGGACCACGCAAACAGCGTCAAAAGCGTTTCATAGCAGCCTCTGTATATGCAGCATACAATGAGGCCTGGAAGGTTACTCAAATTGAGACAGCAGAAAGAATACGGGAAATTGACCGTATTAATTTGGAAAAATCACTATCTGTAGTGGACAATGGGTTAATGACTCTGTCCTCCAGAATTTTTTCATTGGACAGCATTGTGTCTTCAGCAATCGATATATTATCGCAAGACTTACTGTTATTACAACATGGTCAGTCACAATTGCGTTCCATTGTACAGCTTGGCTGGACGTTACAAAATCTGCGTTCAGGCTATGTGCCTTGGCGTTTAATCAACACAACGTCACTATTCCAAATCTTTAACCTTACTGATAGACAAATCGGTATGGCGCAAAAGGGTGCTGATTATACAATCTTGAGCATTGAAAAACTAGAAAGATTACCAATGACAATGTCAGAACGACCTGTCAGTGAATGGATAATCCACGGAATCATAAATATTCCAATCTCAACCTTCAGGTTTCAATACTGCCAAAAATATATACAGGCTGGCATGTACGAGAAATTGGGAAAGGGGTACCTTAAAACAACTTGGAATCTGCCCTATTCACATGCATGTGTCAGTAATAAAGGACAGAAAGTGTTTCTTAGTGGCAACAATTGTGCTATGTCACTAAGCGGCACGCTTCTGTGTAACGGAATTAGTTTGCATGGAGCCTGTGAAGGGAATTCATACAACCTTTCATGTCACCAGCAAGGCGCACCTGCAACTGAAATAGAACCATTCTTTCAAAGACTCTATAATGGGAGTTACATTCTTATTGTAGACCGCAGATGTTGTAGTCTTATGCCCGGGACTCCTTATCTAGTCACTACGACGGCGAAGGTCAAGTGCTGTGGATGTTCTTTATTCCCCAGCTCCTTTCCAGACAGGGAGGCAAGGGCATGGCCCAGTTTGAAAATTACTTCTATTCGAATAGATACTTTAAGCAGAATGAAAACAGTGCTTCTTCAGACGCCTACAAGGCTCACGTCATCAAAAGAAACGTATGATCTACAAGTCGCAAGGACGACTGCAGAGATACATACATTATTATCAACTAATTCCCCCGTACATTTCGCGGAAATCCTGAGCGAAATCTTAAAATATTTCTGATACCAATGGGATCTCAGGGGTATTTAAGACAGTATTTTCGATGGCATTAACACCATTCAAAGCCATACTGGGTATTTTTCCAGATTTCGTCCATTCGATTTTTGGCGGACTTCCCCTGATCCTGGGACTAATTGCAGGAATCCTATTCTTAGTCCTTATTTTTCGTTATGGCAACCCATGTCACAGATCAAACTCTCGCGACAAAGGAAGATACGATCCTAGCCATTGGATACCGGGACCGGATATCAAAAATCCTGGGACTCTCCCGGCTTAGAGACCTAAACATGACTTGGTTTCTATCATTTCGACCAATGTGGCAAAGGTGTGTTTTACCTGTACTAAGGTGTCTGCTATGCGGAGAAGAATGCGTGTTAGACACCTGTCTGACGCTACAATCGGATGCGCCAGTGGATGCAGATACACTGTTGGTTCCTACCAAGGTTCACGCTTTGTGCTGCCCTCAAAGGCTGCCAATCCTGATGACGGCATTCCTGGAATCTTCACCACTGCGATTGAAGAGTAGTGAAGTTCAAGATGAAAGCAGCATCGAACAGGTACGACCTTCTGTCAGCAATGCGAATCAGAATGTCAATGCAGACAATCATGCGCACGAATGCATGGTTACACCTATTTCCGACTTAGTGGAACTTTCCCATGAAGCTGTTGACAGTTTTTTCGAAAGCCTGAATGATATGATGTTCTCTCCAGAACAGAAATAGAGACTTTTTGAGTAAACTCGCACACGGCGTTCCCTGAATTCGGCCTTCAACTTTAAAAATAAAGTCACATGAACAATTCTTCCCACCAGTTCACGGACAACAATTTTTTAGCAGCCCCAAATTATTTTTCACAAATTTTTCGGGACACTTATCTTCTGCTTAAAGTAAGAAACTATTCCTAGAGAACTAAGATTTCTATTTTTAGATACTTTATAAACTTTAGTTGCCCGCTGGGATGTTCACAAACATTTTATTATGTGATGAAATGGTCTCGAACTTCCTTTCTGTATAGCCATATTAAGAGCCATTTCATGTGTATTTCTCATATACCAATAAGCAATAATGCATACAAATGCGTGTTTACCTTTGCATTTAAACCATAGCTTAAGTGCATACAATATATATGACTGCAATTTTTCAGTATATTTGAAAATTTCGAAATGCATTTATGTATTTTGGGGTGGTAAGGTATACACTATACTCTATAGTATGTTGTACTATGTTATACTATGCATAGATTAGTAGATATGACCATAGTTAGCGTGGAGTGGGTGTCGTGTATTTCTATAGGTTCTGAATCAGTCCCCCTATTCCTGACCCTATTCTGGTTAAACTAACTATCAAGTTAACTAACAGTCAGCCCATGAGGCAAGAAAAGCCCCCATGATGCAGATACCGTTATCTGACGCAGTCACACTACGGCACAGGAACGTGTTATCTGATTAGGTCATAACGCTTGAGATCTAATTAGACAAGCGACATTCCTCCAGCCCCTGATAAGGCATACGACGTTCTCATAACAAATCAAACCTATGACAACCTGGATAATCCGTGCGGCCATTGTTTTGATTTCACAGAGAACTTTAGTAAAGAATGTGCTAACGAGCAAGTCGTATGACATCTTTATTGACGTATCTATGTCCATCCTTACGTCAATCTCGGCACCTTTAAGGTATAAATATTGCCGACCTTGCCCTATGCAAAGACACGCGTGGTGACAAGACGGAGCAGCCATACTTGCCGAAGCCGAGAGCAGAAGCAGACCCCGCTGGCGCAGCCCCGCCTTCCTGACGCGCTGAGAGACGCGCTGCTATCTCAAGCCGAGAGACCCAGCACCAGCGCTTCCGGGTAGCCCTCGCAGGCAGCCTGGAATATCGAGACCAGAGAAAGAGATACCATTCCTCATTCATCCTAACTTCCAGGTACAGAACTGAATAACCGCTCACAGAGAATTCTTTAGTTATTCACTTGGCAAAAACAAACTTAACTTAAACTGTAACTTTCTATTCCCGCCCACGCATTAGACTTAGGTCAGGTACACGGGGTAGGCGTATTTAGAAACACCAGTTGAGTACGTTTAGTCAAATGTATATGTGTATGTAAATATATTTTAATCATTTTTAAACATCATATGGCTCAGAAACCATATCAATGTTTTTACAGTATTATTTTATACTATTGCTTTTAATGTATGCACTTTACTTAACTATAAGTATTGCAATAATATCGATCCATTTCTCATGTATGAGAAAAGAGACTGATCAATAAATAACACCTTTTTATTGAACACGCCCGTCTCTTCCTTTTCTCTACATTCTGATGAGACTAAGAATGCACGTACTGACTGAGTAAAATAATTGCCTTGTGCTCACACGACTCTCGAGATTGACTCTTGATTAGGGGAGAGCAAAGTTGTCATGTTCTATGGTTGTCAGAAACTAAATCCCTTCTTGTCTAATCAGGGGAGTTAATTCCTTCCTTGAACATTCGAGAAAGTTTCTAGCGAACTCTGAGCTTAGCTGGCAAACCCAAAAATTAAGACTAGTATCGACAGTAGTAGACCTAGTTAACGTCTGGCCTAGGCCTTTACTGCTGTAGGTACTATTCCAATGCGCAGAGCCTATTGGGAAAATAGGAGCTACACTACAGATCGATCCCCCGATCTGACTGCCTCTTGGGAGGATCTCCTGTCGCAGCAGCAGGGGACGGTCCTCCACCCGAACCTGTCCAGCCTCCACCTCCATGCATGGAGATTGAGCAGCAACAGTTGACTGCTTTCGATCTTCCCCCCAAAGTATGTGATGTCATTCTAGCAGCCAGGCATCCATCCACTAAAACGGTGTACGCCTGCAGATGGAACAAGTTTGTGGCATGGTGCACAGCTAAGGCTGTGGATCCGCTTTCTGCCCTTCTTTCCGAGGTCCTTCTGTTCCTTCTCTCTTTGGCCCAGCAGGGCTCTGCTCTGGGCACTATCAAAGGTTATCTTTCGGCCATCTCCGCCTTCCAGATCAGCCTTCTCTTTTTAAGTTCCCGGTTGTTATCCGTTTTCTGAAAAGCATTACGCCCACATTCCCTCCCCTGCCGTTCTTCATGCCTCAATGGGACTTAAATCTTGTCTTGACATATCTGATGTGCGCTCCCTTCGAGCCCCTTCATAACTGTCCTTTGCGTCTTCTCCCTCTCAAAACTGCTTTCCTGGTAGCTGTCACCTCTGCCAGAAGAGTGAGTGAGCTCCAGGCTCTTTCTTGTAAACCTCCTTTCCTTTCTGTTCATCCGGACAAGGTGATTTTAAAGACCTGTCCTTTCCTGCCAAAGGTTGTCATGCCCTTCCACATCGGTCAGACCATAACTCTGCCCACCTTCTTTCCGCCTCCTTCAAAAGAGGAAGAGAGGCTTCACCGTCTGGACCGTCTGGGTGCTCCCCAGGCAGGAAACCTATTGTCCAAACCTCCGTGACTGGAAGGACTCCCAGTAGCAAGAGGTCAGACTTGTGTCAGTGGCAACAGCGTCCATTTTGTGACGCTGGGGCTCTGGTTAACTTTAACCGGGATAGTCAGCAACAACTCGTCTTCTCCCTCTAGAAAGGTGGAATGCTACCCCTGTCACCAGAATTGGTGAGGGGGTAGTATTCCAAAGCGTATGACAGCTTACACGACATGTTTGGATAAAGCCAAACCAAAGTTAGCATTTAACCGCGAGGATTATAATGCACTTAAGAGTATATGGTATGGCGATATCATAGAACAGCTATAAGGACATGGTTCCGAAAGCTGCAGACAGGCTCAGCTCATGCTAGAGCACCATCTCACACATAACCAAGCACTGCCTCGAGGATTGTTAAGGCCTGCCATAGGAGTGACTTATAGGTTACTGTGTGTCTATCTATAAGGGTAGATATAGGAATACTATACGTAAGCAAGGGGTGATTACACGACCTTGCCCCAGCTGAGTGATCAGCCAGTTGTGTCAGTTTGGATGGCCAGCCAGAGGTGGCATAATACATGCTGCAGCCCCTGGTAGGCCTTGGTTGCACCTATGCCCTGGGTACCATATGGTACACTTGTACAGGGGCTGATAAGGTGAGCCAATTCCCAATTGTGGATGTACCTAGAGTACATGGTGTAAATTTAGAGAGAGTGCATCTGGGCTGTGGGTCTGATCAGCAGGCCCACAGCCACATCTAAGTCGAAAACCAGAGAAGCAAAAGCAAAAAAATGGGGGTGACCATAGGAAGCAGACCCTACTCTCCTACACCCCTAATCTGCGCAGATGAGCTGCTACCACCGCCATCACTTTCGTGAATACCCGAGGGGCGCTGGTAAGGCAGAAGGGGAGTACGGCAAACTGAAAATGCTCCTGGCCTACCGTGAATCGCAGTTAACGCTGGTGGGCCGGCAGGACAGGGATGTGAAAATATGCGTCCTCAAGTCCAAAGCTACCATCCAGTCTCCTGGGTTGAGGGCAACCAAGACCTGAGCCAGAGTCAACATCTTGAACTTCTCCTTCCGGAGGAAGCGATTGACGTCCCTGAGGTCCAAAATGGGGCGCAAACCCCCTTTGTCCTTCTTGGGGACCGGAAAGTAGTGGGAATAACAACACTGTCCTACTTCTGGCCCAGGAACGCGCTTGATGGCCCCCTTGGCTAAGAGGGCCATAACTTCCTGCTGGAGAAGCGCAAAGTGATCCCCCGAAATGCGGTGGAACAGGGGTGGCATGGCCGGGGGGTAGACTTGAAGGGGAGGGAGTAGTCCCTCTGGACAAGCTGTAGCACCCACTTGTCAGACATGACAGAACGCCAATGGGGGAGGTGATGACAAATCCTGCCACCCACCGGCGTGGGGTGTGACCCGAAGCTCAGACTAGGAAGGCTTCAAGGTAGACGGGGCGGAGGTGGACTGAAACTCACGCCGTCCCCCGGAGCTACCTCGGCGGCCTCCACGGGCACGCTGAAACTGGTTCTGCGTAGGAGTTTGACCGAACGAACGGGCAGGAGCGCCTCTGCCATGGCCACAAAAGAAATGAAACGTAGACATGGTCGGGCGCGTGACGGAAAGGCTCAAGGACTTGGCGGTAGCCCGAGAGTCCTTAAAACTTTCCAGTGCCGTGTCGGCCTTATCACCAAACAGGTGAGTGCCGTCAAAGGGCATGTCTATGAGCGAGCTCTGGACGTCCAGGGAGAACCCGGTGGACCTCAACAAGGTGTGGCGCCGAAGTGCCACGGTCGTGGAAAATGCCCTACCGAGGCAGTCTGCAAGCCACAATGAATGGCGAATCTAGCCGTGTCCTTACCCTCAGCCACAGCCCGAGACAGCACAGTTTGGACCTCCTCCGGGCACTGAGGCAACACCTCAGCCACGGAGTCCCACACTGCATGGGAATAGCGGCCGAGGAGACATGCGGTGTTCACTGACCGCAGTCCTAAGCTTGCCGAAGAGAACAACCGCTTGCCAAACTGCTCCAATCTTTTAGAGTCCTTATTTGGCGGAGCTGTGGGAAAGGCACTCTGAGACGTAGAAGCTTGAATGACCAGACTTTCGGGTGTAGGATGAGTGGTCAGAAAGGCAGGGTCACCCGGCGCCGGGCGATATTCTTATCCACAGGGGCCCCTGTGGCGAGCCGTGACCAAATGCCTAACAAGGCTTCGGTGAGGGCATCATTAAAGGGCAGCAGCAGCTCCGATGAAGTGGACGCCGGCTGGAGCACCTCAGTGAGGAGATTTGTCTTCAGGGTCACCATGGGGAGATCGAGGTTAACCCGTTTACTGCGGCCGTTATTTTGGCGCGGTGCTGGGTGTTCTATGGAGTGGGCGGGCCGCGTCGGCTGTTGAACGTTCGCAGCACCAGCCAGGTAGTGGGCCGAATGTTCAGCGGCCGAAAGCAGGATCAATGGGGTTAAGGACCTCAGCAGCCCTACGGAGCACCATTGTATATGAGGCACCTTCCTCCATATTGGGCGGAGGAGAGGCAAACCCTGGATCAGAGGAGACGTCTAGGCCACCGGCCTCCTCCAAGTCGTCCACTCAGTCCTGCTTAGTATCACGCTGACAAGCAAGCGGGTCCTCAGACCCTTCACAGTCATCCTCCTCCGCTGGCACCATAGGCACAGGCCTTCGCGGCGGGGCAGGGACCGGTGAAGGAATAAACTGCGCCTGTTCCCAGTTCGGGTCCCAGGCGGGGATAAATCCCTTCGGGAACAGGGGCAGAGGCGGAACCAGCTGTATCCACTGCGGGGGCGCCGAGGCTGGATCTTCCGTAGGAGACAACGGACCAGCAGGATCCGGATACGGGACCGCAGGGCCCGAAGGTGCACCGACGGGAGCCCGAAGCCTAAACAGGCGGTCCAAGGCAGCAAGGTAGTCTTGCATCTGTGCGGGAATCACTGATGGACCTGGATATGGCAGGTAGGCCGCCGGACTCCCAGGCTTCAAAGGAGCCGCAGGGGCAGAGCCCCTGTCCCCCTCATCCGCATCCGAGGAACGACGGGGGGGACATCGGAGAGCGAAAACGCTTCTTCGACTTCCTTTTGTGCCATCTCTTACCCGAATCCATGGGTGAAGAGGAGTGGTGGTGACGGCTCAGCGAGTGGTCACGGGAACAACTCCTAGATTTCACTTAAGTGCATTATAACCTCGTGGTTAATGCCAACTTTGGAATGGCTGCATCAAAACATGTTGTGTTTGGTGTCAAACACTTTTGAATACTACCCCCCGCCAGTCCTGGCAGAGGGGGTAGCATTCCACCCTTCTAGAGGGAGAAGACATTTACACACCATGAGAAGTTGGCCTGGTATATGATGTTCACTGTTCTAGTGAACACCTTGCACCAGTCCAAACAACCCTTATGGTGATGGTTGTAAGTCAACCTTATAGACCAGCTATCCTAGTGGTAGCGTGGACAGAACAGTCTTAGGCTAAAAGACTATTGAGGGTGTGTAAAGCCAGCTGTTTTACCATATGTAACCCCTTGAATACCAAATGAAAGGACACCACACAAGATATATATAAAATATATATGTATTTATTCACTAACACACTCCTCTGAACTCTTTATGAGGTCAGAGGCAAAAGCACATAACAAGTTGCTCTTAGAAATACTTTAAATAGCACAATTTACAGTTAGACCCTAGGGGCCCGTAAAACCATATACTAAGTAGGTGGTATAAGGACCACGACTCGGGAAAAGGAAAGGCCTAGGGCCTCGAGAATCGCTGGTGCTACACTATCTGACCCTTAGGTTAGGAGTAGGAGGCCCACAGGCGGCGCGTGCAGTGTCTTTGCACACATGCGGGAGTCAATATTAAGTCAATGGGAACTTAGAAGGTAAGTAAATGAATATTTAGGACACTTCCGGTCTAGCTAGGAGGAGACAACTAGTAATTCTGGACACTAGGATAGTCAATCCCTACTGGAGCACCGAAGTACTCGCGTTACCTCACCCACGGGCTGCGGGTGCATAGGTGTCAAAGTGTGTGGGGTGTTGGAAAAATACAAGGAGGATATAAAACAAAGAAAGGCACGTAAACTTAAACGTGACGAACATGACTATGTCACAGGAAGAGTCTTTACTTTTGCCAAGCGTTTTGATGCTCTTGTTACGAATGACACATTGAACAAAGATAAGAAGATGTCATCTACAATTAGTCTTAATACTGTCTCATCTAGTAGTGTATCAATGAGTGGAGATGAAGGGGCCAGTAACATGAATGAGGAACAGGCAGGTAGTAGCTCTTCCTCTTTTTTAAAAGTGGTACAAAGAATCCGGATTGGCAACTCGAGACAGAGGGAGCAAAGGGTAGAAAACACCATCACACCAAGAGAGGCAAAAGAGGTGGCCGCAAATGCAGGCGAAAGGGTACAATATCAGACGCGATTGGAAAGCCAATCAAGAGAGGTAGATACTGCCAATGATATTCAAGTGATGAACTTGTCCAGTAAAGACATCTACACTGATACTTTGTCTGTCCTTAAAAAGGATAACATTTTTGTCCCACTAGTAAATGTGATGTAACTAATGTAAAAATTGATGTCTATGAATTCATTAGACAATTGAAAATAAAGACATTTTTTGCAGCAAATGGTATGGACAAAGATCAATATTTCTCAATTAGTATGTGGTGAAGTAACCATTCAGGATGTATATGCTACCAAACTGTTACTTCTATCACTGAAAATGAAAATGACCCCATTACACTACATCATGTATTACAAGAGCTTGACTGTTGTACAAATATGAGTGAAGACAGTGGACTTAAAAACAAATCCAAATGGATGCCTCAACTGATATGTGGTAACAACATAGATGCGTTTCACAAAATTGTCAGTAAGCAAATAGACATACTTGAAACAAAAATTAACAACACTAAAAACTTACAGTTTGTGAACAACTTAACTTCTAGAGAAAAAACTGCGATTAAGATTCTTGCAGATGATACCTCCCTTGTAGTTAAGGAGGCAGACAAGGGAGGAAATGTGGTCCTAATGGACAAAACTAAATATGATGATGAGATCTTGGGTCAGTTAGGGAATAAAGGCCCAGATGTAGGTAATAGCAATTTACCGAATGGTAAATACCGAATTTTACCGATTCGGTACTTACAATTCGGTAATTGCTATGTAGGTAAATAATTCGGTAAAAATACCGAATCTATAAGATTCGGTAATTACCGAATCGGTAATAACCGAATCGGTATTTGCCATTGATTCCTATGGGCCTTGAAGCCCATAGGATTCAATAGCAAATACCGATTCGGTAATTACCGAATCGGTAAAATTACCGATTTTACAAGGGGGACAGGGTGTCACTTTGAATCAGAGGGCATGTCTGTGTGCCACATGGCACAGGTGTACATGCACAGATGTGCATGTACACTGTAATTCGTTATTTACCATGGAATAGTATTCCATGGTAAATAACGATTCGGTAAGGGCCTGTGGCACTGATTACAGTGCCACCTACATATTGATTTACAGAATCGGTATATTTACCGATTCAGTATTTTACCGATTCTGTAAATTTACGGAATCGGTAATTATACCGATTCTGTAAATAATATGCCCCCTACATGTCAATTCCCAAATACTGGTCGGTAACGGCCGAAATCGGCCGTTACCGACCGGTAATTGGCGAGCTACATCTGGCCCAAAGTCTGGTATGCTGAATTACCATCCAATCCAATTTTTTCTATTATAACAAAAATGAATGACCATCTTAAACGCTGGTATTTAGAAACAATTCTTACCAATGATGAATATAAATATCTAACAGTACACAGACCACGTTTTCCGTGTCTGTATACCCTACCCAAGGTACACTAAGATGCAGTTTCACCACCCGGTAGACCCATAGTATCTGGTATAGGGGGCGCGACGGAAAACTTGGCAGAATTTGTGGATATTTTTTTACGTCCTTATGTATCAAACTTACCGTCATATATTAGGGACACGCAGGATGTTCTTAATATTTTAAATGACTTTATGTGGGAACCAGATATGATTTTAGTTACAATGGATGTTTTGCAATTGTATACTAATATTGGACACGAACAAGGGCTAGAGGCATTAAAATATTTTCTTTATAGAAGGCCAGTGGAATTATTGGACCATACAGAAATGATCCTGGCAATGTCAAAGCTTATTTTGGAACACAATGTATTTCTCTTTAATGGCCGATGGTACCGACAAATATGTGGAGTTGCCATGGGTTCCAGATTTGCGCCGTCCTTCGCCTGCCTTTATATGGGGTGGATGGAGACGGTGCACATCTGGGGCCCTGGCGGTTCACACTGGCATCCATATATAAACTATTATGGGAGATATATTGATGATCTTCTATTTATCTGGACAGGTGGTGAAACGGAATTGCATGACTTCTTTACATATATGAATAATAATGCATTTAATATGACTTTTACTATTAACTATAGTCATAGCAGAATTACATTTCTTGATTTGGTGTTATATGTTCAGGAAGGGAAACTGTGCAGTAAGTTATTCAGAAAGGAGACGTCCTGTAACTCTGTCTTACATGGTCAAAGCTCACACCCCAAATCTCAGGTGAATGCCATCCCCTTTGGGGAATTTTACAGGGCACGCCAAAACTGTAGTGAGGAGTCAGAGTTCAGGGGATGCATATTGGACATTGAAAATAGATTTCTATCAAGGGGATATGGACCTGAAGTTGTGGCTAGGGCCAAAACTCGAGCACTAAAATTATCAAGAAAAGACACACTTATTCCAAAAAGAACGGATAAAACTAAACTGAAAAATCCAATAAGGCTGGTCACCGGCTATAATCCATGGTCTTCGAAAATTTATCAGATCCTGAATAAATACTGGTTTATGTTGACCTCGGATCCTATTTTAAAACAGCATGTAGCCCCTCACCCTTCAATTACCTACAGAAGGGGTGTAACAATTGGAAATATGATAAGTCTGAGTTACCCCAGAAAAAATCATGTACCCTCCTGGTTGTACTCATTGAACAAAGGGTCATTTCGTTGTGGTAACTGCAGCATGTGCAGACTATCCCTACATGGAACGCGACACTTTAGTTATAATGATTCCAACACATTTCATATCAAAACCCATATAGATTGTAATACAACGTATGTGATATATGCAGTTTTGTGTAGATGTAATAAAGTGTACGTAGGAAGCACCATTAGAAAAATTAAGGATCGGGTTGCTGAACACTTCAGGGCTCTGAAGAACAGGGATGCGAAATACCCGATAGCGGCACATGCTATTGAATGTAACTCTCAGACTGAACACCTGATGTTATCTTTTCATGGTATTGAAATGATGCCTATGGACATCAGGGGTGGTAATCGTGAATTGAAGCTAAGACAGCTGGAAGCGCGCTGGATTATGAAATTGCGTGCGGTAGAGAGGGGTTTGAATATTGATAATGAGTTACAGTACTTTTTAGGCTGACTGTATGGAAGGGGTCAACTTACCTTTATGTACTGGTCAATTTACCTTTATGTACTGTGTAATGTACTTGTTTGTTTTACCACTATGAATCCTGATGTATGTTATCATGCTTATTACATGGGTGTATTCCTATTGTAAAATTTGAAAGTAATGAATATCTTAGTGAACAAATGTTGGAAATGATTCTAATATATATCGTGTTTAAACAACTTGTGGGAATTTTACAATATAGATGTTAAAATGAAGGTTATATCTTTAAACCAACGACCTTGGTATACTGTGGGATCTATAACAGCTATATTCCCATGTGATTTATTATTGGAATAATAATAGGATTGTTACACATGTATTCTAAATATGTAACACTGAAATGTTTATTAGAAATATGTTGTACATACCTAGGGAATAGGACTGATTGCTAAATCTGCCGTTATTTTGTTGTTTAGTTGTTTTGTGCAATTGCTTAAACTTTTTCTTGGGGTTTCTATCTTTACTCTCACATTGGCATGGGAAGATGTTTTAACCCTTCACGCGACTTGATCTTTCTTTTCTTTGTCTCCTCTTTACCCGTATACATGGGCTGATAATAATTTCACTTTTGTCTCTATTTTGCTTAGAGCAAGGTGTATCTCGATTTAAAATACATATATCGGAATTGGCTTAATATGAAGAATTATAATCAGTAACGTCAAGATTATACGAATAGAAACAATGATATATGTTACAAATAATGCATTAGTTATGAGGATAGATGTTATTCCCAATCCAAGATGTCTGACACACACTCGATATCGATATCGTGATATGCATTGCGAATAATGTTGGCTTTTTAAGTAACACATCCAATTAATTATAGCCAATGCTTGTTGTTTCTTGACATCTAATATAATAGTTGATAGAGTTTTATACGTTTTGTGGCCGATTACTGCATATCCGAGTTACAGTCCTACTACTATGTTTATGATCATGAGGTCGCTATTTAGGTACTATACCAAGATGGCGGGAACGCTACACGCCACGATTTACTTTGCATACACTGCCCGACTTTATATCCCAAGGTGAGTGCACCTGAGTTTTTGATATGGGTTTTTATTAACTATTTAGGTTGAAACCTATCGGCTTACTTATGTCTGTTGGTATTACCCGAATACATGGCGGGTTAACGCTACATATACTAGGATACATTTGGCATGCTAAATCCGGGGATGTACCTTATAACGTGAAGCGGAGACCATATGAAATTAAATGGATTGGGTTGTCAATCGGTTTTTTGTATGTGACTTTCTGAATATAATGAATACGATTATGGGTTTCTTTGAGTAGGTTTATATCCATGAAGACTTTCAACTTTAATTCCCTAACCTTGCTCTAAAATTATTATTTAATTTTATAGTTCACTACATATGATGCTTACCATTTTGAATAAATCTTAGAATGGTACTTGCAATGAAAGACCACAAGAACGTTATCAATTCTGGTGATCAACTCAAAATATGACGAGTTGTTTCTTTTTAAGATTGGACCACATCGCTGTGGGTATGAACAATTAGCTAAAACATGCAATACTGTCTCTTCATATATTAGGTGTCTTTGGGGGCTGACGACTGAGAGAAGATTGAAAGTTTAATATTTATACTGAACAAGGAGCCCTCGAGAAAATAGTGAGTGATAGTATTCTTTTATCTCATATGATGGTTTTTAGAGACTGGCTTATATTCGCTTTTCCTGACCGTCGGTTTTTGTTTTCTTGTTGTCTCATATTATCTCTCTCTGAATATAGACCTTCTTTATTCTTTTATGGATTTTGGGAACTTTTGCGTCAAGTTAACATTTGAATACTAGTTATAGGTGAGTTGATTTCACTTATGATACTAGGGATACACGTGTTAGGATGCATTTTAATTTTCACCTTGGTTGTTAATTTCCTTTCTTATGGTGATTTATTTATGGATGTATTAATAGGCACCTACACTATGAAATGGGATGTGGTCTTTCTTACAACTGATTTTATTAATTTATCTCAATTTCTGAATGGGGTCTATACATGAAATGAATTTCTGTTTCATGTTCACTTCTCTCCTTCTTGAACTTAATCGGTATTATTCAGAAGTGTGTTAACGTGAATAGCAAATATGCGAAATTCTTGATATTATTATTTTGCTGACTATGTTGTTAATGTTGAAGTATGCTCACTGGGGACTCAGGTTACCTCTAGTTACATCTATAACAATAATTGAGTTTCACACATGTATATATCAGCCAGTATGAATAGTAATACTGTAATGTCATGTATTACGAATTTTGTGGGTTTGATTATGTATGTTATAATATTCTAGCCCTGAAGAAGTCTATGGCTAAATAGACAAAGATGAAACACGTGTTGGTGGCGGCTAGTGTATCTGTTGAAGAATAAAATTGAAAACTAAAGAAGATATGAAGATTGTCCATCCTTTGAAATTTGTTTGTTCTTACTGATGTTTTCGCCTAGCTCAGGATATACTCTTCTGATTCTTTGTATGTGGTTTTGTGTTTATATTACCCATTTGGTTTAGTGGTGGGTGACCATAACCTTATCCTTTGAGCTGTTGATAAATTGCTAATTAGAAATATTGTCACATCACAGCGCAACTAACGCTCAGTCACCCTTCTCTCACTTGTATTATGATGCATGCTTAAGTTAGCCTGGCTAAGTCTTCTGACTGGGACCTGGCTGTTTACCTCAATATCAGAATCATCTTCTTCCACCCCCTCTTCTTCCTCATCTGGTACTGGAGTATCAGCATTATCATCTGAAGAGGGAAATACTTCATCTGCACTACCTGTGTCACCTGGCTTAGGTGGCTTTTGAGCATCATACTCTTCTAAGAGCTCAACCAGGAATTTGATGGTAGGGTTTGAACCCTGTTTTAGCCTTCTAGAAGTACACAATTGTCTCAATTCTTGGAAGGCTAAGGCTTTATATCTCGAAGCAGTCCTCAAGAGATCTACTTCTGCAGGCAGAGAACCACTGGGGTTCACTGTTTGAGACATGTTTTCTAGTGAGGTGAGGTGTTGCACCTACCTACACTATTTGTTTTCCTACAGAACCTGTCTAGGAGTTGTAGTCAGGGTGTGCTAGGCCCAGGCTCTACAACAGCTAAGTTCAGTAGAACTTAAGTATACTAAGACTTGTTTTTATATGTACCTACAGGTACCTATGTGATCTTTCAAATGATATCTCAAGATTACAAGTGGTAAAACAACAGCAAGCTCTAATCCCAACCTCTGCACACCAATGTGAGAAGTTGGCCTGGTATATGATGTTCACTATTCTAGGAACACCTTGCACCAGTCCAAACAACCCTTATGGTGATGGTTATAAGTCAACCTTATAGACCAGCTATCCTAGTGGTAGCGTGGACAGAACAGTCTTAGGCTAAAAGACTCTTGAGGGCGTGTAAAGCCAGCTGTTTTATCATATGTAACCCCTTCAATACCAAACGAAAGGACACCACACAGGATATATATAATATATATATATATGTATTTATTTACTAACACACTCCTCTGAACTCTTTATGAGGTCAGGGGCAAAAGCAATTAACAAGTTACTCTTAGAAATACTTTAAATAGTACAATTTACAGTTAGGCCCTAGGGGCGCGTAAAACCATATACTAAGTAAGTGGTATAAGAACCACGACTCGAGAGAAGGAAAGGCCTAGGGCCTAGAGAATCACTGGGGCTACACTATCTGACCCTTAGGTTAGGAGTAGGAGGCCCACAGGCGGCGGGTGCAGTGTCTTTACACACACGCCTGAGTCAATGTTAAGTCAATGGGAACTTAGAGTTTAGAAAACGAAGGTTTTAGGACCCTTCCGGTCTAGCTAGAAGGAAACAACTAAAAACCTTGACACTTGGATAGTCAATACGTTAGGGAGCACTGAAGTACTCGCGTTACCTCACCCACAGGAAGCGGGTGCATAGGTGTGAAGATGTGTTGGGTTTCGCCGTTGAAGTCTGAGGTGCCTCACCTTTGCAGGGAGGCAAAGGCCAGTCTGGAGCAACCAGACCAGTGAGTTGTTTCAAAGGATTGTCGTCACTGAGGCTACTAGCCAACGGGCCAGCGACCAGACAAGGCGTAGAGCAGAACACAAGCAGAAGGGCCCCACGCAGAACTCGGGGAGTGTGGAGGGCTGATCTTCGGTGCAGGTGGAGCTCGGATTCGGGGCTTCTCAATCCCCAGTGCACAGCTTCGACGATACCACAGGAGCTGCACAGTTAGCAAGTCGTGGACTTTTCAAGATGGCCGTTCCCACGTGTCTCGTCGCCTCCACGGATCTCAGCTATGCTGCAGACGTGAAGAGAGGGTCAGAGAGGTCTGGAAGTCTGGGTCTTGTCAGGCTCTGTGCTCGGGTCCCGGCGGGAGCATCGACAAAGCAAGCCGTTGATTTGCTGGATGTTGCCTGGTTGCCCAGGGTGGTCACTCCTTGGCCACAAGGGAGATTCTTCAGTCTTCAGCTTCAGCAGAAGGTCGAAGGTCCAGAGTTTCGTTCAAGTTTCAGTTCAGGATTAAATCTAAAAGTCTAGGGGCACAGCTCCTACCTTTATACAACTAAAAGGGGCTGGATTTGTTCCTAGGTCCCTCCTGTGGGTGGGACCAGGAAGGGGGGTGATTACACCCCCTTTCCTTTGTCCAGTTTTGCGCCAGAGCTGGGGCTGGAATACCCCAGCAACCGGTTTGAACTGGGGTATGCATGAAGCACCTAGTGTGCCTCAGGCAGTGTCTCAATCTATTCAGCCCTCCCTGTCCCAATACACAAAGTCCTGTCTGGGGTGGTGCTCGCACCTCTCCAGGCAGGAAACCTATTGTCCAAACCTCCGTGACTGGAAGGACTCCCAGCAGCAGGAGGTCAGACTTGTGTCTGTGGCAGCAGTGTCCATTTTGTGACGCTGGGCCTCTGGTTAACTTTAACCGGGATAGTCAGCAACAACATGTCTTCTCCCTCTAGAAGGGTGGAATGCTACCCCCGTCACCAGAATTGGCAAGGGGGTAGTATTCCAAAGCGTATGACACCTTACACAACATGTTTAGATAAAGCCAAACCAAAGTTAGCATTTAACCGCGAGGATTATAATGCACTTAAGAGTATATGGTATGGCGATATCATAGAACAGCTATAAGGACATGGTTCCGAAAACTGTAGACAGGCTCAGCTCATGCTAGAGCACCATCTCACACATAACCAAGCACTATGCCTCCAGGATTGTTAAGGCCTGCCATAGGAGTAACTTATAGGTTACTGTGTGTCTATATATAATGGTAGATATAGGAATACTATACCTAAGCAAGGGGTGAGTACACAACCTTGCCCCAGCTGAGTGATCAGCCAGTTGTGTCAGTTTGAGTGGCCAGCCAGGGGTGACATAATACATGCTGCAGCCCCTGGTAGGCCTTGGATGCACCTATGCCCTGGATACCTATAGTACACTGTACAGGGGCTCATAAGGTGACCCAATTCCCAATTGGAGATGTACCTAAGGTACATGGAGTCCATTTTACAGCGAGAGCAGATAGCATGGTGTCCTGATTCGCAGGATCCCAGGCCAACTAAGTTGAAAACCAGCTAAACACAAGGCAAAAAATCTGGGGTAACCATAGTTAGGTATCCACCTTCCTACACACACTAGTCTAACCGGTAACAGTTCAACAGAGCCCCAGCATCACAAAATGGATGCTGCTGCCACAGACACGAGTCTGACCTCCTACTGCTGGATGAAACTCCGGCAGGGGAGACCTGGACAATAGGTTTCCTGTCACCGGGAGGTGTAAACACCTCCCCAGACAGGCTTTAGTGTATTGGGGCAGGGTGGGTGCATTCAGTGAATGCTTTTCACACAGTGCCTGGGGCACACAAGGTGTCCCCATGCATTTCCCAGTTCGAAACGGTTGCTGGGGAACTCAGCCCCAGCTCTGGCGCGAAACTAGACAAAGGGGAAGGGGTGTAACCACGCCCTCCCCAGGTCCTCCCATTGGTGGGACCTTAGAGTTAGTCCATCCCCTAAACTTGGTATAAGTGTAGGAACCCAGTCCCTAGGACTTTAGCTTACTCTGGACGAAACTCTGAAACATATATCTTGGACCTTCGACATTCCATTTAGACTGGAAGACGGAAGAAATCTCCCTTGGGGTCAAGAAGTGACTCCCCTGTTCAAACCGGCACCAACGAAGCATCTTGCAGGTGTGCATTTTTGAGGCTCCGGAAGAATCTGAGACACAGGACACGGACTTCCAGACATCTCTGAGGCCGACACGAGTCCCCAGCAAAGTTGAGACCTGTAGCCATCACAAGAAATGTGGGACTGGAACTCCTGGACATCCAACACATTTGCTATTGCATCGACTTCCCGAGATATCCCGAAATTGTGCATTGGGCTTCTGTTAGTGCAAGCCCTTAGTGCCTTTTGCATTAAAGATTGTGGGCCTACCCTCCACGAGTGTTCAGTGGGCCCGCTTTTTGCATTTCTGCTCGAGTCTCCTTCGCGATCCCTGGTCCGTTGACTGGTGGGTCCCCATGAAGGTAAATGTTTTGTTTCTTGGGCTTTCCTGGTTGCTCCAGACGTGCCCTGACTCCCCTCCAATGGGGGAGTCCCTCAGACCTTGCTGGTCTGCACCAAAGCCAATCTTTCCATTCTGTGTGGGTTGCTGTTGCCAAGGCTTGTTGGGTCCAATACGGATACCGACACTGCAGCACCCGACATCCGATATGAGACAGCTCAAATCCAGCTCCTAGTTGTCGTCGACGCCTCCTGGACGTCGTGGCTGAAGAGTCAAGCGTCACCTACGTCACCTGAAATCACCCGACATCGGCCGGCATCTTCTTGTCACCTTCCTGGTCACTGGCTAGTGACCCAGACTCTGTCCCCTCTGCTTTCAGGTTCTTCAGATTTCCGATCCACCCTTGGATCCATCCGGACACTATTCATCTGATCGCCTGCAGCACTTCTTTGCAGCTCTCCATAGGAAACGATGACGAAACCCGACACAAAAAGACACCTATGCACCCGGCTACCCTAGGTGAGGTAACACAAGTACTTCGGTGCTCCTGTGGGTCTTGACTCTCGAAGGGTCCAGTACTGAAGGGGTTTGTTCCTAGTCCACTCCTAAGTGTCCTTATTCTTTAAAAATCGAATTGTGACTTTCTAAATAGAAGTCAATGGTGATTTGTGGCTGTGTTTAGGCACTGCACGCGCCCCCCGTGGTTCTCCTGCGTCCCTACCTTGGGTGGTTCCTGGTTGCCCCAGCGGTTCTACACGCCCTACGCCTTGCTTCTTTCTCTCTCGTGGTTCTTATACCTATTTCTTAGTATATGGTTTGTGGGGCCCCTAGGGCAAAACGTATACTGTGCTAATTTACTGTGTACTATTTAAGTAATTGTTTTGTACTTTTGCTTCTAGCCTCATAAAGAGACTAGTGGGGTGTGTTTAGAATAATTACATAGATTTTATATATATATACCTGGTGTGGTTATCCTTTCATTTGATCATTCATGAGATTATAGACTGGTAAAACAAGCTGCTTTACATTCCTTCAAGACTAGGCCTGAAGGCTGCTCTCCACAGCTACCACTAGGATAGCTTTCTATAAAGCTTGTCTTAAACCTACCATCAATACGGGTCTTTTGGACTGGTGCAAGGTGCCCACTAGAATAGTGGACAGCATATGCCAGGTCAACTTCTCACAGGCGGGTGCTGCTTTCACTCGGGCTGTTTCTACGGCTGCGGGCATCCTGCGCATAGGCGATCCAGCTGCCAATTTCCCCACGGATCGTCTCCTGGATGTCCTCCATCAGGGCTCTGGTGGTTGGGAGCTGCTTCTTCCCTTTGAGGCTTTGCTCCACTCTTCACTTTTGGGGGCGGCCAGCTACAGGGGACCCGGTGCCCCTACAACTTCTGCACCGACACCGTCCTGCGTTACATGACCCGGTCTGTCTGCACCTTCACCCTTCTACCAGCAGTCCTCTTCTACAAACTGCCTTTCCCTCCCTGCCATCGGTGTTGTCTCCCCCGTGACGGGAGGTCTGCTGGTTAGATTCCTGAGGGCGCAATTTCTCCGCCTCTACCAGTGCGGCCTTGCGGGCCCTTAACACTCTGTGTGTCCTGGCTAGGACCACTTCTTGCTTGTGGGACGCGGCTGAGACCCTTCTGTCTGCTGTTTCTCGGTAGGGTGTCTGTGTTGATCTGCGGCACCATATGTTGGATGGCCTGGAGCCGGCGTTATTCATTCTGCGCTCAGCTCTGGACATTTCGGAGGTGCTTGGTTGTACCATGGCTTCTTCTGTGGCCCTTTGCTGACATACGTGGCTACGGGATAGTGTGTTCCCGGAGAACATTCGGGATCGGTTGGTGGACCTTCCTTTTGATGGGCCTCTTTGGTTCCATGCCCCTGCAGACTCTGCCATTCAGAGGTTTCTGGCGGGGCTTCGTCCTCCTCCTCCTTCACCCCCCCCTCAGTGACCGGGGTCATTCTGGTTTTGAGAGTGACCGGTGAGTCATTCTGGTTTAGTGAGGTGTTCTTCCATTATGTTCTGGGGCCCTGTTGCGGGTAGCCCAGTTGTGTGTATTCTGGGTGATTATTGTGCCTTCCAGTCCCTTGTTGGACTTTAGTGCTGTTGGCTGCTGGTCTGGCCCCTGTTTGATTTTGGTTTTGGCTGTTGGTCAGCCATGTGAGCCCTGAGATTAGGCCTTCCATGTATTCTTTTTGGCTGATTGGCAAGCCCTCTGCGGTTCCTCCACGGCTCTTCTTTGTTCTCCTCTGCTGCGGATATTTTATCCTAAGAGGATTTCCATGTTCTTGGGATGTAAAATACCTATGTGGGGTAGTGGTAGCTATTATATAGCCCTATCATGTTCTGGAGAAGTGTGGTCGTCTTTTGGGCCTCTACTCTCTGTGGCATCGCGGTATGTCGCGGGTGCGATCTCTTCTTTCTTCTTCAGGCTGTCCTTTTAGTGGTGCAGCCATTCCTGTCTTGTCCGCCGCTTGTGTGTGTGATTTAACTACTTAGTAGATTGGTTTAATAGTCCTGCCCCTTTTTCTGAGTCTTGTTCTGATTCTGGCTTGGTCCGGGCGTTTAGTTTCGTGGCGTTGTCAGCAGCTGGCTGCCCCGCCTGTTCTTCTGTTTTGTGACCGGTGACCTTGGCTTGGCCTGGGCCATTGTGAGATCTCGTTCTTCCTCTTCCGCATTCCTCCTTGTTGCGGTGCTGTTTTGTCTTGACTTCAAGCTGTGAGGGGCTTGGCGGCCCCCTTCACTGGGTTGTTTTCCAGTGGAGGGCTTTGCTGTACTTCTACCCCTTCTTGGAGTCTGTAACTGGTTCTTCTTCCTCTGCGTTGTTGTACCTTGGGGCTTCCGGGGGAGGTCCCTGGTCCGTTGACTGGGCTTGAGGTGGTCTGGCCTCCTTAGTTTTACCCTTGCTTTTCCTGTTGGTGGAGGCTGGGTTGTCTCTTGTCGTTATGACTCATCCCCTATGGGGCTGGTGTTGCAATTCTTAGGTTCACTTCAGCTCAAGGCCTGTGACTCTTCCCCTGTTGCAGCGGTCGGGGCTATTTTTCCCTGTCCCCGGGACTGGTCCCCTGCTGGGGGTCTTGTGATCTTTTGAGCTTGAGAGGTCTTCTCTCAGACTCTACTCCCCCTTTGGATATAGCTAGGTTATCTATTCTACGTTAAGGAATCTGCGGCTAGTAGTCTCTATCAGATGTACGAGTTACCTTCGGTAACAATGTACCTGGTAGAGACAATTCTAGCCACAGATTCCTTCATGACCAACCCTTCCTCCCCATTCTGCAAGAACCCTCTGCTTGGGTTTAATGCAGTCGCCCCCCTTTAGGTGTATTGTCTTCTATGGGCGTCCTCTTCCTTTTCAGTCTGGTCAGGCATCCATCCGGTTGATTTCCCTCTAGTGTGAGGGATGACTTAGTCTCTTTCTCTCTGTTGTTGGAGCTCTGTTACCCTCCTGGTCTTTTCGTTGGGGGTTCCTTTGCCTGTCCTTGACCACCTCCTCCTCCTTTCAGGCGGTATGGCCATTCTTAGCGGTTTAGTCTGGAGCTTGATTGCTGTTGCTCTTCTGTTTCTGGGCTTGTGGCCCTTTCCCTTGTGGTTGCAGCCTTTCTTTCTCTCTCAACGCTTTCTCCTGCTTGTGCCTCCAGGGTGGCTCTTGCCTTGTCTTGCAGGTGGCTCCACGAAGTGGTGCTTACGCTTTTCATGCTGTGGCTTCGCTCCTCTGGCCTGCGGGTGCTTTACTGTCACTTGGTGTTTTCGCCTTGGTTTGTACCCATTGTGCCTCAGAGTGGTGCTCTGCTCTTTCCTGCTCTGGCCTACTGTTGTCTCCTTCTGGTGGCTTGGTGCCTCCTAGCGGTGTTTATCACCTTAGTTTCTCTCTATTTTGTCTGCCTGGTTTTTTTGCACACTGTTCCCATGCTCTCCACAGTTTTGTTGTGATGGCTCCGCATTGTGCGCGGAAAAGTTCTCCGAAGCAAACTGACGTCAGCGCGCCGGGGTGGGGCTTATGTGACCTTGCTGACGTCATGCCCGCGAAGGACGTGGGCGGAGTCACGTGGCACCACCCCCTTGGCATGCGGGGATGCTGGGAAAGAAGGTTTTCCAAGTCCAGTCTCACGCCTGGGGAATATTCTACATTAAGGAATCTGCAGCTAGAATCGTCTCTACCAGATACATTGTTACCGAAGGTAAATACCTCGTACGTTAAGGAATCTGTGGCTAGAATCGTCTCTACCAGATACATGGTTAACGAAGGTAAGTAACTCGTACATCCGGACTGGGCAGAGGATTTGGGGAAGGCCAGTGGTCTTGACACCTCACCTTGGCATGCAGTCTCCTCCTACCGTGGCTACGGAGATGGGAGACAGTTATGCAGTGGTGTTGAGTAGGGCGGCTGAGGCTCTCCACCTCGAACTTCCTATGGTGGCCATCAGGACTAATCTCCTGACAAAAGTGCTCCAACTGGAGGCTACCTCTTCGGAGCCTTCGCTGCCTTTTAATGAAGCACTATCCGACGTTCTTTGGGCACCTGGTCCAGGCCCAACTCGGGGGCTTCCGTGGATAGGAATGTGGCCCGACGCCATCGCCCGGCTGCGGGCGACCCCCTCTTCCTTACCCAACACCCCACCCCTGAGAGCTTGGTTGTCCAAGCCTCTACATCCCAGAGTGCGTTCCCTACCACACCTCCAGATTGGGAATCCAAGAAGCTGGATCTGTTTGGTAAGAAACTGTTTTCATCTGCAGGCTTAGGACTGCGGTCGGTGAACACTGCATGCCTCTTGGGCTGTCATACCCACTCTCTGTGGGACATGGTTGCGCAGGTGCTGCCTAACTGCCCGGAGGAGGCCCAGGTAGTTCTTTCCAAGTCGATTGCGGGCGGAAGAGACGCAGCAAAGTTCACCATACGTTGTGGGATAGACACCGCCGACTCACTGGGCAAGTCATTTTCCACAATGGTGACGCTTCAGCGCCATGCCTGGTTGAGGACAACTGGCTTCTCAGGGGATGTCCAGAACACTCTGATGGACATGCCCTTTGATGGCATTCGCCTTTTTGGCCATTAGGCAAATAGTGCATTGGAGCGCTTCAAGGACTCCTGGGCTATGGCCAAGTCCTTGGGCCTGTCGGCCGCTCGGCCTCCTCCGCCTTCTGCTTTTTGTTCCTTTTGTGGCCATGGAAGGGGCGCCCCACAGTGTTCGCAGAGCCACAGACCACAGCAGCAACAACCTCAGCGTGGTTCGAAAGAAGGACAAGGGCCTGCGTCCTATCTTAGACCTTCGAAACGTCAATCGCTTCCTCCGACAGGAGAAGTTCAAGATGCTCACACTTGCTCAGGTCTTGTCTGCCCTGGACCCGCAAGACAGGATGGTGGCGTTGGACTAGCAGGACGCCTATTTTCATATTCCTGTCCTGCCTGCCCATAGGCGCTACCTGCGATTCACCATAGGCCAAGAGCACTTCAGTTCACCTTGCTCCCCTTTGGCCTTAGCAGCGTCCCTCGGGTATTCACGAAAGTGATGGCGGTGGTCGCAGCTCATCTGCGCAGATCAGGGGTTTCAGTCTTCCCCCTATCTCGACAAATGGCTATTGATGGCGGGCTCGCCCTAGGCAGTTGTCTCCCACCTCCAGAGTACGGCCGACCTCCTGCATTTGCTGGGGTTCTCCATCAACATGCCGAAGTCACACCTGATTCCCTCACAGAAGCTCCCTTTCATCAGCGCGGTTCTGGACTCAGTTTTGGGATTATCCTCCCGAGCAGCGAGTCCGGGACATTCAAGCTATGATTCCAATCTTTCAGCCTCTGTCCCGGCTTTCGGTCAGGATGACCCTTCGACTACTGGGTCTGATGGCATCCTGCTGGTGGATCATGCCAGATGGCTTATGCCGGCTCTGCAGTGGGACCGGAAGTTCCAGTGATCACGTCCAGATCTCAGAGGGCACTGCACGGCAATTGCAGTGGTGGCTCACGAATCGCGATTGGGTCAATCGCAGATCCCTCTCCCTTCCCCAACCGGAACATACAGTTGTGACAGGTGCTTCCCTTCTGGGATGGGGCGGCCACATGGGGGAGGCGGAGATCAGCGGCCTCTGTTCTCTGGTGGAGTCCAAGCTCCACATCAACCTTCTGGAGCTTCGGGCGATCCGACTTGCAATGAAGGCATTCCTTCCTTCTGTCATGGGGAGAGTAGTGTAGGTGTTCACCGACAACACCACCGCCATGTGGTACTGCAACAAACAGGGCGGGGTGGGGTCATGGGCCCTTTGCCAAGAAGCTCTGCGCCTCTGGGCTTGGCTGGAACATCAGGGCAGGTCCGTGGTGGTTCAACACCTGGCAGGTTCTTTGAACGCCAGGGCGGCGAAACTCAGCCGCCGGTGCATGATAGATCACAAGTGGCGGCGAGGGGTAGGTGCTAGACGCTATTACACGGGATGATCAACCAGATGTTGGATGACTTTACCCGCTGTTATACCCGCCGGATACTGTTGTTGTCTGCACATTTAACCATTTAGGTAGATGCAGCCCAACACAGGTATCCTGCAGGAAACACTATTTTTTCTGTGTACATACTCAACTTGAATGTATTCTGAATAAAAGATACCAATCACTTTGACGTAGACAGTTGACTAGAATACTTAGTTTCACTTGTAGGTCCTGAAGAATCGCTAGCCACTGCACCAGAGCGAGAAACATGCCGACCAACTACAGCACACACTAATTTGTGACTCGTGACTTGGGAGCATAATATCCCAGCGAGTACTAGTTAGTTTGATTTTAACTGAAGTAGGGGACCTCCAGAATAAAGTCATTCCCGGTACTCCTAGCTTTATTTTAAACCACTTAGACACGTCTACGCATCTCTGGCCCCCCACCCGCACTTCATCTAAATGGCTGTTGGATAAAAGATCTCCGCCAAAGAGCCCCTCTTTGAGGTGTTGCCCATTGGGTATTGCACAGCCGACCCAACGAGGAGCAAGCCCAGATGATGAAGCATGACACCTGAAAGGGTGTGTGAGGGCATTACATCCAACAAAATGGATGCCCAATCGTAGGACTCCACAAGATCCTACTGTGAGAAGTTGGCCTGGTATATGATGTTTACTATTCTAGTGAACACCTTGCACCAGTCCAAACAACCCTTATGGTGATGGTTGTAAGTCAACCTTATAGACCAGCTATCCTAGTGGTAGCGTGGACAGAACAGTCTTAGGCTAAAAGACTCTTGAGGGCGTGTAAAGCCAGCTGTTTTACCATATGTAACCCCTTGAATACCAAATGAAAGGACACCACGCAGGATATATATAAAATATATATGTATTTATTTACTAACACACTCCTATGAACTCTTTATGAGGTCAGAGGCAAAAGCACATAACAAGTTACTCTTAGAAATACTTTAAATAGCACAATTTACAGTTAGGCCCTAGGGGTGCGTAAAACCATATACTAAGTAAGTGGTATAAGAACCACGACTTGAGAAAAGGAAAGGCCTAGGGTCTAGAGAATCGCTGGGGCTACACTATCTGACCCTTGGGTTAGGAGTAGGAGGCCCACAGGTGGCGCGTGCAGTGTCTCTACACACACGCGAGAGTCAATGTTAAGTCAATGGGAACTTAGAAGTTAGAAAAAGAAGAATTTAGGAAACTTCCGGTCTAGCTAGAAGGAAACAACTAAAAACCTAGACACTTGGATAGTCAATACCCATGGGAGCACTGATGTACTTGCGTTATCTCACCCACAGGAAGCGGGTGCATAGGTGTGAAGATGTGTCGGGTTTCGGCGTTGAAGTCTATGGAGCCTGTGAAGAAAGATGCTGCAAGCGACCAGGAGGAAGATGTCCGGGTGGATCCAAGGGTGGATCGAGGATTAAGAAGACCTGAAAGCAGAGGGGACAGAGTCTGGGTCACTAGCCAGTGACCGGGTGGAACCAGGAAGGAACCAGACGACGTTGAGGAGCAATCAGGTGCTGTCATGAAACTTGTCTCTTCAGCCACGCGGACCAGGAGTAGTCGAGGATGACCAGATGCTGGAGAGGAGCTGTCCTATTAAGGTTCTCACAGATGGAGGGGTCGACCGCTGGATTGGAGTCAACAAGCCTTGGCAAAGGCAACCCACGCAGGATACAAAGAAGGCTTCTGATGCAGACCAGCAAGGTCTGAGGTGCCTCACCTTTGCAGGGAGGCAAGGGCCAGTCTGGAGCAACCAGACCAGTGAGTTGGTTTCAAAGGATTGTCATCACCGAGGCTACTAGCCAATGGGCCAGCAACCGGACAACGCGTCGAGCAGAACACAAGCAGAAGGGCCCCACGCAGAACTAGTGGAGTGTGGAGGGCTGATCTTCAGTGCAGGTGGAGCTCGGATTCGGGGCTTCTCAATCCCCAGTGCACAGCTTCGAGGATACCTCAGGAGCTGCACAGTTAGCAAGTCGTGGACTTTTCAAGATGGCCGGTCCCACGTGTCTCGTCGCCTCCACGGATCTCAGCTATGCTGCAGACATGAAGAGAGGGTCAGAGAGGTCTGGAAGTCTGGGTCTTGTCAGGCTCTGTGCTCGGGTCCCGGCGGGAGCATCGACAAAGCAAGCCATTGATTTGCTGGATGGTGCCTGGTTGCCCATGGTGGTCACTCCTTGGCCACAAGGGTGATTCTTCAGTCTTCAGCTTCAGCAGAATGTCGAAGGTCCAGAGTTTCGTTCAAGTTTCAGTTCAGGATCAAATCTAAAGTCTAGGGGCACAGCTCCTACCTTTATACAGCTAAAAGGGGCTGGATTTGTTCCTAGGTCCCTCCTATGGATGGGACCAGGAAGGGGGGTGGTTACATACCCTTTCCTTTGTCCAGTTTCACGCCAGAGCTGGGGCTGGAGTGCCCCAGCCACCGGTTTGAACTGGGGTATGCATGAAGCACCTAGTGGGCCTCAGGCAGTGTCTCAATCTATTCATCCCTCCCTGTCCCAATACACAAAGTCCTGTCTGGGGTGGTGCTCGCACCTCTCCTGGCAGGAAACCTATTGTCCAAACCTCAGTGACTGGAAGGACTCCCAGCAGCAGGAGGTCAGACTTGTGTCTGTGGCAGCAGCATCCATTTTGTGATGCTGGGGCTCTGGTTAACTTTAACCGGGTACAGTCAGCACTAACATGTCTTCTCCCTCTAGAAGGGTGGAATGCTTCCCCCGTCACGAGAATTGGCGAAGGGGTAGTATTCCAAAGCGTATGACACCTTACACGACATGTTTTGATAAAGCCAAACCAGAGTTAGCATTTAACCGCGAGGTTCATAATGCACATAAGAGTATATGGTATGGCAATATCATAGAACAGCTATAAGGACATGGTTCCGAAAGCTGCAGCCAGGCTCAGCTCATGCCAGAGCACCATCTCACACATAACCAAGCACTCTGCCTCCAGGATTGTTAAGGCCTGCCATAGGAGTGACTTATAGGTGACTGTGTGTCTATATATAGGGGTAGATATAGGAATACTATACCTAAGCAAGGGGTGATTACACAACCTTGCCCCAGCTGAGTGACCAGCCAGTTGTGTCAGTTTGAGTGGCCAGCCAGGGGTGGCATAATACATGCTGCAGCCTCTGGTAGGCCTTGGTTACACCTATGCCCTGGTCACCTAGGGTGCACTTGTACAGGGGCTGATAAGGTGAACCAATTCCCAATTGTGGTTGTACCTAGAGTACATGGAGTCCATTTTACAGAGAGAGCAGATAGCCTGGGATCCTGAATAGCAGGATCCCAGGCCAACTAAGTCGAAAACCAGCTAAACACTAGGCAAAAAGTTGGGGGTAACCATAGTCAGGTATCCACCTTCCTACACCTACAACATTCCACACATTTAGAGTTTTGTACATTCCTGATAATCTCTAGGAACAGCACAGCCTTTTTGTAATTATTAGATCACAAATGGCGTCTGAACTCGGACGTGGCGCAAGGTATACTACTTCTGCCCAAAATGCTGAAGAAGATCAGGCGCGACCCGGCCCAAGTCATCCTTGTGGCTCCGGACTGGGCTCGAAGAGTATGGTATCCTGAGCTACTCAGAATGAGCATCGATACCCTGATCCGTCTGCCTCTTCGGGAGGATCTTCTGTCACAGTACCAGGGGACGGTCTTTCACCCGAACCTGTCCAGTCTCCACCTCCTTGCGTGGAGATTGAGCGGCAGCAGTTGACGTCTTATTACCTGTCTCCCGAAATCTGTAATGTTATCTTGGCAGCCAGGCGTCCCTCAAGTAAGACGGTATACGCCTGCAGGTGGAATACGTTTGTGGCATGGGCCCAGCAGAGCTCTGCTCTGGACACTATCAAGGGCTATCTCTCGGCCATTTCCGCCTTTTTAAGGCTTCCAGATCAGCCTTCCCTTTTCAAGTTCCCTGTTGTAAATAGATTCTTGAAAAGCATCACGCACATGTTTCCTCCTGTTCCTTTCGTGATGCCTCAGTGGGACTTGAATCTAGTTCTTACTTTTCTGATGTGGCTCCCTTTGAGCCACTTCACAATTGCCCTCTTCGTCTCTGTAGGAAAGTGGATATCTGACTTTTTGCCTGGTGTATATGGTTTTTGACTTAGTTGGCCTGGGATCCTGCTATTCAGGACCCCAGGCTTCCTGCTCTCTCTGTTAAAATGGACTCCATGTACCCTAGGTACATATCTAATTGGATACTGAGTCACCTTATCAGGCCCTGTACAGAGTACCTTAGGTATCCAGGGCATAGGTGTACCCAGGGCCTACCAGGGGCTGAAGCATGTGTTATGCCACTCCTGGCTGGCCATCTAAAACAGACACAACTGGCTGCACGACAGCTGAGGCAAGGTGGTGTAATCACCCTTTGCTGTAGATATAGTATACCTATATCTAACCCTAAAATGGACACATATTTTCCTATCAGTCACTCCTATGGCAGGCCTTATCAATCCTGAAGGCAGAGTGCTTGGAATTATGTGAGATGGTGCTCTGGCATGAGCTGAGCCCGTCTGCAGCTTGCAGAACCAAGTCCTAATTGCTGTTCCATGATAACGCTATACCATATACTCTTAAGTGCATTATAATCCTCGCGGTTGAATGCTAACTCTGGTATAACATTATCAAAACATGTCGAGTAAGGTGTCATACGAATTGGAATACTACCCCATCGCCAATTCTGGCGACGGTGGTAGCCTTCCACCCTTCTAGAGGGACACGACATGTATGTAACTGTGAACCCTGGTTAAAGTTAACTCGAGCCTTGGCATCACAAAATGGATGCTGCCACCACAGACACAAGTCTGACCTCCTGCTGCTGGGAGTCCTTCCAGCAAGGGAGGCTTGGACAAAGGGTTTCCTGCCTTGGGAGGTGCTAGCACCACCCCAGACAGGATTTTGTGTATTGGGTAGGATAGGCCTGAAAGGAATGAGACATGCCTGGGGCACACAAGGTGTCCTGTGCATACACCGGTTCAAACCAGTTGCTGGGGCATCCATGCCCCAGCTCTGGCGCGAAACCGGACAAAGGATAGGGGATGTAACCACCCCCCTTCCTGGTCCCACCCAGAGGAGGGACCTAGTCACCAGTACAGCCCCCTTTAGCAGGATAAAGGTAGGAGCTGGTCCCATTCCAAATTAGATTAATCCTGAACTACTCTACAAGAAGAAACTCTGGACTTTGACGTTTTGCTCCACAGAAGACTGAAGAAATCTCCCTTGTGGGCAAGGAGTGTCCACCCTGCAACTGCAGGCACCATCAAGCGTCCAGCGGCTTCACTTTGTCGTCTTCCCTCAAGGATCCTGACTTCGGAGCCTGACGAGACCCAGATTCCCAGACGTCTCCGACCTCAACTCACATCTGCAGCACAGCTGAGACCTGTGGGTGCGACGAGACACGTGGGACCGGCTATCTTGAAAGAAACTGCACTTCGCTTCCAGCACGACTCCCGAGGTAAACTCGAGCAAGTGCTTTGGGGTTTGAGAAGCCCCAGCCCCGAACAGCTCCTGCACCGAAGATCAGCCCTCCAGCTTCCACGAGATCTGCGTGGGGCCCTTCTGCTTGTTTGCTGCTCGACGCGTTGTCTGGTCACTTGCCAGCTGGCTAGTGGCCTCCTAGACGACGAACCTTGAAATCTTCACTGCTGGTCAGGTTGCTCCAGACTGGCCCTTGCTCCCTTCCAAAAGAGGGGCACCCCGGACTTTCCTAGTCCGCACCAGACGCCTTTTTCACTCACCGCGTGGGTTGCCTTTGCCAAGGCCTGTTGATGCTGAATCCGGAACCAACACCGCCGACAGCGAGAGCCTGCGTGGGACAGCTCGTGCCTCCATCCTGGTCGTCCAAGGCACCTCCTGGTCCACGTGGCTGCAGAGACAAGCGTCCACTCTTCACTTGATCGCGACGACGACATCTGGTTCCTTCCTGGTTCCACTCCAGTCACTGGCTAGTGACTGTGAACATTGTCCCCTCTGCTTTCAGGTCTTTAGCATCTCTGATCCACCCTTGGATCACACCAGACATCTTCCTCCTGGTCGCCTGCAGAATCTTTTCCTCCAGGCTCCATAGACTTCAACGCCGGAACCCGACACGACTTTGCACCTATGCACCCGCAGCCCGTGGGTGAGGTAAAAAGAGCATTTCGGTGCTCAAGGGTAGATTGTCTCTCCTAGTGTCCAGTTTCACTGTCGTTTTAGTCCTAACTAGTCAGGGTTGTCCCTACTCACCTTTTTCTTGAACTGTACTGTCCATAAACGTTGTTACGCATCTCACGTGTGAGTTCACACTCTGCACACGCATTCCGTGGGCCTCCTATTACTTACCTAGAGTTAGGATAGCGTAGTCCCAGCGATCCTACAGCCTCTGGACAGCTCCATTCCTTCTATCGATTTCCTTATACCATTTACTTAGTATATGGTTTGCCGTGCCCCTAAGGCACCATTGTAATTTTGTGCAACTTATCGTATTTTTCCTAAGAGATTGTCATGTGCTTAGCCCTCTGATCTCATAAAGAGTTCAGAGGTGTTTGTTATTAATAAATATACTGTTTATTTTCATAACAACCTGTGTGGTGTCCTTTCATCTGGTATTCAAGGGGTTATATTGTGGTAAAACAGCTGGCATCACATGCCAAAAGAGTTTAGCCTAAGACTGCTTTGTCCATGCTACCATTAGGATAGCTGGTCTATAAGGTTGACTTACAACCAATCAAAAATAAGGGTTGTTTGGACTGATACAAGGTGATCACTAGAACTAGTGAGCATCATATATCAGGCCAACTTCTCACAGTCTCCTCACTCTAAAGACTGCTTTCCTGGTTGCCATCACCTCTGCCAGAAGAGTGAGTGAGCTCCAGGCTCTTTCTTCTAAGCCTCCTTTTCTCTCTGTCCATCTGGACAAAGTGGTTCTCAGGACTCCTCCTTCTTTTCTGCCGAAGGTTGTCACTGCCTTTCACATCGGGCAGACCATCACTTTGCCCACGTTCTTTCCAACTCCACATCCCTAAAAAGAGGAAGACCGCACACAACAGTTCCGGGTGGATGACCAACTCTTTGTTGGCTACGTGGGCGCCAAGAAAGGTCGGGCTGTGCACAAGCGGACCATCTCTCGGTGGGTCGTTCTGTGCATAAAGGCTTGTTACTCCTTGGCTAAAAAGGAGCCTCCGGTGGAGTTGCGCGCCCACTCTACCAGAGCGACGGCAGCCACTACTGCTCTGGGACGGGGAGTTCCCTTGCATGACATCTGTCAGGTAGCTATGTGGGCCTCGCTGCACACGTTTACCAAGCACTACTTCCTGGACAGCCAAGTCCGGAGAGACTGCCTCTTTGGCCGTTCTGTTCTCCAGGACTTTCTGGTGTGATCTTGGTTCGCAGACCCACCACCGGGGTTGGTATTGCTGGGGTATCTGTTCTAGGGTGAGGAATCTATCACCAAGTGTTTATTTCAGATGCACAAGTTACTTGCCTTGGGTAACGATATATCTGTAAGAAACATTAGTAGTGATAGATTCCTTACCGCCCCACCCATCCTCCCCGTTCTGCGAACTGATTTCTGGGCTTAAGGTCATCCCTTTCAGGGCCCTAGTTTCATGGCACCAGTGGTCAGTTTCTTGCATGGCTCTGCGTTCCTGGCACGGAAAGTCATGTACAGAACTGACAGTGCGCGTAGGCGCGTCTAAGTAGCTCCGGCGACGTCATCCCAGCGCCAAAGATGCGTGCGGAGCCACACGACGACGCCTACTGACGCGCAGGGGTACTGATGACGAAAAACTTTCTGGATCCATTCTGACGCCTGGGGGTAATTCTAAGGTAAGGAATCTCTGCATGGTGACATCTGTCCTTCCACATATTATTTTTGACATCCACTGTTGTGCATACTCCGTTTGTATGCTCTGACTCTTTCATACTGTCTTGTTCCTTCTCTGGGAATTTGTCTCTTGCAGATCTATGGCACATGTGCTCGGTTAAACTGCTTGCAGAAGTCTGAGAAATATTAAGCACTGGCTGTTCTGGTTATGTGCTTCCCTTCTGTCCCTTTCTGAACAAGAGAGGTCTCATGCCGTCCTCTGACAGTTCGTGGTGCCTTTTCCTCCCCCTGTTAATGCTCCCTTACAGAGCTTAATTGGTCTGGTGTCAGCCTAATGGGTCTGGTGTCAGCCACACAGGCATTGCTGTCCCTGCCTCGTTTTGGTCAATGTTGCTGACGGATGAGTTCTCTTTGAAACTTTGTGGTTTTCAGTCGCAGACCCTCCTCTAATGGGGTATAGCTTTGGTATCTATTCTAAGTTAAGGAATCTGTTGCTGGATGTCTCTATTGGATGAACGAGTTTGTTACCTTCGTTAACGATGTATCTGTTAGAGACACAGTCTAGCCGCAGATTCCTTAATGCCCACCCATCCTCCCTGCTCAGCGAGGGACTTTTCAGGCTTGCCTCCTTACAGGTGGCCTTTGCCTTCCTTCGGGATGGTCTGCTTCACCTCCCTCCAGGGTAGGATGTCTCATGCTGTTTTATCTGTTGCTTCTCCTCCCATTCTCGTAATTGGGTTGTGGGTTCAATGTCTTCCATGCACCTCCACTCTGGTTCTTCCAGTGTGGGGATTGATCACGTTCTTATACCCTCCCTTCCACCCTCTTCTATTTTTTGACCATTACTTGGGATCTCCTTGACTATGTTGCAGTCATTTAGTTTAGAGTCTATTTGACTGTGCTACAGTCAATAGGTAATTTATGGGGTATATGATTGACCACATTTCTGCAACAGAGAATGTGCAATAACCATGATTCCTATTGTTCCAGTTCTGTTGCAGTTACATTCTGTGATTGCAGACTGCCTATCGTTTGCCATGTCATTCCTCTCCAATGCCGTTTTGCCTCATAGGAGGGCATAGCTCTTCGCTTCTGCGACACTGTTTCTAGAGGCGAGTACTCTGCTCTCCCCCTTCAGTCCCTTACAGTGTAAAGTACTCTTTCATTGATATATATATAGTGATGTTTCTTATCATTTTATGATTTCTTGTCATTATTGTTTCAAAGAATTTTGATCGTTTTTAGCACACTGTTCCCACACTGACGGTTTTGGTAGTGGCTCTGCGTTGTGGCGCGGAAAAAATTCAGTAGAAAACTGATGCCAGCGCGCCGGGAGGGACTTGTATGCCTTCATTGATGTCATATCCATGGATGACGTCAGGACGGTGCCATGCGATGCCGTCCCCCGGCGGCGCAGAGGTACTGCTGAAGATTTTCAAGGATCCAGTCTGATGCCTGTGGATATTCTAAGTTAAGGAATCTGCGGCTTGACTTTGTCTCTACCAGATACATTGTTACCAAAGGTAAGTAACTTATTCTTCTCTCCAGGCGCAAGTCTGATCCATACATTTTTCAGCAGTACCTCTGTGTAGGAGAGTAGGATCTGCTTCCTATGGTTACCCCCACTTTTTGCTGTGATTCTCAGTTTTTTTGACTTTAGTGTGGCTGTGGACCTGCTAATCCGGCCCAAAGCCCAGCTGTTCTCTCTCTAAATTGATACCATGTACTTTAGGTACATACCAGATTGGTTACTGGGTCACCCTTGTGAGCCCCTGTATAGTGTACCATAGATACCCAGGGCATAGGTGCACCCTACTCCTACCAGGGGCTGCAGCATGTATTGTGCCACCCCTGGTTGGCCTTCCAAACTGACACCACAGGTCTGTTCATACAGCCTGGGTAAGGTGGTGTAATCACCCCTTACTTAGATATAGTATACCTATATCTATATACACATACAGACACATGTACACCTATAAGTCACTCCTATGGCAGGCCTTAACAATCCTGGAGGCAGAGTGCTTGGTTTAATGTGAGAGGGTGCCCTAGCATGAGCTGAGCCCCTCTGCAGCTTTCGGAACCATCTCCTTATAGCTGTTCTATGATATAGCCATACCATATACTTTTAAGTGCATTATAATCCTCGTGGTTAATGCTAATTTTGGTTTGGCTTTATCAAAACATGTAGTGTAAGGTGTCAAACATGTTGGAATTCTATCCCCTGCCAGTCCTGGCGGCGGGGGTAGCTTTTCAACCTTCTAGAGGGAGAAGACATGTAGTTACTGGATCTGAAAGAAACAGGTTAGTGTTAGATTCCTTACCTTAGAATATCCCCAGGCGTCAGACTGGATCCGGAAAGTTTTGCGTAGCAGTACCCCTGCGAGTCGGTAGGGGTCGTCTGCGGCTCCGCGTTCGTCGTCAGCGTCGTGGTCGCCGGGATGACGTCGTCGGAGTACTTAGATGCCGCCCTCGCGCGCTGACGTCAGTTCTTCTTTTTTCCGCGCCAGCACAGAGCAGTACTCCTTAGTCACTTTTTGACTAACTTTTTTCGATCTATTTTGGATCTTCTCGAGTCGTTTATCGACTCCGGTGCCGGTAGGGATGCCCAGGTTCAAGCCCTGTGAGGACTGTAACCGACTGATGTTGGTTACCGACCCCCAACGTCGGTGCCTTTATTGCCTCGGGGCTCGAGGTCCTGGTCCAGGAGGAGGTCGGGGGACCAGTCGTGGGGCCACAGTCATCGCAGCTCGGCGAGTCAACACCACTCGTCGGGTTCAAAGTCCTCAGGTAAGTTGAGGCACAAGAAGTCGAAGAAGCAACACCGCTGTTCTGACTCCCCCCGACGCTCGCGTGACGCGGCCGGGGTGCGGGCGACAACGCCCACGCGGCGCTGCAAGCGTTGCGTCCAGCTCCACACCTGCCGGTCCCTGGGCTGAATGCGATGCCGGAGGAGATCAGCGCCTTCCTCACGGCCATGATGTCGCGCTTCCTTCCGTCGGGTCCCGCCGAGGTGCCTTCGGGCCCTGCGGACCCATCTGGGAGCCAAAGCGGGCCGTTGGCTTTGGCTCCACTACCATCGGGTGCTTCGGCCCCGGCACCGTCGGCGACTTCGGTCCCGACGCATGCTGACATCAGTTCTTCTTTTTTCCGCGCCAGCAAGCGCAGGTCCGGAGAAAGTGGTACCTTTTAGTCACTTTTTGACTAAGATTTTTCGATCCTTTTTGGATCTGTTTCGAGTCTACGACTCCATCGGTGCTGGTAGGGATGCCCGGGTTCAAGCCCTGTGCCGAATGCAACCGACTGATGTCTGTTACCGACCCCCATCGCTTTTGCCTACATTGCCTGTGGCCCGGCCACGATGACAAGTCGTGCCCCGACTGCCGGGCCTTGACATCGAGCGGTCCCATAAGCACCTCGAGCTCCGGCAGTCGGCCCCGTGCCGCTCGAGGTCCCGGTCCGGAAGGAGGTCGAGTGACCGGTCGCGGGGCCGGAGTCATCACAGCTCGGCGAGTCGACACCACTCGTCGGGCTCCAACTCCTCAGGTAAGAGACACAAGAAGTCGAAGAGGCGACATCGCTCTTCTGGCTCCCCTTGACGCTCGCGTGACACGGCTGGGGATTCCGGTGACACCGCCCACGCGGCTCCGCTGGAGCCGCAGGCGTCGCAGCCTGCTTCATACCTCTGGTCCCTGGGCAGAACGCGACGCCGGAGGAGATTGAGGCCTTCCTCATGGCCATGAGGTCGCTCACTCCTCCATCGGGATCCGCGGTGCCTTCGGGTCCAGCGGCCCTGACTTGGAGCCATAGCGGGCCGGGTGCTTCGGCCCCGGCGCCGTCGGGTGCTTTGGCCCCGACTTCGGTCCCAATGCCGCCAGGCCCCACTGGATCCGTTCCGGATCCAGGTCGCCGCTGGTCGACCTTACGACCCCGCCGGTGTCGACCCCTAGGGTGTCACCCCCGGCACCGTTCCCGCACGACGCCGGCGCTGATTCAACCCTCGGTCTGGCGCCGGAGCGGCATCGCTCGACGCCGCATTCGGCGCCGGCCGAAGAGGAATTCTTCGAGGATCTGGGTCCATCCTTTATCCCTGAATTTCAGGACATGGACGACGAGGGTGACTGGGGGGGTCTGAGGACCCCCTGGCACGTGAGTGCCAGTCATTTCATGACTGGACACAGGAACTAGGGGAATCCAGTGGCCGGGATACCTCCCCAGACACTGGTTTTGTCTCCCCTCCTACCGTGGCAACAGAGGAGGGGGCTGCTTATAGTGTGGTGCTGATGAGGGCAGCCAAGGCCTTGGCTCTTGAGCTCCCCGTCGCAACAGTGAGGTCTAACATCCTCACGGAGGTCCTTAAACCGCAGTTAAGCTCCCCAGAGCCTCTACTGCCGTTTAATGAGGCTCTCATAGACGTCCTGTTGGGCACTTGGTCCAGGCCCACTACAGGCCCTCCTGTAGATAGGAGCGTTGCTAGGCACCACCGCCCTGCCCCGGGCGACCCTAGTTTCTTGTCCACCCACCCTACTCCCGAGATCCTGGTTATCCAGGCCTCTACTTCCCAATCCGCATTCCCAACTGCACCACCAGATCGGGAATCCAAGAGGTATGAACAATTTGGCAAGAAGATATTCTCCTCCCTTAGTTTGGGATTGCGGTTGGTTAACACCGCGTGCCTCTTGGGCCGTTACACCCACTCTCTTTGGGATACGGTCGCGGAAGTGCTGCCTGAGTGCCCGGAGGGGGCCCGGGTGAAACTTGCTCAAGCCCTCGCAGAGGGAAGAGACGCAGCGCTGTATTCAATACGATGTGGACTGGATACCATGGGCTCGCTAGGAAGAGCAATTTCCACGTCTGTGGCGGTTCGCCGCCACGCCTGGCTGAGGTCCGCCAACTTTTTGGCCGATGTCCAAAACACCCTTATAGACATGCCGTTCGATGGCAGCCACCTCTTCGGTGGCAAGGCAGATAGTGCGCTGGAACGCTTTAAGGACTCCAGGGCTACGGCCAAGTCCTTGGGCCTGTCGGCCCCGCACCAGCAATCTTCTGCCCAACGCTCCTGTCGTGGCCACGGAAGGGGCACCCCCACACGTTCTGCCAGCCACGGGCAGCAGACTACAATTCAGCGCGGCGGCGGACGTGGTTACTGTCGCGGCGGTAACAGGGGACAACGGCGCGGCCAGTCCACATCCACCCCCGCAGCATCCGCCTCAAAGCCTTCCTAGTCTGAGCTTTCAGGTCCATTTGACGCCAGTGGAGGGCAGGGTTCCCCATCACCTCCTCCACTGGCGCTCCATCACTTCGGACAGGTGGGTGCTGCAAATCATCCGAAGGGGCTACTCCCTCCCCTTTGAGGCGACCCCTCCAGCCATGCCACCGCAGAACCACCGCGTGTCGGGGGATCACTTCTGCAAGAGGAATTTGTAGCCCTCTTGGCCAAGGGGGGCATCGAGCGCGTTCCTGGGCCAGAAGTAGGGTGTGGTTGTTACTCCCATCACTTTCTGGTTCCCAAGAAGGGCAAAGGGGGCCTACGCCCTATCTTGGACCTGCGGCCCATCAACGGCTTCCTCCGGTAGGAGAAGTTCAAGATGCTGACTCTCGTTCAGGTCTTAGTTGCCCTGGACCCGGTAGACTGGATGGTAGCGTTGGACGCTTATTTTCACATCCCCGTCCTGCCGGCCCACCGGCGTTACCTGCGGTTCACGGTAGGCCACAAGCACTTTCAGTTTACCGCGCTCCCCTTCGGCCTTACCAGCGCCCCATGGGTGTTCACGAAAGTGATGGCGGTGGACGCAGCTCATCTGCGCAGGTTAGGGGTTTCAGTTTCCCCCTACCTCGACGACTGGTTTTTGAAGGCGGGCTCGCCCCAGACAGTCGTCAGTCACCTCCAGACTACGGCAGACCTCCTGCACCTGCTGGGGTTCTCCATCAATGTGCCGAAGTCGCACCTGTGTCCCTCACAGAAGCTCCTCTTCATCGTAGCAGTTCTAGACTCGGCGCAGTTTTGGGTTTATCCTCCCGAACAGCGAATTCTGGATATTCAGGCTCTGATTCTGATCTTTCAGCCGTTATCCCGAGTCTCGGTCAGGTTGACGCTGCGGCTTCTGGGGCTGATGGCCTCCTGCATCCTTCTGGTGCATCACGCCCGGTGGCGGATGCGGGCTCTGCAGTGGGACCAGAAGTTCCAGTGGGCCCAGCATCAGGGCAACTTGTCCGACCACGTCTTGATCTCGGAGGGCACTGCAAGACAGTTGCAGTGGTGGCTCACGGCCCGCGATTGGGTCAGCGGCATATCCCTCTCCCTACCCAACCGAAGCACGTAGTTGTAACGGACGCGTCCCTCCAGGGCTGGGGGGGCCACATGGGAGAGGCGGAGATCAGAGGACTCTGGTCTCCGGCGGAGTCCCGGCTCCATATCAACCTTCTGGAGCTGCGGGCGATCCGGCTTGCACTGAAGGCATTCCTCCCCTCTGTCCGGGGGAGTGTAGTTCAGGTGTTCATGGACAACACCACCGCCATGTGGTACTCCAACAAACAGGGCGGGGTGGGGTCGTGGACCATATGCCAGGAGGCTCTGCGTCTCTGGCAGTGGCTGGAACATCAGGGCGTGACCCTGGTGGTTCAACACCTGGCAGGTTCCCTGAACGCCAGGGCGGACAAACTCAGCCGTCGGTGCATGATAGATCACGAATGGCGTCTGAACTCGGACGTGGCGCAAGGTCTCTTTCAGCAGTGGGGAGAGCCTTGGTTAGATCTATTTGCCACAGAAGAGAACGCGCAATGTCATCAGTTCCGCGTGTTGGAATTTCCAAGGCGGCACTCGCTCTGTAAAGTTTTTCGTCAAGAGTGGAGTTGCGATCTGTTGTATGCCTTTCCGCCTATACCACTTCTGCCCAGAGTGCTGAAGAAGATCAGGCGCGACCGGGCCAAAGTCATCCTTGTGGCTCCAGACTGGGCATGAAGATACTGGTATCCCGAGCTACTCAGCATGTCAGTCGATCCCCCGATTCGTCTGCCTCTTCAGGAGGACCTTCTGTCGAAGCAGCAGGGGGCGGTCCTCCACCCGAACCTGTCCAGCCTCCACCTCCATGCGTGGAGATTGAGCGGTGACAGTTGAGGCCATTTGACTTGCCTCCTGAAGTCTGTGATGTTATTCTGGCAGCCAGGCATCCCTCCACAAAAACGGTATACGCCTGCAGGTGGAACAAATTTGTGGCATGGTGCACAGCAAAGGCTGTGGATCCTCTCTCTGCCCCTCTTTCTGAGGTTCTCCTCTTTCTTCTTTCTCTTGCCCAGCAGGGCTCTGCTCTGGGCACTCTTAAGGGCTACCTCTCTGCCATTTCCGCCTTCTTAAGGCTACCTGATCAGCCCTCTTTGTTCAAGTCCCCAGTTGCAAATAGGCTCTTGAAGGGCATCACTCATATGTTCCCTCCTGTTCCTTTCGTGATGCCTCAGTGGGACTTGAAACTTTTTCTGACTTATCTGATGTGCGTCCCCTTCGAGCCACTTCATAATTGTCCTCTTCGTCTTGTTACCTTTAAGATTGCATTCCTGGTTGCCATCACTGTAGGAGAGTGGGGTCTGCAATCCTATGGTCACCCCAGATTTTTGCTTTTTGCTTCACTGGTTTACGACTTTCCCTGGAGACGCCGTTTCCACTCACCGCGTGGGTTGCCTTTGCCAAGGCCTGTTGACTCCAATTCCGGATCCAACACCGCCGACAGCGAGAGCCTGCGTGGGACAGCTCGTGCCTCCATCCTGGTTGTCGAAGACACCTCCTGGTCCACGTGGCTGCAGAGACAAGCGTCCACTCTTCACCTGATCGCGACTACAGCATCTGGTTCCCTCCTGGTTCCACTCCGGTCACTGGCTAGTCACTTTGAACACTGTCCCCTCTGCTTTCAGGCCCTCTTCTTCCTCGATCCACTCGTGGATCGCACCGGACATCTTCCTCCTGGTCGCCTGCAGCATCTTTCTCCAAGGCTCCATTGACTTCAACGCGGAAACCCGACACACTTTCACACCTATGCACCCGCAGCCCGTGGGTGAGGTAACAAGAGCATTTTGGTGCTCAAGGGTAGATCGACTCTCCTAGTGTCCAGGTATCCTGTCGTTTTAGTCGTAACTAGTAGGAACTGTCTTTTACTTACCTTTTCGTAATTTGTTCTGCCCATTGACTTTGTTCCGCATCCCGCGTGTGAGTTCACACTCGGCACACGCATCCCGTGGGCCTCCTGATACTTACCTAAGGTTAGGGTAGGGTAGTCCCAGCGAACCTACAGCCTCTGGGCATCTTCATTTTCTAAATTGTTCTACTTAACCCAGTTACTTAGTATATGGTTTGCCGTGCCCCTAGGGCACCATTGTAATTTTGTGCAACTTATCGTATTTTTCCTAAGAGATTGTGATGTGCTTAGCCATCTGATCTCATAAAGAGTTCAGAGGTGTTTGTTATTAATAAATATACTGTTTATTTTTATAACAACCTGTGTGGTGTCCTTTCATCTGGTATTCAAGGGGTTATATGTGGTAAAACAGCTGGCTTCACATGCCAAAAGAGTTTGGCCTAAGACTGCTTTGTCCATGCTACCGTTATGATAGCTGGTCTATAAGGTTGACTTACAACCAATCACCATAAGGGTTGTTTGGACTGATACAAGGTGATCACTAGAACTAGTGAGCATCATATATCAGGCCAACTTCTCACATTGGTGTGCAGCCGTTGGGATTTGAGCTTGCTGTTGTTTTTACCAAATATAAACTTGAAATATCATTTGAAAGATCACATAAGGTACCATAGGTACATATAACAAGCTTAGAAATACTCTGAGTTCTACTGAACCAGCTGTTGTAGTAGAAAGGGCCTAGCACACCCTGACTACAACTCTTAGCAAGGGATCAGTAGGAAAACCCATAGTGTAGGTAAGTGCATCACTTACACCTCACTAGAAAGCATGTCTACCACAGAAGAGATCTCAGTGGCTCCCCTTGTGGTTAGTGACCCTCCACAGGTCCTTTCCAGATATGCAGCCCTCAGCTTCCAGGAGATGAGACAATTGTGTACCTCCAGGAGACTGAAACAGGGTTCTAACCCTACCACCCCTTTTCTGTTAGGTCTCTTAGAGACATATGATGCTAGAAGGGCTGCTAACACAGGCCCCTCTAATCCAGATGGGAGCATGCCCCCCTTAGAAGGTGATCAAGGTGATCCAGACTCTAACCTCCCTGAAACAGAGAATGTAGATAGTAGGGAAGAAGGGGACTTATCTGAGGATGAGGCAGAAAATGGCCAACCTTTAGTCAGCAGACTTACAAGGGCCAACTTAGACCTACATAGGGAAGGAACTGGGGGAGCCCCAGTGCCATCCACAAGCAGGCCTAACTTTGGGATTAGAAGAGATAGGTCTCACTCTAGGGACTCCAATAGATCTGTTCACTCCCATGCCTCTCATGCATCTGCTCAGAGGAGGATGACTTCCCCTCAGAGGAGAGAGCATGAGGCAAAGATGAAGGAAGTTAATCTGAGGATCCAAAGGGAAGAACTTGCCCTTGCCAAAGAGAAACTTGCTTTTGCCAGAGAGCAACAATTGAGTGGGGTAGCACCCACTGGTGGCAGCAATATCCCTAGGGATGAAGACAGGAGTTTTGATAATAGACACCTGAGTAAAATAGTGCCCTCCTATAAAACAGGAGATGATATCCACAAATGGATAACTGCTCTGGAGAGGGCCTGCAAAGTACAGCAGGTACCCCAGAGTCAGTGGGAAGCTATATTGTAGCTCTCCTTTGAAGGTAAAGGTAGAGATAAGCTCCTCACTGTTAGAGATGAGGATGCTAATGATTACCAAGACCTGAAAACTGCACTGATTGATGGGTTTGGCTTAACAACTGAACAGTACAGGTTGATGTTCAGAGACACCCAGAAAACTCAGGCTCAGGATTGGACTGACTTTGTTGATTGTGCCACTAAGGCTTTGGAAGGCTGGTTACTGGGTAGTAAAGTTACTGATTATACAGGATTGTACAATCTTATCATGAGAGAACAAATCCTAAATAATTGTCAGAACCAGTTGTTGCCTCAGCACCTGATTGACTCAGATCTGACATCTTCCCAAGAATTGGGAAAGAAGGCAGACAGATGGGTCAGAACCAGGGTCAAGCAGCAGAACCAGAACCAGGGTAGTGGCCAAAAGAAAGCAGATCAAAAGGGTAGTAATCAGAATCCACAAAATGACCAGAAGTCTTCAACAGGGCCCCAACAATCTAAGCAGGGTGGGTCCCAGAATTCCCAAAAGAAGAAGACTGATGTTCCAAAGAAACCATGGTGCCAATACTGTAAAAGTAAAACTCACTGGTTTAGTGAGTGCGCCAAGAAAGGCTCAGCTCCTGCCACTACTGCCCCTAAGGCAACTGCACCCCCTAGTACAGTTAGTAGTGGTAGTGTACCCCCCAAGGCTATAGTTGGGTTAACCCTGGGAACTGAGGTGGGTTCTGACTTAGTCAGAATACCTACCCAGGCTGTTCTTGTTTGTAGTGGGGACATGGATATGACCCCTACTGTAAGTCCCAGTACTCTGGGCAAATACAGGCAAACGCCTTTAATCAATGGAAAAATGGCTCAGGCCTGCAGGGACACATGTGCCAGTGTCACTATGGTGACACCAACATTTGTGGACCCTGATCAGATCATGCTAGGTTCAGACTACCTAGTGACCAATGCTAGCAACGTCACTACCAATCACAGTATGGCAGTTGTTAACTTCTCCTGGGGAGGGGTAACTGGCCTCAAAAGGGTCGTAGTTAGTTCAGACCTCCCAGTAGATTGTCTCTTGGGCAATGATTTGGAATCCTCACTGTGGTCAGATGTGGAGTACAGGACTCATGTAGAAATGTTAGGTCTATCCTCACATGTCCTTGCTGTGACCAGGTCACAGGCCAAGAAATGCCCAGCTGAACAAGTGCTGGATCCTGGAAGAATGGACCAGACACTACCCAAGAGGACGAGCAGTAGGGTTAAGGCAGAGCCTTCCCCCCTGCCTCAGGTTGAGGTTCGGCCCTCCCAGGAGGCTGACCCAAAGACCCCAGAAGGAACTGTCCTAGAAGAGCTTGAACCTGAACAGGTTGAGTTTCTTGGGACAGGGGGACCTTCCAGGGCAGACTTGAGACGGGCACAGCTAGACTGTTCCTCCGTTGAACCCCTCAGACAGCAGGCTGCTGCTGAGGCTGCAGGGAATGCTACAGGTGCCCACAAGGTATACTGGGATGAAGGACTCCTATACTCTGAGGCAAGAGACCCCAAGCCTGGTGCTACCAGGAGGCTGGTCATCCCCTTGTCTCTTAGAGGTTTCCTTCTCACCTTAGCCCATGAAATTCCCCTTGCAGTACACTTAGGCAGAACAAGACTTGGGACAGGCTTGCCCCACACTTTCACTGGCCTCACATGTCTGAAGACACCAACGAGTTGTGTCGCTCATGTGTCACCTGTCAAGCCAGTGGCAAATCAGGTGGCACAACAAAGACCCCCCTTATACCACTACCTGTGGTGGGGGTACCCTTTGAGAGAGTGGGGATAGACATTGTTGGGCCAATGGACCCCCCCAACAGCATCTGGGCACAGATTTATACTGGTGGTAGTGGATCATGCCACCAGGTATCCAGAAGTTATTCCCCTTAGGACCACTACAGCTCCTGTTGTGGCCAGGGCCCTGCTTGGAGTTTTCTCCAGAGTGGGGTTTCCTAAGGAGGTTGTCTCTGACAGAGGTGCCAACTTCATGTCAGGATACTTGACTGCAATGTGGAATTAGTGTGATGTAAATTACAAATTTACCACTCCCTATCACCCACAGTGCAATGGGCTTGTGGAGAGATTCAACAAGACCCTAAAAGGGATGATAAAAGGGTTACCTAAAAAGATTAGGCGAAGATGAGACATCCTTTTACCCTGCCTCCTGTTTGCTTACAGAGAGGTCCCACAGAATCTGGCAGGGAGCAATATAAAGCTTTTTCAAAAGTATATAAGAAAAGTATGTTGGTGGCTAAAGCTGAATACTTTGATACCCGCATTAAGCGCGCACACAATGTGCAGAAATAAACTTTCAGCATTTTGTCAGAATTGACAAAGAAACCAGCGAATGCGGATACAAAGATTGAGTGTAATACGTTCCAACATTACTTCTTAGAAAAAGTAGAGATTATCCTCTCTGAGATCAAGAGCAACACTGCGAGTGGGTTTTACCCACCGCAGTTGGTCGCAATACCGCAGGATTGCACTATTTCGACCTTTCCAGAGTTGGACTCCATGAGGCTTGAACATCTCATGTCCTCTATAAAATCTGGTTCACCGGCAGATCCGTGTCCTCCAACTATCCTCTGAGGAGCATTAGTTACTTTGTTAGACCACATTGTCTCCTTTTTAAATAGCTCACTGCAGATGGGCTATCTCCCAATGAGGCTCAAAGAAGCCCGGGTACGACCCTTGCTGAAAAAACCAGGAGCAGAACCAACAAATCTGAAAAAATATCGACCAATTTCTCAGCTGCCGTTTATGTCCAAAATTTTGGAACAGCATGTGTTATAGTCGATGTCTGCTTTCCTGGAATCACACAATCTTCTCCAGGGACGCCAAGCAGGATTTCGGGCACATCACAGCACCGAGTTGGTAATGCTCTCGGTGTTGGATGAGCTCAGGGACATGGCTGACAGTAGGAAACTGAGTGCCCTGATACTTTTAGATCTATCAGCGGCATTCGACACTGTCAGTCATGATCTGCTCCTGGACAGACTGGCGAGGTTTGGAATAAAGGACACAGCCTACAAATGGCTAGAGTCCTTTTTGACAGGGAGGCAGCAGAGGATCTAACTGGGAGAGGAGATTTCTGAGATGGGTAGGGTGGACTGTGGGGTTCCGCAGGGATCTGCGTTATCACCGTTACTTTTTAATCTCTACCTGCAACCCCTTATTGAGTCCTTAGCGCAGATGGGTTGTCGGGTGTTTAACTACGCAGACGACACCCAACTGCTTTTCAGCATTGAGAACTCCAAAGCAGCACAGCTATATATACAGGAGGTCCTTAGGTATACAGTCAGCTGGATGAGTGACAATCTGCTGAAAATTAATCCCGAAAAGACGGAGGTTCTGGTGGTGTCAACTGGCATTTCACCATGGGGGGATTTGTTTTGGCCAAAAGAACTTGGGCCCACACCAACACCAGTGCCTAACGTGAAAAGTCTGGGTATAAAAATTGACAAGGATCTGTCGATGGCTACCCAGATTTCTGCTGTTGTAGGTACCTGCACTGGCCTAATTAGGCAATTGCGCAGATTAGTCCCTCTTTTATCCGAATCTATGCTTCGGACGGTGGTTTCGGCCACCATATTATCAAGATTGGACTATGGCAATGTCCTTTATTTAGGCCTACCTAAGAACTTGATAAGCAGATTGCAGGTCGTTTTTGAACGACGCTGCACGTCTAATCTTCAAACTTCCGAGAAGATCACATGCATCCCCTCTATTGTTTAAGCTTCATTGGCTCCCTGTGATTCAGAGGGTAGAATTCAAGAGCCTGTGCATTGCACATAAGGCAATTCATGGGCAAGCTCCTGTCTATATTAAGGATCGTTTAATGCCTTACAACCCGAAACGTGCCTTAAGATCGTCCGATGTCCAGCTGTTGACTTGTCCCAGTTTTAATATGGCCACAAAAGGTGGAAGGTCCTTTTCCATACTTACTCCACTGTCATGGAATAAGCTACCAATTTCTTTGCGCAAGGAGTAAAATCTTCTTTGCTTTAGAAAGCAGTTGAAAACTATCCTGTTTAGGGAGGCTTTTGGATCTACAGGTTAATCCTGTACATTACTTTTACCTTTTCTGCGAGTAAGAATCTAGTGTGTTTTCTTTGGTTTGGAGCGCCTCGAGACCTGTTGGTGAGTTGGCGCTATATAAACCAAAGGAACATAACATAATATAACAGAAGGGGGTTGGCTACAGCCCTTTTGAGCTTCTGTTTGGGCATCCTGTAAGAGGACCCCTATGTCTTGTAAAGGAAGGATGGGAGTTACCTCTCAAAAAGCCTAAACTTGACATAGTGGACTATGTACTTGGTCTCCGCTCCAGGATGGCAGAGTACATGGAGAAGGCATCCAAAAACCTTGAGGCCAGCCAAGAACTTCAAAAAGCTTGGCATGACCAAAAGGCTGTCCTAACTGTTTATCATGCAGGACAGAAGGTGTGGGTGTTGGAGCCAATGGCCCCAGCAGCTCTCCAAGACAAATGGTCTGGACCCCATACCATTATTGAGCAAAAGGGAGAGGTCACCTACCTGGTGGACCTTGGAACTCCCAGGAGCCCCCACAGGGTGCTTCATGTTAACAGGCTCAAGGCATTTGTCGACAGGGAGGACATGGGCTTGCTCATGGCCACAGATGAGGGACAGGAGGAAGAGAGTGACCCTCTCCCAGACCTGCTCACTCAGAACCCTGATGATGGGTCAGTTGATGGTGTGGTCTTTTCTGACAGCCTCTCTGAGCATCAACAAAAGGATTGCAAACAGCTTCTTCAATCCTTTAGACAAATGTTCTCACTGACACCCAGTCAGACCAACTGGTGCACCCATGAGGTGGACACTGGTGACAGTCTGCCTGTCAAGAGTAAAATCTACAGGCACCCTGACCACGTCAGGGACTGCATAAAGAAAGAAGTACAAAAGATGTTGGAATTGGGAGTCATTGAACCCCCAGAGAGCCCTTGGGCTAGTCCTGTAGTTCTAGTGCCAAAACCTCACACCCAGGATGGTAAGAGAGAGATGAGGTTTTGTGTAGACTACAGGGGTCTCAATGCTGTCACTAGGACAGATGTCTATCCAATACCTAGGGCAGATGAACTCATAGATAAGTTGGCTTCTACCACCTTCTTGAGTACATTTGACCTAACAGCTGTCAGGGTCTGACTAAGGTGCCTACCTAGATAAGAACTACATCTCCCAGAATGCCTAGCATGAAGGGGGATGGCCTCAGAAGGCATATCTTCTCATGGATGCCTGCTATTGGTGCTTGCGATTTGTCCATTGGGAGCTGATGTTGCGGACGCCCTGTCCCCGCGGAGCTGCTGGGGAGGTGTGGTTCGTTTTGCTCTGTGGCTGTGGAGCAAGTTTTGTTCAATTACGCGAAGACAGTTACCGGCTGGTACTGTCTAGAGATTATTCCGCAAGACGCGTGAGACACTTGGATTGCCCCCTCCGCGTTCTTGTGGTACTGTTTATCCTGTTAGGTGAGTGAACAGGAGACGCTTGGATTTCCCCCTCGCTGTCACTCACGGGACGCGGATCTCATCTGCGCTGCAGACACCGGCTGGTGCTGTGACTCATAGGTGGCGTGGGAGACGCGGGATTTCACCCTCCGCGCACATCTAGACTTAGACGGTGTTCTCGGCTGAGAACATCGTACAGGAGACGCAGGACTGCACCCTCCTGTTGTTGACTATTGACCTTGTTTCCGTTCCTCCCTTTTTGGAGCAGGAAGAGCCGGCTGGCTACCTTTGGGTTTCGTTTCTTTTTACTTATATGAACAGCGTTTGCTGTTTTATTTACAAGAAGGTTCTGGGAGAGACATTGATCTATCAGACGCCTCTTAAGGATCCCTTTTCAGTTTCTCTTCTTTTGGCAACTGGTGAGTGAATGTGGGTTATGAAGGCGGGTGAATGATACACATAACACAAGCAGGTTGTAGAAAGGCTGTAACGTGTATTTATTCTCCTCAGCCGTAGAAAGACATCAACAGAGGGAAGGGTCGTTTTTATCCTGAGTCTTATCAGGTGAGGGTTCACAACAGCACTTATGATATGATCAAGGGAATTTAGAGTGCAGTGGGCTAACGTGTCCCTTCTTGTCATTCCAGGTCCCTATCCCTGCTGTTCCTATCCCTACCCTGTTTTCCCTCGCCTGATTGCCTTTACACTCTGGAAGTTACACAGTCAGAGTGCGGGGACGTCAGGAGGTGGACCCCATTTGAGCATCATTCCGACCCTGAGGAATAGCAGCCGTGACAGAATCACAAGCCCAAGTATATACTCCTCCTGGTCGGAAAGAGGCTCAAATCATGGCATCTATGGATGACGTGCTTCAGGCCCTGGTGTTAGTGCAACGGGAATTAGCAGCATCGAAAGCAGAGACCACTGCATTAAAGGAAAGGCTGGATCGTCAACAGGCCAATCCTTTTGATGCTGCAACAGGTGGCCGAGCTATCCAAGTAACCGTTCCTCCTCCGATACCGTTAGCTAGTCCAGAGAGATATTCAGGCGACCCTCAGAAAATCCAAGCTTTTCTGACCCAAGTCACCCTTCACTTTTCATGTAGGCCGGCGTCGTTCCCAAACAATATGTCCCGAGTAGCGTTCGCCATCTCTTATTTATCAGGGGATGCGGCGAACTGTGCTGTTCCCTTTGTCAGAAATGATGATCCCATTTTGAATGATTGGACAGCTTTCCGCCGAGAGTTCGAACGGGTGTTCGACCGGAGAGCGACAACACTGAGTGCAGACAGAGAGTTGCTGGGACTCCGACAAGGGAGGAAAGATTTGGTTTCTTACATGACCACTTTCAATCGTCTTGTGGCCGAAACAGCATGGCCCGAAGAAAAAAGGATGGCGTTGTATTACCAAGGCCTGTCAGACGAGTTGAAAGATGTAATAGCTCAGATTGACCCACAACCCGCAACCTGTGTCGATTTGATCAACCTCACGCTCCGCTTGGACCATCGTCTGGGAGAGCGAGGAGGTGATCGTAGAAAACATGATGGGCCTTCTGGAACCATGGGACAAGTACTTCCGTCCAGTCCACGGACTAGTGATAGTACCTCTGAACCGATGGATGTTGGAGCCATCAGGTCCCCCCTTACCAGAGCAGAAAGAGAAACCCGCCGCACACAGGGACTATGTATGTATTGCGGGAAGAAGGGACACTATGTCAAGGAGTGTCCCTCTAAACCCAAAAGAATCAAGACCTTTTTCTCGGGAAAGAAAGTGGCTCTCGCCGCTGCCGATCCCGAGAGAAACGCTGAAGGCGTTCCTTCCAGTAAAGGGCTGGAAACGAAGGAATGGAGGTTGACATCGTTGGCTTCAGTTGAGAGCGAAGCCCCTGTTACGCACGTTGCCTTGCCCACTTCTCTACTGTCTCAGGGCAAAGTACATGCCGTGTGGAGCATGGTGGATTCGGGGGCAACGGGGAACTTTGTGGACGAAGGCCTGGTGCGACGTCTAGGGTTGGGAAGGGTGTCCATCGCCTACCCAGAAACCGTGTTGGCTGTGGATGGTACTCCTCTCAAATCCAGTCCCATCATTGAGCGTACGGAGGAATTGGTGCTGGTGTTGGAGAACAGTACCATAACCCACGTTGAGAGTATAGTGCTGAATATAATAGAAGCTCCACAATACGAACTAATATTGGGTATCCCATGGTTGGAAAAGCACAACCCTTCTATCGACTGGAGAGAGAAAACTTTAGCCTTTCGTTCTGATGAGTGTCAGAGCGTATGCTTACATACATCCACATCACACACTGTAGCTCTGACTCAGACAATGTACGTCGCTACTGCGGCCGAAAAGGTAACCATCTTGCCTAAAGAGTATCACAAGTACAGTGAGGTTTTCAGTGAAAGTCAGGCCGAGGTACTGCCGCCACATCGGGAGTACGACTGCCGAATAGACCTGGTGGAAGGAGCCGTTGTTCCGTCTTGTAGAGTGTACACATTGTCCGAACCCGAATCCAAACACTTGCAAGAATATCTGGCACATTACAGTGCTATAGGCTTTATCAGGCCCTCCAGGTCGCCAGCAGCGTCCCCTCTGTTTTTTACGTCGAAGGCCAATGGGGAGCTGCGCACCCTCATTGACTATCGCCAGCTAAACAAACAGACCATACGAAACCGGTACCCTCTTCCACTCATCCCAGTGCTGTTGGACCAGGTGAGGGAGGCTGTGATCTATACACGGTTGGATCTTCGTGGTGCCTATCACCTGGTCAGAATTCGCAGCGGTGATGAGTGGAAGACGGCCTTCAAAACCAGATATGGCCTTTTTGAGTATCTGGTAATGCCGTTCGGGCTTTGTAATGCCCCGGCGGCATTCCAGTACTTCCTTAATGATGTGCTGAAAGAGTATCTGGATCAGTTTGTCATCGTGTATATCGATGACATACTGGTCTACTCAGACACACGAAAACAACACGCCAGTCATGTCCTCCTGGTTTTACAGAAGTTGCTGGAGTACCGGCTCTACTGTAAACTCAGTAAATGTGAGTTAAGTGTGGAGGAGGTGGAGTTCCTAGGGGTTATCCTGACACCAAGAGGGTTTCACATGGCAGAGAGAAAGATCGATGCGGTGCGTGCCTGGCCAGTGCCAACCTGTGTGAAAGAGGTGCAGTGTTTCCTTGGCTTCGCCAACTATTATAGACGGTTTATCTCCCAGTTCTCTTTGTTGGCCTCTCCCATTACTAAACTGTTGAGGAAAGGAGTTCCATTCCAGTGGAATACGGAAGCCATGGAGGCCTTTGAGTCACTGAAGGAAGCGTTTGTCACTGCCCCAATCTTGAAACATCCTCAACTGGACCTGCCCTTCATCGTAGAGGCGGATGCCTCAGATTCAGCAGTGGGGGCTGTTCTATCGCAAAGAGACAGGGAGACAGGTCAAATGCATCCAGTTGCCTTTTTATCTAGGAAATTGAACTCTGCCGAGGCCAACTATACCATATCTGAAAAGGAACTGGTGGCCATAAAACGAGCATTTCAAGAATGGAGACATTACTTGTGGGGATCACATCATCCTATAACTGTGTACTCTGATCATAGAAATTTGCTGTTTATGAAAACTGCTCGCCACCTGTCCCAACGACAAATGAGGTGGATGCTGTTTTTCGCGGAATACAATTTCATCGTCACGTTCCGTCCCAGATCAGAAAACAAGAAAGCGGATTCTCTCTCTAGGCAAGGGGGAGACATGGTGCCGGCAAGGGAGCAATCTAGAGCGATAATCGACCCAGAAAGAGTGGTGTGTCTGATAACAGCAGATCGGTTCATCGAACAAGTACAGAAAGACCGAGATCAGGTCCAATGGCGGAATTGGGCAAGCCAGAACAATCTCCGAACCATCCATCATGGAGTACCCTTACATGGAGGGAAATTGTTTTTACCCTCCCATGATCTGCGTCTCCAGGCGTTCAACTGGTGCCATGGGGAAGTTATGGCAGGCCATCCTGGGGTGAGAAAAACAGTCCATCTCGTGAGACGCCATTTCTGGTGGGATACTCTGGCAAAGGACGTAGAGAGATGGATAGGACACTGTGACACTTGTGCGAGAGCGAAGGGGGATCATTCCATGAGTCGAGGGAAACTCAGACCGCTGCCCACTCCTTCTCGTCCTTGGCACACAATCAGCCTGGATTTTATCGTGGGTTTGCCCATGGACCAAGGGTACAACGCGATAATGGTAGTAGTGGACAGCTTGACAAAAATGGGGCACTTCATACCGTGCAAGAACCTTCCTACCGCCAGCCAAACCGCTCAATTGCTCTTGACACAAGTGGTACGGATTCATGGACTTCCACGGGTGATAATCTCTGACAGGGGGCCGCAGTTCGTGGCCAGGTTCTGGCACATGTGGTGTAAGGCACTGAGGATGGAAGACGCTCTGTCCACCAGTTTTCACCCTCAGACAGATGGGCAGACAGAGCGGCTAAATCAAACACTCAAACAATATCTGAGGTGTTATTCGGAAGAAGCTAGTCGCTCATGGGTCTCTCTTCTCTGGTTGGCGGAGCTTTCGTACAATAATGCATGGCACAGTGCCATAGGAGAATCTCCATTTAAGGCCAATACAGGTTTCCACACCAACACCTTGCCTTTGACCATACCCGGTGAAGTCCAGAACCAACCCAACGTGGCTGCACACGTGAAGGCCCTGTTGGAAACACATCAGCAGATCCAAAAGACCCTGGTTCATGCAAAAGGCTCGTACAAGAAATGGGAAGACAAACATCGACAGGAGAGTCCTGTGTACGAGATAGGGGACAAGGTCTGGTTGTCCACAAGAAACATTCGGTTCAGATACCGCAGCATTTTCCATCCCCGCTTTATCGGTCCCTATGCCATCATCAAGAAAATCAACCCGGTGGCGTACAAACTGAAGCTGCCTATGTCTATGCGGATACACCCGGTGTTTCACAGCAGTTTGTTGAAGCCAGCTGGTTCAATGCGACGCAAGGCCGCACCGCCGGTGCTGAGGGATGGTCAATTGGAGTTCGAAGTCCGGCGTATCGTGGACTCGAAGTTCCGTCAGGGGAAGCTGTGGTTTCTCGTTTCCTGGAAGGGCTATGGCTCTGAGGACGACTCGTGGGAGCCTAGCCGTGACGTCCACGCCCCACGCCTGGTCCGCTCCTTCTTTGCCCGCAACCCGAGGAAGCCGGGCGCTAGGAGGCACAGGGCAGGGGGGCGTACTGTCAGGGTCTGACTAAGGTGCCTACCTAGATAAGAACTACATCTCCTCGGAATGCCTAGCATGAAGGGGGATGGCCTCAGAAGGCATATCTTCTCATGGATGCCTGCTATTGGTGCTTGTGATTTGTCCATTGGGAGCTGATGTTGCGGACGCCCTGTCCCCGCGGAGCTGCTGGGGAGGTGTGGTTCGTTTTGCTCTGTGGCTGTGGAGCAAGTTTTGTTCAATTACGCGAAGACAGTTACCGGCTGGTACTGTCTAGAGATTATTCCGCAAGACGCGTGAGACGCTTGGATTGCCCCCTCCGCGTTCTTGTGGTACTGTTTATCCTGTTAGGTGAGTGAACAGGAGACGCTTGGATTTCCCCCTCGCTGTCACTCACGGGACGCGGATCTCATCTGCGCTGCAGACACCGGCTGGTGCTGTGACTCATAGGTGGCGTGGGAGACGCGGGATTTCACCCTCCGCGCACACCTAGACTTAGACGGTGTTCTCGGCTGAGAACATCGTACAGGAGACGCAGGACTGCACCCTCCTGTTGTTGACTATTGACCTTGTTTCCGTTCCTCCCTTTTTGGAGCAGGAAGAGCCGGCTGGCTACCTTTGGGTTTCGTTTCTTTTTACTTATATGAACAGCGTTTGCTGTTTTATTTACAAGAAGGTTCTGGGAGAGACATTGATCTATCAGACGCCTCTTAAGGATCCCTTTTCAGTTTCTCTTCTTTTGGCAACTGGTGAGTGAATGTGGGTTATGAAGGCGGGTGAATGATACACATAACACAAGCAGGTTGTAGAAAGGCTGTAACGTGTATTTATTCTCCTCAGCCGTAGAAAGACATAAACAGAGGGAAGGGTCTTTTTTATCCTGAGTCTTATCAGGTGAGGGTTCACAACAGCACTTATGATATGATCAAGGGAATTTAGAGTGCAGTGGGCTAACATGTCCCTTCTTGTCATTCCAGGTCCCTATCCCTGCTGTTCCTATCCCTACCCTGTTTTCCCTCGCCTGATTGCCTTTACACTCTGGAAGTTACACAGTCAGAGTGCGGGGACGTCAGGAGATGGACCCCATTTGAGCATCATTCCGACCCTGAGGAATAGCAGCCGTGACAACAGCTGGTTATTGGCAAATCAGGTTAGCTGAGGATGCCAAGGCCAAAACAGCATTTTCTACCCCAGGAGGTCATTACCAATTTGTGGTGATGCCCTTTGGTTTGAAAAATTCACCTGCCACTTTTAAAAGGTTGGTGAACCAAGTTCTCACTGGGTTGGATGACTTTTGTGCAGCATATCTAGATGATATTGCTGTCTTCAGCTCCACCTGGGAGGATCACCTGATCCACCTGAGGAAAGTTTTGGAGGCCCTGCAAAAGGCAGGCCTCCCTATCAAGGCCACCAAGTGGCAGATAGGGAAGAGTCAGGTTGTGTACCTGGGCCACCTTGTAGGTGGAGGCCAGGTTCAACCCTTGGAGAGCAAGATACAGGCCATAAAGGACTGGGCTCCTCCAACCACCCAGACACAGGTCAGAGCTTTCTTGGGCCTGTCTGGTTACTATAGGAAGTTTGTCCAAAATTATGGGTCCATTGTGACACCACTTAATGACTTGACAAGCAAGAAAATGCCAAAGAAAGTTCAGTGGACAGTTAGCTGTCAGAAGGCATTCGAAGACCTGAAGCAGGCCATGTGTACTGCACCTATTCTCAAGAGTCCTGACTACTCCAAAACCTTCATTGTCCAAACAGATGCATCTGAGTTGGGTGTGGGAGCTGTTCTATCTCAACTGAATATTGATGGTTCTGACCAGCCCATTGCTTTTATAAGTAGAAGGCTGACCCCTAGAGAGAAACGTTGGTCAGCTATTGAGAGGGAGGCCTTTGCTGTGGTTTGGGCCCTGAAGAAGTTGAGGCCCTACTTTTTTGGAACTCACTTCAAGATTCAGACTGACCATAAGCCCCTCTTGTGGCTAAATCATATGAAGGATGAAAACCCCAAACTTCTTAGGTGATCCATTTCCCTACAGGGGATGGACTTTACAGTGGAGCACAGACCAGGGACTGACCATGGCAATGCAGATGGTCTCTCCTGGTATTTCCACTTAGAAGAGGAAGACCCACCTGGTCAAGGTTAGTTTAATGTCCCTAAGTTTGGGGGGGGGGGTTATGTAGGAGAGTGGGGTCTGCAATCCTATGGTTACCCCAGATTTTTGCTTTTTGCTTCACTGGTTTACGACTTTCCATGGCTGTGGGCCTGCTAATCAGACCCACAGCCTAGCTGTTCTCTCTCTAAATTGACATCCATGTACTTTAGGTGCATTTACCAATTGGTATTGGGACCCCTTATCAGCCCCTGTACAGTGTACCTTATGTACCCAGGGCATAGGTGAACCCAAGGCCTACCAGGGTCTGCAGCATGTATTGTGCCACCCCTGGCTGGCCATCCAAACAGACACAACTGGCTGGTAAGACAGCTGGGGCAAGGTGGTGTAATCACCCTTTGCTGTAGATATAGTATACCTATATCTAACCCCAAAATGGACACATATGTTCCTATCAGTCACTCCTATGGCAGGCCTTAGCAATCCTGAAGGCAGAGTGCTTGGAATTATGTGAGATGGTGCTCTAGCATGAGCTGAGCCTGTCTGCAGCTTGCGGAACCAAGTCCTTATAGCTGTTCCATGATCACGCTATACCATGTACTCTTTAGTGCATTATAATCCTCGCGGTTATTGCAAACTTTGGTATAGCATTATCAAAACATGTCGAGTAAGGTGTCATACGAAGTGGAATACTACCCCCTCGCCAGTTCTGGCGACGGGGGTAGCATTCCACCCTTTTAGGGGGACACGACATGTATGTAACTGTGAACCCCGGTTAAAGTTAACCCGAGCCTCAGCATCACAAAATGGATGCTGCCACCACAGACACAAGTCTGACCTCCTGCTGCTGGGAGTCCTTCCAGTGAGGGAGGCCTGGACAAAGGGTTTCCTGCCTTGGGAGGTGCTAGCACCACCCCAGACAGGATTTTGTGTATGGAGGTAAGGAGGCCTGAAAGGAATGAGACATGCCTGGGGCACACAAGGTGTCCCTGTGCATACACCGGTTCAAACCAGTTGCTGGGGCACTCCAGCCCCAGCTCTGGCGTGAAACCGGACTAAGGATAGGGGGTTTAACCACTCCCTTCCTGGTCCCATCCATGGGAGGGACCTAGTCACCAATACAGCCCCCTTTAGCAGGATAAAGGTAGGAGCTGGTCCCATTCCAAGTTAAATTATCCTGAACAACTTTACAAGAAGAAACTCTGGACTTCGACGTTCTGCTCCACAGAAGACTGAAGAATCTCCCTTGTGGGCAAGGAGTGTCCACCCTGCAACTGCAGGCCCCATCAAGCGTTCTAGCGGTCCACTTTGTTGTCCTTCCTGCCGGATCCAGACTTCAGAGCCCGATGAGACCTGGACTCCCAGACCTCTCCGACCTCTACCCACATCTGCAGCACAGCTGAGACCCGTGGGTGCGACGAGACATGTGGGACCGGCCATCTTGAAGAGTCTGCACTTCACTTCCAGCAGAACTTCTGAGGCGTCCTCAAGAAAGTGCTTTGGGGATTGAGAAGTCCCAGCCCCGAGCAGCTCCTGCACCAAAGACCAGCCCTTCAGCATCCACGAGATCTGCATGGGGCCCTTTTGCTTGATTGCTGCTCGACGCGTTGTCATGTCACTTGCCGGTTGGCTAGTGACCTCCTAGACGATGACCCAAGAAATCTACACTGCTGGTCCGGTTGCTCCAGACTGGCCCTTGCTCCCTCCCAAAAGAGGAGCACCCTGGACCCTCCTGGTCCACTCCAGAAGCCGTTTCCACTCACCGCGTGGGTTGCCTTTGCCAAGGCCTGTTGACTCCAATTACGGATCCAACACCGCCGACAGCGAGAGCCTGCGTGGGACAGCTTGTGCCTCCATCCTGGTCGTCGAAGACACCTCCTGGTCCACGTGGCTGCAGAGACAAGCGTCCACTCTTCACCTGATCGCGATGACAGCATCTGGTTCCCTCCTGGTTCCACTCCGGTCACTGGCTAGTGACTTTGAACACTATCCCCTCTGCTTTCAGGTCCTCTTCTTCCTCGATCCACCCGTGGATCGCACCGGACATCTTCCTCCTGGTCGCCTGCAGCATCTTTCTCCAAGGCTCCATTGACTTTAATGCGGAAACCTGACACACTTTCACACCTATGCACCCGCAGCCCGTGGGTGAGGTAACAAGAGCATTTCGGTGCTCAAGGGTAGATTGACTCTCCTAGTGTCCAGGTATCCTGTTGTTTTAGTCGTAACTAGTAGGAACTGTCTTTTACTTACCTTTTCGTAATTTGTTCTGCCCATTGACTTTGTTCCGCATCCCGCATGTGAGTTCACACTCGGCACACGCGTCCCGTGGGCCTCCTGATACTTACCTAAGGTTAGGGTAGGGTAGTCCCAGCGAACCTACAGCCTCTGGGCATCTTCATTTTCTAAATCGTTCTACTTAACCCATTTACTTAGTATATGGTTTGCCATGCCCCTAGGGCACCATTGTAATTTTGTGCAACTTATCGTATTTTTCCTAAGAGATTGTCATGTGCTTAGCCCTCTGATTTCATAAAGAGTTCAGAGGTGTTTGTTATTAATAAATATACTGTTTATTTTTATAACAACCTGTGTGGTGTCCTTTCATCTGGTATTCAAGGGGTTATATGTGATAAAACAGCTGGCTTCACATGCCAAAAGAGTTTAGCCTAAGACTGCTTTGTCCATGCTACCATTAGGATAGCTGGTCTATAAGGTTGACTTACAACCAATCACCATAAGGGTTGTTTGGACTGATACAAGGTGATCACTAGAACTAGTGAGCATCATATATCAGGTCAACTTCTCACATTGGTGTGCAGCGGTTGGGATTTGAGCTTGCTGTTGTTTTTACCAAATATAATCTTGAAATATCATTTGAAAGATCACATAAGGTACCATAGGTACATATAACAAGCTTAGAAATACTCTGAGTTCTACTGAACCAGCTGTTGTAGTAGAAAGGGCCTAGCACACCCTGACTACAACTCTTAACATCATATATCAGGCCAACTTCTCACAATCACCTCTGCCAGGAGAGTGAGTGAGCTCCAGGCCCTTTCTTCTAAACCTCCTTTCCTTTCTGTCCATCCGGACAAAGTTGTGTTGCGGACGCGACCCTCTTTCCTGCCCAAGGTAGTCACAGCCTTCCACAACGGGCAGTCCATCACCTTGTCCACCTTCTTTCCGCCTCCGCATCCCTCAAAAGAGGAAGAGAGGCTCCACCGTCTGGACCCAAAACGTGGGCTCTCATTCTATCTGGATCACACATGCCAGTTCCGGGTGAATGACCAACTCTTTGTTGGTTACGTGGGCGCTAAGAAGGGTCGGGCGGTGCACAAAAGAACCATTACTTGGTGGGTCGTCTTGTGCATCAAGATTTTCTACTCTTTGTCGAGGAAGGAGCCTCCTGTTGGGCTGAGGGCCCATTCCACTCGGGCCACGGCGGCTACAACTGCCCTGGGTCGTGGAGTCCCCTTGCAGGACATCTGTCAGGCAGCTACATGGGCCTTGCTGCACACGTTCGCAAGACACTACTGCCTGGACAGCCAAGTCCGGAGAGATGGCTTTTACGGCCGTTCCGTTCTCCAGGACTTTCTGGTGTGATCATTGGTTCGCAGACCCACCACCGGGGTTGGTATTGCTGGGGTATCTATTCTAAGGTAATGTTAGAAATGGAATTTCCAGTTGGCTAAGGCTTGCGCCAAAGCCAGGTAGAAACCACCACTCTACTCAGGGCAAGGGAGTTACACGCCAAAGATAACCCCTGCTCACCCTCTAGGTAACGTGACACGAGCAGTAAGGCTTATCCCGGAGGCAATGTAGGTTAAGTATTTGCGCACGCACCCCCAGCAACAGCATCCCAGGCTCCCCACAAAAGGAACTCCACACAAGGTTATATATAAAAATAGCCTTTGTATTATACCAAACACATCCGATAAGAAACACACACTTTACAATGTGCCATAGGCACGGGCAGAATTTACAGGGGATTATGTACATAGGGCAGGGCCACATGGACTACTGTCAGGAATAAGTATTTTTTAGAAATAGCAAATAGCACATATAATAACTATAGCGCCAAATAACAACTGTAGACCACAACCAGTAACCACTGGTAAAAGGTAAGTACCACCTACGCAATCCTAACCACCTTAGGCATATATCACGCAGGGAACCATGAACACACTAGTATAACCCATACTAGATAAAACAAACTCCTAAGCATAAACATATGTCTAGATGTGTCAGAACAGGGTGCGCAAAACATTCTACACACAGTACATTTCCTAGCACCCTAAGAAGCACATAAATCACATTTAGCGCAGAAATCACATTTAGCACATAATTCACATCAAAGTCCAGGTTGCGCCAAAACCTAAACGTAGCAGCTGCCCCCTACTTGCTGGGCAGCTGAGGACAAGAACAGGCCTAAACGCTGCAGCTGGCACTAAGTGCTGCGCAGCTGGGGAAGGCCAAGGTAGGGATGAAGGAGTGCGACTCACTCCTGAGTCCAAGACATGTCCCTAGAAAGCAAAACCTAAACAGTGCAGCTGCCCACTACTTGCTGGGCAGCTGGGAACTCAAACCTGCGACAGGGGGCTCTCGCTAGCCCCTCAGGACAAAAGACTGCGCCAAATCATTGGAGCCCTTTAGGTTCTAGAACACAGATTGCGCAAAAGGTGAAGCCATCTAGGCTCTTAGAAGAATGCTGCACATTTCGGAGCCCACTAGGCTCTTAAAACAATACATGTGCCTTCTGGAGCACTCTGGCTCCTAAACTAAACTAATGCCTCACTGGTGGAGCCCTCTGGCTCTGTACAAAATGATGGGGCGACCCACTGCCATCCGGGGCCGCCCCCACTCTGGGCGAGACTCCCTCGGCGCTCTCTCTCCCCTCCCCACCCTCCGGGCAGCTCCACTCACCGGCTGCTTCTCCGGGGGCGGCGGGGGCATGCACCATACTTCACCCGGTCCCCCATCTCGGGACCAAGACTTTGGGAGGCGGAGCCCACGCGGCTCCGGGCTGACTCCTTGGCCGGGGCTCCCTCCAGCACCTGGGAGCCTCGCAACACTGGTGCAGTGTTTCTTTTGGCGGCCCCGGGGCTCTCCCGACCTCACGGGAGCCCCAGTCCGCGGGAGGCCATGACTTGACCAGCTTCTCTTCGTTTTTCCACCAGCGCGGGACTTTTAGCCAATCCCAGCGCGGTGGCAGGCGGGACTTCCTTCGGCAACCCAGAAGTCCCGCCTTCTGCTAGGCACAATGCTGCCTGACTTCCGGTTTCACCGCAGCGGCAATCTCTTTTCCCGGGCAGCAACGAGGGGTAGGCTCCCTCGGTGGGCAAAAAAAACCATAGAATGGGGGGGGGGGGCACCCGCTAAGGAGCACATAAACAGGGTGGGCACCCGTAAATAAGAATTAGCAAATAAACTGGCAGAATGCAGGGTGGGCACCTGCGAGGGGCACAAAAGGGCAGAAGCGATTCCCTCGGGGAAAATGCCAGCGCTCTGCCCAGGAATAGAAATAAAGCGCTCACGAGGCGCTGGGGACACAGAAACCTCCAAAGGCCCCAGAAAGGAGGATCCCCCTAAAACAAAAAGGGGTCCCAGCAGTCCTGGGCATCAGGAGGGGAAGGCAGGGCCCAGGGGCCAGCACACAGGGCAGGAGACAGCCCCCATCGCGGTCCCTCCTGGGCCCCACCAGCAGCAGCCTCCTCCTATTAGGACCCAAGCAGGAACTCCAGGCATCCAGGGGCTGGGCAGGGCCCAGGGAGGCAAGCTTTCCACTGGGCCCCAGCAGCAGCACGCCCCTGGTAGATTCAAGTCAGGAAAGAAGAACATTTTACAGGAGGTCACAGCCTCTTTTTATACACAAAATCCCTTTGTCTCTAGGGTTCAGGGTGGGGGAAAAACCAGTCGCAGCTGGTTTTGGAGCACTCTGATGTGCTCAGCCCCTTTCACTATTCACTGGCCAGGCTAGAGTCATCAGTCGCACCACAGGGGGCAGAGCCAGCATTGTGTGGGGAAAGCCCAGCCCTATTCAGGTCCCAGGGGCACTCCTCCCTCACATCAATCATGCAGATCTCTCCACTCACCACCAGGGCAGACAAATCCTGACTTCTGGAGCCAGGCTCACCAGCCAGCTCCAGCCAATCACAAGCCAGACAGCCAATTCACATAAATTACACAGACATGCCAACTTCTAGAAGTGACACTTCCACACTAGACACAATAACGCCGCACACATCATCGCACAGCATTTAATCACACGAGTCCGCACATACCAAACTCGCACCTGCACTCCCCACGCATCAGGAACTACCATGGACACATACATTCCCCATGCATTCCTATGGGAGGGCAGGCCAACCTCACCACACGCACGCACTTTACCCTGAGACACAGTGGTAAAGTGGGCAGAAGCCAAAAATCACTAACACCAGGTCACAATTAAAAGCAAAACGTTTAGGGGTGAACCTTCCAGAAGGGCCAAGTCCAACAGGTAAGGAATGTAATACTAACCGGCTTCTTTCAGAGGCACGTGTTACTTACCTTCGGTAACGATATATCTGTAAGAAACAGTAGTTAGTATTAGATTCCTTACCGCCCCACCCATCCTCCCCGTTCTGCAAACCGATATCTAGGGTTAAGGTCATCCCCTTTCAGGGCCCTAGTTTTATGGCACCAGTGTTGGTTTTTATCATGGCTCTGCGTTTTCTGGTGCGGAAAAGCTGTGTATAAGAACTGACGTCAGCGCGCGAGGTCGGCGTCTAAGTACTCCGACGAAGTCATCCGGCGCCGATGACGGACGCGGAGCCGCAAACGACCCCTACCGACGCGCAGGGGTACTGATACGCAAAACTGTCCAGACCCAGTCTGAAGCCTGGGGATATTCTAAGGTAAGGAATCTAATGTAAGGAATCTAATACTAACTACTGTTTCTTACAGATATATTGTTACCGAAGGTAAGTAACTTGTGCATCGGGGGATCACTTGCAACTTCTGCAGGAGGAAGTTACGGCCCTCTTGGCCAAGAGGGCCATCGAGCGCGTTCCTGGGCCAGAAGTAGGACATGGTTGCTATTCCCACTACTTTCTGGTACCCAAGAAGGGCAAAGGGGGCCTATGCCCTATCTTGGATCTAAGGAGCTTCAACGGCTTCCTCCGGAAAGAGAAGTTCAAGATGCTGACTTTGGCTCAGGTCCTAGCTGCCCTGGACCCAGAAGACTGGATGGTTGCGTTGGACTTGCAGGACGTGTATTTCCACCCCCCCGTCCTGCCGGCCCAACGGCAAAGCCAGCGGTTAACGGTAGGCCGCGAGCACTTTCAGTTTACCGTGCTCCCCTTCGGCCTTACCAGTGCCACACGGGTGTTCACGAAAGTGATGGCGGTGGTTGCAGCTCATCTGCGCAAATTAGGGGTATCAGTCTTCTCCTATCTCGACCATTGGTTGTTGAAGGCGGGCTCGCCCCAAACAGTCGTCTCCCACCTTCAGACTATGGCCGACCTTCTGCACTCACTGGGGTTCTCCATCAATGTGCCGAAATCACACCTGTGTCCCTCTCAGAAGGTCATCTTCATCGGAGCGGTTCTAGACTCGGCGCAGTATCGGGTTTATCCTCCCGAACAGCGGGTTTGGGATATTCAGGCTCTGATTCCGGTCTTTCAGCATTTATTCCGAGTCTCGGTCAGGTTGACACGGTGGCTCCTGGGGCTGATGGCCTCCTGCATCCTTCTGGTGCATCACGCTCGATGGCGGATGAGGGCTCTGCAGCGGGACCTGAAGTTTGTGGGCACAGCATCAGGGCAATCTGTCCGACCACGTCCGGATCTCGGAGGGCTCTGCATGACAGTTGCAGTGGTTGCTCACTAACCGCGAATGGGTCAGCGGCAGATCTCACTCCCTACCCCAACCGGAGCACGTAGTGGTGACGGATGCCTCCGTCCTGGGATGGGGGGGCCACATGGGAGAGAGGGAGATCAGAGGCCTCTGGTCTCCGGCAGGGTCCCGGCTCCACATCAACCTTCTGGAGCTGCGGGCGATCCAGCTTGCACTGAAAACATTCCTTCCCTCTGTCCGGGGAAGTGTAGTGCAGGTGTTTACGGACAACACCACCGCCATGTGGTACTGCAACAAAAAGGGCGGGGTGGGGTCGTGGACCCTTTGTCAGGAGGCTCTGCGCCTCTGGACATGGCTGGAACACCAGGCCGTCACCCTTGTGGTTCAACACCTGGCAGGTTCCCTGAACGCCAGGGCAGACGAACTCAGCCGCTGGTGCATGATGGACCACAAATGGCATCTGAACTCGGACGTGGCGCAAGCCCTCTTTCGGCAGTGGGGAGAGCCTTGGTTAGATCTATTCGCCACCATTCTTCGTGAACTTTATTCTAACGCAACGGCTAGAGTAAGGTTTGGGCTCAATGGTGAACTCACGGCGTCGTTTGGAGTGGAGAGGGGGGTCAGGCAGGGTTGCATCCTGGCCCCCTTCCTTTTTACCCTCTATACGAATGGGTTGGAGGGGGCCATGTGGGAGGGAAGCAGGGACTTGCCCCGCATTGGACCACGCCCAATACCGGCACTCCTTTATGCCGACGACGCTGTGATCCTTGCCAGAACCCCTTTGGAGCTTCAGCGAAGTGTAGCAAGATATCAAAAATTTATGAAGGGTCCTTTGGTTGAGCATCTGTGGGTGATTTGACGTAGCCATTTTCACCAGATCTCGGGGTCCCCTCGGGGGCGCAGCTTCCAAAATGGCCGGCAAGCCCAAGGTTGAAAAGCGAAAGACCAAGACTGTTCACCGTGGGGGCTCCATACAATCTAATGTCATGGACCGATACACCCATCCTAAAGGATCCCCCGGTGGAACGGGCAAGCCTCCGGCGGACAAGGGAGATGACCCTATGGCAGACGAAGACCCGACTCTGCACGATATTATGGGCGCCATTGCGAGTATGCAGACCTCAATCGGTGTGCAGTATGAAACCCTGGCGCACAAACTGGATACAGTGGCTATCGATGTCAACTTCATCAGGGCGGATTAAGCTAAAACGAACGAAAAAGTTAAATCCCTGGACTTGAGGACTTCTAGCCTCACGACGGATGTCTCCGATCTACAAACGGAGGTCCGCGATCTACGGTCCTCTAATGACTCCTTCTCCCATCGTTTGGAGGATTTTGAAAGTCGTTCTAGGCGGAACAACGTCCGTATTGTGGGTGTCCCTGAGAATTCAGACAACTTATATGTCAACCTCTTCGTGGAGGACCTCATTGTCAATCATCTCGCACCCAAAGGCCTGAGTAAATTGTTTGCTGTGGAGCGGGCTCACAGAGTGCCGGGTGGTAAACCTAAGCTGGGTGCCACCCCGCGACCCATAATTGCCCGGATATTTCATTTCCGTGATCGGGACGCTATCCTGCAGGCATCGCGCTTGGGTGGCCCCACGAAATTTGAGAATACGACGGTGAGTTTCTACCCCGACTTCACTCAGTTGGTGCAGAAGCAGAGGATGGGGTTTCAGGGAGTGAAGAGACGATTGAGAGATAGGGGCATGAACTACGCAATGCTATTTCCAGCTCGGCTACGTGTGGAACATGGAGATCGGACGTTCTTCTTTGATCACCCTGAGGCTGCAAGTGACTGGCTCGACACACTGCCCAGGCAGCAGGAACACCCTGAACATTTCGGTGGAGCCGGGGGTGGACTGATGGAACAGGAATAGTAATGTGACTTGGTTCTCTGGACTACATATAGATCTTTCGGCATGATTTGCGGATCCTTTAACTTGCTTTAATTGAGGTGGTTCTCCAGGGGTGGTGGAGGGAGTGAGTCTCTTCCTCCTTTGGGGTTTCTTTCCGTACATTAGTTATTTGCTAGGGCGGCAGGCACACTGCAAGTTGGGGGGGCCTTTGAGTCTAACGCAGGGGTGCAGGGTGGGGGGTCTTGTTTCGAGGGTAGGTTGGAGGGAGGAGGGGGGAAGTTGTTATTGTTTGGTTCACTTCAAGGCACTATATTGATGGACTTTTGGACCTGGCTGTTGCGACTAATGTGGGGTGGAAGCTGTGACTACGTTCGGGATGGGGGGTAGGGGGCTAAAATTGCTGTGTTGGAATGTTAATGGGTTGGGGGACAGGATAAAACGTGGCGTGGTGTTACAACTCTTGAGACGTCTTTCCCCTGATGTTGTGCTGTTGCAAGAAACACATCTGATAGGCAATACATGCCAGGCCATGAATCGAAGGGGCTACCGTCTCCTGGCACACTCCGGCTTCACCACTGGCTCTAGGGGGGTGGGTATCTTGGTCAGAGTCTCCCTCCCCCTTGAGATCGATGCTGTTATTCTTGACGACAGGGGGCGATATGCCGCTATCACTGGACGATGGGAGGGGAAGGTCATCACTTTGCTCTCCGTTTATGTTCCACCTGGCCTTCAGACTACGACCTTTGCTGAGCTGGGGAGGGTGATACTGGGGCTCCCAGAAGGCATCCTTGTGGTGGGCGGCGATTTTAACTCTGTGGTCTCTGGAAATATCGATTGCTACCCACCTAGGGATCTTGGGAGGTCCCAGTCCTGGCTGGGTGGCTTCCTTGACACTCTGGGACTGATAGATTGCTGGAGGCTGCTACACCCTGGACAATTACAATACACCTTTCATTCTGGTGCACACGGCAGTCTCTAGAGACTTGACTATATCCTGATGCCCGCAACACAGGCCCCACTTGTTAAGGAGATCAGACATTTGGCTAGGGGTATTTCAGATCACTCCCCCTTATGGCTCGTATTGGAAACGGGACCGGGAACTGAGGGCCGGGTAGCCCCGATCAACCCTTGGTATCTCCGTGACCCTAAGATCAGCACTGAATTGATCAAATAACTCGACCATTATTTTGTGGAGAATGTGGGGTCTGTGTCATCGTCTGTCTCACTCTGGGAAGCCTATAAGACGGTCATCCGCGGCCACACCTTATTGGTAATTAATAACGCTAAGAAACGTAAGTGCGACGCAGTGGTCCGACTTGAAACTGAGATATCAGACATAGAAAGTGAGCTGGAATCTGATGTTACCCAGGACAGGTTGCACCTTCTCAGCCTCAAACAAACTGACTATAGAGCGTTGGTCACTGATGCCGCCAAGGTGATGAGTAGAGAGCAGCAAGGCCGTTTGTATGACGTGGGTGATAAGGCCGGAAAGTTGATAGCTTGGTTGGACAAGAAGGATAGGGCTAGTCGTGTGGTTCCTTTGATCGAGAGAGCGAATGGAGTGAGAGTGACTGACCCGGTTGAGATTGTGGAGTGTTTTTCTGAGTATTTCCAAACTGGACAGACCGGAACAGGATTCGCATCTGCTTCTGAGAGACATTGCTCTGCCCTGCTTGTCGGATCTGGATAGGGAACTGATGGACGCGACACTCTCTGTTGAGGAGGTCGTGACCGCAGTCCGCTCTGTGAGATCGGGAAAGGCGACGGGTCCGAATGGACTTCCCATCGAACTTTATAAGCTACGCCCAGATAAAATAGCACCACATCTTCGCTCAATGTTTTTAGAATCGCTAGATGCGGGTACCCTCCCATTCGATCAAAGACTTGCGTCTATCGTCGTGATTCACAAGAAAGAGAAGCCGTGGGATTGCTGCGTGTCGTACAGGCCCATCTCGCTCTTAAACGCCGAGCCTAAGATCCTCGCAAAAGTGCTTGCGCATCGTTTAATCACTGTTGTTTGCGACCTGATCCATCCGGATCAGTCCGTATTTATTTCGCACCGAAACACGGCACTGAACCTTCGGCGTCTACATGGCGCCCTTGCGAGAGTGCCTCGTTTCGTGAATCGGCCATTTTGGCTTCTTTGGACGCCACTATGGCGTTTGATACGCTGGAATGGCCATACCTCTGGGCTGCCCTCGCTAAGTTTGGTTTTGGCCCTGTTTTCATCAGTTGGGTGAAACTACTATATCAAGACCCCTTGGCTCAGGTGGTTGGTAATGGTCTTGTTTCTGGCACATTTTCTCTCGGAAGGGGTACTCGCCAGGGGTGCCCGTTGTCTCCGCTTCTTTTTGCCCTTGCTTTGGAACCCTTGGCGGCTTGGCTGAGGTGGGAGCCGTCAATGAAGGGTATACGCTGGACCCCTGATTTTGAGGACCGAGTATCGTTTTATGCTGACAACATCCTGCTATACCTCACGTCACCTCGGAAGTTGCTAGTAGTGCTATTCAATGTATTGACTGCCTTCGGTACAAATTCTGGCCTTGTGATCAATTGGTCCAAGTCCTGCGTGTACGTTCTCTCGGGAGACTCTCTCTTGCCGCGTGGATGCCCAATACAGGTGGTACACGCGGGTTTCAAATACTTGGGGGTGTTTATCACCTTAGATCCTGTGGTTCGCAATGAACGTAACCTGCTGCCCCCGCTTCAGCGCTTGTGGTCCGATGTTGAGGCACGGCGTAGACTTCCGTTGTCCCCGCTCGGACGAGCGGCTCTATTCAAGATGATGTCACTGCCCCGATTTTTATATGCCCTACAGAATACTTGCGATACCATCCCGGCCAGCTACTTTCGGGAGATTGAAAGCTTGCAGAGAAAATTGATATGGGGTGGGCGGTCCCGCATAGCCCTTGCCAAGTTAACACTTCCTTTGTATGACGGTGGAATCGCTCTCCTGGATATTAAGCGCTACTACTGGGCCTCCCAACTGGGGGCGATTAACCACGGCATGTACGATCCCGCGTCGAACCCCGCGTTCGAAATGGACCGATGGTTGCTGCCTGGTGGTGACTACAACAGGGCGCTTTATACGAAATCCGCAGTGAGGACGCTCACTGGCCCTACCAAGATAGCGGCGCAAGTATGGCATCGTGCAAATGATGCCATGGGATGGAAGAATAGACTCACACGCGCTACTCCTCTTTATGCTTCCGAAAGGCTGGGCTCCCTATGGAAGACGAAAGGCTTTGATAGGTGGGACGTGATTGGTATATGCAGGGTGAATGATGTATGGACTAAGGATAGGGTCAAAACCTTCGAGGAGTTGAGATTGGAGTATGACCTGAGTGACAGGGAGTTTTTTAGATATGCTCAGATCCGACACGCGCTGATGGCGGTTTTCCCTCCGGGTACTACTGTTCCGGAGGCGTCGTCGCTTGAAGACCGGGTGCTGGATGGGCACGTTCCCGACAGTACGATTTCGCTTATTTATAAAAAGTTGATAAACGATAGGGCCGACCTTCTACAGCGACTCAGGGAAGCTTGGACTGGCGATGGTTTGGAGTTAGATGACGAAGACTGGCGGCCGGCCATATCTTCGCCGAAAGAGATTGCAATTCCGGCCCACCTCCGGTTTGTACAGCTTAAGATTCTCCACAGGATCTATGTTACCGGTCCACGCTTGGTCAGTATGGGTTATGCTTCGGATGGACTGTGCAGGCGTGGTTGTGGCCTCCCGGGCTCCTTTCTTCACATACTCTGGGAGTGCCCGGTGGTTGTTCGTTTCTGGAATCGAGTGCATGCAGTAATGGAAGAGGTCACGGGTGTTGCGTTGTTGCCTGAAGCTAGACCATGCTTGTTGAATGTTTGGGAACCAAATGATTATGATTTGGCACAGACTCAGTGGGTGACCCTTGGCAATATGATCGCTAAGAGGGATATCGCCCAGTTGTGGGGCTCACAGAGGCCACCCACAGTTCTGGCATGGAAGGAGAATATGGACTGGTGCATGTTCAGGGAGAAGACGGTGTATGTGGCACGTGGCAGGCCTCGCAAGTGGGGTAAGATTTGGGGTCAATGGAACTCCTACCGGGGAGAAATATGTACACCTCCCTTCACACACTTGGTGGCGGATCCTCCCTCCCCTTGACCCGACATTCCTGCTATTATGTTGCTCGGACTGTCTCCGGACTTGCTGCATCCCTCAATCCTCCCATCCTGCAATGTCAATGATTGTATCATGATCTTATGCTTTCCTCCCCGCAGGACGCTTCGCCATTCGATTGATTGCACTGCCTTGATGATTTATTCTTGTTTATGTTGTTAAAAGTTTTAATAAAAAGAAATATTAAAAAAAAAAAAAATTATGAAGGGCCTGGATCTAAAATTAACATTAAAAAAACGTTTGCCGGGGGGCGTGGCCAACAGCATGGCCGGTTAGGACGCATTCCCTAGCAGCTCCGTAGAGCTGATCTTTATCCGACGATCATATCACCGAGAAGACTCCTGAATTCGCACCTGTGGGGCTACGGAGGCTCCAGACACTGTCCGGTGCTCGTTGCTGGAGCTCCCGAGTCGGCGAACGGCAAGAAAACGTCCGCCCGAATCCCGCCCCCGAGCTGAATGGTGAGCCTAGGATGGCGGCTAGCCGCTGAATCATAGCGGAAGCCCGGGACCTGGCACGCATCACACTGTGACCTGCGCGGGGGGCTCTGGCCTTACTGTCTGGGGGCGTAGAATGGCCGGGCCCCAGGGAGACTGCGAAACGGCCGGGTACCCGGCCTGAGGACCGCGGCAGCGAGAGAGACTTGGACGGCAACCCGGGGGCACCGCGCGGCTTGTGAAAGGTAGGAGAGTGCGGCCGGCCCCGGACACTCACGGGCGGCGCTGAGAGGTGACGGGGGTGAGCGGCAGGGACCAGGCGGGAGCAAAAAGACCCCGGGTGACGGCGGATGCGGCTCAGATCCGGGAGACGCCCGACTTCAGGCCGGCAGACGGGTGACCTGGTAGAGCGCCCCGGGGGCACGATATGGCGCGACCTTCTAGGCGGCATTGAGGCTCCAGTGATAAGGCCCCAGAGGGAAGGTATGACACCCCCCTACGAGGCGGCCACCTTACAGTCACTATAGGAGAGGTCTATCGGAGGCGCCTGACCTGGATCTGGAGGTCTTCCCTGTGTGGCCGGACAGTACACCGCCAACGTGGAGCGCAGACTGCCCGGAGACTGAAGACAGGGCCTGCAGGCGCTGATCGGCGGAGCCACGGAAGAGGCGGTAAGTGCTGCAAAACCAGACCCTCATACCGCGGACGACGTCTTGGGAGGCCCCGGACGATCGGAGGCGGGACGGGTCGCAACAGGGGCCGCATTGCCAACAGGGGGCAGAGGACGCAGATCTCTATCTCCGGGGAGCCCCGGTGGTCCGTGCTGGGTGGACGGCACACAGGGGAAGTGAAAGTTGGACAGTGACCCTGAGGCCTACGATAAGTGGGCCGCCAACTACATGAGCAAGGAGGAGACTGTCCCCTGCTTCGAAGAAGACCCGCGGGGAGACATTGTGGGACAGGCCGAAACATCAGACTGACGACCATCGCCGCAGGATCCACCGTGGGTCTGCGGACATAGCACTGGTCACGCAACTGGATATACGTGAGGGCCGACTCTGCAGGTGGGAGCCCGGAGAGGCTCTCGAGATGGGGAAAAAAGACCCGTCCCCCAAACCGCCGCGCCAAGAAACGATGGACCGCTATGCCGCGTCCCCCACCCGCACGGAGTCGGCCCCCCCCGGGACCCGCGCTCCGACACGGAACGTCTACTGGGTGCCATACAAGCATCGAGAGAAGATATACAGGCGTCCCGCGCAGCACTGGAAGTCAAAATCGGGGAAGTGGGATCAGAAGTCACGTTGCTACGTCAAGACTTTCGTAATCTGACCGAAAGGGTGACCACGGTGGAAAACAGAGTGAGTGAGACTGAGGACTCCCTCTCCACCCTCAAAAGAGACATGACAGACCTGCAAGCCTCCCACCATCAACTGCAATGGAAGGTGGATGATGCTGAGAATAGGGCCCGGCGGAACAATCTACGCTTCGTGGGCTTTAGGGAAGGAATCAAAAAGGACGACATGGTGGCGTTTCTATACTCATGGATAAAAACAACCATCCCGACGGCACGATTTTCAACCTGTTTCCTGATTGAAAGAGCCCACCGCGCACTGCTGGCGAAACCACCGGAGGGGGCAAGATTGCGTCCAGTTATTGCAAGATTCTTGAACTTTGCTGACCGAAACTTGCTTCTAAGAGAGGCTAGAAGGCTAGGGGACATACGGCTCGAGAATACACATATAATGGTATTCCCGGACTACAGTCAAGAGGTACAAAAACAGAGGCGCTCGTTTGACCCTGTGAAGGCCAAGCTGCGAGAACTTCATCTTCAATATATGCTGCTCTTCCCGGCGAAACTCAAGGTACTCTACAAGGAAAAGGCACATTTTTTTACTCACCCGGACGATGCATGGCAGTGGTTAGAAGAACGCCCTGCGCCCCGGAGAGCAGAGAGTGAAACGCGTGAGGTGGTTACCTCGCCTCCTGCTGGCGGATCCCAGTGGGGCCAGCCCAAGACTCAAAGGCGGAGAGGCCTGAAACGTGGAAGAAACATACAGTCGACGCCTTACCCTCCTCGGGGAACGACGAGCAGGCAAAAAAAAGACTCGGTATCGATGGATAGAGCAGGTGTCGAGGGGTCCAGATTTCGCTGCTTAGAGAGGACGACGAGATCCGAGGGAGAAGAAGAACTGGAGGGCCAAACCTCTGGGGATGAAGCAACGGATGCTCCATCCCTACATCCCTTGGTAGTAGCAATCCACAAGATGGAGCAGGACAGTGCCCAGCGGCCTGGGAGCACACAGGGTGATACCCAGGACTCCCACTCCTGACCTGGGATAACAACGGTGACGAAGATTCCAGCTCATACTCGGACTGCACGCGAGTTACAAGCAACCTCCGTTTTTCACTGTTAAATTAGGGGGACAGTTGTGTTCTATGCTTCATTCCTAGGTTGTTGAAGAGCTTTATAGGGGGGGTAGTAGCGGGTGGGCGACAGACCTTCCTCCTCCAGGAAGTCCTAGGGGCAGATCGGGTAGCTGATGGAACTGAACAGGGAGGGCGGTGGGGTGGGGGGAAGTTGGGGACCTGATCTCGTTTATTGGGGGGGAGGGGGGATGGGGAAGGGAAGTTTGCTTTCTCATGTCATGTCGAGCATACACGCACACTTCACAGCACCACTCACCATTTCACCACGAGAAATAAGATGCCACCAGATGTTCTCTAGCATGCCAGGATGGGAGTTCACGCACATCACACGACGGGCACCAGCACTAGATGCTAGAGGTGCTCCACTTGCATTCCAACACTATGATTATGGGGGACCCTGACAGAAAAATGGTACATAGTGGGGGCATTAAGTTGCTGACCTGGAATGTCAATGGCCTAGGCTGTAAGATTAAACGAGGCTTGGTCAACAATTACATCAAAAGGTCCGGGCGGACGTGATACTCCTTCAGGAAACGCACCTGCAGGGCACTAAATGCACCTTCCTGGCAAGGGGTCAGTATAAAGTCCTAGCTCACGCGGGGTTTACATCGGGCTCCAGAGGGGTTGCGATACTAATTAAAAAACACCCACCCATGAGAGTGGCGCAGGTATGGACTGACCAACAGGGCACCTACGTGGGAGTGCGTGGGTTGTGGGGGAGGAGGGAATACACGTTCATCTCAGCTTACGCCCCACCCAAATTGCAGGCTGGTACACTGCAGGGAGTGTCGGACATCATCCTTAACACATCAGACACGATTCAAATCCTTGGGGGGGATTTTAACGATGTGATGAACCCCACGGTTGACAGGACAGGCGAACGGAATAGACCCCAGGCCATGATCCCACTAGCCAAATCTATGGCTGCACTAGGCCTCCTGGATATATGGAGATGGCTACATCCGGATGCTGAGACATTTTCCTTTTTTTCCGGGACGCACAAGGTCTACTCCTGTCTGGATTATATTTTCATGGCGCGCCAGGCATTACAAATGTTGGATACGGCAGAATACGGTGCCAGGGGTGTGTCTGACCACTCGCCGTTGTTGCTAGAGGTAGGTAGGAAGAGGAGGGAAGGACCCAAAGTCCTTAGACTCTCAGGCTGGGATCTACAAAACCCGGAAATCCTGAAGGGACTACGAGCTGACGTTAGGGTATACCTGGTAGACAACGTGGATTCAGTGGACTCTAAGGTAGTTCCCTGGGAAGCGCTTAAAGTGGTACTCCGACATAGGGCACACTGTAGACTTGCGGAAGCTAGGAAAAAGGGCCAGGCGGAGATCCAGGCCTTGGAGACACAGATATTACGGCAGGAACATGAACACCTTCGTACCAAAGACCCAGGGACGCAAAGGCGCATCGCTGATATGCAAGCCCAGTATAGACAATTAGTGACGGGGGAGGCGAGGACACAGGTGCTGGCTACTCTACACCGCATCTATGACGTAGGTGACAAATCTGGAAAGCTCTTGGCATGGCTTACCAGGAAAGAGAGAGATGAGAGGTGGGTGGAAAGAGTCAGGGTTGGTCATGATGATTGGGCCTGTACGGACGACAGGATAGCTGACACATTTACCGACTGCTATGAGACTTTTTACAAGGCCCGGGACCTGGGATCCAAAGAGGAGGCGCTGCAATATTTGGCGACCATTACTCTCCCGAAACTCAAAGAGGCTGACCGAACGGATCTAGAGTCGGACGTCACCGAGGAAGAAGTTAGGGTGGCACTCACCAAACTCCGTGTGGGAAAGGCCCCAGGCCCAAATGGATTCCCCGCGGAGTTCTTCATGAAGATGGCAGATCTTTTGACTCGTCACCTACTAGGCCTCTTCCGGGAATCGGAGGAGGAGGGACAGTTCCCTCTGGACCTCAGACAGGCCATGATTGTTCCAATATACAAGTCAGGGAAGCCGGCGGAGGACTGCGCGTCCTACCGTCCAATCTCTTTACTGAATGTGGAAGCAAAGCTGTACGCAACAATACTGGCTCTCCGTTTGCGGCGGGTCATACCGGGCCTGATTCATATGGACCAGACAGGGTTCATGCCGGAAAGGGCAACTAGGTATAATCTACGAAGGGCACATAACTGGCACCGAGAGGTGGAAAGTAGAACGGAGCCCCATTGGTTCCTGTCCCTAGACGCAGAAAAGGCGTTCGATGCTGTCCACTGGCCCTTCCTGGAGGGAGTCCTAGAACACATGGGATTTGGACCCATGTACAGACGCAAAATTAGTCTACTTTATACTGGCCCTAGTGCGCGAGTTAGAGTTAACGGGGCAATGTCGAGGGCTTTGCCTATACAACGGGGAACCCGACAGGGTTGCCCCCTGTCACCCCTGCTGTTTGCCTTATCCATCGAGGTAATGGCCTGCGCGGTTAGACAAAATGAACGAATAACGGGGTTTCGGGTGGGACAAGCAGAGGTGCAGGAAGAGAAATTGTCCTTATATGCGGATGACGTACTGCTCTATGTAACACAACCCGAAATCACGATACCGGCGCTGTTTTATGAACTGGACCGCTACGGCACCAAGTCAGGGTACCTGATCAACTGGCACAAGTCGACCTTATATGACCTGCGAGGACGGAATGATTGGTCCCAGCTGCCGGAGAGACTACAGACGACTGGAGAGGGATTTCTGTATTTAGGAATTGGAAAGACACGTCATGGCCACACACACCTATCTACACTACCTATACGAGGGGAAGGGACAGCCCAGACTATTGCAGGCTACTAAAATCACACTGGGGGCATGGAAAAGGGCAACGAAAGCTACAGGGTGGGTCCACAGACCTACGAAGCAGACACCGTTATGGGATTGCTCCTGGTTGAAGGAACTCGGCAAGTTGAGAGGGTTTAAGGGTTGGGACGCAAAGGCATCTCTACTTTAGGTGATGTAGCCAAGGGCCGGACACTTAAGCCGTTTCCTTCACTACAGACGGAATTTGTGCTACTCCGCTCCCAGTTTTTTAAATACATACAACTGAGGAATGCATGGCGGGCAGAGGGGGCATTGCACGAGGCACTCCCCGAATACGCCCCGCTGGAGGGTCGATTGCTACAGGAAAGGATCCTCGCAAAGGCCGTATCCCTGACATATAAAACTATTATGAATAATAAGCCAAACGGACTGGAGGGCCTTCGGGCCACATGGCAACAAGACGTAGGGGAGATGGATGACGTAGATTGGGGTGTGGTACTGATGCACCCTAGAGAAGTGGCCATTAAATCCCGTCTTCCTCTCATACAGTTTAAGGTCCTGCACAGGGCATACTTTGATAGAGTGCGGCTCTTTAAAATGGGGAGAGTGCCCGACCCGAGCTGCTTACGCTGCGGACACGACAGCGGAGGCTTCTTGCACATATTATGAACATGCCCACACATTCAGACTTACTGGGGTGAGGTTGTCGTTGAACTTGGTAAGGTACTGGAGATCGACATTCCATCAGACCCGAAACTCATCCTCTTGGGAATGACCAACGATGTGGACCTAGCTCATCCGTTGCTGATATTACTAGTTTTAGCCCTGGTAGTGGCCAAAAGGGACATAGCTAGGAAATGGGGGGCACCAGATGTACCTCAAATAAGGGAATGGAGAAGGGGTATGGACATCTACATGGCGGCCGAAAGGGTCATGTACAAAGCGATAGGGTGCGCGAAGAAGTTCCGTAGAGTGTGGGGTAAGTGGAGACATTATCATGGACAGGGTTGCATGCCATGGAAGGGAATGTTGTCCGGGATAGATGGAATGTACCTAAAAGAGTTGGCGAATCACGATGGATGAGCATCTAAACTATGACATTGGGGTACTGGGCTTCGAAGGAATTGGGGGGTATGCGGGGTGGGGGGTGCGGGGTTATTGCTTGACAGTGACATGCTTGTTACGTGTTTTTTCCTTGCTGCAAAACAATAAAAATGTTTTTAAAAAAACAAAAAAAAACGTTGCGATGTATTCAGGTACGGGTTCCAAGAAAACAATGTATATTTTCATTGACAATACAAAGTTGGAAAGAACACCTACTTATCCATATTTGGGGATTTTAATAGATAATAAGGCCTCATGGAAGCAGGCGATTGAGGCTAGAAAATTACTGATTCTTAGGGCGACAACTGCCCTGATTGCTTTTGCACAAAGGTTGGGCAAAAGGTCAGCTTCTGAATTGATTAAAATATTTAAAGCCAAATGCATCAGCGTAGCCTTTTATGGAGCAGGGGTTTGGGGGCATGGGATGGTTGATGCTCTCCAGAAAATCGAGAATAGATTTTTGAGATACTTGTTAGCATTACCGAAGAGCTCCTCGTCCTATTGCTGCCACGTAGAACTGTAATATTATCAACAATGGTCCTGTCGGGTGTGAACAAGATTGCTTCCAATACTGTACGTATCTCAAAACGTATTAATGACCAAATAGTAGATTAAATCATTGCGTGCAAACCAAACAAGAGGAAGGGTCAGAACATATTTTTAATCATAGAATTAATCTTCATTCATGTTTTCTCTTTTAGCATTCAACTGACTCCTTAATATATGCAAAATTGATTATTTACAATTGATAATTTACAAATACGGCGCATCAATTCAAAACAGTGAAAATTGTGACATAAAGTGAGTTATTGTGACTAAGTGATAAAACAATTAGTGACCTATATACATGTGAGTGGGAGGTAATGAAAGGGGAGAAATTCGAAAGCCAATCTCTGATTTAATAATTCTCAAATCCAACACGCTATATTGGTAAGCTATTTTATGCTGGACTTGGCTGATCGGTCCTTATGATATATTGTCGACGTTTCGACCCTGTGGACGCCTTAGTAGAGGGTCTCGTGCGGGTCTTCTTCAGGACGGGGGAGGGTAATATTGCGCCTGTAGGTCAATTAGAATAGAACCATCAGGTTTGGATTTGCACATAGTTGATTTAAAAAGGTTAAAAACTTTGTTGAAAGGGTTAGAATCACAAATTACCAGATATTGTGGTGACAGCCTGGGTCCCCTCTGAGGTTGGACACCTTGGAGATATGTTAGTTGGGACCTCCTCTTCTATGTTGTTATATCTGTATGACACGATAAATTACAAGGGGTAAGTGAATTGAAATCTAATTAAAAGATTTTAGTTTGCCCTGAGTGATATTGTTAACTCACCCAGTGAGGACAGAATTCTGTCTCTATAGCGATTAAATCCTGGTTGACTTGGGCGTATCCTTGTTATATTGGAGCGTCTGTCTATTATTTCCGACGATCTGCAGGTTAAGAATGTGATTCAGGTCAGATAACTAATACTTTCAGTGTTTCTATTGTATTGAATCAATGTTGCCCATATAATTGCTGGTTCCCCTGATCCAATATAGGTTCCGTGTATGGAAATTTAATTAAAAATTAAGTAGTGGTCTACATTCGAAAATCCCCTTCGTAAGCATACGAGGACCTTCTTTACACACTTCGATTTGCATACGCTACTTCGCAGTAGCGTAATGCCTAGCGAGGCAGGTTACCAAGCAACAACTACGAACACAATGTCGTCATCACGGCTTACGTGTTACGTATGGTTGCCTAGCAACGAGGCAACGTCCTCGAGACTAATGCGGAAGCAAGTGTCCTAGCTGCTACCGCAGTCAGAGTCAGAATACGAGTGAGAAGGCGGAACGGATGGCGGCCGTTCTCCCTATTCCACAAACAAACGTGATAACCACGGTGAGTACTGCCAGTATAGCGAGAAAACTTGCCCAGAACTGTGGTATACGAATGCGCTATCATTCGCATTAATACGCCTCATTTAAAATCCCCAGATGGCGGCAAATGATTAACGAGGGATTGACTCTCCGCAAAGATAAGGCAGAGAACTGTGGAGACTACATAACGGTGAGCCTAGCGATTCATACACGCTAATAGCCCTAATTTATCTGTGAACTGAAAGTATTAGTTATCTGACCTGAATCACATTCTTAACCTGCAGATCGTCGGAAATAATAGACAGACGCTCCAATATAACAAGGATACGCCCAAGTCAACCAGGATTTAATCGCTATAGAGACAGAATTCTGTCCTCACTGGGTGAGTTAACAATATCACTCAGGGCAAACTAAAATCTTTTAATTAGATTTCAATTCACTTACCCCTTGTAATTTATCGTGTCATACAGATATAACAACATAGAAGAGGAGGTCCCAACTAACATATCTCCAAGGTGTCCAACCTCAGAGGGGACCCAGGCTGTCACCACAATATCTGGTAATTTGTGATTCTAACCCCTTCAACAAAGTTTTTAACCTTTTTAAATCAACTATGTGCAAATCCATTACGCGAATTCTGTCCTCACTGGGTGAGTTAACAATATCACTCAGGGCAAACTAAAATCTTTTAATTAGATTTCAATTCACTTACCCCTTGTAATTTATCGTGTCATACAGATATAACAACATAGAAGAGGAGGTCCCAACTAACATATCTCCAAGGTGTCCAACCTCAGAGGGGACCCAGGCTGTCACCACAATATCTGGTAATTTGTGATTCTAACCCCTTCAACAAAGTTTTTAACCTTTTTAAATCAACTATGTGCAAATCCAAACCTGATGGTTCTATTCTAATTGACCTACAGGCGCAATATTACCCTCCCCCGTCCTGAAGAAGACCCGCACGAGACCCTCTACTAAGGCGTCCACAGGGTCGAAACGTCGACAATATATCATAAGGACCGATCAGCCAAGTCCAGCATAAAATAGCTTACCAATATAGCGTGTTGGATTTGAGAATTATTAAATCAGAGATTGGCTTTCGAATTTCTCCCCTTTCATTACCTCCCACTCACATGTATATAGGTCACTAATTGTTTTATCACTTAGTCACAATAACTCACTTTATGTCACAATTTTCACTGTTTTGAATTGATGCGCCGTATTTGTAAATTATCAATTGTAAATAATCAATTTTGCATATATTAAGGAGTCAGTTGAATGCTAAAAGAGAAAACATGAATGAAGATTAATTCTATGATTAAAAATATGTTCTGACCCTTCCTCTTGTTTGGTTTGCACGCAATGATTTAATCTACTATTTGGTCATTAATACGTTTTGAGATACGTACAGTATTGGAAGCAATCTTGTTCACACCCGACAGGACCATTGTTGATAATATTACTGCATTGCCCAGGTTCTGAGGGATACTGGGTTACCCCATAAGAATACTTACTTTATTGAGTGCAGGTTTTTACCTGCGAGGGTCTTGTTACTCTCATTTATTGTTGTTTTGTATTGTATTGTTTAAATGTTAATTGCATTGTCTCTTCCAAGTGTTGGCATACCGGAATATGTCTAACAACGAAGTTCTATCATATAGTGAAGAATATATAGCGAAGCTGATTCAGGAACAGGGTACATCTAGTTTCCTTTTAGGGAACGATAGATTACCAGCGGATGCTGGCCTTAATGAAAAGCTTGCAAAATTAGAACGATTAGAGAAGAAATTGATCAGATCACGACTCCATGGTCATGTTCTGACCAAATACCTGGAAGCAAATATTATTCCACAGGGACTACAGGTAAGAAATGAACCAGGAATATTCATAGATGTTCCGAAGTTCAGAGAAGGGTTCAGTCACGTGGCGAACAATTGCTCCAGGCACTGGATGGTGCTTGGAGTAGAGACGGCCATTGAGTATGTAAAAAAACTTATACAGGAAATTGCAGATCTCAAGACCGAAATTCTAGGTGACTCTGCGCTTACGAACGCTAAAGAAGCGTTAGAACGCGCCGAAAAATCCCTGGCTGAGTTCAACACCATTACACTGGGTAGAAAGCTTGATAAGCTAGCAAAGGACGTAAAAAATTACGATAAAAAGGTTACATATCCATATCTCGCCGACAACTACTACCAGCAGGATAGCCAAGGTTTTTTCACTAACAAGGGAAGGCAGGGATCGCGCAGGTTTTATACTTTCTCAAACTCATCGGCAGGGAGTGGATCTGATACAGAAAGCAATCAGCCATCGACAAGTATTTCAGAGTATCAAGCACAGAGCCCTTTTTTAGGGGAAGGCCCCACCAGAGGGAACAGAGGCGGGGGGAGACATCAGAACTGGGATCGCCCCAGGAGATGGGGGCGGGGAAGATCAACACAGGGTACATCCCGGGTCAGATTCTTCCAACCGGACTCCCATGGGGAGATATCGACAAGGAGACAGACTTATCGATGGTAATGTCCCATGTGAATATTGCAACTATCACACTTGAGGATGCCAACCCTCCGAGTATAGAGAGAGGCAGTGCAGATGGGAACAACAATCCCTCACACATCATGGCAACAACATCAAACGCCAACCCTCCGAGTATAGAGAGAGGCAGTGCAGATGGGAACAACAATCCCTCACATATCATGGCAACAACATCAAACGCACCTCCAGAGATAGGACCAACAATGTCTATAACCCAACAAGTTGAACCTGACGAACCCGCCCAGCCTCCTATTCAGAGTCAACTCACTGATGGAAATCATATCGGAATAGAGGGATCGAATTTGATTCAAACCAGAGCTACAGTTGATAATCTGGATCCGGTAATTAACCTATCAAATTACAGCCTGACGGATGTAGAGAATAACATCCTATCCAGAGGACTCTCATTCGTACCAACAACCATCCCGGATACCTTCCAAATCAGACTAGAATTGCAGAGATTTTTTAGAAAGATCAGATTAAAATACTTCTTTTCAAAAAATACCCCCACACCAGCATGTTCGGCGACAGCTTTCAGACCGGCTTCCACGTTTACGCCGGCCTCATTTCTGATGAGTGAAAGGATATTGGCTTTTGAAAAAATAGTACTGGAAGAAATTATGAAGACATTGGGAGAAAGGAAGTATATAAAGTACAATACGAGCAGGGAAGAGAAGAAGGCACTCCATGAACTAGCAAATAATGATGCAATAGTGATAAAGGCGGCCGACAAGGGGGGAGCAATTGTTGTGCAAAATACACAAGACTACATCGGTGAGATTGAGCAACAACTCCAGATGCAAGACAGCTACATCAAGATAAGAGGGGATCCCACCTCGGAAATAAGGACACTCATTGAAACTGTAACCAAAAACGGAATGGAAGATGGCTTTTTGAGTCAACATGAACATGACTTTCTTAACCAGCGGGAACCCAGGACTCCGACCATATACGCGCTACCCAAAGTGCATAAGAGACTTGAAAAACCACCAGGTAGGCCCATAGTATCGGGCTGCGGCTCAATCTTAGAGCCTCTGAATAAGTTCATTGACTACTTCTTACAGCCCTGGGTTGCACGTACAAAATCATACGTACGAGACAGCATGCACATCATCCAACTTCTCGAAAACCAACCGTTTGATGATAAAAAACAGTTATTGGTGACACTAGATGTTTCATCTCTGTACACGTCAATCCCTCAAACTACTGCATTGGAAGTAATCAAAACTACGCTTGACAAGAGGGAACGACCTCATTGGATACCAACTGACTTTCTGATTAGCATCTTGGAAATAGCAATGAGGAAAAACTTTTTTGTGTTTAGAAACCAGTACTACTTTCAATGCAAAGGAGTCGCTATGGGCGCTACATATGCCCCCAGCTTAGCGAATATTTTCATGGACCATTACGAAGAGGAACATCTATATGACCTGAATAATCCATACTTGACCAAAATTGATGTATGGAAACGGTACATCGATGATGTGCTGATGATCTGGTCCGGAGATGGAGTTGAATTAAAAGAATTCCACACATGGTTGAACAGTAAGAGCAATGATATTCAGTTCACAATGACATATAGCTCAGTCTCCATCGACTTCCTGGACCTCACATTTAAGTCTGAAGAAGGTCTGTTATACACAGATCTATTCCGTAAACCTATGGAAAGAAATACGCTGCTAATGTATGGATCCCATCACCCGAGGAACCTGAGGGACAATTTGCCCTATGGGCAATACTTGAGGATAAGAAGGAATTGCCAGAAGAGAAACGACTACTTCAGGGCGGCTGATGATTTATCAATGCGCTTAAAGAAACGTGGATATCCAGCGGGCTTGCTCAAACGAGCTAAGAAACGTGCATGGTATCAACCACGGGAACAACTGCTTGAACCGAGGGAGAAAACGGATGAGACAAGGAACATAGTGTGTGTAACCACATACAACACGAGGAGTGCGGCTATTAAAAAAACCATAAAAAGATACTGGAACCTCGTGGCGGCGGAGCTACAGACGGAAGAACAACCACTATTTGCCTTCAAAAGAGGACGTAATATCAAAGACACAGTGATTAGAGCATTCCTAGACCCTCCTAAACAGCCAGACCTAAGGAGCATGTTGAACCTGCCACCAGTGGTGGGCCACCACAAGTGTGGTAGTTGCAAAGCCTGTGATTCTTGTCAAGAAGGATCAAGCTTCACACATAACTCAAAGACATACAAACTGCCCCAGTTCACGAATTGCAACAGCACCCAAGTGATCTATTCTATCACTTGTCCGTGTGGATTGGTGTATGTGGGGCAAACGACGCAAAAAGTTAAAACAAGAATACTGCAACATATGAGTAGACTTAGATGCAGTACAATTGGAGCCCCCCTGGTAGAGCATTATAACACCAATAAACACAAACCAGAAGAATTGGGTTGGAGAGTCTTGGAGAGAGTAACCGTAGGTGCTAGGGGAGGCTCTCTAACAAAGACAATGAATTACAAAGAATGTAGATGGATACACTCCCTAAACAGTGTACAACAGGGCCTGAATGAGAGAGAGGAAACAGCCAGACAGATGGGGCAACTGTAGGAGATAAGACCTTTGGATATCATTATCCTTCCACTGTGTATTCCTTACATTGTATGTACATGGGTAATTGTTATGCATTTGATATATTACCATACATTTTATCATTTGAGGTAACCCATTGTTGCCCACTATATCTCTACAATTTTTACCTATGAGAAACCTCCTGAGATGCTTTTATGAGTAATGTCTGTACATTGTCTATGTGAATTTTTAACATTATTAATGCACAAGTGTTTCATGTTTCTATTGTATTGAATCAATGTTGCCCATATAATTGCTGGTTCCCCTGATCCAATATAGGTTCCGTGTATGGAAATTTAATTAAAAATTAAGTAGTGGTCTACATTCGAAAATCCCCTTCGTAAGCATACGAGGACCTTCTTTACACACTTCGATTTGCATACGCTACTTCGCAGTAGCGTAATGCCTAGCGAGGCAGGTTACCAAGCAACAACTACGAACACAATGTCGTCATCACGGCTTACGTGTTACGTATGGTTGCCTAGCAACGAGGCAACGTCCTCGAGACTAATGCGGATGCAAGTGTCCTAGCTGCTACCGCAGTCAGAGTCAGAATACGAGTGAGAAGGCGGAACGGATGGCGGCCGTTCTCCCTATTCCACAAACAAACGTGATAACCACGGTGAGTACTGCCAGTATAGCGAGAAAACTTGCCCAGAACTGTGGTATACGAATGCGCTATCATTCGCATTAATACGCCTCATTTAAAATCCCCAGATGGCGGCAAATGATTAACGAGGGATTGACTCTCCGCAAAGATAAGGCAGAGAACTGTGGAGACTACATAACGGTGAGCCTAGCGATTCATACACGCTAATAGCCCTAATTTATCTGTGAACTGAAAGTATTAGTTATCTGACCTGAATCACATTCTTAACCTGCAGATCGTCGGAAATAATAGACAGACGCTCCAATATAACAAGGATACGCCCAAGTCAACCAGGATTTAATCGCTATAGAGACAGAATTCTGTCCTCACTGGGTGAGTTAACAATATCACTCAGGGCAAACTAAAATCTTTTAATTAGATTTCAATTCACTTACCCCTTGTAATTTATCGTGTCATACAGATATAACAACATAGAAGAGGAGGTCCCAACTAACATATCTCCAAGGTGTCCAACCTCAGAGGGGACCCAGGCTGTCACCACAATATCTGGTAATTTGTGATTCTAACCCCTTCAACAAAGTTTTTAACCTTTTTAAATCAACTATGTGCAAATCCAAACCTGATGGTTCTATTCTAATTGACCTACAGGCGCAATATTACCCTCCCCCGTCCTGAAGAAGACCCGCACGAGACCCTCTACTAAGGCGTCCACAGGGTCGAAACGTCGACAATATATCATAAGGACCGATCAGCCAAGTCCAGCATAAAATAGCTTACCAATATAGCGTGTTGGATTTGAGAATTATTAAATCAGAGATTGGCTTTCGAATTTCTCCCCTTTCATTACCTCCCACTCACATGTATATAGGTCACTAATTGTTTTATCACTTAGTCACAATAACTCACTTTATGTCACAATTTTCACTGTTTTGAATTGATGCGCCGTATTTGTAAATTATCAATTGTAAATAATCAATTTTGCATATATTAAGGAGTCAGTTGAATGCTAAAAGAGAAAACATGAATGAAGATTAATTCTATGATTAAAAATATGTTCTGACCCTTCCTCTTGTTTGGTTTGCACGCAATGATTTAATCTACTATTTGGTCATTAATACGTTTTGAGATACGTACAGTATTGGAAGCAATCTTGTTCACACCCGACAGGACCATTGTTGATAATATTACTGCATTGCCCAGGTTCTGAGGGATACTGGGTTACCCCATAAGAATACTTACGCCACGTAGAACTGGGCATGGCATATATTTCGGACATCATCAAACTCCAACCGATTCTTTTGTGGCATCGGGTTTGGACTTCCGAAAAAAGCAAACTATCCCGAAACCTTCTCCGTGACTGTCTACTACTAGAAAATAGGCACAAAATCAGCTGGCTTGTTTATATAAACAACTTCTTTCGCGACTTGCGTCTGGAGAAATACTATCTATCTCCATTGACCATTTCTGAAATATCAAAAAGCTCCCTAAAAAAGATCTTTATGTCCCACCTGGTAAGTCTCAGATTAACCACACAGGTCGCAAAAAGCTCAGTGCAGCATATTTTAACTATTCAGACCTCATTTGGCATACAGCCGTACCTCACATTTAAGATGAGCAACTTTGAGAGACTGTTGTTGACTCGTTTTAGGCTCAATATTTTTCACAGAATGGTATCATTTCCTCACGTTAACGACTGGACTAAGAGTCTCTCGTGTGTCCTTGCGATGACGTTTCTTTCCAGTCTATGATACACATTGTCTTGTTTTGTAAATTTTATACTGAGCCTAGGAAAATATGGATAATTCCAATTCTAAAAAAGATGGGCTTACACACTTGTGGGCCTTTTTTTTTTAGCCCTTCAATTCTTGGAAGAGGAGTTATACACAAAAAAGATTGCCTGTTTTCTTAAATTTTGCATTAGGCATAGAGCAAATCTTAGTTAAACTCTATCTCGTCTTTTAAAATTGTTTTAATGAATTCATTCTAAATTTGGGAAAACATAACTGTGGTAATGATTTTTATTGGATTTTTATAGTATTATACACTGTTTTAGCACACTGTTTTTCTTATTATTTCGATGTCTTTTATCTATTTTGTTACATTTGTATTGATGAAGTTTTATGGTTTTCTGAATCTGAAACCGAATAAAGGACTTTGAACTATTCGCCACCGAAGAGAACGCGCAATGTCATCAGTTCTGCGCGTTGGAATTTCCAAGACTTTGTAACCCAAAGGAGTTAGGTCCTTATTGGACGTGGACAAGGTTGGACCATTTATAATTGCAAAAAACACACAAATGCCTAGACCACTCTTTTGTTAAAAAGAACAAAAACAATTAATGACGGTCAAGAATACTCTTTATTGAATTCTGACCTGGTAGTTATATTTTATACCTTTGACTTCTTTTTTTACTTTCAAAGTTTTTTTTACATATATATTCATTAGCAAAGATAGGACAAACTGTACATATATTTACAATACTATACAAACCAATTCATGAACCAAACATGTCACAATATATCTACACAAACTCAAAAAAACATCATCACAACAAAAAACACATTTAAATTGATGTGTACTTGATCTCAATAAATGAGAGACAAAATCAAAAGGAGGAAAAGAAAGGCAGGAAGGAAGGAGAGCATAAGGACTGGAGTCAAATTAATGATACTCTTTCATGATGTTAAAACTAACAAATAGTTCTTGTAAGTAAATTATTCCTTCAAATGTGCCTCCAAGTATGCCTGTGCCTCCAAGTATGCCGCCGCGTTTCGATTACAGGAAACCAGTTCCTGGAATCTCATCAGGGCCTTTTTAGGTCTCGCGTCAGCGAAAGACCTTATGTCGCCCGTTTTCGGGAATGTGGACAGGAGAGGGTGCACGAGCGCAGAGCTGCTCAGTTTTGACCTCGTGAGCGCGCACGGCGCCGTGCCCCTCTCCTGCCTCATTCCCTTGCGCAAACACTCTACACTCACGCATGCGCACATACACAGGCATAATACACAGGCATACACAGGCACACACACACTGCATACACACACGCAGATCCACGCGCACATACACACACACACTGCATACACACACGCACACCCACGCGCGCACACACACTGCATAAACACAGGCCCCCCCCCTTACCTCACCAGGCTCTTTTCTTGCGTGCTCCTTCTGCCTGGCTCCCAGTGGATGGACGGGTGCGATGTGGCCAGGGGCTCCAGTGCTGCTACGGTGGGCGGGGGCGACGCGGCAAGGAATGGCCAGGGACTCCAGTGCCGTCCATTACCTGTTGTACGCCATTAGCAGTCGGAGCCGGAGACGCGGCCAAGAACACTCTGCGCCTGCGCAGTGTTTTGGGCACTTTCCCGCACGAAACCCAGTTCTCCAAGCGTCGCTCGCATCAGTCGGACAAGAAAAACAAAAGGCGCGATCTAGTTTATTTTGCGTCCTGCCAGCCGAGCTGAAGGAGGGGCACGGACAGCCACAGTGACGCTGTAGCACCAGGGAGGAGGGGAGAGTGGCGAGCGCATGATGGTTTGGCCTGCCCCAGAGGGCCAGTCAAACCGTCAAGCACACTGAGTCTTTCTCCACCTAAATGTATTGTACAGCTGGTTATAGAAAACAACACAGGCGTCCACTCTGTCTAAACGCAGAACCGTGTCGCTCAGACCAAGCATTTGCAGCATGTGAGCAGCGCTGGGATTGGGAGCCTGCACAGTGTGCACCAGGTTCCTGACATGAGCGGGAGGAAGGTGACGAACGTCGGAGCAGGTAAGTGCAGTTTTATTTATTTTTTCTCTTTTTTTCCGGTTGCCCCCTCCCACGGCGCCACCACTTCACAGTACCAGTGACCACTCCTGCAGTGATCTGAGTGATGGATGCAGATTCTGAGCCCTCGGGGTGGCAGCACTTTTTAAAAGTTTAAGTTCGTACAGTAAGCCTGATCTTTCAATGGCATTAGTGCATGCACATACTCATGTGTGCCACAGGAAATGGAGCGAGGACAGGTGATGGCGCTGCCGGATTCCTCAGCTAGTCAACAACATGCGACGCTCAAATCATGCTGGAAGGGCTGCAAAGGTTCAGTTGATACTAATGAAATGAATTGGCCTGCAGCTCCGTCAGTCAGCACAGATGGGCCAGGGGATGCTTAAATTCATGTGGCTGCAGCCGGCTTGTTTATGTTTAGGGCACAGGTTGCAGATTTGTTTTTTTAAAATGCGTTGAGTATTACAATTACTTAGCTAGGCCCATAGCTACTAGTCACCTCTCCACAGCCTGGGCCCAGCTATTTTTACCAGAGGCACCAGCGCATAACTAGCACTGGATCAATAGGTTATTAAGCAACAGAGCCCCATGAAGCACGTCAAATTCCTTTGCTAGTAGCTACAAATTAAGCGTGACTAAGCATTTTAGTGCCGCGATGCGGACACCAGACTAAAATGCATTAGTTTCTTGCCTGATGTGTCGCACTTGGCAGGGCTGCTCTTCACACTGTACTTCCATCTCCTCGCATTGCACTGCCCTCCCGTGACCATCCAAGCTAGTATAGTCTTTTCACTCTCCCCTCAGCGCTTACATCTACTCCCACGCACTTCCATTCCACCGCTGCACCTCCTTGTTTATTTTTGGTTTTATACTCACCGGGACAATGACTTTCTGAAATATCTGAATGTTCAGCTGATGCGGCCTCTCCTAGGCTCTGATGCTTGCAGGCCTGTGGTGCACATATGTTGGGCAGACAAAACATAGCAAGCCCGGTTACGTCAGCAGACGTCTGCTGCCCTTCGACAAACACATTATTAGCCCAAAGGTAAATAACCATCTTACAACGCCTGTTTTGAAGGCCCTCGTCTGCTCTGGTGGAGAGGAGCAGTGGAGGGGAAGACACGAGGGAGTGTGGTTGCTGCCGAAAAGGCTCCACAAGGGCTCATCTATATTTTATGAGTAATTGTGTTAATTGCTTTATTTACCCAAGTTGCAGAGCGTGATACCTACATGAAGGCCTTTCAAAACATCACCGCCACGCTTTGCATGCAGGCGAGTTATTCGTTTGCCAGAGCGCCACTGTGGATGCTTTGCAGTTTTAAGCATATCCTCCTCTTCAGTGTTTCTTTTAATATTTTTTCTTTTTTTGTTGCAGTGTGTTTTACAGTCTTGTTTGAAATTTCTGTAAATGGCACCGTTTCTATGTTAGGTTTGAGTTGTAGTGATGCTTGCACCGTTCAGATCTGGCCTGTCATACTCTATACATACTCAGAGGCTTTTGTCCTGCCTTCTTCAGCCATCGACTTCATTGGCTTAGGAACCTTCATCCACAGGCTTGAGACATTCTCAATCACATCTGAAACAGTCCTAGGGGCTGAATCAAGACTCAGTTTCTATTGGTTGTATCTTTCTACCTTATTGGCATTTGTAAAGGACTATTTTGCATCTGAAAAAGTACCCTCTTTGATCAGGCATTTAATATTTCCCACCCAAGCACTGAATATACAAAGCAACCCCTATTTTAACTCTGCAGCAGATATTTTATTTATTTTTGGCGGCGTCTTACTGAGTGCCAGCATTAATCTTATTGAATTTGCAAGTGCTCGTTTTAATACTGCATTTGTGCTGCTTTCATGAGTTTTTTAAAATGGGGAGAGTGCAAGTTTCTCAGAGGCTGCCTTTGGAGGCCTGAAGTCAGGGTTAGTGCTACACTAAAGGAATTCAAGAAGTTGTTTAAGGTGACACCAGCAGGGGGCGCCAGAATGAGTCCACAAGTCTCCAGAATGGCTGTCATTCTTGGCGGTGAAGGAGTGTGGAAAAATCTCTCTTCGCCTTCTGCTTGGGTACCAAAAAAGCATGCACTAGTCTTGTCTCCTGCAGTATCCGGCAGGAGAAGATCGAGAGAGCGTGGACTAGGAGTTCATTTTAGGTGGACAATGGAGACTCCTGGACCTCTCCTCATGTAGTCTTCGTGAGGCCATGACCTTTTTAGGTCTCGCGCCTGCGATGCATATGGCGAATGGGTTACCGGTCCAGGCACATATTAGGAGTGCTATTGTTTTAATGAATGGCGAGTACCGAGTTAATACATTTTTTTGTTTATCGCGTGCCGCCTGGCTCCTGTTTGCCACGTTCATTGGTAACGCCTAAACGCCTCTCAATGCTTATTTTTTGGGGGCAGTTTTGTATAGTGTTCCCTCACCTTAATCAGCACATTAATCATGTACATCATATTGCTTAGCTCGATAGGCTGAAAAACAGGTACTTGTGTGCTTGTGTAGAGTCTGGACATTGTTGATATTTCATTTCCGCTAGGGGAAGGTTGTTGACAAACTTATTGGAATTGGAAATTGTTACTAGCCATAATATAAGTTTTCCTCAGCATCTATCATCTAGAAATTGTTATTTCAAATGTGACTTAATCCAGCACTGCTTTTGAAGTGCTAGTGCTGTCCCGTTTAAAGCACAATAACTGTGCTAAAAATTGCCAGGCGTTACATTAACGGACTTGTGCCATGGAAGTATAGCGAGCGAGCTTCTAACTGCTGCATTGCCAAGTTAAAGGTACAGGGCTGGCTTTAGGGGTGTGCCTGTACTGATTTTGGTGTGGGCGCTGTCTTTAATAAGCATTTGCAATGCAATAGCTCTTGCATTTACGCAAGTCTAAGCTATTGGCATTGTAAATAACAATGTCTTTTATGTTTATTTATGTTTTTAAAACGGAAACAAAAATAAAAGGCATTGTCATTTGCAATGTCAATAGCTCAAACTCGCGTAAATGCGAGACCTATTGCATTGCAAATGCTTGTTTCTTTTGTCTGTATGATGTAGACAACAAAACAATAAAGTTTTGTGTTTAAAAATCTCATTGTTCATCTCCATTCCAGTTACACAAATAGCCAATGCAATATCTCTGACTTAAGACTACATACCAGATTTTGGCAGTGGACTGTGAAAGATTGTCTTGTTGTACTCGGAAATTTTTCTTTCTTTGAACCCCAACGTTTTAGAAGTGTAAGGAGCGGGGGGCTGTTAAGAAAATGCGCAGTGTAAATTATTCGAACCTGGAGCCTATCTAGCCTCATGTAAAAGCCGTTATGTGGCCTACCTTTGTATTCGTTGTTGGCAGATTCCCTTCTGATTCTTCGCGTTATATGTGGAGTTTACTCAACACATGTACACTTTCAAACACTCCATGTCGTAAAACTACAGAGCTGCAAAACATTAAAAAACATTTCAATGCTGCTGTCCTGCCTCTCAAACAATTCTAACTTATTAGAGGGCTCCATAGGAGCAATCTGGCCCTTCCCTGATCATCTAGAGTGATTTAAACGGCATTTTTCTGCCACACATGATCGAGTACTGTAAGAAACAAAAAGGGAACATTGTGACCCCTTTGGATAGCGCGCTAGTCAAGCTGGTTATGCCAAAATTCTAGCAAAGCGCTTACCTGTTTCTCGAGTAACTCTGGATGTAACACACGTCCCGGTCGATCTCAACAAAGATGGCCGCTCGTTTTGTGGGCGTGCTTTATGTCATGCTCAGACTCGAGGATTGTAGTACTTGTAGTGAAATCTATTTTTTCAATGAAAATCCCTGATAACAGTGTGGGAAATGGATCAAAGGTGTGTGTGGCTGGAGAAATGTCGCAGGCTAGTCGTGTAGTTATTCATAAAGCCCAAGGACATGTTGTGTTTGCGCCTGCCGTGTAGGCCTACCACTTAAATTGCAGTGTGTAAATTGGAGGGAGTCCTGTGCATGGTGGCTAGTGCCTTAATCCGCGCAGCCCCATGGTCACCGTTATTCATTAAGGAAGAGGGCTCAAACCCAAAAATTGAAAGCTGAAGGTCAGTGGTTACTAACTACCAACTCGGTCCAAATGAAGACGAAATTTCATAGTCTTGCAACTTCAGATAGGTTATTCAACCCTGTCTGAGTGCTATTGAATTTAAGAATAAGGTACGCTTCCCTCTGCAAAAGGACTCTTTCCAAATCAAGACAGCGATTGGTTTGCTTGGCCGTGAACAGAATAGACCATTTGAAGTCATGTTCATCGTGGCCTTTCTCGACAAAGTGCTCTACCATGGGTGCGGTCATGACTTTCTTCTTGATGCGTGAGCGATGTTGGCTGATTCGCATATTTACCTGTTGGCTTGTTTTGCCAATGTAAATCATCATGCAAGGGCACTGTATCACATAGATTACATGCTTAGTTCTGCAATTTGAGAAATCCAGATGTTTCCATTGTATTCCTGAATGGCAAAATTCTTTCCCTTTCGATGGTATTGGGACATGCCACACAATTACCACATTTATGATGGCCCTCGATAGGTTTCATGTTCCACTGAGTTAGCAAGTCATTTTTGGGTTTTGGCACTGTGATATCAGCCCTGATTAATTGTTGCCCTATGCTCTGGGTTTTCTTGTAAGCAAATATTGGTTTCGGAAAGGGACAATCTAGATCTTTCAACAAGTGCCAATTCTTCAATACAGCCTGTCTCATTTTGTGTGTATCTGGACAAAAAGTTGTTACACACACTAATTTGTCAAGTGCTGCTTGCTTTTTTACTTGGAGGAGGCATTCACGGGGCGTAAAGCGTGCTCTTTTAAAAGAATGTTTAAGCAATTTTTTTGGGTAACCGCACTGTTTCATATCCATACAAAGATTTTGGGCATGGACATCAAACTGGCACAAATCTGAGCAATTCCTCCTTATTCGCAACAGTTGGCCATAAGGCAAATTTGCCTTAAGATTTCTAGGATGTGCACTTCTATGGTGTAAGATGGTGTTCCTATCTGTTGACTTTTTGTATAGAGATGTCTGTAATTGTCCCTGGAAACATGTCAGTTCCACATCCAGAAATGTCATTTTAGTGGTGCTGAAATCTATGGAAAATTGTATGTCTGTATGACGAGCATTTAACCACTCATGGAATGCCACTAGATCTGCCTGGCTCCCCTGCCACAGGAGCCAGACATCATCTATATAGCGGTACCACTGTGTGATGTTTTGTTTGTACGGATTGTTAGTTTCTACAAATTTGTCTTCATACTGTGCCATGAAGAGGACTGCCATCTCAGGGGCATAAGGACAACCCATGGCAGTCCCCTTCACTTGCATGAAAAACTCACCATTGAAGGTGAAATAATTATTTCTCAGTGCGATTTCAGCAAGCTTCAAAATAAAACAAGTGGGCACCCTGTGGGGTCTTTCTCTTTTGTCCAAATAGAGTTCCATCACCTCCAACGCTTCTTCATGCGGGATTTGCGTATAGAGGGATGTGACGTCCATCGTTACCATAATCTGTAGCTCGGGGTCAAAGTGAGTACCTTCCACTTTCAATAGGAAGTCAGTAGTGTCTCTAAGGTATGATTTTACCTCACTAAGAAATGGCCTTAGAAAAAAAATCAACATATTTTGCAATAGGTTCTAGACAAGAGTCACATCCCGAAACTATCGGGCGGCCTGGGGGATCTTTAAGATTTTTATGTATCTTCGGTAGAAGATATAGGACGGGAGTCCTAGGGAATTTTTTAACAAGGAAATCATATTCCTTGTTTCCCAAAAAGCCTTTCTCTTTGCCAAGTTCTAATATTTGGACAATCTGTCCTTGAATTTGTTTAACCGAATCTTCAGATAGTTTGCGGTACCAAGTAGTATTAGACACTTGTTTTGAACCTTCTGAAAGATACTTCTCGCAAGGCCAGATGACTACGGCCCCGCTCTTGTCTGCCTGCTTTATGACAATCGATGGATCCTCTTTCAAAGATTTTATACAAGCTCGTTGTTTTTGGCTCATGTTCTGATAGGTGTTACTTTTACCTCTCTCTAGTTTGTTGATGGATGATAACAATACCTGCTCAAAAGCCAATACTTGTTTGGGAATATTGTTGAAGGGAACAAAGGTAGATTTATTTCTGAGGCCTGTTGTTTCTGTATTCTCAATTGCTGGTACACTAGCAAAAAATGCGTTCAATCTCACTTTTCTACAAAGTTCGATAGCTTCGAGTTTAAGCTTTGTGAAGTCTGTTTTTTTACTGGGCACAAATTTAAGACACAGATTCAAAACTGACTCTTCTTCGGCAGATAAAACTCTTGTTGACAGATTAACAACAGTACTTGGACCACCTACGATTTGTAGAACCGGTTCCTCGTCCTCATTTCCCATGGTACCTTGTACCGCGGCTTGGGTTGTTGGCCTTGGTCTAAAAAAGTAACCCCTTTCTTTTTAATATTTCTATTGTCCGATCCAGATGAATCTGATGAGGACGTGTCAGAGAAGGTTGTAAATCTATTTCTAGACCGACCTTGGTAGTTCGTGAGTGCCCTACATGAATCAGGCTGAGTATAATAATCGTCTTTCAAGAACGGGTAGAAGCTTTGATGTCTTTTTTGTATTTTGCACTCTTGTCGTTGATTGTGTTGTCTCTAAAGACCTGGATGTCTTTTTCAATCTTCTCAAGGAGCGACTTGGCGTCGGTGACCACCTGGCTTCTTTCCGGCACAGTCTTTGAGCAGTTTCAATCGTATGGACCATAAGGTCACGACTGCATTTGGTGTTGATATAACTAAAGCCTTTTCTGTAGTCACTATCTTCAGTGAAAATCACAGGAACATTCTTCACCTGAAGACTCCAAGGGATTGTGCCTCCCTTTAGATGCTTCAGGAGAAAATGTCCATGTAACTCAAGGCCACGATGAACATGACTTCAAATGGTCTATTCTGTTCACGGCCAAGCAAAACAATCGCTGTCTTGATGTGGAAAGAGTCCTTTTACAAAGGGAAGCATACCTTATTCTTAAATTCAATAGCACTCAGACAGGGTTGAATAACCTATCTGAAGTTGCAAGACTATGAAATTTCGTCTTCATTTGGACCGAGTTGGTAGTTAGTAACCACTGACCTTCAGCTTTCAATTTTTGGGTTTGAGCCCTCTTCCTTAATGAATAACGGTGACCATGGGGCTGCGCGGATTAAGGCATTAGCCACCACGCACAGGACTCCTTCCAATTTACACACTGCAATTTAAGTGGTAGGCCTACACGGCAGGCGCAAACACAACATGTCCTTGGGCTTTGTGAATAACTACACGACTAGCCTGCAACATTTCTCCAGCCACACACACCTTTGATCCATTTCCCACACTGTTATCGGGGATTTTCATTGAAAAAAATAGATTTTACTACAAGTACCACAATCCTCGTGTCTGAGCATGACATAAAGCACACCCACAAAATGAGCGGCCATCTTTGTTGAGATCAACCGGGACGTGTGTTACATCCAGAGTTACTCAAGAAACAGGTAAGCGCTTTGCAAGAATTTTGGCACAACCAGCTTGACTAGCGCGCTACCCAAAGGGGTCACAATGTTCCCCTTTTGTTTCTTACAGTACTTGATCATGTGTGGCAGAAAAATGCCGTTTAAATCACTCTAGAGGATCAGGTAAGGGCCAGATTGCTCCTATGGAGCCCTCTAATAAGTTAGAATTGTTTGAGAGGCAGGACAGCAGCATTGAAACGTTTTTAAATGTTTTGCAGCTCTGTAGTTTTACGACATGGAGGGTTTGAATGTGTACATGTGTTGAGTAAACTCCACATATAACGCGAAGAATCAGAAGGGAATCTGCCAACAACGAATTCAAGGGTAGGCCACATAACGGCTTTTACATGAGGCTAGATAGGCTCCAGGTTTGAATAATTTACACTGCGCATTTTCTTAACAGCCCCCCGCTCCTTACACTTCTAAAACGTTGGGGTTCAAAGAAAGAAACATTTCCGAGTACAACAAGACAATCTTTCACAGTCCACCGCCAAATTCTGGTATGTAGTCTTAAGTCAGAGATATTGCATTGGCTATTTGTGTAACTGGAATGGAGATGAACAATGAGATTTTTAAACACAAAACTTTATTGTTTTGTTGTCTACATCATACAGACAAAAGAAAAAAGGCCCTGATGAGATTCCAGGAACTGGTTTCCTGTAATCGAAACGCGTCGGCATACTTGGAGGCACAGGCATACTTGGAGGCACATTTGAAGGAATAATTTACTTACAAGAACTATTTGTTAGCTTTAACATCATGAAAGAGTATCATTAATTTGACTCCAGTCCTTATGCTCTCCTTCCTTCCTGCCTTTCTTTTCCTCCTTTTGATTTTGTCTCTCATTTATTGAGATCAAGTATACATCAATTTAATGTGTTTTTTGTTGTGATGATGTTTTTTTGAGTTTGTGTAGATATATTGTGACTTGTTTGGTTTATGAATTGGTTTGTATAGTATTGTAAATATATGTACAGTTTGTCCTATCTTTGCTAATGAATATATATGTAAAAAAAACGTTGAAAGTAAAAAAAGAAGTCAAAGGTATAAAATATAACTACCAGGTCAGAATTCAATAAAGAGTATTCTTGACCGTCATTAATTGTTTTTGTTCTTTTTAAAAAAAGAGTGGTCTAGGCATTTGTGTGTTTTTTGGAATTTCCAAGAAGGCACTCTCTCGGAGGCGCTTTTCGTCGTGAGTGGAGCTGTGGTCTGTTGTACGCCTTTCCGCCTATACCACTTCTGCCCAGAGTGCTGAAGAAGATCAGGCGCGACCGGGCCCAAGTCATCCTTGTGGCGCCGGACTGGGCACAAAGATACTGGTATCCTGAGCTACCCAGCATGTCAGTCGATCCTCCGATTCGTCTGCCTCTTCAGGAGGACCTTCTGTCGCAGCAGCAGGGGACGGTCCTCCACCCGAACCTGTCCAGCCTCTCCCTCCATGCGTGGAGATTGAGCGGCGGCAGTTGAGGTCATTTGACTTGCCACCTGAAGTATGTGATGCGATTCTGGCAGCCAAGTGTCTCCCAACAAAATCAGTATACGCCTGCAGGTGGAACAAATTTGTGGCATGGTGAACAGCAAAGGCTGTGGATCCTCTCTCTGCCCCCCTTTCAGAGGTTCTCCTCTTCCTTCTTTCTCTTGCCCAGCAGGGCTCTGCTCTGGGCACTCTTAAGGGCTACCTCTCTGCCATTTCTGCCTTCTTGAGACTTCCTGATCAGCCTTCTTTTTACAAGTCCCCTATTGTTAATAGATTCTTGAAGGGCATCACGCACATGTTCCCTCCTGTTCCTTTCGTGATGCCTCAGTGGGACTTTAACCTTATTCTTACATTTCTGATGTGCGCTCCTTCTGAGCCACTTCACAATTGCCCTCTTCGTCTTCTTACTCTTAAGACTACATTCCTGGTAGCCATCAACTCTGCCAGGAGAGTGAGTGAGCTCCAGGCTCTTTCTTCTAAGCCTCCTTTCCTTTTTGTCCATCCGGACAAAGTTGTGTTAAAAACACATCCTTCTTTCCAGCCCAAGGTGGTTACAGCCTTTCACATCGGGCGGTCCATCACCTTGCCCACCTTCTTTCCGCATCCTTCCAAGGAGGAAGAGAGGCTCCACCGTCTGGACCCAAAACGTGCCTCTCCTTCTACCTTGATCGCACATGCCAGTTCCGGGTGGACAACCAACTCTTTGTTGGTTACGTGGGCTCAAAGAAGGGACGGGCGATGCACAAATGGACCATCTCTCCTTGGCTAAAAAGGAGCCCCCTGTTGGGCTGAGGGCCCATTCCACTCGGGCCACGGTGGCTACTACTGCCCTGGGTTGGGGAGTCCCCTTGCAGGACATCTGTCAGGCAGCTACGTGGGCCTCGCTGCACACTTTTGCTAGACACTACTGTCTGGACAGCCAAGTCCGGAGAGATGGCTTTTTTGGCCGTTCCGTTCTCCAGGACTTTCTGGTGTGATCTTGGTCTGCAGACCCACCACCGGAGTTGGTATTGCTGGGGTATCTATTCTAAGGTAAGGAATCTAACGCTAACCTGTTTCTTTCAGATGCACAAGTTACTTACCTTCGGTAACAATAGATCTGTAAGAAACAGTATTTTTTTTTTTTTTTTAAATCTCTTTATTAGCATCAGATTGGTCCGTGCAAGCATACAATCACATAGTAAACTGATTACAATGAAAACTTAAGTGGTCATTATACAAAATAAGTAAGTGGAGGACGAGACCAATAATATTATAAGCATTGCAAAACATTCTAGAACTCTTATTTTCCTTTTTCCAGATCGTAATGAAAATCGCACGCGTGGAAAGTCAATGCAAAGAGAGATAACCTTTTTCAAACATAACGAAAATGAATAAGCCTTCGTGACAGAGAGAGCGACAAGCAACACATCAATTACAAGCAAGGTGGTAGCAGCACTGGCATAGGCAGACGAGGGTTGATGGAACGACAAATGAAAAGACTAGGGTAATGCAATATTTTCAATCGGGGCAATGTAGGCAAGGTAACAGAGGAGAAAAACATCCCGTTCCCAACCAGCATACATCCTGGAATCAGCAGCTCACGTCTACCCCTTTCCAATAGTGTGTTCACGCTAAGCCCTTCAGAACGCAATAGGCAGCGCTCGACTGTCCTACTAGAAATATCTAGCCCACCCCTTCTGGGACAATAGAGCTAGCAGCTTCGGAGTGTGTAGCCCGCGTTATCTTGCTAACATACTGTCGATATGGGCCCCATATGTCGACTGGGCGCGAAGCTGTTGGGACCTGCGTGGAGTATTCCACACTATTGGTATTGCATTGGGCAAGGCTGCGCAACCATGTCTTGGAATCGGGAATTCGTCTGGATCCCCAGAGTAAAGCAATTTCCCGTTTTGCGAGCAAGAAACCTATGGCAGCAAGTTTCCGCGTGGCACGGGGAAACTCAGCGACATACCCAAGCAGCGCAATCTCTGGTCTGGGCTGCAGCTTGCACTCTAAAATGTCGCCCAAGATGCGGTGTACCTGTAGCCAGTAGTTGTGTAGTTTTGGACAAGTCCATGTGAGATGTGCAAAATCAGCATGTGGGGCTTTGCATTTAGGGCAGTAATGAGGTCTGGCTGGGTCGATTTTGTGGGCCAGCGCCGGCGTGAAGTATAGGCGCCTCAAAAATTTAAAATGTATTAGCTTATGCCTACTGTTGACGGATACATCCTTAGTGGCGCGGCAACAGGCAGTCCATTGGACGTCCGTGATAGTACCACCCGATCAGTTTCCCATGCCGCACGGACCCTCGCGTCCGAAGCAGGAAGGGCCGCTACACAGAGTCCGTACAACCTGGAAACCATATGCGCTCCCGTTTGTGACTGGAGTAGGAAAGTTAGTGCAGCCATGTCATCTGGCGGTAGTGGGAACGAGGAAAACTGTGCTCTAAGCATGGATCGCACTCTGGTCAGGACAAATGAATCCATAAACGTCCGGTCCGTGAATCGCGGATCCTCGGACACCGAAAAAACATGTCCGTCTGGGAATAGGTCTCCTATTGTGGTGAGCTGGTATTTGGACAACGTTTTGCGGACCACTGTCTCCGCGGTGATGGGGAGCCAGTGTGGGTTCGGTAGTGGAAGAGCCGGAGAGTACAACACGTCCAACTGGAGCAGTCTACGTAATTGCATCCAAGCTCACGATGTAGTGGACACAGTTTGTATGTCTAGCGGGTCTCGGGGTAAACCTTTGGGCAATATCGAATTGAGGGCAAGCGGTAGTACCAAGTCTGCTTCAGGCCTCAGATATGGGATCCGAGCGTCCGGATGGAACCAAGGATGTGCATAGGCGCATTGCGCGACTAGGTAGTAAAGATAAAAGTCCGGCACTCCAAAGCCACCTCTTTCATAAGGCAGTGTCAGGATTCGCCACGAGACTCGCGGGTTCTTGTCCCCCCACACCAACTGCAGCAACAGAGAGCGTAGTTGGGTGAAGAAGATTTTAGTGAGTGGGATCGGTATGTTATTAAATAAATATAGAAAACGGGGAAGTACAATCATTTTGATTATGGCGATACGGCCAGCCATCGAGAGAGGGAGGTGAATCCAACGCGCTATATTATCCTCCAGAAAGTCCAACGCCTGGCCGTAATTTAGACGAATCATGGATACCGTGTCCAGATGAATGTGGATACCCAGATATTTCACCGAGTCAGCATTCCACTCAAGCGGGAACGGACATTCCCAGCGGTCTGTGGATGGGGTGAGTGGAAAGATGTTGGATTTGTGCCAATTAATACGAAGGCCGGAGTACTCCCCAAAGCGTGTCACCTCCAGCAGCAAGGGCGTCAGATTTGTCTCCGGAGACCTGACATATAGAATGGTATCATCTGCGTAGAGGGAGATGAGTAACGGACCCGTCCGAAACTGGAGCCCGCGGTGTAGGTGGCGCTCCTGAAAGTGTCGTACCAAAGGGTCCATGGCCAGAATATATAGTAGGGGGGACAGGGGGCATCCCTGTCTGGTTCCCCGGGAAAGAGGGAAGCTATCAGAGAGCGTGCCATTAAGGCGCAGCCGTGCCCTAGGGGCGGTATAAAGCAGCTCGACCGTGGAGACAAACAGTGATGGCATGCCCATCCGGTTCATGACTGACAGAAAAAACGGCCACTCCAGGGAGTCAAATGCCTTCTCAGCATCCAAGAACACCGCAGCCGCCGGTGTACGTGGGTCTATCCTGTGGAGCACAGAAAACAACGTCCGTAGGTTAAAGGAGGTGGACCTATGGGAGACGAATCCGGACTGGGCCGGCGAAATGATAAATTCCATAAGTAAAGACAGTCGAGTTGCGAGGACTTTTGCCAAAATCTTGTAGTCAAGGTTGAGTAGGGCAAGGGGTCTGTACGATCCACATCTCGTGGGGTCCCGACCCGGTTTAGGAAGTAAAATGATGACTGCTTCTCGCAGCGTGGGTGGCAAAACCCCCGTTTCAAGCGCCTCCGCATACACCTCAATCAGGCGCGGTACCATTTCCTCTTTGTATTCTTTATAAAAGTCGGCCGAAAAGCCATCTAGACCCGGCGCCGAGGAGCCCTTCAATGCATCTATGGCTTCCACAACGCAGTCTGGATCGATAGGCATCGCCAGAAAATCCTGCATCTACTTTTCCAGGAATACCATAGAGATCTCGTTGATATAGGGGCCTGGGTCGCGACAGTCTTCCGTCAGAGTGGAGGTGTACAATTTTTTGTAGTAGGATAGGAAGGCATCGCAAATGGCAGGGGTGGTCCGATGACGAACGCCCAGTTCATCCACCATGTCAGAGATGTATGAAGCCTGGCGGGGAGGACGGAGCAATTGAGCCAAGAGCTTGCCAGGCCTGTCACCCTCTCCGTATTGTCTAGCTGAGTGTTGTGCGCAGAGATATGTCAGTTCCCTGTCTGCAGTGTCTCTGAACTCTTGCAGCAGCTCTAGCCTTTTCGCCTCTACCCTACCGTCTGCGTCTGTGAGCGCGCCCATGTCCAGTGTGGCAATTTCAGTCTCGATACGTGTCAGGGAGGCACGGATCTCGCGCAAAGCCCCTACGTGTTTATTGATGCAAACCCCTCTAATAGTGGCCTTGAATCCCTCCCACAATGTAGCCCAAGTGTCCACTGTGCCCTCGTTGAGCTCAAAATACTCCTCCATTGCCGTACGAATGTCTTCCTTGAAGACCGGGTCAGATAACGCCTTGCCAGGGAAGCGCCATTGTTTCTCATATCCTCCCAGCCTGGGAATCAGTAGGGTTAGCACAATGGGAGAGTGATCAGACAGCGTGCGTGGGAGTGTCGAATGATCTCTTACCCAGCCGGCCTCCCCTGGGGAAAGGAGCCAATAGTCGATTCTGGTACTAGTGTTGTGATATCCAGAGTGATGGGTATAGGCGGGTGTGTTAGAGTGTAAACGGGCCTCAATGTCAATTAGTGGGTAGTGCGTGCACATATCTGTCAGTACAGCGTGTGAACGGGGTTTACAATCTGGAGAAGAGGAAGTGCTGTCTCTGGTAGGGTTCATCAACAGGTTAAAGTCGCCCCCCATCACCAACATATCAGTGTCCAATCGTAGCAGGGCATCCTGGAGACTCTGGAAGAAGGCAGGGGAATCTGAATTGGGACCGTATACTCCAACAAAGGTGATCTTGAAGCCAAGAAGTATCCCCGTAACTATAACATACCTGCCATCATCATCAAATATACTGTCTGAGTGCACAAATGGGACGCGCCTATGTATCATTATCGCCACCCCCCTCGCATATCTGCTATAGCTAGAGAAGAACCTGTGCATGCCCCAGCCTTTTGCAAAGGAGGAAGAGTCAGATCTCACCAGGTGTGTCTCTTGTAGAAACAATACATCTACCCCATGTCGCGCTGCGTAGTTTAGAACCTGTCGTCTTTTTCTCGTGTCATTTAAACCTCGGACATTCCAAGACATGAGGGTAAGTCTGGAAGGACCAGATTGCTGCCCTACCTTAGCCATTCAAATCCGAAGGAATCACAATAAAACATGTGTGTGCATAACCGCCGCCTCCCTCCCACAAAACAGGCATCACTCATGGAGAAAAACAGTGCATTGTCACAAACATTAGAACCAAAGCATAAAACAACCCTCCCCACCCTCCCACCACCCAGCCACTCCTTAAGCCCTAGGAGGCTTTTCCCACCCCTAATAAGAAAACCAGTATCAACAGACAAAAACAGTTGACTAGTAATGTACCTGAAAAATAAAGGCAAAGTAAGAGAAAAGTACAGTACGGCTCGTGCCATGGGGGTTGGCAACGCTCCGCCATGCGAGAACCGCAAACGGGGCAACATTCAATTCTCAACAAGTATGGAAAACACTGCAAAAATTAACAACATCATTAGATGCGTAATACTGAAGTAAATGGCCTGTCATGGAAAAGATGGTGCGGAAACAAGTTAACCCTGTCCGCTTTCAGCAAAAAGGTCCGCACTAGCCTGCGAGTCTGTGTGTGGCGGAGATTTTTGTGCATCGCCTGAGTTTCGAGGCGACCCCCTGTTTTTGTAGGCTTGACAAAATTCCTGTGCCTCTGCGGGGGAGTCAAAAATGCGAAACCTGCCATCCACGTCCACTCTGAGTCTGGCAGGGTACAGCATTCCGTAGCGTAACCCCAGTTTGCGCAAAGCAGTCTTGACACCAGTGTACTTACGGCGCGCATCTTGGACCATGATTGGGAAGTCTGGGTAGAAAGAAAGCACTCCACCCTGCCACCTAACCTCGCCCGCCTCTCTGGCAGCCTTCAGCGCCGCGTCCCTGTCTCTGAAGTTCATGATTCTGGCTATAATGGGTCGGGCGGCAGTCCTGGATTAGGCCGGGGTCCAAGCGATCTATGTGCGCGTTCCACTATGAAGCCAGCTGTGAACGTGTCTCGCCCAAATAGTACGATTAGGAGATTTTCCACAAAAGTATCAAAGCGTCCGGTTGCCGTCGTCTCCGCCACACCAATTATGCGAATATTATTGCGCCTACTGCGCGCTTCTAAATCCTCGTTCTTAATTGCGACGTCTTTAAGGATCTTTTCCACGCGTTCCAATCTTTTCAGCGTCGACGCAGCTCCATCTTCGATGTCGGAAACTCTGGATTCTGCCAAATCCAGGCGCCTATCGTGCAATTGAATCGTCGCGCCCATGTCCGCCATTTTCTTTTCGAGGGTGTCGAAGCGAGAGTCCAAGGCCTTGAATCCAGCACGCATCTCACCCATCATCTCAGCGACCATACCAGCGGTGTCTTTAGCCGCCGCCTGGCCCCCGGTGTCCGCATCAGTCGTAGGTGAAGCCGCAACCGTACGGAGGGACGCCGTACCGAAGGTAAGCCTCCTCTGGGTAGCATCTTTCTTTACCATGTTGGAAATGGTGGCGGGCAAATCACCAGCGCCGCAGGACCTAGCGACAACTGCGACCAGCCAGAGTATCGAGCACAGTCACAGGGCACCCCGCCAGCAAGGTGTTTAGGCCGGGACCAATGGATCAGGGGTCTTCCATACCTCCTCGCGTTAGGGCTGTTCCGCACCGCAGGGGCCTCAGAGACGCCAAGGCCGAGTCACGCAGTTCCAGGGGGTTCCTGCGTCGCGGTGTTCACCCCGTCTGGAGCAAAGCGTTAGAGGCCCTGCGCAGTAAGTAGGGCCAGTAGATGGCCGTGACGATCACTCAGCAGCAGCCGGCAGGACCAGGACTCCGCCGAGACCGGTAGCAAATGGCAGCGTAGTAGGGGGACCAGGTACTCAGGTCAACGAGGCACCATCAGCAAAATTGGGCAAAGTCACATAGGTCATGTAGCCATCGCCGGACTTGCAAATGTTCATAGGCGTGTGACAATTGTGGCTAGTTGCAGCAGCATGAGAGCAGGAGAGTGCGTAGTTCCTGGGCCCGCTGGGGGACAGACGTGGGTCTGGGGCGCGCGTTAGCGGTGAGGGCAAAGGTGACGTGCCCCCACCGAGTGCAGTGATGTGTAGCCGCCCGAAGAACGCCTCAGAGCCCACCGGTCGCACCCCCCATCACCCACCACTCAACCCTGGAGCCCGCCGCCCGCTCCCCCCGCCCGCCGCCGCATGTCCCAGGCAGTCTCCAAAATCGAGGCCCCGGCTCCCAAAGCCGGACCAGGCCGCAAGGGCCGGTCGCGTACCGAGGGACCGCCCCTCCACCAGCGGAGACCACCGGGGCCAAGCAGCGGGCCCGGGAGAGCCCAACAGCGACCCCAAGGCCAAGGGGGACAACGAAGAGGCCACCAAAAAGACTCACCAGGCGCTCCGGCGCTGCGGAGTAACGTCCAGCGAGGCACAGCCGGCCTCACCACCCCTCCGCTGTTCCGCCCGTTCTCGCCGTCCCCCGGCCTCCAAACTTGGCCAGCTGCATCAGGTGGTGTTAGGGGTTGGTGTCAGGCATTTCCCGACCCCAGCGCAGTGCCGGATCTCCTGCGAATGGCCCCGTTCCACTCCCGCTCGGCGGAGCTCTACAATCAGGCGGCCATTTCGTTCGCCTGCGTAGCCATGCCCCCCCTGTAAGAAACAGTAGTTAGTGTTAGATTCCTTACCACCTCACCTATCCTCCCCGTTCTGCGGACCGATATCTAGGGTTAAGGTATTTCGCTTTGAGGGCCCTCATTTTATGGCACCAGTGTCGGTCTCTGGCATGGCTCTGCGTGCGTTCCTGGTGCGGAAAGCTATGTACAAGAGCTGACGTCAGCGCACAAGAGCAGTGTCTAAGTACTTTGACGGCATCATCCCGGCGACCACGACGCCAACGACGGACGCGGAGCCGCAGACGACGCCTATCGACGCGCAGGGTTACTGCTACGCAAAACTTTCCGGATCCAGTCTGACGCCTGGGGATATTCTAAGGTAAGGAATCTAACTAACTACTGTTTCGTACAGATATATCGTTACCGAACGTAAGTAACTTGTGCTTTACCCGGTTAAAGTTAAACAGAGCCTCAGCTTCACACAATGGATGCTGCTGCCACAGACACGAGCCTGACCTCCTGTTGCTGGATGAAACTCTGGCAGGGGAGGCCTGGACAATAGGTTTCTGTCCAAGGAGGTGCTGGCACCTCCCCAGACAGGTTTTTGTGTATTGGGGCAGGGAGGGTTGCATTCAGTGAATGCTTTCCAGACACTGCCTGGGGCACACTAGGTGCTCCATGCATTTCCCAGTTCAAACCGGTTGCTGGGGCACTCTGCCCCAGCTCTGGCGCGAAACTGGACAAAGGGAAAGGGGTGTAACCACCCCCTTTCCAGGTCCACCCATAGGAGGGATCTTAAGGGTAGTCCAGCCCCTAAACTCAGTATAAGTATAGGAGCCCAGTCACTAGGACTTTAGATTACCCTGGATGAAACTTTGAAACTTAAATCTTGGAACTTCGACATTCCATTTCGACTGGAAGACGAAAGACATCTCCTGTGTGGTCAAGGAGTGACCACCCTGTTCAAACAGGCACCAACAGCATCTTTGCTGGTCTGCATTTTTGAGGCTCCCGAAGAATCTGCAACACAGGACATCAACTTTCAGACATCTCTGACCCCGACCTTCGCTCACAGCAAAGCTGAGACCCGTGGCAGACACGAGAGACGTGGGACCGGAACTTCTGGACATCCTGCATTTTCCAAGCTGCACTCACTTCACGAGGTAACTTGAAGCTGTGCATTGGAATACTTGTAACCGCAGACCCGAGCACCATTTGCATTGAAGCTCAGTGGCCCCCACACCACAAGTGACCTGTGGAACCCGCTTTTGTATTTCAGCTCAACGCGTCTTCCCGGTTCCTAGTCCGTTGTCTAGTGAGCCCCTGGAAGACTCCATTTTGAATCTAACTTGCTTTCCTGGTTGCTTCAGGCTTGCTACAACTTTCCTACAAAGGAGAAGTTCCTCAGACCTTGCTGGTCTGCTCCGAAGCCAATCTTGACATCCTGCGTGGGTTGCATTTGCCAAGGTTTGTTGGGTCCAGTCCAGATACCGACACCGCAGTCAACTAGATCCTTTGTGGTACAGCTCGAATCCAGCTCCTGGTCAACATCGACACCTCCTGGTCTTTGTGGCTGAAGAGACAAACTTCACATCCTCACCTGAAATCACCTGACATCTAATGGCATCTTCCTATCACCGCCCTGGTCACTGGCAAGTGATCCAGACTCTGTCCCTTCTGCTTTCAGGTTCTACAGATCTTCGATCCACCCTTGGATTCACCTGGACACTTTTCCTCTGGTCGCCTGCAGCACTTCTTTGCAGCTCTCCATTGAAAACGATGACAAAACCCGACACGAAAAGACACGTATGCACCCGGCTTCCCTGGGTGAGGTAACACGAGTACTCTGGTGCTCCTGTTGGTCTTGACTCTCGAAGTGTCCTAGTTTAAGAGGGCTCCATCGTATTCCATCTGGAAGTGTCCTTAAATTATATATTTGTAACTTCTTTATTTCCCATAGAAAGCCAATGGTAACCTGCGGCTGTGTTTAGACACTGCACGCGTCTCCCGTGGGCCTCCTACTTCCTAACCTTTGGTTGTTTAGAGTAGCCCCAGTGATTCCACAGGCCCCAGGCCTGCTTTCTAATTCTCTCGTGGTCTCTTTACCACTATTTTATTATATGGTTTGTGAGGCCCCTAGGGCATAATGTATACTGTGCAACTTATCGTATAGTAATTGAGTAACTTGTATTGTACTTTTACCTCTGACCTCATAAAGCGTGCAGAGGGATTGTGTTTAGAATAAATACATATATATTTGATATATACCTTGTGTGGTGTCCTTTCATTTGGTACTCAAGGGATTATAAATGGTAAAACAACTTGCTCTCTGAAGTCTTAGCCTGATGACTGCTGGTCCATGCTACCACTAGGACATCATTTGCCAGGCTAACTTCTCACACTCTGCATGCCTGGGGACGGCGACATCTGGCTCCATGATGACTTCGACTCTGGTCATGTCAGTGGAGCCATATAAGTCTCCTCCAACACGCAAATGTAAATTTTCTCTTTTCTGTTCAAACACAGATCTGGAGAAGCGGTTCCTAGGTTCTATTTTTGACCTACTTCGACACTTTGTGTCAGTGGAAGGGTGTGCCTTGGTCTAATGTCTTCAGGTTTCAAACCTTGTTGGTCTTGTAGCTGACATATGTCGGCGATGGATCTGTATACAATTTGTATGTCGTGTTTAGGCAAGCACCACAATGCTGAGGATTGTGGCTCCTGCCAAAAACTAAAGCCGAAGTCGTTAAAGGAGTGGCGTTTGAAGTTGATGGCACATGTCGCGATCCTCTGATGCTTCCCGGCCTTGGACTTCATTGTCTCGGGAAGAGCATTTGGGGGGTCGATCTAGGAGCCAAAGCCGTTCTGGAGGAGATCATTCTCAAGGGAAGTCAAAAGGTAAGCAGGTGAAGTTGCAGTATTCTTGGACTTCGCCGGGAGGGGACTCCATCTCCAAAGGCTCCTCCTGTTCAATGGTTAAGGAGGCCGTATGCGACTCCGCACTGCGTCTTCCTCAGTTTCCGTGAGCCGGGTCATCGAATGCTCGGATGAGGGAATATTATAATTCCTTGCACCTCATCTTTGGTACCCCATCTCCCCTTGGAGTGCCTTTAGGTCCCAAGGAGGTAAGCGTGGCACCTTCATAGGGTTTGCCCTCGGTGAGGGTTGAACCGTTGGAATAGAGCGGTCAGTGCCGGGTGACGTCGGCTGGATCTTCTTTGGAACAGGTCCACAGTTCTATCGGGATCTCAACGTATGACGCTGGACTTTGATCAGCCGACTCCGACACTGACGTCGGCAGCATTTGTCAGAGTTGCTTCTGCTCCTCTGTATAGGTGTTATACGACTTTCAATGCGGAGTAGACTACTCAGACTGAAGGGAATATGCAGGTTTTGATTCTTTCTCAGGGAGAGGTTGTAGAAAGACAGCATTTGTTGATAGAGGCAAGGCCCTTTCAGCCTGTTTTGGACATTAATTCATAGTTTGTCGTAAAACTCCAGTGGATAAGGAGTCTAGGAGTCTTGATGCATGCGGTAAACACATTTTTGCTTTGGAAAGCTCAGCCTTGAGATCCATAAATACATCTTGTGTGCTGAAGCAATATTCCCATGCTTTATGGGAATCTCTACAGAATTTGTTAACATATATTCCGGATAATCTCAGCTCGGAGAGTGATGATTTGATTAAAGATGGTCAGCAGGCTGCTAGGCTTTCTATAAGGTGTGGTATGGACACTTTGGACTCTGTAGGTCATGCTATGGCTGTGGCATTAAGGCGACCGGCTTGGTTGGCAACTTCGGGTTTCTCAGAAGCTGTCCAGTCGACTTTGGTCGACTTGCTATTTGATGGTGTCCATCTTTTTGGGAGTCAAGCTGATGCAACGTTAAGACACTTCCGTTAAAGTCCGAGGTCTTCAGAGAGTTGTATGACGTTACAACGCATGCTTTTACCACGCATGCTGTTACAACGCGGTTTTTACAACGCAAACCTTTACAGCGCATAGCGCTTTGCGGTGCTGGATAGTGAATAGTTTAATTTACTATTCCAACTCCAGTCCCCGTGGACACTAGGGAAGGTGTTGGATAGTAAATTAAATCTATTCCCTATCCTAGAGCGCCCCCCAGCGCAATGCGTTGTAATGGTTTTCGTTGTAAAATCTGCGTTGTAAAAGCACTGCGTTGTAAAAGTTTTGTTGTAAAGGATGTTTCCCCTTCAGAGTCATAGCTTTCCGTGGTTTGTTACTGGTGTAACTTGTCTTTATACGTGAGATGAAGGCTATTTCTTTATAAGCGAGTTAGCTTTGTTAGGGCATTTTAGATGTCTGTTGTTGGTTTGATCACTTGGTGTACTCCGAGAGCACATGTTTTACTCTCAGTACCATTTTTTGCCTGGTATTGATTTAGTTGACCGAGGGAGGTTTCCCTTTGTCCCTTAGCCTCTGAGGATGAGCTTTGTTGGCGTAGATAATGACGTTGTGGTACCGATATAGGCACCACCCAGACGCACGGCCCTCAGTTCTTTTCTGAGTCAGTTAAGTGCCGATCCGGGAAGAGTTACTCCTCTGTCACTTTCTGACAAGCTTTTTGTCAACTTCCAGATTTTTTCCATCTTGTGCCAGAATGTCTATGAGAAACAGGGTTTAAGCCGTGCGAGGCCTGTCCTCGCACGATGTCAGTAACCGCCCCCCACCTTTTCTGCCTCTGGAGTGTTGAGCGCGACCACGATCCAATGTCATGCTCGGACCGTCAGGCCATGGCTCCTAGGACCTTAAGGGAGCTGGCTTTGAAGCTCCTTGCTGCCCGACAGCCGACACTGCCAAGTGAGACTCCACGGAGGTAGCGGGACCCCTCTCGGAGCCCAAATTCCTCTTTGTCCCACTCAGGGTCATAAGGGCACTCGGGAAAGAGGCACAAAAAGAAATAGAGCTCCAAGCAGACTTTATCTTCGCCTGGACTGTAAACCGTCGACGAAGGAGCTTAGGAGCTCTGACGCTCTAGGCACGGTTCTACGGAGCCGGAGCCAGGAACGATTTCACGCCTTCCAACTTTTCCAGGAGCTGGAGCGACTCCCGCCCTGATTCTACAAGGCCATGCGCAGTGTATTTGAGCAGTCTGATCCCTGTGGTGAGCCTTCAGGCCCCACTGGGTCGGAAGAGGCCCCGTCGGATTCAACGTCTTCAGTTCCAGCCACTGTGCCGCTGGGACCTTGGAGATCCGATCTCGGATCTGGGCCGACGCTGGTCGACCACTGCAACCTCCCCCAGCATCAGACCCGAAGTCGCTGCCTTAGGCGCTGCTGGTGCCCATCGGCGGTGCGAGCCCCATCCTTATCCTAAACGACACAGACTTGAAGCGACATCTCTCAACGCTGATTCATATGTCGATTGAACAAAAGGAGTTCTATGTTGTTGCCTGACCACTTTGTGGATGTGTTGGGCTTGGGAGAGATATGGGAGGGGTCTTTGGACCCTCTGGAACACCAGGATGACTCTTCAGAGCAGTTGGACTGGTATGAGGAACGTGGGGAAGCTAGTGGGCTGGATACTTCTCCAGATACTGACATGCTCTCTATCAACTGTGGCTACAGAGGAGGAGGCGGCATCTTATGCCATGGTGGTCAAGAGGGCAGCCGAGGTCCTTGGACTGGAGCTACCCTCAGTAGAGGTCAGGACCAATCTCCTGACTGAGGTGCTTTCAGCCTAGGGCTACGACTTCAGAACTCCTTTTGCCCTTTAATGAAGCACTAACCGATGTCTTTCTTGGCACTTGGTCCAAACCTAGCACTTTGGCTTCTGTGAATAGGACAATTGCACGCTGCCATCGCCCAGCTCCGGTCAGCCCAAAGTTCCTCAGCCAACACCCCACCCCAGAAAGTTTGGTGGTGCAGGCCTCTACATTACAGGGTGCTTTCCCTTTGCCCCTCCGGATAGGGGTCCAAGAGACTGGACTCATTTGGATAGATGTTTTCTTCCCCCAGTCTGGCATTGTGATCGGTGAATACCACATGCTTATTGGGCCGTTTCTCCCATTCTCTTTGGGAGACTGTTGCGCAGGTGCTGCCACAAGTCCCAGAGGAGGCCCGGGCTGTGCTCTCCCAAGCTGTCCAGGACGGGAGAAAAGCAGCAAAATTCACCATTCGGTGTGTATTTGATACAACGGATTCGCTGGGCAGGTCGATTACAATGACGGTGACCTTGAGGCGCCGCGCCTGACTTCTCCAGGTATGTCCAAGCCAAATTAATGAATGTGCCCTTTAATGGAACCTGCCTTTTTGGGAAAACGCAGACTCTGCCCTTGTCGGGTTCAAGGACTCTTGAGCTACGGCCAGATCCTTTGGCCTCTCCTCCACTCCTCATTGTAAGTCTTCCTTTTGCCCCTTTGTGGCAACAGAAGGGGTTTCCAGCTGTGTCATCCCTATCCTAGCCACCGTCCCGCTCAGACTACCTAAGCCCTGCATGGATGTGGACGCGGTACATTCTGTCCTCGGAATGGAGGCCGGAAGTCATCTACCAAACTGCCCCTAGCTGCCACAGCCTCCAAGCACTCCTAGGCTGATTTTGCAAGACCACACTACTACAGTGGGTGGGAGAATTGATCATCATCTCCCCCACTGAAGATCTATAACAGACAAGTGGGACCTGCAGATTTTCCAGGAGGACTATTCGCTTCCTTTCCATTCTTTTCCGCCAACTCTGTAACGGCTGGCAGAGGATAATTTAAAGTTGCTCCAAGAGGAAGTTACAGCTCTTTTGGCCAAAGGAGCTATGGAAAGGGTCCCAGCTTCAGAAGTAGGCAGTGGCTGTTATTCCCGCTACAACTGAAAGACAGTTAATTATGGATTCTTCACTTTAGAATTACCCCCAGGCATCAGACTGGATTCTGAGTATTTTTCTTCAACAGTATCCCTGCCCGTCGATAGGTGGCATAGGTCAACTCCGCAATCGTCGTTGGTGGCGTTGTTGCTGGAATGAGGTTGCAGTATCTACTTAGATGCCGCCCTCGCGCACTGATGTTGGTTTTCTTTTTCATCGCCAGCCAGCGCAGATCTGGAGAGAGCGGTACCTAGTCTACTCTATTTTATGTGACTTTTGTCAACACCCCTTTTTTTTTTTAAGTCGAGCGACTCCTGGAGCAAGGACGGTTGTCACGTCTGACCAGCTTCAAGGCTTGTGGCTCCTGTCAGAAACTGATGTCGGTCACGGACCCACACCTCATGTGCCTTTGGTGCCAGGACCACGACCCGAAGTCGTGCTGTGACTGCTGGACCATGAATCCAAAGTCTTTGCAGGAGCGTTCCCGAAAGCTTCTCGAGGCCCGTCAGTCCAGTCCAGTCCAGTCCTGTCGAGAGGGAGGTTACGGGACCAGTCACAGAGCACCACCACCACTCATCATTGAAGTCTTCGAGTAAGTCGAAGCGGAAGAATAAGGCGAAGAAGCATTGTCGCACTTCACGTTCTACCAGTCTGTCGGCCGACGGGATGTGGAAGGGGGTCTGCCGCCTCCGCCCGCGGAGCCTGTTGGGTCGACTCCGACCTTCCCTCCCTTGGGCCCGTGGACTTGGTTGGGGGCTCTAAGCCTTCGATGTTGGCAGCTCCGGTGCCACAGGGTCCCCAAGTATCCAGGCCTGGATCCGGATCGGAGCCGGTTGACCTCATTACACCTCCTGAACCGAATCCAGTGCCGACCCCCCGCCACCTCTGACACAGGTTGTGTCCCCAGCTGACGTCGACCCCGGGCTCCCCTTCGGGACTGGCTCTGACAGGTACTTTTGTACCCTTGTTCTCTCTGGATGTTTCCTACCACACTGAGTGTCTCACAGGAGAGGGTGAGGAGGACTGGGAGGGGTCTGTGGACCCTCTTGCAGACCAGTTGGAGGAACCAGACTGGAGAGAGGAGTTGGGTAAGGCCAGTGGTCTGAACACCTCCCCAGATCTCGGCATCCTATCTCCCCCTACCGTGGCTACATAGGAGGGTGCATCATACGCAGTGGTGTTGTTTAGGGCAGTCAAGGCCCTAAACCTCAAGCTTCCTACGGTGACGGTCAGGACTAACCTCCTGACAGAGGTACTTAAACCGGCAGCGGCCTCCTCGGAGCCCCTACTGCTTTTCAATGAGGCCCTTACGGACATCCTTCTGTGCACCTGGTCCAAGCCCAACAAAGGAGCTCCTGTGGACAGGATGATTGCCCGCAACTACAGCCTGGCCGCGGGTGACCCATTTTCCTCTCTTTTCATCCTACCCCTGAGAGGTTTTTAGTCCAAGCCTCAACGTCAAAATGGGCATTCCCTAACGCTCCTCCTGATAGGGAATCCAAGAAGCTGGAACACCTTGGGAAGATGTTTTCTTCCTCCAGCTTATGGCTGTGGTCGATGCACACTGCATGCCTATTGGACCATTACTCCCACTCTGTGTGGGACATGGTTGCGCAGGTGCTGCCACAGTGTGTGGAGGAGGCCCTGGCCGTGCTCTCCTGTACTGTTGCCTAAGGGAGAGACGCAGCAAATTTGACCATCCGGTGTGGGGTGGACACTGCCGACTCACTGGGCAGGATGATTTCCACATCAGTAGCACTGAGACACTACACCTGGTTGTGGTCAACTGTTTTTTTACTGGATGTCCAAGCAATGCTTTTGGACATGCCCTTTGATGGCCGTCACCTGTTTGACAACAAGGCAGACAGCGCTTAAGGATACCAGGACTACGGCCCATTCCTTGGGCCTCACTTCCACCTCCCGCCCGGCGCAGTCTGCTTTTCCCCTTCTTTTCATGGCTACGGAAGAGGTGCCCCACCCGTTCCGTCAGAGCCACAGGCCTGCACAAGCTATCCAACCTCTGCGCGGCCGAGGACGTGGATCCTACCGCCGTGGGTCAGGTGGGCCATCGGGCGGGCCAGTCTACCAGCGCCCCCTCTGCAGCAGCCTCCAAACTCTCCTTGTCCAACCTTTCAGGCCCATCATTCGCCAGTGAGCGGCAGGATTCACCATTACCTCCCCCACTGGCTCAACATCACATTGGACAGGTTGGTTTTGCTGATAGTCCAAAGGGGCTACTCCCTCCCCTTCAAGACTACCCCTTCATCCATAACACCTCAGTTCCATTGCATGTCTGAGGATCACCTGGCCCTTCTCCAACAGGAAGTTACGGCTCTCTTGGCAAAGGAAGCCATTGAGTGCGTTCATGTCCAAGAAGTAGGTTGTGGTTGTTATTCCCACTACTTTCTAAAGAAGGACAAGGGCCTGCATCCTATCTTGGATCTCCGGTACGTCAACCACTTCCTCCAGAAGGAGAAGTTCAAGATGTTGACTCTGACTCAGGTTCTGTCTGCTCTCGACCCTGGAGACTGGATGGTAGCGTTGGACTTGCAGGACGCCTATTTTCACATCCCTGTCCTGCCGGCCAACTGGCGTTACCTGCGGTTCACGGTAGACCACAAGCACTTTCAGTTTACTGTGCTAACCTTTGGCATTAGCAGCGCCCCTCGGGTGTTCACGAAAGTGATGGTGGTGGTAGCAGCTCATCTGCTCAGATCAGGGTTCAAGTCTTCTCCTATCTCGATGACTGGCTGTTGAAGGCGGGCTCACCCCAGGCAGTCGTCGCCCACCTCCAGACTACTGCGGACCTCCTGCATTGGCTGGGGTTCACTATCAACGTGCCAAAGTCACACCTGACTCCCTCTCAGAAGCTCCTTTTCATCAGAGCCCTTCTGGACACAATGCAGTTTCGGGTTTATCCTCCTGAGCAGGGAGTCTGGGATATTCAGGCCATGATTCAGATATTCAGCCTCTAACCCGGGTTTTGGTCAGAATGACCCTGAGACTGCTGGGCCTCATAGCCTCCTGCATCCTGCTGGTGGATCATGTCAAGTGGCATATGCGGGCTCTGCAGTGGGACCTGAAGTTCCAGTGGGCACAGCATCAGGGGATCTGTTCGATTGCGTCCAGATCTCGGAGGGCACTGCTCAACAATTGCAGCAGTGGCTCACAAACCAGGATTAAGTCAATGGCCGATCCCTCTCCCTTCCCCTACCAGGGTTTACAGTGGTGACGGATGCATTTCTTCTGGGGTGGGGTGGCCACATGGGAGAGGCAGAGATCAGAGGCCTCTGGCCTCTGGTCTCTGGCGGAGTCTGGGCTCAACATCAACCTTCTGGACCTTTGGGCGATTTGTCTTGCACTAAAGGCATTCCTTCCCTCTGTCCGGGTAATGTCACCAACATGTGGTACTGCAACAAATAGGGTGGGGTGGGGTCGTGGACCCTATGTCAAGAGTCTCTACTCCTTTGGACATGGCTGGAACATCAGGGCATATCCCTGATGGTTCAACACCTGGCAGGTTCTCTGAATGCCAAAGCGGACAAACTCAGCCGCAGGTGCATGATGTATCACGAATGGCGTCTTCACTCGAAGGTGGTGCAAGGTCTCTTTCAGCAATGGAGAGAGCCTTGGTTAGATCTATTCGCCACTGAAAAGAATGCAATGTCAGCAGTTATGCACGTTGGAATGTCCAAAGCGGCACTCGCTAGGCGACGCTTTTCATCGCAAGTGGAGTTGCGATCTTCTATACGCCTATCTGTCTATACCACTGCTGCCCTCAGTGCTGAAGAAGATCAACGCGACCGGGCCTAAGTCATTCTTGTGGCTCTGGATTGGGCATGAAAAGTCTGGTATCCCAAATTGTTTAACATGGCCATCGATCCTCCAATCAGACTGCCTCTTCGGGAGGATCTTCTGTCGCAGCAGAGGGGACAGTCCTACACACAAACCTGTGCAGCCTCCACCTTCTTGCGTGGAGATTGAGCAGCGGCAGTTGATGTCATTTGACCGGCCTCCCAAAGTCTCCCTGAACTGGTTCCAACTGGAGTATGCCAGAAGGGCACCAAATGTGCTCTTCAAAGCAGTCTGGTCGCACTGGCAAGAGCCCCACCCCAGCCCAAAACACTAAGGGCCAGATGTAGGTAATTCCGATTTACCTACTCTTAAATACCAAATCATACCGATTCGGTATTTAAGAGTAGGTAAATTGGAAGTAGTCAGATGTAGGTAATTTTTATTTTTCAATTACCGAATCTGTAAGATTCGGTATTTACCGATTCTGTAAATACCGAATCGGTATTTCCCATTGATTCCTATGGGCCTTGAAGCCCATAGGAATCAATGGAAAATACCGATTCGGTATTTAAAGAATCGGTAAATACCAAATCCTGGCAGGGGGAACGGGGTGTCACTTTGACACCCTGTAGCACCCCAATTGCAGGCATGTGTGCCATGTGGCACACATACATGCCCTAAGGGCATGTCTGTGTGTCACATGGCACAGGTGTACATGCACAGATGTGCATGTACACTGGAATTCGGTATTTTACCACCCAATAGGATTGGGTGGTAAAATAAGAAATCCTAAGGGCCTGTAGCACTGCAAACTGTGCCACCTACATATGGATTTACAGAATCGGTATATTTACCGATTTGGAAAAATACCGAAGTGGTAAATTTACCGAATCGGTAAATATACTGATTCTGTAAATTCCGAGCCACCTACATGTCAAAAGCCAAATACCGGTCGGTAACGGCCGAAATCGGCCGTTACTGACCAGTATTTGGCTACCTACATCTGGCCCTATGTCCTGTTAGGGAGGTTGTTACACATCCCTGTGACAGGAAACCTATTGTTCTACCTTCCCCTGATTGAGCCTGGCTCAGCAGCAGGATGGAAGAATCATATTTGTGGTCAGCAGCAGCACTAGCTTGCTGTTAGACCATAAAAGGCTGGTACTGGGAATACAAAAGGGATCCCTAAGGGAGCCCCCTGTACATGGTATCCTACATCCAACACTGGACTCAGTGTTGGGGTAGGATTCAAACATGTTTGATACCAAACATGACCAGTTTCAGTGAGCCAATATATAGTTAGCCATCTTGTAATTTACTTGATATCCACTATATGCCTAAAATGGTTAACCGCACGTACAAAGCTGGGATAATTGACTCCTATGTTTTTAGTAGGTGTCCTGCTCATGCAGGGCACCGTCACACTTATAACCAAGCACTCTGCCTTCAGGACTGAAAGGCCTACGTAAGGGGTGACTTAAAGGTTTTAAGAACAGTAACCTCAGATTTAAGGAAACATATTAGTTGTGAGTGATGCTAGGACCAGCTTACACAGTTTGCAACGGCAGGCCTGAAGTCACAATTTGAGTGGCCTCTCATGGGTGGCACAATACATGCTGCAGCCCATGGGAGCCCCTTGGTGTGCCTATGCCCTGGGTACCTTAGTACCATATAGTAGGGACTTAGAAGGGTACACAAGTAGCCAATTAGGAAGGTAGCAAAAGTACTTACCAAGCCCAATTTAGGGAGCAAGCACAGTGACTGCGGTCCTGAATAGTAGGATCCCAGTCAGACTAGTCAAAAAAATGAATGACGCTAGCAAACAGTAGGGGTGGCCATAAAAGTGGATCCTACTTTCCTACACAACCTCCCCCCCTTCAATGTAAGGAGATAAGACTAACCTTGCCCAGCTGATTCTTCATTTTCTAAGTGGAATTACCTGGAGTGTTCATCTCCTTTGGCATGGTTACTCCCAGGCCTGTGTTGCACTGAAAAGTCCATCCCCTGTAGGGATATGGACCACCTCAAAAGTTTGGGATTTTCACCTTTCATTCGCTTAAGCCATAAGAGGGGCTTATGGTCTGTCTAAACAAGGAAGTGAGTATTAAACAGGTATGGCCTCAACCCAGACCAAAGCAAAGACCTCCCTTTCTAAAGCTGACCAAAGTTTCTCCCTGGGGGTCAACCCTCTGCTTCTGAAAGCTACTGGTTGGCCCTGGTCCTCTGCATTAACTTGTGATGACACAGCTCCTACCTCTGTCTCACAGAAACATCTGTCTGGACAATGAAGGTTTTGGAGTATGTGAGAAGTTAGCCTAGCATATGATGCCCACTATTCTAGTGGGCACCTTGCACCAGTCTAAACGACCCTTATTGATGGTGGTTGTAAAGTCAACCTTATAGACAAGCTATCCTAGTGGTAGCATGGACCAGCAGTCTTAGGCTAAAACTTCAGAGAGCATGTGAAGCCAGCTGTTTTACCATATATAATCCCTTGAATACCAAATGAAAGGACACCACGCAAGGTATATATCAAATATATATGTATTTATTACTAACGCAACCCCTCTGCACTCCCTATGAGGTCAGAGTTCGAGATACGTTACAAGTTACTCATTAAGCATACTATAAGTTGCACCAATACAATTCTGCCCTAGGGGCCTCACGAACCATATACTAAGTAAGTGGTATAAGGACCACTTCAGGAATAGGGAATAGGCCTAGGGAATCGCTGGGGCTACACTACAGAACCAAAGGTTAGGAAGTAGGAGACCCACGGGAGACGCGTACAGTGTGGGAACACAGTCGCGAGTTACCATAGAGTTAAAATGGGAACGTAAAAGTTACAAAGTAGTTGATTAAGGACACTTCCGGATGGACTACGGTAAAACCCTTCTAAACTAGGACACTTCGAGAGTCAACACCCACGGGAGCATTGGAGTACTCAAGTTACCTCACCCAGGGAAGCCGGGTGCATAGGTGTCTTTCTGTGTCGGGTTTCGTCGCTGTGTCCCATTGAGAGCTGCAAAGAAGTGCTGCAGGCGACCAGGAGAAAAGTGTCCGGGTGAAGCCAAGGGTGGATCGAAGATGAGAAGAACCTGAAAGCAGAGGGGACAGAGTCTGGGTCACTAGCCAGTGACCAGGAAGGGATCAGGCGATGTCTAGTGTTTCAGGTGAAGAAGGTGAAGCTTGTCTCTGCAGCCACGAGGGCCAGGAGGTGTCGAAGATGACCAGGAGTTGGATTCAAGCTGTCCCACAAAGGTGACTACGGTGTCGGTATCCGGATTGGACCCAACAAGCCCTGGCAAACACAATCCACGCAGGAAGGGAAGATGGGCTTCAGTTCAGACCAGCAAGGTCTGGGGATATTCTCCTTCACAGGGAAGCTGGAGCAAGCCTGGAGCAACCAGGAAAGTGGTGTAGTTTTAAAAGGAAGTATTCGGGGGGCTAACTAGCCAACGGGCTAGCAACCAGGAAGACGTGTCAAGCTGAAATGCAGGAGCAGGCCCTGCGCGGCACTCGTGGAGTGTGGAGGGATGAGCTTCAGTGCAAATGGCGCTCAGGTCTGGGGCTTCTCAAACCTCAATGCACAACTGCGACGGTGCCTTGGTAGTTGCACTTTTAGCAAAGTGCAGGTAGTCCAGGGTGTCCGGTCCCACGTCTCTCGTGTCCGCCACGGGTCTCAGCTTTGCTGTGGATGTGGGTCGGAGTCGGAGAAGTCTGGAAGTCCAGTTCCTGAGTCGCTGAGTCTTCGGGTTCTGGCAGGAGCATCGACAAAGCAAACTGGCAAGTTACTGGTGGTATCGATCACCAGGTAGGGAGGAGGAATAGCTGTCCATTCTGTTCCCCATAGATAATCCAAATAATCAGTAAGAGAATGGACACTTGTAACTGCGTTACAATGGTTCTCTTAGACAACCCTCATAAACGCTATGTTGATCTCGGTTGCGGTTTATATCGTTTCTCTGCCCCACATATGCTTTATGGCATTATCATCTGGATTATACCACTTGAAAATTCTTTTTATTTTTTTTATTTTCAAGTTGTATAATCAGACCAAGTAACTCGATCTGTGTCTATACCCGACTGTTTTACTAATAAACCTCATCCTTCGGCGAATAAAACACTTCCTATGATGTAGGTTTGTTTTTTAGATACTTTTTGTGGGCCTATATATATCTCTGGACACTACTGCGCTACACCAGAGGTTGCCTCAGGCTTGAGGCTGGCATACAGCACAAATTTAGAGAACCCGATGATAATGCCATAACGCATATGTGGGGCGGAGAAACGATATCAACATAGCGTTTATGAGGGTTGTCTAAGAGAACCATTGTAACGCAGTTACAAGTGTCCACTCTCTTACTGATTATTAAGTTACTGGTGGTGCCTGTTTGCACAGGGTGGTCACTCCTTGATCACAAGGGAGATGCCGTCAGTCTTCTAGTCGGTATAGAACGTCGAAGGTCCAAGAGTTTCATTTCAGAGTTTCCGTCCAGGATAATCTAATGTCTCTAGACACATCTCCTATCTTTATACTGATTTTAGGGGCTGAATTACCTGCTAGGTCCCTCCTATGGGTGGACCCTGAGAAGGGGGTGGTTACACCCCTTTCTCTTTGTCCAGTTTCACGCCAGAGCGGGGCTGCAGTGCCCCAGCAACTGGTTTGAACCAGGTTATTCATGGAGCACCTTGTGTGCCCCAGGCAGTGTCTGGAAAAGCATCTTTCCATTCAACCCACCCTGCCCCAATACACTAAAGGCTGTCTGGGAAGGTGCTAGCACCTCCCTCGACAGGAAACCTATTGTCCAGGCCTCCCTTGCCGGAGTTTCGTCCAGCTGCAGGAGGTCAGACTTGTGTCTGTGGCAGCAGCATCCATTTTGTGATGCTGAGCCTCTGTTTAACTTTAACTTGGTAAAGCAGGAACTACATGTCTTCTCCCTCTAGAAGGGTGGAATGCTACCCCCGCCGCCAGAACTGGCGGGGGTTAGTATTCCAAAGTGTTTGACACCTTACATGACATGTTTTGATAAAGCCAGACCAAAGTTAGCATTAACCGCGAGGATTATAATGCACTTAAGTGTATATAGTATGGCTATATCATAGAACAGCTATAAGGACATGGTTCCGAAAGCTGCAGAGGGGCTCGCTCATGCTAGGGCACCCTCTCACATAAAACCAAGCACTCTGCCTCCAGGATTGTCGAGGCCTACCATAGGAGTGACTTATAGGTGCATATGTGTCTATATATAAGGTAGATATAGATATACTATATCTAAGAAATGGGTGATTACACCACCTTACCCAAGCTGAGTGATCAGCCTGTGGTGTCAGTTTGGATGGCCAGGCAGGGGTGGCATAATACATGCTGCAGCCCCTGGTAGGCCTTGGATGCACCTATGCCCTGGGTACCTATGGTACACTATACAGGGGCTCACAGAGGTGACCCAATTCGCAATTAGGTATTTACCTAAAGTACATGGGGTCCATTTTATAGGGAGAGCAGATAGCCTGGGGCCCTGAATAGTAGGATCCCAGGCCAACTAAGTCAAAAACCAGCTAAACACTAGGCAAAAAGTTGGGGTAACCATATAGTCAGATATCCACCTTCCTACACCCCCCCCCCCCAAACAAAAGGAGATAAGGCTATCCTTGACCAGGTATGCCTATATTGCCTAAGTGGCCATATAAGGAAGTACCTGCACTAGCATGGTTACCCCCTGTCTCATGGTCCACTAAGCAATCCCGCACCCTAAGGGTATCAGAGGGTCTCCACCATAGAGGATCTCTACCTGTGGTGTGTTTTGGCAAAGTAAAAGGCTGGTGCTGAGATGGAGTACTGAAGTGAGGCTCCACTAATGTAGGGCTCAGCTTCCTCCAATCACTATCCACCATGTATGCCTTTCTTTCCATGACTGAGTTGCACTGTGCTCTCAGGGTCAACCTCTGGCTACCTACAGCTGGAGGCTGGGTCCTTTTTGTTGGACCCCTGGAGGGACAGGTCAGGTTTGGGGCCACTAGGTCCCAGGTTTGCCTTTGCCCAACAGAGTCCATCTGGAGGAGGTTCCTACCTAAGGGTAAGGGAGATCCCTCAGAAGTTTTAGGAATTTTCACCTGGCTAGGGCTGCTAGACTGGGTGCCCCTAATCTGCTGATGCGGGGGTTCCTTTGGACAGGGGGCCCTTTGGGGTCCACTGGCCTCCCTGACCTCTGCAGCCCTGGGCTGACTGAGGAAGGGTAGAGAGGGGCAGGTTACCTGCTCTAGACTGGGTCCCACCTTGAAAGGGTTCACCGACATCAAGGGTTCTGCCAGGCCTGACTACCTCTGGGGCAGTCCCTTCACAAGGGGTTGGGTCTGTTCCTTGAGGAGGCTGACCCTCACCTAATGTCTGGTGGGAGGGAGACTTTTCTTCCTCCCCAATACCCTCGGTCTGAGTGGAGTGATCCATTGTTTCAGGATTCACAACACAAAAATCTGTTTGAGTTTGGGCTGGGACCATCACAGCACTACCAACCTTTTCAGGAAGGCCTACCGTCTTGGAATGGATTTCTTTTTCTGTCCCAGCCCAGGCTGAGATCTCTAGATCATTGCCCAGTAAGCAATCTACAGGCAAGTTTGTAGACACTGCCACTCTCTTTGGGCCAGTGACACCTCCCCAGCTGAGATTTACTACTGCCACGGCATGATCTTTTTGCACTCCATCAATATTGATCACCTGATATGTGAACCCAGGTAAAAGCTGTTTTGAGGGGACTAGTCTCTCAGTCACCATAGTGATGCTAGCCCATGTGTCCCTATAGGCCTCAGCTTTCTGACCATTGATGAGGGGCTCCTGTCTGTACTTGCCCAAGGTATTGGGACAAGCAGTGAAGTTGGCAAACCCCACGCCATTCTTACAGACTAGAGTTTCTGTAGTAGGGGACCTGTTTAGGCCAGAGTCCACCTGAGTTCCCCAAGTATACCCAGCCACAGTTTGGGGGGCACTCCCACCACCTGGGGGATTACTAGTAGTAACAGGAGGTTTTGGAGTATTACTTGGAGGAATATTTTCCTTATTGTTGGCTTTTTGGCAGCTGCTGTCAGTTTTCCAATTGCCAGGATGCTTACATATATGACAATAAGGTTTCTTAACATTAGAGGAAGGAGTTTGGGACCCCTCAGAGGAGTTTTGGGGCCCTGTAGTGGATGTGTCCTTAGATTCATCCCCACCTTTCTCTTGAGGTTTGGTAGAATCTTTCTTCTGGTCACCACCCTGATTTTTAGGCCTAATCCTGGTTCTGACCCATTTGTCCACCTTCTTACCCAACTCTTGGGGAGAGGTCAGATCAGAGTCCACCAGGTGCTGGTGTATAAGCTGGTTTTGACAATTATTAAGGATCTGCTCCCTCATAATCAAATTATACAATCCTGTATAGTCATGTACTTTGCTGCCCAGTAACCAGCCCTCTAGAGCCTTAGTAGCACTGTCTACAAAATCAGTCCAGTCCTGAGTCTGAGTCTTCTGGGTGTCTCTGAACAGCAACCTATACTGCTCAGTGGTTAAGCCAAACCCATCTATTAACCCCTTCGACGCTCATGACGAGCTGGGCTCGTCATGGCGTAGCCTCCTCGCACGCTCATGACGAGCCCAGCTCGTCACGTAAAGTGCGGTTTCGCAAAACCCAGCATACGGGCGGAATTCCGCCCGCACGCATGCGGTTAAAGCACTCTTCAGGACAGTGTAGTTATCAGCATCCTTATCACTAACTGTGAGGAGCTTATCTTTGCCTTTATCTGAAAAGGAAAGCCATCGTATAGCTGCCCACTGACTCTGGGGTACCTGTTGTACTTTGCAAACCCTCTCCAAAGCAGTTATCCACTTGTGGATGCCATCCCCACTCTTGTAGGGAGGGACAATCTTACTTAGGTTTCTATGGTCATATGACCTTTCCCTATCTCTAGGAATATTGCTGCCACCAGTGGACTCTAGTCCACACAATTTCCTCTCTCTCTCAAGAGCCAGGGTCTCTTTTGCAAGGGCAATTTCTTGCCTCTTGATTCTAAGCTTGGATTCCCTCATCCTAGCTTTATGCTCTCTTCTCTCAGGGGAAGTCATTCTCCCTAGAGCTGAGGCATGGGACCCTATTGAGTCCTCAGAATGGTTGGAACCACTGGAAAGTGATCTTCTCCTTCTGGGCTCAGTGTTAGGCCTACTTAGGTGTCTGGATTGGATCCTTCCTTCTCCAGTCCAAGGTACTCCTAGGTTAACCTGGTTCAGTTCTCCAACTTGCACCTGGTTAGTATCCACTTCAGCATCAGCATCCCTCTGGTCTTCACCAGTGGAATCATCTGTTGAGGGATGGCCCCCTCTACACTACCTGTTTGATTTGGGTGTGATGCTTTTTCCACATCATATTCCACTAGTATCTCTATCAGGTGCTTACGAGTGGGGTTTGATCCTTGTCTCAGCCTTCTGGCTGTACATAAACTTCTCAGCTCATGAAAAGTTAATGTGTCATATCTAGAAGGTGCCCTGGGAGGGTCAACTTCTGTGGGGAGAGGCACACTAGGCTCTCCTCCTAAGGACATTTTCTAGTGAGGTGTGGTGTGTGCACCTACCTACACTAATTGTTATCTACAAGAACCTCCTTAGGAGTTGTAGTCAGGGTGTGCTAAGCCCTTTGCTCTACAACAACTAAGTTCAGTAAAACTTAAGTATTATAAGAACTTGATTTATATGTACCTTCAAGTACCTTAATGTGATCTTTCAAATGACATCTTAAGATTATATGGTAAAACAACAGCAAGCTCTTATCCCATCCGCTGCACACCAATGTGAGAAGTTAGCCTGGCATATGATGTCCACTATTCTAGTGGGCACCTTGCATCAGTCCAAACGACCCTTATTGATGGTGGTTGTGAGAAGTTGGCCTGGTATATCATGTTCACTATTCTAGTGAACACCTTGCACCAGTCCAAACAACCCTTATGGTGATGGTTGTAAGTCAACCTTATAGACCAGCTATCCTAGTGGTAGCGTGGACAGAACAGTCTTAGGCTAAAAGACTCTTGATGATGTGTAAAGCCAGCTGTTTAACCATATGTAACCCCTTGAATATCAAACGAAAGGACACCACACAGGATATATATAATATATATATATATATATGTATTTATTTACTAACAAACTCCTCTGAACTCTTTATGAGGTCAGAGGCAAAAGCACATAACAAGGTACATCCCCTGAAATACTTTAAATAGCACAATTTACAGTTAGGCCCTAGGGGCGCGTAAAACCATATACTAAGTAAGTGGTATAAGAACTACGACTGGAGAAAAGGAAAGGTCTAGGGCCTAGAGAATCGCTGGGGCTACACTATCTGACCCTTAGGTTAGGAGTGGGAGGCCCACAGGCGGCGCGTGCAGTGTCAGTACACTCACGCGAGAGTCAATAGAAAGTCAATAGGAACTTCAAAAGGTAAGTAACGAAGATTTAGGACACTTCCGGTCTAACTAGGAAGATACAACTAGCAAAACTAGACACTAGGATAGTCAATCCCTACAGGAGCACCAAAGTACTCGCGTTACCTCACCCACGGGCTGCGGGTGCGTAGGTGTCAAAGTGTGTCGGGTTTTCTCGTTGATTCCTATGGAGACTTGGAAGAAGATGCTGCAGGCGACCAGGAGGAAGATGTCCGGGTGGATCCAAGGGTGGATCGGAGTTGAAGAGGACCTGAAAGCAGAGGGGACAGAGTCTAGGTCACTAGCCAGTGACCGGGTGGAACCAGGAAGGAACCAGACGTCGTCGAGGAGCAATCAGGTGCTGTCGTGAAGCTTGTCTTTGCAGCCACGCAGACCAGGAGGCGTCGAGGATGACCAGGTGCTGGAGAGGAGCTGTCCCACAAAGGTTCTCGCAGATGGAGGGGTCGACTTCAAGATCGGAGCCAACAAGCCTAAGAAAATGCAACCCACGCAGGATACACAAAAGGCTTCTGGTGCAGACCAGGAGAGTCTGAGGTACTTCACCTTTTCAGGGAAGCAAGTGCCAGTCTGGAGCAACCAGACCAGCGATGGATTTTCAAAAGGATCGTCATCACAGGGCTACTAGCCAATTGGCCAGCAACCGGGACAACGCGTCGAGCAGAACACAAGCAGAAGGGCCCCACGCAGATCTCGTGGAGTGTGGAGGGCTGGTCTTCGGTGCAGGGGGAGCTCGGTGTCGGGGTGTCTCAGTTCCCAGGGCACAGCTTCGAGGATGCTTCAGGTGCTGCGCTGTTAGCAAGTTAAAGACTTGCTGTTAGCAAGTTAAAGACTTTCCAAGTTGCCTGGTTCCACTGGTTCCGACGCCTTCCATGGGGCTCAGCTGTGCTTGAGTCGTGCAGTTGGGTCAGAGAGGTCCAGGAGTCGAAGTCTTGTCAGGCTCTGTGCTCGGGTTCTGGCGGGAACGGGGACAAAGCAAGCCGTCGAGTTGCTGGATGGTGCCTGGTTGCCCAGGGTGGTCACTCCTTGGCCACAAGGGAGATTCTTCAGTCTTCAGCTCAGGTGAATGTCGAAGGGTCCAGAGTTTCGTTTCAAGTCGATTCCAGGATTAATCTAAAGTCCTGGGGTTCAGCTCCTACCTTTATACAACTAAAAGGGGCTGGATTACTTTCTAGGTCCCTCCTATGGGTGGGACCAGGAAGGGGGGTGGTTACACCCCCTTTCCTTTGTCCAGTTTCGCGCCAGAGCTGGGGCTGGAGTGCCCCAGCACCGGTTTGAACTGGACTATGCATGGAGCACCTAGTGTGCCCCAGGCAGTGTCTCATTCTATTCAGCCCTCCCTGTCCCAATACACAAAGTCCTGTCTGGGGTGGTGCTCGCACCTCTCCAGGCAGGAAACCTATTGTCCAACCTCCGTGACTGGAAGGACTCCCAGCAGCAGGAGGTCAGACTTGTGTCTGTGGCAGCAGCGTCCATTTTGTGACGCTGGGGCTCTGGTTAACTTTAACTGGGATAGTCAGCAACAACATGTCTTCTCCCTCTAAAAGGGTGGAAGGCTACCCCCGTTGCCAGAATTGGCGAGAGGGTAGTATTCCAAAGCGTATGACACCTTACACGACATGTTTAGATAAAGCCAAACCAAAGTTAGCATTCAACCGCGAGGATTATAATGCACTTAAGAATATATGGTATGGCGATATCATAGAACAGCTATAAGGACATGGTTCCGAAAGCTGCAGACAGGCCCAGCTCATGCTAGAGCACTATCTTACACATAACCAAGCACTCTGCCTCCAGGATTGTTAAGGCCTGCCATAGGAGTGACTTATAGGTTACTGTGTCTCTATATATAAGGGTAGATATAGGAATACTATACGTAAGTAAGGGTGATTACACAACCTTGCCCCAGCTGAGTGATCAGCCAGTTGTGTCAGTTTGAGTGGCCAGCCAGGGGTGGCATAATACATGCTGCAGCCCCTGGTAGGCCTTGGTTACCCCTATGCCCTGAGTACCTAGGGTACACTTTTACAGGGGCTGACAAGGTGAACCAATTCCCAATTTGGTATGTTCCTACAGTACATGGAGTCCATTTTACAGAGAGAGCAGATAGCCTGGGGTCCTGAATAGCAGGATCCCAGGCCAACTAAGTCAAAAACCAGCTAAACACTAGGCAAAAAGTTGGGGGTAACCATAGTCAGGTATCCACCTTCCTACAGTGATTGTAAAGTCAACCTTATAGACAAGCTATCCTAGTGGTAGCAATTTTTGATTTAACTCCCATTGGTTTGCAGCGTCGTCTGGATGTTTTGATTAAATATGTGGAGGACCACTGTTTAAAAATCAATATTGTAAGAGCAACATTTTAGTCTTTCGCAAGAAGGGTTTTCCAATAAAGAAAGGGTATAAGTGGCTGTTGGGGTATGAAGAACTTGAATTGGGCAATACGTATCTGTATCTGGGGAAGGTTTTCTCAAAAAACGGGCGTGACTCAGAGCACATCAAAAGGTGTGTTGGCAAGGCCGCCTCCCAGGCCGGAGCTCTAAATAGATTTTATAAGACCTGTGGGAGACGTCATTTTAATCATGTTCTGACAGTATTTAAGGTTAAAATCCCTCCGACATTAACTTATGCTGCAGAAGTTTTGGATAGGAATTACTGGCTCTCTTTTGATAAGGCTGAAGGCCGTTTTTTCTGTCAAATCTGTAATTTAAATTCCTTGGCTGCCCCACATGTTCTTCGTCTGGAATTCCATTTAGCTTCTTCTTATATTTCGTCTTTGGCAGCGGTTCTGAGGTGGGGGAACTCCCTCTTCTGGGGGGATGAGGACACCCTAAGGGCCGGCCTGAAGTTGGAAATTTTTGCAAAATTAAAAGATAAATCAGCTTTTTTTAGATCTTTCGCCAATGCAAACCATTCATTTGGGCTTAATTTAAACTGTGATTTACCCATGCCAAAGCCTGTATTGAAGTTATTTCTAAAGAAGTCAATAAGCACGATTAGTACGGCAAGAGATATAGCTTTAAGTCACCTTAAAGTCCGTAACGGGGTGATCTGTGCGAGTGCGATGGGGAGCAGACCCCAGCCCTATCTTTCATGCAAAATCCCACACGGAATCAGAAGGCTAATACTACTTTTAAGAACTAACTTGCTGCCCCTGAGAGAAGTAACGGGCATTTGCGAAAATACTCCTAGAGAGGAGAGAATCTGTGAACTTTGTTGTTCCCAAATACAAGATCTTAATCATGTGTTATTCGTATGCCCAGAACTTCTAAGGGCAAGGCGAATGTTTTTGAGACCCTTATTTATTAAATGTAATATTCGTTCTGCTCAGGAGGCACGATCTTTTGTGTTGTCCCCTCCAAATGAAATGACTTATAGAATATTTCAATTTTTTAAAACATTCCTGGATATTTATTAGAATTGTATTTGTTACAAAGTATGTCTTTTTTATTGTATTGGTGTATTTTTGTGGACCTCCGTTGGAGTTCCGTAAAAAATAAACTAATTGAATAGTGGTAGCATGGACCAGCAGTCTTAGGCTAAAACTTCAGAGAGCATGTGAAGCCAGCTGTTTTACCATATATAATCCCTTGGATACCAAATGAAAGGCACACAAGGTATATATCAAATATATATGTATTTATTACTAACACAACCCCTCTGCACTCTTTATGAGGTAAAAGTTTGAGATACGTTACAAGTTACTCATTAAGCATACTATAAGTTGCACAAATACAATTCTGCTCTGGGGCCTCACGAACCATATACTAAGTAAGTGGTATAAGGACCACTTCAGGTATAGGGAATAGGCCTAGGGCCTAAGGAATTGCTGGGGCTACACTACAGAACCAAAGGTTAGGAAGTAGGAGACCCACGGGAGATGCGTGCATTGTGGGAACACAGTCACGAGTTACCATAGAGTTATAATGAGAACGTAAAAGTTACACAGTAGTTGATTAAGGACACTTCCAGATGGACTATGGTAAAACCCTTTTAAACTAGGACACTTCGAGAGTCAACACCCACGGGAGCACCGGAGTACTTGAATTACCTCACCCAGGGAAGCTGGGTGCATAGGTGTCTTTCCGTGTCTGGTTTCGTCGCTGTTTCCTATGGAGAGCTGCAAAGAAGTGCTGCAGGCGACCAGGAGAAAAGTGTCCGGGTGGATCCAAGATCGAAGATGAGAAGCACCTGAAAGCTGAGGGGACAGAGTCTAGGTCACTAGCCAGTGACCAGGAAGGAACCAGGAAGGAACCAGGCGATGTCGAGTGTTTCAGGTGAAGAAGGTGAAGCTTGTCTCTGCACCCACGAGGATCAGGAGGTGTCAACGACAACCAGGAGCTGAATTCTAGCTGTCCCACAAAGGATCTAGTTGACTGCGGTGTCGGTATCCGGATTGGACCCAACAAGCCTTGGCAAACACAATCCACGCTGGAAGGGAAGATGGGCTTCAGTTCAGACCAGCAAGGTCTGGGGAGCTTCTCCTTCACAGGAAAGCTGGAGCAAACCTGGAGCAACCAGGAAAGTGGTGTAGTTTCAAAAGGAAGTCTTTGTAGCCCTAACTAGCCAATGGGCTAACAACCAGTGACCAGGAAGGGATCAGGCGACGTCTAGTGTTTCAGGTGAAGAAGGTGAAGCTTGTATCTGCAGCCACGAGGGCCAGGAGGCATCGAAGATGACCAGGAGTTGGATTCAAGCTGTCCCACAAAGGTGACTGCGGTGTCGGTATCCGGATTGGACCCAACAAGCCCTGGCAAACACAATCCACGCAGGAAAGGAAGATGGGCTTCAGTTCAGACCAGCAAGGTCTGGGGATATTCTCCTTCACAGGGAAGCTGGAGCAAGCCTGGAGCAACCAGGAAAGTGGTGTAGTTTTAAAAGGAAGTCTTCGGGGGGCTAACTAGCCAACGGGCTAGCAACCAGGAAGACGTGTCAAGCTGAAATGCAGGAGCAGGTCATGCGCGGCACTCGTGGAGTGTGGAGGGATGAGCTTCAGTGCAAATGGCGCTTGGGTCTGGGGCTTCTCAAACCCCAATGCACAACTGCGAGGGTGCCTTGGTAGTTGCACTTTTAGCAAAGTGCAGGTAGTCCAGGGTGTCCGGTCCCACATCTCTCGTGTCCGCCACGGGTCTCAGCTTTGCTGTGGATGTGTGTTGGACTCGGAGAAGTCTGGAAATCCAGTTCCTGAGTTGCTGAGTCTTCGGGTTCCGGCAGGAGCGTCGACAAAGCAAACCGGCAAGTTACTGGTGGTGCCTGTTTGCACAGGGTGGTAACTCCTTGACCACAAGGGAGTTGTCTTCAGTCTTCTAGTCGGTATAGAACATCGAAGGTCCAAGAGTTTCATTTCAGAGTTTCAGTCCAGGATAATCTAATGTCTCTAGACACAGCTCCTATCTTTATACTGATTTTAGGGGCTGGATTACCTGCTAGGTCCCTCCTATGGGTGGATCCTGAGAAGGGGGTGGTTACACCCCTTTCTCTTTGTCCAGTTTTGCGCCAGAGTGGGGCTGGAGTGCCCCAGCAACTGTTTTGAACCAGGCTATTCATGGAGCACCTTGTGTCTGGAAAAGCATCTTTCCATTCAACCCACCTTGCCCCAATACACTACAGGCTGTCTGGGGAGGTGCTAGCACCTCCCTTGACAGGAAACCTATTGTCCAGGCCTCCCTTGCCGGAGTTTCATCCAGCTGCAGGAGGTCAGACTCGTGTCTGTGGCAGCAGCATCCATTTAGTGATGCTGAGGCTCTGTTTAACTTTAACCGGGTAAAGCAGTAACTACATGTCTTCCCCCTCTTGAAGGGTGGAATGCTACCCCGCCGCCAGAACTGGTGGGGAGGTAGTATTCCAAAGTGTTTGACACCTTACACGACATGTTTTGATAAAGCCAGACCAAAGTTAGCATTAACAGCGAGGATTATAATGCACTTAAGAGTATATGGTATGGCTATATCATAGAACAGCTATAAGGACATGATTCCAAAAGCTGCAGAGGGGCTCAGCTCATGCTAGGGCACCCTCTCACATAAACCAAGCACTCTGCCTCCAGGATTGTCGAGGCCTACCATAGGAGTGACTTATAGGTGCATATGTGTCTATATATAAGGTAGATATAGATATACTATATCTAAGTAAGGGATGATTACACCACCTTACCCAAGTTTAGTGATCAGCCTGTGGTGTCAGTTTGGATGGCCAGCCAGGGGTGGCATATTACATGTTGTAGCCCCTGGTAGGCCTTGGATGCACCTATGCCCTGGGTACCTATGGTACACTATACAGGGGCTCACAGAGGTGACCCAATTACCAATTAGGTATGTACCTAAAGTACATGGAGTCCATTTTATAGGGAGAGCAGATAGCCTGGGGCCCTGAATAGCAGGATCCCAGGCCAACTAAGTCAAAAACCAGCTAAACACTAGGCAAAAAGTTGGGGTAACCATATAGTCAGATATCCACCGTCCTACAGAGTAATCAGGACTTTTCAGAATGGGAGCAGTGCACATGGCCTGCTTCAGGTCATCAAATGCCTTTGACAGCTAACTGTCCACTGACATTTCTTTGGCATTCTTTTGGAGGTGAGATCATTAAGGAGAGTCACAATGACCCATATCCCTTAACAAACCTCCTGTGGTACCCATTCTGATGGATACATCTGCCTGTGGATTCCTCACCTTTTGAATTACCCCATGCGCAGCATTTCACTGAACCTTTTCTCCATAACTCCACATCGACAAGGAAGCCACAATGGAACGGCTCCGCACGTGACTCCGCATGATGCAACCGGGTCCACCAACGCCAATGTTCTTGACACCGGTGCAGTCCCTAAAGGTAAGAGTGCCATTGGACCGATCTCTATGATGCTATCTGGCTTCGGTCCGGGGCTCTCACAACCTTGTCCGGTCTCTTCTACTGTCCAGTGGAGCTTCCATCGACGCCGGTCTCAAAGTCATCGACGCCACATCTGGCACCACCAACGCCGGTCCCAAGCATGAGATTTGGCAGGGTGGGAGGAGGAAAAGAAAGGAAAGGCAGAAAATAGCCCTCCTGAATGATCTGCTAGACCCACTTATCCGATGTTATGCACCTCAAGTGGGAGAGATGAGGATGGATTCTCCCACCAACTGGAGTCAGAGTCAGACTAGGAGTGCTTGCAGGCTGCCGAAGGCAGGGTGGCTGACGACTTCTGGCTTCCATTCCTAAGCTAGAATGAACTGCATCCACATCCCCGCATGGCTTGGGAAGCATGTGCAGGGCGGTGGCTTGGATAGGTCTGATGTGGCTGGAAACCCCTCCCCTTTCCATGAAAGGGGCAAAAGGTAGACTTGCCACATGGAGTAGAAGGGAGGCCCAAGGATTTGACCGTAGCTCGAGAGTCCTTGAACCACACTAGGGCTGAATCTGCCTTTTCCCCAAAAAAGCGGGTTCAATCAAATGGCAAATCAAAGGGTATGTACATCAAATTAGCCTGGACATCACACAAGAAGTCAGTTGTCCTAAGCCAGGCATATCGCCTTGAGGCCACTGTCGCGGAAATCAATCTGATCAGCGAATCTGTTGTATCAAGGCCACACCTAATATTGAATTTTGCTGCATCTCGTCGGTCCTTACCTGCCAGAGAGAGACACTTCTGACTTCCTCCGTGACTTGTGGCAGCACTTGCCCAACCGTTTCACAAAGGGAATGGGAGAAACGGCCCAACAAGCATGCATTAGTCATCAACCACAATGCCAGGCTGGAGGAAGAAAACATTTTCATACCAAATGAATCCAACCTCTTGGATTCCCTATCTGATGGGGAGGAAGGAACGCGCCCTGTGATGTGGAGGCCTGCACCACCAAACTTTCTGGGGTGGGGTGTTGGCCGGAGATGGGCAAAGGAGGCGTGCAATTGTCCTATTTACAGGAGCCCCTGTGCTAGTCTTGGACCACTTGCCTAGACGAACATCGGTAAGTGCATCATAAAGGAGCAAAAGGAGTTCTGAGGTGAAAGCCCCAGGCTGAAGCACTTCAGTCAGGAGATTAGTCTTGACCTCCACGGAGGGCAACTCCAGTCCAAGGACTTCAGATGCCCTCTTGACCACCATGGCATAAGATGCCCCCTTCTCCGTAGCCACAGTTGTCGGAGAGCGCATGCCAGTATCTGGAGAAGTATCCAGTCCACTGTCCTCCCCAAGTTCCCCATACCAGTCCAACTGCTCTGCAGAGTCCTCCTGGTGTCCCAAAGGGTCCATAGACCCCTTCCACTCCTCTGCAGAGTCTAATACATCCTCAAAGTGTTCAGGCTACAACATAGAATCTCTGGGTTCAATCGGCACTTGAATCGACGTCAGTCAACATTGTTCTGACTCCATTTCATCGGGGATAAGGATGGTGCTGATACCGCTGATGGGTGCCTGTGGCACTGAAGGCACCGACTTCTGGTCTGATGCTGGGGAGTTTGTGGTGGCATAACTGGTATCGACCCAGATCCGTGATCGGATCTTTGAGGTCCCACCGGCACAGTGGCCGGAGCTGATGGCGTTGAATCCAATTGGGCCCCTTCCGACCCCGCGGGTCCCGATGGCTCACCACAGGGGTTGGCCCGCTCAAAAAACTGGCGCATGGGCTCGTAGAATTCTTTGGTTTGAGCGTGGGTTGCCCCGGCTCCAGGAAAGAGAGGGAGGCACGAGGTTGACTCTGGCTCCGCTGAACCGTGTCTAGAGCGCTGGTGCTCCTTACCTCCTTCGTTGATGGACGACATTCGATGTAAAGATGAAGTCCGTTTGAACTTCTTGTTCTTCTTGTTCCTCTTGCATAAGTGTCGCAACGTCTTTGAGTGGGACTATAATGACTTTGGGCTCCGGCAGTGGTCCAGCGACCTACTCTTCTTCGATCAGGACCTCTGCAGAGTCTCGGACCATGTTGACTGCCGGGCTGCAAGGAGCTTCAATGCCTGCTCCGGCAAGGTCTTCTGAGACATAGCCAGACAGTCCAGGCACGACTTTAGATCAAAGTCGCAATCAAGACACCAAAGGCAGACAAGGTGTTGATCGGTAACAGACATCATGCAGGGACAAGCCTTGCATGGCTTGAACCCTGTCTTCTTCTAAGACAACCTCGCACTTCATGGCCAAAATTTAGAATACGACAAAAAGTCAAGAAAAGGCCTGTCAAAAAGCAATAGAGGGGCAGCTCTTCCTAGATAAGTGCGTAAGTGGCACAAAATAAAAAGAACTGACGTCCGCCCGCCTGGGTGGCGCCTATTTAGGTATCGCAGTGTCATTCCCGAAGCTACCAATGCTGACGACATCACGTGGAGCTCAATAGAGCCACTGGATGGCGTGCCCAAGGGGTATTGCTCAGCAAAAGTTTCCAGATCTAGCCTGACACCTGGGAATTTCAAAGGTAACGAATCTGCAGCTAGAAGTCTCTATCAAATCTTCATTTTGGGCATGGCGATATGAACCTTCTGCTAGACCTAAACCATCCTTTTTGATACTTATAAGTCATTGCTCAGGTAAACCTCAAAAAAAGCTGTATGGCAGGGTGTAGGTTTTTAAAAAGTAGGACATGTACATTTAATGTTTTACTTGTACTAGCATTGAAACACCTCCAAATGAATTTTTCACTGGTGCAAGGCTAGCTCTCCTAGAGAACAATACTAGATTACATTATTATCTTTAATAAGTGCTACAAGCAGTTTGGGAATAGCGAGGAAAATGGTGCAAGGGCTCACTTTAATAGTACGTCAAAGTTTCACTTAATGGTCAAGTAAGATATTATGTTCTTATTTCGGAAATTAAACTTTTAGAAAGTTGTCATTTTCCTTTCTAAAAGCAAATGGCTTTCCTGACAGTCTCCAGCCGCCACCTCACCCCTGATGGCTCCCCTGTGGTGAGATGTATGTTGCTCCCAGAGAGTGACAAGGGATTCTGGGTGTTAGGAGGGGGACTCCTTCCTTGACAGAAAGGCATCTGAGGCTGTTCCCAGCCCCTTCCTGAGCGTCAAATGATTCTTACCTTGTCACTGGTAGATTTTCACACCTAGGCCTGCCTCCCCTTTGTCTCTCTATTCAGGCTGGCACCAAATCCAGTAGAAGTACAGGAACTTACCAGAACCAGGTTAGAGGATGGGCAAAGACTTGCCTGCCACCCACAGGCTGGCACTGGGCATAGAAGTGGACCCCACAAACCTCTCATCAGAGCATTCCTGGACCTGTGAAGAATCAGAAGAAGGACCACCCTGCTGTCTGAAACCTGAAGAAAGACTGGACCTGCTTCCACTCAAACCAGGACCTCAGAAGTGACTCCATGGGTCAAGTTTGCTGACCACTACTATGATCTACAGGGACACTGCAAGCTTCCAGAGGCCTGTTTCCCTGCAATTGCCCATCTGACCAATTCCAGCTGGACCTCCCCAGGACCCTGCTGCTGGCTTCTGTTGAAGTGAGTCCTAATCCCCAATGGTGACTTACACATCCCGTACCCTGGGCTGGTGTTAGAATGTACTCCTCTGGTGCGCAAACTGCAAGGTGTGGGACTCAGAAGTTTTTGCCAACTTTTTGTCTTCAGAAGTGTTGGAGATCAGGGCTGCTGTTGAAGTCACAAGCGTCAACATTGACTCACCGGTCAGCTTCAGCTTGCTGGTTTGCCCTGCTGAAGGAGATCTGAAGTCCAGCACATAAAGTTCTAAGTTTGAACATAAAAGGCTTAATCGAACTGTCTCTGAGCAGCATCCATTCAGCATTGACGCCTTCCCGGGCACGGACTTTGGACTTTGCCTGCTCTGAGCATTACAACATTTGTTGAGGAAGAGGTGTGGCGCCGCGGCCAGGGCGACTGACTCCGGAATCTGGGGATCACGGTTCGATCCCCGGCACCGGCGGCAGATTAGCCCAGCACCATGTGACTCTGGGCAATAGCTTGCTTAATCTTCCCGACGGCCCCCAGTGCCTAGAGACCCTAACCGGTGATTGTGCGCTTTACAAATGTGGATATTATTGATGACCGTACTGGGAGCTGCTCTTTTGCAACCTGTCATCGCCAAGCCCCACTTTGGATCCAGCTTGCAGATTGAACCAATTTTTCTCCATAAAAGTTTCTGAGTTAGAAGGTAAACTTAATACTGGGACAAACCTGATCCCTGCAACTCATCTGTGTTCCATCATAGTCAGGCTTCACTTTTGACTTTACCCTGTCTAGCATGACCAGATAATAATGTTTGGTGCTTGGTGGCACTATTTTTAATTCAAACTTTGCAAACTCATACCTTTAGCTCTGCTTGTTGCATTTTGGTGCCATTTTATTATGAAAGTATTCCATATTTTTCTACATTGCTTAGATATTTTTCTTGTGTGGTGTTTTTACTTTGTTACTGTTTGAGTACTGCATCAATACTTTATACGTTGCCTCAGAGTTAAGCTGACTGTTTTGTGCCAAGCTACCATAGAGTTAAGGACAGGCTTATTTAGTGACTTTTGTGGTTCACCTTGAAAATAATTGTCTAGAAGCAGGGTGTCTATGATTCAGGGGCTAGTGCAACAGGGAGGAGGTTTTCAGAAACAGGGAACAGGAAGAGGTGGTCCCATTAGATCCTAAGACTGGAAATGATATTGCCACTTTGAAACCTACTAACACATGTCATTATAACAACAGGGTGGGGCATTTGGAAGCGAGAATGGCGCTTGAATCCCGCTAATCTGATTGAGACTACTATCCGCAGATTCCTTAACATAGAATTATCCCCAGGCTTGAGATTGGATCCAGAACATTTTCTTTGCCACAGTATCTCTGCGCGCCGGGGCGGTACCACGTGATTCCGTCCTGACGTCCGCGGGCGTGATGTCAGCGAGGTCACATAAGCCCCACCCCAGCGTGCCGACATCAGTTTTTTCCTTTTCCGCGGATCCGGCTCATGCTCCGGGCCTGTTTTGGCCTTTCTCTTTCGCTATTGCATGTGTTTGTGGGAACAGTGTGCGGATGCCTTCGGCCTTTAAGACGTGCTCGTCTTGTGGATGCCTGATGTCGGCGACGGACCCTCACCTCATTTGTATGTGGTACTTGGGGGAACATCACGACTCCACTGATTGCGAGGCGTGCCAGCAGTTGAAGCCGAAGTCGCGGTGGGAGCGCCGGATGAAACTCCTCTCGGCTCGCATGTCCAGATCGACTTCCTCACCTCGGTCAGATTCTGTGAAAGGTTTTCGAAGCTGCCGTCTTCGTCCTTGTCCCTATCCTACGCCGCAAGAGCATCGCTCGCCTGTTGGTAAGTATTGCAGCTTGTCCCCGTGGGCTGGTTTCTGGCCTGTTGGAGGCGTGGGTTCTCAGCGGGTGATGCGGCCCCACGTATCGTCTCCCTCTCCACCGTTTTCCGGTGAGGGGGGGTCGAGAGCCCAGATGGAGACATATGCGGCGGCGTTGCAGGCCTCGCTGGCTTCTCCTCCTCCTTCCCATCCTGGGACATCGGCGGATCCCTTGCATTGTGCGGCGCCCTCCGCGGCATCGCCAGCGGCTCCGGCACCGACTGGCTCGGCTCCAGGCATGGAGGATATGGTGCCGTTGGGGTGTGGCCCTTCGGCGGTCTCTCCTTCGGACCACGGCACCCCTGTTTTGCCCCAAACTCCTGCGGGAGTCCCTGTGGTATTGCAGGAGGTTGCCGAGGCTCGGGTCACATCCCCGAGCCCCTCTCGGCCCTATGAACAGGCGGCAATCTTGTCTGAGGCTGAGGTGACACCGCTTCGGCGCCAGCAGCTGCTGGCCCTGGCGGTGCCACAGGGGTCGGCGGACCACCCTCGTCCCATCAGGAGTCAAGGCTGGTGGGGGACCCATCGTCCTTCCCCGGGCCACTCTCATCCATCCATGCAGGCGGCTGCCTCATTGAAGGTCGAGTCGGCCTTGGTGGCGCCTAAGGGGTCGGCGGGCCCCTCTCGTCCCCTCATGGGTTGAGGCTGGAGGGGTACTCCTTGTCACTTCCCGGGTCCCTCTCGTCCCTCCACGTAGGCGGCTGCCTCGTCGGAGGTCGAGTTGGCGCTGGTCCCTTAGCTGCTTTGGCTCCGGCCCAGCCCCAGTCTCCTGCGCCGTGTGGTGAGGCGGAGGCCTGTCCGGCGTCTCCTTTGGCGCTGGACAACGATGACGTCCTGCCTCAAGTTGCAGACTCTACGGCACCGGACAGGCATCGGGTCGTGGACTCTTCTTCGGATGCCTCCTCTTACCCGGAGGTTGGGCGTCTGCTGGTGTCGTCCTCACCAGAGACGGGCCACCGCGTCGTGGCTTTTGCCCGACGTATTCAAAGGACGGCTCCTCGCCGTTGCCGCAGCCACGGTTTTCGCCAGAGGAGCCACAGGTCCCCCACTCCTCGGCCCCCCTTTATCCTTTCTGGACCTAGCCCTTCCCCACTCCGTTTGGCTTAGTGGATGGCCGCCTTAGCTTGCAGCCGTCGCCTACGGAGGAGCTGCTTTCCCCACCGTGGGGCCCTACAGAGGCGGGTGTGGCCTGTACTCATGCTGTTTCCACGGCTGTGGGGATTTTGCGCATGGGTGATCCAGCTGCGTATTTCCCTGCGGATCTTCTTCTGGAAGTTCTCCACCAGGGCTCTGGTAGGAGGGAGCAGCTGTTTCCCTTTGATGGTTCGCTCCATTCTTCTCTGATGGGGGCGCCCCGCCACTGGGGAACCGGTGCCCCAACACCTTCTGCACCAGCTCCTTACAGCACTGCGTGACCCGGTGTGTCTTTCCCTCCACCCCTTTGCCAGAAGCCCTCTTTTGCAGACTGCCTTCCCCTCCCTGCCGCTGCTGTTGTCTCCGCCATCAGGGAAGGCCCGCTGGCTTGACTCTTGGGGGCGCAATATGTTCACTTCCACCAGTGCGGCTCTGCGGGCCCTTAACACTTTGTGTGTTGGCTAGGGCCACTTCTTGCGTGTGGGACTCGGCAGGAGTCCCTTGGATCTACCGCTTCTCAGGAGGGTGCTGGGGTTGATTTGCAGCACCATGCGTTAGATGGCCGGGAGCTGGTGGCGATTATTCTTCACTCCGCTCTGGACATCTCGAAGGTGCTTGGTCGTGCCATGGCTTCTTTGGTTGCCGTTCGCCGCCATGCTTGGCTTCGGGACAGTGTGTTCCCGGAAAATGTTCGGGAATGGCTGGTAGATCTTCCCTTTGATGGCACTCTCTTGTTCAACGCCCCGGCAGACTCAGCCATCCAGAGGTTCTTGGCGGGGCATTGGCCTACTCCTCCTCTTCCTTATTTACCCCCTCAGTGACTTGCGAGTTGATCTGGTTTTTGGGAGCTGTTCTTTCGTTGGGGCAGATCGCCCCTGTTGTGTGATCTGTGTGCTTCATGTGGATTCAAGTCCTCTTTGTTGAGACTGTGGTTCTGTTGGCTGCTGGCCAGCCCTTCTGGACTGTGTGTTTTTGTTTTGAGTTATATACACCAGGTTGGCCCTGAGATTAGGCCTTCTGCTTTTTCTTTGGCTGCTTGACAAGCCTTCTGTGTTTTTTTTTCCTGCGAATCTTTCTGTTGTCCTCTGCTGTGGAAGTTTCTTCCTAAGAGGGTTCACATCTCTTGGGACTTAACATACCCTATGTGGGGTAGTGATAGCTATTGTATAGCTTGTTCTGTGCTTGGGAGTTGTGGTCGCCTTCGGGCCTCTGCTCTCCCTGGTGTTTAAGTACGTTGCAGGTGCACTTCTCTTCTGGTTTGGAATGCCTTTGGTGGTGCCCTGCGTTATCCTTCTCCGCGGTCAATGCGCTGTTAGCCTGGTCTGACCTGTTGTCTGAGGCCTGGCGTCATGGCTCTGGTTCCATGTCTTTTTGTGTTGTGTGTGTGGACCCCTCCCTGAGGTGTGTCCTAACCCTTCTTCGCCTTCCTGCTCTCTGTCCTGGGGGCTGAGATGGATTTCTGTTCCTCCCTCTTTCAGGCGCACCCTGCCTGGTCTTCCTGGGTGCCCCCGGGCTACTCTTGCTGCTTCCGCCTGCTTTATTGCTGTCGGCCTTTTTCTGTCTGGTCTATTGACTTCTGGGTGTGGTAGGTTCAGCTGCCCTCTTCGCGGGGTGTGTTCCCGGTGGAGGGGCTTGCCTTCTTTCGGCCTTGTCTCCTACGTTAATCTTCTTCCTCTTCCTTGCCTTGCCTTGGATGGAGGTTTTGTGGCCTGATATGGGTGTGGGGTTCTTCGGCCTCCTCTTGCCTTGCCCCTGTTTCCTCTGCTGAGTGTGAACGGGCTTTCTCTTCTTTTCTTCTTCCCGCATCCCCCCTGGGGATCGGTGGTGTTCTGACTGTAGGGGTTCCCTTTGCCTGGGGGGACAGGGCTCCTCGCCCTGTCCATTGGACTCGTCCCCTGTGGGACCCTCTGTTATGTCCAGGCTGGTGGGCTCCTCTCACAGACCCTCCTTCCCCGTGGGTATGGCTAGGGTATCTATTCTACGTTAAGGAATCTGCGGCTAGTAGTCTCTATCAGATGTACAAGTTACTTACCTTTGGTAACGATGTATCTGGTAGAGACGATTTTAGCCGCAGATTCCTTCATGACCCGCCCTTCTTCCCCGTTCTGTGAGGACCCTTAGCTTGGTCTTCCGCACTCGCCTGCCTCTGGGTGCTTTGTCTTCTGCGAGTGCCCTCTTTCACTCCTCCCTAGCGGGATGCTTTGTTCGGTGTGTTTGCATCCACTCCTTCCTTTCTGGTTCTTGATTGGTAGGTTCATTACTACTCCTGCATCCCTACTGTGAGAAATTGGCCTGGTATATGATGCTCACTATTCTAGTGAACACCTTGCACCAGTCCAAACAACCCTTATGGTGATGGTTGTAAGTCAACCTTATAGACCAGCTATTCTAGTGGTATCTTGGACAGAACAGTCGTAGGCTAAAAGACTCTTGAGGGAGTGTAAAGCCAGCTGTTTTACCATATGTAACCCCTTGAATATCAAATGAAAGGACACCACACAGGATATATATAAAATATATATGTTTGTATTTACTAACACACTCCTCTGAACTCTTTATGAGATCAGAGGCCAAAGCACATAACAAGTTACTCAGTCAGAATACGTTAAGTCGCACAATTTACAGTTAGGCCCTAGGGGCAAAGCAAACCATATATTAAGAAAGTCACGAGAAAAGGGAAGGCCTAGGGCCTAGGGAATCGCTGGGGCTACACTATCTGAACCTTAGTTTAGAAGTAGGAGGCCCACAGGCGGCGCGTGCAGTGTCTTTACACACACGCGTGAGTCAATGGGAACTTAGAAGTTAGATTTAGAAGGATTTAGGACACTTCCGGTTTAGCTAGGAGGAAACAACTAAAAACCTAGACACTTGGATAGTCAATACCCTTGGGAGCACCGAAGTACTCACGCAACCTCACCCACGGACGGCGGGTGCATAGGTGTGAAGATGTGTCGGGTTTCGCCGTTGAAGTCTTTGGAGTCTGTGAAGAAAGATGCTGCAGGCGACCAGGAGGAAGATGTCCGGGTGGATCAAGGATGAAGAAGTCCTGAAAGCAGAGGGGACAGAGTCTGGGTCACTAGCCAGTGACCGGGTGGAACCAGGAAGGAACCAGACGACGTAGAGGAGCAATCAGGTGCTGTCTTGAAGCTTTCCTTTACAGCCACGCGGACCAGGAGGTGTCGAGGATGACCAGGTGCTGGAGAGGAGCTGTCCCACAAAGGTTCTCGAAGATGGAGGGGTCGACTGCCGGATTGGAGTTAACAAGCCTTGGCAAAGGCAACCCACGCATGATTCAAAGAAGGCTTCTGGTGCAGACCAGCAAGGTCTGAGGTGCTTTTCCTTTACAGGGAAACAAGGGCCAGTCTGGATAACCAGACCAGTGATGTAGATCAAAAGGATTGTCGTCACAGAGGCTACTATCCAACGGGCCAGCAACCGGACAACGCGTCGAGCAGAACACAAGCAGAAGGGCCCCACGCAGAACTCGTGGAGTGTGGAGGGCTGATCTTCGGCGCAGGTAGAGCTCGGGTTCGGGGTTTCTCAGTCCCCAGTGCACAGCTTCGAGGATGCCTCAGGGGCTGCACAGTTAGCAAGTTGCAGGCTTTTCAAGGGGTCCGGTCCCACGTGTCTCGTCGCCTCCACGGATCTCAGCTATGCTGCAGTCGTGAAGAGAAGATCAGAGAGGTCTGGAAGTCTGGGTCTTGTCAGGCTCTGTGCTCGGGTCCCGGCGGGAGCGTCGACAAAGCAAGCCATTGATTTGCTGGATGGTGCCTGGTTGCCCAGGGTGGTCAGTCCTTGGCCACAAGGGAGATTCTTCAGTCTTCAGCTTCAGCAGAATGTCGAAGGTCCAGAGTTTTGTGTCAAGTTTCGATTTCAGGATTAATCTAAAGTCTCAGGACTCAGCTCCTACCTTTATACAACTAAAAGGGGCTGGATTATAAACTTAAAGAGAAGTGGGTGGAGGAGATAGGCGACTTAGATGAATCGGAATGGAATGCAGCACTTGCCTCCCCAAAGGAAGTAGGTATTTCGGCAAAATTTAGATTAGTGCAACTTAAAATTCTGCACCGCTCTTACTACACTAGAACACTACTTCACAGGATACAAAGGGCAACACATCCCTTCTGCCTGAGGGGTTGCGGGGAGGAGGGAACGCTATTCCACACACTTTGGGACTGCCCAAAGATCCAAGAATTCTGGAAGCAGGTTATGCGCACTGTCTCCCAAACCCTCAAGATCTCCATCCTACCTGAACCCCGTAAGTGTCTGTTGAATATCTGGGACCCCAATGACCTGGATAGGTACGGATTGATATGGGCCACACTGGCGGTAACAGTGGCTAAGCGAGACATTGCACAAAAATGGGGGGCTCCGGATTTGCCTACGGCAGCTAGATGGACTAGAAATATGGACCTGCTGATGGTGGTGGAAAGGGCGGTGTATGTACTCAGGGCTTGCCCCCGTAAGTGGAACAAGGTCTGGACCCCTTGGAATGTCTACAGGGGGGAAATCTGCGAACCCTTGCCAGAAGAAGAGGACTTAGATTTCGAAGAGGAAGATGAGTAGGGGATGGGCGGTGGGGTACTGGATGTTGGTCTCCGACAAACTGCTAGGCAGTTCTGGCCTTGCCATGGCCAGGAAAGCGGCCTTGAAAGGTGCTGTTGGTCAACTATGGACATATGTGACAAACTGGAAAATGATGACATGGGTTAAGTTTATTTCTAATTGTTATTGAATTGTATAATTAGCATATTACTATTTGTGTTAGGAGGGTACGGGGGATATACCTCATATACTGTGAAACAATATACTGAGCTTCAATACTTGTACGAAGACAACTAGTAGGTACCAACCAGGTCTTGATAGGACAACACTCACCTACGTCTGATTGTACATTGAATAAGATGATTTAACATAATGTACTTACATTGGAAAAGTTATTATTTATGAACTGCAATAATGTGTATGCACCATATGCCTTCATGTTAATAAAGATTTATAAAAAAAAATAAAAAAAAAGGGGCTGGATTACTTTCTAGGTCCCTCCGATAGGTGGGACCAGGAAAGGGGGGTGGTTACACACCCTCTCCTTTGTCCAGTTTCGTGCCAGAGCTGGGGCTGGAGTGCCCCAGCAACCGGTTTGAACCGGGGTATGCATGGAGCACCTAGGGTGCTCCAGGCAGTGTCTCAATCTATTCAGCCCTCCCTGTCCCAATACACAAAGTCCTGTCTGGGGTGGTGCTCGCACCTCTCTAGGCAGGAAACCTATTGTCCAAACCTCCGTGACTGGAAGGACTCCCAGCAGCAGGAGGTCAGACTTGTGTCTGTGGCAGCAGCGTCCATTTTGTGACGCTGGGGCTCCGGTTAACTTTAACCGGGATAGTCAGCAATAACATGTCTCCTCCCTCTAGAAGGGTGGAATGCTACCCCCGTCACCAGAATTGGCAAGGGGGTAGTATTCCAAAGCATATGACACCTTACACAACATGTTTGGATAAAGCCAAACCAAAGTTAGCATTTAACCGCGAGGTTCATAATGCACTTAAGAGTATATGGTATGGCAATATCATAGAACAGCTATGAGGACATGGTTCCGAAAGCTGCAGACAGGCTCAGCTCATGCTAGAGCACCATCTCACACATAACCAAGCACTCTGCCTCCAGGATTGTTAAGGCCTGCCATAGGAGTGACTTATAGGTTACTATGTGTCTATATGTAAGGTAGTTATAGGGATACTATACCTAAGCAAGGGGTAATTACACGACCTTGCCCCAGCTGAGTGATCAGCCAGTTGTGTCAATTTAGGTGGCCAGCCAGGGGTGACATAATATATGCTGCAGCCCCTGGTAGGCCTTAGTTACACCTATGCCCTTGTCAAAACTTCTACAGGGGTTGACAAGGTGAACCAATTCCCAATTGTGTATGTACCTAGAGTACATGGTTAAAATTTAGAGAGAGTGCATCTGGGCTGTGGGTTTGATTAGCCGGCCCACAGCCACATCTAAGTCGAAAACCAGTAAAGCAAAGCAAAAAGTGGGGGTGACCATAGGAAGCAGACCCTACTCTCCTACACCTACATCCTGGTGTTTCCAGTGTGGGGCCTTCTCATACTTCCCCTTTTTCCTTGCTTGGAGTTTCTGACTCATGTGCAGTACCATTGTTGTCTTGGGGTTACTCTTCTGTTCTTGACTCTTTGTCCTTCACTGTTAATGGACGGTGGTTGCAGGTTTTTTACATCTGCGGCACAGTTTTTCACATGTTTTTTTCTGTCTCTAGGGAGAATGTTGTATTTGCTTGCAGGGTTGCTTTGCTTGGGCTGTGCTCTGCTCTTCCCTTCTATGAATTCCGGTGCCACAGTACCTGGCACTCCCCGAATGGGTCTGTACCCCTCCATTTGCTTCTTTCCTTTCTGTTTCTCTGCTATTTCGCACACTGTTCCCATATTCTCATAGTTTTTGTTTGTGATGGCTCCTCGTTGTGGCGTAGAAAAGTTCTCTGAAGAAAACTGATGTAGGCGCGCCGGGGTGGGGTTTATGTGACCTCGCTGACATCAAGCCCGCAGACGACGTCAGGACAGAATTACGTGGTACCGCCCACGACGCGCAGAGATGCTGTGGCAAGGAAAATTTTCCGGATCCAGTCCCACGCCTGGGGATAATTCTACGGAATCTGCGGCTAGAATCGTCTCTACATCGTTACTGAAGGTAAGTAACTCGTATATCAGGAACAGAATAGGAGTATAGCCCAGTCTCAGGAAAACGTTGTGCAGTAATGTGCCCAGACCGAGATCTCAACATTTTTCGGGTTCACAAGGTCCTGTGATGCAAGTACTGCAACCTCCGATGCCACAACAAGATGGAGGAAATCATAGATTTAATTCAAACATGGACATGAATGCAAATTAGAACGTGTGTCAGAGTTACCTAGTGTTTGAGACTCCCAACGTTTACGGTTCAGACCAGTCCTTTTAGTGGTGCCTTGGGGGCGGAGGAAGACTGTTCACTTGGCGCAGTCTTCGAGTTAGACGAGAGTGGACCATATGTTGATACTGATGTAGATGGCCACAATGTCACTTTCTTGATAGACACTGGTGCTACCCGCAAAGGTCACAAACCTACCCCTTTTGGGAAAAACTATCCAAGTTGTAGGAGATGCGAATAAGAAATTAGCAAGCCCTCTGTCTGAAGAAGTGCCTGTTAAGGTAGGGACATTTGAAGAAAATCATCAATTTGTAATATGTTTCTCGAATCCTGTGTGCCTTTTAGGACATGACTTTCTCATCTGATAGACTACTAGCCGCAGATTCCTTCACGTAGAATTATCCCCAGGCGTGAGACTGGATCCGGAAAACTTTTTGCCACAGCATCCCTGCGCGCCGGGGGGACGGCATCACGCAACTCCGCCCAAGCGTCATCCGCGTATGTGACGTCAGCGAGGTCACACAAATCCCACCCCGGTGCGCCTACGGCAGTTTTAAACTTTTCCGCGTGCAACGTAGATCCGGCCTCTGTTCGGGCCTGTTTGGTCCCCCTGTTTTTATTTCATCATTGTGTTATATTTTGGTGGAACAGTGTGCGAATGCCTTCGGGCTTCAAAACTTTCACGTCGTGTGGGCGTCTTATGTCGGCGACGGACCCTCACCTCATTTGCATGTGGTGTTTAGGGGAAGATCACAGCACCACTGACTGTGAGGTGTGCCAACAGCTAAAGCCGAAGTCGCGGCTGGAGCCCCGGATGAAACTGCTCGGCGTGTCTTTAAAGGTCGGCTTCATCCCCTCGATCAGCCTCGGCATGCGGTTTCAGAAGCGGCTGTCGTCGGCGTCCTCATCCCTCTCCGATATCGCGAGAGCGGCGCTCCATGGTGGGTAAGTGTAGCAGCTTGTCCCGGGGGGCTGGTGTTCGGCCTGCCGGGGGTGTGGGCTCTCCGCGGGTGATGCGGGCGTGTCGCCCTCCTATCCACTGTTTCCCAGTGAAAGGGCGTTGAAAGTCCAAATGAAGACAAATGCGGTGGCTTTACAGGCGTTGCTGGCATCTCCTCCTCCTCCTTCCCCTCCTGGGGTGTTAGCGGATCCCTTCCATTGCGCGGGGCCCTCCGCAGCGTTGCCGGCGGCTCCAGGCTTGGAGGCTGTGGTGCTGTTGACGTGCGGCCCTTTGGGGGTCCCTCCTTCAGAGCATGGCACCTCTGTCTCTCAGCAAACTCCTGTGGGAGTCCCTGTGGTGTTGTGGGAGGTCGGGCTGGGGTCACATCCCTGAGCCCTGCTCGGCCCTCTGGACAGGCAGCGGCCTCATCCACGGCCGAGCTGAAGCCGCCACGGCGCCGGCACCTGCTGGACCGGGTGGCACCACAGGGGTCGGTGGACCCTCCTCGTCCCGCTCTGGGTCGAGGCTGGACTGGGACCCCCCATCATACTCCGGGACTAGCTCGTCCCCCTGCGCAGGCGGCTACCTCGTCGGAGGGCGAGTCGGAGGTTGAATCAGCCCTGGCAGCACCGCATGGGTCGGCGGGCCACCTCCGTCACATTCTGGGCCGAGGCTGGCGCAGGGCTTTGTGTCACTCCCCTGGTCCCTCTCGTTCCTCCAAGCAAGAGGCTTCCTCATCGGAAGTCAAGTCGGCGCGGTTCCGGCACCGCCCCTTTGCCACTTCGGCTCCGCGCCAGTCCCCGGCGCAGTGTGGCTTGAAGGAGCCCTGTCTGGCGTCTCCTTCAGCGCCGGATGGTGATGACGTCCTACCTCGGGCGGCAGACTCTACGGCACCAGACAGGCACCGAGTTGCGGATTCGTATTCGGATGCTCCCTCTTCTCCGGAGGTTGGGTGCCTACTATGTCATCCTCCCCGGAAACAGGCTGCCGCGTGGTGGCCTTTTCACCGGCGTCATCAAAGGGCGGCTCCCCGCCATTCCCGAGGCCAAGGTGTTCGCCGAAGGAGCCATAGGTCCCCCATTCTTCGGTTCCTTCTAACTTCCAGGTCTGGCCTTTGCCTGCCCCGCTCTTCTTCGGGGATGGCTGCCTCAGTTTACAGCCGTCACCCACGGAGGAGCTGCTTTCTCCACCGCAGGGCCCTACGGAGGCGGGTGCAGCCTTCGCTCACGCAGTGTCCACGGTTGTGGGTATTCTGCACATGGGTGACTTGGCTGCTCATTTTCCGACAGACCATCTTTTGGAGGTTCTCCACCAGGGCTCTGGTGGGAGGGAGCTATTGCTTCCCCTAGAGGGTTCGCTCCTTTCTTCCCTGATGAGGGCCTGGAGGCACCCCACCTCCGGGGATCCAGTGCCTCAACACCTTCTGCGCCGGCACCTTTTTGCGCCGCGTGACCCGGCGTGTCTTTCCCTCCACCCCCTCTGCCTCCAGTCCACTTTTGCGGACTGCTTTTTCCTCCCTGCTGCCACTGTTGTCCCTACCATCCTAGAAGGCCCGCTGGCTGCACTCTTGGGGGTGCAACATGTTTGCCTCGACCACTTAACACCTTATGTGTGTTGGCTAGGGCCTCCTCTTGTGTGTGGGACTCGACTGAGTCCTTGGGATCCGCCGCTTCACAGGAGACTGTTCAGGTTGACTTACGACATCATGCGCTGGATGGCCGTGAGCTTGCGGCGTTTATTCTCCGCTTTGCTCTGGACATCTCGGAGGTGCTGGGCCGGGCCAACGCTTCCACAGTCGCCCTCTGCCGCCATGCTTGGCTTCGGGACGGCGTGTTCCCTGAAAATGTTTGGGAGCTGCTGATTGATCTTCCATTTGATGGTACCCTGTTATTTTATACCCCAGCAGCCTCTGCCATCCAGAGGTTCTCCTTCTTCTTACCATCTTCAGTGACTGCTGAGTTGATCTGGTTCTGGAACTTCTTCTGGGCCTGTTGCCCTTGCTCTGGGTGTGTTTTATGGCCACTTGAGTCCTCCTGGCTGGGACTGTGGTGTGGTTGGCTGCTGGACAGCCCTTTGTTGACTGTTTGTTTTTGCTAGAGTTATCTGCACAGACTTTGCACTAAGATAAGGCCTTCTGTTTTTCTCTTGGGCTGCTTGATAAGCCTTCCGTGTTTTTTTTCCCCGTAGTTCTTTTGTTTTTTCCTCTGCTGTGGAAGTTTCTTCTAAAGAGGGTTCCCATGTCTTGGGTCTTAACTTACCCTATGTGGGGTAGTGGTAGCTGTTATATAGCTTGCGCTCTGCTAGGGAGATCTGAAAGAGACACTGTGAGAAGTTGGCCTGGTATATGATGTTCACTATTCTAGTGAACACCTTGCACCAGTCCAAACAACCCTTATGGTGATGGTTGTAAGTCATCCTTATAGACCAGCTATCCTAGTGGTAGCGTGAACAGAACAGTCTTAGGCTAAAAGACTCTTGAGGGCATGTAAAGCCAGCTGTTTTACCATATGTAACCCCTTGAGTACCAAATGAAAGGACACCACACAGGATATATATAAAATATATATATATTTATTTACTAACACACTCCTCTGAACTCTTTATGAGATCAGAGGCAAAAGCACCTAACAAGTTATTCTTAGAAATACTTTAAATAGCACAATTTACAGTCAGGCCCTAGGGGCGCGTAAAACCATATACTAAGTAAGTGGTATAAGAACCACGACTTGAGAAAAGGAAAGGCCTAGGGCCTAGAGAATCGCTGGGGGTACACTATCTGACCCTTAGGTTAGGAGTAGGAGGCCCACAGGCGGCGCATGCAGTGTCTTGACACACACGCGAGAGTCAATGTTAAGTCAATGGGAACTTAGAGTTTAGAAAAAGAAGGATTTAGGACGCTTCCGGTCTAGCTAGAAAGAAACTACTAAAAACCTAGACACTTGGATAGTCAATACCCGTGGGAGCACCGAAGTACTTGCGTTACCTCACCCACAGGAAGCGGGTGCATAGGTGTGAAGATGTGTCGGGTTTCGCCGTTGAAGTCGCCGCCTGGATGGAAGCAAGCCGGCTGAAACTGAACACGGACAAGACGGAGATCCTCATCCTGGGTCCCAACCCCTCGGCGTGGGACAACTCCTGGTGGCCCTCCTCCCTGGAAGCCCCCCGACACCGACCAACCACGCACGCAACCTAGGAATCATCCTCGACTCTACGCTCAGTATGACCAACCAAGTCAATACCGTCTCCTCCTCATACTTCCACACCCTCCGTATGCTCCGCAAGATCTACAGATGGATCCCGACAAACACTCGGAAAACAGTCTCCCACACCCTCATCAGCAGCCGACTCGACTACGGAAATGCCCTCTACGTCGGAGCCCCAAACAAACTCATCAACAGACTCCAGAGAATCCAAAACGCCTCCGCTCGCCTGATCCACGACGTCCCCCGCAGAAACCACATCACCCCCCACCTGAGAGATTTACACTGGCTCCCTGTTAACAAAAGAATCACCTTCAAACTCATGATCCACGCACACAAAGCACTACACAAGACCGGCCCCGCCTACCTCAACAGCAGACTATCTTTCTACGTACCCAACAGGAATCTCCGCTCTGCCAACCTGTCCCTGGCCACCGTCCCACGCATCCACACGCATCCACAGAACCACCTCAGGAGGCAGATCCTTCTCCCGCCGCGCCGCCAAGACCTGGAACGCCCTCCCCCTCCACCTACGCCAGACTGCTGGCCTCCCGGCGTTCAGAAGACTGCTCAAGACCTGGCTCTTCGACCACTAGCTGTTTCTCTCCCCCCCAGTGCCTTGAGACCCTAGCGGGTGTGTAGCGCGCTCTACAAATTTCCTGATTGATTGATTGATGGAGCCTGTGAAGAAAGATACTGCAGGCGACCAGGAGGAAGATGTCCGTGTGGATCCAAGGGTGGATCAAGGATGAAGAAGACGATGAGGAGGAGCTACGCTGCGAAGCAAGATGGCCGCATAAGCTCCCGGCTCCACTGACCTCCGCCGTCAGCTCGGATATCCTGCTTTCTATCCTTTCCTCACGCCGGACTCCCGTGCACATGAAGTGCTCCTGACTCCTGCGGTGCAATCCCGGAATTTCCAACTTACCGGGTGACGAAGATATGTCGTGTTTGTCTTCTTGGCCTACTTCAGGGCTGAAGCCGGGGCCTCGATTTCTAACCCATCCGGGATAGAGTTGATCAACATCGGCTGTGAGACCAGGGTTGCGTCCGGTCTTCCGAACTCGGATCATACTTGCATTTACGATTGGCTACTCAGTAACCGGCTTACGCTAAGGACACGGTACAGTGACGCAAGTGCACATCGGTAGCCGCGGTCGGGGGTCCGACGCCCGGAGACCCTGCTGGGGGGCCGGGGTTGACGGGCTTGGGCCCGCGAGCGGCAAAGGTGTCGATATTGCCAGTTTTGAGAGCGTCCACTGTTGTCATCGGCTCCGTGTGTGCCTGGTGCCTCGAAGTTGTTCCTCTCCGGGGTTCGAGTCCTGCTTCGTCGCTTCGCGGGAGTTGATGGAGGGGACGGACGGCACACCAACGTTGAGGTCCGTAATGGCCGCCATTGGGGCGCTCCACTCTCAAATCACCGTCATGTACCATCAGTGGTCTGTAACGCTGAGCAACGTCTGTCTGAGACCGGACGACGACACTCCGACATGCTATCAGCAAACTGTGGTTCCCGTGGAGTACTCTACCTACCATTTTGAGGTCCCCGTGCGGAAGCCTGATTCAGCCCGCTTTGATGACTCTGGCTTCATAGATAGCGCACCTATGATCATCGTCAGTTTTCCCTGCTCGGACCCTGCTCGGCGGAACATCGTTGCTAAAGGTCTTGATCGCCACAAACAGTTCTTCAGTGACTATCGGAGAGGTTTGCCATTCTTCTTCACTCTTCCTTGCCGGTTTTGTGGATGTCGCAAACTTATATCCTGTCTTCGATCCGATTTCATTGACTTGGACTTTTATGAACGCTTCAATTTCCTCATGGTGACTGTGGCCTGGGCGACAAGGGCTCTCATAAAGAACCGTACTGGCCAGGGTTGACTTTGCATTTTAGGGTTTGCTAATTTCCGTGAGATGTGCCGGGATTGTACCTTATAGTGTAACGGGAGTCGGGTGGTTTTGTTGATGTCCTCCCCAGGCTGGGGTTTAATACTTTGCTTCAAACAGTGGACAATACGTCTTGGGGAGGTCGCTGATGGCGGGGGTATGGGAACCCGGGAATGTGTTTTTTGTTCTTCTCCTCCGCTTTTCTTTTCCTTCCTTTAGGGTGAGTTCTGGGGCGACAGGCACGCTGTTAGTGGGGTAGGCCGTAGCCATTACAGGGGTGCAGGGTGGGGGGATACGGGGGGGTTTTGTTATTTTAGTTTGTTTTGTTCTAGGGTCCCTTTCTTTTCCTTTCTTTCTTCTCAGGGTGGTTGGCTGTTTATCCTTCAGTTACTTCTTACTCTATTGGGCGTCTATACTAGCTTTTACTTTACTGTCTCCTAAGAGTGGGTTTTCTGGATGGTACTCGCACTAGATCGCTCGCTAATAGATTATCCTTACTCCTTGTCTGCCTCTGCTAGGCGTTGCGTTACTACGGCTATATTATTCGTTATCTTCTATTGACTGCAGTGCGAGGTACATCCCCCCATCTCTAATTGCTCCTTCTTATATGGTGTGACGCCTCTTATAGTAATGCCACTACTGCTTCTTCAAAAAAGAAAAACAAACCCTCTGTATTATCCTGTTTGATGATATCGCATTCTACCATATGCTGTGCCTTGCATCACAGCTGGTGCCAGGGCTGTTGACTGATAAGTAAATTCCCTATTTGATTTGCTGAGTTTACGGCCGGCCCCTGTGGTTGTAGGCCTATGCTTGTAATACTTTTGAATGCTTCAATAAAGGTTTAAAAAAAAAAAAAAAAGGATGAAGAAGACCTGAAAGCAGAGGGGACAGAGTCTGGGTCACTAGCCAGTGACCGGGTAGAACCAGGAAGGAACCAGACGACGTCGAGGAGCAATCAGGTGCTGTCGTGAAGCTTGTCTCTTCAGCCACGCGGACCAGGACGCTTCGAGGACAACCAGATGCTGGAGAGGAGCTGTCCCTCGAAGGTTCTCGCAGATGGAGGGGTTGACTGCCGGATTGGAGTCAACAAGCCTTGGCAAAGGCAACCCACGCAGGATTCAAAGAAGGCTTCTGATGCAGACCAGCAAGGTCTGAGGTGCCTCACCTTTGCAGGAAGGCAAGGGCCAGTCTGAAGCAACCAGACCAGCGAGGTGATTTGAAAGAATTGTCGTCACAGAGGCTACTAGCCAAAGGGCCAGCAACCGGACAACGCGTCGAGTAGAACACAAGCAGAAGGGCCCCACGCAGAACTCGTGGAGTGTGGAGTGCTGATCTTCGGTGCAGGAGGAGCTCGGATTCGGGGCTTCTCAATCCCCAGTGCACAGCTTCGAGGATACCTCAGGAGCTACACAGTTAGCAAGGCATGGACTTTTCAAGATGTCCGGTCCCACATGTCTCGTCGCCTCCACGGATCTCAGCTATGCTGCAGTTGTGAAGAGAGGGTCAGAGAGGTCTGGAAGTCTGGGTCTTGTCAGGCTCTGTGCTCGGGTCCTGGCGGGAGTGTCGATAAAGCAAGCCGTTGATTTTGCTGGATGGTGCTTGGTTGCCCAGGGTGGTCACTCCTTGGCCACAAGGGAGATTCTTCAGTCTTCAGCTTCAGCAGAACGTCGAAGGTCCAGAGTTTCGTTTCAAGTTTCAGTTCAGGATCAAATCTAAAGTTCCGGGGCTCAGCTCCTGCCTTTATACAACTAAAAGGGGCTGGATTACTGTCTAGGTCCCTCCTATGGGTGGGACCAGGAAGGGGGGTGGTTACACCTCCTTTCCTTTGTCCAGTTTCGCGCCAGAGCTGGGGCTGAAGTGCCCCAGCAGCAGGTTTGAACTGGGGTATTCATGGAGCACCTATGGTGCCCCAGGCAGTGTCTCATTCTATTCAGCCCTCCCTGTCCCAATACACAAAGTCCTGTCTGGGGTGGTGGGGCAGGAAACCTATTGTCCAAACCTCCGTGACTGGAAGGACTCCCAGCAGCAGGAGGCCAGACTTGTGTCAGTGGCAGCAGCGTCCATTTTGTGACCCTGGGGCTCTGGTTAACTTTAACCGGGATAGTCAGAACTAACATGTCTTCTCCCTCTAGAAGAGTGGAATTCTACCCCCGTCGCCAGAATTGGCGAGGAGGTAGTATTCGAAAGCGTATGACATCTTACACAACATGTTTAGATAAAGCCAAACCAAAATTAGCATTCAACCGCGAGGATTATAATGCACTTAAGAGTATATGGTATGGCGATATCATAGAACAGCTATAAGGACATGGATCCGCAAGCTGCAGACAGGCTCAGCTCATTCTAGAGCACCTTCTCACACATAACCAAGCACTCTGCCTCCAAGATTGTTAAGGCCTGCCATAGGAGTGACTTATAGGTTACTGTGTGTCTATATATAAGGGTAGATATAGGAATACTATACCTAACCAAGGGGTGATTACACGACCCTGCCCCAGCTGAGAGATCAGCCAGTTGTGTCAGTTTGAGTGGCTAGCCAGGGGTGGCATAGTACATGCTGCAGCCCCTGGTAGGCGTTGGTTACACCTATGCCCTGAGTACCAAGGGGAAACTTCTACAGGGGCTGACAAGGTGAACCAATTCCCAATTGTGTATGTACCTAGAGTACATGGTTTGAATTTAGAGAGAGTACATCTGGGCTGTGGGTCTGATTAGCAGGCCCACAGCCACATCTAAGTCGAAAACCAGTAAAGCAAAAGCAAAAAGTGGGGGTGAGCATAGGAAGCAGACAACTACTGCCTGGACAGCCAAATCCGGAGGGATGGCTTCTTTGGCCGTTCCGTCCTCCAGGACTTTCTGGTGTGTTCGCAGACCCACCACCGGGGTTGGTATTGCTGGGGTACCTATTCTAAGGTAAGGAATCTATCACTTACGTGTCTCTTTCAGATGCACAAGTTACTGCTTGTGTAATGATATATCTGTAAGAGAAATTAGTTAGTGATAGATTCCTTACCACCCTACTCATCCTCCCCGTTCTGCGAACCGATATCTAGGGTTAAGGTCATCCCCTTTCAGGTCCCTAGTTTCATGGCACCAGTGTTGGTTTTTATCATGGCTCTGCGTTTCTGCCGCGGAAAAGCTATGTATAAGAGCTGACGTCAGCGCGCGAGGGCGGCATCTAAGTACTCCGGCAACGGCATCCCGGCGCCAACGACGCCTACGACGGATGCGGACCTGCAGACGACACCTACCGACGCGCAAGGGTACTGCTACGCAAAAGTTTCCGGATCCGACGCCTGGGGATATTCTAAGGTAAGGAATCTATCACTAACTAATGTCTCTTACAGATATATCGTTACACAAGTAGTAACTTGTGCTTATGTTCGCCTTCGATCCCCTGCTCTCCATGGCGTTTATGTATGTTGCCGATGCTTCTTTAGGGTGTGTGCCCGGACACCTCGTAGTAGTGTGTCCGGGCACTTCGTGCTCCTGTCCTGGAGGCTGGGATGATTTTGTGTTTCTCCCTTTGTCAGGCGTCCACTGCCCGGCCGTCCTGGGCTCCGGGCTGTTCTTCCTGCTTCCGGCGGTTTATTACTGCTGGTGCAGCTCTGTCTGGTCTGTCGCCTTCCGTCTGTGGTTGGCTAGCCTTTTTTCCCCTCGTTTCCTTGGGCCCTCTAGGCTTTTCTTCTTCCTCTTCCTTGTCCTGGCATTGGCTGGAAGCTCTGTTGCCTGGTAGGGGCGTGGGGTGCTTCCGGGCCTCCCTGCCCTTGTCCTTGGTTCCTCTGTTGTGAGTGAATGGGTTTCTTCAAATCCTTTCTTCTTCCCACATCCCTCTTGGGGTCGGTGGTGTTCTGCTTGTGTTTTTTTTCCCCCTTGCCCGGGAGGACGGGGCTCTTCGCCCTGTCCATTGGACTAGTTCTTTGTGGGTCTCCCTGTTATGGTCAGGCTGGTGGGGTCCATATGCAGGCCCTCCTTCCCCGTGGGTATGGCTAGGGTATCTGTTCTACGTGAAGGAATCTGCGGCTAGTAGTCTCTTTCAGATGTACGAGTTACTTACCTCCGGTAACGATGTATCTGGTAGAGACTATTCTTGCTGCAGATTCCTTCACGCCCCGCCCTTCCTACCTGTTCTGCGAGGACCATTTGGCTTGTCCTTCTGCACTCGCCTCCCGGTGGATGACTTGCGTGTGTGTATTATTTCGCTCTTGAAGAGCCATTATCTTGCTTTGTGTTCCTTCCTCTGCTTGGCAGAGTGGAGGCTGGATCTATAGGTACTCCTGGGCTCCTCTGCTCTAGTTGCTCCAGGATTGAGGCTGGCCTTTCTTTATCCCTCCCTTTCCCACCCTCTTGTTTCTGAAGGTCCTGGCTCCTCTACTACCCTCTGGGCTTGGGTCATTTGGCTGTGCCCTGCCCTGGCTCCCTTGGGGGGTGGTCACACTCTGTGCTGGGGTTGCCTTGGAGGTCTGTCGTTCCCTGTTTGTCTTGGAGCTGGTTTCCCTTCATCGGTCTTGGTTGGGGTTGTAGTCCCGCTGCATGTTGTCATGACATTTTGCATATGTTCCTTGTCTTAAGGGGGGTACTGCTTTCATGACTGGCAGGGTGGCTGCTCAGAGCTGTGCTCTGTTCTTTCTCCTTTCCCTGCTTGGGTACTGCCGTGTTCGCACTGCTCCTTATGGTGTTCTTCATCACCATTCCTTTTCCTTTTTTGCACACTGTTCCCATGCTTCCACAGTTTCTATGCTGGCTCCGCATTGTGGCGCAGAAGAGTTCTTCGAAGAAAACTGACATTGCCGCGCCGGGGTGGGACTTATGTGACCTCGCTGACGTCACGTATGCGGACAACGCTTGGGCGGGGTCGCGTGATGCCGTCCCCCGGCGCGCAGGGATGCTGTGGCAAAACGTTTTCAGGATCCAGTCGCACGCCTGGGGATAATTCTACGTGAAGGAATCTGCGGCTAGAATCGTCTCTACCAGATTCATCGTTACCCGAGATAAGTAACTCGTACTTCAAGTTACATTGTACCATCTATTGTATGCAAAAAGGAATAGAACTCCAGAAAAACGATTATGACATTGCCTTTAAGTCAGCTAACCAGAACTTTAAGCATCTCACTGTTCCCCATGTTGACAGTGGAAGACTTTCCATTGGACCTCAGAGATACGGTGAAAGACCTAATTTGGCATTTTACTGGAAAGGACATCAGACTAATCTGAGGGATTGAGCCAAGCGGTATCCAAGTTATGTCTCATCGCATGCAGAATATCTGAGAACACCACAGTATAATTTGATGCCCGAAACAGTTGCTGGAATTACACCTGTGATTGAAGCAATGATTGAACAAGGCATTTTGAAGGAGATCCTGGGGAGTCCATGTAACTCACCCATTATGGGCTTCCAGAACCAGAGCGGCAAGTACTGCATTTTACAGGATCTTTGAAAAATTACCTGACTGTGATGTGAATAAAGCTTAAGTAAAACATGACTGTCTCGATGTCACCACACCCCGTCCCAACATTTCTGATGAGCAATTACCTGAATTTGATTACACCCTGTTTGTGGATGGCTCTTGTCTCTGGGACAATGATGGAAACCTGAGAGCTTCACATGCTGTCTGTACTGTTACCGGAGTGGTGGAAGCTGCCTGGCTTCAAGGAGTCTTCTCAGCGCAGGTGGCAGAGTTGATTGCCCTTACTAGAGCATGCTGCTTTTCAGATCAGCTAAAAGTGACAATATTCACCAATAGCCAGTATGGGTTCAGTGTGGTTCACGATTACGAACAGTTATGGTCTCAGAGGGGTTTCATGACATCATCAGGGTCTCCCACCTACAATAAAGAAAGGACGAGAGAACTGTTAGAGGCCCTCCAAATGCTTGATAATTTGCTGTTAAGTGTCCTGCTCATTTAAAGGAAATGATTTTTTGACAGTTGGCAATCGCTAAGCCAACAAAGTCACATGTTACAGTGCACTGAATGTCTGTATTTTTAATGGTGAATACACAAATGAGTGAACAGATTAAACTGATTTCAACCTTTTGATGAAAATTGCTGATACATGGGAAGAAGTGAAGCGATTGCAAGAGGAGGTTACCGAGGAAGGGCAACAAAGTTGGATAAGAGCATGATGCCATTTGTGTTTTTCAGGAGATGGGAGACCAGTATGGCCTAATAGTTTGTTGTCCCCAATGACTAGTTATCACGATGATGCAGATAGGATTAAACCAAGTCTGCCTAAACAACCTTCCTAAGTTTCGAGCCATGACTGAGGCATTGTGTTACCGGTGTGTAATTTGTCAAATGAATGAGGGAAAACAAACTGCTGTCACACTGAGTCATACAGGGAGATCAGGAGGCCCTTTCAACAGGGTGCAATTGGACTTTTTTGAGATGCCAGTGTAAAATGGATTGAGGTACTTTTTAGTGGTGGAGGAAACCTATCTGCCTAGGAGATGTGATAGTCTCACTGTAACTAAGCTGTTATTGAGGGAACTCATTCCAAGATCTAGATTTCCAACCTCTTAAGAATTAGACCCAGGAACTCATTTTAATAATGAGGTCTTGAGAATGCTATGTGCAGCATTGCAACTGGAGGAAAGATTGCATTGCAGTTATCGGCCAGAGGCTTCAGGTATTGTAGAGCCAGTCAATGGCACTTTGAAATCTAGAATTGCTAAAGAATGTGCTTCAACATCTTTGAAGTGGGTGGATGGTTTGCCTCTTGTGCTCATGAGTCTTCCCAGTGTCCCACATCAGAGAATAGGACTCTCACCTCATGAAATCATCATGGGGAGGGCTACGAGACTGCCTGCTGTGCCCAGTAATATGTTAGTAAACATCACAGACGAGGTGGTGCTTGATTACTGTATAGGACTTGCTGACATAGTTTGTTCTGTATCTCATCAAGCTGAAGCAGCTACCGCACCGCCACATAAGGAGCAGTGCTATGACCTTCATCTGGAGACTGAGTCCTGATGAATAAACACGTGAGGAAAAGCTGTCTTGAGCCTTGTTGGCATGGTCCGTACCAGGTGATCTTGGTCACTCCAACACCTATGAAGTATGGTGGTCCTCCAAACTGGGTGCATGCATCCCACACGCATTGAGCGAGAAAAAGCATCACTTCTAGAAGAGACACCAGCAGTAGTCTAAAGACTGCAGGAAGATGCAAGTCAAGCTGTAGGGGACCAGCTAAAGTTGGAAACAGCACATGGACAATTTGAAGGGGGTTTCGACGAGTCTGCAGCTGAGTCTGAATTCTAACCAGTGGATGTTGTGCTGGAGAATGAAAAAGATTCTGACCTCAATGAAGAAGCTAGTGCTGGAGCACCACGAGTGGTGGAAGAAAGCTGGCCAAAAGATAAGGAGAGGAGACGACTGATGTCGTCGTCGGAAAAAGCTCTTTCACCTATATCAAAAGCCTCTGGTGAATTGAAGCGGCGTGAAGATGAAGGTGAAGGGTCAAATCTTTGATAATCCAGAAGACTGAAGGTGCCTTGTCAGAGGTACGCTTCTCCTGAGTGGACCTATATGGTTACTAATGACAACGAGGGAGAGGAATGAGCATTCCGGACCTGCCGAGGATTCTGGAGACAAGCTTGAACATTTTTCTTACATTTTCCCTTCCGTACCCGACAAAACTGAGTCGTTAGAGACTGGTAATATTAAATGAAATAGGATTTCCTCATCTGAATTCGGAGGAGTTTCCAGAGAAAGTTGCGGAACTGAGAGAAATGTTATTGGAGATGCTCATTAATGAACTTGGTCCGCACATTATCAGAGATGATGAATGAACTTTGTGTTGTTGTCTAAAGAGGAAAACCTAGGTCTGAGTGGAAAAAGAATACAATTAGGGATTACCTTTAAAAGAACATGGAGTAGGGTTAGGGAAGCGTTATGAAGATTGTACATAGTATGAATAAAGTTGAAATCAAAGAGACTGATCGAAAAATTAAAGAATGTTTTGAAATTTGCACAAGTAGAGACCAACAGAGAACATTATGTTGCTGTTATTACTCTGCCCATTTGGTCTGAATCTAAACAGTATGGAATTGAATAATAATAGTTGTAGACGTAATTACATAAAAGTTGCATTATTATTAACATTAGTGATAGGTCTTATAGCACTAACTGTAGGGATATGCTTGAGTCCAACTAAGGTTAAAGAAGAGACACACACAGTTGTACGGTAGGCAAAACATAAACAAGGTGGAGGGTTGTATTCATTAGAGGGATGACATTTACATCCTGATTCATCGAGAGGAGATAATACATCAAATGCATAAACTAATTTTCTTTATGAATACATTAAGATTAAGGAAGTCGGAGATTGTGAAGTTGCATGCAGTTGCCTTCTTCAGTGGCTGAGGGCATTACCTATCATCACATACCGTTGATGTAAGGCATTACTTGTAGTCTGTTTTTTGTAGCCAGGGTCATTTCCAGGACTATAATTCAAACTATGATTTGGCCTTTTCAGAAATCCCTCTATTTAAACACTGAACAAACATTCCTATGCTCAGAATGCAGAAACAGTTAGCGGATATTTTTCGCAGATTCAAAACACTAAATACAGCTTATGCACACAGAGATAATTTGACTTGTGTTCTTATTGATATCGAAAAGTAATTCCTGGAAAAAGTAGAAGATAGATATAGAGCAGTAAAGGCAAAGACAGCTATAGAAATTAAGATTGTCTGCTGGTCACAAGAAAAGAGGAACACAAGACAGCAGGAAACACAGGAGCATTGACATTAGATTGGCAACACCAAGAGAAATTGTGTATACATAATGATAAGAATACTTGTGGTACTGTTCCTGTAGAATAAAGTGAATGTGATCATACCTTTGAGGTTAAAGAATCTTGGAAATTATTTTTGGATGGTACAGACCCTGCGATTCCTGAAGTTTATTTTGTTTGTGGAACGATTGCCTTGGTTAAATTGCAGAACAATTGGTATGGCACATGTTATGTAGGAGTAGTTTTTCCAAAGATCTATCACGTAGAGAATTTTGATCATCCTGTGTGGGAGGAAAAGTCTAGATCTAAATGAGGTGCTTTTCCTGGAGAGATACTAGGAGATATTTTGAGAGCTATAATTCTAAGTGTAGGTGTGATCTTAAATAGTATCAAGATTAAAACACTTTCCACTGTTGTTGATAGGTTGTCTACTAACACTGCTGTGTCTTTATTGCTTGTAAATGCTGAGATGGTTGCTATTAGAGCTATGGTTTTGCAAAATTAGGATTGCCTTAGACATATTACTCACAAAAGAAGGCTGAGCCTGCCGATGTTAAAAGTCCAACAGTGTTATGTCCCAGATAAAAGTAAGGATTTGCAGAAGTTTATAAAGATTACGGACATGCATAACAAAGTGAATGGATTGGCAGAAGAGGGTGTTTGGGACAAAGTTGGAAGTAGATTTAGGAAGATGGGTAGCATGTTTAGGAAGTGGTGTAGTGGGATCCATCTTGAGACCATTGCTGATTATTGCTCTTTGTGCAGTATTCCTGATTATGGGAGTGAAGGTATATAGAAATATAGGAAAATAAAGATGGATTTCTAGGAAAAAAGAGGATTTGAAACCTGAAAGGCAAACAGCATGATTATTATGTTAAAATAAAATGTTTCAAGGAGTTCAAGAAAACAGCAATTGCCACAGTAAGGGTTTAACTTGGTTACTCTGATACGATCAGGAGATAAGAGATTTCATGATGGGTTAATCAATAGGACATAAAAGGAAATCGCGCCAACTAGCTAGGAGAAGAGTTCACCGGGGTGAGGAGAGGAATGATCAAATACGCATCCCACACATTTCTAAAACTGTTTTGTTCTGTGCTGAGAAGTACTGTGAAGAATTAAAGCATTCCTACCCTGTAGCTGCAAAAGAGCCCAAAATGAAGTTGTGCGCGCAAAATGGAGTCAATGGTCACCATTGTACGAACTGTATTACATTCCACCCTTTGACCATCGACTGTCATAACAGACAGGTCTAAAATAGAGTGTTCTAGGTTGAAACATAGATATAAGAGGAGGCACACACTGGGCAAAGCAACACAGTAAAATCCTAAGACATAACTATGATTATCCCACCTAAAATAGAAACAAAGCTTGTCAGGTAACTACCCAAATATCCCAATAAGGAGTGTGGCTGGGTTAGAGTCTGCGCAGACCCATAAAAGCAATTGAAACCCCTAAATTCCTCTGGATGCTCAAAGGATGAAGGGGAAACGGACACCCACGTTCCCAAATATGTCTATGGAATAAGAAGTCCCAAAAATCATAAATGACAGTCAATCTTTATCCTGAGAAAATAACAATAATGTCAAAGGGTTAGAAGACTAAAATGGTTCAAGAATCTTCTTCTTTATTTTCAAATGTTCATTCCATATATCTTGTCAGTTAAGTCCAACAGTATAGTTGTTTCACTCTCGTTAGTACAATGGATGTTATAGTCACAACCTGATGATAGACGTAGCCGTAGCCAACAAGTTTAGTCATTGGGTCATCACTCTTCAACTTCCTCAGGGCTGTAATATCTAATAACGTCTATAAGGGAGAGTTCCAAAAGCAAAATATTCAATATTCTATTATCCAACCTATATCCTCTAGCTGTCCTTGTTGGAGAGTTATGTAGGAGAGTAGGGTCTGCAATCCTATGGTCACCCCAGATTTTTGCTTTTTGCTTCACTGGTTTACGACTTTCCCTGGCTGTGGGCCTGCTAATCAGACCCACAGCCTAGTTGTTCTCTCTCTAAATTGACACTTATGTACTTTAGGTGCATTTACCAATTGGTATTGGGTCACCTTATCAACCCCTGTACAGTGTACCTTAGGTACCAAGGGCATAGGTGCACCCAAGGCCTACCAGGGGCTGCAGCATGTATTATGCCACCCCTGGTAGGCCATCCAAACAGACACAACTGGCTGATAACACAGCTGGGGCAAGGTGGTGTAATCACCCTTTGCTGTAGATATAGTATACCTATATCTAACCACAAAATGGACACATAGATTCCTATAAGTCACCCCTATGGCAGGCCTTATCAATCCTGAAGGCAGCGTGCTTGGAATTATGTGAGATGGTGCTCTAGCATGAGCTGAGCCTGTCTGCAGCTTTCAGAACCAAGTCCTAATAGCTGTTCCATGATAACGCTATACCATATACTCTTAAGTGCATTATAATCCTCGCGGTTATTGCTAACTTTGGTATAGCATTATCAAAACATGTCGTGTAAGATGTCATACGCTTTGGAATACTACCCCCTCGCCAATTCTGGCGACGGGGGTAGCATTCCACCCTTCTAGAGAGTAAAGACATGTATGTAACTAGAACCCCGGTTAAAGTTAATCCGAGCCTTAGCATCACAAAATGGATGCTGCCACCACAGACACGAGTCTGACCTCCTACTGCTGGGAGTCCTTTCAGCAACGGAGGCCTGGACAAAGGGGTTCCTGCCTGGGGAGGTGCTAGCACCACCCCAGACAGGACTTTGTGTATTCAGATAGACAGGGCTGAAAGGAATGAGACATGCCTGGGGCACACAAGGTGTCCTTGTGCATACCCCGGTTCAAACCAGTTGCCGGGGCACTCCAGCCCCAGCTCTGGCACGAAACCGGACAAAGGATAGGGGGTGTAACCACCTCCTTTCCTGGTCCCACCCATGGGAGGGACCTAGTCACTAGTACAGCCCCCTTTAGCAGAATAAAGGTAGGAGCTGGTCCCATTCCAAATTAGATTATCCTGAACAACTTTACAAGAAGAAACTCTGGACTTCGACGTTCTGCTCCACAGAAGACTGAAGAAATCTCCCTTGTGGCCAAGGAGTGACCACCCTGCAACTGCAGGCACCATCGAGCGTCCTAGCGGTTCACTTTGTCGTCCTTCCTGCTGGAACCAGACCTCAGAGTTAGACGAGACCCAGACTCCCAGACCTCTTCGACCTCTACCCACATCTGCAGCACAGCTGAGACCCGTGGGTGCGACGAGACACGTGGGACCGGCCATCTTTGAAGAACTGCACTTCGCTTCCAGCACGACCTCTGAGGTACCCTCGAGTGAGTGCTTTGGGGATTGAGGAGCCCCAGCCCCGAGCAGCTCCTGCACCGAAGACCAGCCCTCCAGCCTCCACGAGATCTGCGTGGGGCCCTTCTGCCTGGTTGCTGCTCTACGCGTTGTCTGGTCCCTTGCCGGCTGGCTTGTGGCCTCCTAGATGACGAACCTTGAAATCTACACTGCTGGTCTGGTTGCTCCAGGCGGGCCCTTGCTTTCTTCCAAAAGAGAAGTACCCCGGACCCTCCTGGTCTGCACCAGACGCCATCTTCACTCACCGTGTGGGTTGCCTTTGCCAAGGCCTGTTGACTCCGATCCCAGAACAGACACCGCCGACAGCGAGAGCCTGTGTGGGACAACTCGTGCCTCCATCCTGGTTCTCGAAGACACCTCCTGGTCCACGTGGCTGCAGAGACAAGCGTCACCTCTTCCCCTGATTGCGACAACAGCATCTGGTTCCTTCCTGGTTCCACACCGGTCACTGGCTAGTGACTTTGAACACTGTCCCCTCTGCTTTCAGGTCGCGATCTTTATCGATCCACCCTTCAATCCCTCCGGACATCTCCTTCCTGGTCGCCTGCAGCATCTTTTCTTCCAGGCTCCATTGACTTCAACGCGGAAACCCGACGCACTTTCACACCTATGCACCCGCAGCCCGTGGGTGAGGTAACGAGAGCATTTCGGTGCTCATAGGTAGATTGACTCTCCTAGTGTCCAGGTATCCTGTAGTTGTAGTCTCAACCAGTCGGAACTGTCCTTACTTGCCTATTTCGTAATTTGTTCATGCCCATTGACTTTGCATTGAAACCCGCGTGTGTGTTCTAACACTGCACACGCGTCCCGTGGGCCTCCTGCTCCTTACCTAAGGTTAGGGTAGTTTTGCCCCAGCGATTCTCCAGCCTCTGGGCATCCTCATTTCTCCTATCGTTCTACTTAACCCATTTACTTAATATATGGTTTGTCGTGCCCCTAGGGCACCATTGTAATTTGTGCGACTTATTGTATTTTTCTGAAGAGTATTGTTATGTGCTTAGCCCTCTGATCTCATAAAGAGTTCAGAGTTGTTTGTTAGTAATAAATATATTGTTTATTTTCATAACAACCTGTGTGGTGTCCTTTCATCTGGTATTCAAAGGGTTATATGTGGTAAAACAGCTGGCTTTGCATGCCAAAAGAGTTTAGCCTAAGACTGCTCTGTCCATGCTACCATTAGGATAGCTGGTCTATAAGGTTGACTTACAACCAATCACCTTAAGGGTTGTTTGGACTGATACAAGGGGATCACTAGAACTAGTGAGCATCATATATCAGGCCAACTTCTCACATTGGTGTGCAGCTGTTGGGATTTGAGCTTGCTGTTGTTTTTACCAAATATAATCTTGAGATATCATTTGAAAAATCACATAAGGTACCATAGGTACATATAACAAGCTTAGAAATACTCTGAGTTCTACTGAACCAGCTGTTGTAGTAGAAAGGGCCTAGCACACCCCGACTACAACTCTTAGCAAGGGATCAGTAGGAAAACCCATAGTGTAGGTAGGTGCACACACCACCCCTAAACTAGAAAGCATGTCTATCACAGGAGAGGCCACAGTGACTCCCCTTGTGATTAGTGACCCTCCGAAGGTCCTTTCCAGATATGCAGCACTTAGTTTCCAGGAGATGAGACAATTGTGTACCTCCAGGAAACTAAAACAGGGTTCCAACCCTACCCTTCCTTTTCTGCTAGGACTCTTAGAGAGCTATGATGCCAGATGGGCCTCTAATCCAGGCCCCTCAGACCCAGCAGATGGAAGCATACCCCCCTTAGAAGATAACTCAGACTCTAACCTCCCTGAAACAGAAAATGTAGATGGTAGGGAAGATGGAGACTCATCTGATGAAGAGGTAGACAATGGCCAAGCTTTAGTCAGCAGACTTACAAGGGCCAACTTAAGCCTACATGGAGATGGGTCTGGGGGACCCCCAGACCTAACCACAAGCAGGCCTAACCTTGGGAATAGAAGAAGTAGATCTCAGTCCAGAGACTCTAACAAATCTATTCACTCCCATGTCTCTAATGTATCTGCTCAGAGGGGGATGACTTCCCCTCAGAGGAGAGAACACGAGGCAAAGATGAAGGAAGTTAATCTGAGAATCCAAAGGGAAGAACTTGCCCTTGCCAAGGAGAAACTTGCTTTTGCCAGAGAGCAGAAATTGAGTGGGGTAGAACCCACTGGTGGCAGAATTATCCCAAGGGATAAAGACAGGAGTTTTGATAATAGACACCTGAGTAAAATAGTGCCCTCCTATAAGACAGGAGATGACATTCACGAATGGATGACTGCTCTGGAGAGGGCCTGCAAAGTACAGCAGGTACCCCAGAGTCAGTGGGCAGCTATCTTGTGGCTCTCCTTTGAAAGTAAAGGTAGAGATAAGCTCCTCACTGTTAGAGATGAGGATGCTAATGACTATCAAGTCCTGAAAAATGCACTGATTGATGGGTTTGGCCTAACGACTGAACAGTACAGGTTGATGTTCAGAGACACCCAGAAAACTCAGGCTCAGGATTGGACTGACTTTGTTTTTTTTTTTTTTTTTTTTTTTTTATAGAACCTTTATTTCCATTTGCATGAAATTACAAGCCACATACAGGATACAGCAGAGAATAAAAATAATACGTGAGAACAAGGATTAGAAACGGTTCATTTTAAAATAACCAAAAATTAAATCAAAAATCGAATATCGCATTGTCATTCCGGCTCCCAACACAGTCAGTTAAAACACATTATCACTCCGATGAGGAACATAGATTGAGTGGGAAAGGAGAAGAGTACCAAAGTCAGGATAAATGCAATAGTAACGTGCCAAGCACGGCATGCGAGCCCCACCCCTAAAGGGAATGTACTATGGGAGACATGAAGACAACGACATCGAAAAAGGAAAGGGCCATAGAAACAAAAAAGGAGCAGAATACAAACCCATCCCCCAACCCCCCACCCTGCACCCCTGCAAAAGGCTACGGCCTACCCCCCCAGCAGCGTGCCTGTCGACCTAAATAAGAAACCTGAAATATAGAAAAGAAAAGAGAAAAAGAAGAGAAAATGTGAGGAGAAGGGCCTGTGATTCGGTTGCCCAGTCCCTCCCATCCCCGCATACTAAAATCGTATGAATAGAAGCAATGGAAAAGTACAAATATCAGCAGACACAGAAAACGCAATCAATTACAGCCCCACGAAACGTGCCCTTGAATCACCATTAATCAGCAAGAAGTCCCTCCGGGTCCCAAGCGAGATCACCCCTGGCCCCTTCTGTCAATAGTAGCAATGTTAAACAGCCTTGTAGTCGGGAAACAATTCGATGCAAAAGGTTCAATCATTCCAGGCAAACCCAGTAGCGCCGCCGCCCAACATGGCCCTAGCCACCGAGAGACAACTAGCGATGCGTGGCGGAGGCCGGAATGCAACAATACCCAGACCACCAACAGTTCCAAGTCCAAGAACAGGTCTGCCAAGCACGGAAAGGAAAGCAGAGGATGTGGAAAGCACCGCAGCACAGTCCGGGCCTCATGTACCATGAATCGATGTAGCTTTTCCACTTGCCGGTCAAAAAAAGGCCCCGATGTGACAACCACTTGCGGAACAGATGGGACGACAATAAGCTCAGGAACCAAATCTATTCGCGCCTCCAAAACTGAAGACTCATCCGGGGAACATGACACTGCGGCAGAGGGAGACGCATCAGCACCGACTCGGAAGCGAACCATTCCGCTACAAAATGGCGGGTCAGCAATGGCGGCGATCCTTCCTTCCAAGTCCTGGGCTCCCCGGAGCAGAGCAGTCCGCAAGGTTGTCTGTGCAGCCATTACTTGGCTACGCGGAAACGTTTCCCCACGTAGCTGAACTCCGGGGGTCTCAAGTTCAGCGGTTTCTCTATCCCTGGGAGGCATGCACTCCGAGTCGCCATCCGCCATTTCAGTCATCTTGGTCTCCTTCACTTCCCCTCCACCTCCGAGTCCGGTCCGACCACTAGAGTCAGCAGGTCCCACGGCTGGACCGCGACAGTCGGCGCTTGCTGCAGAAAGGAGAGTCACCAAAAGGCCGGACGTGCTCCCCGCAGCTCGCCGGGCGCCACCCACTGGTTCCCGGACGGGACTATTAACATGGCCGGGCGTCTCACCCAAGGGGAACCGGGCAACATGGGCTCTCTCCGGCTCGGCAATATCTCTGGTTCACGGGGCAGCCCACAATGGGGAGTGGGTTGGCACCAACTCTCCCGGCTCGCGGCTCTCAGGCTCCCACTGACCGGCTTCTCATCCCGACCGAGGCCGCCAACACTACGATCACTGCTGGGCAACGTCTGCACTCGAGGCCCCGGCTTCAGCGCCACGAAGGCCGGCAAGCAGACGGGGGACAGTTCTTCGGATCTACTGCACGGTGGAGCTCCAGAAACAGACGGTAAGTAGTCGCTTCCCTTCAACAACTTAGATCAGCAAACCTCGGCCAGGATTATCTTCAGGATAGACATGCGGGGAGGAAGGGCCCTCGGAGCCGAGCGTTTATGCGACTGTTCCCATCGCCATCTTGGCTCCTCCCCCCCTGGACTGACTTTGTTGATTGTGCCACTAAGGCTTTGGAAGGCTGGTTACTGGGAAGTAAAGTTACTGATTACACAGGATTGTACAATCTTATAATGAGAGAACAAATCTTAAATAATTGTCAGAACCAGTTGTTGCATCAGTACCTGATTGACTCAGATCTGACCTCTCCCCAAGAATTGGGAAAGAAGGCTGACAGATGGGTCAGAACCAGGGTTAAGCAGCAGAACCAGAACCAGGGTGGTGGCCAGAAGAAAGCAGACCAAAAGGGTAGTAATCAGAATCAACAAAATGACCAGAAGTCTTCAACAGGGCCCCAACAATCTAAGGAGGGTGGGTCCCAGAATCCCCAAAAGAAGAAGAATGATGTTGACAAGAAACCATGGTGCCAATACTGTAAAAGTAAGACTCACTGGTTTAGTGAGTGCGCCAAGAAAGGCTCAGCTCCTGCCACTACTGCCCCTAAGGCAACTGCACCCCCTAGTACAGTTAGTAGTGGTAGTGTACCCCCCAAGGCTATAGTTGGGTTAACCCTGGGAACTGAGGTGGGTTCTGACTTAGTCAGAATACCTACCCAGGCTGTTCTTGTTTGTAGTGGGGACATGGATATGACCCCTACTGTAAGTCCCAGTACTCTGGGCAAATACAGGCAAACGCCTTTGATCAATGGAAAAATGGCTCAGGCCTACAGGGACACATGTGCCAGTGTCACTATGGTGACACCAGCCTTTGTGGACCCTGATCAGATCATACTAGGTTCAGACTACCTAGTGACCAATGCTAGCAACGTCACTACGAATCACAGTATGGCAGTTGTTAACTTCTCCTGGGGAGGGGTAACTGGTCTCAAAAGGGTTGTAGTTAGTTCAGACCTCCCAGTGGAATGTCTTTTGGGCAATGATTTGGAGTCCTCCTTATGGTCAGAAGTGGAGTATAGGTCTCATGTGGAAATGTCAGGTTTGTCAGCACATGTCCTTGCTGTGACCAGGTCACAGGCCAGAAAATGCCCAGTTGAACAAGTGCTGGATCCTGGAACAATGGACCAGACACTACCCAATAGGGTTAAGGCAGTGCCTTCCCCCCTGCCTCAAGTTGAGGACCAGCCCTCTCAGGAGGCTGACCCAAAGACCCCAGAAGGAACTGTCCTAGAAGAACTTGAACCTGAACAGGTTGAGTTTCTTGGGACAGGGGGACCTTCCAGGGCAGACTTGAGGCAGGCACAGTTAGACTGTTCCTCCCTTGAACCCCTAAGACAGCAAGCTGCTGCTGAGGCTGCAGGGAGTGTTATAGGTACCCACAAAGTGTACTGGGATGAAGGACTCCTATACTCTGAGGCAAGAGACCCCAAGCCTGGTGCTACCCGGAGGGTGGTCATCCCCTTGTCTCTTAGAGGTTTCCTTCTTACCTTAGCCCACGAGATTCCCCTTGCAGGACACTTAGGCCAGAACAAGACTTGGGACAGGCTTGTCCCTCACTTTCACTGGCCACACATGTCTGAGGACACAAAAGAGTTTTGTCGCTCATGTGTCACCTGTCAAGCCAGTAGCAAATCAGGTGGCACAACAAAGGCCCCCCTTATACCACTACCTGTGGTGGGGGTACCCTTTGAAAGAGTAGGGATAGACATTGTTGTACCAATGGACCTCCAACAGCATCTGGGCACAGATTTATACTGGTGGTAGTGGATCATGCCACCAGGTATCCAGAAGCTATTCCCCTTAGGACCACTACAGCTCCTGTTGTGGCCAGGGCCCTACTTGGAGTTTTCTCCAGAGTGGGGTTTCCTAAGGAGGTTGTCTCTGACAGAGGTGTAAACTTCATGTCAGGATACTTGACTGCAATGTGGAAGGAGTGTGGTGTAAATTATAAATTTACCACCCTATCACCCACAGTGCAATGGGCTTGTGGAGAGATTCAACAACACCCTAAAAGGGATGATAAAAGGGTTACCTGAAAAGCTTAGGCGAAGATGGAACATCCTTTTACCCTGCCTCCTGTTTGCTTACAGAGAGGTCCCACAGAAGGGGGTTGGCTACAGCCCTTTGAGCTTCTGTTTGGGCATCCTGTAAGAGGACCCCTATGTCTTGTAAATGAAGGATGGGAGTTACCTCTCAAAAAACCTAAGCTTTTTATAGTGGACTATGTACTTGGTCTCCGCACCAGGATGGCAGAGTACATGGAGAAGGCAACCAAAAACCTTGAGGCCAGCCAAGAACTTCAAAAAGCTTGGCATGACCAAAAGGCTGTCCTCACTGTTTATCAGCCAGGACAGAAGGTGTGTCTGTTGGAGCCAGTGGCCCCAGCAGCTCTCCAAGACAAATGGTCTGGACCCCACACCATCATTGAGCAAAAGGGAGAGGTCACCTACCTGGTGGACCTTGGAACTCCCAGGAGCCCCCACAGGGTGCTTCATGTTAACAGGCTCAAGGCATATGTTGACAGGGCGGACATGGGCTTGCTCATGGCCACAGATGAGGGACAGGAGGAAGAGAGTGACCCTCTCCCAGACCTGCTCACTCAGAACCCTGATGATGGGTCAGTAGATGGTGTGGTCTTTTCTGACAGCCTCTCTGAACATCAACAGAAGGATTGCAAACAGGTTCTTCAATCCTTCAGACATATGTTCTCACTGACACAGGGTCAGACTGATTTGCATATAGCCATGTCTGAACTGGGGTGGCAGAGTGGGCTAAATGGATCAAACCCAGATATTTTGACTGGGTGTGAGTGTTTGATTGGTTCGGATGCTCCGTCCATCACCACCCCTTTTTGTACCATTCAATACCTAGGGTAGATGAACTCATAGATAAATTGGCTTCTGCCAAATTCTTGAGTACATGTGACCTGACAGCTGGTTATTGGCAAATCAGGTTAGCTGAGGAGGCCAAGGCCAAAACAGCATTTTCGACCCCAGGAGGTCATTACCAATTTGTGGGGATGCCCTTTGGTTTGAAAAAATGCACCTGCCACTTTTCAAAGGTTGGTGAACCAAGTTCTCTCTGGGTTGGATGACGTTTGTGCAGCATATCTAGATGATATTGCTGTCTTCAGCTCCACCTGGGAGGATCACTTGATCCACCTGAGGAAAGTTTTGGAGGCCCTGCAGAAGGCAGGCCTCACTATCAAGGCCACCAAGTGCCAGATAGGGCAGAGTCAGGTTGTGTACCTGGGCCACCTTGTAGGTGGAGGCCAGGTTCAACCATTGGAGAGCAAAATACAGGCCATAAAGGACTGGGCTCCTCGAACCACCCAGACACAAGTCAGAGCTTTCTTGGGCCTGTCTGGGTACTATAGGAAGTTTGTCAAAAATTATGGGTCCATTGTGACACCACTTAATGACTTGACAAGCAAGAAAATGCCAAAGAAAGTTCAGTGGACAGTTAGATGTCAAAAGGCATTCGATGGCCTGAAGCAGGCCATGTGTACTGCACCTATTCTCAAGAGTCCTGACTACTCTAAAACCTTCATTGTCCAAACAGATGCTTCTGAGTTGGGTGTGGGAGCTGTTCTATCTCAACTGAATATTGATGGTCATGACCAGCATATTGCTTTTATAAGTGGAAGGCTGACTCCTAGAGAGAAACGTTGGTCAGCTATTGAGAGGGAGGCCTTTGCTGTGGTTTGGGCCCTGAAGAAGTTGAGGCCATACTTGTTTGGAACTCACTTCAAGATTCAGACCGACCATAAGCCCCTCTTGTGGCTAAATCAAATGAAGGGTGAAACCCCCAAACTTCTTAGGTGGTCCATTTCCCTACAGGGGATGGACTTTACAGTGGAACACAGACCTGGTACTGACCATGGCAATGCAGATGGGCTCTCCAGGTATTTCCACTTAGAACAGGAAGACTCACCTGGTCAAGGTTAGTTTAATGTCCCTAAGTTTGGGGGGTTATGTAGGAGAGTAGGGTCTGCAATCCTATGGTCACCCCAGATTTTTGCTTTTTGCTTCACTGGTTTACGACTTTCCCTGGCTGTGGGCCTGCTAATCAGACCCACAGCCTAGCTGTTCTCTCTCTAAATTGACACTCATGTACTTTAGGTGCATTTACCAATTGGTATTGGGTCACCTTATCAGCCCCCCGTACAGTGGACCTTAGGTACCCAGGGCATAGGTGCACCCAAGGCCTACCAGGGGCTGCAGCATGTATTATGCCACCCCTGGCTGGCCATCCAAACAGACACAACTGGCTGATAACACAGCTGGGGCAAGGTGGTGTAATCACTCTTTGCTGTAGATATAGTATACCTATATCTAACCACAAAATGGACACATAGATTCCTATAAGTCACTCCTATGGCAGGCCTTATCAATCCTGTAGGCAGAGTGCTTGAAATTATGTGAGATGGTGCTCTAGCATGAGCTGAGCCTGTCTGCAGCTTTCGGAACCAAGTCCTTATAGCTGTTCCATGATAACGCTATACCATATACTCTTAAATGCATTATAATCCTCGCGGTTATTGCTAACTTTGGTATAGCATTATCAAAACATGTCGTGTAAGGTGTCATACGCTTTGGAATGCTACCCCCTCGCCAATTCTGGTGACGGGGGTAGCATTCCACCCTTCTAGAAGGATAAGACATGTATGTAACTAGAACCCCGGTTAAAGTTAACCCGAGCCTTAGCATCACAAAATGGATGCTGCCACCACAGACACGAGTCTGACCTCCTGCTGCTGGGAGTCCTTCCAGCAACGGAGGCCTGGACAAATGGTTTCCTGCCTGGGGAGGTGCTAGCACCACCTCAGACAGGACTTTGTGTATCCAGATAGGCAGGGCTGAAAGGAATGAGACATGCCTGGGGCACACAAGGTGTCCTTGTGCATACCCCGGTTCAAACCAGTTGCTGGGGCACTCCAGCCCCAGCTCTGGCGCGAAACTGGACAAAGGATAGGGGGTGTAACCACCCCCCTTCCTGGTCCCACCCGTGGGAGGGACCTAGTCACTAGTACAGCCCCCTTTAGCACAATAAAGGTAGGAGCTGGTCCCATTCCAAATTAGATTATCCTGAACAACTTTACAAGAAGAAACTCTGGACTTCGACGTTCTGCTCCACAGAAGACTGAAGAAATCTCCCTTGTGGCCAAGGAGTGACCACCCTGCAACTGCAGGCACCATTAAGCGTCTTAGCTGTTCACTTTGTCGTCCTTCCTGCCAGAACCAGACCTCAGAGCTCGACGAGACCTGGACTCCCAGACCTCTCCGACCTCTACCCACATCTGCAGCACAGCTGAGACCCGTGGGTGCGACGAGACACATGGGACCGGCCATCTTTGAAGAACTGCACTTCACTTCCAGCACAACCTCTGAGGTACCCTCGAGTGAGTGCTTTGGGGATTAAAAAGCCCCAGCCCCGAGCAGCTCCTGCACCGAAGACCAGCCCTCCAGCCTCCACGAGATCTGCGTGGGGCCCTTCTGCCTGGTTGCTGCTTGACGCATTGTCTGGTCACTTGCCGGCTGGATTGTGGCCTCCTAGACGACAAACCTTGAAATCTACACCACTGGTCTGGTTGCTCCAGACTGGCCCTTGCTTCCTTCCAAAAGAAAAGTACCCCGGACCCTCCTGGTCCGCACCAGATGCCATCTTCACTCACCGCGTGGGTTGCCTTTGCGAAGGCCTGTTGACTCCAATCCCAGAACAGACACCGCCGACAGCGAGAGCCTGCGAGGGACAGCTCGTGCCTCCATCCTGGTTGTCGAAGACACCTCGTGGTCCGTGTGGCTGCAGAGACAAGCGTCACCTCTTCCCCTGATCGCGACAACAGCATCTGGTTCCTTCCTGGTTCCACACCGGTCACTGGCTAGTGACTTTGAACACTGTCCCCTCTGCTTTCAGGTCGCGATCTTCATCGATCCACCCTTGGATCCCTCCGGACATCTCCCTCCTGGTCGCCTGCAGCATCTTTTCTTCCAGGCTCCATTGACTTCAACGCGGAAACCTGGCGCACTTTCACACCTATGCACCCGCAGCCTGTGGGTGAGGTAACGAGAGCGTTTCGGTGCTCATAGGTAAATTGACTCTCCTAGTGTCCAGGTATCCTGTAGTTTTAGTCTCAACCAGTCGGAACTGTCCTTACTTGCCTATTTCGTAATTTGTTCATGCCCATTGACTTTGCATTGAAACCTGCGTGTGTGTTTTAACACTGCACACGCGTCCCGTGAGCCTCCTGCTCCTTTCCTAAGGTTAGGGTAGTGTAGCCCCAGCGATTCTACAGCCTCTGGGCATCCTCATTTCTCCTATCGTTCTACTTAACGCATTTACTTAGTATATGGTTTGTCGTGCCCCTAGGGCACCATTGTAATTTGTGCGACTTATTGTATTTTTCTGAAGAGTATTATTATGTGCTTAGCCCTCTGATCTCATAAAGAGTTCAGAGGTGTTTGTTAGTAATAAATATATTGTTTATTTTCATAACAACCTGTGTGGTGTCCTTTCATCTGGTATTCAAGGGGTTATATGTGGTAAAACAGCTGGCTTCACATGCCAAAAGAGTTTAGCCTAAGACTGCTCTGTCCATGCTACCATTAGGATAGCTGGTCTATAAGGTTGACTTACAACCAATCACCATAAGGGTTGTTTGGACTGATACAAGGTGATCACTAGAACTAGTGAGCATCATATATCAGGCCAACTTCTCACAGTCCTTAGTAAAATATATTTGTATTGTGAATCTTATCGCAGACAACCGCTGGATACTGTTTGGGAGCACTCTCAAATGTCTGCGGAGAGACCAAATCTAATTTCCGCTTTCCACACCCTTGATATGTTTGGTAATATTCTTTTCCATATTTGTTATCCCAACTACGCACGGGTCACCGACTACTGTGCACACACACACACACACCACCATTCTTAGCCAAAATAAAGTCCACTGCATATTGAGTCTGTTCGGAATAAATCTGCATACTTTCTAACTGAGTGGTAATATCACCACAGTTGTGTTGGATAAAATTTGTAACTTATACCCAAAGTATTCTCGAGCCTTTTCACCTCTTGCCATGGCAGTTCGACCTAATGTAAAGATAGAAGACATAATATATCCAAAGGTAATACCGTTACTGTAATTATTTATCTCAATATCTGTGACTCCCTCACAAAACTCCTTCATCAACGTTCTTTTCACCTTAGGTCTTGCACTTTTACAGGGCACGCCCAAGGGCAACACCATCCCAAGGGCCACATCTTTTGTCCTGTTATGAACATTAGAGTATGTCCCATTAGACAAGAAGAAAAACCCTGGATGTACATAAATGGGGCTATCAGAATCCACTGCGGAATATTGAGTATTTATTCCAGCAGTACTTGGATCATCTGCTCTTACCAAAGGGATTGTCCCTTTATACAGCACTAATCCAGAACAACTTATGTACAACTACATGTCAGTACTGTTGATAATAGGACAACGAGCAGGATAATGACCAGCTTGCCGGGGTATTGTCAATTTTTGTAATGCCAACCTACTAATGTTATATTTTGTTCTTCCATATATATTATCACAATAGGTGTTATCACAGCCAAGATAACCTTCCCAGATGGTACAAGCATGGTCCTGAATAACCAGATCCAACACTCCTTTTATCTGTACAAAGTCAGGGGGTTCAGTATATGTATAATTCAGTAAAGATAATGGATTTGCAGTCCATAAACTAGTAAAACAATCAGTGGGTTAGCATGCAGTTCCATTACCGAAGAATCTCTTATGCGTCCCCAGGAATATATTACTTAAAGCTTCTCTATTATTTCTTTTTGAAGAAATACCTTTACCTTCACTGTGTTAAGGTACGCTATAAGCATTTTCAAAAACACACAATTCCCTACATAATATTGTAATCAACAAAACTGCAGGCAACACATCAATCAATTTTCTTTTAGGGGTCCACACCCCATTATGTTGAGCAACAAGAACCATCGGCTGCTCTTCCTCGGCAATCAACCTACCAAAAGGATGCATAACGAATGATAGAATGGGGCGATAAAATGCAAAGGAAATATATAAGTTCCCATTGTCTGTCAGAGCCTCACTGGTATTGGCTCCTATTGTCCATCAATGCGTTGGCACTCTTAAACACCGGTGGTGGAGCTTGCTCTGTCCAAAGCTCGTATCCCAAGTCTATTACGGTGGTACACCTTCATGGTATACTTCGATCTATCCGGTCCAATGTTCAAACAGTGCACATAGCTCCCATCAACCTGAACTAACTCCATTGGTACTATAACAAAGTACATCCTAACTTACACAGTTCATCCCTAACTAATCTTTCTATTGTTTTGGTGCACCGTCTCTAAGCCGAGGGCGCAAGTTGTGCGTGGTTGCCCCGGGCACAGAATGATCAACGAATAAGGGCTCCTGGATAGCTCGTATTCTCAGAGGAACAGCTGCATTCAACACGTCATCATGTTCCTTATCTGTTTGTGTACACATCAATCTGAAAGAAACAGGTTAGTATTAGATTCCTTACCTTAGAATATCCCCAGGTGTCAGACTGGATCCGGAAACTTTTGCGTAGCAGTACCCTTGCGCATCGGTAGGCGTCGTCTGCGGCTCCACGTCCGTCGTCGTTGGCACCGGGATGACATCACCGGAGTACTTAGACGCCACCCTCGCCCGCTGACGTCAGTTCCTATTTTTTCCGCGCCAGCAAGCGCCGATCTGGAAAAAGTGGTACCCTTAATCAATTTTTGACTAAACTTTTTCGACTATTTTTATCTTTTTTTTTAAGTCGAACGACTCGGACGGTGCCGGTAGGGATGCCCGGGTTCAAGCCCTGCGTCGACTGCAACCGACTGATGTCGGTTACCGACCCCCATCGCCGGTGTTCATTGCCTGGGGCCCGACCACGATGACAAGTCGTGCCCTGACTGCCAAGCCTTGACGTCGAAGGATAGGTGGGAGCGGTCCCGCAAGCGCCTCGAGCTCCAGCAGTCGGCCCTGCGCCGATCGAGGTCCCGGTCCGGAAGGAGGTTGAGGGATCGGTCGCGAGGCAGGAGTCATCACGGCTCGGAGGATCGTCACCACTCCTCGAGCTCCAAGTCCTCAGGTAAGAGGCACAAGAAGTCGAAGAAGCGACATCGCTCTTCCGACTCCCCCCGACGCTCGTGCGATGCAGCCAGGGGTTCAGGCGACACCACCCACGCGGCTCAACCGGAGCCGCGGGTGTCTCGTCCTGCTCCATACCCGCCGGTCCCTGAGCAGAACGCAACGCCGGAGGAGATCGACGCCTTCCTCACGGCCATGAGGTCGCTCATTCCTCCGTCAGGTTCTGTGGCGCCTTCGGGCCAAGCAACCCCGACTGGGAGCCCAAGAGGGCCGGGTGCTTCGGCCCCGGCGCCGTCGACGACTACGTTCCCGGCGCCGCAGGGCCCTGCTGGATCCAGATCCGGGTCGTCGCCGGTCGACCTTACGACCTCGCCGGCGCCGGCCCCTAGGGTGTCGCCTCCGGCACCGTCCACGTACGACGTCATCTCCGGTCCCCCCCTCGACCCGGTTCCGACGCCGGAGTGGCGTCGCTCGATGCCGCATTTGACGCCGATGGGAGATTTTTTCTTCTATGATCCGGCCCCATCATTTGACCCTGAGTACCAGGAGAAAGGTGGCGAGGCGGATTGGGAGGAGTCTGAGGACCCTCTGGCACATGAGTGCCAGTCTTATCAGGACTGGGCAGGTGAGCTAGCGGATGCCAGTGGTTTGGACACTTCGCCAGACACTGGTTTTGTCTCCCCTCCTACCGTGGCTACGGCGGAGGGGGCTGCCTATAGTGTGGTGTTGATGCGGGCGGCCAAGGCCTTATCCCTTGAACTCCCCGTCGTGGCCGTGAGGATTAACCTCCTCACTGAGGTCATTAAACCGCAAGCACGCTCTTCGAAGCCTCTGTTGCCGTTTAATGAGGCCTTGTCTGACGTTATTCTGGGCACCTGGTCCAGGCCCGCTACAGGTCCTCCTGTAGATAGGAACGTGGCCAGATGCCACCGCCCGGCTCCAGACGACCCTTGCTTCCTGTCCACCTACCCCACTCCCGAGAGCCTGGTCATACAGGCCTCTAACTCCCAGACCGCATTCCCGATGGCTCCCCCGATCAGGAATCCAATAGGTACGAACAGTATGGCAAAAAGATGTTCTCCTCACTGAGTCTGGGGTTGCGGTTTGTTAACACTGCGTGCCTCTTGGGCCGTTATACCCACTCTCTGTGGGACACAGTCGCAGACGTGCTGCCACAATGTCCGGATGAGGCCCGGACTAAACTCTCCCAGGCCCGTGCGGAGGGTCGAGATGCGGCACGGTACTCCATCCTGTTGTGTCCTGTTGGACACAGTTGAATGCTTTGCTAGCCTCTCCCTCGGGGGCTGGCCCACACAATCACCTACACCCATCCAACACAGGTGCTACCAATTAGGGGCCCTGCTAATAAAGAACCCCGAGTGCACGTACTCGTGGCCATTGCCAGTAACTACGATCACGGTGTTGGTGTCTGCTCATTTACTCAGCATGTGGGCCTAGAGCCCACGGATATCACACATCTGATGTGAGCTGGATACAACGGACTCACTGGGTAGAGCAATGGCAACGACGGTGGCGATTCGTCGCCACGCCTGGCTGAGGTCCGCCAACTTTTCGGCTGATGTCCAAAACACCCTTATGGACATGCCGTTTGATGGCCGTTGCCTCTTTGGCGACAAGGCAGACAGTGCGCTTGAGCGCTTTAAGGACTCCAGGGCTACGGTCAAATCTGCTGCCTTTAGCCCCTTTCGTGGCCAAGGAAGGGGCGCCCCCACACGTCCTGCCAGCCACGGGCCGCAGACTAACATCCAGTACGGTGGCGGACGTGGTAACCGCCGTGGCGGTGCCCGGTGAATAGGGCGAGGCCAGTCCACATCTACCCTTGCAGCAGCCGTCTCAAAGCCCTCCTAGTCCGAGCTTTCAGGCCCACGTGACGCCAGTGGGGGGCAGGGTTCGCCATCACTTCCTCCACTGGCGCAACATCACATCGGGCAGGTGGGTGCTGCAAATCGTCCGAAGTGGCTACTCCCTCCCCTTCGAGGTGACCCCTCCAGCCATGCCACCGCAGTACCACCGCGTGTCGTGAGATCACTTGAATCTTGCGAGAGGAAGTTGCAACCCTCTTGGCCAAGGGGGCCATCGAGCGCGTTCCTGGGCCAGAAGTAGGGTGTGGTTGTTATTCCCACTACTTTCTGGTTCCCAAGAAGGGCAAAGGGGACCTACGCCCTATCTTGGACCTGCGGAACGTCAACGGCTTCCTCCGGAAGGAGAGGTTCAAGATGCTGACACTGGCTGAGGTCTTAGCTGCCCTGGACCCGGGAGACTGGATGGTAGCGTTGGACTTGCAGGACGCTTATTTCCACATCCCCGTCCTGCCGGCCCACCGGCGCTACCTGCGGTTCACGGTAGGCCACGAGCACTTTCAGTTTACCGTGCTTCCCTTCGGCCTTACCAGCGCACCACGGGTGTTCACGAAAGTGATGGCGGTGGTCGCAGCTCATCCTCGCAGGTTAGGGGTTTCAGTCTTCCCCTACCTCGATGACTGGTTGTTGAAGGCGGGCTCGCCCCAGACAGTCGTCAGCCACCTCCAGACTATGGCCGACCTCCTGCACCTGCTGGGGTTCTCCATCAATGTGCCGAAGTCGCACCCGTGTCCCTCTCAGAAGCTCCTCTTCATCGGAGCGGTTCTAGACTCGGCGCAGTTTCGGGTTTATCCTCCCGAACATCGGGTTCAGGATATTCAGGCTCTGATTCTGATCTTTCAGCCTTTATCCCGAGTCTCGGTCAGGTTGACGCTGCGGCTTCAGTGGCTGATGGCCTCCTGCATCCTTCTGGTGCATCACGCCCGGTGGCGGATGAGGGCTCTGCAGTGGGACTTGAAGTTTCAGTGGGCCTAGCATCATGGCAACTTGTCCGACCATGTCTTGATCTCAGAGGGCACTGCAAGACAGTGGCAGTGGTGGCTCACGGACCGGGATTGGGTCAGCGGCAGACCCCTCTCCCTAACACGTAGTTGTGACGGACGCGTCCCTCCAGGGCTGGGGAGGCCACATGGGAGAGGAGGATTTCAGAGGCCTCTGGTCTCCGGCGGAGTCCCAGCTCAACCTTCTGGAGCTGCGGGCGATCCGGCTTGCACTGAAGGTATTCCTCCCCTCTGTCCGGGGGAGTGTAGTGCAGGTGTTCACGGACAACACCACTGCCATGTGGTACTGCAACAAACAGGGCGGGGTGGGGTCGTGGACCCTATGCCAGGAGGCTCTGCACCTCTGGCAGTGGCTGGAACATCAGGGCGTGACCCTGGTGGTTCAACACCTGGCAGGTTCCCTGAACGCCAGGGCGGACAAACTCAGACGTCGGTGCATGATGGATCACGAATGGCGTCTGAACTCGGATGTGGTGCAAGGCCTCTTTCAGCAGTGGGGAGAGCCTTGGTTAGATCTATTTGCCACAGAAGAGAACGTGCAATGTCATCAGTTCAGCACGTTGGAATTTCCAAGGCGGCACTCGCTCGGAGACGCTTTTTGTCACGAGTGGAGTTGCGGTCAGTTGTACGCCTTTCCGCCTATACCACTTCTGCCCAGAGTGCTGAAGAAGATCAGGAGCGACCTGGCCCAAGTCATCCTTGTGGCTCCGGACTGGGCTCAAAGGTTTTGGTATCCCAAGCTACTCAGCATTCTGTCGTAGCAGCAGAGGACGGTCCTCCACCCGAACCTGTCCAGTCTCCACTTACATGCGTGGAGATTGACCGGCGGCAGTTGAGGCCATTTGGCTTGCCTCCTGAAGTCTGTAATGTCATTCTGGCAACCAGGCGTCCCTCCTCAAAATCGGTATAGGCCTGCAGGTGGAACACATTTGTGGCATGGTGCACAGCAAAGGCTGTGGATCCCCTTTCTGCCCCTCTTTCAGAGGTTCTCCTCTTTCTTCTTTCTCTTGCCCAGCAGGGCTCTGCTCTGGGCACTCTGAAGGGCTACCTCTTGGCCATTTCCGCCTTCTTAAGGCTACCTGATCAGCCCTCTTTGCTCAAGTCCCCGGTTGTAAATAGGTTTTTGAAGGGCATCACTCATATGTTTCCTCCAGTTCATCTCGTGATGCCTCAGTGGGACTTGAACCTTGTTCTAACTTTTCTGATGTGCGCTCCCTTTGAGCCACTTCATAACTGTCCTCTTCGCCTCCTTACACTGAAGACCGCTTTCCTGGTTGCCATCACCTCTGCCAGGAGAGTGAGTGAGCCCCAGGCCCTTTCTTTTAAGCCTCCTTTCATTTCAGTCCATCCGGACAAAGTTGTGTTGCGGACGCGACCCTCTTTCCTGCCCAAAGTAGTCACCGCCTTCCACATCGGGCAGTCCATCACGTTGCCTACCTTCTTTCCGCCGCCGCATCCCTCGAAAGAGGAAGAGAGGCTCCACCGTCTGGACCCAAAACGTGCGCTCTCATTCTATTTGGATCGCACACGCCAGTTCCGGGTGGATGACCAGCTCTTTGTTGGTTCCGTGGGCGCTAAGAAGGAACGGGTGGTGCACAAACAAACCATTTCTCGATGGGTCGTCTTGTGCATCAAGGCTTGTTACTCTTTGGCTCAAAAGGAGCCTCCTGTGGGGCTTCGTGCCCATTCCACACGAGCCACGGCAGCTACTGCTGCCCTGGGCCAGGGAGTCCCCTTGCAGGACATCTGTCAGGCGGCTACGTGGTCCTCGCTGCACATGCTTGCAAGACACTACTGCCTGGACAGCCACGTCCGGATAGAAAGCTTTTTCGGCCATTCCGTTCTCCAGGACTTTCTGGTGTGATCATTGGTTCGCAGACCCACCACCGGGGTTGGTATTGCTGGGGTATCTATTCTAAGGTAAGGAATCTAATACTAACCTGTTTCTTTCAGATGCACAAGTTACTTACCTTCGGTAACGATATATCTGTAAGAAACAGTAGTTAGTATTGGATTCCTTACAGCCCCACCTATCCTCCCCGTTCTACGAACCGATATCTAGGGTTAAGGTCATCCCCTTTCAGGGCCCTAGTTTCATGGCACCAGTGTTGGTTTTTATCATGGCTCTGCGTTTCTGGCGCGGAAAAGCTGTGTTTAAGAACTGACGTCAGCGCGCGAGGGCGGCGTCTAAGTACGCCGATGACGGATGCAGAGCCGCAGACGATGCCTACCGACACGCAAGGGTACTGCTACGCAAACGTTTCCGGATCCACTCTGACACCTGGGGATATTCTAAGGGCAGGAATCTAATACTAACTACTGTTTCTTACAGATATATCGTTACCGAAGGTAAGTAACTTGTGCGTTGGGCATCGCTGAACGGGACAAACCGAGGCACCGTCTCGCACTCGGAGTCCCCAATGCCGTCTTTTACTCACTGGTCTTAAGGCAAAGGCAGAGTGACCCGGCGAAAATGGGTTGCATGATCCAGTTCTTACGGCCAGCGACCTTCACTGTGGTGTGCATTACTTAAAGCACTTGCTCTGGCCCCTTCCACTGTGGCTCCAAACTCTTCCCGCGCTGAAATTTCTTAATCGATATGAAGTCTCCAGTCAGAATATCATGGCTGGGTCCCTCTGGGGTGGAAGGCAGGGAATCCCTGACCTGTTGGTGAATAATATGTAACCTTTCTTTTACCTGGCCAAGATAATCCAACAACACAGGGTACTCAATATCAGAGAACCAACGAGGTCGCAGGACGTCCCAGACATTTACTGGGCGTCCAAACATGACCTCATACAGTGACAATCCTGTTCTAAAATGAGCTGTTCTTGTTGACAAAAGTGCTAACGGTAAAGCATTTGGCCATTGTAACCCTGTCGTCTCCTGAATTCTTGCCAATTTGAGCTTAAGAGTGCTATTCTACTGCTCAACCAAACCCGCCTACTGTGGATGATTGGCAGCATGAAATGTTTGCTTTATGTGCAGACCTCCACAAATCAATTGAATCACTTTTGCATGAAAATGACTTCCGCTATCACTCGGGGCAAGCCAAAATGAGGAAAAAACTTCTTCAGGAGCACTTTTGAAGTCGTAATGGCCATAATTTTTTGGTGGGGTAACCCTCGACCCATTTACTGAATGCACATACAATCACCAAAACATACTTCAAATTATTGCATCGCTCCAATACTATATAGTCCATTTGAAGGACCTCAAAAGGAAAAGCGGGTGCTGCAAAGTTACCAGGTGGCGTAGGGATACCTTTCCCAGGATTATGCATCATGCATACCATGCAGTACTTCACTAAGTGTGCAGCTGTCTTAGAGATATTGTCATTCTGTCATACGGTATCTAACAATTTACAAATGCCTTTAGCACTAATATGGGCTGGAGCATGGGCCATATTAACCACAGGAAGAACATATGCATCTGGCAACATCCATCTCTGTTTCCCTGATTTATCAATCCAAAATCCTTCATCATTCAATTGTGCTTTACTTTCCTGTCACACCGCTTATTCTTCTATTGTGGCTTCACTTTGTATCTCCTTTACACTTTCAAAAGTTTCTTCAAATATAACAACCTCAGGAACCCACCTAGCTGGACCTGCTACAAACATTCCTTTCATTTTTGTCTGGGACGTGTCCTTAGCTGTCTGATCAGCAAAAGCACTTCCCCTCCATTCACCATTGGTGATCTTCCTGTGAGCACTACATTTTACTATTGCCAATTTCTTAGGGAGTGTCAAAGCAGACAAAAGCCTCAATATAAGGTGTCCATGTTGGATTTTTGTGCCAAGGGAAGTAAGAAACCCTCTCGCAGCCCAGAGTTGCACAAAATTATGCACGACCCTAAAGGCATACTGGCTGTCAGTATAAATATTGACAACCAGTCCCTGACTCAATTCACATGCTTGAATGAGGCCAGCAAGCTCAGCAGCTTGAGCCGACTGATAAGGGACCTGTGATGTCTCAACTACTGTACTCAGGGGCCGATTAGGATGGCAACGGACTTGCGTCCGTCCGCCACCCCAGAGGTGGAGGGACTGTCCGCAGGGGCAGCGGCGGTCCTTCCGTGCTAATTAGGATGTGACCGCCACCCTGGCGGTCACATCCTGTATGTTTTAACGTTGCGGCGGGTGCTGCTTGAAGCAGCACCCGCCGCAATGTTAAAACTGCATGTGTTAAATTTGCATGCACAAAGCGGCAGGCACCGTGCGGTGCCTGCCGCTTTGTGCATGTAAATGTTGGGGGGAACCATAGGTACCCCCATGTGCACCCTGCACCCCCGACACCCTGGGGGCCCGCAACGGGCCCCCAAAAGCCAAAGTCCACATGCTTTTCCACGGCGGAAAAGCATGTGTTCGTGCAAATCCTAATTTGGCTGACGGTGTCTTGCAGACACCGTCACCAAATTGCCCTCCTCACACCGCGGATCAGCGGCGGACGGACCTGCCATCTGCCGCTGGTCCAACCGCACTCCCACCGCCATCCTGATCTGGCAGTGGGTCTTCTATTGCACTGCGGCGGATAATCCGCATACTCCGGGCCGGCGGTGGCTTCCGCCGGCCCGGAGTATGCGGATTATCCGCAATCATAATGAGGCCCTCAGTGTGGTAATAGCATAAGCTGCAGTTGTGGGGCAATTTAAAATGAGACTCATCGTTATATAGTTCCCCCTTGTGGGTCAGATAAGGGAACATTAGTCAGGTCCTTTCGTCTCTTCTTCAGTCCGGAAGATACAGTCATGTTTATTGACTTCCTCACTCTCTGAAGGGAGGGGTAGCAATGTGGCTGGATTCAGAGTATGGGTTTAATCAATCAAAAGGGGGGAGGAATGACTGTCCATCCAGTTCCCTGTTGCAAGGTACCAAAAAATCAAAAAAGTGGGATGGACACTGGTAACCGCGTTACCTTGGTTTCTTACTTAAAAAACCCTCCTAAACACGGTGAGATCGATCTTATGGGCGGTATATCTTTTTCTCCGCCCTACACTCGTGTTACGGCATAGTCATAGCGTTTGATAAGTTGTAATGTATGCCCACTTCAAACCTGAGGTAACCTCTGGTCCAGCGCGGTAGCGTCCAGAGATAAATTCGGTGCCCACAAAAAACAAAAATTAAAAAACAAGCTTGCATCTGTAAAGAACTTTAATAAATCAGATGGTGCCTGTCACTAAAAAGAGCCGGGTATAACACAGGAACCGTGCTACTGTATCCTGTTATATCTCTTTAATAAATGTCAACATGTTTCTGCTCTCCTTCGCCCAGTCAGGTCTGTAGAGCATTCATCAGGACGTTTAAAATAAAGCAATAGTTACACTATTTGTGTAGTATATTTCTGTGGGTATTTTGTTCACCACAGATTCATTTGTTGAGGTTACGCTTGTACCTGTAACACAAAAACATATGCATGTAGGCAATATGGACATACACTCATTCATTATAATATGAACAAAAAATTATTATTCCCTCATTTTAGGGAGCTATCATCTTAAAAAATTGCGTCACTGCGCCATAACTAGACTGGTTAGGTGGGGGCATGGTGAACTCATTAGGTCTATGCTAGGTGGAAAAACGATTTCTAATATTGTAATATCTTATCTATTGTGTGGGGAGGCAATGAGGGTAATTGCACTCCGGACACAGTTCATTTCCAATTTCAAGTACATGGCGCCTCCACTGAGGCAGGGGTAAGTCTCTCAATGCTGACTATTCATTTGTCCAAAAGTCTGTTACGGGAAGACCGGGTATAGCTGCATGTATCAAATTGACGTGCTTAAGAAAACGAATGGAGTTTATACCCATTACAGTGAGGTACACATTTTTTTAAAAACACCCCTTCCCGGCGTAACTGCTCTTATCTTGCTAATGTAACAAAGGGTACAATTACCTCTTTTTACTTTGATGAGGTATCAACGGGTCACAGGCTGTAAAGATAAAGTATGTGCAGCGTTGAGAATAAAGCCAAAGAACGCTAAAATCTAGACATGTGTTACGAAGTTTAAAGTATACTCACCCGCGTTCGGACTTGCTCCAGCGTTAGTGCTGGCTCTGCCCCCGGAAACGGAAACTCCGTTCCGGAGGGCCTTTTAACTATTCTTGTCAGCAAAGATAGAGATAGAGAGAGGAAACTCTCAGCGCTCTATCGCAACTACCACTAACTTTATAGGTCTCACATCTTTGTAACACTGCTTTTAGAGACACTGCACTTCATTTCACATGATACTATCCTATCGGATGTCTCAAAAAATAAAGTATAGTAAGCTGCAAAGGTTTACTGTCGTGTTATTCATATTTCTATGTGTGAGTAATTTTTCAATGAATTGCACCTTCGTGCCTCTGGCAGTCTTAAGTAGTATGTTAATGGAGATAAAAGTACTTTACCACCAACTCACTTCTCTAGGGCCAGATATTATGCCAACAAAGTCTAATTTTCACAGTCATATGGTATTAGCTTGCTACATTTGGGTATGTGGTTATGTAAATTCTAGTCCAAGCATACATGTCTCCATCACTGGAAACCCTCATCAGTAGTTCCTTAATTGAGAGAAGTACGTTAAGTTCTTATATTTACATGCACAATTATTATCCTTGTTCACATTATTGTATGTTCACACAAGTGTTCACACTGCATCATTGTTCAGGTTCCCCATACTTCATCATTATGCTAACTAAACTGGTGCCACGGTACATTATCGTTCAGTCCATTTATACACGTACCCAGACGGTCAACCCATCTTTGTTCTCTCTCAAAGAGGATGGCATCAGAGTTGTGCCCTTTATTCGTGAGCATCTCAATCACTGTCCATCGGAGATCCTCAGGGTCATGATTCTGTTCCAGGAAATGGGAGCATAATTTAGTTGTATTTTTCTTTGTTCTTATGTTGCTCTTATGTTCCCCAATCCGAATCTTAACTTTTCTCGTCGTCATACCGATATATTGTTTTTCACACGGACATGTCACTAAATATATCACGTGTGTCGAATTGCAGTTAGTGTGTTGTCTTTGTGTCCACTTACACGTCTCACTCAGTTGTAACGTTTTGCTAGCTTTCGTTAGTTTGCAAACCAGACACATACCGCACGGATAGTGGCCAGATACTGGCATCATATCCAGGTTCCTTTTTGTAGTTGCCGTCCGGCGTTGTTGAGGTCGAGTATGTACCAGCATATCTCTTATGTTGCTAGTTCTTCTGTTAGCAAACCGAGGTCTTGGCCAATCAAATTTTCCAGTCGTCAAGATGCGGCAGTTCTTTTTTATGATTTTTTGGACTGTGTATGTTACTGGACTGAACATTGTAACACACGTCATTAAATCTGGATTGATGTCTTTTCTTGTGGTTTCCAATAAACAGTCCCTCGGTTGAATTTTTGCCCTCTTACTGCATTTTGAAATTGTCTTTCTAGGGTAGTTTCTCTTCAACAGCTTCATACTTAGTTCTTTTGCTTGGGCGATGTAGGTGTTATTTTGACTACAATTACGTCTTAGTCTCAGGAACTGACTGTATGGCAAATTGTCACGCAGTGGTTTAGGATGAAAGCTTTGGTATGATAAAAGACTATTCTTAGATGTTGGTTTGGAATAGGTTTTCGTTTCAAGCTTCCCTTTATCCACAAAGATGGTGATGTCTAGAAAATCTAGAGATTTGTCACTTGCAGTGAAGGTGAACTTGAGACATTGATCTTGTCGATTGAGCCAATGAATAAATAAATTCAGGTCCTGATCGTTCCTCCACAACATTATGACATCATCTATGTAACGCCTCTAGAACAATATGTTCGAGGCGAAAGGGTTAGTGTTGTTCAAGACGTATTTAGACTCAAATTCACTCACATAAAGCCCTGCCACTGAAGTTCCATGGCACTGAATAAATAGTGTTCAGTTGTATTCAAAATAATTTTCTGTGAGTTCAAGCCGACAGCAATTGAGTACAAAATGTCTTGGTGTATGGTAATTCCAGTCAGTCATAAATAGGATATTCTCGAATGTTTGGAGAGTTTCTTTTTGTGGCAAGCTGGTATAAAGGGATTCCACATCAAGTCCCACCAGTAATGTGGTACCTTCTTCAAAGTCCAATCCTTTTAAGCAGTTAAGTAAATCACGAGTATCCTTTAAGTACGTTGGGGTCTTTTGAACTATTGGCTTCAGGAATTGATCAGCGAATCTCGACAGGGGTTCTAATACACAACCTATGCCCGAAACAATTGGGCGTCCAGGTGGTGGGAATCTGTTCTTATGGGTTTTGGGTAATGAATAGAAGAAGGGGGTTCGTGGTTCCTTAGCCATGAGGAAATCTGTTTCCTTTTGTGATATCCAAGAATTGGTTTCTGCTTCATGGATCATCATCTTGATTGTATTTTGTAATCGTGATGTTGGATCAGTTAATATCTTCCTGTAGAATTTTTTGTCATTTAGAAGGGAGAGACATTGTTGATCGTAACCATCTTTCTCGAGGATAACGATCCCTCCCCCCTTGTCCCCAGGTTTGATTATTATTTGATCATTAGATCGTAATTCCTCAAGGGCCTTCTTCTCTTTCTTAGGTAAGTTTTGGAGCGTAGTCATCGTCTGATGTTTCAAATCATCCACCCCTTTCAGGAGTGCCTGTTTGAAAGTTTGTATTTCCACAGGTATCATACTGTTCGGTGGATTGAATGTTGATTTATTCCTTAGATTGGTATCACCATCATTCTCTTTTGCTTCTTTCCCCATGAAAAAAGCTTCCAATTTTAAGGTTCTACAGAACTCCGCAAGTTCACTCTTTAACTTGAAAGTGTCTAGTGTCGGTGTTGGAACAAATCCCAAGCCTCTATTGAGGACATTTTCTTGATCCTCAGTAAGTGTCAGGTTTGTCAGGTTCACAACTAATGAGTCGCCTTGCTGGTGTTCGGCTTCTCGGTTGACATACTCCTGGTCTGGACATTTCGTTGTTGATCCTGCCATGTGAGTTTTTTTCTTTTTCCTCTCTGTTGGGAACGGCCTCTCTCTAAAAAAGGTTGTTGTTGAGGAGAATTTTCAGGTCCTGTCATGTGTTGTCCCATCATATGGGGCATCGGTGCCATCCCCGTATTGTATGGATTCATCCATCCAGGGAATTGTTGCATGAAGGGCTGAAAATAGGGTACCTGATGTCCCATGTAGTTTGCCCTGGACCATCTATTGCCTCGGCGGGGCCGTTGGTATCTATAGAATCCCCTAGCTCTTCTTGAGGGTTGATCATCCTGACCCCCGTCTGAGCTTTCCGATGAGTTCCATCCATTTGATTCATTGTCGGAGTTTTGTTCCGGTGCTGAATAGTCTTCCTTAGTGTAAGGATGCATACGTTCCTGGCTAAAATGTTTCAGATCTTTACCTAATTTTTGCAATTTGTTCTGCATTATGTAGTCCTGTGACTCATTAATCTCTTTGTTAATTTCCTCCAATTTCTTTTTGAAGACTGAAATATGTACAGATTTCTTAAGATCATTTTCACAAACTTGTATCTGTACTAGTAGTTCATCTGAGAGTCATTTTGCCGTTTTTACTATCAGGACTAAGTAATCTAAAGTGCATTTCCACGAGATGGAAGACCAATCTCGTCTAAATACAAGATCATGTAGGAAGATCTGAGGAGCGTTGTTCACCCATAGACCCCTTGGAGCCGATTTTGAGCGTAAGTACTCCGTCATCATGATCCCATGGATCGCTGTCCGAATTTGTTCTCTTTTTTTCTCCGTTAGGGCCTCCCAATTATCTGTATGTGCAAGAACTTGCGTTAATTCTTAATTTTGTATCAATGGTTGTGCCTGTAGAATTTCATTAATATCGTTCTCCGTGAAGCTCAGTCCACAATTGTCCTCCATGCCCTTGGTTCACCAGTCGTTAGTTGTATAGATAGGTTCAAAACCACATTGGGTTTGAACCTAAAAGGTTATCCCCCGCAGCTGCACGCTGCCTAATAATAGGTTTAATCAATAGAAAGGGGGGGAGGAATGACTGTCCATCCAGTTCCCCGTTGCAAGGTACCAAAAAATCAAAAAAGTGGGATGGACACTGGTAACCGCGTTACCTTGGTTTCTTACTTAAAAAACCCTCCTAAACACGGTGAGTTCGATCTTATGGGCGGTATATCTTTCTCTCCGCCCTACACTTGTGTTACGGCATAGTCATAGGGTTTGATAAGTTGTAATGTATGCCCACCTCAAACCTGAGGTAACCTCTGGTCCAGCGCGGTAGCGTCCAGAGATAAATTCGGTGCCCACAAAAAACAAAAATTAAAAATTAAAAAACAAGCTTGCATCTGTAAAGAACTTTAATAAATCAGATGGTGCCTGTCACTAAAAAGAGTCGGGTATAACACATGGACCGTGCTACTGGATCCTGTTATATCTCTTTAATAAATGTCAACATGTTTCTGCTCTGCTTCGCCCAGCCGGGTCTGTAGAGCATTCATCAGGACGTTTAAAATAAAGCAATACTTACACCATTTGTGTAGTATATTTCTGTGGGTATTTTGTTCACCACAGATTAATTTGTTGAGGTTATGCTTGTACCTGTAACACAAAAACATATGCATGTAGGCAATATGGACATACACTCATTCATTATAATATGAACAAAAAATGATTAGTCCCTCATTTTAGGGAGCTATCATCTTAAAAAATTGGGTCACTGCGCCATAACTACACTGGTTAGGTGGGGGCATGGTGAACTCATTAGGTCTATGCTAGGTGGAAAAACGATTTCTAATATTGTAATATCTTATCTGTTGTGTGGGGAGGCAATGAGGGTAATTGCACTCCGGACATAGTTCATTTCCAATTTCAAGTACATGGCGCCTCCACTGAGGCAGGGGTAAGTCTCTCAATGCTGACTATTCATTTGTCCAAAAGTCTGTTACGGGAAGACCGGGTATAGCTGCATGTATCAAATTGACGTGTTTAAGAAAACGAATGGGGTTTATACCCATTACAGTGAGGTACACATTTTTAAAAAAATGCGGTACACATTTTTTTAAAAACACCCCTTCCCGGCATAACTGCTCTTATCTTGTTAATGTAACAAAGGGTACAATTACCTCTTTTTACTTTGATGAGGTATCAACGGGTCACAGGCTGTAAAGATAAAGTATGTGCGGCGTTGAGAATAAAGCCAAAGAACGCTAAAATCTAGACATGTGTTACGAAGTTTAAAATACACTCACTCGCGTTCGGACTTGCCCTCTCGTACTTAAAGGATACTCGTGATTTACTTAACTGCTTAAAAGGATTGGACTTTGAAGAAGGTACCACATTACTGGTGGGACTTGATGTGGAATCCCTTTATACCAGCTTGCCACAAAAAGAAACTCTCCAAACATTCGAGAATATCCTATTTATGACTGACTGGAATTACCATACACCAAGACATTTTGTACTCAATTGCTGTCGGCTTGAACTCACAGAAAATTATTTTGAATACAACTGAACACTATTTATTCAGTGCCATGGAACTTCAGTGGCAGGGCTTTATGTGAGTGAATTTGAGTCTAAATACGTCTTGAACAACACTAACCCTTTCGCCTCGAACATATTGTTCTAGAGGCGTTACATAGATGATGTCATAATGTTGTGGAGGAACGATCAGGACCTGAATTTATTTATTCATTGGCTCAATCGACAAGATCAATGTCTCAAGTTCACCTTCACTGCAAGTGACAAATCTCTAGATTTTCTAGACATCACCATCTTTGTGGATAAAGGGAAGCTTGAAACGAAAACCTATTCCAAACCAACATCTAAGAATAGTCTTTTATCATACCAAAGCTTTCATCCTAAACCACTGCGTGACAATTTGCCATACAGTCAGTTCCTGAGACTAAGACGTAATTGTAGTCAAAATAACACCTACATCGCCCAAGCAAAAGAACTAAGTATGAAGCTGTTGAAGAGAAACTACCCTAGAAAGACAATTTCAAAATGCAGTAAGAGGGCAAAAATTCAACCGAGGGACTGTTTATTGGAAACCACAAGAAAAGACATCAATCCAGATTTAATGACGTGTGTTACAATGTTCAGTCCAGTAACATACACAGTCCAAAAAATCATAAAAAAGAACTGCCGCATCTTGACGACTGGAAAATTTGATTGGCCAAGACCTCGGTTTGCTAACAGAAGAACTAGCAACATAAGAGATATGCTGGTACATACTCGACCTCAACAACGCCGGACGGCAACTACAAAAAGGAACCTGGATATGATGCCAGTATCTGGCCACTATCCGTGCGGTATGTGTCTGGTTTGCAAACTAACGAAAGCTAGCAAAACGTTACAACTGAGTGAGACGTGTAAGTGGACACAAAGACAACACACTAACTGCAATTCGACACACGTGATATATTTAGTGACATGTCCGTGTGAAAAACAATATATCGGTATGACGACGAGAAAAGTTAAGATTCGGATTGGGGAACATAAGAGCAACATAAGAACAAAGAAAAATACAACTAAATTATGCTCCCATTTCCTGGAACAGAATCATGACCCTGAGGATCTCCGATGGACAGTGATTGAGATGCTCACGAATAAAGGGCACAACTCTGATGCCATCCTCTTTGAGAGAGAACAAAGATGGGTTGACCGTCTGGGTACGTGTATAAATGGACTGAACGATAATGTACCGTGGCACCAGTTTAGTTAGCATAATGATGAAGTATGGGGAAACTGAACACTGATGCAATGTGAACACTTGTGTGGACATACAATAATGTGAACAATGATAATAATTGTGCATGTAAATATAAGAACTTAACGTACTTCTCTCAACTAAGGAACTACTGATGAGGGTTTCCAGTAATGGAGACATGTATGCTTGGACTAGAATGTACATAACCACATACCCAAATGTAGCAAGCTAATACCATTTGACTGTGAAAATTAGACTTTGTTGGCATAATATCTGGCCCTAGAGAAGTGAGTTGGTGGTAAAGTACTTTTATCTCCATTAACATACTACTTAAGACTGCCAGAGGCACGAAGGTGCAATTCATTGAAAAATTACTCACACATAGAAATATGAATAACACGACAGTAAACCTTTGCAGCTTGCTATACTTTATTTTTTGAGACATCCGATAGGATAGTATCATGTGAAATGAAGTGCAGTGTCTCTAAAAGCAGTGTTACAAAGATGCGAGACCTATAAAGTTAGTTGTAGTTACGATAGAGCGCAAAGAGTTTCCTCTCTCTATCTCTATCTTTGCTGACAAGAATAGTTCAAAGGCCCTCCGGAACGGAGTTTCCGTTTCCGGGGCAGAGCCAGCACTAACGCCGGAGCAAGTCCGAACGCGAGTGAGTGTATTTTAAACTTCGTAACACATGTCTAGATTTTAGCGTTCTTTGGCTTTATTCTCAACGCCGCACATACTTTATCTTTACAGCCTGTGACCCGTTGATACCTCATCAAAGTAAAAAGAGGTAATTGTACCCTTTGTTACATTAACAAGATAAGAGCAGTTATGCCGGGAAGGGGTGTTTTTAAAAAAATGTGTACCGCATTTAAAAAAATATATGTACCGCACTGTAATGGGTATAAACTCCATTTGTTTTCTTAAACACGTCAATTTGATACATGCAGCTATACCCGGTCTTCCCGTAACAGACTTTTGGACAAATGAATAGTCAGCATTGAGAGACTTACCCCTGCCTCAGTGGAGGCGCCATGTATTTGAAATTGGAAATCACCTGTGTCCGGAGTGCAATTACCCTCGTTGCCTCCCCACACAACAGATAAGATATTAGAATATTAGAAATCGTTTTTCCACCAAGCATAGACCTAATGAGTTCACCATGCCCCCACCTAACCAGTCTAGTTATGGCGCAGTGACGCAATTTTTTAAGATGATAGCTCCCTAAAATGAGGGAATAATAATTTTTTGTTCATATTATAATGAATGAGTGTATGTCCATATTGCCTACATGCATATGTTTTTGTGTTACAGGTACAAGCGTAACCTCAACAAATTAATCTGTGGTGAACAAAATACCCACAGAAATATACTACACAAATGGTGTAAGTATTGCTTTATTTTAAACGTCCTGATGAATGCTCTACAGACCCGGCTGGGCGAAGGAGAGCAGAAACATGTTGACATTTATTAAAGAGATATAACAGGATCCAGTAGCACGGTCCGTGTGTTATACCCGACTCTTTTAAGTGACAGGCACCATCTGATTTATAAAAGTTCTTTACAGATACAAGCTTGTTTTTTAATTTTTAATTTTTGTTTTTTGTGGCCACCGAATTTATCTCTGGACGCTACCGCCCTGGACCAGAGGTTACCTCAGGTTTGAGGTGGGCATACATTACAACTTATCAAACCCTATGACTATGCCGTAACACGAGTGTAGGGCGGAGAAAAAGATATACCGCCCATAAGATCGAACTCACCGTGTTTAGGAGGGTTTTTTAAGTAAGAAACCAAGGTAACGCGGTTACCAGTGTCCATCCCACTTTTTTGATTTTTTGGTACCTTGCAACGGGGAACTGGATAGACAGTCATTCCTCCCCCCCTTTCTATTGATTAAGCCTATTATTAAGCAGCGTGCAGCTGCGGGGGAATAACCTTTTAAGGTTCAAACCCAATGTGGTTTTGAACCTATCTATACAACTAACGACTGGTGAACCAAGGGCATGGAGGACAATTGTGGACTGAGCTTCACGGAGAACGATATTAATGAAATTCTACAGGCACAACCATTGATACAAAATTCGGAATTAACACAAGTTCTTGCACATACAGATAATTGGGAGGCCGTAACAGAGAAAAAAAGAGAACAAATTTGGACAGTTATCCATAGGATCATGATGACGGAGTACTTACGCTCAAAATCGTCTCCAAGGCGTCTATGGGTGAACAACGCTCCTCGGATCTTCCTACATGATCTTGTATTTAGACGAGATTGGTCTTCCATCTCATGGAATTGCACTTTAGGTTACTTAGTCCTGATAGTAAAAACGGCAAAACGACTCTCAGATGAACTACTAGTACAGATACAAGTCTGTGAAAATGATCTTAAGAAATCTGTTCATATTTCATCCTTCAAAAAGAAACTGGAGGAAATCAACAAAGAGATTAACGAGTCACAGGACTACATAATGCAGAACAAATTGCAAAAATTAGGTAAAGATCTGAAACGTTTTTGCCAGGAACGTATGCATCCTTACACTAAGGAAGACTATTCAGCACCGTGTGGAAAAGTAAATTCTGCCATGTTCTGTGTCCCTACACGTCCTCCATCATATGTTATGTGTGCATGATTAATATGCATATGTATTCCCCATGTTCGATTAAAGACGCAATTACAGTTGTGCCCATCTCTAGTATGCCAATTCCAGTTCTCGTGAATACTACGAATATCAGGCCTATGTAAAGTTACGTTGCCACGTTTCTCAGTGTGCACGTTATTTCATTGTAAAGTCCCCGTTTCTAGGCCTCAAAAGGGCCCGGACACCAGATTTCAGCTCCTGTCTCCTGAGCCCTCGCTGAGGAGCGATACAGCCCCCACCTGTATCCTCGACCCTTCACTTACTTCCTGCCTCACAGTGCCCGGTTCAGCCTGGCTCTGCCTCTGAGTCTGCCAAGAGTATGTTTTGATTCTAGTTATCAGCCCAACCCTCCTTCTCTGCATTCCTAAGCTACTGAATCGCATCAATAGTTTCCGTCATTGTCTAGCCTTTACGTCTCCATGTAAGAGAAAATACTGTATTAATGGTCATTTAATATTCTTCATCACGCACTACATGTAGAATAATGCATGCTCCAGTCTTAGAGTCTGTTAGCCTTTACCCCGATAACTTTTGGATTCTATCAACATGTTCTCTAAACATCAGATACTAGATACTGCTTAGGTACATGTCGCCCTGACTTTCCAGACTTCAGTCTCTGCTCCTAGCCCAGAGTTCATAGCCCCCAGCTTCTCCTAGTAACACGTCATTGTCAGTTTGCGCGCACCATTAGGTCAGAGGTCCCGGCTCCTTAGGTAGCCCCCTCCATGTTTCCGCCCCATTTATGACATATTCTGTTACGTTTACATCACATGTCTATGTATACGCCCTGTTACACCCACTTTCACCCTTATCTTTCGCGACTGCTGCGCATCACGCCTACTGCTCCACCCACTGCTACGCCTATTGCAATGTAATGCTATGTGTTTGCGTTATGTATATATGCTTATGTACTGTTATTAAAAAGTTGTCCTTGTCCCGATTCCGCCCCCGGCAGCTGCCATCCTGTTCCCGTGCAGGTTTTCCTGTTCCTGTCCTTTATGCTGCATTAAACCTGCAAACTCCTACTACCTCGAATCTTGACTCTTATTTATTGAGCTATCTGTTATTTCTATGCCTAGACAAACCTAGATCCGGTATTATTTATTTATATACCACATAATGGCGCCCGAATAGGGACTTGCCCTTTCCCCACGCGCCGGTGAAGCCACGCCGGCCCCCTGACCCTCTGCAGCCGTGACGGAACCATACCGTGCACGTGCAGATATTTCTGCTTCAAGTATCCCTCAGGCCCACGGAGGAGACGGAGGTGGCGGTCCAGCATCCAGACGAGGCGGTGGAGGAACGCGGCGAGTCCCGACCAGAGCCCAAGCCGAGAGTCCGAGGTATCCGGAGGCCCACCCGTAACAGAAGTCCGAAGTTCGTCTGTCCGGCGTCGAAGCAGTCCAGTCCGAGGCCTTCCGTTCTTGCTGCCCGGTGAGTACCATTGCTGGGGTAGTATCTAGACAGGGTCAATCTAATTGACTCTGGTCCGTGGGTTGGTGGTACACAGACCCACAAACGAAGTGTCCACTTCGGTGGATGCGGGTCCTGACGTGTCTCTTTATGAGACCGGTAAGTTTCGTACTGTTTCAGCAGTGCATCTAGTTTCTGTTCTAGTCAGTTCTGTTCTCGAGAAAATTCATGTATTCTGTTTTCCGTATTCCAGGTAGTATTCTGTTCGAACTGTTATTTTAAATGTTATTCATGTATTTTAATGTCGTGGTATGAGTGTGAAGTAATTATCGTGTTTATTGTATATTGTATTGTGTCCAGATTATAGTTCAGTCATGCCGCTCTTTTCAAAACTGCGTCAGTTAAAAACCAGAAAAGGTCTGCTGGAAGCAGCAGTTCCTGTCCCTCCTAGGGACAGTCCAGGTCATTTTATGTATCAGAAGCATGGCATAAGCGCCATATTGTATCTAGATTTATGGGTAGAGTATACCAAACAGTTAGAAGAAAAGTATAGATGGCCCGTATCGGGTACATGGGATGCCGAGTGCATCATGCGAGTAGAAGAAGCATTATGGAAAAAGAAAGCCAGACAGTCACAGAAAGATGCCATCGAGTTATGGCGCAAAGAATCTCATAAAAGAACCGAAAAAGAAATCAGAAAGTCTGAATTAAGTAGAGAATCCTTAGAGCGAGCACAAGAAAAAGAATTAATCGAGATAGGTGAACGAGTCAAAACCGAACAGTCAGACAGACAGAGGCATGCCCTCATTAAGGGTATGTATCCTCTTCTTGCCGAGGGCTTGCCAAAAGCGACCCTGGAGGCATCCAGTAATTTTCCGCTACCACTAGTTCCGACCAAGCTACGTCACAAACCGACCGCAGCTGATATTTTCATTTCGTCCTATTTGGACGACACAGTCCCAGAATATGCAAATCCTGTTCCGCCAGCTCCTGTAAATAATGTAAATCCTGCTCCTCCAGTCACCGGAGTACCTGCTACGGTACCCCCGGTCCAGCCCGCCATACAAGTCCAGCCTGCATTTCCATTTCCCACTCTGCCAGGACGAAGAGTATCAGTTGACGATTCTAGTTTAGGGGCCGCAGGAGGAGGTCCTCCTGGTACCCCGCCACAACACAAGCGTTTAACGTTAGTCGAATTACATGCACAAGCGTCACAGCGTACGCCCAGATATCAGTCTGTTGCAGAAATAAGAAAAGCCCTTACCGAATGTGGCTATGATCCAGTCCCAGGCGAGGATAATATGGTTTTATATTCATTACGCGTAAGAAAGGTGACCGAGTACCTAGTCACCCTACCAGATATGAAAGAAGATCTAGACAAAATATATTGTTTTATCCGTACAGGGAATGATCCAGAAAGTATTAGTGACGTCATGTCTCAAAGGAAAGCTGAAATTCAGCTCATGATATTAAAGTTTCTGATTAATTGTTTAATACGAGAACAAGATTATCCGACCAAAGATCAAGCCGAAATGAAAGTCCTGACAAGGTGGAGTGATAATATAGCCGAGGGTAAGCACAAGACTATCAGTAGTATAGAGAGTATGTACAAGAAAATTCGTAAGGAAATAATAAGGTTACATGATCAACGTAAGGCAGCACAAGTAAGCGAGAAAGAAAGTAACTCTGATACTGAAGAGGTAGAGGACGAGAATCCCGCCAGAATAGCGTATGTAGGAAAATCTAGATTTCCAGATCGCCATTTATGCCTAGAACACAAGCCAGTTTTTCATCATCCCGCACCAGAACAAGGTTCTCTAGAACAAGTATTTCAAGCTACCGATCACATTCTGAAATCACGAATCGGTTATAGCGAGTTAAGTACCATGCATGAACAAGAACTAGCCCGATCAGCAGTCCGATGGATTACCGATTCTACCACTTTTCCAGACGAAATAGTGGCACAAATGTTTCTGAAAACGCCCCCAGCCGAGCAACGACTGGCGGGTATGTATATGATCCAGCACCTCATTACTTTGTATGAGGGTCAACATTCTGATCCAGGTCCGTTACACGATGTCCTGAACGAGTTACTACAGTATAAATGGAAAGGTTTAGGTACCGATTTAATTAGTGTCATTCTAGAACAGCGCCACAAATATAGAACGTTCTTGAACCCGCATTTTGTTCATGTCTCACCCCCAGAAAGTAAACCCTTTTACATAGATAGACAGAATCCGTTACGAGAAGTGCATCCAGTTAAGACAGATGGTGGTGAAATGCAACGAGTGTTTTTTTACACCCCAATCACAAAGATGGAACTCTTAGAGATGAAAAAGTTAATTCCCTGTCATGATAAAGATCCAGCAGGGTTCCACCGAGAATTAAAAGACATGCTCCGTATGGGAGAATATACGTATCCAGACGTTATTAAAATGTTAAAAGTCCTATTGCCCGCAGGGGTATATGAGAAACTCAAGGAAAAAGATTGGGAGGTGGGAGAGAAAAAGATCGATTGGGCAGTCCTAGAAGCTGAAGACAAGGCACGAGTACCAGGTACCGGTCTTGGAGATAAATGTAAAGAATTACCAGAATTATTGATTCAAGTTTTGCCTAGATTATTGACAACTAGAAAAGAAGACTGGGATGCAATCTCAGCCTGTAAACAGAAACAAGACGAAGATATTAGTGATTATTATTCTAGATTTGAGAAATGTTTTACCATAAACAGTGGCCTCAAGACAAGTAGTGAGTCATACCCTCACCTTTTTGTTACTAAGTTAGTCGAGAATTCAAGTCCACAAGTTAAGAACCGAGTTTTGAAAGTCGAAAGTACCTGGCAAGCTAGTACTCCGTCCCAAATGCTCCAGATGCTCCAGTACCACCAGAATAGAATCAGAGAAGAGCAAGAACACGAACGGAAACGTATGAAAGACACGAAAATGAAAGTACTAGTTGCACAATCTGTTCCTCAAGACAGTCAGAAGAGGGGTCCGAATCAAGCCAGTCATCTTGCAGCTCCCGTTAAAGGGAATTGCAATTATTGTAAACAGCCAGGTCATTTTATAAGCAAGTGTGCAGTTCTGAAACATAATATAGCCACTGGTAAAACTAAAGAAAGACCACGTCCGCCTAGACAAGAGCAAGTTACACAGACTCCTCAGCCACAGAATGCACACCAGACAGTTACCGCACCGCAGCCCATCGCTGCAACACAGCATGTTACACAGCAGATGTACCAGTATGCTCAGTCAGAGTATCCAGAGTATCAGCCATATTCATGAAACAGCCTAGAGAGGGAGGTAGGCTTGCCTCTCATCGAGATACCTGTAGATCAAGAAGGTCCCTATGTTCACAGTCAAGTATTAGGGAAAGACAGAAAGTTTCTGATTGATACAGGGGCAAGTAGGACCACCATCAGCCACGCCGAAGTTCCAGGGGCTCCACTCTCAGGCTCTAGAAATGTTTCCCTTGGATTTTCAGGAAAACCTATTGTAAATGAAATATCAAAGCCAGTTACCCTAGAAGTAGGTCCATTGTCCCGCACTACTGATCTGTTACTTACGAAGTCATGCCCAGAAAATCTGTTAGGCATTAAGACACTGAAAGAATTAGGTGCAGTCATATGCTGTTCCCCAGAGGGAATACGATTGTTCTTACGTGACTTCAAGGGTCACTATGTATTACGAGATTTTGATTCAAGATTGTCTAATGTTCCGCAGCATCTATGGGCGCAAGGTCCAACTGATGTTGGTTTTATGCAAATCACACCCCATCGTGTGACTCTCAAGCCAGGTGTAGTCCTGCCACGAATCAGACAGTACAGATTGCCACCGGAGGCTGTAGCAGCCCTATCCAAGATTATTGACGAGCTCATGGCTCAAGGAGTAGTTGTAGAAACTGACTCCAATGTATGTAATTCTCCGATCATTCCTGTCATGAAACGTACTGATCCAAATGCACCTCCAGTTTATCGATTAGTGATTGACCTACGAGAACTTAATAAATGTATTATTCCCCAGTACCCAGTTGTCCCAGATATTTCTTCCTTATTGACAGCCATTGATTCCGAAGCCTCATTTTTTACAGTCATAGACCTCAAGAACGCGTTTTTCAGTGTCCCCATTCATCCAGACAGCCAGTTTCTTTTCGGATTTTGTTTAAATGGAAGGAGCTATATGTTCACACGAGCTCCTCAAGGTTTCACAGAAAGTCCTAGTATTTACAGTCAAGCACTTAAAAGACAACTAGACAATATTCACATGCCAACTGACACTGCCCTGCTCCAGTATGTCGATGATCTACTGATCACAGCCCGTTCTGAACGTACTTGCGAACGAGCATCACTTACAGTCTTGTATTTCCTTGCCGAGATGGGGCACAAGGTGTCCCCTTCGAAGCTTCAATTCTGTGTCCAGCAAGTGATCTATTTAGGCCACTTACTGTCCAAGAGGGGTAGGCAGTTGACACCAGACCGTATCCAGCTAATAGCGAGTCTTCCTCAGCCCAAGACCCAGAAGGAGGTACGTGCTTTTATCGGCCTTACTTCTTATTGCAGACAATGGATTCCTCAGTATGCATTTCTAGCTAAGCCACTGATACAGTTAACGACCCAGGAGGCAGCCGTATCGACTGTCCTCCCTTGGACATCTGAACATACACTTAGTTTCAATGAGTTAAAGAAAGCTTTATGTCAAGCTCCAGTTCTAGCTACACCAAACTACAGTAAGCCTTTCACACTTTTTGTCACAGAACGTGAAGGTACAGCATTATCTGTCCTCACACAAGATCAAGCAGGACAATACAAGCCCTGTGCTTATTTTTCGAGCACATTAGATCCTGTAGCCCAGGCTCTGCCTGCGTGCCTCAAGTCAGTTGCAGCCACAGCACTAGCTATCAGACAAAGTGATTCCATAGTGTTAGGACACTCCCTGACAGTACAAGTTCCACACTCCGTGGAAGTTCTTTTAAACCGAACACAAACTCAACACTTGACAATTGCACGTTTAACAGGTTATGAACTGACATTGTTCCAGCCACACATAGAGATCAGACGCTGCAACGTTCTAAATCCTGCTACATTGTTACCGTCAGTTAATTCGAATCCTGCCACACACGACTGTGTGGAAGTAGTCAACATTACGACAAAGCCAAGACAAGATCTGACAGATATTCCATTACCAGATCCCGACCTGACACTTTATGTGGATGGTTCATGCATAAGAACAAGTACAGGAGAACTAGTAGCCGCGTATGCAGTGACTACTGACACTGAAGTTATTGAAACACACCGTATTGACACTCTGTCCGCTCAAGCAGCAGAGCTAGTTGCTCTGACACAAGCCTGCATACACGCTAAGGACCTGAAGGTTAATGTTTACACAGATTCACGTTACGCATTTGGAGTCGTACACGACTTTGGAGTGCTCTGGCAGGAGAGAGGTTTCATGACTTCTCATGGAACCAAGATTCAGCATGGTCTCCTTATTCAAGCTCTGTTAGATGCTATACACTTACCGACATCCATTGCTATCATGAAGTGCAAAGCACATACGAAAGTTACTGACATCATTTCTCAGGGTAATGATCTAGCAGATCGCACAGCCAAGCTTACAGCACAGACTTCAGACATTCCAGTTAAGCCAATACAGACACATACTCCAGATCCGACTACATGTATGACAGTTAAGGACCCTACTCAAGATGTCATAGATATCCAGTTACATGCTACTCCCGAAGAAATCAAGAAATGGTCCGAACAAGGAGGGGTCCAGACAGATCAGGGATGGGTGACGAAGGGTAGAGCCACATGGTTTCTCCCCGACTCTATGGTTCAAATCATTATCAATACCGCACATAGTCCAGCACATATAGGAGAAAAAGCTATGTTAGACAGTATCCAGAATATTTGGTTCAACAAGCATTTACGAGCTGCAGCCAAGCAGAAAGTCCGTACCTGTATGATATGTTGCCAGTTTAATCCAGGTAAAAGTGTCCCGGTGGAACAAGGTGGATTCCAGCCCCCTGACCACCCTTTTGAGGTCCTCCAAATGGATTATATTCAGATGGAGCGATGTCGAGGTTTCAAGTATGTCCTTGTAGTTGTATGCGCTTTGTCCAGGTGGACAGAAGCATATCCAGTCCCAGATTACACAGCCGCGACCACTGCCAAGCAGTTGGTTCGTGAGTTCTTCCCCCGTTATGGACTCCCTAGAGTCGTATATTCAGACAACGGCCAGCCATTCTCATCCGAACTCATGAAACATGTTTCCCTTCTGTTAGGGTACCAGTGGAAGTTCCATTGTGTACGCCATCCTGAAGCAGCCGGTCTCGTAGAGAGACATAACCAGACTTTGAAAATCCGTATTGAAAAAGTTTGTCAAGAGAAAGGTGTGGACTGGCTAATAGCTCTGCCAGTTGCCCTGTTCTATATGCGCATGGTCGCACATTCCAGATCAGGTCTGTCCCCGTATGAGGTTGTTTTCGGCCGCCCCCCTAACATGTGGGGTACACCTAGACCTCGAAGTATTACCGATGTTTCAAGTAATATGCTGACAGATTACCTAGCTTCCTTGATGTCTGCCCTCAACTCTTGTCGTTCACAGGTTGCTGCCGCATTTCCAGACAATACCGAGGTGGCACCGCATGAAATCGTTCCCGGATCCATGGTCCTAGTGCGAAATTTCGATCGTTCAAGTCCGCTGGAGCCTCGCTGGAAGGAGCCCCGACAGGTCCTCCTCGCCACCCGTACAGCCGTGAAGTTGGAGGGACGCAAAGGCTGGGTGCATCTATCGCATATAAAGAAGTTTTATGGACTGAAACCTGTTTCAAAGAACATTTCCGAGCATTTAAAAGACTGCCAAAGTACTATCCTTAAGGACTGTCCCGCAAAAGACAATGATACTGCACCCTCCCCGTTAGAGAAAACTCCGCAACAGGAGTATAAGCTCAAGTTAAGGTCTAGTAAAATAAGTCAGCCAGTTTGATTGTCTAAGTCCTCCCCTAGGTGAAACGGTTAGACCGGTTTCTGACATGTATAAAATAGACCCCCATAGTGAGAGAGTTAGTCAAAACTCAATCCGATGTATCGTTTTTCTAAGTTTCATATTGTTTCTCAGCATTATGATTTCCTGCACCAGTTATGCATTTTACTTGTATTTTCCAGTTTCTCATGTAAATAAGTCTTCTAATGTTACAGTAGAGCACACGTTTAGTGATCTGCCTCCTCATGAACTCTCTTATCGCCTCGCTATGCGTAACAATTCTTTCATCCGTATGTTACATTATTCACACCAGACCAGCAATGCCACTAATTGTTGGGTGTGTGGTCGACTCCCCCCTTTCCAGACACCGAAGGGAGTTCTGCCACTCTTTCCTTATCCTTTTTCATATAATGGTTCGTGTGGAGCATGGTCCACGTTAACGTCATCCTCAACAGATATGTCTTTTCTTAACAGTACATGTTTCCCAGACAAGCAAGGTCTTCCCCACAGAACAGGGTTAGATCTCGAAAACGAAGTTTACAATTTAGGTAATTATTCCTCGAATTTCATGGTCCTGAATGTTCAGTCTGATTCTACTCCAGACTTACCTGCTATTTCAGTACTACCAGTCAAAGGCGAATTATGTGTTAGAAGTTATGGTTCCGTACATGTAGGACATAGTGATTGTACTACTATTGTCAAGTATAGTGACAGTAGGAAATCTATTTTTAAAGCTTCACGTCATTCTTATTTTATTTGTGGTCAAACTGCATATGTTCGTCTGCCCCTCGATTGGGAGGGAACCTGTTACATTGCCTTCCTACTGCTACCAGTTTTCCTAGCCCCATCTGATTATCATAGAAACACACATCTAGTACACATTAGACATAGAAGGGAGTCCCCCATTGTCGATTATACGGAAACTACTCTAGAACAGTATACAGATTTTAATAAAGGTTTCTTCTTCTTTATAGGACCTGTTCAGAATAGTAAGCTAATCCGTAGGTTAACCAGAACCCTTGAAGCTGTAGTAAACGAGACTGCCTCTGCTCTAGGTAACTTAACCGAAGAGCAATCTGCTATGAGATTTGTTGTTTTGCAGAATCGTCTCGTCCTTGACGTCATACTGGCCGATAGGGGCGGGGCTTGTAGAGTCATCGGATCTAGTTGCTGCATTTTCATTCCTAATAACGCACCGTCTGTTTATTCAGCTATAACCAGACTCCATAAAATTGCCCATCTGTTACACCAAGATCCAGGCACCTGGACATGGTCCGGTTGGTTCTGGAATATAATTTCCGCCTGGGGATGGAAAGTCTTGTCCTTTCTAGGTATTGCAGTAGCGATCATATTCAGCTGCTGCCTCTGTATACAATGTGGCCCTGCGATTTGCGGCATTTGTGCTACTTCTTGTATTCCTAGTCCCAAGTCCCGTTCTAAATCCCGTTCCAAGAAAATTCGAGACGAGCAAATGATACTGTATGAAATGATAGATGGTATCATGAATATTGATGTTTCCTGATGGAAACGTAGTGACAAGGAGGGAATGTGGAAAAGTAAATTCTGCCATGTTCTGTGTCCCTACACGTCCTCCATCATATGTTATGTGTGCATGATTAATATGCATATGTATTCCCCATGTTCGATTAAAGACGCAATTACAGTTGTGCCCATCTCTAGTATGCCAATTCCAGTTCTCGTGAATACTACGAATATCAGGCCTATGTAAAGTTACGTTGCCACGTTTCTCAGTGTGCACGTTATTTCATTGTAAAGTCCCCGTTTCTAGGCCTCAAAAGGGCCCGGACACCAGATTTCAGCTCCTGTCTCCTGAGCCCTCGCTGAGGAGCGATACAGCCCCCACCTGTATCCTCGACCCTTCACTTACTTCCTGCCTCACAGTGCCCGGTTCAGCCTGGCTCTGCCTCTGAGTCTGCCAAGAGTATGTTTTGATTCTAGTTATCAGCCCAGCCCTCCTTCTCTGCATTCCTAAGCTACTGAATCGCATCAATAGTTTCCGTCATTGTCTAGCCTTTACGTCTCCATGTAAGAGAAAATACTGTATTAATGGTCATTTAATATTCTTCATCACGCACTACATGTAGAATAATGCATGCTCCAGTCTTAGAGTCTGTTAGCCTTTACCCCGATAACTTTTGGATTCTATCAACATGTTCTCTAAACATCAGATACTAGATACTGCTTAGGTACATGTCGCCCTGACTTTCCAGACTTCAGTCTCTGCTCCTAGCCCAGAGTTCATAGCCCCCAGCTTCTCCTAGTAACACGTCATTGTCAGTTTGCGCGCACCATTAGGTCAGAGGTCCCGGCTCCTTAGGTAGCCCCCTCCATGTTTCCGCCCCATTTATGACATATTCTGTTACGTTTACATCACATGTCTATGTATACGCCCTGTTACACCCACTTTCACCCTTATCTTTCGCGACTGCTGCGCGTCACGCCTACTGCTCCACCCACTGCTACGCCTATTGCAATGTAATGCTATGTGTTTGCGTTATGTATATATGCTTATGTACTGTTATTAAAAAGTTGTCCTTGTCCCGATTCCGCCCCCGGCAGCTGCCATCCTGTTCCCGTGCAGGTTGTCCTGTTCCTGTCCTTTATGCTGCATTAAACCTGCAAACTCCTACTACCTCGAATCTTGACTCTTATTTATTGAGCTATCTGTTATTTCTATGCCTAGACAAACCTAGATCCGGTATTATTTATTTATATACCACAACCGGAACAAAACTCCGACAATGAATCAAATGGATGGAACTCATCGGAAAGCTCAGACGGGGGTCAGGATGATCAACCCTCAAGAAGAGCTAGGGGATTCTATAGATACCAACGGCCCCGCCGAGGCAATAGATGGCCCAGGGCAAACTACATGGGACATCAGGTACCTTTTTTTTCAGCCCTTCATGCAACAATTCCCTGGATGGATGAATCCATACAATACGGGGATGGCACCGATGCCCCATATGATGGGACAACACATGATAGGACCTGAAAATTCTCCTCAACAACAACCTTTTTTAGAGAGAGGCTGTTCCCAACAGAGAGGACAAAGAAAAAACCTTGCATGGCAGAATCAACAACGAAATGTCCAGACCAGGAGTATGTCAACCGAGAAGCCGAACACCAGCAAGGCGACTCATCAGTTGTGAACCTGACAAACCTGACACTTACTGAGTATCAAGAAAACGCCTTGAATAGAGGCTTGGGATTTATCCCAACACCGACACTAGACACTTTCAAGTTAAAGAGTGAACTTGCGGAGTTCTGCAGAACCTTAAAATTGAAAGCTTTTTTCATGGGGAAAGAACCAAAAGAGAATGATGGTGATACCAATCTAAGGAATAAATCAACATTCAATCCACCGAACAGTATGATACCTGTGGAAATACAAACTTTCGAACAGGCACTCCTGAAAGGGGTGGATGACTTGAAACATCAGACAATGACTACGTTCCCAAACTTACCTAAGAAAGAGAAGAAGGCCCTTGAGGAATTACGATCTAATGATCAAATAATAATCAAACCTGCGGACAAGGGGGGAGGGATTGCTATCCTCGAGAAAGATGGTTACGATCAACAATGTCTCTCCCTTCTAAATGACAAAAATTTCTACAGGAAGATATTAACTGATCCAACATCACTATTACAAAATACAATCAAGATGATGATCCATGAAGCAGAAACCAATTCTTGGATATCACAAAAGGAAGCAGATTTCCTCATGGCTAAGGAACCATGAACCCCCTTCTTCTATTCATTACCCAAAACCCATAAGAACAGATTCCCACCACCTGGACGCCCAATTGTTTCGGGCATAGGTTCTGTATTAGAACCCGTGTCGAGATTCGCTGATCAATTCCTGAAGCCAATAGTTCAAAAGACCCCAACGTACTTAAAGGATACTCGTGATTTACTTAACTGCTTAAAAGGATTGGACTTTGAAGAAGGTACCACATTACTGGTGGGACTTGATGTGGAATCCCTTTATACCAGCTTGCCACAAAAAGAAACTCTCCAAACATTAGAGAATATCCTATTTATGACTGACTGGAATTACCATACACCAAGACATTTTGTACTCAATTGCTGTCGGCTTGAACTCACAGAAAATTATTTTGAATACAACTGAACACTATTTATTCAGTGCCATGGAACTTCAGTGGCAGGGCTTTATGTGAGTGAATTTGAGTCTAAATACGTCTTGAACAACACTAACCCTTTCGCCTCGAACATATTGTTCTAGAGGCGTTACATAGATGATGTCATAATGTTGTGGAGGAACGATCAGGACCTGAATTTATTTATTCATTGGCTCAATCGACAAGATCAATGTCTCAAGTTCACCTTCACTGCAAGTGACAAATCTCTAGATTTTCTAGACATCACCATCTTTGTGGATAAAGGGAAGCTCGAAACGAAAACCTATTCCAAACCAACATCTCAGAATAGTCTTTTATCATACCAAAGCTTTCATCCTAAACCACTGCGTGACAATTTGCCATACAGTCAGTTCCTGAGACTAAGACGTAATTGTAGTCAAAATAACACCTACATCGCCCAAGCTAAAGAACTAAGTATGAAGCTGTTGAAGAGAAACTACCCTAGAAAGACAATTTCAAAATGCAGTAAGAGGGCAAAAAATCAACCGAGGGACTGTTTATTGGAAACCACAAGAAAAGACATCAATCCAGATTTAATGATGTGTGTTACAACGTTCAGTCCAGTAACATATACAGTCCAAAAAATCGTAAAAAAGAACTGGCGCATCTTGACGACTGGAAAATTTGATTGGCCAAGACCTTGGTTTGCTAACAGAAGAACTAGCAACATAAGAGATATGCTGGTACATACTCGACCTCAACAACGCCGGACGGCAACTACAAAAAGGAACCTGGATATGATGCCAGTATCTGGCCACTATCCGTGCGGTATGTGTCTGGTTTGCAAACTAACGAAAGCTAGCAAAACGCTACAACTGAGTGAGACGTGTAAGTGGACACAAGACTACACACTAACTGCAATTCGACACACGTGATATATTTAGTGACATGTCCGTGTGAAAAACAATATATCGGTATGAAGACGAGAAAAGTTAAGATTCGGATTGGGGAACATAAGAGCAACATAAGAACAAAGAAAAATACAACTAAATTATGCTCATATTTCCTGGAACAGAATCATGACCCTGAGGATCTCCGATGGACAGTGATTGAGATGCTCACAAATAAAGGGCACAACTCTGATGCCATCCTCTTTGAGAGAGAACAAAGATGGGTTGACCATCTGGGTACGTGTATAAATGGACTGAATTATAATCTACCTTGGCACCAGTTTAGTTAGCATAAAGATGAAGTATGGGGAAACTGAACAATGATGCAGTGTGAACACTTGTGTGGACATACAATAATATGAACAATGATAATAATTGTGCATGTAAATATAAGAACTTAACGTACTTCTCTCAACTAAGGAACTACTGATGAGGGTTTTCAGTAATGGAGACATGTATGCTTGGACTAGAATGTACATAACCATATACCCAAATGTAGCAAGCTAATACCATATGACTGTGAAAGTTATACTTTGTTGGCATAATATCTGGCCCTAGAGAAGTGAGTTGGTGGTAAAGTACTTTTATCTCCATTAACATAATACTTAAGACTGCCAGAGGCACGAAGGTGCAATTCATTGAAAAATTACTCACACATAGAAATATGAATAACACGACAGTAAACCTTTGCAGCTTACTATACTTTATTTTTTGAGACATCCGATAGGATAGTATCATGTGAAATGAAGTGCAGTGTCTCTAAAAGCAGTGTTACAAAGATGCGAGACCTATAAAGTTAGTTGTAGTTACGATAGAGCGCAGAGAGTTTCCTCTCTCTATCTCTATCTTTGCTGACAAGAATAGTTAAAAGGCCCTCCGGAACGGAGTTTCCGTTTCCGGGGGCAGAGCCAGCACTAACGCTGGAGCAAGTCCGAACGCGGGTGAGTTTATTTTAAACTTCGTAACACATGTCTAGATTTTAGCGTTCTTTGGCTTTATTCTCAACGCTGCACATACTTTATCTTTACAGCCTGTGACCCGTTGATACCTCATCAAAGTAAAAAGAGGTAATTGTACCCTTTGTTACATTAACAAGATAAGAGCAGTTACGCCGGGAAGGGGTGTTTTAAAAAAAATGTGTACCGCATTTAAAAAAAAATGTGTACCGCACTGTAATGGGTATAAACTCCATTCAGTTTCTTAAACACGTCAATTTGATACATGCAGCTATACCCGGTCTTCATGTAACAGACTTTTGGACAAATGAATAGTCAGCATTGAGAGACTTACCCCTGCCTCAGTGGAGGCGTCATGTACTTGAAATTGGAAATGAACTGTGTCCGGAGTGCAATTACCCTTGTTGCCTCCCCACACAACAGATAAGATATTACAATATTAGAAATCGTTTTTCCACCTAGCATAGACCTAATGAGTTTACCATGCCCCCACCTAACCAGTCTAGTTATGGCGCAGTGACGCAATTTTTTAAGATGATAGCTCCCTAAAATGAGGGAATAGTAATTTTTTGTTAATATTATAATGAATGAGTGTATGTCCATATTGCCTACATGCATATGTTTTTGTGTTACAGGTACAAGCGTAACCTCAACAAATGAATCTGTGGTGAACAAAATACCCAAAGAAATATACTACACAAATGGTGTAAGTATTGCTTTATTTTAAACGTCTTGATGAATGCTCTACAGATCCGGCTGGGCGAAGGAGAGCAGAAACATGTTGACATTTATTAAAGAGATATAACAGGATCCAGTAGCACGGTCCGTGTGTTATACCCGACTCTTTTTAGTGACAATATTTACAACAATGGGTGGTGAGGGACAGAGTCTCTGAATTAAGCAGAATACTCTCACCCAGTCAAGAGATCAGGGCTAGATCCAACACCGTTTTTTAGCTCAATGCACCATCCCAGTTTCAGAACCTGGCTGTATGCAAATTAGTCTGTTCCTGTCCCAGTGCATGATGGGAACAGGGCAAACCAAACTACAAAAGCCAATTCTTACACTGGGAAGGAAACAAGCTTCCGGGGACCGGTTTCTGGCATTACAGCCGTCTTCGGCCCGGCTTGCTTGAATCCTGATGGTGCAATGAGCAAGGGACTCATGTCTGAGTATACCCTTCCACGCTTAGGGTGGACAAAAATATTTACAACAATGGGTGGTGAGGGACAGAGTCTCTGAATTAAGCAGAATACTCTCACCCAGTCAAGAGATCAGGGCTAGATCCAACACCGTTTTTTAGCTCAATGCACCATCCCAGTTTCAGAACCTGGCTGTATGCAAATTAGTCTGTTCCTGTCCCAGTGCATGATGGGAACAGGGCAAACCAAACTACAAAAGCCAATTCTTACACTGGGAAGGAAACAAGCTTCCGGGGACCGGTTTCTGGCATTACAGCCGTCTTCGGCCCGGCTTGCTTGAATCCTGATGGTGCAATGAGCAAGGGACTCATGTCTGAGTATACCCTTCCACGCTTAGGGTGGACAAAAATATTTACAACAATGGGTGGTGAGGGACAGAGTCTCTGAATTAAGCAGAATACTCTCACCCAGTCAAGAGATCAGGGCTAGATCCAACACCGTTTTTTAGCTCAATGCACCATCCCAGTTTCAGAACCTGGCTGTATGCAAATTAGTCTGTTCCTGTCCCAGTGCATGATGGGAACAGGGCAAACCAAACTACAAAAGCCAATTCTTACACTGGGAAGGAAACAAGCTTCCGGGGACCGGTTTCTGGCATTACAGCCGTCTTGGGCCCGGCTTGCTTGAATCCTGATGGTGCAATGAGCAAGGGACTCATGTCTGAGTATACCCTTCCACGCTTAGGGTGGACAAAAATATTTACAACAATGGGTGGTGAGGGACAGAGTCTCTGAATTAAGCAGAATACTCTCACCCAGTCAAGAGATCAGGGCTAGATCCAACACCGTTTTTTAGCTCAATGCACCATCCCAGTTTCAGAACCTGGCTCTATGCAAATTAGTCTGTTCCTGTCCCAGTGCATGATGGGAACAGGGCAAACCAAACTACAAAAGCCAATTCTTACACTGGGAAGGAAACAAGCTTTCGGGGACCGGTTTCTGGCATTACAGCCGTCTTCGGCCCGGCTTGCTTGAATCCTGATGGTGCAATGAGCAAGGGACTCATGTCTGAGTATACCCTTCCACGCTTAGGGTGGACAAAAATATTTACAACAATGGGTGGTGAGGGACAGAGTCTCTGAATTAAGCAGAATACTCTCACCCAGTCAAGAGATCAGGGCTAGATCCAACACCGTTTTTTAGCTCAATGCACCATCCCAGTTTCAGAACCTGGCTGTATGCAAATTAGTCTGTTCCTGTCCCAGTGCATGATGGGAACAGGGCAAAGCAAACTACAAAAGCCAATTCTTACACTGGGAAGGAAACAAGCTTCCGGGGACCCATGATGCACTGGGCCAGGGACAGACTAATTTGCATACAGCCAGGTTCTGAAACTGGGATGGTGCAATGAGCTAAAAAACGGTGTTGGATCTAGCCCTGATCTCTTGACTGGGTGAGAGTACTCTGCTTAATTCAGAGACTCTGTCCATCACCACCCCTTGTTGTAAATAATTTTGTCCACCCTAAGCGTGGAAGGGTATACTCAGATGTGAGTCCCTTGCTCATTGCACCATCAGGATTCAAGCAAGCCGGGCCGAAGACGCCTGTAATGGCAGAAACCGGTCCCCGGAAGCTTGTTTCCTTCCCAGTGTAAGAATTGGCTTTTGTAGTTTGGTCTGCCCTGTTCCCATGATGCACTGGGCCAGGGACAGACTAATTTGCATACAGCCAGGTTCTGAAACTGGGATGGTGCAATGAGCTAAAAAACGGTGTTGGATCTAGCCCTGATCTCTTGACTGGGTGAGAGTACTCTGCTTAATTCAGAGACTCTGTCCATCACCACCCCTTGTTGTAAATAATTTTGTCCACCCTAAGCGTGGAAGGGTATACTCAGATGTGAGTCCCTTGCTCATTGCACCATCAGGATTCAAGCAAGCCGGGCCGAAGACGCCTGAAATGGCAGAAACCGGTCCCCGGAAGCTTGTTTCCTTCCCAGTGTAAGAATTGGCTTTTGTAGTCTGGTCTGCCCTGTTCCCATGATGCACTGGGCCAGGGACAGACTAATTTGCATACAGCCAGGTTCTGAAACTGGGATGGTGCAATGAGCTAAAAAACGGTGTTGGATCTAGCCCTGATCTCTTGACTGGGTGAGAGTACTCTGCTTAATTCAGAGACTCTGTCCATCACCACCCCTTGTTGAAAATAATTTTGTCCACCCTAAGCGTGGAAGGGTATACTCAGATGTGAGTCCCTTGCTCATTGCACCATCAGGATTCAAGCAAGCCGGGTAAGAGAGACGCCTGAAATGGCAGAAACCGGTCCCCGGAAGCTTGTTTCCTTCCCAGTGTAAGAATTGGCTTTTGTAGTCTGGTCTGCCCTGTTCCCATGATGCACTGGGCCAGGGACAGACTAATTTGCATACAGCCAGGTTCTGAAACTGGGATGGTGCAATGAGCTAAAAAACGGTGTTGGATCTAGCCCTGATCTCTTGACTGGGTGAGAGTACTCTGCTTAATTCAGAGACTCTGTCCATCACCACCCCTTGTTGTAAATTATTTATCTTTTTAGTGACAGGCACCATCTGATTTATTAAAGTTCTTTACAGATGCAAGCTTGTTTTTAAATTTTAAATTTTTAATTTTTGTGGGCACCGAATTTAACTCTGGACGCTACCGCGCTGGACCAGAGGTTACCTCAGGTTTGAGGTGGGCATACATTACAACTTATCAAACCCTATGACTATGCCGTAACACAAGTGTAGGGCGGAGAAAAAGATATACCGCCCATAAGATCGAACTCACCGTGTTTAGGAGGGTTTTTTAAGTAAGAAACCAAGGTAACGCGGTTACCAGTGTCCATCCCACTTTTTTGATTTTTTGGATTCAGAGTATCACATCTTTTAATCATATGTTTAGCAAAAAATGTCAATTCATAGCCAGTAAGACTTGCACTGGTAAGGTGCTGTGTCTTTGTCTTATTCAAAAGTGTATCCACAGCATGGTGTACCATGACTGTGAGATCAGTATCCGGTACTGGTCCAGCCGGTTGTCTGATCAAAGTGGCCATGGCCGCAACCACTCTTAGACAACTTGGAAGGGCTCTCACAACTGAATCAAGGACATCTGAGAAATAAGCACACGCTCGTTGCTTATCCCTCAATTTTTGTGTTAGAACAGAAAGCGCACCACCAGCCATATCATGGACATACAACACAAACAATTTGCCATAATTAGGTGTGCCGGTTACTGGAGTCGAACAAAGTGCAGTTTTCAATTTCTCAAAATACTGCTGACATTCAGGCGTCCAAGGCAAAGGCTCATGCACTTCTTTTGTTGTTAGTGCACGCAAAGGCTTAATTAGCAAAGAATAGTTAGGTATCCATTGGCCACAGTAAGAAGTGATACCTATAAAAGCGCGTACATCTTTTAGTTTGTGGAATGGGCATTTTAACAATGGTACTGATGAGCTCAGGGGTCAACCTCTTACCCTCCTTCGACAGTAGGTGACCTAAATATGTGACCTCCTGTAGACAATACTGAAATTTAGAAAGTGAAACCTTGGGGGGTGTGACCGAGCCGGCGACCAAGATGGCCGCCTGGCTCTGGAGCCGATGCCCGTACAAATCGGCCCACCGCACTTCCAGAGGTGACTGAGGAGCTCAAAAATGCAGGAGGTGACTGGTGCCCACTCGAATTCTCTAATACTCTAATACCCACAAGTGACTGTACATGTTAAAGAGGGCACATATGGCTGGGGGTGCCTGGAGACTCAAATAGATTGGAACTGGGCTGCAACACACCCTTGCTAGCAAGAGGCCATGTCTGGTCCTCAGCAGTGTCCGCTTGTTCCAATGCGGGAGGAAGGGGATCACGATGACTGCAGCAACAAGCACATATATCACGCACACTGAGAGCCCCCGGTGCATTCCTTCTTTTAAATACCCGACGATATTAATAGGCCCCTCTGCACTGAGCAGCTAAGTGACATATCTATGACGTGTGCTACCCCCCTGGGCGAGTAGACGGTGGTGCGCACCCTGGAAGAGGCTGATCTGTTGGTACACACAGTGATTGCACCAACAAAATATACAAACACACTTTACTATGAAGAACTCTCGGCTCTCTATTCAACACGCCCGGCTACGTGGGCCATACACAATGAGGCGAACGGACCCCAAGCAGCACATGCTGAATTTTGAGGCTGAGAAGACTCTCAGATGAAAGGAGACCGAGGGCATTGCTTGCTCCATTTTCTGGCCAAGGAGGTGGTGACAGATGAAGAGGGCAGGTATGTTTTAGTGTCTGGCACGCTGGGTAGAGAACCACTCCTATTAATTAATATATATGCATCAAACTTTTACAGCAGACTTCTCCCCTAAGATTGCAATATACATCGCACAATTAAACCACAACAAAATACTTATGGGGGGGCTTTAATCTTACTCTACATCCCATGACAGATACAACAGGACCAGGACATATCCTGAAGCCACATGCAATGAAGGGCCTCACCTCGCTACTAAACTCCGCACTGTTGACAGATCCCTGGCTTGCACGAAACCCAACTGACCGAAACTACTCCTTCTATTCAGGGTCACATGGGTCCTGGTCGCAAATAGGCCATTGGTACCGTACACCTCGATTCCTACTGGAGGGCCAGACAAATTTTTTATTTACCTCGCACACTATCAGACCACCCTCCGGTTCGTCTCACGATGGAATTGTCCACAATACTGCAACCAACATAAACTGTGGAGGTTCCCGCTGAAGCCCTGCCCAACTTGGTTTTTCATGCTGAAGTAAGGGAGGCCATTAGGGAATTCTTTCAGTTACATGAGAGTACAGTGACTCTATAGTCCACACTGTGGGACGTCTTTAAGGCTTATATAAGGGGGTTGTGTATATCCAAACATGCCGAGAGGCTACATTTCATACAAAGGGACTTAGAGGTTGTGGAAGGGAAGATTAGAGATATAGATACAACTGTGCAGGTGGCCGTTTCCCCGGTACACTACATGACCGAGCGACATTGCTGACCGAGTTCACTGATCTAGCGACCAACAAAGTAAAATATTTGGGCAGATACGCTAGGGCTCAAATATATGGTAAGGGGGAAAGACCCGGCAGAGCACTCGCTAGTTTATATTGCCCTCAATATCAATTGGCATATATCACTCACCAAGTAATGGACAACGACATCACGTTGACACAGGGGAACAAAATCACTGCTGCCTATCTCTCTTACTACACTCTCTTACATACAACGTGTGATCCCTCTGTGGGACAGGCTCTTGTAGATTATCTACAGAAAGTGGCCATGGTATGGATAGAGAAGGGGCAACACAACTGTTTGGCTGCCCCAATAGATGAGGACAAAATCAAACAAGCGATCAAAGACCTAGCCAGAAATCGTGCCCCAGGCTCTGATGGCCTAACAGGAGAATTTTACAAAGCCTATCAAAATTACTAGCCCCCCATTTGCTGGAAGTATATGATGAGGCCCTGCAGAGGGGATCCCTCTCCCCCATGATGCGGGAAGCCATAGTAACACTCCTGCTCAAGCCTGGTAAAAACCCCGCAGCTGCACATCGTACGAACCACTCTCCCTACATAACCATGATTACAAACTCTTGGCCAAGATTCTAGCTACCCGCCTATCATTATTAATTGACATAATCATATGCCCCTTTCAGTTGAGCTTTGTCCCCAGCCGCTCCACTACAGTCAATCTACGTGCCATATTTGCTGCTATGAATCATCCAGAGCCCACCCTTCCAGCAGCAGCGGTCCTACTCAATGCTAAGAGAGTATATGACTCTTTGGAATGGCCTTTTCTATAAGCTGTATTACAGAAGCTGGGAATTCCAGTTGGGTTTCTCAATTTGATTCGACTTCTATATGCAGCTACAGTTGCCTGTCTGAAACTGAATGGTGAGATAACCTCTCAGTTTCCCCTGACACATGGCACCAGACAGAGGTGCCCCCTCTTGCCCCCTAATATTTAATATAGCTATGGAACCCTAGCAAGACATATCCAGGAAAGGTATCTCCGTCGTGGACTGCAGCTCCATAGGGCCCTCTTGTGGCCTCACTCTATGCGAATGACGTGATGCTGTTTGCGGGAGCCAGCCACTAACCGGTCCCCATTGCTACGCGAGCTAGTCCGCTTCAGAGTATACTCAGGACTAGTTATCAACTGGGCCAAATCAGAGGTCTTCCCACTGACTCAGGCCATCACCCTAGTTGATGTTGAATTCCCGCTAAAATGGTGCATTGACTCCCTAAAATGTCTTTGTATTTTTCTGCACTGTAGCGCACCGGAGATGATTTGCCTCAATTATGAGTTGGCGATTGACAATCTAACATTGCAAGATGAACAGTGGATTAAACTCCCTTTCTCCATGGCAGATAGAAACGTCATCATGAAAATTGTGTTACTTCCACGTTTTTTATATCTTTTTTTAAACGTTCCCATTGCACTCACCACAACATTTTTCGATACACTACGTACTTTACTTATTCGACTTAAATAGCGTGCAAACAGCCACATATAGGCTGGGATACCCACATCATGCCAAATGAGTGAGGGGGATTTGGAGTCCCCGATTTCTATTTATATTATCTAGTCTCGCAAATCCACTTCACATATTATTGGTGTCACCCAGATGCCCGGCTCCGGTATTTTAAACCAGAACGTTCCCTGATATACCCAAATCTATTATCGGCCAAATTGCCACAGGGCCTAGCTCGATGCCCCACTGAAATTCAGTCATTATCCACAGTGTACTTGGCATGGTCAAAACTACAACGAAATCTACAAGCAGAGGTCCTGTATTCTTCACATATACCACTGGCTGATAACCCATGGCTACCCCCCACAACGGAAACCCTTACTAAGCACACGCTGGGCAGAGTCGAGTTACAAGAAGTGGGAGATTTATTTAAGGATTCGAGACTGCGCGCTACGGGGGAACTCACCCCCCATGGAGATATATCCTAAATGGACATACTCCTCCTGCACATGGTCCGCTGCTCCCTGGTAGGGGCACTTCCAGATGCGGCGATAGAACCAGTGGATGTTCCACAACTTACATTAGACATAACTGCACCGGATGAGGAATATTTGGTATCCCGATTATATCATTAATCTCTGGCTCCTTGTCCTGCAGTCAGAGCAAAAGCACTTATACTCACAAAACATAATGGAATCCGTAGAACTTAAAAAAGCTACTAAGAATCTACCTCTAGAGCCAAGTGTAGAGGTACTAGCAACTCACTGTGATGTTAAATATACGGTAGAGCAAGAAAAGCAAAGAAAGAACAGTGAGATTATACTCTGAACCAACCAAGGATAATAGGTATCCCATCAATAAACAATCATGTACCCAGTGCCATCTTCTGGGGTCCCAAACAACCCTCTCCTGACCCTCTTGCTTATCAGAGGAAAAAGGGAGAAAGAGTTGTATCCTTCTGTGAAATTCTTACAAAAGGAGAAAATCAGATGGGATTTACTTATAGAGTAGGTGATTGAAATAATCTCTAATGTGCAGTGCAAACAAAACTGTGAAAAAATGTGACTAAAAAGGATAAACCACTGAGATGGTATACTACCCTTTCTGATGCTAATGCTAACAATCTCTCATGTGTTTTCCTATTTAAAATCAGTGTGGAAGTGAGAAAAGGTACGAAACACTTGGAAATTAATCACTGTTTCAGCGGTCAACATATTTCAGCCACTAGGATTACTCTCCCTGGCTTTCTTCAGGACCTATAACAACCTTTGTCACTGCAATCACAAAAAAAGAAGTCATACATACAGTATTAATGCTGTTGTATTCATATTCTAATCCTTGATGTAAGCATGATGTCTGGACTGCATCTAGGACAAATAATAAATAAACATAACATCTCTCTGTGTATCATCGCTTTCCAATGTCATCATACCTCAATTTAACTTTTATTTAAAAGTTTCTTCGGAAACTGTATTGACAAAGGCTTACCATTACTTCTGAAGGGGTAAGCCTCACCTCTCTCTGCACCAGCTCAAGTTGTGTTAGAGGCCCCGCTCTAAAAAGAAGAATCCAACAACACTAGTTTGTGGAAACAGCATTGATATACCTGATTATCACTGTGTATTTATATATCCATAACAAAACCGGGCAAACTGTTAAAAAGTACTCGCTACCTTCACGAACAAAGTGAGGACCTAGCTATCATGTATCTGATACCTAATGGAGGAGTTTTGTCCCAAATTAGTTTTTCAATTATGGTTCTATTCAGCCTATCCTGGATAGAAAATGAACAACCAGAACCCTTGATGTGTCTTTTTATATGGGAATTTTGACAGATAAATGTGTCATTATCTGCAATGTTGAATAGTATTAGCCTGTAAAAGTAATAGCCTATGAAAGTAAGCCTGCTATTCATTTGTATAGGATTAGTACAGAATAAGAAAAATAAATAAACACACTGTTCATGTAATGAACATCGTGTATAAGTCACACGGCGAAAAACAGAGAACATTAATCTTTCCGTTGTGCATACAGAAATATACATTCCCGGAAGGCAAACTTCCAATTAGGGTGTGGTTTGAAGTTCGCAGGTGCTGTTCGCAATGCTAAAACATTATTAGTCCGTAGTCAGTAAAAACGGACACCATATCAACAAGAGGACAAATTAAGAAAAATGACAAAACAGAATGACTTTCTGTCTTGCTGAAAACATTCCGAAAGCCGGTAGCAATGTGTTTTAAACCGGGAAGCTGTATTCAACTGGGGCCTCAAACAGAACCTTCCTGGCGATAAAAGCCAATACGGTCCATTCAAAATCATCTGGCTTGTGATTTAAAAAAAAAAAGAAAAAGTCTACTAGACAATCCAAGTCAGTTGACATAGGAAGTGCGAAACCTTGGGAACAGAGGTTCTTCATAAATTGCAACAGTGAAAACCTTGTTTATTTAATTACGTGCCCATGTAACAACAAATATGTAGGCATGACTACAAGAAAAGTGAAGCTCCGGATGATGGAACATAAGAGCACCTTTAGGTGCAAGAAAACAGTGACCAAACTTACTAGACATTTTTTTGAAAAAAGTCACAAGCCAAATGATTTTGAATTGACCATATTGGAGAAACTCTTCATTCCACCACATATTAGTGATGTCTCAAATTTGCTATTCCAATGTGAACAACGGTGGGTCTTTAAACTGACTGACAGAACCTAAAGCACCTACCAGCTAGGGTGAGCTCAAACAAGTATCTACTATCTGGATGAATCGGAATACTGAAGAACGCGTTTTTAAAATCAATGACAGAAAATAATTGAGTGGTCGAAGGAATCATTGTCAAAAGTGTGGTAATATCTGAAACCACTGGAAACTGGGGAACCACTAGTTTATTAACTTCGGGCAATTCAATCACAAAATGGTAAACATTCCCGTGATCATCAGAGGAACCTGAGGGTGTCCGTTTAAGAATAGGAAGAATGGGACAATTACAAATATTGGCAGACGTCTCTTTAACTACTCTTTTGCATATCAAATCCTGAATAATTTGTTGACGGGCCTGTTCTCCGCCTGGGATATTTTATATTTAGGAATACGAGGCTAAGCAGCATTATCTTTAACCTGAATCAAAACCGGTGGTATATGCAGCAGCTACACATCCGTATCACCCGTCGCGTGGATTGTATATCAGCAAATTCAACAGGAAGAGGATGAGACAGACACTGTCTAGTACTCAAATTTGGGCCCATTGTCATATAAACACCTTCAGGAGAACAATAAATAGTAGCATGCAATTTCTTCAACAAGTCCAAACCCATCAAATTCTCACCACAATTGGATGTCAATAAAAGTGGAGCATCCACAGTAAGAGGACCAATAGTCAATGCAAGGGGTCGTGAAATGGGGCTTACAACCGATACACCTGAAAAGCCTATCAAAACATTATTATGGACAGACAGAGCTGCCCCAGGGACCAAATAACAAGAAACAGAGCTCTTCATTGCAATTGTATCCACCGGAAATGTCTTAGTTGAGTCATGCAAATCTGTGGTGACATAAGGACCACGTTAATTTACAGATATCGGCACTAGTCCCTCACTCTGTCCTTGGCTGTCCTAGCTGTAAGATATCCCTGTCAACTGATCCGTATTGCAATCATCATGATAATACTATCCATCACGAGGGTCATTAAAGTAATTGGTATCAGAACGACTCTGCCAAACCGCAGCACAATGAGCTCTATCAGTCCAACGACCTTTTCCACGAGGACCTCGTCCTCTAGTGACTGCCACCTTTTGCAAAAGAACTGGACACTCACTACCCCAATGGCCCTCCTCCTTACAATATGAACACGGATTCGGCCCCAAAGGTGTCCTGGTGGGCTGCTTACTAGTGCGAGGAAGCTGTCTAGCAAGACCACCTCATCTTCTACCATTTCTTCTAAATGCTTGCTGCAACAGCACCTTTGTCCTTATTCATTTTATCTATCTGTTCTTATTCTTCCTGATCACAATGCTCATAATATTGGACCATATTCAAAATAGCAGAGGGGGACGAGGATGTCCAGGTACTCTCAGATGCCTTCAAACGAGTCACAATTTCATAAGTAAGTTAGAAACAAACCTGTAGACAAACAAACGAACACCCCCCTAAATAGACATATTTTGTCCACTATAATCCAAAAATGAATCTTCAAACCGAGTGACAGAATCAGAGACACTTGTATCCTTCTTCTGTCGACAAGCTGTCAACTTGTCCCAGCTTACTTTCTTCGGCAGAATAACAGAATGCATGTATGTAATAATACGGCCTGGCAAAGCAAGTATCTCGGCTCAGGGCTTATCACCTGGCATTCTTTCCTGATCCCAACCTTTGATCACATCCCATGTATCACCCAGCCCCGCAACATGGTATGAACCTGTCTCCAAATGTCAACCAGAACAAGAAGACCAAAGAACAGTTCAATGTCAGCAAGAGTCATTACAGTAGAAGTGGCAGCTTCAGTCAGTTCTTTATAATAAGCAGTCAGTTTTTCCTAGGGTCGGGCAAATGAGCTTAAAAGGATAAAACCCACTCCTCTTCCACAGAGTATATACCCATTGGTCCCGAAAACGGGCTTCTACACCCGATCTGGTAACATTTCTGTTTAGGTCTGTTAACTGTGTATTTCTAGGTGATATATTGGATGAACCTCTCGCATCGGAAACTGAGATACCGGGGTGGGATTCTTCTCATGCAACCTACCCCTATTAGCAATTAACATCGTGATATTACCAAAAACTTGACCAGGCTTCATACCTCTAGCATATACGCGATCTCTAATATCAAATAGAATTTGTGGTACATCATCCCCAAAATGTTGCTGCCAGAGATTAATTAACATAGCAGACTTATGATTAAGGGTGTGCTGCTGTAGAAAGGGCTCATAATCTTTCATCACACTCCAAACGTCATCCACACTGTAAAGGGGATAACAACCCCATTGCACAGCCTGATTGGCTACTACTTTCTTCTCTTCATCCCCCACCTCAGATCGAAAAAATTGAGCCATATGCTCCTTAAATTTGTCAAATCTCTAGCCTGAATTCCACAAACTGGCGTTTCACTACTGAAAGATATCGGGGAGTGGTAAACCAGTGAAGGAGAAGTGACATAAGTAACAGTTACAATCGTCGCTGGCGCTTGTACCGGAGGGGGGAGAGCAGAAGAGGATACAGGAGTCGAAATAGCAGGTGGGCTAACAACCACAGCTGTTTAAGATGGCGAAGACAAAGAAGAAGTGGGAGGTGCTGTGGCCAAAGCCATTGAAGCGACAACTGTAGATACAGGAACAGTTTGAACAGATGTGGCAGGCTGTGGTGACTGTGAGGGAACAGCGGGATATATTCTCTATGGGGCAAACAGAGGTGTGGGTTGAGTATCTAGCAATTCTTCCACAAAAGTATTATTTTCTTCTTGGGACAAATAAGATCTGTCAATTTGCAACTGACATCTCCTATCTGCACATTCAACCCTGTCTCCTGTTTTTCTTTATCATATGCTACAGCTTTCTGAATCAATGTCTGCATCCTCCCTTTCCGTTCATTTGTTTCCATCTTCAACTGCCTCTGTCTAGCTACTTTCTGCCATGTTCTGAGGGAATCAAACATAGACTGTCTACTTCGTCTTTTAAATAACTGTTCCTGTAAGAACCCAATCTTTTGTTCATCAAAAGTGCCCGTCAGCGGCCACTGTAACTCTGCATTGTCCCTCGTATATTTGTGCCACACTGTACTAAACATATTAGGGCCAAGGCCATGCTTCACATACATATAAAAATTTGGAGTGCCTCTCAAGGCGCTGGCTGTGCTTCTTGTAATCAAGCATCTGTAGAACAACAGCGACAACACAACGAGAAAATCTTACTAATGCCAGGCATTTTCAAAAGGAAAACAAGTGCACTATTTATGGCTGACAAAGCAATTGCAAATGATTTCCCCCAAAATGGTCTTCAGACCATACCAAATTCAAACAACAATGGTCCATATCCACAAAGAACCAAAACAAACTCATCTGATATGAGTAGATCAAACAAACCAATTCTCCACTGCCAACTCTCCAGACCAAATAATCAGATCCAAGGGTTTTGCTGTTCAGGACTTCAGTCGGGATGACCACTGGGTGAGGAACACTCCGGTGGCACAGAAGGGGCAGCTGCGAGTATCAGTAACTTTTTGTGCAGGGATCCCTGATCCGTCAGTCTGACACGACGATAGCCTCAACCTCTCCCCCTGTCCGCGGGAAGGAGATGGGTCACTCACCCGAAGGAGTGCCTGTTCGGGCGCCAACTGAAGGAAGTGGCTCGATTAGGGTCTGTAGAGGTGGGCCTCAGCCAGGCCTACCAATGCTAGGGGTTCGCCCTTCTCTGCACGCAAGTCCTCTGACAAGTAAATAGAAGTTGGCACGGAAACTGAAAGGTTAAAGGAAAGATTTATTAAACCTCATGAGGTGGAACTACATTCACACAGCACCCTTCGGTAGTGTATGAAGTAACACAAGGAGTAGAAGAACCATGGGTCTTTTATACCCACACAGGAGCTCAAAGGAAGGCGGTACAAACATACATAGGAGAGTTACATATATAAATAGTCATACAGAAATGCACGGTCAACAATAAGGGAGGAGCTAGCAGTTGCTGACTCTGGTAAAATCACCCTGACAGTTACAGACTAAAGCATGTGTATGACTATGAATAGTTACAGATTCCTCTGCGCATGTGCAGAGTGGCAGAGTCTAAGTATAGCTATTCCTCTAAGCAGAGCACAGGGGTAAACGACAGGGAAGAAGGTAAAAGCACATTCCGAGCACATGGCAGACAAAATGGCTGTTGAAAACAAGATGGCTTCAGCTAAATGCTAACACTGATCGCTGCCAATTTTCTAAAGACAACCCTTTTAGCATTAGCTGAAGAAATTTATGATCTAAGATAGTCCTTGTATACATCTTGTATATCAATTTGCATTAAATTATTAATTTCTTCATCTAATATTTTCTGGGCATTCATTTGTGCAACATTTCGTTTAGCAGGATTACAGGCAGTAATACAAGCAGAGCAAAGCATTGGACAACATTGTATACAGAAGCAACATGTCAGTAGAAGAGAGAATAATATTCATAAGATAGTAACTACTTTCCAACCCCAAGTTACAATTAACCCCTAAAACCAGCTGGCAAAAGTCCATATGCCAGTATCAGGGTGGATTTCAGAAGCAATCGTATGTAGTTTAGAGATTGCATCAAAAACTGAGGGGGCATTGTCAGGTATATAGACGCAACAGCTACTGCCAATGATACGGCATGCACCACCTCGGTCAGCCATGACTACATCTAGGACCATACGGTTTTGGAGCGCAACAATCCTTTCAATTTGCAGTTCCTCTGTAATGTTCCCAAGTGCCATAGCTGTCTGGTTGGTCACCGCTTCCACTACACAAGTCAAACGTCTGATCTTGCTACTGTTTAAGGCAGCACCAACAAAGAAGAATAGCCCCAGATTGAAATCAACATATTGCTGTAGTGCAGTGTCAGTCTGGTCCACCTCATCATTACTTATTGTCCTCTTGTATCTGTTCTTAGTGATATCATTAAACAATCGATAGTCCTTATGATATGATGCAGGTGCTAGAAACACAGGTGGTAACAAAAAGGACACACAGCAGATTCCGGACCATCCTACAGGTAGATGGTAGTATCCCTTGTTACCGCAGACAAAGTAGGTGTTATGCGGAGACATGAAACTACTATTATTGACACCTTCAATGGTCAAAACTAGAGTACATTCGCTTCTTCCTACTGGGATTCTCCCAATACTGCTTATAAACAAGTCTGCTCGGGCTCTAGTAACAGATATTACAAATGGTCCATTACCCTTGGCAGTTCGCATATTTGGGAAAACATTAGGCGTCAAAATATTTCCAGGTCGGTACTCCTCTCACTCTCATTTAGTTCCTTCAGCCTGTGGATTGCCATCTTATTCTGGATAACACACTTTATTGAGATGATAGTTTATTCCCCCTACAGCCATACCAGTAATGTTAGCTCTTTCAGAAGCGATTAGAAGTGCAAACCAGGCTTGACAAGAACCATTATGGGAGCAGGGAAGGGGAATGTAAGGTGTTCCTCCCTTCTTCTGGTGAGCAGGTATCATCCCACATACTCAACAGTCAGTAGTGTTCATAGCATTGGGAATATGGTGTAATATCTGGATGAACGTGTTGTTCAAATAAGATTGTCTATGCTTTTGCTCATGGTATGGGAGAGTAAAATAGTGGTGCTTAATTTGTACTGGAGTAGTGGCAGTCAGCAATTGTCAAGCAGGAGCCACTTCCTCTACATCCCAAGTTATCACTGCCATAGCAACCACAGTGACAACAAATCCAGTAATGCACATAGTTTTCCTGTCACAAATTCTTGCAGCATTTGACATTCTCTCCTTCGGCATATCCATCCTGCTGGTTGAAATAACAAAAATCGTTGGAGCTCTAAAGTCCTAGGCAGCTGTTGGTTTCTTTGCTGAGGGTCAAGACGGGTGTCACTATGCAGAACCTATCCCCCTTGCCACAGCAGCTCCTTTTCACTAACCCAGGACGGTAGCTCAACCAGTCTTTTTCAACAATGAAGGTTCTTTCCGGGGTCTCAGTTGATATCGGGATACACCAGAGATCGTGTGGTTCGGGAAGACTTCTGCAGGTTCTCCAGGTAATACAACTTGGCCTTTCTCCGTATCCAAAATCTCTCGACGGTCGATCAGGGCAGCAAGTTCCACCAGGGTAGATGGCACACGATTACAATGCGTTGAGTGAATCCAGTTCTTCTTGTTCATCACTCGAACTGCAGTTCAAGTCGCGAGGAGCACCTGCTCCGGTCCTTGCCACCTGGGCTCCAAGCTGCTCGACCTCTGAAATACTCTGACCATCACATAATCACTGGGCCGGAGTCCATGGGCCTCACCTGTGGACCTGTCAGGAAGAGCTTCTCGAACCTGTCCATGATTAGAAATCAAACTGTCAGTCAACTGTGATAGGTAGTCACTCATCAATACACATGGTACATCATGTATGAGACGTGGCTTAGAAATTCCCCAAATATTCATAGGCCTTCCAAATACCACCTCATATGGCGTAAGTCTAGATCAGGAGTGTGACACTGATCTGATGGACAACAATGCCAAAGGTAGTGCATCTGGCCATTTCAAGGATGTAGAAGCCTGTATTTTCGCTAGCTTCAATTTTAAAGTAGCATTATATCTCTCCACTAGCCCTGATGATTATGAATGAATAACTGCATGAAACTACTGTTTGATCCCTAATCCTTTCAGGACATATTCAACAACTTGCCCAACAAAATGGGGTCCGTTATCACTCCACAAAAGTTTGTAAACACCGAATCTGGGGAAGATTTCTTTCAGAAGCACCATTGCTGTGGTCAGAGCTGTATTATCTTTTGTATGGTACGCCTCTATCCACTTACTGAAGGCACGTACCACTACTAAGACATATTTTAGATTATTGCAGCGTTCAAGCGGAATATAATCCATTTGAAAAACTTCAAAAGGTGCAGTTGGTATAGCAAACCCTCCTGTAGGAGTTTGTGTCCCTTTACCATAATTATACTGGAGATTAATCAAGCAGGACTGTACTGTCTTTTTAGCTGTATCGTCAATCTTTGAATGCTCCCATACTTGTATAAGCAATTTTGTTATTGAGGAAGCACCTACATGTGCCGGCCCATGTGCCATGTGAATCATAGGTTGTAATTAGGCTGTGGGCAGTTTCCACTTGGTCATCTCTTTATTCCTCCAGCAGCCCTCATCATTCAATGTTCCTTCCTTGGACCATTGCTCTAGGTCTTCAGCGGAAGCAGATCTCTGCATCTCTAGCACTTCTTGCCATCATGCCATTGTTCGGCCTGTGACTTTACTACATACATAGATGTAGTACTTCGCTGCATTGCAGTCTCATGAGCTGTGTGATCCGCAAAGGCATTGCCTTGTCCTATTTTATCAGTCACTTTCTTGTGTGCACTATATTTAACAATTGCTATTCTCTTTGGGTATGTCAACGCAATCAAAAGATTATGCATCAATTCTCTATGCATTATTTGCATAACGTGGGATGTAAGAAATCCTCTTTTCTTCCAGAGTAACCCAAATTCATGAACCACTCCAAAAGCATAGCGGCTATCTGTATAAATGTTCACAGACATGTCAGTACTGAGTTCACATGCTCGTGTCAAAGCTATTAACTCAGCTGCCTAAGCTGACTTCTGTGGGATACAAGTTGTCTCAACAACCATCTGAAGTATTGTAATCGCATATGCTGCTGATGTCGTGCCATCTTATATCTTCAAACAAAACCCATCAACCCACAATTCCCCATCAAGATTTGAGAGGGGCGTGTCTTGCAAATTGACACAACCCTTTGTCTGTTCCTCAGTAAGAAATATACAATCATGAGACTCCTGTGACTGAGACCGAGTCGCTGGATATGGCAACAAAGTAGCTGGATTCAGGGTTGAACATCTTTTCAAGGTGATATTGGGAGCCAAAAGTGTCTATTCATATCCTGTCAAACGAGTACTAGTTAAGTGCTGCGTTTTAGTTTTGGTTCAGAAGGGCATCATCTGCATGGGGTACTAACACCAATAATATGTGTGACAAAACTATCCCTTCACTCTGACGTATAGACACAGCTGCCGCTGTAACAGAGCGGAAGCACACAGGCAATGCATGGGCAACTGGATCAAGCACAGCTGAAAAATATGCACAAAGACGTTGCTTGTCACCATGTGTCTGTACTAAAACTGACAATGCACACCCATCTCTCTCATGTAAATAGAGTGTAAAAGTCTTAGTGTAATCTGGAGTGCCTAATACTGGTGCAGAACAAAGAGCTTGACGCAATTGATGAAAAGTATTCTGACATTCAGTCGTCCATGGAAGGGGCATTGGAGTGTCTTTAGTCAGAAGAGCCAACAAGGGTTTAACAATGTATGAAAAGCCTAAAATTCATTGCCCACAAAAAGAGGTAAGACCAATGAATGCACGGACATCTTTCTGAGTACGGGGCACTGGTGTGTCTAAAATAGCTTGAATGCGATCTGGTGTAAGTGCACGTCCCTCCTTAGACAGAAGGTGACCCAAATAAGTCACCTTCACTCTACAATACTGCAATTTCTTTCGTGAAACTTTGTGACAGTGAGATGGAATGAATGAAAGCAAAGACAGTGAACCTTTTTCACACTGTTCGGGCGTATCAGCTGCCAACAAAATGTCATCGACATATTTTATGAGAGCCACCCCCATAGGTAAAGGGAAACAATCAAGCTGTCTTTTCAGTGCTTGGCTGTAAATACTAGGACTCTCTGAATACCCCTGAGGAACTCTACAGAATCTATAGGATCGATTATTCAAAGTGAAGCCAAACAAATACTGGCTGTCATGATGAATAGGAATTGAAAAGAAGGCATTCTTCAAATCAATTACGGTAAAGGTAGTAGCCGTCGGCGGAACCAAAGTAAGAAGTGTGGTGATGTCAGAAACTACTGGGTATTGTGGTACTACAATCTTGTTAACCTCACGCAAATCAATGATAAACCTGCAGATTTTAGTATCAGTGTCTTTCTTCAAATTAGGCAGAATAGGGCTATTGCAAACATTATAAGGGACTTCTTCCACAACCCCCACTTCAATCAGAACATGAACAATGCAGACGAGTGCCTCTTCACCTTCTCGAGAAATTTTGTATTGAGGCAATCGTGTCAATGAAGCTCCCTCCTTGACACTTATATGCACTGGTGGAATAACCATTTGCCCTACATCACTGTCTGAAGTGGCCCACAAAATACTAGGGAGAGGAGCCAATGCAATATGTTCCCTAAGAAGACAGGACTTCTCAACCACTGGATAGTTATCATTCAAAATAACACGTACACCTTCCGGGGAATAACATATCGTAGCCCTGAAATACTTGAGCATATCAAGACCCACAATATTGTCAGGTGTGGTAGGGGAATGCAGAAATGGGCACGGAGCAGTACATTTATCAACATTGAATGCAAGTGGTTGTGACAGTGGGCTAAGGAAAGGTGTCCCAACGAAACCTATCGAAGTGTAATGGTTAAGCCAGACAGGGAAGCCCTTGGAACGAATTGTTTAGACAAGGCGCTACGAATAGCTCCTGTATCAACCAGAAACCGATCAGTAGAACCCAAAACACGTGCTTGGACATAGTGACCCTTCTGATCGACTGGAACTTCAACTGATTCCTTACCCCATCCTAGGCATTCCTATGCATTAGCAGAGACTGTCAAATCCGAAGTCAAATAGTCATATATTTGATTTTGATTACGCCTATCAAACGTATTCGAAGAATTTGGAGGATGCCCCAAAGTCTCAGATCTAGCACGATCATCTATACCTCCCCTATGCGCTGGGGTCCCTGGGCGACCTCTCATTTGTCCCTGACCACACTGGTACTGCAGAGGGCGCAAACGAGGACATTCATAAGCCCAATGTCCGATCTCCCTGCAGTAAGCGCACTAATAATTAGACAAAGTAGCTCAGGAAAAAGAGGGCGCACCAGAACGATACATTGCACGTCCACCTTGACTATTATTTCCATAAGAGGGACTGTAAACCTGAGCAATCATGACCTTTGTTTTCAACTCCTTATTCTTCTTATCCTCATTTCCCTTAGATTCTAATTCCTGTCGTTCATAATACTGAAGAACAAGAGAAACAGAAGGACCGCTGCACTCCGTGGTAATCAAAATTAAACAAATGGTGGTATGGGGTAAACAGGTATGGGAATGATCTTAACTTTACACTGCATAAGGTTTTCTATTGGTTCATAATACTGAGCCGTAGTCAAAAGAGAGACTGGGGAAGACGTAGTCCATGAATTCTCGCTGGCCTTTAGGCAATTAGCTATTCCTGGCAACATGTTTGTGACAAATTTATCGACAAACAGATGCCTGCCTGTGTCATCTTTCAATGACTGGCCACTAACGTTGTGGAATGCTTCCTGAAAACATATAAAGAAATCTAAAACGGATTCATCTGAAAGAAACAGGTTAGTATTAGATTCCTTACCTTAGAATATCCCCAGGCGTCAGACTGGATCTGGAAACTTTTGCGTAGCAGTACCCTTGCGCGTCGGTAGGCGTCATCTGCGGCTCCACGTCCGTCGTCGGCGTCGTTGGCGCCGGGATGATGTCGCAAAAGTACTTAGACGCCGCCCTCGCACGCTGACGTCAGTTCCTATTTTTTTCGCCCCAGCAAGCGCCGATCTGGAAAAAGTGGTACCAATATTTGACTAAACTTTTTCGATCATTTTTGATCTTTCTTCGAAGTCGAACTACTCCGACAGTGCCGGTAGGGATGCCCGGGTTCAAGCCCTGTGTCGACTGCAACCGACTGATGTTGGTTACCGGCCCCCATCGCTGGTGTCTTCATTGCCTGGGGCCCGACCACGATGATAAGTCGTGCCCCGACTACCGGGCCTTGATTTCGAAGGCTAGGCGGGAGCGATCCTGCAAGCGCTTCGAGCTCCGGCAGTCGGCCCCGCGCCGTTCGAGGCCCGGTCCGGAAGGAGGTCGAGGGACCGGTCGCGGGCCGGAGTCATCACGGCTCGGAGGATCGTCACCACTCCTCGAGCTCCAAGTCCTCAGGTAAGAGGCACAAGAAGTTGAAGAAGCGACATCGCTCTTCCAACTCCCCCCGACGCTCACGTGACACGGCCGGGGGTTCGGACATTGCGGCCTGCTCCATACCCACTGGTCCCTGGGCAGAACGCGATGCCGGAGGAGATCGACGCCTTCCTCACGGCCATGTGGTCGCTCACTCCTCCGTCAGGTTCCGCGGCGCCTTCGGGCCAAGCGGCCCAACAGGGAGCCCAAGCGGGGCGGGTGCTTCGGCCCCGGCGCCGTCGGCAACTTCGGTCCCGGCACCGCAGGGCCCCACTGGATCCGGTTCCGGATCCGAGTTGTCGCCGGTCGACCTCACGACCCCGCCGGCACCGGCCCCTAGGGTGTCGCCTACATCCCCAGTCCCCCCCTCGGTCCGGTTTCGCATTCGACGCCGATGGGAGATTTTTTCTTCTATGATCCCGCCCCATCATTTCACCCTGAGTACTAGGAGCTGGATAGCGAGGCGGATTGGGAGGGATCTGAGGACCCTCTGGCACGTGACTGCCAGTCTTATCAGGACTGGGCAGGTGAGCTAGGGGATGCCAGTGGTTTGGATACTTCGCCAGACACTGGTTTTGTCTCCCCTCCTACCGTGGCTTCGGAGGATGGGGCTGCCTATAGTGTGGTGGTAACGTGGGCAGCCAAGGCCTTATCCCTTGAACTCCCCGTCACGGCCGTGAGGACTAACCTCCTCACTGCGGTCCTTAAACCGCAAGCAAGCTCTTCGAAGCCTCTGTTGCCGTTTAATGAGGTCTTGTCTGACGTTCTTCTGGGCACCTGGTCCAGGCCCGCTACAGGTCACCCTGTAGATAGGAACGTGGCCAGATGCCACTGCCCTGCTCCGGGCAACCCTTGCTTGCTGTCCACCCACCCCACTCCCGAGAGCCTGGTCATACAGGCCTCTAACTCCCAGACCGCATTCCCGACGGCTCCCCCCGATCGGGAATCCAAGAGGTATGAACAGTATAGCAAAAAGATGTTCTCCTCACTGTGTTTTGGGTTGCGGTCCGTTAACACAGCGTACCTCTTGGTCCGTTATACCCACTCTCTGTGGGACACGGTCGCGGACGTGCTGCCACAATGTCCGGAGGAGGCCCGGACAAAACTTGCCCAAGCCCTAGCGGAGGGTTGAGATGCTGCACAGTACTCCATCCGATGTGGGCTGGATACAACGGACTCGTTGGGTAGAGCGTTGGCAACGACGGTGGCGATTCATCGCCAGGCCTGGCTGAGGTCCGCCAACTTTTCGGCTGATGTCCAAAACACCCTTATGGACATGCCGTTTGATGGCCGTTGCCTCTTTGGCGACAAGGCAGACAGTGCGCTTGAGCACTTTAAGGACTCCAGAGCTACGGCCAAGTCCTTGGGCCTTTCGGCCCCGCGTCAGCAATCTGCTGCCTTTCGCCCCTTTCGTGGCCAAGGAAGGGGCGCCCCCACACGTCCTGCCAGCCACGGGCCGCAGACTAACATCCAGCGCGGTGGCGGACGTGGTAACCGCTGTGGCAGTGCCCGGGGACAACGGCAAGGCCTGTCCGCATCTACCCCTGCAGCATCTGCCTCAAAGGCCACCTAGTCCGAGCTTTCAGGCCCACGTGACGCCAGTGGGGGGGCAGGGTTCGCCATCACCTCCTCCACTTTCGCAACATCACATCGGACAGGTGGGTGCTGCAAATCGTCATAAGGGGCTACACCCTCCCCTTCGAGGCGACCCCTCCAGCCATGCCACCGCAGTACCACCGCGTGTCGGGGATCACTTGAATCTTCTACGAGAGGAAGTTGCGGCCCTCTTGGCCAAAGGGGTCATCAAGCGCGTTCCTGGGCCAGAAGTAGGGTGTGGTTGTTACTCCCACTACTTTCTGGTTTCCAAGAAGGGCAAAGGGGACCTACGCCCTATCTTGGACCTGCGGAACGTCAACAGCTTCTTCCGGAAGGAGAGGTTCAAGATGTTGACACTGGCTCAGGTCTTAGCTGTCCTGGACCCGGGGGACTGGATGGTAGCGTTGGACTTGCAGGTCGCCTATTTCCACATCCCCGTTCACGGTAGGCCACGAGCACTTTCAGTTTACCGTGCTCCCCTTCGGCCTTACCAGCGCCCCACGGGTGTTCACAAAAGTGATGGCAGTGGTCGCAGCTCATCTGCGCAGGTTAGGGGTTTCAGTCTTCCCCTACCTCGACGACTGGTTGTTGAAGGCGGGCTCGCCCCGGACAGTCGTCAGCCACCTCCAGACTACAGCCGACCTCCTGCACCTGTCTCCGGCGGAGTCCCAGCTCCATATCAACCTTCTGGAGCTGCAGGCGATCCGGCTTGCACTGAAGGCATTCCTCCCCTCTGTCCGGGGGAGTGTAGTGCAGGTGTTCACGGACAACACCACCGCCATGTGGTACTGCAACAAATAGGGCGGGGTGGGGTCGTGAACCCTATGCCAGGAGGCTCTGCGCCTCTGGCAGTGGCTGGAACATCAGGGCGTGACCCTGGTGGTTCAACACCTGGCAGGTTCCCTGAACGCCAGGGCGGACGAACTCAGCCGTCGGTGCATGATGGATCACGAATGGTGTCTGAACTCGGACGTGGCGCAAGGCCTCTTTCAGCAGTGAGGAGAGCCTTGGTTAGATCTATTCACCACAGAAGAGAATGCGCAATGTCATCAGTTCTGCGCGTTGGAATTTCCAAGGCAGCACTCGCTCGGTGATGCTTTTCATCGCGAGTGGAGTTGCGGTCTGTTGTACGCCTTTCTGCCTATTCCACTTCTGCCCAGAGTGCTGAAGAAGACCAGGCGCGAACGGGCCCAGGTCATCCTTGTGGCTCCGGACTGGGCACGGAGGTTCTGGTATCCCGAGCTACTCAGCATGTCTGTCGATCCCCCGATTCGTCTGCCCCTTCAGGAGGACCTTCTGTCACAGCAGCAGGGGAGGGTCCTCCACCCGAACCTGTCCAGTCTCCACTTTCATGCGTGGAGATTGAGCGGCGGCAGTTGAGGCCATATGACTTGCCTCCTGAAGTCTGTAATGTCATTCTGGCAGCCAAGTGTCCCTCCACAAAATAGGTATACGCCTGCAGGTGGAACAAATTTGTGGCATGGTGCACAGCAAAGGCTGTGGATCCCCTTTCTGCCCCTCTTTCAGAGGTTCTCCTCTTTCTTCTTTCTCTTGCCCAGCAGGGCTCTGCTTTGGGCACTCTGAAGGGCTACCTCTCGGCCATTTCTGCCTTCTTAAGACTACCTGATCAGCCCTCTTTGTTCAAGTCCCCGGTTGTAAATAGGTTTTTGAAGGGCATCACTCATATGTTTCCTCCAGTTCCTTTCGTGATGCCTCAGTGAGACTTGAACCTTGTTCTAACTTTTCTGATGTGCGCTCACTTTGAGCCACTTCATAACTGTCCTCTTCGCCTCCTTACTCTGAAGACCGCTTTACTGGTTGCCATCACCTCTGCCAGGAGAGTGAGTGAGCTCCAGGCCCTTTCTTCTAAGCCTCCTTTCCTTTCAGTCCATCCGGACAAAGTTGTGTTGCGGACGCGACCCTCTTTCCTACCTAAGGTAGTCACAGCCTTCCACATCGGGCAGTCCATCACTTTGCCCACCTTCTTTCCGCCTCCGCATCTCTCAAAAGAGGAAGAGAGGCTCCACCGTCTGGACCCAAAACGTGCACTCTCATTCTATTTGGATCGCACACGCCAGTTCCGGGTGGATGACCAACTCTTTGTTGGTTACGTGGGCGCTAAGAAGGGACGGGCGGTGCGCAAATGAACCATTTCTCGATGGGTCGTCTTGTGCATCAAGGCTTGTTAATCTTTGGCTCAAAAGGAGCCTCCTGTGGGGCTTCTTGCCCATTCCACACGGGCCACGGCGGCTACTACTGCCCTGGGCCGGGGAGTCCCCTTGCAGGACATCTGTCAGGCGGCTACATGGGCCTCGCTGCACACGTTTGCAAGACACTACTGCCTGGACAGCCAAATCCGGAGAGATGGCTTTTTCGGCTGTTTGGTTTGGTTTTTTGGTTCGCAGACCCACCACTGGGGTTGGTATTGCTGGGGTATCCATTCTAAGGTAAGGAATCTAATACTAACCTGTTTCTTTCAGATGAACAAGTTAGTTACCCTTGGTAATGATATATCTGTAAGAAACATTAGTTAGTATTAGATTCCTTACCGCCCCACCCATCCTCCCGTTCTGCGAACCGATATCTAGGGTTAAGGTCATCCCCTTTCAGAGCACTAGTTTCATGGCACCAGTAGTGTTGGTTTTTATCATGGCTCTGCGTTTTTGGCGCGGAAAAGCTGTGTATAAGAACTGATGTCAGCGCGTGTGGGTGGCGTCTAAGTACTCCGGTGACGTCATCCCGACGCCAACGACGCCGACGACGGATGCGGAGCCGCAGACGATGCCTACCGAAGCGCAAGGGTACTGCTACGCAAAAGTTTCCGGATCCAGTCTGACGCCTGGGGATATTCTAAGGTAAGGAATCTAATACTAACTACTGTTTCTTACAGATATATCTTTACCGAAGGTAAGTAACTTGTGCATCAGGCGGTACAAACATGCATAGGAGAGTTACATACATAAATGGTCATATAGAAATGCACAGTCAACAGTAAGGGAGGAGCTAGCAGTTGCTGACTCCAGTAAAATCACCCTGACAGTTACAGACTAAAGCATGTGTATGAACAGTTACAGATTCCTCTGCGCATGTGCAGAGTGGCAGAGTCTAAGTATAGCTAGTCCTCTAAGCAGCGCATAAGGGTAAACAACAGAGAAGAAGGAAAAAGCACATGGTGATCACATGGCGGACAAAATGGCTGCTGAAAACAAGATGGCTTCAGCTAAATGCTGATCGCTGTCAATTTTCTACAGGGTCACCCAGGTCACTATGAACACCTCTTAGCCTTTTATACCAAATGAAGAGTCGGTCAGACAGTAGAAAATACAAACCAATATCTGTTTATTCAGGTACAGTCAGAGTGGAGCACAGTCTGCCCAGTCGCTAAGAGTGCTGCAGAGGAACTGACAACAACAAGCATAGAGATACATTATGTAAATTTCAGGACCAATGTTGGGTATCTGGTAATCTGCGTTTGTTTTCCTAGAAACAGCTTCCCCTTTAACATCGTATCCTGCTGACTATGCCAAAAGTGTGTTACTTTAGACTTAAAACAATAGGACACACGTAGAAAAAGGAACTCAGCACTCCCAAAATGAGAAAAATGTATTTATCAACACACTTTCTAAATGAAGCATACACCTTTACTACTGCAGCAGTTTTAAGTGAAAGACAAAATATATATTTATTACTGCACTTTCTCAGATGTCAAATGAAAATAAACAAACATAGCACCACCAGCTTGCACCACAAATAACAATGTGCAATGCGGACTCTGGTGTTAAAATAAGCTATTGAGCAATAAAGAAAAATAAGCACCAAAGAACGAACTTGGATGATCTAATTTGGTGCATTCTGGGACCTGGAGCAGGTTGCTGCAGGTCATGTGACCACTTGGATTTAAATACACTGGATTTAAATACACTCACCAGTGATCAAGGCATCAATACCGAAACACATAAGGACTGAAGGGGTGAATCTGCTGCCTCTGACATGATGTACAAATAAATGGCACGATGTAAGTCGTAATCGGGCCTCTACATTTTCTTTTTGCAGTGCATGCTTTCAACAGGATTCTCAGTTCCTGATAACAGAGGCCGCTCTGCCGGGTTGGTGGCCCCCAGTAAAATGGAGCTCTTGTTTGTGAATATTATTGAGGGGGCATGACCTGCTTACTGGCATACCAGACATTGGATTTCCGTGTTATTCTGGTTTTGCGAGTGAGATAGAGAGATGAGGGAGATGTTTCTCTCTGGAGATTCTGCATTCAGTGTAAGTAAGTTGAGTGGCAGCAACAATATGCACTGGGCAATTTTAAATAGCAACTTGCAAAACAAACAACAACATGCAATTCAGACTCTGGTGTTAAAATAAGCTATTGAGTAATAAAGAAAAATAAGCACCACAGAACGAACTTGGATGATCTAATTTGGTGCATTCTGGGACCTGGAGTAGGTTGCTGATGGTTATGTAACCACTTGGATTTAAATACACTCACCTGTGATAAAGGCATCAATGCTGAAATGCGTAAGGACTAAAGGGGTGAATCTGCTGCCATTGACTCGATGTAAACATAAATGGTACGATGTTAGTTGGAATTGGGTCTCTGCAATCTCTTTTTGCAGTGGATGCTTTCAACGGGATTGTCCTTTCCTGATGGTAGAGGCCGCTCTGCAGGGTTGGTGGTCCCCAGTAAAATGAAGCTCTTGTTTGTGGATATTATTGAGGGGGCATAACCAGCTTGCTGGCATACCAGACATTGGACATCTGTTGTATTCTGGTTTGAGTGAGATAGAGAGATGAGGGGGTGTTTCTCTCTTTGGAGATTCCGCATTCAGTGCAAGTACTCATTCCGGCACTACAAGAACCAGAAGGCCAGGGGAGTGGCCATGCCCACTGGGGGAGGTACTTGGAACTATAAGTGCGCGGAAATGCTGCCCGACAGTAGCAAGATATGCCATTGAGAAAGGGAATGGTTTCCCGAAACGCTTCTGGCCTGGCTGATCGAAGCTGATGACTGTTTCCATGCCGGTGTCTGTTTGCAAGCTGCCATCACTCAATAAATGAAATATTATCAACCTGACGGCTTCTTCCATTGGGGCTACCCTTTGTTTGGATTTTGAGCGGCTGAGCCCGCCTGTGATGGCGCCAGGTGGGGTCATTTGAGTAACGATGGGAGGCAGTGTTCAGATGACAGTAGGGTGACCAACTGGCATTGGTGCAAATTCAGGACGGTGAGTGTAAAAATTCAGGACATAGGGTCAAAATTCAAGACACAAATTCAGGACAGGAGGTCAAAATTCAGGACAAAACTTCAGGACAATTGGATAAGTTTTACAGACACATCAGAGGTCGCGCAATAGTATATAGGGCCAATACCCCTATCTAGGTATTATAATAGATGACAAGTTAAACTGGAAACCCGCCATAGAAGCTCGGAGATTACTTTTGTTGCGAGCAATTGCGGCGCTTATAGCTTTTTCGCAGAACTTGGGCAAAAGGCCACCATTAGAACTTTTGCAGATTTATAGAGCAAAGTGTCAGGCAATTGCCCTGTACGGGGCCGCAGTATGGGGGCATGCAAACGTTGGTCCCTTGCAAGTGGCGGAGAATACTTTTTAAAGATTCCTATTAGCGGCACCTAAATCCATCTCAACGTTTGCTTGTCATATTGAACTGGGGATTCCACATTTAGAGGATTTTCTCAAAGATTCAACCAATTTTGCTGTGGCGCAGAATCTGGACGTCCTGTAAGAACACATTTACTAAACAAATCCTCGCTGATTGTATGGCATTGGATAGTGCATCTAAAATTAGCTGGCTCAGATATGTAAATAACTTTCTGAATGATTTGGGCTTAGGGGATTGTTATGCAACACCAGACTTAATATGCAAGATATCCAAAAAGGAATTGAAACTGAGGGCTTTAAGCCACTTAGAGGAGCTGCGAATCGCCAAAGTACGAAGTAAAATCTCTGTCCAACATTCAATGGCAATCCAGACAACTTTTTCAATTCAGGCCTACTTATTGTATGATTTGTCGCAGTTTGAGCATTTCCTTCTGCTCAGATTTCGATTTAATATTTTCCATCGTCTGGTGACTTTTCCGGTTCAAAATTGCTGGGACCATACTCTCCCCTTATGCCCTTGTGATGACACTTCAGAACAGTCTACTATCCATTCTGTTATGTTTTGCAAGTTCTATGATGATTACCGTAAGCGCTGGCTTTTACCCTTGTTGAAGTTAATGGGCTTAAGAAGATGCCGTCCAGCCATGCTGCGTTTACAGTTCTTAGAGTCTGAATGGATTTGCAAACTTGTAGTGAAATTTTTGAAATCTGTTTGGAAACATAGGCTAAATCTATGATAATGGCCCCAGACCGCCGCGTATTTAAGTTAAATCTGCAAAAGAAGTTGTATGTACAATCAGTAACATTGGCTAGTGACCCCCACTGTTAGATTCGGACATTGTATAGTAATGTACTGTAGTATGTCTTGCAAGATATGGCCGCCAGGACGACCAATTGTGTCGGCCAAGGAAAGCCTTTTGGAGAAAACTTCTGTCTATATTGATAACTTTATTGGACCATTGGTAAAGGATCTGAGTTCATACCTGAGGGACACCAAAGATTTCCTGCGGATAATACAAGGGATGGTGTGGGAGGAGAACTTTGTTTTAATAACATTGGACATTACTAGCCTCTACACCTCGATAAGACACAAGGATGGCCTCAAGGCCATGAGTTTCTTCCTGGACAGAAGGGCACTAAGGTTCAGGACACACAATCATATGTTAATTGAACTCACAGAATTTTGCCTAAAAAACAAAATTTTTCTGTTCTCAGGCCAACTATATTTGCAACTACAGGGGACCGCGATGGGCACATGCTTCGCCCCCAGCTGCGCAAATTTATTCGTGGGCTGGTGGGAGGAGCACGTGGCCTGGGCAGGTGACAATGAGAAGTGGGTGGAAAAGATAGCGTTGTGGACACGCTATATAGATGATTTATTCATCGTATGGCGTGGCACACAAAGCGAGGCTGACGAATACATTAAGATCCTGAACACTAATGAACAGAGCTTAAAATTCACCAGTAGTATCAGTAAGGAGGAGGTGTTCTATCTGGATCTAAGAGTATATATACAGGACGGTTGCATTCAGACAGCCCTATATAGAAAACCCACGGCAGGGAACACAATCCTGCATGCAGAAAGCTACCACCCACGTAGTGTAGTAAATAACATCCCTCTGGGGGAATTCCTAAGAATGAAGCGGAATTGCTCCACAGAGGAGGAATATATCAAAGCCAGAACAGAGTCTAAAAAGAGATTTGAACAAAGGGGATACTGTAAGGGTGTTCTCAATGAGGCGGAATCAAAAAGTGACATTAAAACAAGAAACGAACTGTTGATTGACAACACTAAAACTAAAGACACGAAAGTGAGATTAATGACTAATTTCACGGAAAAATCTCCAGATGTGTTCCAAATTCTAAAGAGAAATTGGAACATATTAAAGTCGGATAATGTGGTGGGCAAGCTTATGACAGACTACCCACTGGTTACATATCGAAAGGGAAACTGCCTTAGAGATCATTTAGTGAAAAGGCACTATGAACCCAAGAGACGAAAGAATGCCCTCACCCCGGGATTTTACTCGTGTATGAAGTGCAAAGCGTGCAAGTATTCACACAAGGTCAAGGATTTTGAGGTACCAGGAAGACCTAAAAAAACTATCATTTCTAAGCAACTCAATTGTAATTCGGAATTCACTGTGTATTGTTTGGTATGCCCATGTGGTAAGAAATACGTGGGCAGTACCACAAAACAGACAAAGCTGAGAGTTCTGGAGCACATGAGAGCTATAAACACAAAAGATCAGAGCTATCCAGTGGCCAGGCACTATGAAGAAGTGCACAAAAGTAACAGTAATCTGTTAACTTTTTTTATCTTGGACCAGCTAACACGAACTGAGCGAGGGGGTGACTGGGTTAGGAAACTCCGAAGCTTAGAATCGAGATACATTATAATGCTCCAAACAAAAAAACAATGGGTCTGAACAATGAGGAGGAGATGTGGGTACATATTGGATGATAGAAACTGAATCAAAATGGGTTAGTTTTCCTGCAGGAAGGGAGCTCATTATAAAGCTCCGCATGCATCTCTCTTTCCTTCCCGATGTATCCTTACCTCCTTTTCTCCCCCCCTTCTCTTCTTTCCTCTCCCAGAGAACCTAATTATCATCATGCTTGTGTCAAAATGGAAAGATTGCCTATCCAAGGCAGGATGGAAACCATCAAGCTAGATGTAACAGGCACTTAAAATAGGCCATAAAGCTATTATGTCAGTAGTGACTTAAATAATCTTGTGATGATAACAAGATATAGCCCATCCAGGGCGGAATAACAAAATCAGAATGAAATGATTATGGAACAATACCGCAAAGTGATTTATGTTCACATTGTCTTAAAAGATTGTTTGATATTGAGAAATGGGGACAAATTGATTATAATTGTAAAGCATTTAGACACTATAAGATGGCCGCCACATTAATGAAATGAATTGAATGTGCCGTTTTTTATGTTTGTTTTTAATCACATGACGAAATGTCACCATATACTTTATTTAAACATGTCAATTTTCTAATCAGTCGACATTGACGAAGGCGGGAACGCGGAAACGCGTTTGTTTGACTTGATTTTGCAGCGCTGAAATGAATTTGGCATTTAAAACTATGTGATACGGCTTGAAGTGCCCTTAATTGAGGAACGGTTCGAGGGATCAGGATCGTGTGTTCTTGAAATATATATATATATATATATATATATATATTACCTACTGGCGGTCGCCAGTAGGTATATATAGTTAGGATCGATTTCCATAGGGAAATCGCAACATTCTATTTGGAATAACTTTGGCGCCGGTGGAGCAATCAGGCTGAATCTTTTAGCAACTTTGCCTCGCGGCTCTCCGCTCTTTCCCTGAAAGTTTGGGGGGGATTCGTCAAGCGGGGGCTGAGATAAAAAGGGGGTCCCAAAACGTGTTTTCCCCATGTTAATTTCCATAGGGCGGTCTGTCGCAGTTTTAGCTCGAACGACTGAATGGATTTTCACCAAACTTGGCAAAATTGTAGGGACTGGTAGCCCGATGTGCCTTTGCTATGTCTCAAGATATGTGCTCCAGTGGATTTTGAGTAATTTAGGTTTAAAAAAATGTATATATCTGTAAGCGCGCCCCGGTACGCGTACCGGGGAGCGCTCCGGGCGCGCCACGCGACTTGCGCACGGCATGTTGATTGGTTCTCGGGTGTCTGTAAACATTCGAAACAGTCAGCAGCGGCCGCCATCTTGTGTCTCGGTAGGATTGAGATACAAGAGGTGGCAAAAATCAAAGGGGGAAATGAGCAAAAGGGGGCAGGGTAGACCCCCCCTGACCCCCTAGGTTTAATGTGGGGGCCATAAAAGGGACATTTTTTTTTTTTTTTTTCGATTTTCGCGGGGGGAGCGCCCGGTACGCGCACCGGGGAGCGTACGAGGGAGCGTACTTAGGTGAAAAATAGTGAAAATAATAGTGTAAAATAATCATTTTGAGTGATTACATGTAGGGTAGCTCTGAAAAGAGCTTTTGGGTTCTGTGGCTGTTTTAGGTACCTACAAGTGTGTCCCACACACACCCACATGCACACAACCCCACACCCACACACCCGCACACTCCCCACACACACTTCACACATGCACACTTCCACCCACAGTCAAACACCCCATACCCCCACATCGACACCTTACACATCCACAGCCACATCCACATCCCACACACCCGCACTCAAACACACACCTCACCCCCTTCCACCACACACACACACACATGCACATACACACAAATATCTCACAGACACACCCCACACATCCCACACACACATCTCCCCCCACACACACAGAGACAACTCACAGACACATCTACACATCTCACACATTCATACATATCCTACAGATATACCTCCCACACCCACACACACCCCACACACACCCCACACACCCACACCCACACACACACCTTACATACCAATATCCCCACCCACATCCATATACCCCACACACCTATACACCTCATCCCCCCTAGACACACAGACACACACATACACACCTCACAGACACCCCCCGCACATCCCCTACACACACCTCCCCCACCCCCACACATGGGGAAAACTCAGTGAAACACTAAAATAATAATTTAAAGTGCTTAGAGGTAGGGTATCTCTGAATAGAGTTGTTGTGTTGTGTGGGTGATTTAAGTACCAACATGTAGGTACCAATGCAGAGTCTTAAATTCAATGTACACCGTTTCCTCTGTAGATAATTTGCATGTTGTTATAGAAGTTAGTGTGGTATGTATATGGAATCTATACCATAGTCTGTCAGGGAAGCAGAAACAACATGGAGGCAGGAGATGAAAAAGAGATGTCAAATACACATTGGAGATAATATAGTGGGAGAAAGGAAGTACCTATGAGCAAAATTACTATGTAACACAAATACGTTGCACAGTATACTATAAGTCTGACTTTATATTATAATCAATTTGGTAATAGTTTATGAATTACATATAATAATGAATAATGTCTCGAACAATTTTTGATTATTAAATATACATTTATTTTTCTGATTCTTTTTCAAAATTTAATAAAACTTCTAACAATATATTGTCTGGAATGTCCTCATTTTCATTCTGTGATTCTATTGCTTCCACAAACTGAACTAATTCATGGTCCAGTGACTCATCCATAAAATCAAAGTCATCATTCTCATCAATAATTTCTTCAGGGTTGTTCTCCAGAACAATTTCGAAAGAAATATTCTGTTCTCCTTCCATTTTCTTGCTGTAAATTGCATAAAAAATAAATATATCAGTAGAGATAGGGCACTGTTGGGTTTAAGTTCAGACAGGTAGTTTTGATTTTTTAACAGTGAAGTTATGTTTGGGCAGTGTATGGTATCAGGCTGGAAGTAGAAATATAAAAAAGTGTATGTGATAAAGCCTAAGTAAATTCATAATTATACAAGACAAGCCTAACTCCATCCATAACTATAACAGAGAAGCCTATCTCAATCTATAACTATTACAGAGGGATAGTATATAACTATCAGAAAATGTTTTCCAAATTACCTTAAAGTGCACAACATACTTCACTTTCCAAAATAACAACTTACCTTTGAGAAAGCAGTTGAAGTTCTCAGTGAAAATCCTTTTCAAATGCACTTCAGGAAGTAGTAGTCAAAATGGCTGTGTTTCCCTCATTTTTCATTTATATTCATGTACATAACCAATCAAATGTCAGGAAAAAAAATAGAAAATGAAAGTAACATTTTAATTGGTTGTCAATTCTAACACTTCAGATGTGTTTTTGTTATGTAATTTACCTCAGGATATTGAGACAGGGCTACAGGCCAAATGGCTGAATGGAATTCCACCAAATTTGGGAAAATGGTAGGGACTGGTATGTAGTATTGCCTATTCTATATTTGGTGAAAGTGTCTCCATTGGTTTTTATGTAAATTATCTTTTATTATTTTTTTTGGAGCGCTTCCCGGTGCGCGCCCCGGTACGCGTACCGGCAGCGCTACGGGAGTCCTCCATTTTGTGTTTCGGTAGATTTGAGTCAGAAAATGGCGGACAAACAACGTTGGGAATGGGTATAAGGGGGCACGGTTGGCACTCCCTGACCCTCTAGGTTTTCTGAGGGGGTCTTAGGAGGCCCATATAGGACAAAAAAATATATATATTTTTAAATTTTCGCGGGGGGAGCGCCCGGTACGCGCACCGGGAAGCATACCGGGGAGCGTACTTGGTGAAAAATAGTGAAAAAAGTTAGAAAAAGATAATCATTAGGAGTGATCAGAGATAGGGTAGCCCTGAAAAGGGCTTTTGGGTTCTGTGGCTGATTTAGGTACCTACAAGTAGGTACCAATGCACAGTCTTAAATTCAGGAGGAATATTCTATTCCCTTCATCTGAGAAGTGCACACCATCTTCTCTGTAAATATCTTGCATGTTGTAACGCAAGTTGTTGTTTTATATTGAACCCATTCCATAGTCTCTCATGTAAGCAGAAACAGATTTATTCACATGTTTCCGTGCTTTTTCAAATTGTGGACAAAATTGGTTGGACCACTTCCATTTCTGCCTTTGGCATATATTGGAATATACCAAGGCAGTTTGTGGAAAAAGTGCCATCAATTGATCAAAGGTGTCCTTTAAAAGCATTTCCAGACCTACACCAGTCAAAGTGCCCAAGTCATTTCCTCCACAGTGCAGAATTAACAGGTCAGGGTGTGGCAAATGCAAAAAGGTTTTCACCAATGGAATCAATTGGTGGCATTTTAATCCTCTGTGGCCAATCCATTTTACGTTCACGTTTGATAAATCAAGGTTGTGTAAATTTCTGTTACTAGCATACCTTTGAGCCCAGTGGATATAACTATGTCCAATAATCCAGACAGAATACATGGTCAGAGGAGATTCTGGTGCAGTTAGATGAAGTGTGGAAAAGAAATGGCAGTTGGAATAATAGGAGTTTGCAAAAAAAAACCTGTGGAGTTTCAGTGCTCTTGAATCACAAGCAATGATTGGTAGAATGAGATAGGTGAAAACTGAAAGTTAGGGTGCATGGTTGTGTTCTGTGTAAGAAGTAATTTGAATGGTTAAAACAAAGTTATTTAAAGAAACCTTACACCAGATAAGCGGGTGTATTTGCAGGTCAAACATCCTTGCAGAGGTGATTTGCAACATTGTAGAATAAACTTTTAACCCTGGCAGCTCAGTGAGGAGGGAGTTGCTATGGTAACAGGTAGAAAGAGCTGATGGGGGAAGGGTGTTGGTTTGAATATAGAGAGGGAAGAGTTTTAATTGGTTAACAAAAAGGGATATCTGTGTAGAATTAGAGGTTTTCTGTGCCTTTATGGTTTGCAGTGGTTGGAGAACATACCTTTTGCTCTGCTAAAGAAATATTGGTGTGTGTATCTGACACTGTTGTGAATGTCCTAAAGCATTTGTAAAGGTGAGTTATGATTCATTTAATATACATAGAGACTTGTATACTCTATGGAGAAGATTTGGAAGAAAATTGTGGTCTTTACATGTTGCTTTGTGTCATGCTTTTTGATAATGCTTGGTAAAAAGTTTTTACTGCACAGAGTAATTGTATTTTGTAAAATTGTGAATTTTTGGAAGAGGTGTGGCGCCGCGGCCAGGGCGACTGACGCTGGAATCTGGGGACCACAGTTCGATCCCCGGCTCCGGCGGCAGGTCAACCCAGCACCATGTGACTCTGGGCAATAGCTCGCTTAATCTTCCCGACGGCCCCCCAGCGCCTAGAGACCCTTACGGGTGATTGTGCGCTTTACAAATGTGGACTTTACTTTAGTTGTGACATGGAATGCTTCTACGTGGGACTTGTGCTGTGTTTTGTAAATGTGATGTAAAAAACGATTTTGGGGGAAAAATAGTTTTTACATTTTTTAAAAGGAATAAAAAATGTGTGCATGTTTAATAGAAATACATTTGACTCTTTACAATGATGTTACCTGTGTTAACTCAGTGTAGGAAGCATATTGAGTTTGTTTGCATAGAGGAATTGTATTTTGTAAAATTGTGAAGCTTCATGTGCAAGATTTTGCCTCAGTCTTATCCCTGCTGTGAGGCAGATGGTTGTAAATATGATCTGTGCTGTGTTTCCTAAATGTGATGTCAAAAACGATTTTGGGGAAAATAAATGGATTTTACATTTTTGAGTATAATGTGGCGCAAAGGTTTAAAAAATGACGCATACATGCGTCACTTTTTAAATATGGGGAGAAAAGGTACATGTTTGGGCTTTCCTGGGGAGCCTAGGTGGTGAGGATTGTATCTAAGTGTGCAGTGGACTAGGCTTCATGAAGCATATCCCTGTCTGCATTCTTAGACACAGGTGTCAATTTGACTCTTTACAATGATGTTAGCTGTGTTTTAAAACAATGTAGGAAGCTTATTGAGTTTGTTTGCATAGAGGAATTGTATTTTGTAAAATTGTGAAGCTCCATGAGAAATTGTTTGCCTCACTCTTATTCCTGTTGTGAGGCAGGTGCAAGATTTTGCCTCAGTCTTATCCCTGCTGTGAGGCAGATGATTGTAAATAGGATCTGTGCTGTGTTTCCTAAATGTAATGTCATAAACGATTTTGGGGAAAATAAATGTTTTTTACATTTTTGAATATAATGTGGCACAGAGGTTTAAAAAGTGACGCATCTACCTACATGTGTCATTTTTTAAATATGGGGCAAAAAAGGTACTTGTTTGGGCTTTCCTGGGGAACATAGGTGTTGAGGCTTGTGTCTAAGAGTGCAATGGATTAGGCTTTATGAAGCCTATCTCTGCTGCATTCTTAGACACAGGTGTTTTGAGGCAAAATCTTGCACTTGTCTCACAACAGGAATAAGAGTGAGGCACACGCTTTCTCATGGAGCTTCACAATTTTACAAAATACAATTCCTCTATGTAAACAAACTCAATATGCTTCCTACACTGTTTTAAAACACAGGTAACATCATTGTAAAGAGTCAAATTGACACCTGTCTCTAAGAATGCAGACAGGGATATGCTTCATGAAGCCTAGTCCACTGCACACTTAGATACAATCCTCACCACCTAGGCTCACCAGGAAAACCCAAACATGTACCTTTTTTCCCCATATTTAAAAAGTGACGCATGTATGCGTCATTTTTTAAACCTTTGTGCCACATTATACTCAAAAATGTAAAATACATTTATTTTCCCCAAAATCGTTTTTGATATCAAATTTAGGAAACACAGCACAGATCATATTTACAATCATCTGCCTCACATTAGGGATAAGACTGAGGCAAAATCTTGCACCTGCCTCACAACAGGAATAAGACTGAGGCAAACGCTTTCACATGGAGCTTCACAATTTTACAAAATACAATTCCTCTATGCAAACAAACTCAATATGATTCCTACACTGATTTAAAACACAGCTAACATCACTGTAAAGAGTCAAATTGACACCTGCGTCTAAGAATGCAGACAGGTATATGCTTCATGAAGCCTAGTCCACTGCACTCTTAGACACAAGCTTCACCAACTACGCTCCCCAGGAAAACCCAAACAAGTACCTTTTTGCTGCATATTTAAAAATTGATGCATGTAGGTAGATGCGTCACTTTTTAAACCTCTGCGCCACATTATAATCAAAAATGTAAAAACCAATCATTTTCTCCAAAATCGTTTTTGACATCACATTTAGGAAAAACAGCACAGATCCTATTTACAATCATCTGCCTCACAGCAGGGATAAGGCTGGGGCAAAATCTTGCACCTGCCTCACAACAGGAATAAGACTGAGGCAAACGCTTTCTCATGGAGCTTCACAATTTTATAAAATACAATTTTATATAACTATATAACTCAATATTTTCTTGGGAAGCATAGGTGGTGAAGCCTGTGTATAAGAGTGCAGTGGAGTTAGACATAGGTCTGATCTTCTTTGTAGTTGTGGACAGAGCTGTCTTCCACTATATTTTTCAATACACTCCTCACCTTTTGTGCACCACTGGAGAATCCTCACCTGATTTGAAACCCTGTATTGATCGTTTGCTTTTTGTCATTGCTTTGTTGTTTGGTAATAGTGGTCTATAATGTGGTACTGTTTTTCTTTAACACAGATTGAAATCGTTATTTGAAGAAAAAGCAAAGATGCCCACAAAGGAAAGGACAAAGAAAGAACGCAACCGGGAAAAATTAAAAATAGCAACAGAATTACAGCATTCTTCCACAACAGATACTTCAAAAAACAGGAACAAAGCTCCTGGTAAGACAACTAAGTCTTTTTTACGCAACATATGTACATCCAGAAAAAATAATGGACACCATGTACAAATAGAAAATGAGAGAGTAAAATTGAAAAGGAAGGAGAGAAATTCAAAGAATCCTAAAACTGGAGCAGGAGAGAATAATATGTATAGGAATAGAAGGCAGAATCAGTTTAGAGACATTCGTAGACGAATGTTTCGCAATAGGCTGGTTTTAAATTTGTTAAAAAACATTAGGAAAGGTAAACAGAGAGCTGCTTTTTATAAGAAAAAGAAAAGTGTAGAGAAGATTGTTGATCATGCTTTTGAAGTTAAGAAAAAATTATTTATATTAATAATCAATAGAATTAGGACACTTAACAAGACAATTGATGTTTTCAAATCAAACAGTAGATGGAAAAGAGTAATTAATCGGACTAATTTTTGTAAAGTTTTTTCTGGAGAATGGATGCACAGTTCAAGTTGTGAGCCATTTTTTAATGAGGAGAGTTACTTCCAGGAGAATGATTTAGTGCATGCAGTTGACACCAGTGGTCGAGCGTATGAAGTGAAAGACGGTTGTCCGATTGAAAAAGAGAAACTTGTGCCTAGAGATCCAGAAGAGGTGTTATCTGATGGAGTTTTAGGGAGACGTACTAAGGGTCCAGTGTACACTTGGAAGTGTAGTAGTATTTGTAGTGTGCGACAGGAATCAATTGATTTGTTTTGTAATTTCTTATGTACATATAGTAAGAAAAGTCTAAAGCAGAAAATGAAGTTGTTGCAAGACTTAGATCCTTGCAGAGTGAGAGGAATCACAGGTTTGCAAGGCCATTCACTGGCTTGTCTTTCTAGAAAAGTCTGTCAGAGTGTTTTTCATCATTTTAGGATGTTAGCAGTGCATCATACCAAAATGAGGAAATTAGTGAGAATGTTGTATTATTCAAAAAGTCCAGCACTTAAGCTTAAACAATTAAACAGTGCTCTTTTGCATGGAACAGAATTAGATGTGAAGAAGATTTGTGAAGAAATTGAGATTTGTTATTTTCGTGAGCAAGAGGACAGTGTAGAAATTGAGACAGCAATTCAAGGTAATGTGGAAGACAATGTACAGATTTTAAATACAGAAAAGTTTGAGAAGGAAATTACCAGGTTTAAGGTGAAATCAAGTGAAAGGCCGAATTTTACTTGTGTGTGTTGTCGACGGACTCATTATAAGATTCAGACTAGGTTAGTTGATTTATATGCAAAAAGTGAAAAGATGGATAATTATGAGTGGAAAGATTTAGCAACTTATTTGTGGGTGGAGAATTCTTTTGATTTGAGTTCTGATCAGCGTATTTGTAAATATTGTTATGACAAATTAAATCAAAACAGAATGCCTGCTAGAGCTGTTCATAATAATCTGGAGTTGATAGACATTCCCCGTGAATTGATGGATTTAAATACATATGAGTCTATTTTGATTCAATGTGTCTATCCTTTTCAGGCAATTGTTCGCATGGAACCTAAGATAGGGAAATTGCCTCCTACAGATTTGCAGAGAGGATTAAAGGGAAGAGTTGTTTATTTGCCCCTAGATTTGAAAAAAAATATTGATACAATTGGTATAGAAAAAGTAGAAGAGGAACCTTTAGTTATTCTAGTTAATGGGGTTCCAACAAAGAGTAAAAAAATCTGGCAAGATTTAGTGGATGTTAGGAAAGTCAAAAAGGCAACGTTGTATTTAGTCAAAAACAATGAGTACTACAAAGATGTATGTGTTGCAGCAGAGGAAACAGCTACAGATGAAGACAGTGATTGTTCAGGCGGCCAAATTGAAAAAGTTGATGTGTCTAGAAGTGAAGAAATATATGAACATTATACTGTTCATCCTTTACATTCCAAAGAAGTAATGGGGAATGCAATTGACTTGTTTCAAATGAAAACAGCAAAAGGAAGTCCCATTAGTGTATGGGAAGAAAGTTTGGAAGCTCGTTGTTTTCCACAGCTATTTCCAACAGGTCGAGGTGGACGATATGACGATTGACCACTTCAAATTCCTGCATCTGAATATCGAACTCTAAGATTATATGCTGAAGATGCAAGGTTTCGTCAATGCATTCCCTATTTGTTTCATCTACTGTATGAAAGTGACTTGTCTGGGCTTTCTTATGCAGTAAACCATATTCTGAAAAGTGGAGCACATCTACAAAATGTTTCGGCGAGGGACTTTATGGAGAAAGTGAATCTTCAAGATAATATTTTAGAATCTCATCTAATCAATCTCATGGCATGTCAGCGTGGTACAAATGAGTATTGGTACCGTTGCCATGGGGAATTGAAATGTATGCTAAGAAACTTAGGAACTCCTACATGGTTCCTCACTCTTAGCTGTGCCGAGTATGCATGGGAGGACTTACTTCAATTTCTACGAGAGGCCAATGCTAATATACAAAATATAGAATTCAAAACACCTGGAGAACTGTGCTCTTTGGATCCAGTGAATGTATGCAGATATTTTAATCATAGATTTGAAGCTATGATGTCTTTTATTACCAACAAAAAAAATCCTCCCCTTGGAGAGGTTTTGGATTTCTTTTGGAGAAAGGAGTATCAAGCGAGAGGTGCTCCTCACATACATATGTTGTTGTGGATTAAAGATTCACCCAAATTTGGAACAGATTCGGATGACACAGTGATGAGTTTCATTGAAGAGTATTCAACATGTGCTGTTCCGAAAACTACAGAAGAAAACAGTTTAAGGCAACAAGTTTTACGCTTTCAATCCCATCGTTGTGGAAAGTACTGTCGTCGAAAATTCAGAAACAAGGACAAGTTCTACACAAAATGTCGTTTCAGCTTTCCACAACCAGTGATTTCTAAAGGAAGAGTAAATCATTTGATGTCTTCTCTGTGACATACTGTGACGAGGAAATCACCAAAAAATACATACAATTTAAAAAGAGACGAAGAGTCTAAGTACATCAACGACTACAACCCAGTGATTTTGTCCATGTGGAATGCTAACATGGATATTCAATTCGTTGCTGACAACTCTATTGCTGTGGCTCGATATGTGATGTCTTACATCACAAAAAAAGAAAAGACAGAACTAAAGGAAATGTGGGAGGACATTTCACATGAAAAGAGTCTAAGCAAGAAATTATACAGTTACAGTCTGAAGATGTTGTCGCATCGAGAAATTGGAGCGTATGAATGTTCTGATCGATTGTCGTCAGCAAGTCTCTATGCCAAATCTAGAACCATCATTTGGGTGAGTCTAGGTCTTGCTGCAACACGAAATCGAGTTTTGAAATCTGTACAAGAGATAGAGTATTTGGCGGAGAAAGAACCAGAAAGTACAGATATTTTGAAGACAAACATGTTGGATACATACTATCCAAATAGAAGTCATCACCTTGAGAACGCTTGTCTCTATGAAGTTCTGCAGAGATATATTTATAAGAGGAACATCAGAGAAGATATTAATAATGGAATATATGGAGTCATTGGATGTGAAGGATGTCTAGTGAAACAGAAAAAAGGTCATTTGATTAATCATCGCAAATTGAGTTGTGATAATCCAGATAAAAGAGAATTTTGTTATTTGGCTCTTTTGCAACTGTTTAAACCATGGCGTGAAGAAGAGGAACTTCTTGGAGATTTTCTCTGTTATGAAGACTCCTTTAATGCAATGAAGGATACCATAGAATGTCCTGTTTTTCCAAATTATCTGCAAATGTTGAATGAAGAAATAGAGCAAGAATCCACAATTGCTGCAGAGATTGCGAGAGACAGTTCTCAAGGCAGTCAGAGTTCTGCTTCATTGAGTCAGGATCCACTAGGAGGACCAATTATCCAAAATGAAGCTGCTACTGCCATGGATGAGGTGGAAAGAGCTATGGAACAAGGTCAAGATGATGAAGTTAACTTAGAAGATTTGGTGAAACAACTAAACCTTGAGCAGAAACAAATATATGACGAAGTCACAGAACAGATTGAACATGGATTCAGTCATGAGAAAAAAGAATGCTCATGTACATCATTTAAGCCTGTCCAACTGTACGTGAGTGGAGAAACGGGAACTGGAAAAAGTTTTCTGATTAAAGCCATTGCAACTTATCTGCAGAAAAGGACTGAATCACGGCTGTCTTGTGTTGTTACTGCTCCAACTGGGCTGGCGATACAAAAGGGGATGATGGACGGAGCGTTTGAACAAATCAAACACTCACCCCCAGTCAACTGATCTGGGTTTAATCCATCACCATTCTTTAGTTCACTCAGGCACCCCAGTTCAGACATGGCTATATGCAAATCAGTCTGACCCTGTGCCTTATGGGAACAGTCCAGCCCGAACTGCCAAGCCATGTCTTCCCTGGACCGGAAACAAGCATCCTGGGACCGGTTTCGGATTCATAATCCTCATCAGCCAAGCTATCTTGAATCCAGTGGCCAAGTGAACAAGGGACTCACGTCTGAGCATACCCTGCCACACTTAGGGCGAACAAAGCGATACAAAAGGGGATGATGGACGGAGCGTTTGAACAAATCAAACACTCACCCCCAGTCAACTGATCTGGGTTTAATCCATCACCATTCTTTAGTTCACTCAGCCACCCCAGTTCAGACATGGCTATATGCAAATCAGTCTGACCCTGTGCCTTATGGGAACAGTCCAGCCCGAACTGCCAAGCCATGTCTTCCCTGGACCGGAAACAAGCATCCTGGGACCGGTTTCGGATACATAATCCTCATCAGCCAGGCTATCTTGAATCCAGTGGCCAAGTGAACAAGGGACTCACGTCTGAGCATACCCTGCCACACTTAGGGCGAACAAAGCGATACAAAAGGGGATGATGGACGGAGCGTTTGAACAAATCAAAAATCACCCCCAGTCAACTGATCTGGGTTTAATCCATCACCATTCTTTAGTTCACTCAGCCACCCCAGTTCAGACATGGCTATATGCAAATCAGTCTGACCCTGTGCCTTATGGGAACAGTCCAGCCCGAACTGCCAAGCCATGTCTTCCCTGGACCGGAAACAAGCATCCTGGGACCGGTTTCGAATATATAATCCTCATCAGCCAGGCTATCTTGAATCCAGTGGCCAAGTGAACAAGGGACTCACGTCTGAGCATACCCTGCCACACTTAGGGCGAACAAAGCGATACAAAAGGGGATGATGGATGGAGCGTTTGAACAAATCAAACACTCACCCCCAGTCAACTGATCTGGGTTTAATCCATCACCATTCTTTAGTTCACTCAGCCACCCCAGTTCAGACATGGCTATATGCAAATCAGTCTGACCCTGTGCCTTATGGGAACAGTCCAGCCCGAACTGCCAAGCCATGTCTTCCCTGGACCGGAAACAAGCATCCTGGGACCGTTTTCGGATTCATAATCCTCATCAGCCAGGCTATCTTGCATCCAGTGGCCAAGTGAACAAGGGACTCACGTCTGAGCATACCCTGCCACACTTAGGGCGAACAAAGCGATACAAAAGGGGATGATGGACGGAGCGTTTGAACAAATCAAACACTCACCCCCAGTCAACTGATCTGGGTTTAATCCATCACCATTCTTTAGTTCACTCAGCCACCCCAGTTCAGACATGGCTATATGCAAATCAGTCTGACCCTGTGCCTTATGGGAACAGTCCAGCCCAAACTGCCAAGCCATGTCTTCCCTGGACCGGAAACAAGCATCCTGGGACCGGTTTCGGATACATAATCCTCATCAGCCAGGCTATCTTGAATCCAGTGGCCAAGTGAACAAGGGATTCACATCTGAGCATATCCTGCCACACTTAGGGCGAACAAAGCGATACAAAAGGGGATGATGGACGGAGCGTTTGAACAAATCAAACACTCACCCCCGGTCAACTGATCTGGGTTTAATCCATCACCATTCTTAAGTTCACTCAGCCACCCCAGTTCAGACATGGCTATGTGCAAATCAGTCTGACCCTGTGCCTTATGGGAACAGTCCAGCCCGAACTGCCAAGCCATGTCTTCCCTGGACCGGAAACAAGCATCCTGGGACCGGTTTTGGATTCATAATCCTCATCAGCCAGGCTATCTTGAATCCAGTGGCCAAGTGAACAAGGGACTCACGTCTGAGCATACCCTGCCACACTTAGGGCGAACAAAGCGATACAAAAGGGGATGATGGACGGAGCGTTTGAACAAATCAAACACTCACCCCCAGTCAACTGATCTGGGTTTAATCCATCACCATTCTTTAGTTCACTCAGCCACCCCAGTTCAGACATGGCTATATGCAAATCAGTCTGACCCTGTGCCTTATGGGAACAGTCCAGCCCGAACTGCCAAGCCATGTCTTCCCTGGACCGGAAACAAGCATCCTGGGACCGGTTTCGGATTCATAATCCTCATCAGCCAGGCTATCTTGAATCCAGTGGCCAAGTGAACAAGGGACTCACGTCTGAGCATACCCTGCCACACTTAGGACGAACAAAGCGATACAAAAGGGCATGATGGACGGAGCGTTTGAACAAATCAAACACTCACCCCCAGTCAACTGATCTGGGTTTAATCCATCACCATTCTTTAGTTCACTCAGCCACCCCAGTTCAGACATGGCTATATGCAAATCAGTCTGACCCTGTGCCTTATGGGAACAGTCCAGCCCGAACTGCCAAGCCATGTCTTCCCTGGACCGGAAACAAGCATCCTGGGACCGGTTTCGGATTCATAATCCTCATCAGCCAGGCTATCTTGAATCCAGTGGCCAAGTGAACGAGGGACTCACGTCTGAGCATACCCTGCCACACTTAGGGCGAACAAAGCGATACAAAAGGGGATGATGGACGGAGCGTTTGAACAAATCAAACACTCACCCCCAGTCAACTGATCTGGGTTTAATCCATCACCATTCTTTAGTTCACTCAGCCACCCCAGTTCAGACATGGCTATATGCAAATCAGTCTGACCCTGTGCCTTATGGGAACAGTCCAGCCCGAACTGCCAAGCCATGTCTTCCCTGGACCGGAAACAAGCATCCTGGGACCGGTTTCGGATTCATAATCCTCATCAGCCAGGCTATCTTGAATCCAGTGGCCAAGTGAACAAGGGACTCACGTCTGAGCATACCCTGCCACACTTAGGGCGAACAAAGCGATACAAAAGGGGATGATGGACGGAGCGTTTGAACAAATCAAACACTCACCCCCAGTCAACTGATCTGGGTTTAATCCATCACCATTCTTTAGTTCACTCAGCCACCCCAGTTCAGACATGGCTATATGCAAATCAGTCTGACCCTGTGCCTTATGGGAACAGTCCAGCCCGAACTGCCAAGCCATGTCTTCCCTGGACCGGAAACAAGCATCCTGGGACCGGTTTCTGCCCAACTGAGCTGGCAGCACATAACATTAAAGGGATTACTTTACATCGTTTACTGATGCTGCCAGTGGAGCATGATAACAAATTGGAGTATCACAAGCTATCAGGAGATGCGTGTTCCGAAGTTTCGAGAGTACTGAAGAAAATGAAACTTCTTATCATTGATGAAGTAAGCATGGTGTCAAAAATCATACTTGCTTTTGTGCATTTGAGAATGCAAGAAATTCTTAGAACAGACTATGATGTCTTATTTGGTGGAAAACATATTATTGTTTTTGGAGATCTTCTGCAGTTGACTCCAGTGAAAGGACAACCTGTGTTCAAAATGCTCACACATGAAGATACCAGGAAGTGCTTAGGGAGCATCGGAAACGTTAATATATGGTTAAACTTTAAATATGCAGAACTGCTTCAAAATATGCGGCAGGCAAATGATGAAGATTATAAAAATATTCTACAAGATGTAAGGATCGGAAAAGTAAGTGAGCAAGGGAAAGAAGATTTACATGCACGATTAATTTCAAATTTGTACCCAAATGAAAACATTCTTCCAGAGAACATATTTAAGAAAATTAACGAGAAGAAATCTGGCATATGTTTGTTGCCAACTCTGAAAGAATGTTCCATGTTCAACAACAAAATGTTACAGTTAGAAAATGAAGAGATAGTGAAACTGGAAGCTATTGATAAAATAGAGCATATGGGAGCAACAATTATTTTGTCTGAAAATTTGAAATCAAAATTGGATTCATTAGAGAAGACTATATCTAAAACTGCTGGTTTTGAAAAGACTCTGAATGTGTGTTTGAATTGTCGTGTCATTTTAAGAAGGAATTTAAATGTTGAAAGAGGTCTAGTAAATGGAGCAATGGGTTATGTTGTTGGTTTTCTGAATTACAAAAATAGAGATGGAATTGAAATTTTAAAAATTAAATTTGATGACATTGATGAAATCGAACAAATTTGTCGTTGTTCAGCTAGATTTTTGCTCGTGAAAGGCTTATATGTTCGCCGAAAACAGTTTCCTATTTGTTTGGCATATGCGGTGACAATTCATGAGTCTCAAGGTTTAAGTGTAGATAGCGCTTTGGTGAACATTGGAAGTTCTGTGTTTAAAGAGGGTATGGCATATGTGGCATTATCACGAGTCAGAACTTTAGCATGATTATACTTGATTGAGTGTGATGAAACAAAGATTTGTGCAGATTTAGATTGTGTAAAAGAATACAATAGGTTAAGAAGAGAGTATGCTCCACATTTGCCTCAATATCCTCTGACTGAAAAACGTGTGGTAGGCCGAAAAAAAAGAAATGAGAGTAATTGCAGTGAGGTATCAGCAAAAAGGCATAAAGTAGATAAAAGTGTAATTGTAAAGAGAAACAAAAAGGATTCTGTTGAAGATGTTGTTGGATTTCAGTTTGAAAACAGTTCTGGTGTCAACTGCTATGCTAATGTAGTAGTTAATGTTGTTTTTTTTCTTCAAAATTTAGAAAGAGAGATTGTTGAAAATCGGGAACAAACATTGTGCTGTTTATTGAATTCTGTGTTAGAGAAATGTAGTAGTGATAGAGCTAAAATAGAAAGTGTTTCAGAAATTAGAAATCTTCTAGATATTTGTTCAGGTCAAAATCAATTTTCACAGAATATTCAGCAGGATTGTCAGGAATTTTTAATGTATATGTTTGATGTATTACAAGATGAAGGAGTAGATATAAAAAATCTATTTGGCCTTTCTTATCAATGGCAACGTGACTGTGATAACTGTGCTTCATCAAGTACTACTAGAATCGACTCTGAAAGATTTATAAATTTAACTTTACCAGACTGCAAATCAGTGTCTTTCAATAATCTAGTTCAAGCAGCGGATCACAATATGGTGTGTACCCAATGTAAGTCTGCAATGCTGTCCACATTATTTCTACAAAATTATGGTCACTATGTTATTTTAATGTTCCAACGATGTAGACCTGATGGAACTAAATTGACAACTTCTATTAAAAATTTCGTGGCTTCTCAGTTATCGATATCAGGAAGAACCTTTGCAACTGTAGCTATTATTTTTCATGACGGTCCTTCTACAACATCAGGGCATTACACATGCTATTTAAAAACTTCTAAAGGTTGGTCCCAATGTAACGACAATAATTTGACTTTCAAACAACGTTTGCCTTTTGGCTTTATAAATTCATACCTAGTGTTTTTACAGCCAAAATTTAGGTAAAGGTAATTGGCCTATGAAGACGGGAGGAGTACTCATATATACTCATACATCTGACACTATTTGGCCAAATGGAAAGGTGCAAGAATGAATAAAGAGTCATGACTGAAAAAAAGGAGTGTATTACATTTTTGAAAATATTTCAGATGTTCTTGGAGCTTTTCTTGTAGAAAGTCGTTGAAATGGATTTCTAAGTGAACAGCAAAATACTATGTAACGAGAAAAGGACCTCCATGATATACTATTTGGCCTCAAGGAAAAGTAAGTCAACCAAAGATTAGCTTACATTTGTCGTTTGTCAGTATGTAAGGTTTTTTTTAAACACAATCTTTTAGATTGTGTTTTTTTTTCCCGCTGTCATATGATGAGTAATTTGAACTCACTGCTTTAAGTGAAATTCAATATATTCTGAGAACAGCAAAAATAAACTATGTAACATGTTGTAGAAATTATTCTATAGTTTGGATTGTGTAAATTAAATTGTATTCCCATTCTCTGACATCCACTCTCCCTCGCTTATCTTTGTTTGCTTCTTACTTTTGACCTCTTCTCTCTATTTTTCGTTCACTACTTCTCTGTACTCAGTGCCTCACTCTACTTGTATTATTTTCACTTGTGTTTATCTACCTTCTATCACTTCTTTTACAACAACTTCACTGCTCCTCTCTCGTCGTTCTTCATCCCATTTCTTTTACTCTGGTTCCGTTACTATCCATCATTTCCTTTTTTTCATTGTCCTTCTCTTTACTTTCATCACCAAATTATTTTTTCTCAGTAGCACTGTTTTAGTCGTGTTCTCCTCTCTTTCCTTTTTTTTGCTCACTTACTTTTTTTCTTTTCTCACTCATTGTACTCCACCTCACTCTGTTTTTCTCTTAGTGTGTCTACCTTATAACTTCCTTAGTCCATTTCCTTCAATTGTTGTATATTATTCTGTCTCCCTTCATCCTTTCACTCTATGACTGTTCTTCACTTACTCTCAGTTATCTTCTATTCCTCATTCTTCTAAATGCATCATTAATTAGACTGTTTTCTGTCTCAGTCATTATCTTTTTACTTACTTGTGTTTCCTGATTTAGTTTTGCTAATTCACATTGTTTTAGTATCTTTCTTACTTTCAGTTCATTTCTCTGTACTTCTCTCTCTTTTTCTTAGTGAATCTATATGCCTTACTCATTGTAATTTGCTCTCCTTCTATTTCTTTTTCCCTTTTTTTGTCCTTCTAACTTAGTTTATTTCCCTTTCTGTGTTCTTCACTCACTATATTTCTAAATAGAGTGTTATGATGTTTTTAGCTCTTCATTGGTATATTTTAATTTAAAATACATATTTTACTAATTATAACTTATATTTTTTTTCTCTCTTTCACAGATACCAACTGTAGTAAAAAAAATGTAAGTTACATTTATTATATGGTAAGTATGACTAAAAAATGTAGTTTGTTATCACCCTTTGCTTTAAGGTCACTAACATTTTCTCAATCTACCTCACTCCTGTGTTTTTACTCTGCTTCTCTCACTTATTTTTATTCTCCATGTTTACTCCCCTTCCATTATTTACCCTCTCATATTCAACTTCTTTTGATCCCTATTCTTTACTTCACTTACCCTCTGTTCCCTTCCTTTGCCTATTTACTCATTCTCTTTTTCTTAATTATTTACCTTACTCCTACATATATACCTCATCCCTCTCCCAACACATACACACACCTGTAACATACACCCCACACACACACCACACCTACACATCATACACACAAAAAAAACCTACCACACACACTCCTCAAAAACACACACACATTCCATACACACACATACATTGAACACATATACACCCCACACTCATACACTTCTCACACATATTTCACACACCCTCATCTCTACCCACACCAAAACACTCCACACAACCACACCCACTGACACACCTCTACACACCCACACTCCGACCTACACCCACTAACTCCCTGTAAGTCACACACACTGCATTACTTATCTTTTTTTGCTGTTGTACTCAGGCCCATTCAGGTACTGTTCCTTTTAATCTCTTTGTCCTCTCTCTTTGTCACTCACCATGTGTTATCCTAATTCAATATTTCTCCCTCTATCACCCCTCTTTACTTTTACTATGGTAGCGCGCCGGGGAGCGTAACAAGGGGAAAACAAAGAGAAACAGTAAAATAATATTTTAGATTGCTTTGAGGTAGGGTAGCTGTTGTGTTGTGTGGGTGATTTACTTACTGCACTCCTTCCACTCCTTTTCTCAGTACCTCTGTTCTCACAGTTCCTCACTCCCATTCACTCAGTCCGTCTCTCTTACTCTAATTGTCTCTGTCTCTTCACTCTTTCACTACTTGTTCATTATGCTTTCTCCCTGAAGTTCAAGCACATTACGTTATTTACATTTCTTTGCTGCTTCAATTATTCCCTTTCTGTTACTTCTTTTAGTTTTTTTCTCTGTCAATCCACATGTTTTAACTTTATTCGATGTTATCCATCTTATTTCATCCCTCTTTATTTATGCACACTACTTTTTTCTCTCTCTCCTTTAACAGTGTTATTTAAATCTGGTTCCGTTATTACCTTTTATTTGTACATCATTTTTTCTCTTTCCTTTTAGTCTTTACAGACACTCACATTCTTTATGTGCCTCTGCTTTAGTATTCTTCTTCTCTTTCTTTGTTTCACAGCCTTATATTTTTTACATTTTCTCTCTTACACTTTGTTATATCTTTTACACTGTTTTACTATGTATTCCACAGTACATCTGTTTTGCTCTCTCTTGCTGTCTGTCTCTTAACATTACTCTCTCTTTCTCTTTCTCTTATGCTCTCCTTCTCTTGTTTTTTTTTTTCTTTTTTTTTGTGTTGTGCTAACGGGGCGCTCACCGGTGCGCGTACCGGGAAGCGCACCCATGAGAAAAATGAAGTGAAGAGTGCTAAAAATTTTAGTAATTTTTTAAAAATGGGAGGTAGTTCTGAAAAGAACTTTTTTTAATGTTTTTGTTGTTTTATATATTTTTTTAATTTTTCTGAACATTTTTTTTTAATTTGTATTTTTTGAACAATTTTATGTTTTTTTTGGTTTTTTTGGGGGGGAACAACGGAAAACAGGCATTAGAAAGGGCTCAACAGGAGCAAAAAAAAATCATCACTTTTTGGGGCGTTTTGAGCACTTGTGATTTTCAAATGCTCTGTTCATTAAAATCACACTCATCTCCCCGTGGCAAAGTAGTCCCCCACAATAAATACACACTAGCTTGATGTGTTGAAAATTGCTCTGGATATTGGGGACCGTCTCCCTCGCCTCTGGTCCCGAAATACTTTCCTGTGTTGAGGTGGTGGCCACAGGAGTTCGTGGGTTTTCACGGAGGTCACGCACCTCAGCCACGCTGTAATTTATTGGATGCCACCTTTGCATGTGGCGATGCATAGTATAGTTCCCGTAGCTATATTTTTTATCTGTGCCTCGGGACAGAACTTCTTTGCAGATCAGGCATGTGACATAACGGGCATTGACTTTTTTTTGGCTTTCTGGGAATGTATAAAAAATGAATGTGTTCCAAAATGACAAAGACCAAACTGGATCTGGTTCATCAGTTCTCAATCTCACCAACATCCATATGAGTCAAGCAGAGTTAAAAGTCCTTTCTCTTGGTCTCACCTACAGCCCAGCTAGCAATTTGAATTATGCGCGGACCCGGATTGATCTCTATAAATACACATGCAAACTCAAACTCCAGAAGTATTTCATGTCTAACAAGACAAACCCTAAGCCAAATTTGACACAACCACAGAGATGACACAAGGATTGTGGGCTAATGACTTAGATTTGCTGCAAGATCTACAGCAGTTACACAATGAAGTTTCCAGCTCTGGCACTACTAAAGAACATCTGGTCTTAAACACCCCTAGCTACACTAAATTCAAACCAAAATCTACTTTTACTCCTTTAATGTTGCACGATAACATTGACATCTTCCACGAACTAACTATCTCAGGAATTAAAAAACTATATTCTGCGACATTGCGTGAAAGGCACAAGTACACAGCACATAACAGCTGCTACACCCAGCTTATCAAGAGATTACAGGCCAACAACAACATCATGGTCCGCCAATCGGACAAGGTGGAAACGTGGTGTTGTGGCCCCGAGCACTCTATTTGGATGAAGCCTACAACCAGTTGAATGATCCTCACTGCTACAAATGCTGTAATGTAGTCATTGTGAAAAAAGAACAAACGGAATTCTCCTCTCAACTGTTGGCTTGGAGAAGTTCAGGATTACTTAGTCATGACAAACTTAAATTCCTCAAAAATGAGCACCCAGTAATTCCTGTAATTTACTTAATTCCCAAAGTCCATAAATGTGCTGATAAGCCGCCGGGCAGACCCTTCATTTCGGCGCTCAATAGCCTACTAGAAAACACGTCTGTGTACATTGATGCTTTTTTGCAGGAACATGTCAAGGCTTTGCCTTCCTATGTACAAGACACAGGTGATTTTTTGAGGAAGCTTGATGGATTGTCATGGTACCGTGAGTACTGGTTGATAACATTGGATGTTACATCCCTCTGCACCAGTACTCATCACCTTGATGGTTTGAAAGCGGTGCAACATTATCTGGGGAGGAGGCCTATTCAGATGTTTGACCACAACAAAATGTTGCTTGCCATGATCTCCATCTGTTTGAACAACAACTTTTTCATGTTCTTTATTCAGTATTTTCAGCAGGTTAGGGGTGTTGCTATGGGGGCCTGTTTTTCTCCCAGCTATACCTGTTTGCATATGGGCTGCTGGGAGGAGCAGGTCCTCTATGGCGAACACCACGACACCTTCACTGAACATGTGATTCAATGGTATTGGTATATCAATGATATATTTTTGGTATGGCATGGTACTAGACAACAGGCACTGGATTTCATTGATTTGATCAATGTTAACACACAACCTCAATTTCACGTCTAATATAAGTCAGGATCATGTTTTTTTCTTAGACTTAGAGGTTGTTGTCAGTAACAACAAGTTGGAGACACGGCTATTCAGAAAGCCCACTGCAGGCAATACTGTGCACACGCCATGAGTCACCATTCGGCGCACCTGATACGCAGCATTCCTTATGGGGAAATGCTGCGCATCAGGTGCATATGCAGCACAGATTCCGAGTGTTATTTGGCACAGGAAGCCATCTAAGCAAGTTTTCAAGCTGGGGGGTATGCTTCTCCCGTGATTGACAGGGCGATCACTAAGGCAAATCAGATTCCTAGGAATGAGGTCTTACTGTACAAAACATCGAAAGTAGCAACAGAAAAAAACAAACAGCCAGTCAGACTAATTTTTACTTACAATCGCCAGCACCAAGCACTCCAGAGAATTTTTAATAAAAATTGGAACTTGGTACGCAATGACCCTGTCAATGGGGACCTAATGGCAGTCAGTCCTGAAATCACTTTCAGGAAGCTCGATCTATGAGCGATTCACTGGTCAAATCCAGTCCAGAAATTGGTACCAGTAAATCATGGCTGCATGCTAGTAAAGGTTTCAGGAAGTGTTACAATTGCAAAGCTTGCAGGCAAGGTGTCAGTAAGACCGAGTTCAGAATTTCCTTCTGTGATACCCCATGGCCCATGACTAGACAGCTCACCTGAAAGACCGATTTCGCCGTGTTTGTGCTGGAGTGTCCGTGTGGCCTGCAATATGTTGTTAGTACCAAGTTGCAGGTCCACAAACGGATACTCCAGCATATCCGGGCAATCAACGTCAGTGATGCCTCCTATCCAGTCGCACGCCATTTTAAAGAACGGCATGACAATAAGAGCGAGCTCCTTAAGTATTTTGTCATTGACTCGGTTCTCCCCGTCAGATGAGGAGGAAACCGGGAGGCCCTCTTACGTGCCCTGGAAACCAAATACATCATGGAGCTTGATACTAAGACTCCGCAGGGCATGAACTCCAGCAAAGATTTCTACACATGCCTATAGGTTGGTCCCCATATATTTTACCATCATGTATTTTACACATTCATCATCATCATCATCATATTTATTTCAGCAACATGTGCCATAAAAGGTACAAATAACATAAGATCTAATACAGTAGATGTTAAAATATATACAAGCATTAAAACATATAAAATCAGTACACAAATATGAGGACTGACCATTCTATGGGTAAAAAATATCTACATCACAGTTTGTCGTTTAACAAATTATCATAGTTCCCCATCTAAAAGATGTCTCCTCTTGTGCCAAACTATCCCCAAGTATTTGGCTACGGTAAAGACTATATGCCCTGATAAGTCGGTCTTAAGGACCCTACATGCTTGTAGGCAGCGGGAGAAGCCCAAGCTTTTACATAGTGGGACGATCCATTTCCTCCGCGCCTGCACATAAGCACTAGAAAAGAACAATATGTGCAAATCCGTTTCATGTTCAGATTTGCACCCTGGGCAATGAGACGGGGAAAGATCTGCCCATTTACTGGTGTAGGCCCGCAGTGGTAAACTGCCATACCTCCATTGGAGATACAGTTTCCTAATTAGTATTGGGGATATGGTATCTAAAACAGTTTCGAACCTATAGCTGTCCTTAATTATTAAAAATGATGACGTTAGGGTACCAAGGCCGCTTCCTTGGAAATAAATAGCCTTTTGCTTTCCTGGTACTGGGTAATAAGCTGCCTTCGTGTAACCCCGAGACATGATGAAAGCGGGTCAGACCATAAGATGGATAGCCCTAACTTCCCTAGTTCTTTCTTAACATAATTTAACCAGGGAATTTTCCCTATGTTTGGGAGGTTAAGAATTTCCTGCAATTCTAGCCTGTAACTCGCTAGCTCTGGTACAGACCAAATCCTGCGCCAGAATAATAGGGGCCGCAGGCCCATGTCTTCATCAAGGGGTCTCAAAGCCAGGTCGAGTCTAATGGGCAGCAGTGGGGTGGTTGGGGGAAGTGATAGGAGCTGTCTGATAAATTTATTCTCAGTTACTACCAGATCGTGGTTACACGTATGGCCCCAGAGTTCACTTCCGTACATAATAGCTCCCCTGGATTGCGCTCTATATATCTCTAGAGGGGGACCCACCGGCTTAAAAGAAGACTTGTTCTTAGAGACTAATTTGATGATCCCGCCTGCTATTTGGGCCAGCTTTATTTGTGATTTCTCCCCTTGGTGGACCCATGACATTTTTTCGTTTAGGGTAATTCCTAGGTACTCAAAGGTTCGAACCCTCTCTAGTACATTAGATCCAATGTACGGATTAGGGCGGGTTCTAGTTGGGGGGTTGAAGACCATGTATTTGGTCTTCAAAGCGTTGATCTCAAGGCCATGATCTTTACAAAATGACTCGAAACCATTGAGAACTCGCTGAATTCCCATTGGGGACTTGGAAAGCAGCAGGGTGTCATCCGCAAACATAATTGCGGGCCCCCTGCTGCCTCCAATTTTGGGAGCGTCAGCATTCTCAACCCCATTCAAGTGCGCAATTACCCCGTTGACATAAAGGCAGAACAGGGTCGGTGCAAGCACACAGCCCTGCCTAACCCCCCTGCCAACGGGGAACTTGTTGGACAATATTCCCTCCCTACCACATCTGACCTAGGCATAATTACCAGTGTGTAATCTGATAATCATAGTTAAAAGATGTTGTGGAACCCCTAAACCAGAGAGGACGAACCAGAGTTTCTTACGAGGTACCAGGTCGAAAGCTGCTCGTAGGTCAACGAATACAGTATAGAGGCTGCCAACCTCCAACTGTACCGTTTTCCAGAATATAGTAGAAGTCGAAAGACTTGGTCTATAGTGGACACTTTGTTCCTGAAACCCGCTTGGTATGGGCTCAGGACTGAATGGTCTTGCATCCATTCCAATAAACGATCCATAATCAACCTGGCAAAAATCTTTTGGGGGACGTCTATTAGGCTAATGGGCCTGTAATTGGCTGGGAGCAGAGAAGAACCCTTCTTGAAGATAGGGACAATCTCTGCCCCCAGCCAAGTAGCAGGTACCGGCATCCCCCCCAGAATTTCGTTGAATAAAACCTGTAGGTATGGAGCCCAAATCATGGGTTCATTTTTAAATAAGTCACCAGGGAGTTTGTCCAACCCAGGTGCCTTTTCTGAGGCAAGTCTAGCAATAGCTGCCCCTACTTCTGGCAGGGTAAATTTGTCCATATCCAAAGGCGGCGTGTGGGTCATGCCTGCCATCAAGTCATCTTGGACCCGGGTAGAATCTATGTTAACCGCAGTATACAGGGATCTAAAATGATCCTCCCAGACACTTGGTGCAATTTTGGCTTCAACTGCCGAGGTGGGATCAGCCGAGCCATTTTTTACTATCTGCCAAAATTTCCTGGCATCACGGAACTTAAGAGCATCAGTCATGTCCTCCCAATTAACATAATCCCATTCTATCTTGGCATTAGAAATGAGATTTTTGTACTCCTTCCTCTTAGTTCTGACCAAGGAAATATTAAATTGTTGCTTCATAGTCGCTAATAGGTCAGCCTTGGCCTTTCTACAGGTGCCATTATACCATGAAGCACGTGCCCCCCTACCTTTTCCATTGCCTTGCCTCTGCTCAGGGTTCAGAATATCAGCTAGGGTGCTACACAGCTCTAGATGGAATACACCGAGATCTCTATGAGTCTCCTCAGGCGTAACGGGATTGTGTATAAGGTTATCAACCTTTTCCAAGACTAGAGCAGCTTTTGCATACAGCCTCTGAATATCCTTAGGATTTCCCAGAAGTTTGGGCCAGAGGACTCTACGCCGATTAGTAGATAGGATCGTTCTAGAATCCATACGATCATTGCCTTCCTGCATTTGGATAGTGACACCCGGGACCTAAATTTTTAAAATCAGCGCATTGTGATCGCTGTCAGTTCGGGGAATTACACTAAAGTCCACAATTCTAGCCCATTCAGACATTTCCACAAATATGTAATCTAATCTAGAATTATGCCCCAATTTATTGAAAGTCGGTTTGGGTGGAATGTCACCACTTGTCCGGCCATTGCAGGCCCTTAGGGAATTTGTAAGGGTAAAACAAGTAATTTGCGTTGCTAAAGGCGACCAGGACTTCACTGGTGGGCCAGCCAATTTCGGGATTCCCCAGTGTTCATCTTCCTCATTGGTTGTACCTTCTAGGAATAGTGGAAGGGGCTCAAATTGACAATTGAAATCTCCCCCAACCACATACGGGATACCTTGAGGAAAAGTACTCAAGAACAGCGCTAGTTCATCGACGGTACTAGAAGCTTTTGTTATACCTGCTGGTCTTGAGTAGACATTTATCAATGCCAATTTAGTTACACCGGACCATTCCAGGAGTACGCATTGAACGTCTAGGGAATTAGTTGGTAAAGCCCTAGCTTTACAGCCCAGGTGGGAAGCCACCCAGATAAGGAGTCCACCAGATGGGCGTCTCTTCCCCTTCCAGTTCGCCCAGATTGAAAATGTATCAAAACCTACACGCTGATGATCCTCTCTAGCCCATGTCTCCTGAAAAAGGCAAACATCCTTTGAGTCTATAAATTCACCCCAGTCAGAGAATCAAGTTTATTAGATAAACCCGCCAAATTCCAGGAGACAATGGAGATAAAGCCCTTATCACAGAAATCAGCATTAAGAGAATTAGTCGGCCATTTTGCTGCTGTTTCGCCCCGCTTGGGCTGGAAATTTTTCTGGTTACACAGACTGGAACTCCTCTTAATAGAAGGGGGTGATGTTTCTCCCTCAGCCTAGGTATGATGAGCTTACAATACCTGTCTGAACCCCCCCCTTATGGCTTCACGGTTCATCCTCCCCGCCACTGATAGGTTACTAGAATTTGGCTGTCAATCCACCATCTCTAGGCAGCTGTATCTATTAGCGGTCGGGAGGCCTTCCCAATTTCCCCTATATGCTTGTTCTCTGGAACCCTGTAAGCCCCAAGTACCCCAATTTCCATTCCTGGCAGGGCGCCCTACAGTATGCCAATTACTGTCGTTATTCCAATCCCGTGATAGTCCTCTCCTGGGGGGTAGAAAAAGGAAAGGCGTTGTGTTGTGATCCCCTCATGTCTATCCTGGGTATTCCAGGTACATATGTAATCAGCCGTATGGGGGTCCGCAAAGTTGACCAATATACAGTCTCCCTGAACCGTTTTCCTTTCATGACCCACCCATGCTACCCTACGCACTGTCAAGATCTTACTCATTAGATTCGGAGGTAGGGGCCGGTTTATATTTAGCCAATATTGGACTTTGTTTTTTAGAGACCAGTTAGCTTCCTCCTCAGCCTCACCCAGTTCTGGGACCCCCGTCATGACCATCACATAAGGGCTTGCCTGAGAAGGCAGGTTCACCGGCTGTCTCCTATATGGCCCACCATCATTATTATTCTTATTGGATTGCATCAAATGATCCCTAGGAGGAATGGGCCCCTCTCTCAAGGGGGTAGCACATGTTTTCGTTTTAGATACAGTTGACTTCACAAAAGAGGAGTCAGGCTTAGATTTGGGGTTAGTCACAGTTATTGATGGTTTTTTAATGGCAGGAGGATTGGGTCTATTTGGATTTGTACTTGGGTTGGTTCCCCCTGCTTTGTTAGTCCCCTTGGAATTTGCAGTTTTTGGGGCATCACATATGTCAGCTATCTTTTTTTCGATGCGAGCTAGTCTTGCCTCAATAGGAGTGAGGTAGAGTTTAAAGAGCTCAGCAATCCTAGGTAGGAGTGAAATGGTTACCTCGTCATCCCTGACGCTAATCCTATCTGAAGCACCGAAGGTTTCTGCGTTCCCACTAGGGGTAGCTTCATTAGTGGGGGCATTACTAGAGCAGTCTGTAGCTATGGTCAGGTTTTGGACAGGAGCCGCCAAGGTCTTCCTCGAGTGTTGTTTGCCCCTCCCCATTATGTTGTTTAGGTTAGAGTTTTTGGGAATGGCTCCCTCCCTCCTAGCCTTCTGCTGGGCATTGCTCAAATCAGTGGGAGGAGTGATAGCAACTAAGTCCGTTTTTTTTTCTAGATCTACACTTAGTTGCGGGTCTGAAGAGAGGTGGGATACTGAAAGGTCCACCATAGCGGCTAGGCTCTGTCTATGAGCGTGTATATCGGCATTAACTATTATAGGCGTTAGTAGGGGGCCTGAGCCATGGGTTGCTCAGGGGTTTTGGCTGTGGCAAACTGACCCTAGGAAGATCTTTTTGCATGGGCCAGATCTTGGGATACTCTCCGTCCCAGCGAGGTGATTTCTTGGTCTTTGAAAGAGTTAGCCCTTAAAAGGAAGTTATCCAAAGTGCCAGTTTGTAATGTGCCCCCCGCTGCTGTTTTGCTTCTAGACCCTCGCGTGCACATGATTATCAAAGATAAATACTGGCCCCAAAGATCTCTACAACAGTGATGTTCCTAGTTACAGACAGAAACGTGATGGAATAATATTGAAAGTGCACCTACATTTGGGTCCAATCTGAGTTCAGAGGTTAGACGGGTGGCCCAGCCCGGCCTTACACGGCCTCTAACGGGCTACAACGGGCCCGCCCTTGGCCCGGGCTTAGCCCCGCGCTCAGTCCCGCGTGCGCGTTGTAGATGCTCCTTTTAAGGGAGGCGACGCAGGAGGGGGCGGGAAGAGGACCAGCTGCGGCCGATCCGTGCCGCTTAGCAGGCTGGTCCTCGCAGTCCCGTCTCTATCCTTGTCTGGGGCAGGTAGCTCCAAACGAATCCTCAGGGTCCCGGGCTGAAGGCAGAGAGCAAAAGGGTTCCAAAGCCGACGAGCGGCTCTCGCGAAGCGGGGGCCGCGTGAAGTGGGAGAGTGGGCTGATAGGCTGTCAAATCAGCAAAGTCCGTGGCTGCAACAAGAAACCAAAGCACCCACTGGTTGCACTCTCCGCAAGGTCTTTTGTGCAGGAGGGGGCGAGAAGAGGACCAGCTGCGGCCGATCCGTGCCGCTTAGCAGGCTGGCCCTGGCAGTCCCGCCTCTATCCTTGTCTGGGGCAGGTAGCTCCAAACGAATCCTCAGGGTCCCGGGCTGAAGGCAGAGAGCAAAAGGGTTCCAAAGCCGACGAGCGGCTCCCGCGAAGCGGGGGCTGCGAGAAGTAGGAGAGTGGGCTGATAGGCTGTCAAATCAGCAAAGTCTGTGGCGGCAACAAGAAACCAAAGCACCCACTGGTTGCACTCTCCGCAAGGTCTTTTGTGCAGGAGGGGGCGGGAAGAGGACCAGCTGCGGCCGATCTGCGCCGCTTAGCAGGCTGGTCCTCGCAGTCCCGCCTCTATCCTTGTCTGGCCATTAATCAAAAATGGGGTAACCCAAAAGATCTAGGACCTGGGTATTCAAGCAGTATTACAAAACAATGGTCCATAGACTATTCTATTTAAATATTGCAGTACATCAACACTTAATAATTGAAGCTTATGAGTATGCACATTCTACTCTGGATCAGTCGATGTATCAGTGTCATAAAGCGCAACAGCCGAATATCAAGTGAAGGCAAATTATTATTTATTGCCGAACACAATTACGAACAATAAAACATTACATGTGGGTCATACTGGTTGCCCCGAGGGGAGCGTGCAAGATAGAGAGAAATAATTGAAAAAGATTGAAACAAGAGGGAAGATGAAAGATAAGTGACATAAAACACAAAACACTGTTTTGTATATTTACAGTATGGATCAAAAATCATCCATTTGATTGGACTGGCCTCAAAACATTCAACGCATGGTTTCGTACATTTCTTAAAACATAGAAATTTAATCAAATAATTGTGCACAGGAAAAATGGGGTGTCCAGGTCCAAAGGGGAGGGAGTTTTTTGTCGACGTTTCGACTCGACTTAGGGTCTATTGGTAGTTGTAGCCTTGACCATGCGAGTCTTCATCAGGACTATAAAAACATCAACGGGCAACCTTAATTTTGTGGATGACCCTATAAAACAAGAGCAATAGGTCTAAGTACGCTGTTGCTGTACATTTTTAAGAAGGGGGCATAAAGATAATCGCTTACCCTTACCCTCATGGGTCAGTTCCAAAGTTTTTTATTAATGATTCCTCAATCAATGATAGCGTCCTCCTACAATTGAATTAATAAAGTGTATGAGGACCCCGGTATTAAGTATCAACAAATTAATCAGTGGTTACCTTGTCTTCTGCTATTTAGCAGAAGACAAGGTAACCACTGATTAATTTGTTGATGTAATTTTTAATCACCTCTTAATACCGGGACCTCATACACTTTATTAATTCAATTGTAGGAGGACGCTATCATTGATTGAGGAATCATTAATAAAAAACTTTGGAACTGACCCATGAGGGTAAGGGTAAGCGATTATCTTTATGCCCCCTCCTTAAAACTTTACAGCAACAGCGTACTTAGACCTATTTCTCTTGTTTTATAGGGTCATCCACAAAATTAAGGTTACCCGTTGTTATTTTTATAGTCCTGATGAAGACTCGCATGGTCAAGGCTACAACTACCAATAGACCCTAAGTCGAGTCGAAACGTCGACAAAAAACTCCCTCCCCTTTGGACCTGGACCTAGATACCCCATTTTTCCTGTGCACAATTATTTGATTACATTTCTATGCTATAAGAAATGTACGAAACCATGCGTTGAATGTTTTGAGGCCAGTCCAATCAAATGGATGATTTTTGATCCATACTGTAAATATACAAAATAGTGTTTTGTGTTTTATGTCACTTATCTTTCATCTTCCCTCTTGTTTCAATCTTTTTCAATTATTTCTCTCTATCTTGCACGCTCCCCTCGGGGCAACCAGTATGACCCACATGTAATGTTTTATTGTTCGTAATTGTGTTCGGCAATAAATAATAATTTGCCTTCGCTTGATATTCGGCTGTTGCGCTTTATGACACTGATACATTGACTGATCCAGAGTAGAATGTGCATACTCATAAGCTTCAATTATTAAGTGTTGATGTACTGCAATATTTAAATAGAATAGTCTATGGATCTATCCTTGTCTGGGGCAGGTAGCTCCAAACGAATCCTCAGGGTCCCGGGCTGAAGGCAGAGAGCAAAAGGGTTCCAAAGCCGACGAGCGGCTCCCGCGAAGCGGGGACCACGAGAAGTGGGAGAGTGGGCCGATAGGCTGTCAAATCAGCAAAGTCCGTGGCGGCAACAAGAAACCAAAGCACCCACTGGTTGCACTCTCCGCAAGGTCTTTTGTGGAGGAGGGGGCGGGAAGAGGACCAGCTGCGGCCGATCCGCGCTGCTTAGCAGGCTGGTCCTCGCAGTCCCGCCTCTATCCTTGTCTGGGGCAGGTAGCTCCAAACGAATCCTCAGGGTCCCGGGCTGAAGGCAGAGAGCAAAAGGGTTCCAAAGCCAACGAGCGGCTCCCGAAAAGCGGGGGCCGCGAGAAGTGGGAGAGTGGGCTGATAGGCTGTCAAATCAGCAAAGTCCGTGGCGGCAACAAGAAACCAAAGCACCCACTGGTTGCACTCTCTGCAAGGTCTTTTGTGCAGGAGGGGGCGGGAAGAGGACCAGCTGCGGCCGATCCGCGCCGCTTAGCAGGCTGGTCCTCGCAGTCCCGCCTCTATCCTTGTCTGGGGCAGGTAGCTCCAAACGAATCCTTAGGGTCCCGGGCTGAAGGCAGAGAGCAAAAGGGTTCAAAAGCCGATGAGCGGCTCCCGCGAAGCGGGGGCCGCGAGAAGTGGGAGAGTGGGCTGATAGGCTGTCAAATCAGCAAAGTCCGTGGCGGCAACAAGAAACCAAAGCACATTACACATTCACTCTTTCGACCAAACCTCCTGAATTCATTGTATTTTAATATTTTTACACAATCTTTTTTATCACTTTTTGCACTTTTGCACGCTATTTTTGCACTGACAATTCTAGTTGGACACAGACTCATAGATGTCCCTTTGGACTGTTGATTAATAGCTGGACAGGCTGTCTAAGTGAATCATCACCCACTGGGGTTATATTCTCATTTTGCTCAGCTTGCACAACTGCGTATATCTTGCACGTGCATGGGATGAATTGAAATGTCTATATTATTTTTAATTCTCCTTTTTATTTAGCTCATACATTTAATAAACAGTAACTACACTTATAATGTGTTTTTATATTCTTAAAGTATTTAAAGCTATTCATGATGTTGCCGGTTATGTTCCGAATTTTATTGCCATGTGGTTTTAAAAAAAAATATATATTTTTATTAAAAGATTTTCCCAAGTGATACAACACAGCATAATACATATCATAACAAAAGATAATACCAAGAAGAATCTCAAATCAAAACTATAGTTGCTTAAGGGCAATTCTTTTGCACATATAAAAATAAAGTCAGATCAGAAGCTATATATTATTATTGCATATATTCAGCCCTCCGACATACCCTCCTTCCATCTCTGAATTGGTTCCCAGATTTTCTTTCCGAGCAGCCTCGCCCTTCTGCCCTTCCTAGCGTAGATGCCTTTTTCTAAATTATAAACAGCCAAAAGGTTTGCAAGCCATTGTTGTATTGTAGGAGGTGTTTTATCCAGCCAGGCCCTGGCTTTGGAAAGTCTCAAAACTGCCATGGCCACGAATAAAAACTCCCCATGAGTGCCGTCCAAACCTAGCATAACCCCGAGCAGAATCAAGGATTGGGTGAGAGTGCTAATAATCCACAATGACCAGGCAAGGAAAAGTTCGATATCTCTAATAAGTGTATGCAGTTGCGGACAGGTGGCGAATATGTGAATTATATCTGCCTCTGGTACATCACAGCGTGAACAAGTGGTCCCTGAGGTACCTCCCCACTGAGCTATTCTTGCCGGGGTGAAGTAGAGGGAGTATAGTGTCTTGTAATGCTGGGCCTGGAGTGCAGCTGAACATAGTATCGAGCGACCTAAGTCTAATGAAACTTGAAAATAGCTTATCTTGATACCCAATTTCCCAGCCCATTTGGTTCCATGCTTCTCCAGATCATCTGGCTTGGCCACCGCAAGAACTGCATAGAAGCTGCGGATTGTACAATCCCCGCCCCTTTCTACACTATCCAAAATCCCATTGTTGTTAAACCCTGCAGCCCCTCCATGTTTATTACTAAAAAAACTCCGGACCTGTAAGTATTTGAAGAAGCTTTTCCTATCTATGTGAAATTTAGTCTCTAAATCCGTGAACTGCAAAACGCCGACTGGTCCAACCACATCACCTATCTTCACAATCCCTTTTTCTGCCCAATCTGCCATAACCGAGTCTGCAAAGATCGTCGCTGGTAATGACCAATTTTTAAACAAACAGTATATCTATTGAACCGTCCCATCCCAAATTTTTTCAGGAAGGCAGCCCAAATTTTGTGGGCGGCTTAAACTGTCTTAAACCTTGTTCTTTTATAGTAAGAAGAATCAGTACAGTTAAGGAAACAATTCTCCGTCTCTGCCCCCAAGATAGTTGCATAAACATCAGTGGAAGTGGAAGTGATTTTAGGATCCAACCCTCCGCCCCCGATCAGCCCTTGCATATACTGCAGGGCCGCGGCCCAATAGTACATGCTGAAATCTGGGGGCCCCCATCCTCCTCTAGCCCTAGGGAGGGTAATAAACCTGTATGCCCTCCTTGTTTTGCCATGGGCCCAAATAAACCTGTTCAGGACTGACTCTAATCCAGAAAACAATTTAGCTTAAAAAAATAACGGTATTGCCCTGAAAAAATACAGAAATGTAGGTAGAATTATCATTTTGATAACATTTGTGCGGCCTACTAATGATAAATGGAGATTGTGCATTCTCTCTAAATCGGATCTTACTTTAGCCATTAGGGGTACCATGTTCCGTTCCACTACCCCGTCCAGATCTGCAGAGATCTTGACCCCTAGGTAAACTGCCGAACTGACTACCCGATTATCATTGCAGACTGTGTGGGTGCTTTTAACTATCTGGGTATTGGCCTTGTTAAGCCTATAGCCTGAAACCTGACCAAATTGCTGAGCTTCCAGTTCAACCTCGCCAATTGCAAGGGCAGGATTCGGTGTGACAATAGCCACATCATCCGCGTAGGCCAGCGCCTTAAATTCCTTGCCGTTTATCCTTAAAGAGGGAATCCTTGGGCTTGCTTCTTAGCCTACGCAGTAAAGGATCCAAATATAACGCGAACAACAGTGGTGAGGAAGGGCAGCCCTGCCTAGTCCCCCTATTTATCTGCACCGAGGCAGCATATCCTCTGTTAATACTAATCCGGGCTGTGGGTTCTTCATACAGCGCCTGGATGGCCCGGATATAGCCTTCCCCTAGGCCATACCATCTCATTACCAACCACAAGTAATCCCAAGAGACCCTATCGAACGCCTTTTCCACGTCTAGAAATAAAGCTGCAATAGGGTCCCGCGAAACTCCAGTGGCGTCAAACAGAGTTGTTACCTGTCTAACGTGTTGAGTAGTGCCTTTCCCTGGTATGAACCCATGCTGTGAAGGGCTAACCATACCCTCAATTACCTTAGCTAGTCTTTTAGCAAGTATTTTAGAGAAGATCTTGGCATCGTAATTCATCAAAGTGACAGGCCTATAAGACCCCGGTGCTACAGGTGATGTTCCTTTCTTTAAAATTACTATAACATCAGCCCCCCCCCAGGACTTTGGAATTGACTTGCCTTGCTGAGCCTGTAGTACACTGTTTAGAATATCGGGGATGAGCGCTTTTTGAACGACTTTATTAAATTCGACGGGGATCTGATCCGGGCCGGCTGCCTTTCTCGGGGAAAAGATTCTCCAGTGCTGAGGCAATCTCCTCTAAATTGATCGGGAATTCTAAGACTATCTTCTCCTCTTCCGGAAGGGTCGTGGCTGGATTATGTTCAAGGTATTCCTGTATATCTGCAACCCCACCGCCAGCTTCCACCCCATAAAGATCTGTGTAAAATTGCCGGAAGATTTCCCTTACCCCCTCAGGCTCGGACACAATATTGCCTTGGCTATCTGAAATCTCCTTAATTTCTCCTGCTGATACTTTCTGCCTGGTGCGTATTGCTAGTATTTGTCCAACCCTTTCACTCAACTCATACGATCTTTCTTTCTTGGCTAGGTAGTTATCTGCAGTTTTACTAGCGATGCCCTCTACTGCTTCAGCTTTAATCAAGATAATTTTAAGTAGTTGTGGTTCCTAAGGCATTTTCCGATGAATTACCAAGTTCAGTTCCTCCTCTGCCTTGGCTAGTTTTTGAACTATTTCTTCCACTCTGGCCTTCTCACATTTTTGTTTGTGTTTCGTATAGCTCAGCGTCTCCCCCCGGGCTCCTGCTTTGAATGCATCCCATACTATGCCTGAGGATGCACTCCCTCTATTAATCTCCCAAAATCCCCTTATCCAGTTATTCATGTAGTTAATGTATCCGTCGTCCTTAAGTAGGGCTCTCTCAAACGTCCAGGTGTTTTCCCTGCTGTCTACCCTATCTAATTTAATAGTTGTAATCAATGGATTATGGTCCGATACTATTTGGGGGTGTTTTTCTATTTAGGACCTGCTGAGTAGGGAGTTAGATATCCAGAAATAATCCAGTCTTACTTCGATTATATGGGGTGCTGAGAAAAATGTACTGCCATCATTTTGGGGGTGCAATCTAGCCCAGAGATCAATTAGTGAGTTATGATGTGCCATAGCGGCTATTGCTCGATACATTTTTTTCTTTCGGCCAGTATATCCCCGTCCTGCTTGTGTATCACGACCGTTAATGTTAAAATCCCCGCAGCATATAATGGGTTCAGACCAACGGGCTAATTCCGAGTCTAAGATTTAGAAAATATCAGGGTCGTCTTCTGTAGAGCCACATACTGAGACCAGTGTGAACTTTTCTCCCCTGAATACTATTTCCGCCATAACCCATCTACCCCACTGGTCCTCTTTTTTTTAATTACCGAGATGTCCCTCCCTTTGCCCAAAATAGCCACGCCTCTGGTCTTGGAACCTTGCTTTGTGTGAGCTAGCAATGAAAACCCCAGCTGCTCCAACAAAAACGCCTTTTCCCCCTCAATGTGAGTTTACTGCAGACAAACAAGATCCAACCCCATTGTTTTAAAAAGTGCAGAAACACGCATCCTTTTATGAACATCGTTCAGCCCACAGACATTAATTGAGGTAATTCGACAAGTCATTAGAATACATCAAAAAGTTGTTTTGCCTTATCTACCATTTTTTTTGTTGAAACAGAGCCCAATGTGCTGTGTTGTATGTGCGGAGTGTGCCCCCCTTCCCCTCCCCCTCCCGGGGAAGGTTGTTGGTGGGGGTCGGGAGGGGGAGGGGAAGGGGGGGCACACTCCGCACATACAACACAGCCATGCCGGTTTTAAAGAGATTCTTTTTTTTTTTTTACAAAAACCTTTACTGCACCTTTAAGTGTACACAGCTGTAGGCCTACAACCCATGGGGCTGGCCGCCATCACAATCTTTCAGTCACCATGCAGTAACATCAAAACGGGATCCGAAAGTTATTCTATTCACAATCCTTATAACTGCATTAATGTAAAAGGTACGGTATAATCATTATTCTGCCAATCAGTACATGTTCTTGGTTTTTTACTTTTGCAAAAACAACAACAAAACAAAGAAGGCTTGAGGAATCACACTGTGGTCATGCATTGTTGGTGATCGGTCGCTTTAACAGAGTAAGGAGGCGACCCCCCATTGTCAACTCCACCCGATTCTTCCAATGCTATACTAAATCATGATAGTGTGAGTGTTCAGGCTCCCTCGGACTCAACTCCCCGGCATCCCCCCCCACCTATCTCTCGAGTCTCTCCTGTAAAACCTAGGTTAATCCCGAGATCCGTGGCCACTCTTCCCTTTGGACTCTGTGAAAGAGATTCTTAAACTAAGATGTATTTTGTCTATGTCTACAAATCTCTTTGTCATGCAACCAATCGTGTAACAGGTTACTTTGCACCTTGCACTTTAAATGCGGCATTGTTACTCCCAAGGCGTCATGTGATCAAGGCCTCTGGTAGGCTGAAATGTGTCATGCAGGCAGGCATGCTGTGATTTAAATAAAATTACTCACCTGCACCTTCAACTGGGTCAGCGCTCGTCTGTTCCTGTGTGGTTCTGGATGATTGGGGGATTGCAGGAGTTCCCCAGGCGAAATTCCCGACATATATATATATATATATATATCGCAGCACAATGTGATCCAAAAGCCACACGAGAGCGCTCCGCAGTGTGTGCTCCGCCCAGGGGTCGGATCCTGACCCAAGGAAATGTTTGTATACAAAGCAGGCGGCACAACCAGGATACTTCTCAAGCCTTTTTTATTAGACTTCACCCCACCAACGCGTTTCAGCCACAACTGGCCTTGCTCACGGTCGGTTAGTCCCTCAACAGTGTTGCTTTTTGTACTATCCCATATCAGCCATTTATGAAGCATTATGGGAATTGTAGTTACAATTGTGTGAATTTTAAAATAAATTGCAAAAGAAAGACATTGTGTGCTTTACAATTAATGCACTTTTGTGACTGATAGTTCATTTTCTCATAATGTCATTACTGGGTGTAGTACCCTTATCTTTAATTTCAGTTCTCCAGTATTTTGAAATTGATCTCAGATTTTAGGGTATAGTACCCTGGTTATTTCAGGAACATATTAATCCAGATGAATGTGCAGATCCTCTCCAAAATTCATCCCCTTCGGATGTTTTGTTCTCAGTTTGATTATCATCCGTGACTCAATTTGACGTAGTTTCCGAACTAGGTCTCCACCTCTTTCCATTTTGTCAAGCATTTTTACCCCGTAGAATTGCATTTGTCTCCAGTCTCCATTTTGGCACAAATTCATGTGCTTGGCAGTAGCATATTGCATGTTAGAATTTTTTACCGCTCGGATGTGTTCCAAAATCCGTTTTTTTAGCATACAGGTTGTACATCCTACATACTTCATTCCACACTTGCATTCCACGATATATACCACATTTTTTGAAGAACACGTGATTTGTTGGTCAATTCTCATTTTTTTGCCATCCGGTTCCTCGATCACTTTCATGCTTTTACCGATTTTGCAAGCTTTGCAGGAATTACATGGTTGAAACCCTCTTTTTTGATCTTGCAACCAATTCGATTTTGGCCGTTCTTGAAAATAACTTCTGACCAATGAATCTTTGAGGGATACATTCTTTTTGTATGTTATGGATGGTACTTCACCAAGAATTACTCCAATGTCAGGGTCCCCTAACAGGAGATGCCAATATTCTTTCACTATACGGGCAATGTTTCCACTTTCCTTACTGAAGGTCGTTATGAATCTTGGAGGGGCATTAGTTTCTGTTTTTTTAGGCTGTTCAATTAAGGTTTGAGTCCTTGTTTTCAAATCAATTTTTCTTTTGCATTGTGTCAGAAGCCGTTCTTCATATCCTCTTGCTCTGAATCTACATTTACTCTCTTGTATCACTCTTTCTGCTTCTTCTGGTACTGAACAATTTCTCTTTAGACGTGTGAATTCTCCGTATGGTATGCTCTGTAGAAGGGATTTGGGATGAAAACTAGCCCCATGTAACACACTGTTTGTTGCTGTTTTCTTTCGAAATAGAGTGGATTCAAGTTTGTCCCCAGACACATATATCTTGGTGTCCAGAAAGTCTATTTCTTTTGTGCTGGTGTTACATGTAAATTGCAGACCCAGTTCATTCTCATTCAGTTTGTTAAAATAGCTTTGAAACTGAGTATCTGTGCCATGCCAAATAATAAACAAGTCGTCGATATAACGCACCCATAGTATTATCCGATCCAAATCCTGTTGTTTATCTTGATTCCATGCTGTTGTTTTCTCCCACCACCCCATGGTGATGTTCGCATAGTTAGGAGATAGAGAAATGCCCATGGCAGTACCACATATTTGCTTAAATAATTGTTTGTTGAAGAGAAATATATTATTCTTCAAACATAGATCAATCATCTTAATCAGCATTCTTGAGTGATCCAGATATGTGATGCTTCGCTGTTTAAGATAGTATTCACATGCTTGCATCCCGACTTCATGACGTGATACCACATCTATAGTAGCTAACAAATATTCTGAATTCCAGTTCACATTCATCAAAATCCTTAAAAAATCCCCGGTATCTTTAATATAAGAAGGTAGACTTTGGGCAATGGGAGCCAGAAATTTGTCAACGTAGTTAGACACAATTTCATACAACGAGCCACACGAGGAGACAATAGGTCTTCCTGGGGGGTAATTTAAAGTCTTGTGAATTTTTGGAAGAAAATATATACAAGGTGTTATGGGATGATCAATGGTTACATATTTCTTTTCATCATCATCAATTAATCCTTGTGCATGCCATTTTTCCAAGTGTTCTTGCAGTTCTCTCTTCATATTCACATATGGATTCATTTCCATTTTCTGATAGTTGTTTTCTTGATTTAATTGTCTCATAGCTTCAAGTACATAATCTGATGTTCTCATTAGTACAATATTGCCCCCCTTGTCCGCCGGCTTTATGGTGACTTTGCCATTTTCCATTAGTGTTTTAATAGCTTCACGTTCAGTTTTTGATAGATTCTCACGTGTGCTATTTCTCGTTTTTGAAAGATTATCAAGTTCTTTTGTTACTGCCTCAGAAAACAGGTTAATCCCGAGATCCGTGGCCACTCTTCCCTTTGGACTCTGTGAAAGAGATTCTTAAACTAAGATGTATTTTGTCTATGTCTACAAATCTCTTTGTCATGCAACCAATTGTGTAACAGGTTACTTTGCACCTTGCACTTTAAATGCGGCATTGTTACTCCCAAGGCGTCATGTGATCAAGGCCTCTGGTAGGCTGAAATGCGTCATGCAGGCAGGCATGCTGTGATTTAAATAAAATTACTCACCTGCACCTTCAACTGGGTCAGCGCTCGTCTGTTCCTGTGTGGTTCTGGATGATTGGGGGATTGTAGGAGTTCCCCAGGCGAAATTCCCGACATATATATATATATATATATATATATATATATATATATATATATATATTTAAGCAAAGAGCCCCTGTGCTCTGAAAGGGAACACATCGCTTTGCTCACCATCCGGTTTAAAAGCCTCTCTGATGCAGTGCATGTTGGAATTTTCATTAAATTCAGCAGATATCCGACGCGTTTCAAGGCGGTAACGCCCCTTAATCATGGACTGCCACAGGAAGACACAAGCATTCACCATTTCTTTTATTCCGACCTTTCATTGTTGGAAAAACCGCCCCCAGTGGGCGTGGCATATTTACAAGACCTCCAGCAGCATGCTGGTAAATGTAGTCCCTTAATGGTGAATTCAGTGATCCCTGAGTGGGCTGGGCCCCCCTGTGAGGTTTACATAGTCATTTCACCTTTAGTAGGAAGAAAGTCCAACTTGCGTGCATATTTCTCCCCTGAGCAGCACGTACTTCACAGACTGGAAATTGTTTTCCTTTCTGAAGCTCCTACTCGCCCTGGCTGCTTCTAGTCAAGGGTGACGGCGGTTCTCCTCTCCACGGCCAGGGAAGCCGTGATTAATGTGTTTAAGCAAAGAGCCCCTGTGCTCTGAAAGGGAACACATTGCGCTGCTCACCATCCGGTTTAAAAGCCTCTCTGATGCATTGCATGTTGGAATTTTCATTAAATTCAGCAGATATCCGACGCGTTTCAAGGCGGTAACGCCCCTTAATCATGGACTGCCACAGGAAGACACAAGCATTCACCATTTCTTTTATTCCGACCTTTCATTGTTGGAAAAACCGCCCCCAGTGGGCGTGGCATATTTACAAGACCTCCAGCAGCATGCTGGTAAATGTAGTCCCTTAATGGGGAATTCAGTAATCCCTGAGTGGGCTGGCCCCCCCTGTGAGGTTTACATAGTCATTTCACCTTTAGTAGGAAGAAAGTCCAACTTGCGTGCATATTTCTCCCCTAAGCAGCACGTACTTCACAGACTGGAAATTGTTTTCCTTTCTGAAGCTCCTACTCGCCCTGGCTGCTTCGAGTCAAGGGTGATGGCGGTTCTCCTCTCCACGGCCAGGGAAGCCGTGATTAATGTGTTTAAGCAAAGAGCCCCTGTGCTCTGAAAGGGAACACATCGCGCTGCTCACCATCCGGTTTAAAAGCCTCTCTGATGCATTGCATGTTGGAATTTTCATTAAATTCAGCAGATATCCGACGCGTTTCAAGGCGGTAACGCCCCTTATTCATGGACTGCCACAGGAAGACACAAGCATTCACCATTTCTTTTATTCCGACCTTTCATTGTTGGAAAAACCGCCCCCAGTGGGCGTGGCATATTTACAAGACCTCCAGCAGCATGCTGGTAAATGTAGTCCCTTAATGGTGAATTCAGTGATCCCTGAGTGGGCTGGGCCCCCCTGTGAGGTTTACATAGTCATTTCACCTTTAGTAGGAAGAAAGTCCAACTTGCGTGCATATTTCTCCCCTGAGCAGCACGTACTTCACAGACTGGAAATTGTTTTCCTTTCTGAAGCTCCTACTCGCCCTGGCTGCTTCTAGTCAAGGGTGACGGCAGTTCTCCTCTCCACGGCCAGGGTAGCCGTGATTAATGTGTTTAAGCAAAGAGCCCCTGTGCTCTGAAAGGGAACACATCACGCTGCTCACCATCTGGTTTAAAAGCCTCTCTGATGCATTGCATGTTGGAATTTTCATTAAATTCAGCAGATATCCGACGCGTTTCAAGGCGGTAACGCCCCTTAATCATGGACTGCCACAGGAAGACACAAGCATTCACCATTTCTTTTATTCCGACCTTTCATTGTTGGAAAAACCGCCCCCAGTGGGCGTGGCATATTTACAAGACCTCCAGCAGCATGCTGGTAAATGTAGTCCCTTAATGGTGAATTCAGTGATCCATGAGTGGGCTGGCCCCCCCTGTGAGGTTTACATAGTCATTTCACCTTTAGTAGGAAGAAAGTCCAACTTGCGTGCATATTTCTCCCCTGAGCAGCACGTACTTCACAGACTGGAAATTGTTTTCCTTTCTGAAGCTCCTACTCGCCCTGGCTGCTTCTAGTCAAGGGTGACGGCGGTTCTCCTCTCCACGGCCAGGGAAGCCGTGATTAATGTGTTTAAGCAAAGAGCCCCTGTGCTCTGAAAGGGAACACATCGCGCTGCTCACCATCCGGTTTAAAAGCCTCTCTGATGCATTGCATGTTGGAATTTTCATTAAATTCAGCAGATATCCGACGCGTTTCAAGGCGGTAACGCAGGAGGGTGAACCTCTTGTTGAATGGCACGTCGCTGGAGGTGGTAGAAGAATTTGATTACCTCGGAGTGAGACTTTGTAACAATTTAAGTTGGTCTGCCCATATCGCCAAAATGGTTTTAAATCTCAAAAGGGTTTCAGGAGTAATCTCTAAGAATCAGCGACGATCCATTAGTAGACCCATAGCTCCTACCCTGGCAGTTTATGAAGGGAAAGCATTGGCAGCGGCAGTATATGGTTCAGAACTTTGGGGGGCGGAAAATACAAAAGCTTTAGCAGTGGCGGAAAATAAATTTATTAGAGATATGGTTTCGCTACCCCTATCGTCCCCCTTGAAACCTTTATTTTTAGACCTGGGTAAAAAATCGATTTCTGATCTGGTGCAAATTCGCCCCTGGTTATTTTGGGTTCGTCTTAGAAGGACCCCTGAACTTTTTAACTATGCCCAGGTTTTGGATGAGCTGATTAGCTTGAATGTAGCCAATAAAATTAAATGGCTCAACAATTTAAAGAGGCTGGTGATATCTATAGGTCTGGAGGAGAGTTGGATTTCACAAATGCCACCTTCGAAACCAATTGTTAAAAAACTCTACTGGGATTGGGTTGTTGCAAAAGAACTCAGGAATCCAAATTGGGGTCATTTAACTAGTGCCTTCCTTGACCACAAGCCTCTTAGAAAGTTAGAGCCTTTCATGGATTTCATCCAGGTCCCTCGCGATAGAACATTGTTTTTGAAATTTAGATATGGTATTTTACCCCTTAACTCATTCAAAGAAGGTTGGAAGGGATATAGAGGAACAGAGCTAAAATGTCCAGGTTGTGCCTGCCCGAAAGAATCACTGGGCCACTTCCTATTTGCATGTGCAGCTTACAAACAACCAAGAGAAAGATGGTTGAAACCTGTTTGTAGGAATTTAGGGGTGAGGGACCATAGAATAGCCATGCGTATCTTTCTAACTAATGTTATTTCAATGCATATGGTTTGCGGGGTAGCCAAATATGTGGCGAATGCTTGGTTCATCAGGTCAAAACTTTTACCCGATGTCTGAAATGTTACATGTATAGTTTATCTTTGTTTAATGTATACGGGTAGGATTATGTTAATGTACTCCGGATACTGTATAATTGTACTTTTATGAAATTTGTTTCGAATAAAGTATACTGATGATAATTAAGCAAAATAGGGTGTTCAAGCTTGCTGAACTTAGTGGGTCTAGGCACTCCCCATATGTTGGCTGGCCGGCCAAAAACTATCTCATATGGACTAAGTTTCACTCGTGAATGCACAGTCATTCTAGTGGACAGGAGTGCTAAGGGTAGAGCGTCAGGCCATTTAAGACCTGTGCTCGCTTGGATTTTGGCCAGTTTGAGTTTTAAAGTGCCATTGTAACATTCTACTAGACCAGCTGATTGGGGGTGATTTGCAGCATGGAACTTCTGCCGAATACCTAGCCCTTCACACACTCTCTTCATCACACGACCCACAAATTCACTTCCATTGTCAGACCAGACCATTCTAGGCATTCCAAACCTGGGGAAGTACTCTTTCACAAGGGCTTTTGCTGTGGACAAGGCAGTATTGTCTTTTAGGGGATAGGCTTCTACCCATCTTGAGAAGGCACAAACAACAACGAGTACGTATTTTAAGTTGTTGCACCTCTCCATGTGGATGAAATCTAGCTGCAAAACCTCGAACGGATACGTAGGAGGTGCAAAGTGACCAGCTGGAGTTGGGGTTCCCCTACCAGGATTGTGTTTCAAACATACCATGCAATTCTTGACAACATTCTCTGCACACTTGGGAATCCCTGAATTCTTCCATACTGGGGCCAACAACTCGCAAATCCCTTTCACGCTGATATGAGCCATTCCATGAGCCATTGTAACCACTGCAAGCACATATGCATCGGGTAACAACCATCTCTGATGCTCTGATAATTCAATCCAGCAACCATTTGCATCCATTCTACCCGTATTTTCTCTCCACGTGCTCAATTCTTTCTCTGTGGCCTCAGCTTGAATGGACTTCACACTCTCTATTGTGTCTTCACACATTCCAACATCACCAGTCCATCTTGCAGGGCCTGCAACATACATTCGGCTCATTACATTCTTTGCCGTTTCCTTCGCGATCTCATCAGCAAATGCATTTCCACGACCTACATCATCAGTCACCTTCTTGTGAGCACTACATTTCACAATCGCCATTTGCAGAGGCAAGGTCAGTGATTCAAGAAGCTCATTCACCAACTGACCATGCTGAATCTTAGCTCCATGCAAAGTCAGGAATCCACGTTCTCTCCACAATCGCCCAAAACTGTGAGCCACTCCAAATGCATACTGACTATCAGTGTAGATAGTCACTTTCATCCCTTTAGACAACACACATGCTCTCGTGAGTGCAATCAATTCTGCTGCTTGAGCCGAATTATGTGGGACACGTGCAGCTTCAACAACTGTATGCAAAGTCGTAACGGCATATGCTGCAGTCGTGTCACCACTCGGGAGCTTGAAGCATGAACCATCCACCCATAATGTACCATCACATTCAGCAAGAGGAGTATCGGATAGATCTATTCTCCCTTTCGTCTCATCCTCTGTTCTGAGAAAACAATTGTGCTGTTCTGAAACATCTGATTCCTCTGCAATTGGCAACAACGTAGCTAGGTTTAAGGTACTGCATCTTTTTATGTGCACATGACTCGCTAACAGTGTCAATTCGTAGCTGGACAATCGAGCACTAGTTAAGTGCTGTGTCTCGGTTCTATTTAACAACGTGTCTACTGCATGTGGGACCATCACGATTAGTGTATTATTCATTACTAGACCAGCAGACTGTCGAATAGAGACAGCTGCTGCTGCTGTGGCTCTTAAACAACTCGGTAATGCTTTTGCCACCAGATCCAAGGTCGACAAAAAATAGGCACATGGACGCTGCCAACCTCCAAACAACTGAGTCAACACCGATAATGCACAGCCCTCCTTCTCGTGGACATATAATGTGAAAGGCTTACTGTAGTCGGGGGTACCTAACACAGGGGCCAAACACAATGCTGTGCGTAATTCGAGAAGACCAAGGAATGGGATTGGGTGTGTTTTTACACGTTAATGCCACCAAAGGTTTGGCCAATAACGAAAAATTTGGAATCCACTGTCTACAGTACGATGTAATGCCCAAGAAAGCACGCACTTCTCTCTGTGTTCTTGGCACATTCAATTTCGCTATTGCCTGAATTCTTTCTGGGGTCAGTTTCCTTCCCTCCTTCGATAAGAGGTGACCTAGGTAGGTCACTTCTTGTCGGCAATATTAAGTTTGGAAAGTGACACCTTGTGATGTAAATCACACAGATGACACAGTAATGACAGTGTGGCCTTTTTACAAATTTTCTCGGTATCTGCAGCAATGAGCAAATCATCCACATACTGTACAAGAGTAGCACCTTCAGGCAAAACAATCGTATCAAGCTGTGTTTTTAGAGCTTGACTGTATATTGATGGACTTTCACAGTAGCCCTGAGGAGCGCGTTTAAAGCGGAAGCTGCGACCTCCTAAACTGAAGGAAAAAATATCCCTGCTCTCCTCAGCAATCGGAATGCTGAAGAAGGCATTCTTCAGGTCAATCACTGAAAACCAAGAGGCAGAGGCTGGAATCATAGTCAATAATGTGGTAATGTCGGGAACAACTGGGAATTGTGGCACAACTATTTTATTCACCTCTCTAAGATCAATCACGAATCTGTACACAGGTGGCTGGGAAGGGTCAGTTCGTTTTAATAACAGGCAGAACTGGACTATTGCAAACGTTGCCTCGCGTTTCTTCAATCACATCTTTTTCAATCAATTCGTAAACGATCGCTAGCAAAGCTTTTTCACCCTCACTAGATATCCTATATTGTAGAATTCGTGGCATTTTAACATTGGCTTTCAATGTTACAACATATGGTGGAATTTCTAAAAGACCCACATCATTTGGACCAGCGGCCCAAAGAACATCCGGAAGAAACGACAATTCTGCTGGGAGTTTATCCCTCGACAAATACATGGGAGAAACCACTGTCTTACCTAAAGTAAGTTGTACTCCTGAAGGAGAACAGTACAAAGTCGCATACAATCTTTTTAACAAATCCAATCCTAGCAAGTTTTCGCCACAACCTGTTGTCAGAATGAGGGGTGCTTCGAATTCGCAAGGACCAACAGAAAGAGATAAAGGGTCAGAAATCGGATTTCTAACTGGGGCGCCAGAAAAACCTACAGAAACGTTCATTTCGCCAGACAAAGGTGCGCCAGGGAGTTTGGAGTGCATAATAGAACTCTTTGTAGCACCAGTATCCAACAGAAAAGGTTCTGACACACCTGATGTAATCACCTCAACGTAGGGTCCACTCTGATCTACTGGAACTGAAACAACTCCCTCTCTTTGTCTATGGCTGTCCTAGCAATTATTACCCTCCAAATACTCATCTTCTGTATAGTAATCATCAACATAGTATTGAGCTGTCCTGTCAGATGCGTTGTTCTGTTGATCAAACCTATTCATAGAATTTTGTGGTGGAAGGGGACGTGTGTTCTGGGGGACGTGTGTTCTGGGGGACGTTTCCAGGTCCTCTACCTCTAGGCGCTTGCTTAACACCACGACCTCTTACACCAGAAGCACCATTTGCACGCTGTAACAAAATAGGGCAACTATACTTAAAATGACCCTCTTCCCTGCAATATGAACACTGGTTGGGGCCTACAGGTACACGGGGTTGAGTATACTCGACTCTTTGCGAGTTCCTCTGATACCGTTGAGGCTGCTGAAAATTATTCTGATAATTATTCTGACCATTATTATTTTGATTACCACCACCACGTGGCGGATATGCTTGCTGCAGCAAAACCTTTGTTTTTAATTCCTTGGTTTTCTTTTCTACTCTATCTTTCTCGTCTTTGTCTCTATTCTCGTAATATTGGGCAGTAGCTAATATCTGCGCTGAAGATGAGACTGCCCAAGAACTTTCTGAATCCTTTAACTTTTTACACAATTCTGGAAGCAGATTGTGCACGAATTTATCAACGAACAATCTCTGACCACCTTCTGTGGTCATATCTTGACCGCTGTGGTCGACAAAGGTTTCTTCAAACCTGGTGAAGAAATCTGAGACTGTTTCCTCTTTCTTCTGCTTGCATGCAGACAACTTATCCCAATTTACACGTATTGCAGGCATTATCGTTTTCATGTAATCTACTATTTTACCAGGGAGTTCTGCTATCAAAGGCTCAGGCTTGGCACCACCAACTTGTCGGGCATCTGCAGCGGCAATATTAGCCCATGAGTCACCCAACTCTTGATCATGATCTGTATGGCGAATTTTACCCCATAAAGGCTGTGGAACAACATTCCCAAATAACATATCGATATCGGCTAATTATGCATGACCCAGCGGTTTGTGACAACTCTTTGTAATACCCTGCAGGATTTTTACGCGGATCAGGTAATGTCTGCTTAAGGGCTAAGACTTCAGCTCGCTTCCATGGGACATGTACCCATACACGCTGAAAGTGTGGCAGAATAGGCGGTTCAACAGTTGTGTCATCCTCTCTCCATTGTGGGGGAACTTCTCTCATCGGGTATTGTCGCGCCTTTTTCCTACTAGATGCACCAGGCTCAGATTGTGACCCGGAACTGCTCCCCTTACTCCGATATGATAACAATATTTCAACCGCTTTCTCCACATCAGGACCTACAATCATGCCCTCTCCAAACTTGAACCGCACACAACACAATTCCTGCGGGTTGCATTCTAAATCATTGTCTTCCAAATCCTCACAAAGGAAAACACACATCTGTTCGAAAACATATCTCTGCGTCGGTGCTTCCCATTGATGGAAGACTTCCATGACCGACTCTACATCATATTTTACGGTGTCCATAACCCACTTTCGTGCTAAATGATTCAGTGAGTCTCTCTCTTGATAGGCAGCCAGTCGACTTCGCAACTGTCTTCGTTCCATTTTAGGGGTCGTAGTAGGCGACCCAAAAAGAGGCAAAAGAAGGTTAGTGACAGTGCTGGCCATTTTCTGCCGAATGGAAGGTGAAACTGAAGGAAGAACGGGGTGAGATAAGGCAGAGGCACAGATACCAGCAGAGGAGGCATCAGGAGAAATAGAAGGAGCACTAGGCAAAATCGTAGAGGGAGCATTAGGAGAAGTAGAAAGTATAGTAGGCAAAATCGTAGAAAGCACAGGTGGAGAAGATGTGGTCGGTGGGCCTGGAGGAGGCTGCCCCGTAGAGACAGGAGTCAGCTGAAGAACAGCTGGTGGGTGCTGCGGAGGAACAGGAGGTGTAGGTTGCACGACTAAAGGTTGCGGGGGTGCGGTGGCATTTTGCGCATAGGGGGGTGGCGAACTTAGTAAATGCGACATTAATGGATCTTTTCCACGCTCTTTTGCTGCCTCTTGTTGAAGAGACTGCAAAACTGGATAGCATTTATCCATTGCCATTTTACGTTGCCTGTGCAACTGCTCACTCATCTGCTCTTCTTCATTGTCTTGAAACTGCATAGCAGCTTGCATTACTGAAAGTCCCCCTTCTCTCTTATTTTTCTTAGCTAATTTGATTTCCTTTTGTTTGGCCTCCTTACGCCATAGGCGGAAAGAGTCAAACATCGCCGGCCGGGCTTTCTTTTTGAAAAGTTTAACTTCAAGGTCATCTAAGATTTCGGTATCAAAACTACCATATTGGGGCCATTTTAAAACACCATCTTTGCTGGTGTATTTGATCCACACTTCATTGTATGTGATGGGGCCTACCCCATGTTTCACATATAACTCGTAAGTTGGAGTTCCTACCGGAGGAACCGGACATGAGTCCTCCAATCGGGAGTCCCTCTTACAACCAAGACAAAACAAATTTCCAAGTCTAAGACTAGGCATCTTCGCTCTCTAGTCTAGTTCCAAACTTCAAAGGATTATCGATTACGATATTTCTCGTGTAAACACGAGTCCTTCGGTTTTGGTGCTTGCAAGTACCAACAATTATCCCAAAGGATACCCAAGACTAAGACCAACTAAGGACTGGGAGACGCTCCACTTATACTTAACTGAGATATTGATGACGTCACCAGAAGACTCGTCTTAGTGTTTCGCTCTATCAAACTTCAAGTGTTCTAGAAGTACAACACACGGGGAAGTATATTCTCAGGAGACTGCTCGAATTTACAAAGTCAGGCTTCTCTCTTTATACAGAATATTCAGCTTCAGGCAAACATTCTTCGAATTTGTAGTATGCCATTTACAGTTATTGGTTACAAAAGAAAAGCAGAGTCATGATGACATGTACATATTTCACTTCGTGCTGCCCACAACAAATCACTCGGCGAGGCCCAACATTTCATCAGATATCGGTGGACCCCCAATAAAAACGGGCCCGTCCCCATCATAAAGCAAGTGAAGAAAAGAGTAGAGACAGATGTGGGCGAGATACGGCAGGTGTGCGCACTGAAATGGTTTTATGGCTTGTTGAGCCTTGATGCTATCTTGCTCGGCCACTGGGAGGGGAACTGACCTAACGAGTTCGGCCTGGGGCAATGGTTCCAGCTTGCATAGGTCATAGAAAAGTCGATTAAGGTGTACGTGTCCTTGTGGAATTGAATTCAGCTGGATTAAGGCCTATGTAAAGGGCAACACAGAAATGGAAGCCAAGGGTTCAGAAAGCAAATGACGATTTCGAGGTGAAATCGTCACTCGAATGTGCTGAAAATATATGTACATGGTGTGCTCGTCATTCTCGGTCTTTTGATACCAAATTCGTCATGTTTCAACAAAGTTTTAATTCTTGAGTCCAGAACGGTTACCAGAATTTTCAGAACCACAGCGGTTCCAGTTAAAAGCAAAGTAACCCAAGTAATAACAAAGTGTCAGTTTAAAATTTAAGATCTCAGTTCAAGCAGCTCGCCCCTCCCGGCTTCCACCCCAGGAGTGGTGTCGTAGATGCAAGGTCTCTTGCAAGGCCTCCCATAGTATGGCAACTGCCATACTATGGGAGGTAGTGGCATTGCTAGTGTTTGTCACTAGGTAGGTTTCACCTAGTATGATCTGGTCAGGGTTCACAAAGTTAGGTGTCACCATAGTGACATTGGCACATGTGTCCCTGTAGGCCTGAGCCATCTTGTCATTAATAAAAGGTATCTGTCTGTACTTGCTCAGATTACTGGGACTTACAGTAGAGGACATTGCTATGTCCCTATCACAGACAAGAACAGCCTGAGTTGGTACTCTGACTAGGCCAGAGTCCTCCTCAGTTCCCAGGGTTAACCCTACTACACCCTTTTGCTGGGTACCACAACTAACAGCTGGACTAGGGGGAACAGTTGCCTTAGGGGCATAGGTGGTTGGTGCTGTGCCCTTCTTGGTGCACTCACTAAACCAGTGAGAGACTGATTTACAGTATCCACACCAGGGCGTCTTTGGACCTTCTTGTTTCTGTTTGTTCTTTTTGGAGCCACCCTCCCCCTGTGCCTTTTGGGGGCCTGGTGAAGACTTCTGGTCTTTTTGTTTCTGCTCATTACCCTTCTGGTCTGCCTTTTTCTGATCACCCCCTTGGTTCTGGTTTTTCTGCTTAATCCTGGTTGTGACCCATTTGTCTGCTTTCTTTCCCAATTCTTGGGGTGAGGTCAGATCAGAGTCAATCAGGTACTGATGCAATAGCTGGTTTTGACAGTTGCTAAGGATTTGCTCTCTCATGATCAAATTATACAATCCTGTATAGTCCCTAACTTGACTTCCCAATAACCAGCCTTCCAGAGCCTTAGTGGCACAATCAACAAAATCAGTCCAGTCCTGAGTCTGTGCCTTCCGGGTATCTCTGAACATCAACCTATACTGTTCAGTGGTTAGGCCAAACCCATCAATCAGAGCACTCTTCAGGACAGAGTAGTTGTTAGCATCCCCATCACTAACTGTGAGGAGCTTATCTCTACCTTTTTCAGAAAAGGAGAGCCATAAGATTGCTGCCCACTGACTTTGGGGTACCTGCTGCACTTTGCAGGCCCTCTCCAAAGCAGTAATCCACTTGTGGATGTCATCCCCTTCTTTATAGGGGGGCACAATCTTGCTTAGGTGTCTATTTTCATAGGACCTATCTTTATCCTTAGGGATATTGCTGCCACCAGTGGGTTCTAACCCACTCTCTCTATGCTTTCTAGCATGAGCAAGCTTCTCTTTGGCCAGGGCAACCTCAAGTTCCTGTCTTTCAATCCTAAGAGCAGCCTCTCTCATCTTTGCCTCATGTGATGGATTTTCACAAGGATCGTCGTCAGAGGGCTACTAGCCAACGGGCCAGCAACCGGACAACGCGTCGAGCAGAACACAAGCAGAAGGGCCCCACGCAGATCTCGTGGAGTGTGGAGAGCTGGTCTTCGGTGCAGGTGGAGTTCGGTGTCGGGGTGTCTCAGTCCCCAGTGCACATCTTCGAGGATGCCTCAGGAGCTGCGCTGTTAGCAAGTTGAAGACTTTCCAAGTTGCCTGGTTCCATGGATTCCGACGCCTTCCACTGAGCTCAGCTGTGCTGGAGTCGTGCAGTGGGGCAGGAGGAGTCTTGGAGTCGAGGTCTTGTCAGGCTCTGCGCTCGAGTTCCGGCGGGAACAGGGAAAAAGCAAGCCGTCTAGTTGCTGGATGGTTTATACAGAAAGATTTTTGGACGACGTAGGGTATAATAGGTGCACTAGGGATAGTACATCAAATTAGTGATAACACTCCACCAACTACTGGGGCATCATCCTACCCCAGATTCAACTAAACAAATGCAAAAATGAGCTGGGAGTGCTTGTTTTATCTCAGACTCAATCAGAAATTTTAATCTTCAAAAGAAACATACATCAATTTACAATTCAAAAAATATAGTATTCTTCTTGATGTTCAGTTCAAAAATACAGTTTTATTCTTGATGTTCAACAGCCGACGCGTTTCGTCCTAGAGGCAGGACGTCATCAGGGCTGCAAATGCAAAACACATAATACAGATGCATCAGTACATATGTACAATCTCAATCCTATGCGTACAATCTCAATCAGTAATGACCTGAAAACATAACTCAAATCTCTTAAAAACCAATCATTGTGATACAGCTCAGGGTGCCGTGTGGTACTTTACAAAGAATTTAATAACTTCACACTATTAGAAAAAACAATAATAACAGATAAATAAGCGGGCACTTCTAGCCTATGATTCTCACTCTAGATACAATCTGATGTTTCCCATTTAAACAATCAAATTATGCATCCACATCCTGGGAACAGAAAAGCATGCAAACTGCTGCATAGTTATATTATTTATGTCATTGATGAATAGCTCACCTCGTACTCTTATCTTGTGGTTCCTCTGATATTACGATTTAGACTTTCAAACTAGGCAATTGTGCTACAAGAGGTCAGATCCTTCATCACAGTACCGGAAATTATCATAAACTAGGGTGGGGCAGAAGAAAAGGAAGACCAATAAATTACCAAACATGATCTGCATATCTACCCGATTGTGATTCCCAAAGCTCCACAGCTCTCTGAACTTAGAGTCACCCTATCTGTCATAATGACATTTTATATCTACAAGAAATGCGTACCTGGAAAACCCTAGATCACTGTATTTCTCAAATCGATTAATCCTTTATTCCTTTAATCGAGAGTCCTTTAAAAACTAGTCAGCAAAATGGTATTCATACCTAGAAAAGTCAAGAAAATACCTTAATGTGTTAAGTTGCTCAGCCCACCCTCTCTGATCTTAAAAGATTTCCATATTCTATCTTGACTTACCATAATCCAATACAATGTAGCCTAAGAAACAAATAACATCTATTCTCCAATGATCCTATTAATCCGTTCTGAACCAATCCATTCTGCAAAATAACAATAAACAGAATTTGTAGCCTTCCCATCTCTTGTTCTACTATTGCCTATTGCCCCAAAGCTCCGCCTGCACTCACCCTTAGCAACACGACCTCCTGCTCCACACCATCCGGACTCGATAAATTCCGAAGGTGTAATGCTCCGAACTCCCTATGCTTAAAAAGAACCGAGAGCCAATCAAATCGCTCTCAATTCCGCGCGCATTCTAACTATGTGCATCTGTAAGAAACGGAACGTTTCCAATCAGGTCCGCTGTCTGCGTACCTTGTTACTTAGTATATCCGCTCATGCGCATTGAGCTGTATCCTTGTCACTCTAAATTTCTCTGGTTTATCTAGTATTTCCGCTCATGCGCTCTTCGTTCAAATTACCGATGATGCGCATTGAGCTCATGCCAGTTACTGTTGTCAGCCATAGAGCACAACCATTTCCGGTCTTGCGCAGCTCACCATTACATCTTTGTATACAAGTTTCCAATAAGGTCCGCACTGCGCATTTCGGTTAGCGTTTGCCAAGACGGTCCGCTTCGCGCATTAGACTACATATTAATCCTTCCGATAACCTCAGTATTTCCGGCTATTCAAGTAAACAGTACCCGGTCATGCGCAGATCCTTCTTATGCCTCAATCAATAAATGTTCCCATCAAGTCTACCAAATACGAAATCCATTACTCATTAACACCGTTTCCTACTCTTTGCAACAAAATGTCCCTTTCCCAGATGCCCAATAGAAAGAAAAATAGTAAAAAATGGAAAATAAAAGATAAATTAAAAGCTGACTACATCTATAGGTCACCGCGACTGGCAAAGATCAGTCTCCCCTTCTCTTCCTCCAATCTACCATATCCTCTCTTATTGATCATACCTATGCCTGCCCCTGTTATGTAGCAGCAAATTAACATTATATTTAAATCTTATTGCTTGATAATTGAATAGTGTATTCACTTTCAAAATATTGGTAAAGAAATGATTTAAAACACGGCTGGAAAAAAAAAAAATTTTTTGTTACTTGGGAAAGCACTGACCCATACTTAGCCATACTGTTCGGAGCCATATCATATAAACATAATTTAAAATGAAAGAAAAAAAGAAAAAGCAGCAGTTTGTTTGCTCCACATCCCAGAATGTTTACAATAAACATACAAAAAATGCTAAAAATGCCTGTTAGGACATTCCTTATTTAAACAGGCTAAATTAAATCACATTGGTCTATCACATATCATGTTTTACTCTCGACTATGCCAAAAAGTGATGTAGTTCAGAATCAATATTTAAACCACACATTTTTGTACGACATTTGATTATCCAACGTGCTTCTGCTTGACGAATTCGTAATTCCCAATCTCCACCTCTCAGTGTCTCAACATGTGAGAGGTGGAGATTGGGAATTACGAATTCGTACAAAAATGTGTGGTTTAAATATTGATTCTGAACTACATCACTTTTTGGCATAGTCGAGAGTAAAACATGATATGTGATAGACCAATGTGATTTAATTTAGCCTGTTTAAATAAGGAATGTCCTAACAGGCATTTTTAGCATTTTTTGTATGTTTATTGTAAACATTCTGGGATGTGGAGCAAACAAACTGCTGCTTTTTCTTTTTTTCTTTCATTTTAAATTATGTTTATATGATATGGCTCCGAACAGTATGGCTAAGTATGGGTCAGTGCTTTCCCAAGTAACAAAAAAATTTTTTTTTTTTTCCAGCCGTGTTTTAAATCATTTCTTTACCAATATTTTGAAAGTGAATACACTATTCAATTATCAAGCAATAAGATTTAAATATAATGTTAATTTGCTGCTACATAACAGGGGCAGGCATAGGTATGATCAATAAGAGAGGATATGGTAGATTGGAGGAAGAGAAGGGGAGACTGATCTTTGCCAGTCGCGGTGACCTATAGATGTAGTCAGCTTTTAATTTATCTTTTATTTTCCATTTTTTACTATTTTTCTTTCTATTGGGCATCTGGGAAAGGGACATTTTGTTGCAAAGAGTAGGAAACGGTGTTAATGAGTAATGGATTTCGTATTTGGTAGACTTGATGGGAACATTTATTGATTGAGGCATAAGAAGGATCTGCGCATGACCGGGTACTGTTTACTTGAATAGCCGGAAATACTGAGGTTATCGGAAGGATTAATATGTAGTCTAATGCGCGAAGCGGACCGTCTTGGCAAACGCTAACCGAAATGCGCAGTGCGGACCTTATTGGAAACTTGTATACAAAGATGTAATGGTGAGCTGCGCAAGACCGGAAATGGTTGTGCTCTATGGCTGACAACAGTAACTGGCATGAGCTCAATGCGCATCATCGGTAATTTGAACGAAGAGCGCATGAGCGGAAATACTAGATAAACCAGAGAAATTTAGAGTGACAAGGATACAGCTCAATGCGCATGAGCGGATATACTAAGTAACAAGGTACGCAGACAGCGGACCTGATTGGAAACGTTCCGTTTCTTACAGATGCACATAGTTAGAATGCGCGCGGAATTGAGAGCGATTTGATTGGCTCTCGGTTCTTTTTAAGCATAGGGAGTTCGGAGCATTACACCTTCGGAATTTATCGAGTCCGGATGGTGTGGAGCAGGAGGTCGTGTTGCTAAGGGTGAGTGCAGGCGGAGCTTTGGGGCAATAGGCAATAGTAGAACAAGAGATGGGAAGGCTACAAATTCTGTTTATTGTTATTTTGCAGAATGGATTGGTTCAGAACGGATTAATAGGATCATTGGAGAATAGATGTTATTTGTTTCTTAGGCTACATTGTATTGGATTATGGTAAGTCAAGATAGAATATGGAAATCTTTTAAGATCAGAGAGGGTGGGCTGAGCAACTTAACACATTAAGGTATTTTCTTGACTTTTCTAGGTATGAATACCATTTTGCTGACTAGTTTTTAAAGGACTCTCGATTAAAGGAATAAAGGATTAATCGATTTGAGAAATACAGTGATCTAGGGTTTTCCAGGTACGCATTTCTTGTAGATATAAAATGTCATTATGACAGATAGGGTGACTCTAAGTTCAGAGAGCTGTGGAGCTTTGGGAATCACAATCGGGTAGATATGCAGATCATGTTTGGTAATTTATTGGTCTTCCTTTTCTTCTGCCCCACCCTAGTTTATGATAATTTCCGGTACTGTGATGAAGGATCTGACCTCTTGTAGCACAATTGCCTAGTTTGAAAGTCTAAATCGTAATATCAGAGGAACCACAAGATAAGAGTACGAGGTGAGCTATTCATCAATGACATAAATAATATAACTATGCAGCAGTTTGCATGCTTTTCTGTTCCCAGGATGTGGATGCATAATTTGATTGTTTAAATGGGAAACATCAGATTGTATCTAGAGTGAGAATCATAGGCTAGAAGTGCCCGCTTATTTATCTGTTATTATTGTTTTTTCTAATAGTGTGAAGTTATTAAATTCTTTGTAAAGTACCACACGGCACCCTGAGCTGTATCACAATGATTGGTTTTTAAGAGATTTGAGTTATGTTTTCAGGTCATTACTGATTGAGATTGTACGCATAGGATTGAGATTGTACATATGTACTGATGCATCTGTATTATGTGTTTTGCATTTGCAGCCCTGATGACGTCCTGCCTCTAGGACGAAACGCGTCGGCTGTTGAACATCAAGAATAAAACTGTATTTTTGAACTGAACATCAAGAAGAATACTATATTTTTTGAATTGTAAATTGATGTATGTTTCTTTTGAAGATTAAAATTTCTGATTGAGTCTGAGATAAAACAAGCACTCCCAGCTCATTTTTGCATTTGTTTAGTTGCTGGATGGTGCCTGGTTTCCCAGGGTGGTCACTCCTTGGCCACAAGGAAGATTCAGCAGTCTTCAAGTCGGTTGAATGTCGAAGGGTCCAGAGTTTCGTTTCAAGTTTCAGTTCAGGATCAAATCTAAAGTCTCCTGGGTCAGCTCCTATCTTTATACTACTAAAGGGGGCTGGGTTACTCACTAGGTCCATCCTATGGGTGGGACCAGGAAGGGGGGTGGTTACACCCCCTTTCCTTTGTGCAGTTTCGCGCCAGAGCTGGGGCTGAAGTGCCCCAGCAACCGGTTTGAACTGGGGTATGCATGGAGCACCTAATGTGCCCCAGGCATGTCTCTTTCTATTCAGCCCTCCCTGTCCCAATACACAAAATCCTGTCTGGGGTGGTGCTCGCACCTCTCCAGGCAGAAAACCTATTGTCCAGGCCTCCCTCGCTGGAAGGACTCCCAGCAGCAGGAGGTCAGACTTGTGTTTGTGGCAGCAGCGTCCAGCTTGTGACGCTGGGGCTCTGGTTAACTTTAACCGGGATAGTCAGCAACAACATGTCTTCTCCCTCTAGAAGGGTGGAATGCTACCCCCGTCGCCAGAATCGGCGAGGGGGTAGTATTCCAAAGCGTATGACACCTTACACGACATGTTTAGATAAAGCCAAACCAAAGTTAGCATTTAACCGCGAGGTTCATAATGCACTTAAGAGTATATGGTATGGCAATATCATAGAACAGCTATAAGGACATGGTTCCAAAAGCTGCAGACAGGCTCAGCTCCTGCTAGAGCACCATCTCACATATAACCAAGCGCTTTGCCTCCAGGATTGTTAAGGCCTGCCGTAGGAGTGACTTATAGGTTACTATGTGTCTATATTTAAGGGTAGATATAGGAATACTATACCTAAGCAAGGGGTGATTACATGACCTTGCCCTAGCTGAGTGATCAGCCAGTTGTGTCAATTTGAGTGGCCAGCCAGGGGTGGCATAATACATGCTGAAGCCCCTGGTAGGCCTTGGTTACACCTATGCCCTGAGTACCTAGGGTACACTTCTACAGGGGCTGATAAGGTGAGCCAATTCCCAATTGTGGATGTACCTAGAGTACATGGTGTGAATTTAGAGAGCGTGCATCTGGGCTGTGGGTCTGATTAGCAGGCCCACAGCCACATCTAAGTCGAAAACCAGTAAAGCAAAAGCAAAAAGTGGGGGTGACCATAGGAAGTTGACCCTACTCTCCTACAGAACCCACACTCACTCTTTCTCCTCTGAGACAGGACGTGAGCCCCTACACCCTTCCCGCTATACTGGGACCTAGCTGGGCTACACTGAACCTCTTCCATCCCACAGGACTGGAAGTTACCTGAGCCACTCTTGTTGGAATCACTCCCCAATGCTTCTTCAGACCCTCTGGAATCCACCAAAGGGTCAGCCTCCAATGTGAGATCACTGGGGTCAGATAACTCACTCTCAAACAGGTGTTGGCATAGCTCTGGAAAACAGGGACTTAAAATATGCTCTCCCAGAATTGGATCACACAGCCCCCTACAAGGGTCAACCAAACTATCCTTCACCTCACTATCCAGTGCCTCACACACATACTCCACACCACTCTCCTGAGATTGGCATGACAGTATCTGACTGTCTCTGTCCCACAACCCACACTCTTCTGGGCGGTCTCTATACTCACATTCCAGGACCTCAACTCTGGGGATCCCCTCTACCTCTCATCTAGAGTCAGTAGAGTGTCCCTCCCACTACTAGGACCATGAACCCCTACGCCAGCTACCCTATTCCCTTCAGGGACGCTGCGCACTACTGGAGCTACCTCATGTCCTTGAACCACCTGGTGTATGTTAACCCCCTCCAAGTCAGGTGCCACATCTCTGGGTGTGTGTACTACTCTCCCAGCACTAGATACCCGAATGTTGCTGCCACCATCTGAGCTGGACTCCACCTCCAACTCAGCAAATCTCAATCTCTGAGCTACACATATTTCTGGTTGCTAGCTGAAGCCCTCCTGGACTCAAGCCCCTCGAGCTCCATGTCAAGTTTCCTCATTCTTAAGTCATGCGCAAGCTGCATTTTCATTTCTTCCAGGGCCAACTTCTTGCTCTCTAGCTCCAGTTGACCTTTTAACTTCAGCTCTGCCAACTTCATCTCATGATCTCGGGTTGCCTGTCTGTCCGCCAGCTCCTCTGGCGACAGACATCGGGCAGAAACACTGCTACCCAACGGGGAGGTTGCACCCCTCCACTCTGGAGTCAGGGGTCCCTCCAGCTGCTGCTCTGCCTCCTCAAATTCAGTATCCTTTCCAGGGGCATTCCTTGCCTTGACCCAGGCCCTCAGGGCCTTTTGGAACTGCTCCCTTCTGGAGAGTCCGGTCATGGAATATTTTCAAATTTTTGCAGAAGCTCTTGAGCTGTTTCTTGGTTTAGTTATCTAGTTTCTCCCAATCACAGTCAATAGAAGAAATGGGTGCTGCCTTTTCCATTTCACTGACACAGGCATGACTTCAAAAACACATGGAGATCTCTTCTAGCAAAGCAGAAATCTTAAAAAAGTCTGTGGCTAAGTTACTGGACTGTATTCCCTGTGCAATGGTCAATAATCACTGTATTGACACTGCAAATGCAAATTTGTGATCCTTACCGCTGCCACCAATGTTAGAATTCGGGGTCTCTGGTTGGCGTAAGTAGGTACTTGCGACAAGCAGGGACCCTCTCCTCTAAGTCAGGGCAAAGGATTACTGGAATAACCCCTGCTCACCCTTTAGGTAGTGTGGCGCGAGCAGACAAGGCTAGACCCCAGAGTACACGTAGTTAAGCATGTGCAATATCCCACACAAAAAGTACCAACCCACCACACAGTGACACAAGACTGTAAGCTTTTGTAAAAATATATGTCTTTATATATATATCACTTTCAGATGGATTTAAATTACAGTCTTCAAAGCTTCAATAAGTGTTCCAGTTACTTGTAAAATTGTCCCAATACTTTAAAAGGGTGCCACAGTTCTTCATATACAATGTTCTGTCTTGAAAAGGGTTAAACACCACCACAAACCCCTTCTCTGATGTTCAGGTACTCTCTTTAGGGGCCAGGTACTGTACTTTCAAAAGCCTGGGCCCTCGGGAACGCTCCTGTGCGCACCGTACGATTACGGCAAAATGCCCTACCAAATCTCACGCATCTTGCGTACACCTTCGGCAATGTTAAACAGTGGTACGAGCCGTACCAGGCTTGTGCAGCTTGTACTGCGGGATGATTTCAGCATACTGGGCACTTTTAACCGCACGAGGCGTACCGGCAGCCGGGCCACAAGCGCACTGATCTCAGCGCACAACTCTAGGTGTACGCCCCTCAATTTGCAGGGTCCGATGCGCACAGGTCACTAGATGCCAGCGTTTGGAGGGGAGAGTGGCACGCAGCGCACAGTTCTCTGCGAAGCGAACACAGATACCTTTTCTTCTTGATGGTGGGTTCGAGGCGGACGGCGGCGAGGGTCAGTCCTGTCACGTCTAAATGTCTTCTGGGGGCAATGCAGCTACGGCTCGAGGCTGATGTAGGTGCGGTGCTCCTTAGTTGACGGTGCATTGTGGGGGCAGAACAGACGTACCCGCAGCGTACGCTTCTACCTAGGAGGGGGAGCTGCTGCAGGTGGTGTGGGCAGGAGTAGAGGTTGGGCGCAACGGATCGTACTTTCCTGCTGGACGCTCCGTAGCTGCACACTTCACAGCAGTGGGGCCTTCCTTCAGTGCGATCTCGGCGGGGAGGTCGAGGCGGGCGGGGGTCCATCTTTACTTTACGGGCTACGGCGTGGAGTCCAGCAGCTCGTCGGACGGGTCCTCTTTACTTTGCAGAACACGGCTCAGCTTTCCACACAGTTGACCACCTTAAACAGCAGTTCTTACTTCTGGGGGGGGGGTAGCGCCCAATGTTCCTGGGGCGCAGTTCAGGGGCAAGTTCACCAGCAAGCCCTTGGAGATCTTTGTAGAAGAATGCACAAGTTGAAATAAATAAAGTCCTTCTTGGTCTTTGTCCTCTCTCCTTCTTGCAGCAAGGCACCCACCACAGGCCAGTCTCTCAGGATTAAAGACAGTAGCCCCCCCATGCAGCTTTCTCAGGTCCTTCTCTTCAGGCAGAGTTTCTTCTTAGCGCAAACATGATCTGATTTGTTAGGAGCAGGGCTCCTACTTTTATAGGACATTTCTTTTGTTCTCGCAGTCCAGGGGGGCCTTTGCCTAATCCAGTCAGTCTCTGAGCACTTTGTTTTTCAGGCTCAGGTGTCTTCTTTCAGTGTGCAGGGCAGGGACATCAGACACTCGGCAGGAGGTGGAGCCAGCATTGTCACGACAAGTACAGTCAGGAGCACTCTGTTGACAGTCTTCCCTTTTCCTGGACCAGGTGCAGGGCAGAGTCATCAGTCGCTCCCCAGGGGGTGGAGCCAGCATTGTGGTGGCAGAGCACAGCCCTATTCAGAGTCAAATGGCACTCCCACCACTTACATGTTAAGTCCAATGCATTTCGGGCTTGAAGGCCCTTCATCTGGGACAAGTACTAAAAACAAGAAAACAAGAGAAAATATATATATGTACTTTTCATGTTGTTTGTGATTATAAACAATTTACATTTATACCATGCATGTATATTTTAGCGAGCTAAGAGAAGCGTGATGAAAAATAAAGTGCAACCCCAGGTGGAAGTGATTATACAATGTCAAAAAACAGTCGATATCACTCACGTGTAATGCTCTCAGATTTGCATAATTTAACAATCGTTATGGAGGCTGTAGAAAGTGGAAAACGTGTTACTGCCCTGAAAAACGTTCGTGTGACATCTAGAGTATTAAAGGCTAAAAACATCACAAGCTTACTTTATGGACGCGTAGCGTCTCCTCAAAGATATTTCCTCATCTCCCGCGAAGCAGCCAGCATTGGCGGTCAATCGCGGTGGATGTTGGAAAAAACCTGACATGTGTCCCTGTATTACGTGCCGTGATTGGTTGGAGTTCCAATCACGTGATCGGGAGTCTACCAATCGCAGACTATCTAAAGACTGCAATCTGATCGAATAAAGACAACTTGGTTGAAAGAAAAAGGGCAATTAACACTGAAACCGAGCCTGCAAAGAGCTGGTATATGCATCTTAATCATCAGTGAGAGTAAACAAATGATGAGCAAATAAAAATAGAATTAAAAAATATTATCAAACATCGAGTTCAACATGAAAAGTACATATATATATTTTCTCTTGTTTTCTTGTTTTTAGTACTTGTCCCAGATGAAGGGCCTTCAAGCCTGAAATGCATTGGACTTAACATGTGAAATGTTTTGAATGAAATGAAATACATGAATGTACAAGACAAAGACATGAACTTATGAGTATAAAATAAGATTATTTCTTCAAAAACTTGTCTATGAACTTTTCTAAATTAACTGTTTGTGGAGTACTTAAAAAACCACACAAGAGTGTGCACCGGGGGATGCTTTCAACTTTTCTGCTGGAAACACAGCTTTTGCAACGTTTTGACCGACGTCTTTGACAAGAGACGCCACCCAGGCAGTCACCTCATACCTTTAATAATTTACATCAAATGACTTAAACTTTTAGACAGATTCTAGCTGTGCGACTCTCCACCACTTTTGATCTAACTCCCACCACTTACACTGGTGTAATCCCTCTATTCACCACCTGTCATCCCCAGCCCTGTCACTCACACAACCCAGACAGTAGATACACATCCTGGCAGAGGCGGGCTGAAATAGTCAGGCAAGCAAATGCTAACTTTCTGAAAGTAGCATTTGCAAACACAGGATATTAAAATAAACTTTACTAAAAGAAGTATTTTATTATTCTGAGTTCAGGCATACTAAACTTGACTTTCTACCATGCTCTCTGAGTCTGTTGGGAATATAGAGTGTAATAATTCCATCAGCCCATTCTGGCCTATGGAGAGTAGGTAGCTTTACAATAGTGAAAAACGAAAATGGCTGTAATTCACTATTAGGACATGCCACACACATCAGGGCATGTCCTACCTTATGCTTACAATGCACCCTGCCATTGGGCCTACCATAGGGGTGACTAATATGAAGTTAAGGGAAGGTTTAGGGACTGGCAAGTAGGTGTACTTGCGCAGTTAGCATGACAGTACCAGACTGCACGCAGGTCTTGCAATGGCAGACCTTAGACATATTGTTCTATGCCGCTTCTGTGGGTGGCACAACCAGTGCTGCAAGCCCATCAGCAGCATTTGTATTTACAAGCCCTGGCACTCCTGGTGCACTTTACTGGGGACTGACAGTAAACCAAATAGGTCAATCATGGAAACCAATCACATATAGCAATTTACAGTAGGGAGAGCATATGCACTTTAGCACTGATCAGCAGTGGTAAAGTGCCCAGAGTCATTAAACCAACAAAATCAGGTCAGAGAGAATATTGGAGGAAGGCAAAAAGTTCAGGGATGACCCTGCCAAGAGGGCCAAGTCCAACAGGACTGTTTTTCTTTCAGTGCTCCGTTCTTGTTGGACAGCACAGATCTACATGTTAATAGCAGCCTATTTCTGTCTGTTGAGATTTTCTTCCTTTGTTGCTCTTCGGGAATGGTCTTCGTTCCCTTGCAGGGCTCTTTCCCACAGCTTTTTCACTTATATGTAGGCAGAGTCTAATTCTGTCTTTTACGATGGTGTCTTGCACCATCCTCTTTTATTCACGGATTTTCATCCCTCGCACACTGTTCCCATACTATCACAGTTTTTGTTGGTGGCTCCGCGTTGTGCCGAGGAAAGGTTTCTCAGAAGAAAACTAACAAGGTCATATAAGTCCCTCCCGGCGTGCTGACGTCAAGTACGTGGACGAGGTCAGGGCGGGGTCATGCAGTGCCGTTCCTCAGCGCGCAGAGTTGCTGGTGCAAAAAGAATTTCCGGATCCAGTCTGACGCCTGAGAATATTCTAAGTTAAGGAATCTGCGCCTAGAGAAAGCCTCTACCAGATACATAGTTACCGAAGGTAAGTAACTCGTACGTCATGAGTGGAGTTGCGGTCTATTGTACGCCTTTCCGCCTATACCACTTCTGCCCAGAGTGCTGAAGAAATCTGAAAGAAACAGGTTAGTGATAGATTCCTTACCTTAGAATATCCCCAGGCATCAGACTGGATCTGGAAAGTTTTGCGTAGCAGTACCCCTGCGCGTCGGTAGGCGTCTGCGGCTCAGCGTCCGTCATCCTGGTCGCCAGGATGGCGTCGTCAGAGTACTTAGAGGCCGCCCTCGCGTGCTGATGTCAGTTCTTCTTTTTTCTGCGCCAGCAAGCACAGATCCGGGAAGAGCAGTACTCCTGGTCAATTTTTGACTAACTTTTTCTATCTCTTTTGGATCTTCTCGAGGCGATTCGACTCCGGTGCCGATAGGGATGCCAGGGTTCAAACCCTGCAACGACTGTAACCGCATGATGTCGGTTACTGACCCCCACCGTTTGTGCCTTTACTGCCTCGGGCCGACCACGATGACAAGTCGTGCCCCGACTGCCGGGCCTTGATGTCGAAGGCTAGGCGGGAGCGGTCCTGTAAGTGCCTCAAGATCCGGCAGTCGGCCCCGTGCCGCTCGAGGTCCCGGGCCAGGAGGAGGTCGAGGGACCGGTCTCGGGGCCAAAGTAATCACAGCTCGGCGAGTCGACACCACTCGTCGGGCTCCAAGTCCTCCGGTAAGTCGAGGCACAAAAAGTCGAAGAAGCAACATCGCTCTTCTGACTCCCCCCGACGTGGCCGGGGGTTCGGGTGACACCGCCCACGTGGCTCCGCCGGAGCTGCAAGCGCCGCGTCCAGCTCAACACCCGCTGGTCCCTGGGCTGCACGCGACGCCGGAGGAGATCAGCGCCTTCCTCACGGCCAAGAGGTCGCGCTTCCCTCCGTCGGGTCCCGCCGAGGCGCCTTCAGGCCCCGCGGGTCCGTCTGGGAGCCCAAGCGGCTCCGGTGCCATCGGGCGCTCCAGCGCCGTCGACTACTTCGGTCCCGACGCTGCAGGATTCCTCAGGATCCAGGCCTGGATCCATGACAACGCCGGTCAACCTTACGACCCCTCCGCTGGCGCTGTCACCAAGGGTGTCGCCCCCAACGCCGTCCCCCAGGCAGCGTCGTCTCCGTTCCCACCACGGTCCAGATCCAGAGTTGGACCGGCGCCGTCTTCGACGCCGATTGGTGAGCCCTTCACCGACGACCCAGCTCCATCATTTATTCCTGACTTTCACGAGATGGATGACGAGAGGGATTGGGAGGGGTCTGAGGACCCTCTGGCACTGCAGTGCCAGTTGAGCCAGGACTGGACAGACGAACTGGAGGAGGCCAGTGGTCTGGACACTTCGCCAGACACTGGATTTGTCTCCCCTCCTACCATGGTTACGGAAGAGGGGGCTGCTTACAGTGTGGTGTTGACTAGGGCAGCCAAGGCTTTGGCTCTTGAGCTCCCAGTCGCGGCCGTGAGGACTAACCTCCTAACTGAGGTGCTCAAACCGCAGGCAAGCTCCTCGGAGCCTCTCCTGCCGTTCAACGAAGCCCTCACTGACGTTCTGTTGAGCACCTGGTCCAAGCCCTCTACAGGCCTCCCTGTAGATCGGAACGTGGCCCGTTGCCACCGCCCGGCTCTGGGCGACCCCAGTTTCCTGTCCGTTCACTCCACCAGTGAGAGCCTGGTGATCCAGGCCTCAACCTCCCAGACCGCATTCCCGACCGCCCCTCAGGATTGGGAATTCAAAAGGTACGATCAGTTCGGCAAGGAACTGTTCTCCTCACTGAATTTGGGGTTGCGGTCTGTCAACACCGCCTGCCTTTTGGGGCGTTACTCCCACTCTCTGTGGGATACGGTTGCGGAAGTGCTGCCGCAGTGCCCGGCGGAGTTCCAAGCAAAGCTTACCCAAGCCCTTGCAGAGGGAAGGGATGCAGCACGCTATTACATTCGGTGTGGACTGGATACCACGGACTCGCTAGGCAGGGCGATTGCAACGACGGTGGTGGTTCGCCGCCACGCCTGGCTGCGGTCCGCCAACCCTGGCTGAGGTCCGCCAATTTTTCGGGCGATGTCCAAGCCTCCCTTATGAACATGTCCTTAGATGGCCTTCGCCTCTTTGGCGACAAGATGGACAGTGCCCTGGAGCGTTTCAAGGACTCCAGGGCTTTGGCCAAGTCCTTGGGCCTCGGCCAATGCCCGCAAACTTCCGCCTTTCGTCCCTTTCGTGGCCAAGGAAGGGGCACCCCCTCACGTCCAGCTAGCCACAGGCCGCAGAACCAACCTCAACACGGTCGCAGACATGGTAACCGCCGTGGCGGTGCCGGGGGACACCGGCAGGGTCAGTCCACACCCGCCCCCGCAGCATCTGCCTCAAAATCCTCCTAGTCCGTATTTTCAGGCCCATTCAACGCCAGTGGGGGGCAGGGTTCACCAACACCTCCTTCACTGGCGCTCCATCACATCGGACATGTGGTGGCTGCAAATCATCCGTAGGTGCTACTCCCTCCCCTTCGAGGCGTCCCCTCCAGCCATGCCACCGCAATACCACCGCATGTTCGGGCATCACTTGCGACTTCTCCAGGAGGAAGTTAAGGCCCTCTTGGCCAAGGGGGCCGTCGAGCGCGTTCCTGGGGCAGAAGTAGGACGCGGTTGCTATTCCCACTACTTTCTGGTACCCAAGAGGGGCAAAGGAGGCCTACGCCCTATCTTGGACCAACGGAGCGTCAACGGCTTCCTCCGGAAGGAGAAGTTCAAGATGCTGACTTTGGCTCTGGTCCTAGCTGCCCTGGACCCAGAAGACTGGATGGTAGCGTTGGACTTGAAGAACGCATATTTCCACATCCCCGTCCTGCCAGCCAACCGGCGTTACTTGTGGTTCACGGTAGGTCATGAGCACTTTCAGTTTACCGTGCTCCCTTTCGGCCTTACCTTCGCCCCACGGATGTTCACGAAAGTGATGGCGGTGGTCGCAGCTCATCTGCACAGATTAGGGGTTTCAGTCTTCCCCTATCTCGACAATTGGTTGTTAAAGGCGGGCTCGCCCCAGACAGTCTTCTCCCACCTCCAGACTACGGCCGACGTCCTGCACTCGCTGGGGTACTCCATCAACATGCCGAAGTCACACCTGTGCCCCTCTCAAAAGCTCCTTTTCATCAAAGCGGTTCTGGAATCCCCCCGAACAGGGGGTTCGGGATATTCAGGCTCTGATTCTGATCTTTCAGCCTTTATCCCGAGTCTCGGTCAGGTTGACGCTACGGCTCCTGGGGGTGATGGCCTCCTGCATCCTTCTGGTGCATCACATCAGGTGGCGGGTGCGGACTCTGCAGTGGGACCTGAAGTTTCAGTGGGCACAGCATCAGAGCAATCTGTCCAGCCACGTCTGGATCTCGGAGGGCACTGCAAGACAGTTGCAGTGGTGGCTCACGAACCGCGATTGGGTAAGCGGCAGATCTCTCTCCCTACCCCAACCGGAGCACGTAGTGGTGACGGATGCGTCCCTCCTGGGATGGGGGGCCACATGGGGGAGAGCGAGATGAGAGGCCTCTGGTCTCTGGCGGAGTCCTGGCTCCACATCAACCTTCTGGAGCTGCGGGCGATCCGGCTTGCACTGAAGGCATTCCTTCCCTCTGTTTAGGGAAGTGTAGTGCAGCTGTTCACAGACAACACCACTGTCATGTGGTACTGCAACAAACAAGGCAGGGTGGGTTCGTGGACCCTTTGTCAGGAGGCTCTGCGCCTCTGGACAAGGTGGGAACACCAGGGCATCACCCTGGTGGTTCAACATCTGGCAGGTTCCCTGAACTCCAGGTTGGACGAACTCAGCCGCCGGTGCATGATGGATCACGAATGGCGTCAGAACTCTGACGTGGCGCAAGGCCTCGCCTTGGTTAGATCTATTTGCCACTGAAAAGAACGCGCAATGTCATCAGTTCTGCGCGTTGGAGTTTTCAAGGCGGCACTCGCTCGGAGATGCTTTTCGTCGCGCGTGGAGCTGTGGTCTGTTGTACACCTTCCCGCCTATACCACTTCTGCCCAGAGTGCTGAAGAAGATCAGGCGTGACCTGGCCCAAGTCATCTTTGTGGCTCCGGACTGGGCACAACGGTTTTGGTATCCCGAGCTACTCAGCATGTCAGTCAATCACCCGATTCGTCTGCCTCTGCAGGAGGACCTTCTGTCGCAGCAGCAGGGAACGGTTCTCCACCTGAACCTGTCCAGCCTCCACCTCCATGCGTGGAGATTGAACGGCGAAAGTTAAGGCCATTTGACTTGCCTCCTGAAGTCTGTGATGTGAATCTGAAAGAAACAGGTTAGTGTTAGATTCCTTACCTTAGAATATCCCCAGGCGTCAGACTGGATCCGGAAAGTTTTGCGTAGCAGTACCAATGCGCGTCGGTAGGCGTCATCTGCGGCTGGGCGTCTGTCGTCGGCACTGGGATGACGTCGTCAGAGTACTTAGACGCCGCCCTCGCGTGCTGACGTCAGTTCTTTTTTCCGTGCCAGCAAGCGCAGATCCGGAACAAGCAGTACTCCTTAGTCACTTTTTGACTAACTTTTTTGATTCTTTTTGGGTCCTTTTTCGAGTCGGTTGACTCTCGGTGCTGGTAGGGATGCCCGGGCTCTGAAAGAAACAGGTTAGTATTAGATTCCTTACCTGAGAATATCCCCAGGCGTCAGACTGGATCCGGAAACTTTTGCGTAGCAGTACCCTTGCGCGTCGGTAGGCGTCATCTGCGGCTCCGCGTCCGTCGTTGGCGTCGTTGGCGCCGGGATGACGTCGCCGGAGTACTTAGATGCTGCTCTCGCGCGCTGACGTCAGTTCTTTTTTCGGTACAAAAGGGGGTGGATCCCTTTTGTATCTCTTTGTTCGCCCTAAGTGTGGCAGGGTATGCTCAGACGTGAGTCCCTTGCTCACTTGGCCACTGGATTCAAGATAGCCTGGCTGATGAGGATTATGAATCCGAAACCGGTCCCAGGATGCTTGTTTCCGGTCCATGGAAGACATGGCTTGGCAGTTCGGGCTGGACTGTTCCCATGAGGCACTGGGTCAGACTGATTTGCATATAGCCATGTCTGAAATGGGGTGGCTGAGTGGGCTAAAGAATGGTGATGGATTAAACCAAGATCAGTTGACTGGGGGTGAGTGTTTGATTTGCTCAAACGCTCCGTCCATCATCCCCTTTTGTATCGCTTTGTTCGCCCTAAGTGTGGCAGGGTATGCTCAGACGTGAGTCCCTTGCTCACTTGGCCACTGGATTCAAGATAGCCTGGCTGATGAGGATTATGAATCCGAAACCGGTCCCAGGATGCTTGTTTCCGGTCCATGGAAGACATGGCTTGGCAGTTCGGGCTGGACTGTTCCCATGAGGCACAAGGTCAGACTGATTTGCATATAGCCATGTCTGAAATGGGGTGGCTGAGTGGGCTAAAGAATGGTGATGGATTAAACCCAGATCAGTTGACTGGGGGTGAGTGTTTGATTTGCTCAAACGCTCCGTCCATCATCCTCTTTTGTATCGCTTTGTTCGCCCTAAGTGTGGCAGGGTATGCTCAGACGTGAGTCCCTTGCTCACTTGGCCACTGGATTCAAGATAGCCTGGCTGATGAGGATTATGAATCCGAAACCGGTCCCAGGATGCTTGTTTCCGGTCCATGGAAGACATGGCTTGGTAGTTCGGGCTGGACTGTTCCCATGAGGCACAGGGTCAGACTGATTTGCATATAGCCATGTCTGAAATGGGGTGGCTGAGTGGGCTAAAGAATGGTGATGGATTAAACCCAGATCAGTTGACTGGGGGTGAGTGTTTTTTTTCTTAAACCTTTATTTTGGAAAAAGAATAGTTACAGACCTACAACCACCAAGGCCGGTCAATCATACGAAATAGCAAGAACAGATCAATACACAGCTCATCAGCCGACAACCCGAGGGTCCGGCAGCGTAACAGTATGGTGTGATTCGGAGCATTTGGCAGATGAGGATAAATAAAAGGTTTTCATGTTTTATTACATACGAACAACAAGAAAAAAACATAAGAAAAAGAGTTGAGGCAATATTATCAATATTAGGCCTGCAGTGTACGGTAGGGGGGAGACAAACGAGAAGCAAGTATCAAACAATCGTAGAGGCTGGGAGCGGGGACCAAGAGTGAATAGCACTTCACAAAGAACAGAAAATCAAAACACTGGAATGGACAGTCAAGGAGATCTCGGAAGGTCTGGGGGCTCAGCAAAGGGAGGGTCACAAATCTCTCCACGGTACGAATTCCACTGGCCCCAAATCCTCCCCCACTTCTTGGGCCTACCTCGGGTGATGTACACAATTTTTTCTCTAAACATGCACCAATCCATGTTCTCCTCCCAGGTCGAGACCAATGGTGCCCTATGAGACCCCCAAAGTTGAGCGATATCTCTCTTTGCAATCATGTTGCCCAGCGTGACCCATTGAGTCTGAGCAATGGTACAATCATTTGGTTCCCAAACATTCAGCAAACAGCGTCGGGCCTCGGGGAGTAACCCGACACCCGTCACTTCTCCCATCACCGCATGCACTCGATTCCAAAAAACCACGACCGCCGGGCATTCCCATATAATGTGGAGAAAGGTAGCAAGCAAACCACATCCACGCCGACATAACCCATCCACAGAATAACCCATATGGATCAATCGTGGACCCGTGACATAGACACGATGTAGAATCTTGAGCTGCACCAGTCGGAGACGCGCCAGAATAGCGACTTCTTTTGGGGAGGATATTGTAGCCTGCCAGTCTTCATCGTCTAATTCCAGACCGTCACCAGTCCATGCCTCTCGTAGCTGCACAAGAAGGTCCGAACGAGCATTAATACGTTTTTTATATATGAGGGAGATAGTGCTGTCAGGGGCATGTCCATCCAGCACTCTATCTTCCAGGGGAGAAGACTCAGGGATCGAAGTACCAGCAGGGAAGACCGAAGCAAGTGCATGGCGGACCTGAAGATATCGGAAATATTCCCTATCACTCAGCTTATATTCCCGTTTTAGTTCATCAAAAGTTTTGACTCTGTCAACGGCCCAAAGATCACCCACTTTGCTAATACCGATAAGGTCCCATCTATCGAATCCCTTCGAGGACCACAGACCACCCAGTCTCTCAGCTGCATACAGGGGAGTCGCCCTAGTCAGTGTATCCGTCTAGCCAGTGGCCAATGTTGCATTATCCCATACACGTATCGCTACCGCAGTGGGGCCCGTCAGACTCCTCCTGGCGGTTCTGGAGTAGAGCGCTCTATTATAATCGCCCCCCGGTAGTTGCCACCTATCCATATCATAGGCAGGATTAGGAACAGGACCATACATGGCATGGTTAATAGCACTCAACTGTGACGCCCAATAATAGCGCCTGACATCCGGCAAAGCTATACCACCGTCATACCAGGGCAAAGTCAGTTTCGCCAACGCTATACGCGGCCGCCCACCCCAAACCAATTTCCTCTGAAGGCCCTCGATTTCACGGAAATAGCCGGCCGGAACCAGATCGAGCGTGTTCTGGATGGCGTATAGGAATCGGGGAAGAGACATCATTTTAAACAGGGCCGCTCTCCCTAAAGGAGACAGAGGCAATCCACACCATGCCACCACATCCGACCAAAGTCGGGCAAGCGGAGGCAGTAGATTACGCTCAAATCGTACCCTGGGGTCCATAGAAATATAGATCCCCAAGTACTTGAAACCAACACTGGAGACAGGTATAGGGCAGAAACGGGGCAAAGACGGCTGTCCACCTGCAAGCGGGTAAATACAGGATTTAGCCCAGTTGATAACCAAACCAGAGTTCTTCCAGAAAGAGCTCAGGACGTCAAACAGAAAACTCAAGGACTTACGGGGAGAAGTAAGGTATAACAGTATATCATCGGCGTAAAGCGACACCCGATCCTCGAAGGTAGGGGACCACCGTATGCCCCTGAGCGAGGGCTCCCAGCGGAGGACAAAAGGGTCAGAAGCCCTTCCATTAACCACCACCTGTGCCAGCGGTTGCTCATATAAAAGCCTAACCCACCCGATAAACTTAGGACCAAAACCAAACTTGGCAAGGGCAGCCCACAAATAAGGCCATTCCACCGTGTCAAAGGCCATCGAGGGATCAAGGGAGACCAAGATGGCCGGTTCCTCAAGAGACGCCGCCCTCGCCAAGGCACCATGAAGGCGTCGAAGATTGAGTGCGGTATTACGGTGGGGGATAAACCCGGACTGATCAGGGTGCACCAAATCGGCAATCACAGTAACCATTCGGCTCGCCAAGATCTTAGCGAGAACCTTAGGCTCCACATTCAAGAGCAAGATCGGCCGATATGACGAACATTGTTCCCGAGGCTTTCCATCCTTATGGATGACCACAATGGACGCCAGTCTCTGATCCCGGGGAAGAAGCCCGAGATCTCGCGACGCCAAGAACATCCGACGAAGGTATGGCGCCATTTTGTCGGGGCACAGCTTATACAGCTCGACTGGCATACCGTTCAGGCCCGAAGCCTTTCCCGAGCGAAGCGCACGGATAGCGAGCGCTACTTCATCGGTAGAGAAATCCGCCTCCATAAGCTCCGAGTCCGACAGACTAGGCAACGTTATATCTCGGAGCAACAGGTGCGAGTCCTCCTCGGGTCTGTCTGAGACCGACGCGTAAACCTTCCGAAAGTGCTGGGCAAAGACCTCTACTATCTCGACAGGGTCCACCACTCGCACACCATCCACTCGTTCAATCACGGGCACCACCCGGTTCAATCTATCCCGTCTGTCAAGCCAAGCAATCAATTTCCCCACCTTGTCTCCCACATCATATAGGCGCCCCTGCTGCTCACGATTCATCGCCTTAGCCGCATCAGTCACCAGAGCTCTGTATTCAGACTGTTTGAGCGCCAGGGAGTGCAAGCTACCAGGCGTAGTTCCAGACTCCATCCGCCCCTCCAACTCAGAGATATCATGTTCCAGACGTACCACTTCCATAGTTCTGCGCTTCCTTTCGCTGGCAATCAAAGAGAGAGTCTGACCCCGAATCACAGTTTTATATGCCTCCCATAAAGAAACAGGGGAGGATACCGACCCTTCATTCTCAGCAAAATAGTAATCCATACATTTAACCACTTCCGTACCAATGTTGGGGTTACGAAGATGCCACGGATTAATAGGAGCGATCCGACCCCCGGACTCCAGCCGCACGTCAATAGTGAGCCAGAGTGGGGAGTGGTCCGAAATCTCCCTAGCCAAATGTCTAATTTCCCTCACTGAGACCATCTGCGCCGCTGTTATAAGGATGTAGTCGAGTCTCGAGAGACTACCATGAGCCCCTGAATAAAAGGTGTATTGGAGCTGTCCAGGATGGAGTTGTCTCCAACAATCCGCTAATCCCAGTGTGTCCAAGAAATTCCCCAGCCACAACTGCGAAGCGGGGAGGGTTCTACGGGGGCTACGATCCTCCTCCCCACTGACGACCGAATTAAAGTCGCCACCCACTACCAGCAAGCCATCGGGGAGTCCCAGGATTACCCCGCCCAAATCAGAAAACGTGGTGGACTGAAGACCAGGGGGAACATACACAGACAAAATGGAGATCGTCTTCCCCTCCCAGCGACCCTCAACAGCAGCATAGCGGCCCCTAGCATCTAGCACCTTATCATCCACTTCGAGGGGGAGGGAGTTTCTAACCAGGATACCCGCCCCCCTCGACCCAGTGGTGAAGCCAGATAGGGCCACCAAGCGGTAGCCTCGTCTATTCAATGCATGGCACGTATTCCCTACAAGATGTGTCTCCTGTAGTAAAACGATATCCGGGGATTGTCGCTTCAAATATTGCAAAACTATCCCCCGTTTTATCCTATCCCCGAGACCATTAACGTTCCAGCTCAGTACCCTCAGCCCCCTACCCACCATCCCAGACAGGAACAAACAGTCCTCCCCGACACAAAACAGGCACAAATGAGAAAATAGCGACCAAATCGTAGCCTCGTAACAAGCAAACAAGTAAAGAACCCCCCCACCACCCCCCAAGGAACCCTCAACACACAACCCCCCACCCTGCACCCCTGCGGTAGACCAAAAAGCCACCCAAACTTGCAGTGTGCCTGTCGCCCCATTAAACTAACCTACAAGAAGAGAGAGAAAAACGTCCCCTGAGGAGGAAGAGTCCCGAATCCCTCCACCCCCGGGTGTCCACAACGTAGAAACATCGCAGTCACAGAGCCACTGCAAAGCGTCCAACAAATTGGCTCGTCGGCACAGACTCACTACTCCTGTTCTTCCAAGCCGCCCTCGGCGCCCCCCGAGCTCTCCGGGCTGGTGTGTTGCGTCGGCAGGGTGTCCAGCCAGTCACTGGCCACCTCGGGGCGATCAAAGAAGAATGCACGTTCATTATGTTCAATCCTCAGGCGAGCCGGAAAAAGCATGGCGTATTTCAGTCCCATGTCCCTGAGACGTCTCTTCACCCCCGTAAAGCCCATACGTTGCTTCTGCACCGCCTGCGTGAAGTCCGAATAGAAACTGATCGACACGTTTTCAAACTTTGTGGGACCATTAGTACGGGAGGCCTGCAGGATAGCGTCTGTCTCGGAAATTAAAAATCCTGGCTATTATAGGCCGCGGAGCGGCACCAAGCTTGGGCTTCCCACCTGGAATCCTGTGAGCACGCTCCACAGCAAAAAGATTACTAAGGCCCTTTGGTGCCAAGTGGTTCCGAATAAGATCCTCCACCAAAAGGTCCGTAGGCAGTCTGTAGAGTCCTCTGGAACACCTACGATGCGGACGTTGTTGCGTCTGGCCCGGCTCTCGAAATCATCCAGCCGACGAGCGAACGAATCTCTTGCCACGCGAAGATCGCGGACCTCGGTCTGAAGATCCGAGACATCCGTAATCAGGCTCGCTGTCTTGATGTCCAGGGATTTAACCCGTTCATTGGTTTTCCCCAAGTCCGTCCTGATAAGGTTGACCTCGATTGCCACCGTGTCCAGCTTAGCGGCCAGAGTTTCATATTGCCGACCCATCGCAGTCTGGACACTGGCAATGGCGCCCATGACATCCTTTGGAGTCGGCTCTTCACTCGCAGGAGCATCGTCACCAGACTCCCCCAGGGCCTTGCTCGGTCCACCCGGGGATCCCTTCGGGCGGGTAAAGCGATCTATAGTCTGTGCCTGAACAGCCCCTCCACGATTCGGGCCTCAGGTGTTGCGCCTCTCAGAGTCCGTCCTGCCCGTCATGGTGGGCGACGAGCTCCGACAAGACCTCTGGAATCTGGTCAAAATGATGCCCCCTATGACAAGCCTGTTGTGTCGAGAGGTCGAGGAGCGACAACCAGAATGGAATTGACGGCTAGCCCAGGGCAGCAGTAGCAATCAGCAGCGAGTTGGCGTCAACAATGACCAAAATCGAAACCGAAAGTACCACAGGGGCAGCGGATGCAGCTCTCCAGCCGGTGTTGTTCAATTGCCACCTGGGCACCTCGGGAACTCAATCCCCCGGATGGCCTCTGCCAGAGGCCTCAAATTATGAGGAGCAGCAAGTCCGGCTCCCGGTGGCCAAATCGAGTTTTGGAAAAAGCTTTTGATATCAGCAGGGCATCAGCAAAAAATACCCGTCGTCCAAATCAGGATTTGTTCCAGGATAGATAAGGGTGGCGGAAGGGGTCTCGGGAGCCCTTTGCTCACGCGTCCATCTTGGATCCGCGCGTAGATCCTCCTGTTCTGGGGGTGAGTGTTTGATTTGCTCAAACGCTCCGTCCATCATCCCCTTTTGTATCGCTTTGTTCGCCCTAAGTGTGGCAGGGTATGCTCAGACGTGAGTCCCTTGCTCACTTGGCCACTGGATTCAAGATAGCCTGGCTGATGAGGATTATGAATCCAAAACCGGTCCCAGGATGCTTGTTTCTGGTCCATGGAAGACATGGCTTGGCAGTTCGGGCTGGACTGTTCCCATGAGTCACAGGGTCAGACTGATTTGCATATAGCCATGTCTGAAATGGGGTGGCTGAGTGGGCTAAAGAATGGTGATGGATTAAACCCAGATCAGATGACTGGGGGTGAGTGTTTGATTTGCTCAAACGCTCCGTCCATCATCCCCTTTTGTATCGCTTTGTTCGCCCTAAGTGTTGCAGGGTATGCTCAGATGTGAGTCCCTTGCTCACTTGGCCACTGGATTCAAGATAGCCTGGCTGATGAGGATTATGAATCCGAATCCGGTCCCAGGATGCTTGTTTCCGGTCCATGGAAGACATGGCTTGGCAGTTCGGGCTGGACTGTTCCCATGAGGCACAGGGTCAGACTGATTTGCATATAGCCATGTCTGAAATCGGGTGGCTGAGTGGGCTAAAGAATGGTGATGGATTAAACCCAGATCAGTTGACTGGGGGTGAGTGTTTGATTTTCTCAAACGCTCCGTCCATCATCCCCTTTTGTATCGCTTTGTTCGCCCTAAGTGTGGCAGGGTATGCTCAGACCCGAGTCCCTTGCTCACTTGGCCACTGGATTCAAGATAGCCTGGCTGATGAGGATTATGAATCGAAAACCGGTCCCAGGATGCTTCTTTCCGGTCCATGGAAGACATGGCTTGGCAGTTCGGGCTGGACTGTTCCCATGAGGCACAGGGTCAGACTGATTTGCATATAGCCATGTCTGAAATGGGGTGGCTGAGTGGGCTAAAGAATGGTGATGGATTAAACCCAGATCAGTTGACTGGGGGTGAGTGTTTGATTTGCTCAAACGCTCCGTCCATCATCCCCTTTTGTATCGCTTTGTTCGCCCTAAGTGTGGCAGGGTATGCTCAGACGTGAGTCCCTTGCTCACTTGGCCACTGGATTCAAGATAGCCTGGCTGATGAGGATTATGAATCCGAAACCGGTCCCAGGATGCTTGTTTCCGGTCCATGGAAGGCATGGCTTGGCAGTTCGGGCTGGACTGTTCCCATGAGGCACAGGGTCAGACTGATTTGCATATAGCCATGTCTGAAATGGGGTGGCTGAGTGGGCTAAAGAATGGTGATGGATTAAACCCAGATCGGTTGACTGGGGGTGAGTGTTTGATTTGCTCAAACGCTCCGTCCATCATCCCCTTTTGTATCGCTTTGTTCGCCCTAAGTGTGGCAGGGTATGCTCAGACGTGAGTCCCTTGCTCACTTGGCCACTGGATTCAAGATAGCCTGGCTGATGAGGATTATGAATCCGAAACCGGTCCCAGGATGCTTGTTTCCGGTCCATGGAAGACATGGCTTGGCAGTTCGGGCTGGACTGTTCCCATGAGGCACAGGGTCAGACTGATTTGCATATAGCCATGTCTGAAATGGGGTGGCTGAGTGGGCTAAAGAATGGTGATGGATTAAACCCAGATCAGTTGACTGGGGGTGAGTGTTTGATTTGCTCAAACGCTCCGTCCATCATCCCCTTTTCTATCGGTCAGTTCTTTTTTCCTGCACCAGCAAGAGCTGATCCGGAAAAAGTTGTACCCTAGTCAATTTTTGACTAACTTTTTCGATCCTTTTTGATCATCCTTCGAAGTCTCTGGACTCGACGGTGCCGGTAGGGATGCCCGGGTCCCTGCGTTGATTACAGCCGACTGATGCCGGTTACTGACCCCTATCACCGGTGCCTTCACTGTTTGGGCCCCGACCACGACGACAAGTCCTGCTCCGACTGCCGGGCCCTGACGTCCAAAGCTAGACGAGAGTGGTCCCGCAAGCGACTCGAGCTCTGGCAGTCAGCCCCGCGCCGCAGTTCTGGAAGTCATCAGTCTTCGGGCTCGAAGTCCTCAGGGTAAGAGGCACAAGAAGTCAAAGAGGCGACATCGCTCTTCTGGCTCCCCCCGACGCTCGCGCGACACGGCCGGGGCTTCGGGCGACACCGCCCCGCGGCTCCGCCAGAGCCGCAGGCATCGCGGCCTGCTCCATACCCACTGGTCCCTGGGCAGCACTCGACGCCGGAGGAGATCAAGTCCTTCCTCATGGCCATGAGGTCGATAGCTCCTCTGTCGGGTTCCGCGGCGCCTCCGGGCCAAGCGGCACCAACAGGGTCCCCCAGCAGGCCGGGGGCTTTGGCCCCGGCGCCGTCGGGTGCTTCGGCCCCAATGCCGCCGGCGACTTCGGTCCCGACACTGCAGGGCCCTGCTGGATCCGGATCCGGGTCGCCGCCGGTCGACCTCGCCGGCGCCATCCAAGGACGATGCCGTCCCCGGTCCTACCCTCGATTCGGGTCCGGCGCCGCTCTCGACGCCGATGGGAGACTTTTACTTCTACGACCCTGCCCATCCTTTGAACCTGAGTACCAGGCGATGGGTGACGAAGGGGATTGGGAGCGGTCCGAGGACCCTCTGGCACGTGAGTGTCAGTCTTTTCAGGACTGGACAGGTGAGCTTGGGGAGGCCAGTGGTCTGGACACTTTGCAACACTGGTTTTGTCTCCCCTCCTACCGTGGCAATGGAGGAGGGGGCTGCCTATAGTGTGGTGCTGACGCGGGCTGCCAAGGCCTTGGGCCTTGAGCTCCCCGTCGCGGCCATGATGACTAACCTCCTCACGAGGTCCTTAAACCGCAGACAAGCTCGGCCGAGCCTCTGCTGCCTTTTAATGAGGCCTTGTCAGACGTTCTTCTGGGCACTTGGTCCAAACCCGCTACAGGTCTGCCTGTAGATAGGAACATGGCCAGGCGCCACTGCGACCCTTGCTTCCTGCCCACCCACCCCACCCCCGAGAGCCTGGTCATCCAGGCCTCTAACTCCCAGACCGCATTCCCGTCAGCTCCCCCTGATCGGGAATCCAAGAGGTATGAGCAATACGGGAAGAAGGTATTCTCCTCCCTGAGTTTGGGGTTGCGGTCAGTCAACAACACATGCCTCTTGCGCTGTTACACTCACTCTCTGTGGGACACGGTCGCGGACCTGCTGCCACAATGTCCGGAGGAGGCCCGGACTAAACTCGTCCAAGCCCTTGCGGAGGGTCGAGATGCAGCACAGTATTCCATCTGGTGTGGGCTGGATACCACGGACTCACTGGGCAGAGCGATGGCAACGACGGTGGCGATTCGTCGCCACGCCTGGTTGAGGTCCGCCAACTTTTCGGCTGATGTCCAAAACACCCTTATGGACATGCCGTTTGATGGCCGCGCCTCTTTGGCGACAAGGCAGACCATGCGCTTAAGCGCTTTAAGGACTCCAGGGCTACGGCCAAGTCCTTGGGCCTCTCGGCCCCGTGCCAGCAAACGGCTGCCTTTCGCCTCTTACATGGCCAAGGAAGGGGTGCCCCCACACGTCCTGCCAGCCACGGGCTGCAGACTACCATCCAGCGTGGTGGCGGACGTGGAAACCACCGTAGCGGCGGTCGGGGACAAGGGCAAGGCCAGTCCACACCTGCCCCTGCAGCATCCGCCTCAAAACCCTCCTAGTCCGAGCTTTCAGGCCCATTTGACGCCAGTGGGGGGCAGGGTTCGCCATCATCACCACCACTGGCGCACTGTCACATCGGACAGGTGGGTGCTGCAAATCGTCCGAAGGAGCTACTCCCTCCCCTTCGAGGCGTCCCCTACAGCCATGCCACCGCAGTACCACCGCGTGTCGGGGGATCACTTGAAACTTCTACAAGAGGAAGTTACGGCCCTCTTGGCCAAGGGTGCCATCAAGCACGTTCATGGGCCAGAAGTAGGGTGTGGTTGTTACTCCCACTACTTTCTGGTACCCAAGAGGGGCAAAGGGGGCCTACGCCTTATCTTGGACCTGCGGAACATCAACGGCTTCCTCCGGAAGGAGAAGTTCAAGATGCTGACACTGGCTCAGGTCTTGGCTGCCCTGGACCCGGGAGACAGGATGGTAGCGTTGGACTTGCAGGACGCTTATTTTCACATCCCCGTCCTGCCAGCCCACCGGCGTTACCTGCGGTTTATGGTAGGCCACGAGCACTTTCAGTTTACCGTGCTCCCCTTTGGCCTTACCAGCCCCCCACGGGTGTTCACGAAAATGATGGCAGTGGTCGCAGCTCATCTGCGCAGGTTAGGGGTTTCAGTCTTCCCCTACCTCGACGACTGGTTGTTGAAGGCGGGCTCACCCCAGACAGTCGTCAGCCACCTCCGACCTCCTGCACCTGCTGGGGTTCTCCATCAATGTGCCAAAGTCGCACCTGTGCCCCTCTCAGAAGCTCCTCTTCGTCGGAGCGGTTCTCGACTCGTCGCAGTATCGGGTTTATCCTCCCGAACAGCGGGTTCGGGATATTCAGGCTCTGATTCCGATCTTTCAGCCATTATCCCGAGTCTCGGTCAGGTTGACGCTGCAGCTTCTGGGGCTGATGGCCTTCTGCATCCTTCTGGTGCATCACGCCCAGTGGCGGATGCGGGCTCTGCAGTGGGACCTGAAGTTTCAGTGGGCCCAGCATCAGGGCAACTTGTCCGACCATGTCTTGATCTCGGAGGGCACTGCAAGACAGTTGCAGTGGTGGCTCACGGACCGCGATTGGGTCAGCGGCAGATCCCTCTCCCTACCCCAACCGGAGCACGTGGTTGTTACGGACGTGTCCCTCCAGGGCTGGGGAGGCCACATGGGAGAGGCGGAGATCAGAGGCCTCTGGTCTCCGGCGGAGTCCCAGCTCCATATCAACCTTCTGGATCTGCGGGCAATCTGACTTGCACTGAAGGCATTCCTCCCCTCTGTCCGGGGGAGTGTAGTGCAGGTATTCACGGACAACACCACCGCCATGTGGTACTGCAACAAACAGGGCGGGGTGGGGTCGTGCACCCTATGCCAGGAGGCTCTGCACCTCTGGCAGTGGCTGGAACATCAGGGCGTGACCCTGGTGGTTCAGCACCTGGCAGGTTCCCTGAATGCCACGGCGGACAAACTCAGCCATCGGTGCATGATGGATCATGAATGGCATCTGAACTCGGACTCGAACTTTCAGCAGTGGGGAGAGCCTTGGCTAGATCTATTTGCCACCGAAGAGAACGCGCAATGTCATCAGTTCTGTGTGTTGGAATTTCCAAGACGGCACTTGCTCTGCAACGCTTTTCGTCGCGAGTGGAGTTGCGGTGTATTGTACGCCTTTCCGCCTATACCACTTCTGCCCAGAGTGCTGAAGAAGATCAGGTGCGACGGGCCCAAGTTATCCTTGTGGCTCCGGACTGGGCACGAAGATATTGGTATCCAGAGCTACTCAGCATGGCGATCGATCCCCCGATCTGACTGCCTCTTGGGAGGATCTCCTGTCGCAGCAGCAGGGGACGGTCCTCCACCCGAACCTGTCCAGCCTCCACCTCCATGCGTGGAGATTGAGCAGCAACAGTTGACTGCTTTCGATCCTCCCCCCAAAGTATGTGATGTCATTCTAGCAGCCAGGCATCCATCCACTAAAACGGTGTACACCTGCAGGTGGAACAAGTTTGTGGCATGGTGCACAGCGAAGGCTGTCGATCCGCTTTCTGTCCTTCTTTCCGAGGTCCTTCTGTTCCTTCTCTCTTTGGCCCAGCAGGGCTCTGCTCTGGGCACTATCAAAGGTTATCTTTCGGCCATCTCCGCCTTCCAGATAAGCCTTCTCTTTTTAAGTCCCCGGTTGTTATCCGTTTTCTGAAAGGAATTATGCACACATTCCCTCCCCTGCCGTTCTTCATGCCTCAATGGGACTTAAACCTTGTCTTGACATATCTGATGTGCGCTCCCTTCGAGCCCCTTCATAACTGTCCTTTGCGTCTTCTCCCTCTCAAAACTGTTTTCCTGGTAGCTATCACCTCTGCCAGAAGAGTGAGTGAGCTCCAGGCTCTTTCTTGTAAACCTCCTTTCCTTTCTGTTCATCCAGACAAAGTGATTTTAAAGACCCGTCCTTTCCTGCCAAAGGTTGTCATGCCCTTCCACATCGGGCAGACCATAACTCTGGTCACCTTCTTTCCGCCTCCTTCAAAAGAGGAAGAGAGGCTTCACCGTCTGGACAGTCTGGGTGCTCCCCAGGCAAGAAACCTATTGTCCAAACCTCCGTGACTGGAAGGACTCCCAGCAGCAAGAGGTCAAACTTGTGTCGGTGGCAGCAGCGTCCATTTTGTGACGCTGGGGCTCTGGTTAACTTTAACCGGGATAGTCAGCAACAACACGTCTTCTCCCTCTAGAAGGGTGGAATGCTACCCCCGTTGCCAGAATTGGCAAGGGGGTAGTATTCCAAAGCGTATGACACCTTACACGACATGTTTAGATAAAGCCAAACCATAGTTAGCATTCAACCGCGAGGATTATAATGCACTTAAGAGTATATGGTATGGCGATATCATAGCACAGTTATAAGGACATGGTTCCGAAAGCTGCAGACAGGCTCAGCTCATGCTAGAGCACCATCTCACACATAACCAAGCACTCTGCCTCCAGGATTGTTAAGGCCTGCCATAGGAGTGACTTATAGGTTACTGTGTGTCTATATATAAGGGTAGATATAGGAATACTATATGTAAGCAAGGGGTGATTACACGACCTTGCCCCAGCTGAGTGATCAGCCATATGTGTCAGTTTTGATGGCCAGCCAGGGGTGGCATAATACATGCTGCAGCCCCTGGTAGGCCTTGGATGCACCTATGCCCTGGGTACCTATAGTACACTGTACAGGGGCTCATAAGGTGACCCAATTCCCAATTGGAGATGTACCTAAGGTACATGGAGTCCATTTTACAGAGAGAGCAGATAGCCTGAGGTCCTGATTAGCAGGATCCCAGGCCAATTAAGTCGAAAACCAGCTAAACACAAGGCAAAAAATCTGGGGTAACCACAGTCGGGTATCCACCTTCCTACACAACCCCCCCCCCCCCCCCCATATGAAAGGAGATAAGGCTATCCTTGACCAGGTAAGCCTATATTGCCTAAGTGGCCATATAAGGAAGTACCTGCACTAGCATGGTTACCCCCTGTCTCATGGTCCACTAAGCAATCCCTTACCCTAAGGGTATCATAGGGTCTCCACCATAGGGAATCTCTACCTGTGGTGTGTTTTGGCAAAGTAAAAGGCTGGTGTTGAGATGGAGTACTGAAGTGAGACTCCTCTAATGTAGGGCTCAGCTTCCTCCAATCACCTTCCACCATGTGTGCCTTTCTTTCCAGGACTGAGATGCACTGTGCTCTCAGGGTCAACCTCTGGCTGCCTACAGCTGGAGGCTGGGTCCCTTTTGTTGGCTTACTGGAGGGACAGGTCAGGTTTGGGGTTTTTAGGTTCCAGGTTTGGCTGTGCCCAACAGTGTCTATCTGGGGGAGGTTCCTAACTAAATGTAAGGGAGATCCCTCAGGAGTTTTTAAAACTTTCACCTTGCTAGGGCTGCTAGCTTTGGTGCCCCTAATCTGCTGATGGGGGAGTTCTTGTGGACAGGGGGCCTTTTTGGGTCCACTGGCCTTCCTGACCTCTACAGCCCTGGGCTGACTGAGGCAGGGTAGAGAGGGGCAGTTTACCTGCTCCAGACTGGGTCCCACCTTGGAAGGGTCCACTGACATCAGGGGCTCTGCCAGGCTAGGCCTGACTACCTCTGGGGCAGTTTCTTCACAAGGGGTAGGGTCAGTTCCCTGAGGAGGCTGACTCTCACCTAATGTGTGGTGGGAGACTTTTCTTTCTCCCCAATGCTCTCTGTTTGAGTGAGGTGATCTTGAGGCGAACTTTGGTGTGCTGAATTCCTTTGCCGTGCTAATCCCTGGCTACATTTCTGCCCACATTTGGAAGGATATTGACAGCGGGAATACCTGCGGACATTGCACCCGACTTTGGGCTGGACTGGAGCCAATACCATCTACTCGCGGGACTGCGAGGACCAGCCTGCCTGGCGGCTCTAACCTGCCGCAGCTAGTCCTCTTCCCGCCCCCTCCTCCTCGTATATAGCCCCGCCCATACCCGCATTCGCGGGACGCGCGCGGGACGTGCGCCGGGCTAAGCCCGGGCAAAGGGCGGGCCGTCTGTGGCCGTCCGGGGCTGGCTAAGGCTGGGCTGGGCCACCTTATTTACGATTCACCCGGGACATTAATGCAGAAGTAAGGAGCATTATTGTGATAATACTTTATTTGATTTTAAAAAAATCATAAAAGGGTGGACTTACCACCATGCAAGCAACATTTTCATCATAAAAACAACACAAAATCAACTTTGAATCAACTTAAAAACTAATATCATAAAATATGCAAAATTAACGGGGAATGGTCTAAAAGGAAAAGGAATAAAAGGAATCTTGTGTGTTCGTTCTGGATACACATTATTTTTAACTCGTAATAAGAAGGGGAGAGGTGAAAAGGTATGGGAGAATAATAGGAGTTCACACAGGGGGCACGTTAACTCGTAATACAAAAAGGCGACCGTTTGGAGAGGAGGGGAAAAGGGTGGAAGAGTCCGTGGCCGGCCAAAGCCGGGCCTATTGTCCGGAGACCTCTTTGATTGCTGCCCTGTTTTCCAGCTCTATGGCAGCGAGATTCAAAAATGTTATGGTTTTACATGAGAGTTCTATCCAAGTTCCACTTAGGCATCTTATCACCGCCGCCCTACAAGTTCTCACCTGGGCTTCTCTTAGAAGTGATTGAAAAAGCATTTTTCTAAGATTCTGAAGTGCCGGGCATATGCATATAAGGTGCAGTAAAGACTCTGCGCCGTTGCCACAGAGGCGGCAGTCGGGAGTTTCCCACAGCCGTAGCCATCTTGGAGTGAGATCTTTGGTCGAAAAGCAGCCCAGCCTTAACAGGCTTAGTTTCCTTTTGTAGTGGTCCCTAAAGCATTCTTTCAGATATTCCTGAGGTTTTAAGTGGGTATATGACGGCAAAACGATCCAAGCATGGTTTTTGCCAGCCATTGCCGCTTTATCCATGAGTAATGATGCTTGTTTGACTGCTTTCTTGGTTATCAGCTTGAAAGCAGAATAAGTCATGGGCAAAAGCCAGGATTCTTCCAGTTTTAATGCTTTGAGAGCTTGCCTCAAGGTCTTATATATTGAGCCCGGAAGCCCGGCCTGTTTTTCAACTTCTGACCAGCAAAGGTGCGCCAGGGATTCGTCTGCTGCGTCCCTCATGCGCCAATAATATTTGACGAGTGCTCCCTGTCTTGCCGGGAGCTGGTTAGTAAGACCAAACTCCAAACGAATTTGGGCTTGAGAGATATGACGCGGGATTGAGAATAGGTTTTTGAACAGCCTGGATTGGGCGAGATTTAACACTGCGAAGTCCCGGGTTGCCAATAATTCAGAACCATATGTTAGTGATGGCAGAAATTTAGCGGCTGCAATCTTAAGAATGTGGCCAGTGGAATGTCCGTTTAATTGCTTTTGGACAGTTTTAAAAGCAAATTGAAGCTGCTTGGCTTTGGATTTCCCCTGTTCCAAGTGCTGTTTAAACTTTAATCGGTGGTCCAATAGGATTCCCAGGTATTTATATTGAACTACCTGGGTTAGAGAGGTAGAATGTATCTTCCAGACGAAGTTTTGTTTTTTCTTTCTTGAGCCGCAGAAGCATAGGATGTTTTTTTTTTTTTAGGTTTATAGTCAGTTGTGCATTGGAGAGGTACTGCGACAGTTTGTAGATCAAGCGTTGTAGACCGATGGGGGTTTTTGAGAGGAGCACAATGTCGTCTGCATATTAAAGACTTATTATAGGTGAGTTGTCCAATTTTGGTGGGTCCCCCTGAATGGTACGCAGGTCACTTTCTAGGTCCGCGGTGTAGATGTTGAAGAGGCTGGGGGCTAGTACGCAGCCTTGCTTTAAACCGTTGGTTGTGTGGAATTTCTTTGTCAGCATTATTGTGAATACTATATCCGTCTAGTTTGTAGAGACTGTTGCGTTTTAATCCTTCTTTTTTACTTTTATTTTATTTTTTCTAGAGGAAAAACATTTGATTGACTATATGATTATCTTGCCCATTCTTTGATAGTTGATATTTTATCAGAGAATGATGAGCCGATGTTGTAGTCTAGGTAGGCCCTCATTGGTGGGGGGCTCTGTGAGAGGGACACTAGATGCATTTATCACCAGAGCTGCTTCCGTATTGGAAAAAGAGATAGTATTTACGGAAAAACGTCTGTCCCTAGAGCTAATGATTAAGAAACGCTCTTCTCTGGGTGTAATTAGTTCAGTGGTTACTCCCCACAGACAGCATGTAGAAGACACCCCTTTCCAAATGCATGACTCTGAAATAGTAAATGATCTTTCTCAGTCGCCGCTTCTGGAATTATCAACGCATGACATAAATGAAACCGATTCAATATTAGACTCCTCTTTAAATATATCTTCTGAACTTGTAATCATGTCACCCAAAAATGGGCCTACTGTAAGTGAGGAACCGACGAAAACAATTAGCATCGCAGCCCCACCGTCAAAAAAGAGGAAGCTTGTGGAAAATTATCAAGGTGATAAGATCAAGAAACGGGGGACGGTAACCCGAGCCCAACCGAGAAGCATACGAACATCTGCTTCGAAAAATAGCCCAGCACAACAGCTCCCATTAACACTCGTAAATGAGTTACTGCCTAGTATGGAAAAACTGCTCAAATCATTTATCCTCCCATTAATAGAAAGGGTTAAGAGAATAGGTGAACAACTAGGCTCTATTGAAAAAGAGGTGGTAAAGAACTCGCTGTTGCTTAGCAAACAAGGTTCTTCGTGTCTCACAGTCCCCATAAAAGATAATCATGTGGGTCAGAGGCCACCACCTAAAACCCTCAAAAAGGGCCAAACATCTTCCCTATCACAGAAGACATCACCCCCCAATGTAGCACCAAAACCAGGTACGAGCAATCAAAAAAAGGAGGATAAAATGGATTGGGGAAAAAAACGGACCTTTCCCAAAAAATGGATAATAGGCCCACTGCCTCACAAATTAAAAAAATACCTACTCACAGAAGTATAGATTTACCACCGGAACCTGCTCCTTTTGTGGTAATCATGGTGGGAGTCCCGGTTCTCCCTGAGGGAATAAAGGAGGATCATCGAGCCCTAAAAAACAAAGTAATATTTTGGCTGTGTAATAATAGACCTTTGCCGGCCCATGTAATTGGACAAAATCCTAAATGTAAGGCGCGTGAATTGGGTCGGAACTCGGCCCAAAGATAGAAAGGGGGACGCCATCATCATTAATTTTAAGGACCACAGAGCAGTGAGGCATATTGGTGAGTGGTTTGATGCGAGAGGCAGTGAAAAAATCTCTACACACTTTCTAAGTCACTTTTACCCGCAGAAGCCGGTCCCGCACTCCCAAAGTTTTTCTCTAGAAAACCAGGTTTTAAATAGGCAGAGCACAGAATACATTGGTTCCAATCATCCAACTCTTAATTATCTACAAAGATTCACCTTAGGAAACCAGGGCTTAAATAGGCATAGCACAGAACATTATGGTTTTAGTATTCAAATTTTAACCATTTCTCGATGTTGTATGGGCTGGAAGGTGTGGATTGACTCCAGACATTGAGAAATCATGTATCCCTGCCGATGTAACGTTTGAACTCCCAATAGTAGGAGGTTTGTATATCCAGGAAGAGGCTACTAGGGTCAAATTCCCTTCAACCAAACCTATACTGAAGGTAGATAATACTGCAGACCAAAATAAAGCCGGAAATCCCATGGGAGGGGTTGTCCCAAATATAGGCGGGAAAAACACTGTGGATTCATTTATAGCTGAGGTGCAGTCGGGAGCTTACTCTACCCCCTCAGAGAATAGCATTCCAGTGAGTGACGGGCAATCACTTAAAGTCATTTCCTGGATTATTGTGGGTCTTCGTTCAAAGGTTGAAGATGGAAGCGCATTGAACTTCCTCCAGAATCATAGTGTAATTTGTCTGCAGGAGACATGGGCCATGACAGAACTACATCCGGTAGGATATAAAACCTATTTTACTTCCGCATTAGCAGCAGTGCTTAATTTGTAAAATATGAAGTGCAGGTGCTCCAATTTTTTTAGGAGGCCCACCTACTTCCCTCGGCTCCACCCACTTCCACCAGTGACTCCTCCTGGAAGTAACTGAGGTCAGATTCAGGAAGCGCCGGGACTGCTTTGAGGCGTGCGCCGGCAGTTACACAGTCTTATCACCCCACTGCATACAGTCAGCATAGCTGCCAAGGTTTCAGATTGCCATGTGTGACATTTTCATAATTTCCGTGTAATTATGAGTGACATTCAATGACTACGAGTGACACTTTCTCCCGAGCAAAATCAAGCAATGAAGACGATGGTAACATATAAAAATCTGAAATTTCACCCATATGAGCAACGAGAAACTCTAAGAAGATCTTAAAACTGCTGCAGAGTGGCACAAATGGAAGGGCACTAACCTACTGCCCTGCTGTAATTTTTAAAAAGACTTTATTTGTGCTCATGTTGACGAGCTCTGAGTTAGTAAATTAAATTAGGATTCATTGGTGAAGAGTGACTGCTTCATTGTCACAGGTGGTTAAAAGGGCTGGTGATGCATCACCCTACGAGTTAGCAGGCGCTGGTGTTGGCCATCTGCATGCTGGCCTCGCTGGGTTGCTAGGCTGTGTCAGATGACGCCTGCTCACAAACACACTCATTACAGAGTGCACAGCCTGCATTTGAGCACCCTTGCAGCCCGGGGCATGGCAGCATAGCACATACAGGATAAACCTACCACAGCACAGCAGGTGTTGCAACCGAGGAAAGACACTGCTATCGTAGGGTGAGAAAGCATGTTCTGTTGGTGTCAGCTGCTGCGTTGGCTGAGATGTTAACAGTGCCCAGACAGTGCACGCACCCTGGTTTAAGTTGTTTTGCATTCTAGTGTTCGTTTTTTAAATTCTATGGGTTTTTTCTTTGATGCAAACAAACGTGCACGTAGTTAAATTTCCGATATGCTACATGCCTCTTTCTTTTCAAGCATGTGTTTCAGCTGTCAGCAGATCTGGAGCCTCTGCAGACTCTTGCTTGAACAGAGAAGCACACACGAGGATAAACTTTCACACGGCTGCAGTGAGTGGCTATTGGGCAATTTGTGGGGTGACCACTCAGACTCACGCTGGAGGGTCCTGGGTACGGCCATGTCTCCTGCGCTTTGAAATCCATGAATCACACGACTACCTCAGCAGATTCTGGGACAGGGCCAGAAGCGCCAGAAACTCTACCGAGAAGGAGCAGAGGTAGGCCAGACTGCATAATTAGCATGTTTTGGGCTGCGTGTTCAGTTAACACGTACTTGCACAAACAGCGTGTACTAGGTAGCAAACCTAATCCATTTATGTAATTTTAAAAATACAGACTCACAGCATATATGCTTCCTCACTGAGCGAGTTCGGCCCCTCTGTCCCTCGGTCCCAGAGGTGAGTGCCGCACCGTCACCGAGGCCTCTCGCGCTTCATGCTAATCACTTTTTTTGTGGACAGTGTGCACTCACTAATCACACTCTACATGAGCAGGGACTTGCAGCACAAATGAAATATATTAGCAAGTTCACATTACCTAAGAGGTTCAGGAGCAGCACACGTTCCCTCCAGTAAAGAAAATGCCCGCCTTTTGCTGCTATATTCGAGTGACCTCAGGGGCAGGAAGCGGAAGCAGAGAGGCGGCGGAAGTTAGAGCGTGGAGGAAGGTGCCTGTTTCAGAAGGCTAATCTGCCCGGGAGGCTGTGCAGCTTTTTTTAGGCAGTAGGAGGTACGTCATTACAGCCCGGGAGAACGATCATTTTCGGCCTTTGGATCGTGGGAAGAAACTGCTCCACTGTGTGCTCTCTGGCAGTCCCAGGGAAGCAGAATGTGCCTCTTTATAAGGCATGCGTCACTGAGGAATTTATTTTACGACGTAGACCCGGCCCCAAGAAATAAGTGCCGGTGCTAAGCACCGGCACAAATTAAGCACTGATTAGCAGTAGCCTTGGGTAGGGCCAAGGGAGGTTTAACCATCTTCATAGCCAACACAATACGGGGACTGAAAACAATGGTAGCACACTCGGATGTAAATTACCAGTTGCTTAGCCTATCGTTTAACAACAAAGAGACCTTTCTTCTGGTGAATTTTTATAATAATCTAGCGGAAGAACAGGCTCTGAAGGCTCTGCGTTCCCTACGTGACAAGCTCTCCCAGTTGACACAGGAGGTTGGAAGGAGAGCTAGTGTAAGCATAATATGGGGGGGTGATTTTAACCAGCATCCATGCCCACGTAGTAACAGTAACATCTGTGGGTTGGTGGACGCACATGAAGACCCAATTGTGCATTTCAATCATACTAGCACGGGGTCATACCTGAATGAAGTTCTCTCAGATCTGGGGCTCACGATAGTTAATAATATAAATGCGATCCAACATTTTTGGGGAGTGGGTATGAGACAACAATAGATTATATCCTAGTATCAAACGCTCTGGCTAATAGAGTCATGAGCTTTGATTTACTGGTTAATACACTAAGCGATCACTGTGCCCTTAGTCTGGAACTTTACCTAACACATGCTCAGCCTTTCTCACAGACCATAGCGAGTGCTTTAAGTCAGAATACTCTGCATTTAGCTAAGATAAATGGGTACTCCCTAAGATGGGAGAAGGTAGACCCCGGAGAAATAACCAAAAAAGTGATTTGTGAAGCCTATCCATCTATAGTTAAATGCTTAGATCTGGGAGTCCCGGAGGAGGAAGTCTTACAAAACTTTGTGGTAATTTTAGAAAAAATAAACGAACTACTAACAGTAAAGATACAAAGAGATCGTCCCAGGAAAGTAGGGTGGTTTAACCATAAATGTACGGCAGCATACAAAAAACTGAAAATAGCATTAAATAAAACGAACAGAGACCCAGAAGAAATAAGAATTCTAAGAAAGGACTATAATATCGCACGTAAGGAGAGGAAGGGCGAACTAAAACAAGCCCTATGGGACCAACTGCACAAAAGCTCCATAGATAAAAATAGTGAAGCATTTTGGAGAGTGGTAAAATCTCCTTTTTTAACAGACTGTAAAAATCTCCCGACCATAGAAGTAGCAATTGAGGAATCAGTTTGGGTGGAACACTTCTCGAAAATATTTCAGAAAGGCCTGGTACCAATGGGGACTTTTCAGCCCCCAGTGGTAGCCCCTTCACGGTGTCATATCCCATTCCGCTAGAACTTGCTATAAGTGAGGTACTTCAAGCGCTAAATGCAAGTAAAAATGGGAAAGCCCCAGGCCCAGACGGGGTTCCCGTAGATTTATGTAAGTATAACACAGACCAGTGGGCCCCAATATTGATTAGGGTGTTTAGGGCAGTAATGGAGAAGGGCCTGTTGGTCTCCTGGACTAAATCCATCATGGTCCCGATATTTAAAAAAGGAGACCGGCAAGAGGTATCCTGCTATCGCCCAATCTCACTGCTGGATTCGCTAGGCAAGGTGGTGGGGAGAGTAGTGCTTGAGCGTCTACAGCAGTGGGCTGACGATGGTGGGATCCTCTCTGACCTCCAATTCGGGTTCCGGGAGGGTTTTGGGACGACCGAGCAAGCCCTGAATTTATCAATGCTGATGGGTAAATACGTCTGTGCAAAGCAGGGCAGGTTATACATGGTTTATGTGGACCTGTCCGCTGCTTTTGATTGCGTTTCACATGCAAAATTGTGGTCCGTCTTGTTATCAAGGGTGTCGATATCCCTCTGATTGATTTTATGAGGGAATTATATTCGAATGCCTCTGCGAGGGTACGTTTTGGCGTAAAAGGCGAGCTGTCCGCGTCTTTCAGAGTAGAGCGTGGAGTCCGGCAGGGTTGCGTCTTGGCCCCCTTTCTCTTTTCACTCTACACAAATGGTTTGGAGGTGGCAATGTTGAGGGGGGCCAAGATCTACTGCAAGTAAGAAATCGCCCAGTCCCCACTCTGCTCTACGCGGATGACGCTGTGATACTGGCTCGCACCCCACGCGAATTACAGAAGGCCCTGGACAGGTATGCTGATTTCATGGGGAGCCTAGATTTACACATAAATATAAAAAAGACTTATGTTATGGCAGCAGGTACAGGGAAAAAAGGGGGTAAAGATATATTCCTTGCAAAGAAAAACTCGAAAGTACTGGCCAATACTCCTATCTAGGCATTATAATTGATGATAGAATGAATTGGAAACCCACAATTAAGGCCAGGAAGCATCATCTAATGCGAGCAATTGCTGCACTTATAAACTTTTCTCAGAAGCTGGGAAAAAGGCCACCCACAAAATTGCTACATATCTATAGACTAAATGCCAGGCAATAGCCCTGTATGGGGCCGGAGTGTGGGGGTATGCCAACATTAGTCCCCTACAAGTGGCGGAGAACACCTTTTTAAGATTTCTATTAGCGGCACCTAAATGTGTTTCCACGTTTGCATGTCACACAGAATTGGGGATCCCGTATTTGATGGATTTAGCAAAAATTCAACCACTTTTACTTTGGCGCCGAATCTGGTCATCAAGGGAAAACTCACTTACTAAGCAAATATTGGCAGACTGTATGTCACTAGATCGCTCACATAAAATCAGTTGGCCTAGGTATGTGAAAAATCTTTTGACTGATCTGGGATTGGGGAACTGTTACACCACTCCTAATACGATCTGTGAAATATCTAGGAAGGAACTGAAAATAAGGGCCTTGGGCTATTTAGAAGAGCTGCGCATGGTCAAGGAAGTAACGAAAGCTTCCGTTCAACACTCACTGGCGGTCCAGACTACCCTTTCAATTCAGCCATATCTATCATATGATCTGACGCAATTTGAGCGTTTCCTTTTGATAAGATTTAGGTTTAACATCTTTCACCGGTTGGTGGTTTTTCCAGAGCAAAATAGCTGGGATCGAACTCTCCCATCCTGTCCATGTGATGAAACTTCAGAGCAGACAACCATTCACACTGTTCTCTTTTGTAAGTTTTATGATGGTCATCGTAAGCTTTGGCTGTTACCGTTGCTATAATTATTGGGTCTTAGAAGATGTCGCCCAGCCATGCTGCGATTGCAGTTTCTAGAGACTGAATGGACTTGTGAATATACTGTCAAATTTCTGAAATGCATTTTTAAACATAGACTAAACCTTTGACAAGTCCCATCTCTCTGAAAATTAATTTTAAAAATTAAGAATGTTGATATATTAGCTAGCATGGTGAGGGATCCCCAATGGTACTTATGGATAATGTGCTTAAATGAACTGTAACATTTCTATTTTTAATTATGCGTAATGTTTTTATCTGTGATATTACTTTTCTGTTTTTTTATGTATTTTAAAAACCGAATAAAGAATATTTGACTTTGAGTGGAGTGATCCATAGTTTCAGGCTTCACAACACTGAAATCTGTTTGAGTTTGGGCTGTGACCATCACTGCCCTACCAACCTTTGCAGGAAGGAACTCTGTTTGGGTGTGGGCTGTGACCATCACAGCCCTGCTAACCTGTTCAGGGAAGTCTGCTTGAGCAGGGGCTGCGACTATCACAGCCCCACTAACCTTTTGGGGAAGGCCTACCATTTTGGTATGGGTTTCCTGTTCTACCTCAGCCCAGGCTGAGATCTCTAGATCATTCCCTAGTAGACAATCTACAGGCAAGTTTGTAGAGACTGCCACTCTCTTAGGGCCAGTGACACCTCCCTAGCTGAGATGTACTACTGCCATGGGATGATCTTTCTGTACTCCATCAATGTTGGTCACCTGATAGGTGAACCCAGGTAAAAGTTGTCCTGAGGGGACTAGATTATTAGTCACCATACTGCTGCTAGCCCCTGTGTCTCTATATGCTTCAACTTTCTGGCCATTGATGAGGGGCTCTTGTCTGTACTTTCCCAAAGTGTTGGGACAAGCAGTGAAGTTGGCAAACCCCATGCCATCCTCACAGACAAGAGTAGCTGTGGTAGGGGACCTGGTTAGGCCAGAGTCCACCTGAGTTCCCAAAGTAAACCCAGCCAAATTCTTGGGGGCACTCCCACCACCTGGGGGATTACTACTAACAGTAACAGGAGGTCTGGGAGTATTACTTGGGGGAATGTTTTCCTTATTGTTGGCCCTTGGGCAACTGCTTTCAGTTTTCCAGTAGCCAGGCTGTTTACAGACATGGCAATAAGGTTTCTTTTGGTTAGAGGAAGTGTTTTGGGACCCACCCCCACCATTGGAGTTTTGGGGCCCTGTGGAGGACTTGTCTTTTGCTTTATCCACACCTTTCTCTTGAGGCTTGGTAGAATCTTTCTTCTGGTCACCACCCTGATTTTTAGGCCTAATCCTGGTTCTGACCCATTTGTCTGCCCTCTTATCCAATTCTTGTGGAGAGGTCAGATCAGAGTCCACCAGGTGCTGGTGTAGAAGCGGGTTTTGACAATTACTAAGGATCTGCTCCCTCATAATCAAATTATACAATCCTGTAAAGTCCTGTACTTTACTGCCCAATAACCAGCCCTCCAGAGCCTTAGTAGCACAATCTACAAAATCTGTCCAGTCCTGAGTCTGTGTCTTCTGGGTATCCCTGAACATCAACCTGTACTGTTCAGTGGTTAAGCCAAACCCATCAATCAGAGCACTCTTCAGGGCTGAGTAGTTTTTAGCATCCTCATCACTAACTGTGAGGAGCTTATCTCTGCCTTTTTCTGAAAAGGGGAGCCACAAGATTGCTGCCCACTGACTTTGGGGTACCTGCTGTACTTTGCAAGCCCTCTCCAAAGCAGTTATCCGTTTGTGGATGTCATCCCCATCTTTGTAGGGGGGTACAATCTTACTCAGGTGTCTATTGTCATAGGACCTGTCTTTATCCTTAGGGATATTGCTGCCACCAGTGGGTTCTAACCCGCTCTCTCTATGCTCTCTAGCACAAGCAAGCTTCTCTTTGGCCATGACAACCTCGAGTTCCTGCCTCTCAATCCTAAGAGCAGCCGCTCTCATTTTTGCCTCATGTTCCCTTCTCTGAGGGGAAGTCATCCCTCTCTGAGCAAGGCCATGAGAGCTATTTGAAGCATGAGATTGAAGAGATTCCCTGGAGTGGGATCTTCCTCTCCTCTGCCTCTGGATAAGCCCACTTGGGGGTCTGTAAGGGGGCTGCCCATACTGACTCCCATGCATGCTTAAGTTAGCCTGGCTAAGTCTTCTGACTGGGACCTGGCTGTTTGTCTCAGGATCAGAATCATCTTCCTCTACTTCATCTACCTCATCTGGTACTATAGTATCAGTGGCATCCTCTGTGGAGGGCAGGACTTCATCTGAGCTACCTGAAGCACCTGAGTCAGGTGTCTTTTGAGCATCATACTCTTCTAAGAGCTCAAATAAGAACTTTAGGGTAGGGTTTGAACTCTGTTTTAGCCTTCTAGAAGTACACAATTGTCTCAATTCTTGGAAGGCTAAGGCTCATATCTTGAGGCAGTCCCAAAGGGATCTACCTCTGCAGGCAGAGAACCACTGGGGTTCGCTGTCTGAGACATGGTTTCTAGTGAGGTGTGGTGTTGCACCTACCTACACTATGTGTTTTCCTACAGAACCTATCTAGGAGTTGTAGTCAGGGTGTGCTAGGCCCAGGCTCTACACCAGCTAAGTTCAGTAGAACGTAAGTATACTAAGACTTGTTTTATATGTACCTACAGGTACCTATGTGATCTTTCAAATGATATCTCAAGATTACAAGTGGTAAAACAACAGCAAGCTCTAATCCCAACCGCTGCACACCAATGTGAGAAGTTGGCCTGGTATATGATGTTTACTGTTCTAGTGAGCACCTTGCACCAGTCCAAACAACCCTTATGGTGATGGTTGTAAGTCAACCTTATAGACCAGCTATCCTAGTAGTAGCGTGGACAGAACAGTCTTAGGCTAAAAGACTCTTGAGGGCGTGTAAAGCTAGCTGTTTTACCATATGTAACCCTTTGAATACCAAATGAAAGGACACCACACAGGATATATATAAAATATATATGTATTTATTCACTTAACATCCTCTTCTGAACTCTTTATGAGGTCAGAGGCAAAAGCACATAACAAGTTACACTTAGAAATACTTTAAATAGCACAATTTACAGTTAGGCCCTAGGGGCGCGTAAAACCATATACTAAGTAAGTGGTATAAGGACCACGACTCGGGAAAAGGAAAGGCCTAGGACCTCGAGAATCGCTGGTGCTACACTGTCTGACCCTTAGGTTAGGAGTAGGAGGCCCACAGGCGGCGTGTGCAGTGTCTTTACACACACGCGGGAGTCAATATTAAGTCAATGGGAACTTAGAAGGTAAGTAAATGAAGATTTAGGACACTTCCGGTCTAGCTAGGAGGAGACAACTAGTAAATCTGGACACTAGGATAGTCAATCCCTACTGGAGCACCGAAGTACTCGCGTTACCTCACCCACGGGCTGCGGGTGCATAGGTGTCAAAGTGTGTGGGGTGTTGGAAAAATACGAGGAGGATATAAAACAAAGAAAGGCACGTAAACTTAAATGTGACGAACATGACTATGTCATAGGAAGAGTCTTTACTTTTGCCAAGCGTTTTGATGCTCTTGTTACGAATGACACATTGAACAAAGATAAGAAGATGTCATCTACAAGTAGTCTTAATACTGTCTCATCTAGTAGTGTATCGATGAGTGGAGATGAAGGGGCCAGTAACACGAATGAGGAACAGGCAGGTAGTAGCTCGTCCTCTTTTTTAAAAGAGGTACAAAGAATCCGGATTGGCAACTCGAGACAGAGGGAGCAAAGGGTAGAAAACACCATCACACCAAGAGAGGCAAAAGAGGTGGCCGCAAATGCAGGCGAAAGGGTACAATATCAGACGCGATCCTGGAAAGCCAATCAAGGGAGGTAGATACTGCCAATGATATTCAAGTAATGAACTTGTCCAGTAAAGACATCTCCACTGATACTTTGTCTGTCCTTAAAAAGGATAACATTTTTGTCCCACTAGTAAATGTGATGTAACTAATGTAAAAATTGATATCTATAAATTCATTAGACAATTGAAAATAAAGACATTTTTTGCAGCAAATGCTGTGAACAAAGATCAATCTTCTCAATTAGTATGTGGTGAAGTAACCATTCAGGATGTATATGCTACCAAACTGTTACTCTCTATCACTGAAAATGAAAATGACCCCATTACACTACATCATGTATTACAAGAGCTTGACTGTTGTACAAATATGAGTGAAGAGAGTGGACTTAAAAACAAATCCAAAAGGATGCCTCAACTAATATGTGGTAACAACATAGATGCGTTTCACAAAATTGTTAATAAGGAAATAGACATACTTGAAACAAAAATTAACAACACTAAAAACTTACGGTTTGTGAACAACTTAACTTCTAGAGAAAAAAGTGTGCTTAAGATTCTTGCAGATGATTCCTCCCTTGTAGTTAAGGAGGCAGACAAGGGAGGAAATGTGGTCCTAATGGACAAAACTAAATATGATGATGAGCTCTTGGGTCAGTTAGGGAATAAAGTCTGGTATGCTGAATTACCATCCAATCCAATTTTTTCTATTATAACAAAAATTAATGACCATCTTAAACGCTGGCATTTAGAAATAATTCTTACCAATGATGAATATAAATGTCTAACAGTACACAGACCACGTTTTCCGTGTCTGTATACCCTACCCAAGGTACACAAAGATGCAGTTTCACCACCCGGTAGACCCATAGTATCGGGTATAGGGGACCCGACGGAAAAATTGGCAGAATTTATGGATTTTTTTTACGTCCTTATGTATCATACTTACCGTCATATATTAGGGACACGCAGGATGTTCTTAATATTTTAAATGACTTTATGTTGGAACCAGATATGATTTTAGTTACAATGGATGTTTCGCAATTGTATACTAATATTGGACACGAACAAGGGCTAGAGGCATTAAAATATTTTCTTTATAGAAGGCCAGTGGAATTATTGGACCATACAGAAATGATACTGACAATGTCAAAGCTTATTTTGGAACACAATGTATTTCTCTTTAATGGCCGATGGTACCGACAAATATGTGGAGTTGCCATGGGTTCCAGATTTGCGCCGTCCTTCACCTGCCTTTATATGGGGTGGATGGAGACAGTGCACATCTGGGGCCCTGGCGGTGCACACTGGCATCCATATATAAACTATTATGGGAGATATATTGATGATCTTCTATTTATCTGGACAGGTGGGGAAACGAATTGCATGACTTCTTTACATATATGAATAATAATGCATTTAATATGACTTTTACTATTAACTATAGTCATAGCAGAATTACATTTCTTGATTTGGTGTTATATGTTCAGGAAGAGAAACTGTGCAGTAAGTTATTCAGAAAGGAGACGTTCTGTAACTCTGTCTTACGAGGTCAAAGCTCACGCCCCAAATCTCCGGTGAATGCCATCCCCTTTGGGGCATTTTACAGGGCACGCCGAAACAGTAGTGAGGAGTCAGAGTTCAGGGGATGCATATTGGACATTGAAAATAGATTTCTATCAAGGGGATATGGACCTGAAGTTGTGGCTAGGGCCAAAACTCGAGCACTAAAATTATCAAGAAAAGACACACTTATTCCAAAAAGAACGGATAAAACTAAACTGAAAAATCCAATAAGGCTGGTCACCGGCTATAATCCATGGTCTTCGAAAATTTATCAGATCCTGAATAAATACTGGTTTATGTTGACCTCGGATCCTATTTTAAAACAGCATGTAGCCCCTCACCCTTCAATTACCTACCGAAGGAGTGTAACAATTGGAAATATGATAAGTCCGAGTTACCCCAGAACAAATCATGTACCCTCCTGGTTGTACTCATTGAACAAAGGGTCATTTCGTTGTGGTAACTGCAGCATGTGCAGACTATCCCTACATGGAACGCGACACTTTAGTTATAATGATTCCAACACATTTCATATCAAAACACATATAGATTGTAATACGACGTATGTGATATATGCAGTTTTGTGTAGATGTAATAAAGTGTACGTAGGAAGCACCATTAGAAAACTTAAGGATCAGGTTGCTGAACACTTCAGGGCTCTGAAGAACAGGGATGCGAAATCGCACATGCTATTGAATGTAACTCTCAGACTGAACACCTGATGTTATCTTTTCATGGTGTTGAAATGATGCCTATGGACATCAGGGGTGGTAATCGTGAATTGAAGCTAAGACAGTTGGAAGCGCGCTGGATTATGAAATTGCATGCGGTAGAGAGGGGTTTGAATATTGATAATGAGTTACAGTACTTTTTAGGCTGACTGTATGGAAGGGGTCAACTTACCTTTATGTACTGTGAAATGTACTTGTTTGTTTTACCACTATGAATCCTGATGTATGCTATCATGCTTATTACATGGGTGTATTCCTATTGTAAAATTTGAAGTTAATGAATATCTTGGTGAACAAATGTTGGAAATGATTCTAATATATATCGTGTTTAAACAACTTGTGGGAATTTTACAATATAGATGTTAAAATGAAGGTTATATATTTAAACCAACGACCTTGGTATACTGAGTGATCTATAACAGCTATATTCCCATGTGATTTATAATTGGAATAATAATAGGATTGTTACACATGTATTCTAAATATGTAACACTGAAATGTTTATTAGAAAATATGTTGTTCATACCTAGGGAATAGATCTGATTGCTAAATCTGCCGTTATTTTGTTGTTTAGCTGTTTTGTGCAATTGCTTAAACTTTTTCTTGGGGTTTCTATCTTTACTCTCACATTGGCATGGGAAGATGTTTTAACCCTTCATGCGACTTGATCTTTCTTTTCTTTGTCTCCTCCTTACCCGTATACATGGGCTGATAATAATTTCTCTTTTGTCTTTATTTTGCTAAGAGCAAGGTATATCTCAATTTAAAATACATATATCGGAATTGGCTTAATATGAGGAATTATAATCAGTAACGTCAAGATTATACGAATAGAAACAATGATATATGTTACAAATAACGCATTAGTTATGAGGATAGATGTTATTCCCAATCCAAGATGTCTGACACACACTCGATATCGTGATATGCATTGCGAATAATGTTGGCTTTTTAAGTAACACATCCAATTAATTATAGCCAATGCTTGTTGTTCCTTGACATCTAATATAATAGTAGATAGAGTTTTATATGTTTTTGTGGCCGATTACTGCATATCCGAGTTACAGTCCTACTACTATGTTTATGATCATGAGGTCGCTATTTAGGTGCTATACGAAGATGGCGGGAACGCTACACGCCACAGTTTACTTTGCATACACTGCCCGACTTTATATCCCAAGGTGAGTGCACCTGAGTTCTTGATATGGGTTTTATTAACTATTTAGGTTGAAACCTATCAGCTTACTTATGTCTGTTGGTATTACCCGCGTACATAGCGCGTTAACGCTACATATACTAGGATGCATATGGCATGCTAAATCCGGGGATGTACCTTATAACGATGAAGCGGAGACCATATGAAATTAAATGGATTGGGTTGTCAATCGGTACTTTGTATGTGATTTCTGAATGGAATTAATAAGATTATGGGTTTGTTTGAGTAGGTTTATATCCATGAAGACTTTTAACTTTAATTCCCTAACCTTGCTCGAAAATTATTATTTAAGTTTATAGTTCACTACATAAGATGCTTACCATTTTGAATAAATCTTAGAATGGTACTTGCAATGAAAGACCGTAAGAACGTTATCAATTCTGGTGATCAACTCAAAATATGACGAGTTGTTTCTTTTTAATATTGGACCACATCGCTGTGGGTATGAACAATTAGCTAAAACATTCAATACTGTCTCTTCATATATTAGGTGTCTTTGGGGGCTGACGATTGAGAGAAGATTGAAAGTTTAATATTTATACTGAACAAGGAGCCCTCGAGAAAATAGTGAGTGATAGTACTCTTTTATCTCATATGATGGTTTTTAGAGACTGGCTTATATTCGCTTTTCCTGACCGTCGGTTTTTGTTTTCTTGTTGTCTCCTATTATCTCTCTCTGAATATAGACCTTCTTTATTCTTTTATGGATTTTGGGAACTTTTGCGTCAAGTTAACATTTGAATACTAGTTATAGGTGAGTTGATTTCACTTATGATACTAGGGATACATGTGTTAGGATCTACTTTAATTTTCACCTTGGTTGTTAATTTCCTTTCTTATGGTGATTTATTTATGGATGTATTAATAGGCACCTACACTATGAAATAGGATGTGGTCTTTCGTACAACTGATTTTAATAATTCATCTCAATTTCTGAATGGGGTCTATACATGAAATGAATTTCTGTTTCATGTTCACTTCTCTCCTTCTTGAACTTAATCAGTATTATTCAGATGTTTGTTAACTTGAATAGCAAATATGTGAAGTTCTTGATATTATTATTTTGCTGACTATGTTGTTAATGTTGAAGTATGCTCACTGGGGACTCAGGTTACCTCTAGTTACATCTATAACAATAATTGAGTATCACACATGTATATATCAGCCAGTATGAATAGTAATACTGTAATGTCATGTATTACGAATGAATTTTGTGGGTTTGATTATGTATGTTATAATATTCTAGCCCTGAAGAAATCTATGGCTAAATAGACCAAGACGAAACACGTGTTGGCGGCGGCTAGTGTATCTGTTGAAGAATAAAATTGAAAACTAAAGAAGATATGAAGATGGTCCATCCTTTGAAATTTGTTTGTTCTTACTGATATTTTCGCCTAGCTCAGGATATACTCTTCTGATTCTTTGTATGTGGTTTTGTGTTTACATTCCCCATTTGGTTTAATGGTGGGTGACCATAACCTTATCCTTTGAGCTGTTGATAAATTGCTAATCAGAAATAGTGTCACATCACAGCGCAACTAACGCTCAGTCACCCTTCTCTCTCTCTTGTATTATGATGCATGCTTAAGTTAGCCTGGCTAAGTCTTCTGACTGGGACCTGGCTGTTTACCTCAATATCAGAATCATCTTCTTCCACCCCCTCTTCTTCCTCATCTGGTACTGGAGTATCAGCATTATCATCTGAAGAGGGAAAGACTTCATCTGCACTACCTGTGTCACCTGTCTTAGGTGGCTGTTGAGCATCATACTCTTCTAAGAGCTCAACCAGGAATTTGATGGTAGGGTTTGAACCCTGTTTTAGCCTTCTAGAAGTACACAATTGTCTCAATTCTTGGAAGGCTAAGGCTTTATATCTCGAAGCAGTCCTCAAGGGATCTACTTCTTCAAGCAGAGAACCACTTGGGTTCACTGTCTGAGACATGTTTTCTAGTGAGGTGTGGTGTTGCACCTACCTACACTATTTGTTTTCCTACAGAACCTGTCTAGGAGTTGTAGTCAGGGTGTGCTAGGCCCAGGCTCTACAACAGCTAAGTTCAGTAGAACTTAAGTATACTAAGACTTGTTTTTATATGTACCTACAGGTACCTAGGTGATCTTTCAAATGATATCTCAAGATTACAAGTGGTAAAACAACAGCAAGCTCTAATCCCAACCGCTGCACACCAATGTGAGAAGTTGGCCTGGTATATGATGTTCACTATTCTAGTGAACACCTTGCACCAGTCCAAACAACCCTTATGGTGATGGTTATAAGTCAACCTTATAGACCAGCTATCCTAGTGGTAGCGTGGACAGAACAGTCTTAGGCTAAAAGACTCTTGAGGGCGTGTATAGCCAGCTGTTTTATCATATGTAACCCCTTCAATACCAAACGAAAGGACACCACACAGGATATATATATAAAATATATATGTATTTATTTACTAACGCACTCCTCTGAACTCTTTATGAGGTCAGGGGCAAAAGCACATAACAAGTTACTCTTAGAAATACTTTAAATAGCACAATTTACAGTTAGACCCTAGGGGCGCGTAAAACCATATATTAAGTAAGTGGTATAAGAACTACGACTCGAGAGAAGGAAAGGCCTAGGGCCTAGAGAATCACTGGGGCTACACTATCTGACCCTTAGGTTAGGAGTAGGAGGCCCACAGGCGGCGGGTGCAGTGTCTTTACACACACGCCTGAGTCAATGTTAAGTCAATGGGAACTTAGAGTTTAGAAAACGAAGGTTTTAGGACCCTTCCGGTCTAGCTAGAAGGAAACAACTAAAAACCTTGACACTTGGATAGTCAATACGTTAGGGAGCACTGAAGTACTCGCGTTACCTCACCCACAGGAAGCGGGTGCATAGGTGTGAAGATGTGTTGGGTTTCGCCGTTGAAGTCTGAGGTGCCTCACCTTTGCAGGGAGGCAAAGGCCAGTCTGGAGCAACCAGACCAGCGAGTTGTTTCAAAGGATTGTCGTCACTGAGGCTACTAGCCAACGGGCCAGCGACCAGACAAGGCGTAGAGCAGAACACAAGCAGAAGGGCCCCATGCAGAACTCGGGGAGTGTGGAGGGCTGATCTTCGGTGCAGGTGGAGCTCGGATTCGGGGCTTCTCAATCCCCAGTGCACAGCTTCGACGATACCACAGGAGCTGCACAGTTAGCAAGTCGTGGACTTTTCAAGATGGCCGTTCCCACGTGTCTCGTCGCCTCCACAGATCTCAGCTATGCTGCAGACGTGAAGAGAGGGTCAGAGAGGTCTGGAAGTCTGGGTCTTGTCAGGCTCTGTGCTCGGGTCCCGGCGGGAGCATCGACAAAGCAAGCCGTTGATTTGCTGGATGGTGCCTGGTTGCCCAGGGTGGTCACTCCTTGGCCACAAGGGAGATTCTTCAGTCTTCAGCAGAAGGTCGAAGGTCCAGAGTTTCGTTCAAGTTTCAGTTCAGGATTAAATCTAAAAGTCTAGGGGCACAGCTCCTACCTTTATACAGCAAAAAGGGGCTGGATTCGTTCCTAGGTCCCTCCTGTGGGTGGGACCAGGAAGGGGGGTGATTACACCCCCTTTCCTTTGTCCAGTTTTGCGCCAGAGCTGGGGCTGGAATACCCCAGCAACCGGTTTGAACTGGGGTATGCATGAAGCACCTAGTGTGCCTCAGGCAGTGTCTCAATCTATTCAGCCCTTCCTGTCCCAATGCACAAAGTCCTGTCTGGGGTGGTACTCGCACCTCTCCAGGCAGGAAACCTATTGTCCAAACCTCCGTGACTGGAAGGACTCCCAGCAGCAGGAGGTCAGACTTGTCTGTGGCAGCAGTGTCCATTTTGTGACGCTGGGGCTCTGGTTAACTTTAACCGGTATATTCAGCAACAACATGTCTTCTCCCTCTAGAAGGGTGGAATGCTACCCCCGTCGCCAGAATTGGCGAGGGTGTAGTATTCCAAAGCGTATGACACCTTACACGACATGTTTAGATAAAGCCAAACCAAAGTTAGCATTCAACCACGATGATTATAATGCACTTAAGAGTATATGGTATGGCGATATCATAGAACAGCTATAAGGACATGGTTCCGAAAGCTGTAGACAGGCTCAGGCCATGCTAGAGCACCATCTCACACATAACCAAGCACTCTGCCTCCAGGATTGTTAAGGCCTGCCATAGGAGTAACTTATAGGTTTCTGTGTGTCTATATATAAGGGTAGATATAGGAATACTATACCTAAGCAAGGGGTGATTACACGTCCTTGCCCCAGCTGAGTGATCAGCCAGTTGTGTCAGTTTGAGTGGCCAGCCAGGGGTGGCATAATACATGCTGCAGCCCCTGGTAGGCCTTGGATGCACCTATGCCCTGGGTACCTATAGTACACTGTACAGGGGCTCATAAGGTGACCCAATTCCCAATTGGAGATGTACCGAAGGTACATGGAGTCCATTTTACACAGAGAGCAGATAACCTGGGGTCCTGATTAGCAGGATCCCAGGCCAACTAAGTCGAAAACCAGATAAACACAAGGCAAAAAATCTGGGGTAACCATAGTCAGGTATCCACCTTCCTACACACACTAGTCTAACCGGTAACAGTTCAACAGAGCCCCAGCATCACAAAATGGATGCTACTGCCACAGACACGAGTCTGACCTCCTGCTGCTGGATGAAACTCCGGCCTGGACAATAGGTTTCCTGTCACAGGGAGGTGTAAACACCTCCCCAGACAGGCTTTAGTGTATTGGGGCAGGGTGGGTGCATTCAGTGAATGCTTTTCAGACAGTGCCTGGGACACACAAGGTGTCCCCATGCATTTCCCAGTTCCAAACTGGTGCTGGGGAACTCAGCCCAAGCTCTGGCGCGAAACTAGACAAAGGGGAAGGGGTGTAACCACGCCCTCCCCAGGTCCTCCCATTGGTGGGACCTTAGAGTTAGTCCATCCCCTAAACTTGGTATAAGTGTAGGAACCCAGTCCGTAGGACTTTAGCTTACTCTGGATGAAACTCTGAAACATATATCTTGGACCTTCGACATTCCATTTCGACTGGAAGATGGAAGAAATCTCCCTTGGGGTCAAGGAGTGACTCCCCTGTTCAAACAGGCACCAAAGAAGCATCTTGCAGGTGTGCATTTTCGAGGCTCCGGAAGAATCTGAGACACATCACATGGACTTCCAGACATCTCCGAGGCCGACACGAGTCCCCAGCAAAGTTGAGACCTGTAGCCATTACAAGAAATGTGGGACTGGAACTCCTGGACATCCAACACATTTGCTATTGCATCGACTTCCCGAGATATCCCGAAATTGGGCATTGGGCTTCTTTTAGTGCAAGCCCTTAGTGCCTTTTGCATTAAAGATTGTGTTCCGTGGCCCGCTTTTTGCATTTCTGCTCGAGTCTCCTTTGCGATCCCTGGTCCATTGGCTGGTGGGTCCCCATGAAGGTAAATCTTTTGTTTCTTGGGCTTTCCTGGTTGCTCAAGACGTGCCCTGACTCCCCTCCAATGGGTGAGTCCCTCAGACCTTGCTGGTCTGCACCGAAGCCAATCTTTCCATTCTGTGTGGGTTGCTGTTGCCAAGGCTTGTTGGGTCAAATCCGGATACCGACACTGCAGCACTTGACATCCGACGTGGGACAGCTCAAATCCAGCTCCTGGTTGTCGTCGACGCCTCCTGGACCTCGTGGCTGAAGAGTCAAGCGTCACCTGAAATCACCCGACATCTGCCAGCATCTTCTTGTCGCCTTCCTGGTCACTGGCTAGTGACCCAGACTCTGTCCCCTCTGCTTTCAGGTTCTTCAGATTTCCGATCCACCCTTGGATCCATCCGGACACTATTCATTTGATCGCCTGCAGCACTTCTTTGCAGCTCTCCATAGGAAACGACGACGAAACCCGACACGAAAAGACACCTATGCACCCGGCTACCCTAGGTGAGGTAACACAAGTACTTCGGTGCTCCTGTGGGTCTTGACTCTCGAAGGGTCGAGTACTGAAGGGGTTTGTTCCTAGTCCACTCCTAAGTGTCCTTATTCTTTAAAAATCTAATTGCGACTTTCTAAATAGAAGTCAATGGTGATTCGTGGCTGTGTTTAGACACTGCACGTGCCCTCCGTGGTTCTCCAGCGTCTCTACCTTGGGTGGTTCCTGGTTGCCCCAGCGGTTCTACACGCCCTAGGCCTTGCTTCTATCTCTCTCGTGGTTCCTATACCTATTTCTTAGTATATGGTTTGTGAGGCCCCTAGGGCAAAACATATACTGTGCTAATTTACTGTGTACTATTTAAGTAATTGTATTGTACTTTTGCTTCTAGCCTCATAAAGAGACTAGTGGGGTGTGTTTAGAATAATTACATAGATTTTATATATATATACCTGGTGTGGTTCTCCTTTCATTTGATCGTTCATGAGATTATAGACTGGTAAAACAAGCTGCTTTACATTCCTTCAAGACTAGGCCTGAAGGCTGCTCTCCACAGCTACCACTAGGATAGCTTTCTATAAAGCTTGCTTAAACCTACCATCAATACGGGTCTTTTGGACTGGTGCAAGGTGCCCACTAGAATAGTGGACAGCATATGCCAAGTCAACTTCTCACAGGCGGGTGCTGCTTTCACTCGGGCTGTTTCTACGGCTGCGGGCATCCTGCGCATAGGCGATCCAGCTGCCAATTTCCCCACGGATCATCTCCTGGATGTCCTCCATCAGGGCTCTGGTGGTCGGAGCTGCTTCTTCCCTTTGAGGCTTCGCTCCACTCTTCACTTTTGGGGGCGGCCAGCCACAGGGGACCCGGTGCTCCAACAACTTCTGCACTGACACCGTCCTGCGCTACATGACCCGGTCTGTCTTTACCTTCACCCTTCTACCAGCAGTCCTCTTCTACAAACTGCCTTTCCCTCCCTGCCATAGGTGTTGTCTCCCCCGTGACGGGAGGTCCGCTGGTTAGATTCCTGAGGGCGCAATTTCTTCGCCTCTACCAGCGCGGCCTTGCGGGCCTGGCTAGGACCACTTCTTGCTTGTGGGACTCGGCTGAGACCCTTCTGTCTGCTGTTTCTCGGTAGGGTGTCTATGTTGATCTGCGGCACCATATGTTGGATGGCCTGGAGCCGGCGTCATTCATTCTGCGCTCCGCTCTGGACATTTAGGAGGTGCTTGGTTGTACCATGGCTTCTTCTGTGGCCCTTCGCCGACATACCTGGCTACGGGATAGTGTGTTCCCGGAGAACGTTCGGGATCATTTGGTGGACCTTCCTTTTGATGGGCCTCTTTGGTTCCATGCCCCTGCAGACTCTGCCATTCAGAGGTTTCTGGCGGGGCTTCATCCTCCTCCTCCTTCCCCCCCCTCAGTGACCGGGGTCATTCTGGTTTTGAGAGTGACCGGTGAGTCATTCTGGTCTAGTGAGGTGTTCTTCCATTATGTTCTGGGGCCCTGTTGCGGGTAGCCCAGTTTTGTGTATTCTGGGTGTTTATTGTGCCTTCCAGTCCCTTGTTGGACTTTGGTGCTGTTGGCTGCTGGTCTGGCCCCTGTTTGATTTTGGTTTTGGCTGTTGGTCAGCCATGCGGGCCCTGAGATTAGGCCTTCCATGTATTTTTTTTGGCTGATTGGCAAGCCCTCTGCGGTTCCTCCATGGCTCTTCTTTGTTCTCCTCTGCTGCGGATATTTTATCCTAAGAGGATTCCCATGTTCTTGGGACGTAAAATACCTATGTGGCGTAGTGGTAGCTATTATATAGCCCTATCATTTGCTGGGTAAGTGTGGTCGTCTTTTGGGCCTCTACTCTCTGTGGCATTGCGGTATGTCGCAGGTGCGATCACTTCTTTCTTCTTCAGGCTGTCCTTTTAGTGGTGCAGCCATTCCTGTCTTGTCCGCCGCTTGTGTGTGTGATTTAACTACTTAGTGGATTGGTTTACTAGTCCTGCCCCTTGTTCTGAGTCTTGTTCTGATTCTGGCTTGGTCCAGGCGTTTATTTTCGTGGCGTTGTCAGCAGCTGGCTGCCCCGCCTGTTCTTCTGTTTTGTGACCGGTGACCTTGGCTTGGCCTGGGCCATTGTGAGATCTCGTTCTTCCTCTTCCGCATTCCTCCTTGTTGCGGTGCTATTTTGTCTTGACTTCAAGCTGTGAGGGGCTCGGCGGCCCCCTTCACTGGGTTGTTTTCCAGTGGAGGGCTTTGCTGTACTTCTACCCCTTCTTGGAGTCTGTAACTGGTTCTTCTTCCTCTGCGTTGTTGTACCTTGGGGCTTCCGGTGGAGGTCCCTGGTCCGTTGACTGGGCTTGAGGTGGTCTGGCCTCCTTCGTTTTACCCTTGCTTTTCCTGTTGGTGGAGGCTGGATTGTCTCTTGTCGTTATGACTCATCCCCTGTGGGGCTGGTGTTGCAATTCTTAGGTTCACTTCAGCTCAAGGCCTGTGACTCTTCCCCTGTTGCGGCGGTCGGGGCTATTTTTCCCTGTCCTCGGGACTGGTCCCCTGCTGGGGGTCTTGTGATCTTTTGAGCTTGAGAGATCTTCTCTCAGACCCTACTCCCCCTTTGGATATAGCTAGGTTATCTATTCTGCGTTAAGGAATCTGCGGCTAGTAGTCTCTATCAGATGTACGAGTAACCTTCGGTAACAATGTACCTGGTAGAGACAATTCTAGCCACAGATTCCTTCATGACCCACCCTTCCTCCCCATTCTGCAAGAACCCTCTGCTTGGGTTTTATGCAGTCTCCCCCCTTTGGGTGTCTTGCCTTCTATGGGCGTCCTCTTCCTTTTAATTCTGGTCAGGCATCCATCCGGTTGATTTCCCTCTAGTGTGAGGGATGACTTAGGCTCTTTCTCTCTGTTGTTGGAGCTCTGTTACCCTCCTGGTCTTTTCGTTGGGGGTTCCTTTGCCTGTCCTTGACCACCTCCTCCTCCTTTCAGGCGGTATGGCCATTCTTAGCGGTATAGTCTGGAGCTTGATTGCTGTTGCTCTTCTGTTTCTGGGCTTGTGGCCCTTTCCCTTGTGGTTGCAGCCTTTCTCTCTCTCTCAATGCTTTCTCCCGCTTGTGCCTCCAGGGTGGCTCTTGCCTTGGCTTGCAGGTGGTTTCACGAAGTGGTGCTTATGCTTTTCTTGCTGTGGCTTCGCTCCTCTGGCCTGCGTGTGCTTTACTGTCACTTGGTGTTTTCGCCTTGGTTTGCACCAGTTGTGCCTCAGAGTGGTGCTCTGCTCTTTCCTGCTCTGGCCTGCTGTTGTCTCCTTCTGGTGGCTTGGTGCCTCCTAGCGGTGTTTATCACCTTTGTTTCTCTCTATTTTGTCTGCCTGTTTTTTTCGCACGCTGTTCCCATGCTCTCCTCAGTTTTGTTGTGATGGCTCCGCGTTGTGCGTGGAAAAGTTCTCCGTAGCAAACTGACGTCAGTGCGCCGGGGTGGGGCTTATGTGACCTTGCTGACGCCATGCCCGCGGAGGACGTCGGGCGGAGTCGCGTGGCACCACCCCCTTGGCATGCAGAAATGCTGGGAAAGAAGGTTTTTCAAGTCCAGTCTCACGCATGGGGAATATTCTACATTAAGGAATCTGCAGCTAGAATCGTCTCTACCAGATACATCGTTACCGAAGGTAAATACCTCGTATGTTAAGGAATCTGCGGCTAGAATCGTCTCTACCGAAGGTAAGTAACTCGTATATCCGGACTGGGCAGAGGATTTGGGGGAGGCCAGTGGTCTTGACACCTCACCTTGGCATGCTGTCTCCTCCTACCGTGGCTACGGAGATGGGAGCCAGTTATGCAGTGGTGTTGAGTAGGGCGGCCGAGGCTCTCCACCTCAAACTTCCTATGGTGGCCATCAGGACTAATCTCCTGACAAAAGTGCTCCAACCGGGGGCTACCTCTTCGGAGCCCTCGCTGCCTTTTAATGAAGCACTATCCGACGTTCTTTGGGCACCTGGTCCAGGCCCAACTCGGGGGCTTCTGTGGATAGGAATGTGGCCCGACGCCATCGCCCGGCTGCGGGCGACCCCCTCTTCCTTACCCAACACCCCACCCCTGAGAGCTTGTTTGTTCAAGCCTCTACATCCCAGAGCGCGTTTCCTACCACACCTCCAGATAGGGAATCCAAGAAGCTGGAACTGTTTGGTAAGAAACTGTTTTCATATGCAGGCTTAGGACTGCGGTCGGTGAACACCGCATGCCTCTTGGGCTGTCATACCCACTCTCTGTGGGACATGGTTGCGCAGGTGCTGCCTAACTGCCCGGAGGAGGCCCAGGTAGTTCTTTCCAAGTCGATTGCGGGCAGAAGAGATGCAGCAAAGTTCACCATACGTTGTGTGCTAGACACCGCCGACTCACTAGGCAAGTCATTTTCCACGATGGTGGCGCTTCAGCGCCATGCCTGGTTGAGGACAACTGGCTTCTCAGGGGATGTCCAGAACACTCTGATGGACATGCCCTTTGATGGCATTCGCCTTTTTGGCCATTAGGCAGATAGTGTATTGGAGCGCTTCAAGGACTCCTGGGCTACGGCCAAGTCCTTGGGCCTGTCGGCCGCTCGGCCTCCTCCGCCTTCTGCTTTTCGTTCCTTTTGTGGCCACGGAAGGGGCACCCCACAGTGTTCGCAGAGCCGCAGACCACAGCAGCAACAACCTCAGCGTGGTTCGAAAGAAGGACAAGGGCCTGCGTCCTATCTTAGACCTTCGAAACGTCAATCGCTTCCTCCGACAGGAGAAGTTCAAGATGCTCACACTTGCTCAGGTCTTGTCTGCCCTGGACCCGCAAGACAGGATGGTGGCGTTGGACTAGCAGGACGCCTATTTTCATATTCCTGTCCTGCCTGCCCATAGGCGCTACCTGCGATTCACCATAGGCCAAGAGCACTTCAGTTCACCTTGCTCCCCTTTGGCCTTAGCAGCGTCCCTCGGATGTTCACGAAAGTGATGGCGGTAGTCGCAGCTCATCTGCGCAGATCAGGGGTTTCAGTCTTCCCCCTATCTCGACAAATGGCTGTTGATGGCCGGCTCGCCCTGGGCAGTTGTCTCCCACCTCCAGAGTACGGTCGACCTCCTGCATTAGCTGGGGTTCTCCATCAACGTGCTGAAGTCACACCTGATTCTCTCACAGAATCTCCCTTTCATCAGCGCGGTTCTGGACTCAGTTTTGGGATTATCCTCCCGAGCAGCGAATCCGGGACATTCAGGCTATGATTCCAATCTTTCAGCCTCTGTCCCGGCTTTCGGTCAGGATGACCCTTCGACTACTGGGTCTGATGACATCCTTCTGGTGGATCATGCCAGATGGCTTATGCGGGCTCTGCAGTGGGACAGGAAGTTCCATTGGGCACAGCATCAGGGCAACCTGTCCGATCACATCCAGATCTCAGAGGGCACTGCACGGCAATTGCAGTGGTGGCTCACGAATCGCGATTGGGTCAATCGCAGATCCCTCTCCCTTCCCCAACCGGAACATACAGTTGTGACAGGTGCTTCCCTTCTGGGATGGGGCGGCCACATGGAGGAGGCGGAGATCAGCGGCCTCTGGTCTCTGGTGGAGTCTAAGCTCCACATCAACCTTCTGGAGCTTCGGGCGATCCGACTTGCACTGAAGGCATTCCTTTCTTCTGTAATGGGGAGAGTAGTGTAGGTGTTCACCGACAACACCACTGCCATGTGGGACTGCAACAAACAGGGCGGGGTGGGGTCATGGGCCCTTTGCCAAGAAGCTCTGCGCCTCTGGGCTTGGCTGGAACATCAGGGCATGTCCGTGGTGGTTCAACACCTGGCAGGTTCTTTGAACGCCAGGGCGGAGAAACTCAGCCGCCGGTGCATGATAGATCACAAATGGCGGCGAGGGGTATGTGCTAGACGCTACTACACGGGATGATCAACCAGATGTTGGATGATTTTACCCGCTGTTATACCCGCCGGATACTGTTGTTGTCTGCACATTTAACCATTTAGGTAGATGCAGCCCAACACAGGTATCATGCAGGAAACACTATTTTTTCTGTATACATACTCAACTTGAATGCATTCGGAGTAAAAGATACCAATCACTTTGACGTAGACAGTTGACTAGAATACTTAGTTTCACTTGTAGGTCCTGAAGAATCACTAGCCACTGCACCAGAACGAGAAACATGTCGACCAACTACAGCACACACTAATTTGTGACTCGTGACTTGGGAGCATAATATCCCAGCGAGTACTAGTTAGTTTGATTTTAACTAAAGTAGGGGACCTCCAGAATAAAGTCATTCCCGTTACTCCTAGCTTTATTTTAAACCACTTAGACACGTCTACGCATCTCTGGCCCCCCACCTGCACTTCATCTAAATGGCTGTTGGATAAAAGATCTCCGTCAAAGAGCCCCTATTTGAGGTGTTGCCCGTTGGGTATTACACAGCCGACCCAACGAGGAGCAAGCCCAGATGATGAAGCATGACACCTGAAAGGGTGTGTGAGGGCATTACATCCAACAAAATGGATGCCCAATCGTAGGACTCCACGAGACCCTACTGTGAGAAGTTGGCCTGGTATATGATGTTCACTATTCTAGTGAACACCTTGCACCAGTCCAAACAACCCTTATGGTGATGGTTGTAAGTCAACCTTATAGACCAGCTATCCTAGTGGTAGCGTGGACAGAACAGTCCTAGGCTAAAAGACTCTTGAGGGAGTGTAAAGCCAGCTGTTTTACCATATGTAACCCCTTGAATATCAAATGAAAGGACACCACACAGGATATATATAAAATATATATGTATTTATTCACTAACACACTCCTCTGAACTCTTTATGAGAACAGAGGCAAAAGCACATCTCAAGTTACTTAGTCAGAATACGTTAAGTTGTACAATTTACGGTTAGGCCCTAGGGGCGAAGCAAACCATATACTAAGAAGGTGGTATAAGTACCACGTCACGATAAAAGGAAAGGGCCTAGAGAATCGCTGGGGCTACACTATCTGACCCTTAGGTTAGGAGTAGGAGGCCCACAGGCGGCGCGTGCAGTGTCTTTACACACACGCGAGAGTCAATGGGAACTTAGAGTTTAGAAAAAGAAGGATTTAGGACACTTCCGGTGTAGCTAGAAGGAAACAACTAAAAACCTAGACACTTGGATAGTCAATACCCTTGGGAACACCGAAGTACTCGCGTTACCTCACCCACAGGAAGCGGGTGCATAGGTGTGAAGATGTGTCGGGTTTCGCCGTTGAAGTCTATGGAGCCTGTGAAGAAAGATGCTGCAGGTGACCAGGAGGATGAAGAAGACCTGAAAGCAGAGGGGACAATGTCTGGGTCACTAGCCAGTGACTGGGTGGAACCAGGAAGGAACCAGACGACATTGAGGAGCATTCAGGCGCTGTCGTGAAGCTTGTCTCTTCAGCCACGCGGCCCAGGAGGCGTCGAGGATGATCAGATGCTGGAGAGGAGCTGTCCCACGAAGGTTCTCGCAGATGGAGAGGTCGACCGCCAGATTGGAGTCGACAAGCCTTGGCAAAGGCAACCCACGCAGGATTCGAAGAAGGCTTCTGGTGCAGACCAGCAAGGTCTGAGGTGCCTCACCTTTGCAGGGAGACAAGGGCCAGTCTGGAGCAACCAGACCAGTGAGTAGATTCAAAAGGATTGCCGTCACAGAGGCTACTAGCCAATGGTCCAGCAACCGGACAACGCGTCGAGCAGAACACAAGCAGAAGGGCCCCACGCAGAACTAGTGGAGTGTGGAGGGCTGATCTTCGGTGCAGGTGGAGCTTGGATTCGGGGCTTCTCAATCCCCAGTGCACAGCTGTGAGGATACCTCAGGAGCTGCACAGTTAGCAAGTCGTGGACTTTTCAAGATGGCCGGTCCCACGTGTCTCGTCGCCCCCACGGATCTCAGCTATGCTGCAGACGTGAAGAGAGGGTCAGAGAGGTCTGGAAGTCTGGGTCTTGTCAGGCTCTGTGCTTGGGTCCCAGCGGGAGCATCGACAAAGCAAGCCGTTGATTTGCTGGATGGTGCCTGGTGCCCAGGGTGGTCCCTCCTTGGCCACAAGGGAGATTCTTCAGTCTTCAGCTTCAACAGAATGTCGATGGTCCAGAGTTTCGTTCAAGTTTCAGTTCAGGATCAAATCTAAAGTCTAGGGACACAGCTCCTACCTTTATACAGCTAAAAGGAGCTGGGTTCGTTCCTAGGTCCTTCCTATGGGTGGGACCAGGAAGGGGGCTGGTTACACCCCCTTTCCTTTGTCCAGTTTTGCACCAGAGCTGGGGCTGGAGTGCCCCAGCAACCGGTTTGAACTGGGGTATGCATGAAGCACCTAGTGTGCCTCAGGCAGTGTCTCAATCTATTCAGCCATCCCTGTCCCAATACACAAGGTCCGGTCTGGGGTGGTGCTCGCACCTCTCCAGGCAGGAAACCTATTGTCCAAACCTCCGTGACTGAAATGGCTCCCAGCAGCAAGGAGGTCAGACTTGTGTCTGTGGCAGCAGCGTCCATTTTGTGACGCTGGGGCTCTGGTTAACTTTAATCGGGATAGTAAGAACTAACATGTCTTCTCCCTCTAGAAGGGTGGAATGCTATCCCCGTCGCCAGAATTGGTGAGGGGGTAGTATTCCAAAGCATATGACACCTTACACAACATGTTTAGATAAAGCCAAACCAAAGTTAGCATTCAACCGCGGGGATTATAATGCGCTTAAGAGTATATGGTAAGGCGATATCATAGAACAGCTATAAGGACATGGTTCCGCAAGCTGCAGACAGGATCAGCTCATGCTAGAGCACCATCTCACACATAACCACGCACTCTGCCTCCAGGATTGTTAAGGTCTGCCATATGAGTGACTTATAGGTTACTGTGTGTCTATATATAAGGGTAGATATAGGAATACTATACCTAAGCAATGGGTGATTACACGACCTTGCCCCAGCTGAGTGATCAGCCAGTTGTGTCAGTTTGAGTGGCCAGCCAGGGGTGAAATAATACATGCTGCAGCCCCTGGTAGGCCTTGGTTATACCTATGCCCTGAGTACCTAGGGTACACTTCTACAGGGGCTGATAAGGTGAACCAATTCCCAATTGTGGATGTACCTAGAGTACATGGTGTGAATTTAGAGAGAGTGCATCTGGGCTGTGGGTCTGAGTAGCAGGCCCACAGCCACATCTAAGTCAAAAACAAGTAAAGTAAAAGCAAAAAGTGGGGGTGACCATAGGAAGCAGACCATACTCTCCTACACACCCCCCCCAAACTTAGGGACATTAAACTAACCTTGACCAGTTGAGTCTTCATGTTCTAAGTGGAAATATCTGGAGAGTCCATCTGCATTGGCATGGTCAGTTCCAGGTCTATGTTCCACTGTAAAGTCCATCCCCTTTAGGGAAACGGACCACCTAAGAAGTTTGGGATTTTCACCCTTCATCTGATTTAACCATAGGAGGGGCTTGTGGTCTGTCTGAATCTTGAAGTGAGTGCCAAACAAGTATGGCCTCAGCTTCTTCAGGGACCAAACCACAGCAAAGGCCTCCCTCTCTATAGCTGACCAATGTTTCTCTCTAGGGGTCAGCCATCTGCTTATGAAAGCAATGGGCTGGTCTTGACCATCTATATTCAGTAGTGAAAGTACAGCTCCCACACCCAACTCAGAAGCATCTGTTTGGACTATGAACTCTTTGGAGTAATCTGGACTTTTCAGAATAGGTGCAGTACACATGGCCTGCTTCAGGTCATCAAATGCCCTTTGACAGCTAACTGTCCACTGAACTATCTTTGGCATCTTTTTGGAAGTGAGGTCATTCAGTGGTGTCACAATGGACCCATAGTTTTTCACAAACTTCCTGTAGTACCCAGACAGGCCCAAGAAAGCTCTGACCTGTGTCTGGGTGATTGGAGTAGTCCAGTCTCTAATGGTCTGGATCTTGCTCTCCAGTGGTTGAACCTGACCCCCACCTACCAGGTGGCCCAGGTACACAACCTTGATCTGCCCTATCTGGCACTTAGTGGCCTTGATAGTGAGGCCTGCCTTTTGCAGGGCCTCTAAAACATTCCTCAGGTGGACCAGGTGATCCTCCCAGGTGGAGCTAAAGACAGCAATATCATCTAGATAAGCTGCACAATAGTCATCCAGTCCTGTGAGAACTTGATTCGCCAGCCTTTGGAAAGTGGCAGGTGCATTCTTCAAACCAAAGGGCAATACCACAAATTGATAATGTCCTCCTGGGGTCGAAAATGCTGTCTTGGCTTTTGCATCCTCAGCTAATCTGATTTGCCAGTAGCCTGCTGTCAGGTCAAATGTGCTCATGAACTTGGCAGAAGCCAATCTATCAATAAGCTCATCTGCCCTGGGGATGGGGTGGGCATCTGTCCTAGTGACAGCATTGAGACCTCTGTAGTCCACACAAAAGCTCATCTCTCTCTTTCCATATTGGGTGTGAGGTTTTAGCACCAGGACCACTGGACTGGCCCAAGGGCTCTCTGAGGGCTCAATAACTCCCAGCTCCAACATATTTTGGACCTCTGTCCTAATGCAGTCCCTGACATGGTCAGGTTGCCTGTAGATTTTACTCTTGACAGGCAGACTGTCACCAGTGTCCACCTCATGGGTGCACCAGTTTGTCTGACTTGGGGTCAGGGAAAACTGATGTCTGAAGGACTGAAGAACTTGTCTGCAGTCCTGTTGCTGATTTTTAGAGAGGCTGTCAGCAAAGACTACACCATCTACTGACCCATCATCACGGTTCTGAGTAAGCAGGTCTGGGAGAGGGTCACTCTCTTCCTCCTGCCCCTCATCTGTAGCCATGAGCAAGCCCATGTCTGCCCTGTCGACAAATGCTTTTAGTCTGTTGACATGAAGCACCCTGTGGGGGCTTCTGGGAGTCCCAAAGTCCACCAAGTAGGTGACCTCTCCCTTCTTTTCAACTATTGTGTGGGGCCCAGACCAATTGTGCTGGAGTGCTGCTGGGGCCACTGGCTCCAACACCCATACTTTCTGTCCTGGCTGGTACACAGTCAGCACAGCCTTTTGGTCATGCCAAGCTTTCTGAAGCTCTTGGCTGGCCTCAAGGTTTTTTGAAGCCTTCTCCATATACTCAGCCATCCTGGAGCGGAGACCAAGTACATAGTCCACTATGTCCTGCTTAGGCTTTTTGAGTGGTAACTCCCATCCTTCCTTCACAATACATAGGGGTCCTCTTACAGGATGCCCAAACAAAAGCTCAAAAGGGCTATAGCCAACCCCCTTTTGTGGGACCTCTCTGCAAGCAAACATCAGATAGGGTAAAAGGATGTCCCATCTTCGCCTCAGCTTTTCAGGTAACCCTTTTATCATCCCTTTGAGGGTCTTGTTGAATCTTTCCACAAGCCCATTGCACTGTGGGTGATAGGGGGTGGTGAACCTATAGTTGACACCACACTCCTTCCACATTGCAGTTAAATATCCTGACATGAAGTTTGCACCTCTGTCAGAGACAACCTCCTTTGGAAACCCCACCCTGGAGAAAACTCCAAGTAGGGCTCTTGCCACAACAGGAGCTGTTGTGGTTCTCAGGGGAATAGCTTCTGGATATCTGGTGGCATGATCCACTACCACCAGTATAAATCTGTGCCCAGATGCAGTTTGGGGGTCCGTTGGTCCTACAATGTCTATCCCCACTCTTTCAAAGGGTACCCCCACCACAGGTAGTGGTATGAGGGGGGCCTTTGTTGTGCCACCTGATTTGCCACTGGCTTGGCAGGCACACAGGAGCGACAAAACTCATTGGTATCTTCTGACATATGGGGCCAGTGAAAGTGAGGGACAAGTCTGTCCCAAGTCTTGTTCTGGCCCAGGTGTCCTGCTAAGGGAATATCATGGGCCAAGGTAACAAGGAAGACCCTAAATTGCAGAGGTATAACCAACCTCCTGGAAGCACCAGGCTTGGGGTCTCTAGCCTCTGAATAAAGAATCCCATCATCCCAATACACTTTATGGGTACCTTGAGCATTCCCAGCAGCAGCCTGCTGTCTGAGGGGTTCAAGAGAGGAACAATCTAATTGAGCCTGCATTATTTATTTATTTATTTTGAGAGTTTTATATAGCGCGAACAAGATCTTTGCAGATATCAGAGCGCTTTACAAGGACAAGGGGGTCATAGACTAATAGACTGTAGTAGTTGAGGTAGATAGGTACAAGGTGCATAGTTACATAGGTAGGTCACAAGAGGTAGGTCAAAGGTGAGGTAGTGTCTTCTATCATAGATTAGGTACAAGGTGCATAGTCAAACAGTTGTGCCAATAATATAAAAGTACAAAAATAAGGAGCATATACTTGTTTAAGCGATCTTAAAATACTTAGCATGAAGATAGGTATAGGATGAGTACAGGGTGTATAGTCACACAGGTGCATCAAAAGTACAAGAGTAGGGAAAGTTGAGGTGGTGTAGGTACAGTATGCAAAGTCAGACAGGTGCGTCGACAGTATAAAAATGTACAAAGAGGGAACGTATACAATCACATAAGTTGATAAAACAAGAAATACAAATAGTCCAAGGGGTCAGGCAGGTAGTACAGAGCGGATTCTTGAGAGATGCAGGATAATAGATCATGTGTATTTGGCCATGAGGATCGCTTTTACTTCTTTCTTGAAAAGTTTGTTGGAGGAGATGAGCCTGGTTTCAGGAGGGAGTGAGTTCCAGATCCTGGGTGCCATTCCTGAGAAGGAGCGTTTATAGGTTTTTTCCTTCCGAAATCTTCGAGGCTTCAGCAGAAGATTGTTTGTGCTTCTAGTAGTTCTAGAACCACCAGAAATTGTCAGCTTTTGAGTGAGGTAGGCGGGTGAGTTCATGTGTAAAGCCTTGTGTGTCATGCAGGCTATTTTCAGATGTATTCTGGCTTCAAAAGGTAGCCAGTTCAATGATTTAAGGTCAGGGGAGATATGCGAGTGCTTTTTTGAGCCAGTGATGAGTCTCGCTGCAGCGTTAAGGGACGCTCTTAGGGGTGCCGTTGTAGTTAGGGGGAGCCCGCAGAGGGCGGTGCTACCGTATTCTATGTGCGGGATGACTATAGATTGTACTGCAGTTTGGAAGTCTTTGGCTGGAAGGAAGGGTTTAAGTTTTCTCAAGGTATTGATTTGGAAGTTCGCTCCTTTCGTTGCCTTGCTGATGTGCTGCTGCATGTTGAGATTGGCGTCGAGTGTTATGCCTAAAGATTTTGCTGAGTCTACGATGGTAGGTTGTACATTTAGAGCGGTTAGGTGCTTAAGCCATGTTTGAGCGGTAGAGATTTTTGCGGGAGGTGAGATCAGGAGGAACTCAGTCTTCAGCGCATTGAGTTTGAGGTGATTCTTGGCAAGCCAGCATTGGGTGTTTCTAATCGTGGTGTTCAGAAGCATGATGTCCTTGGGAGATTGTATTTTGAGATAAAGTTGGGTGTCGTCGGCATACATGTGGAAGTGAACATTGGATGCTTGTAGCAAAGTAGTGAGAGGTTCCATAACTAGGTTGAACAGTGTTGGTGAGAGGGAGGATCCTTGAGGGACGCCTAGCGATACAGGTACCGGAGAGGACATCAGGTTGTTGCTTTTGAATCTTAGACCGGTTGTGTAGAAAGGAGGTGAACCACTTGAGAACAGTCCCAGATATGCCCATTCTTGTGTTTAACAGATCGAATAGGTTCTCATGTTTAACTGTGTCGAAAGCTGAGGAGAGATCAAGAAGGATGAGGAGGCAGGTATCGCTTTGGTCTAGCATTTGGAGGGCGTCGTCAACTATGTGAGTCATGGCAGTTTCGGTACTGTGCCCCGCTCGGAAGCCTGATTGATGAGCGTTGAGGAGATCAAACTTATCTATGTGTTTAGTCAGTTGTAGCTGTACGCATTTTTCCAGCAGTTTAGCGAGAGTGGGAATATTTGTAATAGGACGGTAATTGTTTAGATCAGTGGGGTCTGCTGTTGGTTTTTTTAGTAGCGGTGTGACTTGTCCGACTTTGAGGGCGTTAGGGATTGATCCTTGTTGAAGAGAGCTATTGATAATCTTAGTCCAGAGTGGGAGGAGCAGAGGGGTAAAGTCTTTTACAGCATTAGCAGGAAGCGGGTCAGTGAGGTGATTGGATGGTTTTAGGGTGCTGATCAGTCTGCCAATTTCTTCTTCGGAGTAGGTGCCAAAGGATGACCATGTAGCATTGTTCTTTGGTTCAGACGCTGCTGTGTGTTGGGGGGTGGAGTAGAGGCTTGCGTCATTGAGGAGATCGCTTCTTATGTGGTCGGTTTTTTGGTTAAAGAAAGCAGAGAATTCTTCACAGGAAGGTGTAGCGCTCATGGTGCTGAGTGTCTGGGGTTGTTCTTTGGATTGTGTTCTGATTAGTTCGAACAGTTTTCTTGGGCGGTTTTTTGCTTGGGCGAGCTGGAGGCTGAAGAAATCTCTTTTTGAGCGTTTTATTTTCCTGAAGTAGGCGTTTCTCTGTTTCTTCAGTGTTTTTAGGTGCAGTGCAGAGGGGGCTGACCTCCAGGTGCGCTCTGCCATTCGCATGGCCCGTCTATCTTCATTGAGGCTCCCGTCATACCATGGGTTGGACATCTTGGACAAAACTCTTTTCAGTTGCATGGGTGCCGCCTCATTGATTATTGTGGTCATAGCATTGAGATATTGGTCAGTCAGGAGTTGAACGTCCGTAGCGCCGGCAGGGGGAAGTAGGAGATTGCAGCTGTTAGGCGGTAAGGAATTTGGGTTGAGTTTCTTCATGTCTCTTTTCCAAACTTATAATATGATGATCTGACCAGTCACAAGGTTGGATTGACTCAAGTTGAATGGCGTCTTCTTTGGAGATGATAAGGTCGAGAATAGAGCCTTTCTCATGGGTCGGGCTATTGCATATTTGGGTGAGATCAAGGGCGTTGAGGAAGATTTTGAGGCTATTTACCACTGTGTCACTGCTGTCATTCCAATGGAGATTGTAGTCGCCAAGGAAAATTTGGGTGTTTTGCCGTCCTGAGTTGGTTGAGATTGTGTCCATGAGTTGTTGGGCGAAGGAGAGCTTGTCCCCAGGTGGGTGGTATATGATGTGTAGTGAGCATACCGATTTGCTTTCGCTGATGACATCAAGGCAGAGGTATTCACAGGAAGTAAGAGAGGGGGCGGACGCTTTAATAACTGAGAGGTTGCTTCTGTAAATACAGGCAGTTCCACCGCCTGTCTTTTTGGGCCTGTCAAGTCTAATGATACAGTAGTTGGGGGGGACTAGGATATCCATGATAGGTGTAGAAGAATCAGACAGCCATGTTTCAGTCAGAATGGCTAGATCTAGTTCCATAGAAGTGATGAGATCGGCGACCCCCGCGGAGTGTCTTTGGGCCGATCTGCAATTGAGAAGTATGCATTTGAGGCTAGGGGTGCAGAGGGTGGAGGAAGGTTCTATAGTGAGAGGTACATTTGTGAGGTTGTTGGGGACGGAGCCTCTGTTGTTATCCTTTTGGTGCCTGAGGGGGTTAGAGATAATCGTTGGGATGGACAGCTGGTTGGTGTCTAGGCGATTTTGGGGAGCCGGGACATAAGAGTGGATAAGGGTGTGTATGTCATGATCTGAGATCGTATTGGTGGTGCGTCTGGGGCGATTAGTGGTATTGCGAGAGGGGATAGAGGTCCAGTGTGGGGAGTGTTGTGTGATAAGGCGAGAGGGAGGTGAGGAGGAAGTGTTGTTAGGTGTAAAGGGATTATTGAGCTTGGTGGTATTGCGATTGCGATTGATGTTGCGATTGGTGGTATTGCGAGAGGGGATAGAGGTCCAGTGTGAGGAGTGTTGTGTGGTACGGTGACTAGTAGGTGAGTGGGAAGTGTTATTAGGTGTAAAGGTGGCGATGGGAGGAGGGTGTCTGGGGTGTGTGATGAGCAACTCTTTGATGGAGTGTAGTTCTTCTTTCAATTGGAGGAGGGTGGACATAATCATGTCTAGCGTGGTGTTGGGCGCGGATTTGGGGGAGGGTACTGGCGGTGAGCAGGCGTATAGGTTGCTGGAGAGGGGGGGCATCGGGGAGGAGAGGTGGAGCTGGTGAGGGGTTTGGAAGTGTTAGAGGGAGGATTGGTGTTAGGGGTGGTGTTGGCGTTATTGGGAAGGGCATCAGTGCTGAGAGGGGAAGGGTGAATGGGGGCGGTGTGGAGGCTGGGGGTGGGGGTGGAGGTGGGATAGTGGGGAGTGAGAGTGGGGTGTGAGAGGTTGCAGGAAGGGTGAAGGCTAGGCGTGACGGGAGTGCTAAGTGAGGGGGGGAGATAGGCGGAAAGAGAGTAATGTTGTGTGGGGTGCAGTTGGGGGAGGAGGTGTGTTCTGAGAAGATTGGTGTGAAGGACGGTACGGGAGTGCAAAGTGTGGAGGGGGATATGGGAAGCTGAGCGGGGGTACGAGGGTTGGTAGGGGGATGGGGGAGCGGGTGGTGAATGAAGGGGCTGTGTCTGTGATTGAGGGGTGGGGAGGGGTAGCTGCAGCAGGAGGGTAATTGACTATGGTGCTGGGAGTGAAGGTGAGGTGAGTGTCGTTCTGGTGCTGAACTGGGTTAGGAGGGTTGTGGGTGGGTGCTGTGACGTCAGGGGTGGTAGGACCATGGGTGATATGAGTGTAAGTCCGAGGGTTGGATAGGTGCTCTCTGAAAGTGGGGAACAGGTTGTCAAGTAGTTCCAGGTTCCTGTCTGTCGATTGAATTAGGACAATCCCGTTATTGTAAATAGTGATGGTGGTTCTGCCTGGGAAGAGATGGGATGGTGTGATGGTGAGTGTTAGGCCATGGGCGGATTTCCTGATGGTGGAGACGGTGAGTAGGGTGAGGAACGCTTTTTTCCATTGAGCTCTGCGTGCGGTGTGGAAGATGATATTGGTGTTCATGGGTCCATTGACCGATGAGAAATAGGAGTCAGCAAAGGGGGTTTCTGGGTGGGACCTAAGGAGGTCGTGTTTAAAGCGTTTAGCGGCTTTTTTGGTGAGCAAGGGTGGGTAGTTGATTTTATATGTGTGCTTGCCGATGGGATCCATGTTGGTATGGCGGTATAGGTAGTGCGGGAGGGTGAACACTAATGATATGCAGGAGCAAGATGCAAATGCAAACACAACAGGTTACATGGAACAAAAAATGGCACTAGTGGGCAGAAGTGCCACTAGTGAGCAACCAGCACATAAGAGGTACCCTAGGGAGCAAAGGTGACACTAGTGAGCGACCAAAATGTATGAGGTAGCAGTCGGTGCATCACTGGAGAGAAGAGTGAAGATGGGTGCAGTTGCAGAATTGTGCAGAGTAGTGCTGAATACAATTGGAAGTATAGTACTGATAAAAAATGAGAACAGAATACAAATGCAAACAATCGGTTACATGACTCAACAATCAAAAAAGTGACATTAGTGAGCAACCTAAAATATATGAGGTAGCAATCTGTGCAGTAACGTGAACTGAGTATAGGTTACAGGAATGTACCAAATACACGTAGGAGTATAATACTGCAATAAAAGGCAAACATTCTGGCCCAAAATGCAAGTAGGAGTCTAATACTGAAATAAAAATGCAGTAAAGGTGACAATAGTGGCAATAGTGAGCGACCAAAATGTAAGAGGTAGCAGTCGGTGCATTACAGGAGAGAAGAGTGCAGATAGGTGCAGTTGCAGAATTGTGCAGAGTAGTGCAAAATACAATTGGAAGTATAGTACTGATAAAGTATAGGAACAGAATACAAATGCCTACCATCGGTTACATGACTCAACAATCAAAAAGTGACATTAGTGAGCAACCCAAGATATATGAGGTAGCAATCTGTGCAGTAAAGTGAACTGAGTATGTGTTACAGGAATGTACAAAATACAAGTGGGAGTATGATACTGCAATAAAAGGCAAACATGCTGGCACAAAATTGCCAGTAGGAGTATAATACTGCAACAAAAGGCAACATTCTGGCACAGGAAGGTGTAGATACAGAGCTGCGCAAAGTACTCGGTATTTGAGATTAGTCTAAAATGATAGGTTCTTAGTGTATGTTCAGATAGTGAAAATGACTAGTCCAGGATGGCCTCCCAAGAGAGAGACTAGTCAAAGATGGCCGCCAAATGGGTGAGTTAGAGACAGTAGTCCTCTATTTGTTACTGTTGCTTTGAGAGCAGGGAGGAGCAGTTTCGATTCCCATTCATGCAAGCCCCATTTCTAGCTTGCTGGAAGGGAGTCTTATCTGGAGTTGTTGAGGAGCCTCGTGGGCACCTGTATGTACAGGGGGGATTTATTGCTTCAGCTTAAGACCCCCGCCATTTTGAACAAAGGAGGTTTAAAATGAGTGCAAGCGAATAGGGAGCAGTAAATACCTTAGTTGTAAATTCTGCTCAGTGAGTACGCAGAAACTATTGTTGAAGCTTTGCAGAAATCGGGGCTTTAGTCCGAAGTTTTGCAGACATCGAGGCTTTAGACAGAATGTACACCGTTAACGTGTGCATCGATTTCTGGCAGGTTTGGGAGCTGGAAGGGCAGTAGAGGCTAGACTTCGTGCTCCTCTGGTGAGCCCTCAATTTTTACCAGTGCTTGGAATCGCATCCAGCCGCCAGTGTAGTAAAACCAGTGTGTGCACACTCAGCTTTTCAACCTTCCTGGGTCGACAAAAGGGGGCTATTTCAGCGACTCCCACTCGTTAGAAGCTGTGAGCCTCGAGCAGCACCCAATGCGATTAACGTTGTCCTCTACCCGACAGCAAACCAAAGCGTCGGAGAACACACATCAGAGAACACACATAGGACGCCCGTTTTATGATCCCTTTTGACGCCTCTCCTCTGCTTGGCCCCCGATCCCCGATACCGCATTAGATCTGCCCTTGAGGGTCCCCCTGTCCCAAGAAACTCAACCTGATCAGGCTCAAGCTCTTCTAGGACAGTTCCCTCTTGGATCTCGGAATCATCCTCATGGGAGGGAAGATCCTCAACCTGAGGCAGGGGGGAAGGCACTGCCTTAACCCTCTTGCTCCTTCTCTGGGGTAGTGCCTGGTCTATTGTTCCAAGATCCAGCACTTGTTCAGGTAAGCATTTTTTGGCCTGTGACCTGGTCACAGCAAGGACATGTGCTGATATTCCCAGCATTTCTGCATGGGTCCTATACTCCATTTCAGACCAAACTGAGGTTTCAAGATCATTACCTAACAGACACTCTACTGGAAGGTCTGAACTCGCAACAACTCTTTTGAGGCCAGTTACCCCTCCCCAGGAGAAGTTAACAACTGCCATACTATGGGAGGTAGTGACATTGCTAGCGTTGGTCACTAGGTAGGTCTCACCAAGTATGATCTGTTCAGGGTCCACAAAGTTAGATATCACCATGGTGACACTGGCACATGTGTCCCTGTAGGCCTGAGCCATCTTATTATTAATAAAAGGTGTCTGTCTGTACTTGCTCAGATTACTGGGACTTACAGTAGAGGACATTGCTATGTCCCCATCACAGACAAGAACAACCTGAGTTGGTACTCTGACTAGACCAGAGTCCACCTCAGTTCCCAGGGTTAACCCTACTACACCCTTTTGCTGGGAACCACCACTAACAGCTGGTCTAGGGGGAACAGTTGCCTTCGGGACAATGGTGGTTGGTGCTGTGCCCTTCTTGGTTCACTCACTAAACCAGTGAGAGACTGATTTACAGTATCCACACCAGGGCTTCTTTGGACCTTCTTGTTTCTGTTTGTTCTTTTTGGAGCCACCCTCTCCTGTGCCTTTTGGGGGCCTGGTTAAGACTTCTGGTCTTTTTGTTTCTGCTCATTACCCTTTCTGGTCTGCCTTTTTCTGATCATTCCCCTGGTTCTGGTTTTTCTGCTTAATCCTGGTCCTGACCCATTTGTCTACCTACTTTCCCAATTCTTGGGGAGAGGTCAGATCAGAGTCAATCAGGTATTGATGCCATAACTGTTTTTGACAGTTGCTAAGTTTTTCTCTCTCATGATCAAATTATACAATCCTGTATAGTCCCTAACTTGACTTCCCAATAACCAGCCTTCCAGAGCCTTAGTGGCACAATCAACATAATCAGTCCAGCCCTGAGTCTGCGTCTTCTGGGTATCTCTGAACATCAACCTATACTGTTCAGTGGTTAGGCCAAACCCATCAATCAGAGCACTCTTCAGGACAGAGTAGTTGTTAGCATCCCCATCACTAACTGTGAGGAGCTTATCTCTACCTTTTTCAGAAAAGGAGAGCCATAAGATTGTTGCCCACTGACTTTGGGGTACCTGCTGTACTTTGCAGGCCCTCTCCAAAGCAGTAATCCATTTGTGGATGTCATCCCCTTCTTTATAGGGGGGTACAATCTTGCTTGAGTGTCTATTTTCATAGGACCTATCTTTATCCTTAGGGATATTGCTGCCACCAGTGGGTTCTAACCCACTCTCTCTATGCTCTCTAGCACAAGCAAGCTTCTCTTTGGCCAGGGCAACCTCAGGTTCCTGTCTCTCAATCCTAAGAGTGGCTCCTCTCATCTTTGCCTCATGTTCCTTTCTCTGAGGGGAAGTCATCCCACTCTGAGCAAGGTCATGAGAGCTATTTGAAGCATGAGATAGGAGAGATTCCCTGGAGTGGGATCTTCCTCTTCTCTGCCTCTGGTTAAGCCCACTTGGGGGCCTGTATGAGGGCTGCCCATACTGACTCCCATGTATGCTTAAGTTAGCCTGACTAAGTCTTCTGACTAGGACCTGGCTGTTTGTCTCAAGATCAGAATCATCTCTTTCTACCCCCTCTTCTTCTTCCTCTTCTGGTACTGGAGTATCAGCATTGTCATCTGAGAAGGGGAGGACTTCATCTGCACTACATGTGTCACCTGTCTTAGGTGGCTGTTGAGCATCATACTCTTCTAAGAGCTCAACCAGGAACTTAATGGTAGGGTGTGAACCCTGTTTTAGTCTTCTAGAAGTACACAATTGTCTCAGTTCTTGGAAGGCTAAGGTTTCATATCTCGAAGCAGTCCTCAAGGGATCTACTTCTGCAGGCAGAGAACCACTGGGGTTCACTGTCTGAGACATGGTTTCTAGTGAGGTGTGGTGTTGCACCTACCTACACTATGTGTTTTCCTACAGAACCTATCTAGGAGTTGTAATCAGGTCTACAACAGCTAAGATCAGTAGAACTTAAGTATACTAAGACTTGTTTTTATATGTACCTACAGGTACCTATGTGATCTTTCAAATGATATCTCAAGATTACAAGTGGTAAAACAACAGCAAGCTCTAATCCCACCGCACCCACCAATGTGAGAAGTTGGCCTGGTATATGATGTTCACTATTCTAGTGAACACCTTGCATCAGTCCAAACAACCCTTATGGTGATGGTTGCAAGTCAACCCTATAGACCAGCTATCCTAGTGGTAGCGTGGACAGAACAGTCTTAGGCTAAAAGACTCTTGAGGGCGTGTAAAGCCAGCTGTTTTACCATATGTAACCCCTTGAATACCAAATGAAAGGACACCACACAGGATATATATAAAATATATATGTATTTATTTACTAACACACTCCTCTGAACTCTTTATGAGGTCAGAGGCAAAAGCACATAACAAGTTACTCTTAGAAATACTTTAGTGAGCACAATTTACAGTCAGGCCCTAGGGGCGCGTAAAAGCATATACTAAGTAAGTGGTATAAGAACCACGACTCGAGAAAAGGAAAGGCCTAGGGCCTAGAGTATCGCTGTGGCTACACTATCTGACCCTTAGGTTAGGAGTAGAAGGCCCCCAGGCGGCGCGTGCAGTGTCTTTACACACACGCATGAGTCAATGTTAAGTCAATGGGAACTTAGAGTTTAGAAAAAGAATGATTTAGGACACTTCCGGTCTAGCTAGAAGGAAACAACTAAAAACCTAGACACTTGGATAGTCAATACCCGTGGGAGCACTGAAGTACTCGCATTACCTCACCCACAGGAAGCGGGTGCATAGGTGTGAAGATGTGTCGGGTTTCGCCGTTGAAGTCTATGGAGCCTGTGAAGAAAGATGCTGCAGGCGACCAGGAGGAAGATGTCCGGGTGGATCCAAGGATGGATCGAGGATGAAGAAGACCTGAAAGCAGAGGGGACGGAGGTTGGGTCACTAGCCAGTGACCGGGTGGAACCAGGAAGGAACCAGACGACGTCGAGGAGCAATCAGGTGCTGTCGTGAAGCTTGTCTCTTCAGCCACGCAGACCAGGAGGCGTCGAGGATGACCAGATGCTGGAGAGGAGCTTTCCCACGAAGGTTCTCGCAGATGGAGGGGTCGACCGCCGGTTGGAGTCAACAAGCCTTGGCAAAGGTAACCCACGCAGGATACAAAGAAGGCTTCTGATGCAGACCAGCAAGGTCTGAGGTGCCTCACCTTTGCAGGGAGGCAAGGCCCAGTCTGGAGCAACCAAACCAGTGAGTTGGTTTCAAAGGATTGTTGTCACAGAGGCTACTAGCCTACGGGCCAGCCTCCGGACAACGCGTCGAGCAGAACACAAGCAGAAGGGCCCCACGCAGAACTCGTGGAGTGTGGAGGGCTGATTTTCGGTGCAGGTGGAGCTCAGATTCGGGGCTTCTCAATCCCCAGTGCACGATAAGGATAAACAGTGGTCCAGAACCTATTTCTTTTTGATCCGATTCAATCAGTACATATTTATACAGTTATATGTTCATGAGCGTTCCTACTAAATACGCTCCAACGCATATATGAACTAAGTCACTTCAAAAGGTAAAGAATATCACCACAACCGCAGTACATCAAAGAGGAGTACAATGTTTAATTCATTGTCTCTAATCAAATAGATGATCTACAAAATTTCTCATTGATTTAGAAGTAAAAGGTTGCCCAAAAGGAGCGTGCACAAAAGAAGTGATCAAAAGTGTGTACAGTGAATAAAGAAAGAAGGGAAAGTCAGGATAATAAATAGATAAATTGTTCACATTAGTATTCTATGGTTACGGTCTCACAATTTTCCGTAACCAAACAACCTGGCCCACAAAGTAATAATTGATAACAACTGATATCAGAATAAACTAGATGCAGACAGCCATGTCAATTGTGTGCACTTCTTATATTGCAAATATGGGTCCAAGGTGGGAATAATATCGTCGACGTTTCGACTCGACTTATGGTCATCCGGTAGATTAAACATGGACCGTGCGAGTCTTCATCAGGACAAACATTAGTAGGGCAACCAAGGGTTAAAGATGACCCTATAAAGGATAAAAAAGGGGAATTACCCTGTTGTAGTGATATATTGCAAACCAATTAAAAACCACAGGGGCAGTGTTCTTACCCAAGGTGAATAGCCAAGCAAGGAACCCTCCTTGGTCAGCCGAGTGGGATTCACTCCTGCAAAACATAATAATGCAGACTTATGGACAACTAATTCTATTAGACCATGCGTACATAGCTATCACATGGGTCTGTCCATAATATTACCTTTCTCAGGATGATTAAATCATCCATCGGAGTGTCGTGAGGGGTCCTATGCTGAAGATACTTCCAGTCAGCCGTGTCTTGGACTCTACTTCACGCCCTGTACCACCCGATCAGGAAGCTGTATGTACGACAGGATTTCCATAAGGGATAATCAGGCTTATTATCACTCGAGGGGCTCAACATTAGAGGGTTACTTATAATAAATGAATTTACCTTCAAATCAGTCGTTTGATTCCAAAAACGCTCCTGTCTCACACAGATCAGGAAGCTATATCAAAGAAGAAGAACGTCATTAAAAACGGGTTCACGTGGTCTCCCGCCTACACACTACTGGGGTAGACCAAACCTTCGAAAACAGAAATGGGAGTATCTTACCGTGCTGCCGTAGTTGCAGACTTCTAAACTCCCTAGTTCCACTCAGTTCGGAAATTAGCCGCGTTTCAAAACCTGTCACCTGAATCCTGTGTTAAGTCCCTCTATTACTTGATCCGAAAAATGGACATAGACGAAGGACTATTCGTCGAACTGGATATTAAATAAAGGTTCTATAGTCCCATTTTTTCAAAAAATCTCGAGGGGTTAATGAGGCTGATACCCAATTCAAAAATATATACCTACAAAACTACACCTTTCCGATATTAAATTCCGATCGTTGTTGCCAGATTGTGGGCGCCATCTTGAATTGGGAACAATCACCCAAAAATAAACAGAGTCCTCAATTTGCCTCGAGCAATCGTCCGTTTACTTGAGAAATTTAAAGTGGATTTCCACATCTTCAAGATCATATACATCAGAAAAATACATTTATAACATCAGAAAGAACATTTTTCAAAGCCTCCAGTTTTGGGGTGATTTACAGCAGTATAATTATCAACGTATACATTTTTAACATCAGAAAGAACATTTTTTCAAAACCTCCAGTATTGGGGTGATTTGCAGCAGTATGATTATCAACTTGTCCATGCGGTGCATTTTACATGCCAAAAGTGTAATATACATCAACAAAACATTTAAAACGCTGCACCTTTGGTCGAATCTTGCCAAATGCATATGTTCATATTAGTAGGGATAATTATTACCATACAACAGTGTAATGATCAATGGTTCCCTAAGGGGTGACCGAACAACACAGTTAAGCAGTAATCCATACATGATTATCAACCAAGTTTATAAAAATCGCTTAAATCGATATCATGCAACCCAAAAGAATGTTCTATACCCCCAGTAGTGACACTTGTCTGTTGATTTCCTCCAATTCGTTCAATCCAGTATTAACTGTATCCAAGGAATATATCCATTTACACTCCCTTCTGTTAAGGATATTATGTAAGTCACCCCCTCGTGGGTTGGCTGATACTTTCTCTACAACCCACCATTTCAAGCTATTTTCAGAGTGTTCATACCTAGAGAAATGATCCACCAGAGGCGCTCCTGTCGTCCCGCAGCGTATACGACTCATATGCTGCAGGATCCGGCATTTAACCTTCTGTATGGTCTGCCCTATGTACAACAAACCACAGGGGCAAAGAATGGCATATATTACCCCTGAGGTATTACAATTGCTGTGATCCTTCAAGTTGTATGTACGGTCATTATGGGTAAATGTGGTACATTCTGTTGTCAGAGGGCAAGCCTTACATATGCCACATTTCGTGTGGCCAACCACCACCGGTAGACCCCAAAGTGTCGTTTGGTTCACTATCTGCCTCATAGGTAATAAGGATTTTACCACATGCTCCCTGATGTTTCTGCCCTTGCGGAATGCATGTAGTGGGGGTGCAATCCCCCTAGTTCTTCACTGATTAGGTGCCAATGCCGATTAATGCACTTTTTTATGGCATTGCTTTGTGTATTAAATGTCGTAACACATACCAGCCTATTCTCAGTTGTTTCGGGTTTCACATTTAACAGGTGTTCCCGGTGATTGTGCCAGGCACGTTTACGTGCCTTTTTCAGTAGTCGTAGTGGGTAGCCTCGTTTGCTCAGCCCGGCTATCAGCAGAGAGGACTCTTCAAAATAATCCTCTTTTTTGAAACAATTCCTCCGCACCCTCAGGAATTGCCCAAAGGGCAAATTGTCCCTTAGGTTACGGGGGTGATGACTCATGTATCTCAGCAATGTGTTTCTGTTAGACCTGTCTGCCCTTTGGGTAGCCCCTCCTATTAATCATTTATTTTGTCCCCTTTTTGCCCCTCAAAACCTTTTATCTTTTTATGTCCACTGATTTTTTTTGTGGTGTTGTCCTAGGGGTTAGGTGTTTCTTTGCCCTTATAGTCCTTTACCTGAGGCCTAGGTGCCTGTCCCTGACTAGAAGTAAGGGTCACACAAAATGGTGGTCATCAACTGCCATAACTGTCACCCCTGAGACCTGACCCATAGGATAGAATAGGGCATTCCAGAACCTTCTGGTCCCTTCTGGACCTCCTAAGGTCAGCCTATAAAAGGCGGAATACTAGGCAGCCATTTTGGAGGTGACCAGTGAATTCACAGGGTGGAACTGGTGAGGAGAGAAGCAACTCTGAGGAGGAGGATAGTGCTTACTAGGAGTGGGATTGACCTGTGGGCCAGCCGATATCCTGTAATGACCCGTCCCCCCTGGTGTTGACCGAACCCTGCCGTGAGGGACCACGCCTAAAAGCTCTTGAGCAACCCACGAGTATTCCCAAAAAGGCTTGGGCGACTGTGTGTGTGGAGTCGCTACTGGAAGGGTGAAAAACCCCAACGCTGTCGGATCATACCCAGAAACTGCAGAGCTTAACTCACCCCCACCTTTCTGTGAGAAGCTAACCGATCCCTTCAGGAAGGTCTCCCTGCACATGGATCCGGTGAGATCGTAGGCACCTTAGCCGGGCTGATATCCTCTGGGAGCTGACAGGGGGCGGAGCCGCGTCAGAGGAAGCTGGTCGGAGGAGGCGGAACCGCTGGCGTGTGGAGACAGCGAGGAAGGAGCCGCCTGCGTGGGAGCGCCGGGAGCAGTGTCTCTTCGTCGTCTACTGCGCAGGCCCAGCAGCCGTTTGAGAGCGCCGGGAGCAGTGCCTCAACGTCGAGAAGTGCGCAGGCCCAGTGGTGCCGGTCCCCGAGGAGTGCATCCGGTGGCGGTGAATTGCTTCCGACTCGGAAGGAGAAAGTGCGGGGTGAATCCAGCATCGGCAACCGTTCCATGTTGCCAGCGCCAGGTCAGAGGGCTCTTCAGTACAAGAGCGCCGGGGTGAGTGAAGTGAGCGGAGCTGTGGGACCAGGACGAAACAAAACCCCTGGTAAGACTGTGGGTAGCGTGGTTGAGTCTGAATGGGTGCTGCTAGTGCCTAACAGAGCTTGGTGAGGGAGAGCCTGTGTCAACACCGACTACCAGCGTGGAACCGAGAAAAGAGTAGAGCGCTGAGGTTGACTGAGAACAAGTCTGGGGGGGTAAACTTTAGACAGTGCTTTTAATAAAAGTGAGGAAGTGAAGTAGGGGTAAAAATATTGCTAAATCCCTATCAGGGAAAGTGAACAACTTCGAGACATTACTTGGGCATTTTTCTAAATCTAACTGGGTGAGCCATAGGTGGAACTGAGCAGGCATCCTATGGAGGCGATGTACATGTGAAAATTGAATTATCTCATGTTGGGTTGCTATTAAGAGAATTAAATGTATGGCTCAATCTGGATGTCAGAGAGATTAATGCTTACTAGTTTCCAGAATTTATGATGCATGTTTTATCTGCTTAGGGCTGAGGAGGTGTTAGAGAACTCTTTCTTCGAGGTGAAGGTCTCCCAGAAAATACCAGTAACGATTTATCTTTTATAAAACCTGTCTAGTTGCCAACTACTTTCATGCAAGGTAAAGTTTAGTGCTGAACTCTTATGTAATTGACGAAGGAAGTATAATATGACTTTGTAATGTGATATCAAATCCTAAAGGTGAAAAGGAGAAATAATGGTGTGAAAAAGAAAAAGTGAATCAAACTATTTTTATAAACCAGTCCATATTTTCCAACAAATTTGGTGTAGTGTCGTTTTTGTGTGGAAGTACATTGAGTTACTGCTGGGTGGAGCGCAAACTTTACACGTGTGCTTCTAGGATCTGACTGTCTTACCCTAGGCCAGGCTACCCTATGTGACTTGGTAACCCTAGGTCCAACAGTTTCTCTCACAGCTTTTTCTGTATAAACTGGTGTATAAAAAAACGGCCTCTGTCTTAATTTGTACATCCAAAAAATTAATTGAGGTAGTATCAAAGTCTATCGTGAATTTGATGTTGTTTGAGCAACCATTAAGCCATTCATGGAATTCCGTTAGTCCTGTTTGATTATCTTCCCAGTGCACAGCTTCGAGGATACCTCAGGAGTTGCACAGTTAGCAAGTCGTGGACTTTTCAAGATGGCCGGTCCCACGTGTCTCGTCGCCTCCACGGATCTCAGCTCTGCTGCAGACGTGAAGAGAGGGTCAGAGAGGTCTAGAAGTCTGAATCTTGTCAGGCTCTGTGCCCAGGTCCCGGCGGGAGCGTCGACAAAGCAAGCCGTTGATTTGCTGGATGGTGCCTGGTTGCCCAGGATGGTCACTCCTTGGCCACAAGGGATATTCTTCAGTCTTCAGCTTCAGCAGAATGTCGAAGGTCCAGAGTTTCGTTCAAGGTTCAGTTCAGGATCAAATCTAAAGTCCAAGGACACCGCTCCTACTTTATACAGCTAAAAGGGGCTGGATTCGGTCCTAGGTCCCTCCTATGGGTGGGACCAGGAAGGGTGGTGGTTACACTCCCTTTCCTTGGTCCAGTTTCGCGCCAGAGCTGGGGTTGGAGTGCCCCAGCAACCAGTTTGAACTGGGGTATGCATGAAGCACCTAGTGTGCCTCAGGCAGTGTCTCAATCTATTCAGCCCTCCCTGTCCCAATACACAAAGTCCTGTTTGGGGTGGTGCTCGCACCTCTCCAGGCAGGAAATCTATTGTCCAAACCTCCGTGACTGGAAAGACTCCCAGCAGCAGCAGGTCAGACTTATGTCTGTGGCAGCAGCGTCCATTTTGTGACTCTGGGGCTCTGGTTAACTTTAACCAGGATAGTCAGCAACAACATGTCTTCTCCCTCTAGAAGGGTGGAATGCTACCCCGTCACCAGAATTGGCGAGAGGGTAGTATTCCAAAGCGTATGACACCTTACACAACATGTTTAGATAAAGCCAAACCAAAGTTAGCATTCAACCGCCAGGATTATAATGCACTTAAGAGTATATGGTATGGCGATATAATAGAACCGCTATAAGGACATGGTTCCGAAAGCTGCAGACAGGCTCAGCTCATGCTAGACCACCAACTCACACATAATCAAGCACTCTGCCTCCAGGATTGTTAAGTCCTGCCATAGGAGTGACTTATAGGTTACTGTGTGTCTATATATAAGGGTAGATATAGGAATACTATACCTAAGCAAGGGGTGATTACACGACCTTGCCCCAGCTGAGTAATCAGCCAGTTGTGTCAGTTTGAGTGGCCAGCCAGGGGTGGCATAATACATGCTGCAGCCCCTGGTATGCCTTGGTTACACCTATGCCCTGAGTACCTAGGGTACACTTCTACAGGGGCTGACAAAGTGAACCAATTCCCAATTGTGGATGTACCTAGAGTACATGGTGTGAATTTAGAGAGAGTGCATCTGGGCTGTGGGTCTGATTAGCAGGCCCACAGCCACATCTAAGTCGAAAACCAGTAAAGCAAAAGCAAAAAGTGGGGGTGACCATAGGAAGCAGACCCTACTCTCCTACAATCACCTCTGCCAGGAGAGTGAGTGAGCTCCAGGCTCTTTCTTCCAAACCCCCTTTCCTTTCTGTCCATCCGGACAAGGTTGTGTTGCGGACAAGACCCTCTTTCTTGCTCAAGGTAGTCACAGCCTTCCACATCGGGCAGTCCATCACCTTGCCCACCTTCTTTCCGCCTCCGCATCCCTCGAAAGAGGTAAGAGATGCTCCTCCGTCTGGACCCAAAACGTGCGCTCTCTTACTATCTGGATCGCACACGCCAGTTCCGGGTGGATGACCAACTCTTTGTTGGTTACGTGGGCGCTAAGAAAGGACGGGCGGTGCACAAGTGGACCATCTCTCAGTGGATCGTATTGTGCATCCAGGCGTGTTACTCTTTGGGTAAAAAGGAACCTCCTGTTGGGCTGAGGGCTCACTCCACTCGGGCCACGGCGACTACTACTGCCCTGGGCCGAGGAGTCCCCTTGCAGGACATTTGTCAGGCAGCTAAGTGGGCCTCGCTGCACACGTTCGCGAGACACTACTGCCTGAACAATCAAGTGTGGAGGGATGGCTTCTTTGGCCGTTCCGTCCTCCAGGACTTTCTCGTGTGATTATTGGTTCGCAGACCCACCACTGTGGTTGGTATTGCTGGGGTATCTATTCTAAGGTAAGGAATCTATCACTAACGTGTCTCTTTCAGATGCACAAGTTACTACTTGTGTAACGATATACCTGTAAGAGACATTAGTTAGTGATAGATTCCTTACCGACCCACCCATCCTCCCCGTTCTGCGAACCGATATCTAGGGTTAAGATCATCCCCTTTCAGGGCCCTAGTTTCATGGCACCAGTGTTGGTTCTATCATGGCTCTGCGTATCTGGTGTGGAAAAGCTGTGTATAAGAATTGACGTTAGCGTGCGACGGCAGCGTCTAAGTACTCCGGCGATGTCATTCCGGCGCTAACAACGCCGACGACAGACGCGGAGCCGCGTACGACGCCTACCGACGCGCAGGGGTATTGCTACGCAAAAGTTTGTGGATCCAGTCTGACGCCTGGGGATATTCTAAGGTAAGGAATCTATCACCAACTAATGTCTCTTACAGATATATCGTTACACAAGTAGTACTAGTAACTTGTGCATTAGGTACCATAGGTACATATAACAAGAATTATAATACTTAAGTTCTACTGAACTTAGTTGTTGTAGACCAAAGGGCCTAGCACACCCTGACTACAACTCCTTGAGAGGTTTAGTAGGAAACACTTTGTGTAGGTAGGTGCACACACCACACCTCACTAGATCATGTCTCTGAGAGCAGAACCAAGTGGATCTCTCCCAGTGGAGGCAGATCCTTTAAGGATACCTTCCAGATATCATACCCTAACTTTCCAAGAGGTAAGGCACTTGTGCACCTCTAGAAGGTTAAAACAGGGTTCTTACCCTACCCTCAGACACCTGATAGAGCTCATGGAGGAACATGATGCTCTCAAGGCCTCTAGCAAAGGTCTGTCAGTCAATGGAGATGAGGTACTACCCTCAACAGAAGATGCCCCTGACCCTACTGTCATAGATGATGATGAAGATGTGGCGGCAGAAGATTCTGGGGAGGAAGTAGACAGCTAGGCCCAAGTTAGAAGACTTAGCCAGGCTAACCTAAGCCTATTTGGGGCTGAGAATGGGATAGCCCGATTCAGGCCTACAAGTGGACTTAGCCAGAGGTATAGGAGGGAAAGATCCCACTCCAGGGAGTCTCTCCACTCCAATGCTTCAAGGGGTTCTCAGAGGGGAATGACTTCTCAGAGGAGAGAACACCAGGCTAGGATGAGGGAAGTCCAACTCAGGATTGAGAGAGAAGAACTTGCCCTAGCCAAGGCAAAACTTGCTCTTGCAAGAGAGCAAAAGTTAAGTGGACTAGAGTCCACTGGTGGCAGCAATATCCCTAAGGATAAAGACAGGTCCTATGACAATAGACATGTGAGTAAGATTGTGCCCCCCTACAAAGTTGGGAATGATATCCACAAGTGGATAACTGCTTTGGAGAGGGCCTGCAAAGTACAGCAGGTACCCCAAAGTCAGTGGGCAGTAATCTTGTGGCTTTCCTTTTCAGAAAAAGGAAGAGACAAGCTCCTCACAGTTAGTGATGATGATGCTAACAATTACACTGTCCTGAAGAGTGCTCTGATTGATGGGTTTGGCCTAACCACTGAACAGTACAGGTATGGAGTAGTGTGGCTCACTGGTTAGAGGCGGCAGACCCGGGAGCAGAAGTCGGCCCGGGACCAGGGTTCAATTCCCGACGCGGCAGGGCCGTGGACTTGGGTCAGCGGACTCGATAATTCTCGCTTCGGTGCTTACTCTAATCAGGGGTTCCACTCGGCAACTCTGGGCATTAGCTTGCCTAATCTCCACAACGGCCCCATCAATTCCAGGGATGCCTGGCTCCACCTTGGGGACTCCCAGCAGGGACCATCCCACAGGGAAAGCCCGGACGTGTTCCCCAGAGTTATACAGCGCCAGGAAACCTATGGACGGGTAGCAGTGCGCTTTACAAGCTCAAATACATTTACATTTACAGGTTGATGTTCAGAGATACCCAGAAGACACAGGCTCAGGACTGGACTGATTTTGTTGATTGTGCCACTAAGGCTCTGGAAGGCTGGTTGCTGGGAAGTAAAGTTAAGGACTATACAGGATTGTATAATTTGAGCATGAGAGAGCAAATACTTAACAATTGTCAGAATTAGTTATTGCACCAACACCTGATTGACTCAGGTCTGACCTCTCCCCTAGAATTGGAAAGAAGGCAGACAAATGGGTCAGAACCAGGGTCAAGTAGAAAAACCAGAACCAAGGTGGTGATCAGAAAAAGGCAGACCAAAAAGGTGGGGATCAGAAACCAAAAGACCAGAAGTCTTCTTCAGGCCCCCAACAAACTTCTAATGAGGGGGGTGTCCCACACTTCCAAGAAAAAGAAGAAAGACGGCCAAAAGAAACCTTGGTGTAACTTTTGTAAATCTGCCTCTCACTGGTTCAGTGAGTGCACCAAGAAAGGGACAGCCCCTACCACAGTAGCCCCTAAGGCACCTGCACCCCCTAGTACAATTAACAGTGGTAGTTCCCAACCCAAGGCTATGGGGTTAACCATGGGTACTGAGATGAGGTTCCTTGATTTCGAACCAGACTCCATTTTGTTTGAGTTGTTCAAGACGCCATTTTTGTGTTGCCCTCACGTAGGCCGTGGAGGTAACCTAACGAACAAAGTTGCATGGGCCTCATTGTTCATGTATGCATTAACAGGCCCTTTTCTAACTTGTGAGTGAATTGCAGAGAAACTGACCTCTTCACCTGAAACTGACCTCGCAAAACCAATTTCCCTTAAGTTTGATTCTTGTCTAAAATTGCCAATCAATGTTCAGGATATTGTTAACTTTTAGTTTCTTGCACATATCTTATCCTACTCAACATCTGAATTGTTTCTTTCCTTACGACTTTTCATTACATGGGTAGTGCTTTCAATTATGGGTTTGTCCGGCTTGTGGAAATTGAATTTGGGACATTCCTAATAATTAACTTTTGGGTTGGGTTACTGTAAATTGGGTTTTTGTTAATGTGATACTCAGTTAGAAAATGAGTCCTATTGGTCAGAATTTTGCGCAGTGGGTGTACATTTATAATGAGAATATGGTGTATAAAAAGCGATGTCTTGCTCTATCAAAATTGAGCAGTTTCCTGAGTTGTACACCGTGTTGTATTGCTTGGTTTACTGTTACTAGCTGCAGCTAATAAATTTGATCTTTGACGCCATCCAGAAGTATTCCGTGTCTCTGTATTCCAAGACAGGAGAATCCGAAGACTTCAGGTGTGTCCCTGGCACCGCTGGGTTCTAAGAAAACCCGGTTCTTCAGTTGGCGCCCAACGGTGGGGCGACTTCAGCGGTACCGGTCCAAGCCTGAGGATCGTGAGGAGCCACGTGAGGAAATCCTGGAGGAAGGCCGCCACTTCATTGACCCCTGCATGTCGACGTGGACCGAAGGTCTTTTCTGCGAGGCTTCCCGCTTTCCAACGGCTACGAAGGACTGCTGCCCTGACTGTCGCCCTGTCTTGGACCCTTGATTGATCCTTTGTAAAGCGAGACGATAGACGGTCTTCTGGTGGCGTGACAGGTACTTTGGTTAAGTATAAGTGGGTCGCTCCCACGATCTTTGTTTTGATTCGGTTCTTGCAAAAATCGAAGCCGAGGGGCTCGTATATTTGCGAGTGTATCGATAGCTGATAACCCCTTGAAGTTTGAAGCTAGATTAGTGAGCTATAAGATGCCTGGTCTTAGCAAAATTAGGAAATGGTTTAGTTGTGGTTGCAACAGGGATTCCCGATTGGAGAATTCGTGTCCGATACCTCCGGTTGGAACTCCAACTTATGAGCTCTATTCAAAACACGGAGTGGGTTCTATCACTTATAATGAAGTGTGGGTCCGCTATACAAGGAAAGATGGTGTTTTACGATGGCCCCAATCGAATTAAATATTTTAGATAATCTGGAAGTTGTGCTATTTAAGAAGAAAGCCCGGCCGGCAATGTTTGACTCTTTCCGCCTTTGGCGAAAGGAAGCCAAACAGCGAGAAATTAAGCGAGCAAAAAGAGATAGGAAAGATAAGAATATGTCAGTACTACAAGCTGCTAGGCAGTTTAGGGAAGATGGAGAAGAGCGTGCGAGTGAAGTCTCAGATAGACAGCGTTGCATGGCCATCGATAAATGTTATCCGGCCTTGCCACCTTCTCCTCCAAAAGTGATTGAAGATCCTGAAAAAGATCCTTTGATCTCTCATCTACTGAGATTGCCACCCCCTTATGTGCAGGGTGCTACTGCATTTCCATTACCCCCAGTTGTTTCACCCTTTGTTGTTCAACCTCCTGCTGTTGTTCAGCCACCCGGTGCTCCACAGATGGTTTTGCCTCCTACTGTGCATCCCTCTCTAGGGTCGCCAGCTTTGCTAACAGCTTTGCCTCAAACTCCTTTGCCTTCTACTTCTGCATCTTCGACTCCTACTGTTCTTGTCCCTACACCTCTTTTGCCTCAAAATACTTATTCTCCTGTTCTTATGCCTGCTTCTTCTCCTTCTGCTCGAAAACGAATGACTGAGACTGTTGTTAATCTGTTGTCTCCATTGTTTAGGTCACTGAATATGACCCCTGTTTCGGAACGAAAGCAGTCGTAGTCAGCTTCCTAGTTCCGAGGAACGGACAGTGTTGGATTTGTTGGCTCGTAGATGGATTTTAAATGCTTCCAGGTATAATTTGCCAGTGGTTATGGATGTTTTCTTTCAGTGGGAGCCGCCTAAGCGAAGGTATGTTTTTGATACAATGTGTACTTTTCTCCGTCAGGAATGGGAAGATAATGAGTTGGGTCCGATTCCGCAGGAAGTGCTTGATGTCCAGTCCGAATTTGCTAAAGGGACGATAGTGGAATCTGATGTTACAGATGCCGTGGAGACGATACTTGTTTTTAGGTCTAGATTACCGCCTCAGACATTGTACAAACCTGATTCCTCTGTTAGGAGGAAAGTGAAGCAGTATCCTATGAGAGAGGTTCCCCCTGTATGGAGAGAGGAAGTTGTTGCTAATGTTAATCAGGGTATTCAGGGTGTACCGGCACATTTTCAGCGAGTGTGGGTACATGTCCCTTGGAAAAGAGCAGAGGTCTTGGCTCTTAAGCAGACCTTACCTGACCCCCGTAAGAATCCTGCCGGTTATTACAAGGAGTTGTCTCAGACAGTTGAAGCGTGTATTATGAATTTAGCTGACATAGATATGTTGATGGGTAATGTAGTTCCTCAACCTTTGTGGGCGAAGATTCGTCATGAGAATCATGCGCAAGAATTAGGAGATACGTGGGCTAATATTGTTGCTGCAGATGGTCGGCAGGTAGGAGGTGCCAAACCTGAGCCCTTAGTTGCAGAATTACCTGGTAGAATTATTAATTTAATGAAAACTATGATGCCTGCTTTGCGAGTGAATTGGGATAAGTTAGCAGCATGCAAACAAAAGAAAGACGAGAGTGTGTCTGATTTCTTCAGGAGGTTTGAAGAAACGTTTATTGATCATAGTGGTCAGGATATGAGCACTGAAGGTGGTCAAAGGTTGTTCGTGGACAAATTTGTCTTTAATTTGCTTCCCGAACTTTCTAATAAGTTAAAGGACTCTGAGAGTTCATGGGCTGTTTCTTCGTCGGCCCAGATATTGGCTACTGCACAATATTACGAGAATAGGGATAAAGATGAGAAGGATAAAGCAGAGAAAAAAACTAAAGATCTAAAGACGAAAGTTCTTTTGCAGCAAGCTTATCCGCCTCGTCAGAATCAGCCTCAGTTTCAGCAACCTCCACAGTTTCAGAGATTGTTACAGAAGCCTGAGCCTTATGCTCCGCGATTCTTTCCTGGTCCTAATCAGTGTGCTTATCGCAGAGAGGAAGGTCATTTCAAAAATAGTTGCCCGGCTTTGTTACAGCGTGCTAATGGCGTATCTGGTCAGAGAGGTCGTGGTGGTTTCCAACAAGCTCCTAGGGGTAGGGGACGTGGTGTGTTACCCCAGAATGAGCGTTCCTCTTCCCTTAAGAATTCTGCGAATTATTTTGACAGACAGATTGTTCCGAGTGGTCAGTCTGCACAGTACTATGTTGATGAATATTATGTCGAGAGTGAAAGTGCTGGTTATAATGATAGTTGGGACAGCCATGGGCAAAGAGAGGGAGTAGTGTCAGTTCCAGTCGACCAGAGTGGACCTTATGTTGAAGTGATTACATTAGGTGTGGCAGAACCTTTTCTTTTGGATACTGGTGCGACAAAGAGTTCTATTATGCACTCTAAACTTCCTGGCGCACCTTTGTCTGGCTTGACCAATGTTTCAGTAGGATTTTCGGGCGCCCCAGTTTGTAACCCGGTTTCTAGTCCTTTGCCTCTTTCTATTGGTCCTTGTGAATTGGAAGCTCCTCTTATTCTGACGACTGGTTGTAATGAGAATCTGTTGGGTTTGGACTTGCTGAAAAGATTGTATGCGACATTCCATTGTTCTCCTTCGGTAGTACATCTTACCTTGGGTAAGAAAGTGATTTCTCCGATGTATTTGTCTAAAGATTGTCTTCCACTGGAATTGCGTTCTCTTCCTGATACACTTTGGGCTACAGGCCCCAATGATGTTGGTCTCTTGCAGATTCCACCCTATGTTGTTACCCTTAAGTCGAATGCTAGGCTACCTCTTATTCCGCAATATAAAATCTCTAGTGATGGCGAGAGAGCTCTTCTAGCAATTATTTATGATTTGGTTGAGAAGGGTGTAATTGAAGAAACGAGAGGTAATGTGTGCAACAGTCCTGTTTTGCCTGTCCTTAAGCGTACTGATGCTTCTCAGCCACCTGTGTATCGGTTTGTGATCGATCTTCGAGAAGTGAATAAGATTGTTGTGCCACAGTTTCCTGTTGTCCCTGATATCACTGCTTTGTTGGCTCTGATTCCTGCTTCGGCAGCCTGGTTTTCTGTTATCGACCTGAAGAATGCTTTCTTTAGCATTCCAATTGCTGAGGAGAGTAGAGATATTTTCGGCTTCTCTTTAGGAGGACGAAGCTTCGGGTTTAAGAGAGCTCCCCAAGGTTATTGTGAAAGTCCCTCCATCTATAGTCAGGCGTTGAAAACTCAGCTTGATGATTTTGTATTGCCTTCTGGTGCTACTCTTATTCAGTACGTTGATGATCTGTTGATTACTGCTGATGACGAAGAGATTTGTAAAGAGGCTACTCTTTCTTTGTTACGACATTTGTCTGACCTTCATCATAAAGTGTCACCTTCCAAGTTACAGTATTGCCGACAAGAAGTAACCTACTTAGGTCATCTCTTGTCGAAGGAGGGAAGAAGGTTGACCCCAGAACGAATTCAAGCGATTGCGCAAATGACTGTACCATCCACACAGAGAGAATTGCGTGCCTTCTTAGGTATCACCTCGTATTGTAGGCAATGGATCCCTAACTTTTCCTTGGTAGCGAAACCTTTGTTGGTATTGACTCTTAAAGATACTCCGTACCCTCTCCCTTGGTCTGATGATTGTCAGAAAAGTTTTTCTGAATTACGTGATGCATTGTGTTCTGCTCCGGTGTTGGGTACTCCTGACTACAGTAAACCTTTCACGTTGTATGTTCACGAGAGAGAAGGTTGTGCATTGTCAGTGTTGACTCAACAGTTTGGAGACAAGCAACGCCCATGGGCGTATTTTTCAGCTACGTTCGATCCGGTAGCTAAAGCGTTGCCGAGCTGCCTGAGAGCTACAGCGGCAGCGGCTGTTTCTATCCGACAGTCTACTGGTTTGGTATTGGATAATACGTTATTTGTGATGGTCCCACATGCAGTGGATACCTTATTGAATAGGACTAAGACTCAGCACCTTACTAGTGCACGTCTGTCAGGTTATGAGCTGACTCTTTTGGCTAGCCATGTTCACATTAAGAGATGTAATGTGTTGAATCCAGCTACGTTGTTGCCGATTTCTGTAGAGACAGATGCTCAAGAACAGCATGATTGCTTTCTTCGAACAGAGGAAGAAACGAAGGCTAGTGTTGATTTGAAAGATACTCCTCTTACGAATATTGATGGTACCCTATGGGTAGATGGTTCGTGTTTCAAGCTTCCGAAAGGTGAGACGACTGCGGCATATGCCGTCACAACTTTATATACAGTTGTTGAGACAGCACGTATAGCACAGAATTCTGCGCAAGCAGCAGAGTTGATTGCATTGACTAGAGCGTGTGTGTTGTCATTAGGAAAGTGAGTGAATGTTAATACTGATAGCCAGTATGCGTTTGGTGTTGCCCATAGTTTTGGGCGTTTGTGGAGAGAAAGAGGATTTCTTACTTCCCATGGCATGAAAATTCAGCATGGGCAGTTAGTGAATGAACTTCTGGAATCACTTACTCTCCCAAAGCAGATTGCAATTGTGAAGTGTAGTGCGCATAAGAAAGTTGTGGATGATGTAGGTCGAGGGAATGCGTTTGCGGATGAAGTTGCGAAGGAAACGGCGAAAGACATGATGAGCCGTATGTATGTTGCAGGCCCTGCTAATTGGGTTATGGCTGGTGGAATGTGTGAAGACACAATAGAAAGTGTGAAGTCAATTCAAGCTGATACTACGGAAAAGGAAGTGAGTACGTGGAGAGAAAGTATGGGTATGTTGGATTCAACGGGTTGTTGGGTTGAGTTGTCAGAACACCAGCGATGGTTGTTGCCTGGCGCATATGTGCTCCCAGTGGTTACTATGGCTCATGGAATGGCTCACATTAGTTCGAAAGGAATATGCAAGTTGTTGGCTCCGGTATGGCAGAATGCTGGAATTCCCCAAATGTGCTGAGAATGTGGTGGAGCATTGTATGATTTGCTTGATGCATAATCCTGGCAAGGGAACCCCAACTCCAGCTGGTCATTTTGCTCCACCGACGTATCCGTTTGAAGTGATACAGCTAGATTACATTCACATGGAGAGATGCAACAATTTGAAGTATGTCCTTGTGGTTGTTTGCACCTTTTCCAGATGGATAGAGGCCTACCCCCTAAAGGATAATACTGCCTTGTCTACAGTCAAGGTTTTGCTTAAAGAGTACTTCCCTAGGTATGGTTTGCCGAGAATTGTATGGAGCGACAATGGGAGTGAATTCGTGGGTCAAATCATGAAGAAGTGTGTGTTGGTTTGGGTATAAATCAGAAATTTCATGCTGCGAATCACCCCCAGTCTGCTGGACTTGTCAAGTGCTATAACGGCACTTTGAAGCTGAAATTAGCTAAGATACAAGCGAGCACTGGTCTTACATGGCCGGATGCCTTGCCGTTGGCTCTTTTGTCAACAAGGACGACAGTGCATTCTCGTGTGGGACTTAGCCCATACGAAATAGTTTTTGGTCATCCAGCGAATGTTTGGGGTGTGCCTCGTCCTAAGAAATACAGCGAGATTGAGTACCCTATGTTGGTGGATTACTTACATGACTTGACTGCTAAATTACGTGTTCTCCACCAACAGGTTTATGACAGTTTGCCAACAGCTACTGCAGATCCAGGCCATACGATTCAACCTGGACAATACGTGCTAACTAAAAACTTCCAGCGAACTAAGAATTTGGAGCCGCGATGGACTGGTCCCTATTTGGTTCTGTTAGTAACTAGAACTGCTGTTAGAGTAGCTGGTAAAAAAAACTGGGTACATGCTACCCATTGCAAGAAGGTCCCTTTGGCCTTACCGTATGATAAGTGGGTGAGGGATGGTGTAGCCGACGTTGAATGTGAAAGAGTTCCTAGATTTGTGCCTTTTAGTGATGCTCATTTGACATGGACTCGGTCAGAACGCGAAGATGATGATGTTCTGCAAGCTGCTGTGCCTCCACATGCAGTGGATACCTTATTGAATGGGACTAAGACTCAACACCTTACTAGTGCACGTCTGTCAGGTTATGAGCTGACTCTTTTGGCTAGCCATGTTCACATTAAGAGATGTAATGTGTTGAATCCAGCTACGTTGTTGCCGATTTCTGTAGAGACAGATGCTCAAGAACAGCATGATTGCTTTCTTCGAACAGAGGAAGAAACGAAGGCTAGTGTTGATTTGAAAGATACTCCTCTTACGAATATTGATGGTACCCTATGGGTAGATGGTTCGTGTTTCAAGCTTCCGAAAGGTGAGACGACTGCGGCATATGCCGTCACAACTTTATATACAGTTGTTGAGACAGCACGTATAGCACAGAATTCTGTGTTGTGAGTGTGACTCGGTCAGAACGCGAAGATGATGATGTTCTGCAAGCTGCTGTGCCTCCACATCTGAAGCTCGACACGATGAATCCGGAGCTCCTTTTTAAAGACCCAACTGTGCTTGGTAAAGAACGCTACAATTTGAGACCAAGAAAGACTGTTCTCATGGACAAATAAAATCTGAATTTTTTTATATAGTGAATTACACCTTGTCAGATCAAGAGACTTTTTAACTTTTTTCCTTTTTCGAGTCACCATCCGGACTCAGCTGCAGGGTCGCGGTACAGCCTTAAGGGTTGAGCCGCGTATTGACATAAGGTCTGTGGTTCAGGGTCGTTAGTGCGATCTTGGCGCACACTTAAGTGAAGAAGGTAATAGCCGTGAGCAGCACGTTAGAGGATGGAGTCTTTTGGGTCTGGTGAGGGTGTTAAGAGAGTTGATCCTAAAATGAAAGCGTGTATATTGGTTCGTAGCAAATGTTTTTTAATACTGTGTTTTCTAATGCTTTTGAATATTACGTTAGCTTGTGTGGGTTGGATTGTCTATGTTACGCAACAGACGCTTGTATCTACGTCCCAACCTACTCTTTCTTTCTCTACTGTTTCCCCACATGAGTTTCATACGTTGCCTGAACATGAACAGACACGAAGATCAGAATTTGTAAACAATTCGTTCATACAGATGTTGCATCAGCTAGTCGTAAATACCACAAATTGTTGGGTTTGTGGTCTTATGCCACATACGACAGATAAGGGAATGCCATATTTGGTTTTGCCTTTTTCGCCTAATGGGTCCGTATGGGCACTCCAAGCAATGTTTATCTATGCGAATGAAGCATCTCCTGTACGTTCCGTCAAAGATAATGCGAGTAATAATGCCTTGATACAGGGAATAGTAGATATGATCAGAGATATTGATGCGTATAATGCTATCCCTAAAGATGAGGTATGAGCATATGTTGGTTGGAACAAGAGGAGATATAGCATTAGTCGGACAGAAAAGGAGAAACAGAAAAGGTCTCCTCCTATTTGGATTGTACCCCACCGAGGTCATTTTTGCCTGCAAGGTAATGGTCAGAATCCGAGAGCTCAGCTTGGTAAGAGTGTGTGTGTTCACACATATGTCTATACGTCCCAGAAATCTCCACCGTTCGTGCCAGCTAAAGGCACATATTTTGTTTGTAACGACAGAGCATATACATGGTTGCCTCCTGATTTTTCAGGCACATGTTATGTGGCATTTTGGCTTCCCCCTACGTATACAGCTGCTTTCAATTACCATAAGACAAGATATGGTAGAGGTATTATCGATGCAAAAGATACTGTCGCACAAGAAGTTGGGGACTTCTTTAAGGGTTCTCTGCCCTTTTGGGGTCCTATGGCTAATAGTAGGAATATTCGTCAGCTTACGAGAATGGTCGAGGCCACTATAAATGAGACTGCAGGTGCCCGTAGTAATATTACAGCTGAGCTTCAAGCGGATCGCCTTATGACATTACAGAACCGCTTTGTTTTAGATATTATACTTGCAGATAGAGGTGGGGTATGTAAATTGATCGGATCTAGTTGCTGTGTTTTCATACCAGCTAACGCCCCAACAGTGTACCAAGCCATCTTGAGGTTACATAAGTCCGCTGAGTCTATACATGTAGACGAAGGGAACTGGTCATTGATAGAATGGTTTTGGGAACTGCTGTCCAAATGGGGATGGAAGATTCTGATGTTTCTTGGTATGGCTTTAGCAATCCTTTTCTCGTGTTGCCTATGCATCCAGTGTGGTCCCGCCATTTGTAGTCTTTGTGCGACGATCTGTGTGAGAAGACCAGTCCCGAGAGAAGTGAAGGATAATAAGATGATGTTACAGCAACACCTTGACGACCTGATGAGACTAGATATAGACCTGGATTCAGATTGACGTGAGTTTAGGTTATTGTCTACGTAATGGCAAAAGGAGGGTCTGAGGTTCCGTGATTTCGAACCAGACTCCATTTTGTTTGAGTTGTTCAAGACGCCATTTTTGTGTTGCCCTCACGTAGACCGTGGAGGTAACCGAACGAACAAAGTTGCATGGGCCTCATTGTTCATGTATGCATTAACAGGCCCTTTTCTGACTTGTGAGTGAATTGCAGAGAAACTGACCTCTTCACCTGAAACTGACCTTGCAAAACCAATTTCCCTTAAGTTTGATTCTTGTCTAAAATTGCCAATCAATGTCGAGGATATCGTTAACTTTTAGTTTCTTGCACATATCTTATCCTACTCAACATCTGAATCTTTTCTTTCCTTACGACTTTTCATTACATGGGTAGTGCTTTCAATTATGGGTTTGTCCGGCTTGTGGAAATTGAATTTGGGACAGTCCTAATAATTAACTTTTGGGTTGGGTTACTGTAAATTGGGTTTTTGTTAATGTGATACTCAGTTAGAAAATGTGTCCTATTGGTCAGAAGTTTGCGCAGTGGGTGTACATTTATAATGAGAATATGGTGTATAAAAAGCGATGTCTTGCTCTATGAAAATTGAGCAGTTTCCTGAGTTGTACACTGTGTTGTATTGCTTGGTTTACTGTTACTAGCTGCAGCTAATAAATTTGATCTTTGACGCCATCCAGAAGTATTCCGTGTCTCTGTATTCCAAGACAGGAGAATCCGAAGACTTCGGGTGTGTCCTTGGCACCGCAGGGTTCTAAGAAAACCCGGTTCTTCAGAGATGGATTCTGGCCTAGTCAGGATCCCAACTCAGGCTGTTCTAGTCTGTAATGTGGACATGGTTATGTCCTCTACTGTGAGTCCCAGTACTCTGGGCAAGTACAGGCAAACACCTTTGATTAATGATGAAGTGGCTCAGGCCTACAGGGACACATGTGCCAGTGTCACCATGGTGACGCCTAACTTTGTGGACCCTGGACAGATTGTACTGGGTGCTATTACCTGGTGACCAATGCAAGCAATGTCACTACTACACATAGCGTGGCAGTTGTTAACTTCTCCTGGAGAGGGGTAACTGGCCTCAAAAGAGATGTGATAAGTGCAGATCTCCCTGTGGAGTGTTTGTTGGGCAAGGATCTTGAATCCTCAGTATGGTCAGAAGTGGAGTATAGGACTCATGCAGAGATGTTAGGCATATCAGCTCATGCCCTTGCTGTGACCAGGTCACATGCCAAAAGTGCCAAACTGAACAGGTCTTGGATCCTGTAACTATGGACCAAGTACCACCCAAGAGAAAGAGCAGTAGGGTTAAGGCAGTGCCTTCCCCCCTGCCCTCAAGGGAAGATCAGCCTTCACAGGAAGCTGATTGTGAGACCCCTGAAGGAACTGTCCTAGAAGAACTTGAACCTGACCAGGTTGAGTTTCTTGGGACAGGGGGACCTTCAAGGGCAGACTTGAGGCAGGCACAGTTAGACTGCCCCTCTCTTGAACCCCTCAGACAGGAAGCTGCTTCTGAAGCTGCTGGGAATGCTACGGGTACCCATAGAGTGTATTGGGATGAAGGACTCCTTTATTCAGAGGCTAGAGACCCCAAGCCTGGTACTTCCAGGAGGTTGGTCATACCTCTGGCATTTAGGGGTTTCCTTCTTACCCTAGCCCATGATATTCCCTTAGCAGGACATCTAGGCCAGAACAAGACTTGGGACAGGCTTGTCCCTTACTTTCACTGGCCCCATATGTCAGAAGATACCAAGGAGTTTTGTCACTCCTGTGTGACCTGCCAAGCCAGTGGCAAATCAGGTGGCACAACAAAGGCCCCCCTTATACCACTGTGGTGGGGGTACCCTTTGAAAGAGTAGGGATTGACATTGTTGGACCATTGGATCCCCAAACAGCCTCTGGGCATAGATTTATACTGGTGGTAGTGGATCATGCCACCAGGTATCCAGAAGCTATTCCCTAAGGACCACAACAGCACCTGTTGTGGCAAGAGCCCTCCTGGGAGTTTTCTCAAGAGTGGGCTTTCCAAAGGAGGTTGTCTCAGATAGAGGTACAAACTTCATGTCTGGGTATCTAACTGCAATGTGGAAGGAGTGTGGCGTAAATTACAAATTCACTACACCCTACCATCCACAGTGCAATGGCCTTGTTGAAAGATTTAACAAGACCTTGAAGGGTATGATCAAGGGTTTACCTGAAAAGCTTAGGCGAAGATGGGACATTCTTCTACCCTGCCTTCTGTTTGCTTACAGAGAGGTCCCACAAAAGGGGGTTGGCTACAGCCCTTTTGAACTTTTGTTTGGGCATCATGTAAGGGGACCCCTATGTCTGGTGAAGGAAGGATGGGAGTTACCTCTCAAAAAGCCTAAACAAGACATAGTGGACTATGTACTTGGTCTCCGCTCCAGGATGGCTGAGTATATGAAGAAGGCTTCTAAAAACCTTGAGGCTAGCCAAGAACTTCAAAAAGCTTGGCATGACCAAAAGGCTCTACTGACTGTGTACCAGCCAGGACAGAAGGTGTGGGTGTTGGAGCCAGTGGACCTTGGAACTCCCAGGAGCCCCCACTGGGTGCTCCATGTCAACAGACTCGACGCATATGTTGACAGGGCAGACATGGGCTTGCTCATGGCTACAGATGAGGGGCAGGAGGAAGAGAGTGACCCTCTCCCAGACCTGCTGACTCAGTACCCTGATGATGGTTCAGTTGATGGTGTGACCTTAGCTGGCAGCCTCACTGGCCAGCAGCAACAGGACTGCAGACAAGTTCTACAGTCCTTCAGACATATGTTTTCCTTGACACCTAGTCAGACGAACTGGTGCACCCATGAGGTTGACACTGGTGACAGTCTGCCTGGGAAGAGTAAGATCTACAGGCAACCTGACCATGTCAGAGACTGCATAAAGACTGAGGTACAGAAGATGTTGGAGCTGGGAGTGAGTGAGCCCTCAGAGAGCCCCTGGGCCAGCCCAGTAGTCCTTGTGCCAAAACCTCACACCCAAGATGGTAAGAGAGAAATGAGGTTTTGTGTGGACTACAGAGGTCTCATTGCTGTCACTAGGACAGATGCACACCCAATTCCAAGAGCAGTGAGCTCATTGACAGATTGGCTTCTGTGAGAAGTTGACCTGGTATATGATGTTGACTATTCTAGTGAACACCTTGCACCAGTCCAAACAACCCTTATGGTGATGGTTGTAAGTCAACCTTATAGACCAGATATCCTAGTGGTAGCGTGGACAGAACAGTCTTAGGCTAAAAGACTCTTGAGGGCGTGTAAAGCCAGCTGTTTTACCATTTGTAACCCCTTGAATATCAAATGAAAGGACACCACACAGGATATATATAAAATATATATGTATTTATTTTCTAACACACTCCTCTGAACTCTTTATGAGATCAGAGGCCAAAGCACATCACAAGATACTTAGTCAGAATATGTTAAGTTGCACAATTTACAGTTAGGCCCTAGGGGCGAAGCAAACCATATATTAAGAAAGTGGTATAAGTACCACGTCACGGGAAACGGAAAGGCCTAGGGAATCGCTGGTGCTACACTGTCTAAACCTTAGTTTAGAAGTAGGAGGCCCACAGGCGGCGCGTGCAGTGTCTTTACACACACGCGAGAGTCAATACAAAGTCAATGGGAACTTAGAAGTTAGAAAAAGGAGGATTCAGGACACTTCCGGTTTAGCTAGGAGGAAACAACTAAAAACCTAGACACTTGGATAGTCAATACCCTTGGGAGCACCGAAGTACTCGCGTTACCTCACCCACGGACGGGTGGGTGCATAGGTGTGAAGATGTGTCGGGTTTCGTCGTTGAAGCCTATGGGGACCTGGAGAAAGATACTGCAGGCGACCAGGAGGAAGATGTCCGGGTGGATCCAAGGGTGGATCGAGGATGAAGAGGACCTGAAAGCAGAGGGGACAGAGTCTGGGTCACTAGCCAGTGACCGGGTGGAACCAGGAAGGAACCAGACGACGTCGAGGAGCAATCAGGTGCAGTCGTGAAGCTTGTCTCTTCAGCCACGCGGACCAGGAGGCATCAAGGATGACCAGGTGCTGGAGGCGAGCTGTCCCACGAAGGTTCTCTCAGATGGAGGGGTCGACTGCCGGATTGGAGTCAACAAGTCTTGGCAAAGGCAACCCATGCAGGATTCAAAGAAGGCTTCTGGTGCAGACCAGCAAGGCCTGAGGTGCCTCACCTTTGCTGGGAAGCAAGGGCCAGTCTGGAGCAACCAGACCAGCGAGTTGGTTCAAAAGGATTGTCGTCACAGAGGCTACTAGCCAACGGGCCAGCAACCGGACAACACATCGAGCAGAACACAAGCAGAAGGGCCCCACGCAGAACTGGTGGAGTGTGGAGGGCTGATCTTCGGTGCAGGTGGAGCTCGGATTCGGGGCTTCTCAATCCCCAGTGCACAGCTTCAAGGATACCTCAGGAGCTGCACAGTTAGCAAGTTGCAGGCTTTCCAAGATGTCCGGTCCCACGTGTCTCGTCACCTCCACGGATCTCAGCTATGCTGCAGTCGTGAAGAGCGGGTCAGAGAGGTCTGGAAGTCTGGGTCTTGTCAGGCTCTGTGCTCGGGTTCCGGCAGGAACGTCGACAAAGCAAGCCGTTGATTTGCTGGATGGTGCCTGGTTGCCCAGGGTGGTCACTCCTTGGCCACAAGAGAGATTCTTCAGTCTTCAGCTTCAGCAGAACGTCGAAGGCCCAGAGTTTCATGTCAAGTTTCAGTTCAGGATCAAATCTAAAGTCTCAGGACTCAGCTCCTACTTTTATACAACTAAAAGGGGCTGGATTACTTTCTAGGTCCCTCCTATGGGTGGGACCAGGAAGGGGGGTGGTTACACCCCTTTTCCTTTGTCCAGTTTTGCATCAGAGCTGGGGCTGGAGTGCCCCAGCAACCGGTTTGAACTGGGGTATGCATGAAGCACCTAGTGTGCCTCAGGCAGTGTCTCAATCGATTCAGCCCTCCCTGTCCCAATACACAAAGTCCTGTCTGGGCTGGTGCTCGCACCTCTCCAGGCAGGAAACCTATTGTCCAAACCTCCGTGACTGGAAGGACTCCCAGCAGCAGGAGGTCAGACTTGTGTCTGTGGCAGGAGCGTCCATTTTGTGACGCTGGGGCTCTGGTTAACTTTAACCGGGATAGTCAGCACTAACATGTCTTCTCCCTTTAGAAGGGTGGAATGCTACCCCCGTCGCCAGAATTGGCGAGGGGGTAGTATTCCAAAGCGCATGACACCTTACACAACATGTTTGGGTAAACCCAAACCAGAGTTAGCATTTAACCGCGAGGTTCATAATGCACTTAAGAGTATATGGTATGGCAATATCATAGAACAGCTATAAGGACATGGTTCTGAAAGCTGCAGACAGGCTTAGCTCATGCAAGAGCACCACCTCACACATAACCAAGCACTCTGCCTCCAGGATTGTTAAGGCCTGCCATAGGAGTGACTTATAGGTTACTGTGTGTCTATATATAAGGGTAGATATAGGAATACTATACCTAAGCAAGGGATGATTACACGACCTTGCCCCAGCTGAGTGATCAGTCAGTTGTGTCAGTTTGAGTGGCCAGCCAGGGGTGGCATAATACATGCTGCAGCCCCTGGTATGCCTTGGTTACACCTATGCCCTGGGCACCTATGGTGCACTTGTACAGGGGCTGATAAGGTGAACCTATTCCCAATTGTGGATGTACCTAGAGTACATGGTTTAAATTTAGAGAGAGTGCATCTGGGCTGTGGGTCTGATTAGCAGGCCCACAGCCACATCTAAGTCAAAAACCAGTAAAGCAAAGCAAAAAGTGAGGGTGACCATAGGAAGCAGACCCTACTCTCCTACAGCTTCTGCCAAGTTTTTGAGCACATTTGACCTGACAGCAGGCTACTGGCAAATCAGGTTAGCTGAGGATGCCAAAGCCAAAACTGCTTTCTCAACCCCAGGAGCTCATTACCAATTTGTGTTGATGCCCTTTGGCTTGAAGAATGCACCTGCCAGTTTCCAAAGGTTGGTGAACCAAGTCCTCACTGGGTTGGATGACTTTTGTGCAGCTTATCTAGATGAAATTGCTGTCTTCAGCTCCACATGGGAGGATCACCTGATCCACTTGAAGAAGGTTTTAGAGGCCCTACAGAAGGCAGGCCTAACTATCAAGGCCACAAAGTGCCAGATAGGGCAGAGTAAGGTTGTGTACCTGGGCCACCTTGTAGGTGGGGGTCAGTTTCAACCACTGGAGAGTAAGATCCAGACCATCAAGGACTGGGCTCCTCCAACCACCCAGACACAGGTCAGAGCTTTCTTGGGCCTGTCTGGTTACTACAGAAAGTTTGTTAAGAATTATGGGTCCATTGTGACACCACTTAATGACTTGACCTCAAAGAAGATGCCAAAGAAAGTTCAGTGGACAGTAAGCTGTCAAAAGGCATTTGACGACCTGAAGAAGGCCATGTGCTCTTCACCTATTCTGAAGAGTCCTGATTACTCCAAAGAGTTCATTTTTTTTTGTTTGTATATATTTTATTCGCATTTTTTAAACATTGTAATTATATTTAACACAAATAACGACAGTCATCAGAAGATGAAGGAAGAGGTAAATGATAAACGCACATCCTCTGCAATTTTCACAATTTCACGACAGGTACATTTTACAATAGCGATGCAAAAGAAGACTGCGTATGCATAACGACTTTCCAACAAACAAATCGTTAATTATTGATACACTGTGTCTTATACTCCATCATGGGTGTTGACGTCCAGCGTTAGTGACAGCTCTAGGGAAGACATGATGATGCATCGCCGTTTGGGGTTGTGTGTTTCCCCTGGAGTTTTGTGTTCCCTGTCCATTCCTTGCAGGCAGTGTACAATGTGTCATGTACCATTGGTGCTTGTGAAAAGATCAGGGCGTCATTTATAGTGTAGTAACTGATAATTTGTATGCCAATTTAACTGTGTCGTGCTAACGGGGAAGTATCCCGGTTACATGTCGTAACCGTTATGGAAACAGGAAAACAAAATAGAATAGGGAATAAGAGAAGGTAAAAAGGTGAGGCATAGTAGGAAAGAAGGAACTTCCTCAGATATACAAGTAGGAAAGGGGAAGCTGTAAGAAGATGAGTACTTGTGATGAAATTAGAGTGAGGTAAGAGCGCCAGTGCGATTTGCGAGGCGTCAATATACGATTTTAGGGGCAGGTCCACTAGGTCTTAGCATGGTCACTGGTTATGTCCAGTGTGTGGGGCGAGTTCCCTCCCTGAAGGAGGGGGGGTGGGGGGCAGCGTGCGATTGCGCAGTGTTCAAGAGGTCAGTAATATCAGGGGGCAAGTGGGTGTCTGGTATGTTGTGCAAAATGTTCTCGCGGTGTTGTTGCGCTGCTGTGTTATGCGACGTGTCTTGTATCCTCACAGGGGAGAGGGTGTCGGGCGCGGGGTAACTGCTTCGGCCCATGCGTATGGTCAGTTCAGAGAGTGGATCTCTTCTCAAGTGATTCCTTGTTCCAGACTTGCTCGCTGGAAGGAGTTCAGGGTGTCATCCCAGTGCTGCGCAATGGGGAATTTCCTTAGCCCTGCCGTCTCTTCTCGGCGCAGTACCGTTCCTTCCGCCCTCGCCCAATTAGTGAAAGAGGTGTGCCAGTGCCGGATATGTGGGGGTTCATTGCTCTTCCAGCGCCTGGTAAGCAAGTGCTTAGCCGTAACAAGGCCCAGGTCCCAGAACCTCGCTGGTACCTTATTTAGCTTGGTTCTTTTATAGAGCCCTAGGATGCAGGCTTCCCATTAGTGCGGTATGTTCTCTGCAGTGCACCGTGTCAATAGTGTTGTGATCATTTCCCAGTATGACTGTATATTGGGGCACAGCCAAAGCATGTGCAAGAGATCTGCTCCCACCAGTGAGCATCTCTGACATGCCGTGTTAGTGACTGAAAAATATCTGTTGATCTTGTCCGGTGTTAGGTACGCTCTGTGCAAGATGTAGAATTGTATGGTCTTGAAGCGGGAGTTACGTGGGACGTTGACTGGGCTATTCAGTACCATTGTCCATTCTTTGTCCGTCCAGTCTCTCCCCCTATCCGCCGCCCATTTGTCTCTCAGTTGTTGAGTAGTGTATTGTGTATGCACCAGTAAGGCCTGTGCTAGCCAGTGCACCACGTGTGCGCCCTTCCCCATGACATGTAGGTATTGTATGAAGTGGTGCATTGGCGGTGCCTCAGACATGTCACCCCAAGCATCTGTCAGTGTACACACTAGGGACGCGTGTAGAAGAAACTGTCCGGCCGGCAGGCCTGTGCCCACAGTGAGCTCTGCAAAAGGGAGCAGAGTCCGTTCTCGTACAGGTCTCCCAGTGTCTCCACTCCTGCCTGCGTCCATCTGTCCAGCGTAAGATTTCCGTGACTACTCCGCCTTCTCTGGGGGTGCCCAGCAGGGGGAGCACTGGGGCGTACGGTCTCGTTATGCGGGTCAGTCTTAAGCTGCGCAGAAAGCACCTGCGTGCCACCGCTAGGTGTATTTGTGTAGGGCAGGGAGTCTTAGTTAGAGGGTGGAACAATGTGCAGATTTGCGTATGGGTCCAGGTAGTGGTGTCTGTGGCCGTATCTGTCAAGTTCCTGCCGTCCAGCCATCTCGACACCCACTGCATTTGTGCCGCCAAGTAGTACAGTTCCAAGTTGGGGACTGGGAGGCCCCCAGCTTCAGTGGGTGAATATAGCTTCGCCAGCGCCACACGGGGTCGTCCTGTGTTCCAAATAAGGCAGCGGAGTAAGGTTTCCAGCTCGCGAAACAGTCTGGCATGGACGTAGTTCGGGATGTTGGCGTAGTAATACAATAGTCGTGGTAGGACTATAATTTTCGTCAGCGCCACGTGGCTTGGCACATTCAAGGGCAGGGTTTTCCAGAAGGATACCTGCGCTCGCAAAGAAGAGATCGCTCTCATCAGGTTCCCCTCCAGTATGTCTGTCGGGTTCCTGTATATGTGTATTCCCAGGTACCTGAATGTAGTGGGATACCAGTTAAGCTTTTCGCCTCCTATTCGTACGTCGCACTCAGGCGTATCCGGGCCAAATGAGTATGCGTCCGATTTGGCCCAGTTGACTCGTAAGCCTGACATGTCCTCAAAGGACCGAAATATGTCAGTTAGAGCCCTCGGAGTGCAGGTTAAATCCCAGACGTATAAAAGTAGATCATCCGCGTAAAGCGAGACCGCATGCATTCCATCCGCCATCGGGATTCCCCATTCCTCCCCCCGTGACCTCAGTATCGTAGCTACGGGTTCCATAGCCATGGAAAACAGCAGTGGGGACAGGGGGCAGCCCTGTCTGGGGCCCCTTCGCACCCTGATGGCATCTGAGAGGAGTCTGCCCGTGGGTACGCGGACGGTGGGGCGCTGGTATAACAAGTCCACCATATCGGTGTAGCCGTCCCCAAGGTCATATTTATCCATCACTGCCGCCAGGTATTTCCACTCCACTGAGTCAAATGCCTTTTCGAGGTCCAGTACGAGGCACCCCGATCTCGGCCATTGGCGAACAGCGTATTCCTGCACTCGAAACAGCCTGCGAATATTATTGGATGTGCTACGTGTGGGCACAAAGCCATTCTGGTCACGGTGTACCAGTGGCGGGACCAAAGGGGCCAGCCGCTGTGCTAGGGTTGAGGCGAGTATTTTATAATCTGTATTCAAGAGGGCTAATGGGCGATATGAGCCCATGTGTGCACCATCCCTGCCGGGTTTGAGAATTGAAATTAGGTTGGCTTCATTAAGCATCGGGGGAGGGAGGAATCTTCCGTGGCCGCCGCATACACTTTTAGCAGCTCGGGAATAAGGATATCCGAACAGGCTTTGTAGAGCTCGGCGGGTAGGCCGTCGGGCCCGGGGGACTTGCCATTGGACAGGTTGAAAATGGCGGTGCGGACCTCCTCAGATGTGAGCGGGGCCCCGAGCTCTTCCTGTTGTGTGGTGGTCAATTGCTGCATTTGTAGAGTCGAAAGGTACTCCACAATATCAGTCTGGGGGACCCTGAGGCGGGAGTCATATAACCGTTTGTGGTGCTCCGTGAAAGCATCATGTATTTTAATCTGCGTGTACACTGTCGCACCTCCATCTATATCTATCGCCGACACTGGCGCTGCACGATCTTCCTGTTTAATCAGCCAGGCTAGCAGTTTACCAGGTTTATCGCTGAGGTGATGTGTGCGCGCTGAATGAGCTGCGTAATTAAGATTGCAAAGCCGGTCTAGTAGTCTTGTGTGTTCTGCGCGTGCCACTAGCAGGGGGCCGTCAGCGCCGCCCACAGTGTCCTGTTCTCGCTGTAGCATGTCCGTCTCCACCGTGTCAAGTCTTTGTCTAATTGCTTCTGCATACATCCCTGCGTGCCCAGGCAGTGTCCACTGATCACCACTTTGTAAGCGTCCCATTCGACCTGGGGGGAGGAAGCTGTGCCCGAGTTGTCCTCGAAATATTGCGTTGTTTGTGTAAGGAGGGAATTTCGGAAAGGTGCATCCAGCAAGAGTGCTGGTTGCAGCCTCCAGGTGGGGATGGGTGGGTGCGGTCTTTCCCATGCAATGTCTAGTGTATGTGGGTTATGGTCTGAATGGGTGCGGCCTAGGTATTGTGTGTCAATGATGTGGGGCTGCAGATCAGCGGAGACCATGTACCTATCCAATCGCACGTGTAAGGCATGTGCTCCGGAGTAATATGAATACACCTTAGTTGTGGGGTTGCGAGTGCGCCAGGCATCGTGTAAGTCCCATTGTGCGGCCCAGCTTTTCAGCGCTCTCATGGCCCCGTGCGCAGGTGTGCCGGTCTGAGGTGGGGAAGAGCGGTCCAATGTTGCGCCCAAGATACAGTTATAGTCTCCCCCCAAAATCCATGAGACGCCATGCCATGGCGCCAGTGTCGGCGAGAGTCGTGTGAAGAAATCTCCCTGATCTGTGTTTGGAGAGTATAAGGAGGCCAGAACCACAGGTTGTCTATCTAGGCGGCCATGAACTACCACAAATCTGCCATCTGGGTCAATATGTTTGTGTGACACTGCCAAAGGGGTCCCAGGTCGGACCCACAGTAGCGTTCCCCGAGCGTATGAGGAGTATTCTGTGGCATATAACTGTCCACGCCACCTTCGGTGTAGCGCGCTTACTTCTGTTTTGTTCAGATGTGTCTCTTGCAAGAGTGCAATATGTATCCAGTGTCGTTTCAGGTAGGAGTATATCTGATATCTACACGATGGCGTGTGCATTCCCCTGACGTTCCAGGTGCATATTTTTATCTCAGCCATGTCGTTCATCTACGTGACTCACACACCCTCCATCCACCTCCGGACCTCCCCACTCCACCTCCCCCGAACCTCCCACATCTCCCCTGCCTCATATCCATATTTAGGTGTAGCCACAGTGGCGCGCAATTCTCACAGTAGCAGGAAGGGTGAGGGTATAATAACACAACAGAACAAGAAAGGTCAAAACAATAACAGATGCTAAAAGGTCAGTTGCTAAACATGCCGCCGTCCACACTGTCAAAAGTGACAACAAATCTTACAGTTCTGGGAGGTGTTGGGCGTTAGGTGCCGGTGTGGCGGTTCAGCAGCGTTTGCCACAGAAAGGGGGGATGGTTCCCCATCCCGGGCCGTGGAATATAGGCCACAGGTATCAGGTGTCGCAAAGAGTGCCTTGGAACAGTTCTTTTAATACGCATCTGTCCGTCTCAAGTCTCCAAGGGAGAGACCTCACAGGAGCATAGGATCCCAGTCATTCCGGCCACCAGTAGTCAGCGGTCAGCTAGTGGGATTGGGGGAAAAATGTCACTAGTGTTGTACACTCACAGTATTTAAAGTTCCGGATTATTACTCACTGTGTCTCGGTATTGTAGCCCCCCACGTGTCGGGAGGTCTAGTTTCCATCATCACTCGGCTCCACTCACACCATGATGAGCTTGTCAGCCACTCTCAAGACATCTCTGACCACAAGTCACTCATAGACATGCTGTCTTGTCCTTCAATTGAGTAGGTCAGCTGTCTGCGGCGTAACATCAGGCGGGTCCACGGATAACTGGGAGTCAGATATTCCATAAATAGCTTCATCGTCGCTCGGAAATGCACGTGGGCTAGCATTCAAGACAGAGGACGGTGTCGGGGAACTGCTAATTTCCGTGACCTTGCGTAGTGCATCTTGCTGTTCCAGGAGAACCAGGTCCGCGGGTGGGGACCGTGTTGTTGCGTCTTGTGTTTGGTGAGGAGTGGGTGATTTGCGCCTGTTGCGTCACTGTGATCCACGTGAGCGTGATGTTGTGGCCGTTCCCTGTGTGCATCGGGGTGTCTTGTCCACGCCGCCATCTAGCCAGGCCTCGACTTCCTCGGGGCTAGTGAAAAAGTGTGCCTTGTCCTGTGCCACCACTCTCAATTTGGCAGGGAAGAGGAGGGAGTATTTCAGTCCCAACTGTCGCAGCCGTCGTTCCACTGCAAGGAATGAGTGTCTCTGGCGTTGTACTTGAACTGTATAATCAGGGAAGAGCATTATTTTAGCGTTGTCAATTTGGATCTCTCCGAGCTTTCTGGTTTCGCGTAGGATTGTATCCCTGTCTCTGTATTTGAGGATGCGTAGGAGCAGCGGTCTGGGGTTGGAGCCCGTTGGAAGTGGTCTCGTGGGTACGCGGTGTGCGCGCTCTACCACGAAATATGGCGACAGCGTGCCTTCTGGTAGTATGGCTCTGATCCAGTCCTCCACTCTTTGTGTGGGGTCCGTCCCCTCCCATTTCTCCGGCACGCCCACGAGTCTGATGTTGTTTCTTCGTGCCCGCCCTTCTGCGTCCTCTGCACGGTCCTCGAAAAAGTCGACTCTGTTCAGAAGATCTTGTATATGTTTGTCTGTCTGAGTCACCCGGGGCTCCAGGTCTGCTACCATGCCCTCCAGAGATTTAGTGCGGTCCGCCAGTTTTTTGTGATCGGCCCTAAGGTGGTTTAAGTCTATCGCTACACTGTCAATCTTGGTCTCTAGGGAGGTACGAGTCTGTTGAAGTGACTCCTCCAGGCGCTCCATGACTGCCAGCACATTGTCCAGTCTCGTCGCCACATGGTCGGCGTCCATGTGTGGGATCGGTTTATCCACCCTCCCCTTCGAGGAAGCACCTCCGGTGCCAGTACGTGTCTTCACGCCCCCAGACATGGGCGAGACGGCGAGTGGAAACGTCCGTTGTATCCGAGAGGGTCCACTCTTGGGGGGGCCACTCCGCCACACCCCGCTGTGAGGAAGGGCACTCGTGTTTGATCACTTCGGGGGGCTACCAGGGCTCGCCCAGTGCATGCGTCGCCGATTCTTGCCCCTCAACAAAACCCAGCAAGTGGAGCTTGTGTCTTGGCCTACTGATCGGGCAGGAGCTGTTAGTTATGGCGATCTAGGAGCGCCCTGGGTCAGGGCCTCATTGCTGTGTAGCTTCACGATGATGCAGCATTCGGCGCGACTCTTCCGGTTCTCTCTCCTGCGTCGGGGCCGTGTCAGGCCAGTCCCCTAGTCCCCACTTCCCCTGGGGGTGCGCAGGCCAGCCTCCGCCTACAGCAACCGGCTTCGGGGGGGGCTTCGGGCGCTCGGTGAGATAATTTCAGCCCAGCAGAGCGGTGGAGCGCCCCGGTATTGTAGAGGCTCTGGCAAACCGGTGCTGCGTGTCCGCCTCTAGTCCCCAGTTCCCAGGAAGTGCAGAGATTCTGGGGCATGAGGGCCCTTCTCCTGGCCCAATCTCTCAGCGGGAGCCTTCTTCTACTGTGGTTGTGCTGTTCCGAGCAGATCAGCAGGCCTCAGTGGTGGTGTGAGGGGGGATCAGGCGTACTCCTTTTGTGGTACTGAAAATTTTGGACCTGTGTCATTTTTGTTCGAATGTTTTTATTGTTATTTCAACATATAGCAACAATACAGAGCTGTATACGGTACAGGGCGAGACAATAATGATTAATACGAATCACAGCTAGGAGCAAATACAGGGGAGAAAATTGCATGGTGTCATCATCTCGCGGCTCATCCAGTGTCGCTGTGGAGAAAAAATGGAGGGTATAGGGGAGGAAAGCAGTGGTGGTGACACAGAACAGTCCTACTCCGCATTTCCCACCAGTATGAGCCGTCCGCATCCATTTCCACCCCCGACCATCCTCCAGGACAATGGAAGCCTCTGAAGGTCGAGGCAGCGGTACCTGTACGTGTGAATGTGAGTGTGGTTCTGCACAAGTCGCAGGTGCGCGGCCAGTGGGGTGTCATAGGGGAAGGGCGCCACCAAGGGTCATGAAGTGTGCGGGTCGGGCCAGCCCCGGTCTGGTCAACACGCACCAATGGCGTGTGAGGAGGAGAAATGTAGAGGCATGTCCCACTTGTTTCTAATGCACAAGGAGGTAGGTAAAGTCTCGGTGCACTGCGTACTGTGCTCCTCATTGCCACTCGGTAATTCGCAGTGTGGTCTCAGCAATGTCATTTCTGTCTCATGTGCTCCGTTATATGAACTGGCGAACAGGGGAAAGAGAAGGGGGGGGAGGAAGGGGCAGAGTGCGGTCAGCAAGGCCAGCTACGTGTCTCGCGTAGTGCCGTGGGGGTGGTGCAGCAAGAGCGGGCTTTAGGGAGGTCAACCGGTGTGTCGGTCGGTGGATGTCCGTAGTGTGTGGAGGGGGGGGGGCACGGGGAGTCCTGCAGGAGGTTCAAGGCGCGGGAACGGCGTGCAGGTCGTCCCCTCGCCAGTCAGAGGGTGGCCTGACTAATAGCGAGATGAACGCCATTTCAGGGGGGTGCATGAGGGGCAGGGCAAGAGACGTCAGGGCTGCCATGTACGTCGGCTTGATCCGCTATCGTGTTCCCATCCCTCTCGGGGGAGTTGGTAGGTGTGTGGTCTCCCAGTGGGTGTCTGTCGCTGTGGAAGGCGCTGAGCATGTCATCCCACAGTGTTGCTATTGGGAACTGTCGCAATCTCGCCGTCTCTTCGTTATGGAGGACTATGCTTTCCGCCCTCGCCCAGGTGTCTAGGGAGGTGCGCCAATGTTGCATCAGGGGTGGGGTCGCGCGTTTCCAATGCTTAGTGAGCAGTCTCTTGGCCGTAATGAGGCCCAGATCCCAGAAACGGGAGGGGACTCTGTTGAGGGCGGTCCTCTTATAGAGGCCCAGCAGGCATGTCTCCCATGTGTGTGGTAGTGGCATAGCCGTGCAACGGTCAAGGATCAATAGCACTGACCGCCAGTATGATTGTATCCGCGGGCAGAGCCATAACATGTGTAGCAGATCCGCTCCAGTCAGTGCGCACCTTGGGCAGCCAGCCGAGGCACCTGGGAAATATTGGTTGATTCTATCTGGCGAGAGGTATGCCCTGTGTAACACATAAAATTGTATCACCTTGAAGCGTGCGTTACGAGGGATGTTTTTGGGGCCGGCGAGCACCATCACCCACTCCTTCTCTGTCCAGTCCCTCCCTCTGTCGATTGCCCATTTAGCACGCAGGGGTTGTAGGGTATGGTGCGTGTGTGTCAATAAGGCCTGAGCTAACCAATGTACCACGTGCGTACCATCCCCCATGACATGGAGGTGTTGTATCAGTTGATGTGTGGGGGGCTCAGCTGTGATGTTACCCCATCGTCGGGTGTATGCCGCTACTATGGATGCGTGTTGTAAGAATTGACCCGCGGGAATGCCCGTGTCGTCAGCCAGTGTCTCAAAGGGAATCAGGGTGCCATCGGCATATAGGTCCGCCATGGTTTCAACTCCCGAGCTCGTCCAGTGCTCCAGCGCAGCTTCCGTGACTATGGTAGTCGTTTTAGGCGTTCCCAGGAGCGGGAGCGCTGGGGCGTAAGGTGTGACATGCTTAGTGAGCCGTATGCTTCTGTTAAAGCATTTCACCGCTACGTCCACATGTAATTGTGGTTGGTGTTTCGTGCGCGCTAATGGGTGGAAGAGTGAGTGTATCTGTAGGAGGGTGAGCGAGTCTTCGTGCGAGGCCGTGTCTGCCAGGTTCCTGCCCGAGAGCCAGGTAGTCACCCACTGGAGCTGCGCCGCTAGGTAGTAGAGCTCCAGATTTGGTACCGCAAGGCCGCCCGCCTCGATCGGTGCGTAAAGCTTATTTAGCGCCACTCTGGGTCGTCCAGTATTCCAAATCAAATCCCTGAACATAGACTCCAAGTCCTTAAATGTGCGGGTTGGGACATACACCGGTATGTTGGCAAAGTAATAGAGGAGCCTGGGCAACACTATCATTTTCGTCAATGTGATCCTGCCCGGGACAGTGAGTGGGAGAGTCTTCCAAAAGGATACCTGTGACCTGATGGATGTGATGGCGCGTGTCAGATTGCCATCCAGGATGTCAGGGTGTGTTCTGTATACATAGATTCCCAGGTATTTGAACACAGTGTCATGCCATGGCAGTAGCTCCCCGCCGATGCTAATGCCTGGGTTTGGGACGTCGGGCGCAAAGGAGTATGCTCCCGACTTCGCCCAGTTCACTCTGAGTCCAGACATGGTTTCAAAGGTCCGGAATATGTCCGAAAGTTCCCGTGGTAAACTCGCGAGGTCTCTGAAGTATAGTAATAGATCGTCAGCATACAGCGAGACCACATGCGTGCCGTCTGCTAGCGGTATGCCCCAGTTCGCCCCACTTCCACGCAGGATCTCAGCGAGAGGCTCAATTGCCAGCGAGAAAAGTAGCGGGGACAGCGGGCATCCCTGTCTGGTGCCCCGTCTGACCTTTATTGCGTCCGATAGTAGCTTGCCCGTGCGGACGCGCACCTCCGGATTCCTATATAGCAGGCCGACCATTTCGATGTAGTTATCGCCCAGGTCAAATTTGCGTAGCACCTCCCGCAGATATGGCCACTCAACTGAGTCGAATGCTTTTTCGAGATCGAGAATTAGGCACCCCGATCTTGGCCAGTCTCGCACCGCATATTCCTGCACCCGAAACAGTCTCCTGATGTTGTGGGATGTGCACCTGGTGGGCACAAAGCCGTTCTGGTCGCTGTGTACCAGGGATGGCACCAATGGCGCCAGCCGCCTAGCCAGGGAGGACGCTAGGATCTTGTAATCCGTATTCAGGAGCGCTAGAGGTCTGTACGAGCCGAGGAGTGTGGCGTTCCGGCCGGGTTTGAGAAGCGACACCAGTGTCGCCTCATTCATGGATGTAGGCAGGGCAGAGTCATCCAACGCCGCCGAATACATTCTGAGGAGCTCCGGGATCAAGATGTCGGAGCATGCCTTATAGTATTCAGCCGGTAGGCCATCTGGTCCGGGTGCTTTACCGTTCGAGAGGGCGGAGATGGCGTCACGCAGCACATCCGCCTCCAATGGCGACCCAAGGTCGTCTTGCTGGTCCGCCGTGAGGGCGGGTAGCATGAGTCCGTCGAGGTATTCGGCAATGTTCGGGTGCGGGTTCGAGAGACGTGACTCATATAGCGCTCGATAGTGCGCTATAAAGGCGTCATGGATCTTCGCTTGGGTGTATACCGCGGTGCCGGTGGGTGGGTGTATCGCAGTGATGGGGGACGTTCGCTCCTCGCGTTGTATCAGCCAAGCCAGCAGTTTGCCAGGTTTGTCGCCAGTGTGATGTGTGCGGGCCGAGTGTGCCACGTAGTTAACATGTTTCAGTCTGTCCATCAGTGTGGCATGTACCGCGCGCGCTTCCAATAGTTTGGCGTCATCACCGTCAGTTGCTTCTTGTTCAGCCTGTAACAGGTCTGTTTCCAGGCGTTTGAGGTCGGCTTCTATGCGGCGGCGTGAGAGGGCTTGTGTGCCCAGACATTGCCCTCTGAGGACCACTTTAAATGCGTCCCACTCGATCTGCGGGGATGACGCCGTGCCAGTGTTGTCCTCAAAATACTGCGCTGTCTGTGCGCTAATGGAGCTTCGGAAATGGCCGTCTAGGAGCAGGTCAGGCTGTAGCCGCCAAGTGGGCGTCGGGGGTCGGGGGCAGTCCCACGCTATACTCAGAGTGTGGGGATTGTGGTCAGAATGCGTGCGGCCCATGTAGCAGGTGTCTGTGACGTGTGGCAAAATGTCGCCAGTGACCATGTATCTGTCTAATCTCACATGAAGAGCGTGTGCCCCAGAGTAGAACGAGTAGGCCCTAGTGTGTGGGTTGTGGCTCCGCCAAGCGTCTTGTAAGCCCCATTGCGTGGACCATGCCTGGAGGGTGTCTGCAGTAGTCTGTGCATGCGAGTTGGGCGGCGGGGGTTGCGAGCGGTCCAGGGCCACGTCCAGCGTGCTGTTATAATCCCCACCCAACACCCATGGGACACCATGCCAGGGAGCTAAAGTGGTGGACAGTTGTGCCAGGAAAGCCGCCAAGCCCGTGTTGGGTGCATATACCGAAGCCAGCACCAGAGGGTTCCCATCTAACCTGCCATGGACCATTACAAATCTTCCTCCGGGATCTATGTGTGTGTCAGACATCGCCCAAGGTGTGCCTGATCTGACCCATACTAGTGATCCCTTGGCGTATGACGAATGGTGCGTGGCATATAGTTGCCCCCGCCATCGGCAGCGCAGGGTGCAGACTTCCGAGTCACTGAGGTGCGTCTCCTGTAGGAGAGCTATCTGTATGTGATGGCGCTTGAGGTAGGAGTATATCTGGTAGCGCCGGGATGGTGTGTGCATGCCCCTGACATTCCACGTGCATATCTTAATGGCAGACATTACAGTAACCCAATATCAGTCCTCACCCCGCCTCCCCGTCGCCACCCCTCGTGCCCCACATCATCGTCAAACAGCTCACCCCAGCGCCACACCACAGCAGCCTCCCCGTGGCCACAATTCCCAGCAATGGAAGGGGGGGAGGGGGTAAGGGTACAGAAAAAGGGGGGAGGAACAGTGAACCTTCGAACTTGGTGAACATATAGAATACCAAAAGGTCGGGTGCGGAACGTGCTCCCGTCCATACTCTCAAGGAGAGTAACAATGTCTAAGACTAAAGGGGGTAGGTGTGCAAAGCGCACCGTGTTCGTGGTAGCAAACCAACAATGTCTGTCCATGGAGATCCTCCACCCACCCGGCGAATGTTCGGCAGTACAAAAACAGCTTTGCAAATGCGGGCCCCCATGCACACATGCACCAATTCACTATACGTTACGTGTCCCAGGGTGGCAGTGTTCAGGAGCAGCTTCTCCAGGCGTGTATGCTAGCCGGGATTGGGCGCCGATGGCATGTCTGGGGGCCATGATCGCCGCAGGGGCCTCCAGATCCGCATTCACCCCTCAAGCAAAATGCAGGGTCAACTCTCTCACTCGGCATGGGGTGAGTGCATGTCTGTCCATTCCTCCACGTCCGTGGAGGTGTCGTCTGATTCGTGTCCCTCATCTCTGTGGCGCGCTCAGCTGATATAGTCCGCCGTCTGGGGTGTGACGTCCGGTCTTTCCTCCGAGCCTTGTGAGTTTGGTATGCCATAGATGGCTTCATCATCACTGGGAGGGTCTTGCTGGCTGCCTCCCGCCGTCTCACTCTGCACTGGGGAAGAGCTCAATTCCATGACTAGGCGAAGGGCGTCTTGCTTCTCTTGCTGCCGAGTGTCCTCCGGGGGGGTTGTCCTTGCTGTTTCTCGCGTGACAGATCGCGATCTCCGGCGCGGTCTGCGTCTCCTCCGGGCGTTTCCGTTCTGCCTCCTGGGCGCAGGACCCGCCATGGTCCCAGGGTCCGTGCCCATGCCGCTGTCTAGCCATGCCTCCACCTCGGTCGGGTTAGTGAAGAAGTGGGTGCGATCTCCAGCCACTACCCTTAGTTTCGCAGGAAACAGCAGTGAATATTGTAGGCCCTGCTGCCTCAGGCGTTTTTTCACCTCCAGGAAGTCGTGTCGCCGTCTCTGTACCTGTATAGTGTAGTCCGGGAAGAACATCACTGACGTGTTCTCAATTCTGATCTCCTGGAGCTTGCGTGTTTCTCTCAGGATGGAGTCTCTGTCCCTGTAATTCAAGATACGTAGCAGCATGGGTCTCGGATTAGAGCCTGTTGCCAGTGGTTTGGTGGGGACGCGGTGTGCACGTTCTATCACAAAGTGTGGGGATAGCGATCCCTCCGGCAGTAGGCCTCGCAGCCATTGTTCCATGTGTTCCTCTGGGTGCCTCCCTTCCCATTTTTCCGGAACGCCTACAAGGCGCACGTTGTTCCTTCGCGCCCTGCCTTCCGCATCCTCCGCTCTATCTTCCAAGAAGTCCACCCTATTCAGCAGGTCTTGGATGTGTTTGGTCGATTGGCTGACCTGGGGGTCGCTCCTGGGCTGTGCGTGGGCTAGTCGTCCAGCGCCGGCCTCGGTGGGGGACTGCCCCCTAGTCCTCCGGGCCTCAGCTTCTCCACCAGTGTCTCGCGGCGCCAGGGGTAGCAGTGGGCATGGGTCCAGCGTCCACAGCGGCCAGCGAGGGGCGGTATGGGGCGAGGCCGGTGAGCGTGGCCAGTGCCGCAGTCATATCGCGTAGGCCTCTCCCTCGGGCCTACCAGCGTGCGTGGAGCCCCGGAATGGTCTGGGCACTCTTCGGGCGTCAAGGCAGCATGCGCGGCCCACCGGGAGCAGGTCCGGAGCGCCGGTCCCGGTCAGGGTCGGTGAGGCACCGCAGACGCCACCCGGCCCTGTCGGGCGTCTCTCCGCTTCGGGCGGTCAGGCCTCCCCGCCGCAGCAGTCACTAGTGGCGGCCGGCAAGCGCCCTCGGCCCCAGTCTTCTCCCCTGCCCAGGCCCTCGGCACTCACCCTCGCCAGTCGCCTGCACAGGGTTCGCTTCGCCGAGGGGGCTGACTCCGCTGACCTCGGGTCCCAGCGTCCTTTCCGGTCCCACGCGGTGGCTCAGCGCCGGTCAGGTGCGTGGGCGTCTGTAGTTCCGGTCGGAGCAGGCCCAGTGTCCGCAGTAGCCGGTGAGGGGTACGACACGTAATGCCCAGTGCCTCCGGCGTCTCGTGCAGGTCTCCCCTTTGTGTGTGCCGTTTCTCTCCGGTTAGTGCTGCGTTTTCGCGCTGTTTCGGCCCTCCAGGCCTAGCAGCAGATTTGGAGCCCCGGGCTGTCCTGGGCTCACGCCGGGCGCAGAGGCGGCTAGCGCGGCTACTTCCCAGCTGTGCCCCCGGTGCGGGCCGGGTGCGCCGATCGTCCCCAAAGTTGGCGGGGTGACGGATGACCGCTCTCCACGTCGGCGCCGACAGTTTCCGCTGGTCGCGGCCCACGCCGGACAGGATAAATGCACCGGGTGGGGAAGCTCAGCGCGGAGCTCTACCCGGAGGCGTCCATGTCGTTCGCGTGCTTAGCCACGCCCCTTGGACCTGTGTCATAAACATATTCGTCTCATGACAAATTTGATATCAGCAGGCCGAGAATGACTAGTGGACTATGCACAAGCATTTTCGTCATATTCGAGTGACGAAATTACCCTGTATTCTGAGTTTTCGCCCAGAACCCTCGGGTTCCATTTTGTGAATGGGAGCCATTTTGTGATTGCCCTCACATAGGCCGGTGACTAAGGCCAAAAACGAGCCTGAAGGACACGTACACCTTCACTGACTCCTGCACGACCTGGGCAAGCTGACTCCACTGCTCAAGGCAAAACCTGTTTGGTCAGTTCCTCTCCCAGTGGCCGATCGAGATAGTATCAAAGCACAACATGCCATAAACCTTTCATCACACACAAACCCTTCCACATCTTACACACACCTGCCTCTGTTTCTTTCTTTATGACTTGCTTTACGAGGAGGAGGTGCCCGTTTTTATTGGGGTTTTGTCGATATCTGATGAAAATACTGGGCCTTGCCGAGTAATTGATTGTGGGCTGAACAAACTGAAATATGGGCTTGTCATCATGACTCTGCTTTTTCTTTGTATTGAAAATATGTGAATGGTCAACTGTAAAAGAAGGAATGTTTGCCTGAAGCATAATATTTTGTATAAAAAGAGAAGGCTGGCTTTGTAAGATTGAGCAGTCTCCTGAGAATATACACCGTGTTGTACTTCTAGGACGCCTGTTACTTGGTTGCAGCCAATAAACTCGATCTTTGACTTCACCTAGAAGACTCTAGAGTTTCTGTAGTCTGAAACAGGAAGAACCCGAAGTCCTAGGGTGTGTCCCTGGCACCGCTGGGTTCTGAAAAACCCAGTACTTCAGTTGGCGCCCAACGTAGGGCGATATCAGCGGTACCGGTCCAAGCCAGAGGTTCGGGAGGAGCTTTGTGTGAAAATTCTGGAGGAAGGCCGCCACTTCATCGACCCCTGCATGTCGACGTGGTCCAAAAGTCTTTGCTGCGAGGTTCCCCGCTTCCCGACGGCTACGAAGGACTACTGCCCTGACTATCGCCCTGTTTTGGACCCTTGATGATTGGTAGAGTGAAACGATAGACGAGTCTTCTGGTGACGTCATCAATACCTCAGTTAAGTATAAGTGGAGCGCCTCCCAGTCCTTAGTTTGGTTCTTAGTTTGGGTATCCCCTTGGGATCTTTGATTTGGAACTTGCAAGTACCAAAGCCGAGGGACTTGTGTATTCACAAGACTATCGTATTCGATAATCCTTTGAAGTTTGAAGCTAGACTAGAGAGCGAAGATGCCTGGTCTTAGCAGACTAGGAAACTTGTTTTGTCTTGGTTGTAATAGGGATTCCCGATTGGAGGACTCGTGTCCGGTTTCTCCGATTGGAACTCCAACCTATGAGCCCTACGTGAAACACGGCGTGGGCCCCATCACGTATAATGAAGTATGGATCCGATACACCAGAAAGTATGGTGTTTTAAAATGGCCCCAATATGGTAGTTTTGACACAGAGATACTAGATAATCTAGAGGTTAGAGTTTTTAAGAAGAAAGCCCGGCCGGCGATGTTTGACTCTTTCCGCCTATGGGGAAAGGAAGCCAAACAGAAAGAAATTAAATTAGCTAAAAAGAATAAAAGAGAAAAGGGTATTTCGACAATGCAAGCTGCTATGCAATATAAAGATAATGAGGAAGAACAAGCAGGTGAACAGTTGCACAAGCAACGTAAAATGGCGATCGATAAATGCTATCCAGTTTTGCCACCTCTCCAGCAGGATACAGCACGAGAACTTGAGAAAGATCCTTTAATGTCTCATTTATTGAGTTCGCCACCCCCTATGCGCAGAGTGCTACTGCACCTCCGCAATCTTTAGTTGTGCAACCTCCGGTTGTTGTGCCCCAGGTTCTTCCACAACCGCCAGCTCCTCTTCAGTTGGCTCCTACTGCTACGGCTCAGCCTCCTCAAGGGCCGCTGACTTTGCTACCTGCTCCCCCTGTACTTCTTAGGACTTTGCCTGCTGCATCGACTGCCTCTACTGATATTCCTACTGTTACTGCATCTGCATCTGCATCTGCCTTGCCTCACTCTGCTTTTACTCCTGTTCTTTCGTCAACTTCTCCTTCTGTTCGACAGAGAATGACTAACACTGTTGCTAGTCTTCTGTATCCTCTTTTTGGGGCAACTAGTATGACCCCTGTTTCAACGAGCAAACAATTGCGTAGTCAACTGCCCGACTCTAGAGAGCGGGAAACATTGAATTATTTGGCACACAAATGGGTTACAGACCCTACGAGATATGAATTAGATTCTGTTATGGATGTCTTCCATCAGTGGGAAGAGCCGAAACAGAGATAGGTTTTCGAGAAAATGTGTAGTTTTCTTTGTGAGGATTTACAGGAAAATGATTTGGAGCCCAATCCGCCTGAGTTATGTCGTATACGGTTCGAGTTTGCAAAAGGCACAATTGTCGGTCCCGATGTTGAAAAAGCGGTTGCGACATTGTTGTCGTTTAGGAGTGAAGGTGTTTCCCGGTCATTGTTTGAGCATGATCCCTCTGTTAGGAGGAAAGCGAGACAGTACCCCATGAGAGACGTTCCTCCGGTATGGAAGGAAGAAGTACCTGCTGGTCCAAATAATAACCCCCCAGTTGTGCCAGCACATTTTCAGCATGTTTGGGTACATGTTCCATGGAAGCGAGCTGAAGTATTGGCCCTTAAGCAGACTTTGCCTGATCCCCGTAAAAATCCTGCAGGGTATTACAAGGAATTGTCACAGACTTCAGGCTATTGCATTATGAATTTAGCGGATATAGACATGTTGTTTGGAAATGTTGTTCCACAGCCTTTATGGGGAAAGATTCGTCATGCTGATCATGATCAGGAGTTAGGTGATACATGGGTTAATATTGCTGCTGCTGATGGCAGACAAGTTGGTGGTGCTAAACCCGAACCTTTAGTGGCAGACCTCCCTGGTAGGATAATTACTTACAAGAAGACTTTGATGCCTGCGATGCGAGTGAATTGGGACAAATTGTCTGCATGGAAGCAGAAGAAAGAGGAAACCGTGTCTGATTTCTTTACTAGGTTTGAGGAGACGTTTATCGACCACAGTGGTCAAGGTATGAGTACAGAAGGTGGTCAACGGTTGTTCGTTGACAAGTTCGTGCATAATTTGCTTCCCGAGTTGTGTAAGAAATTAAAAGATTCAGAAAGTTTGTGGGCCGTTTCCTCTTCAGCACAGATATTGGCTACTGCGCAGTATTACGAAAACAGGGACAAAGATGAAAGGGATAGAGCAGACAAGAAAACGAAAGAGGTAAAAACCAAGGTTCTTTTACAGCAAGCGTACCCGCCTCGTGGTGGTCAGAGTAACTATCAGCAGCCTCAGCAGTTTCAGAGAAACATGCAAAGGACCGAATATCCTCAACAACGCTTTCCTGTAGGCCCTAATCAGTGTGCATATTGTAAAGAGGAGGGCCATTTTAAAAGTAGTTGCCCTGCTCTGCTACAGCGTATGAATGGTGTTTCTAGCGCAAGAGGTCGAGGTACTCCACAAGCGCCTAGAATAGAGGACGTGGAAATTTCCCCCAGAACGCGCGTTCTTTTCCGCCACAGAATTCAATGAATAGTTTTGATCAGCAGAACAATGCGTCTGGTAGGACGGCTCAGTACTATGCTGATGACTACTATGCAGAAGATGAGAATATGGAAGGTAATGATTGCTAGGACAGCCATAGACAAAGAGAGGGAGTTGTTTCAGTTCCAGTAGATCAGAGTGGACCTTATGTTGAGGTGATTACATCAGGTGTGTCAGAGCCTTTTCTGTTGGATACTGGTGCTACAAAGAGTTCCATTATGCACTCTAAACTCCCTGGCGCACCTTTGTCTGGCGAAAGGAATGTTTCAGTAGGTTTTTCTGGCGCCCCGGTTAGGAACCCAATTTCTAGTCCTATGTCACTTTCTGTTGGACCTTGTGAATTAGAAGCACCCCTTATTCTGACAACAGGTTGTGGTGAAAACTTGTTAGGATTGGACCTGTTGAAAAGATTGTATGCGACATTGTATTGTTCTCCTTCGGGAGTACAACTTACACTAGGTAAGAAAGTGGTCTCCCCAATGTATTTGTCGAAGGATAAACTTCCGACAGAATTGTCGCTTCTCCCTGATATTCTTTGGGCTACTGGTCCTAATGATGTGGGTCTTTTGGAAATACCGCCATATGTTGTGACATTGAAAGCCAATGTTAAAATGCCACGAATACCCCAATATAAAATATCTAGTGAAGGTGAAAAAGCGTTGCTAGCGATCATTTATGATTTGATTGAAAGAGATGTAATTGAAGAGACAAGAGGCAACGTTTGCAATAGTCCCGTTTTGCCTGTTTTGAAGCGCACTGACCCTTCCCAGCCACCTGTTTACAGATTTGTAATTGATCTTAGAGAGGTGAATAAAATAGTTGTGCCATAGTTTCCAGTTGTCCCTGATATCACTGCCTTATTAACGATGATTCCAGCTTCCGCCACTTGGTTCTCAGTGATTGACCTGAAAAATGCCTTTTTCAGCATCCCAATTGCCGAGTAGAGTAGGGATATTTTCGGCTTCTGTTTAGGAGCACGAAGCTTCCGGTTCAAACGCGCTCCCCAGGGCTATTGTGAGAGTCCATCGATATATAGTCAGGCTTTAAAAACACAGCTTGATACAATTGTTTTACCTGATGGCGCTACCCTTATTCAGTATGTTGATGATTTACTAATCGCTGCAGATACTGAGGAAATTTGCAAAGAAGCAACGTTGTCATTGTTGCGTCATTTGTCTGATTTACATCACAAAGTGTCCCTTTCAAAGTTACAATATTGTCGACAAGAAGTGACCTACTTAGGTCATCTCTTGTCGAAGGAGGGAAGGAAACTGAATGGTGATGGATTAAACCCAGATCAATTGACTGGGGGTGAGTGTTTGATTTGTTCAAACGCTCCGTCCATCATCCCCTTTTGTATCGCCAGAAAGAATTCAGGCAATTGCAAAATTGAGTATGCCAAGGACACAGAGAGAAGTGCGCGCTTTCTTGGGCATTACATCCTATTGCAGACAATGGATACCAAATTTTTCTTTACTGGCCAAACCCTTGGTGGCATTGACCTGTAAAGATACACCGAATCCCCTTCCATGGTCTGAAGATTGTCAGAAAAGTTTTTCCGAATTGCGTGATGCATTGTGTTTGGCTCCTGTGTTGGGTACCCCCGACTACAGTAAGCCTTTTACATTGTATGTCCATGAGAAAGAAGGTTGTGCATTGTCAGTGTTGACACAGTTGTTCGGAAACAAGCAGCGTCCATGCGCGTATTTTTCGTCAACTTTGGACCCGGTAGCTAAAGCATTGCCAAGTTGCTTAAGAGCCACGGCGGCAGCAGCTGTTTCTATTCGGCAGTCTGCTGGTTTAGTGATGAATAATACATTGGTTGTGATGGTTCCACATGCAGTGGACACGTTGTTAAATAAGACCAAGACACAGCACTTAACTAGTGCTCGATTGTCAGGTTATGAGTGACACTTTTAGCGAGCCATGTGCACATAAAGAGATGCAACACGTTGAATCCAGCCACGTTGTTGCCGATTGTAGCAGAGACAGATGCTTCTGAACAGCATGATTGTTTTCTCAGAACAGAAGACGAAACGAAAGGGAGAATAGATCTCCAGGACACCCCTCTTGTGAAGTGTGATGGTACCTTATGGGTGGATGGTTCATGCTTCAAGCTTCCGAATGGTGATACGACTGCAGCATATGCTGTTACGACTTTGCATACGATTGTTGAAGCTGCACGTGTCCCACATAATTCAGCTCAAGCAGCAGAGTTGATTGCACTTACAAGAGCGTGTGTGTTATTAAAAGGAATGAAAGTGACCATATATACTGACAGCCAGTATGCATTCAGTGTGGCCCATAGTTTTGGACCATTGTGGAAGGAACGTGGGTTCCTGACTTCGCATGGACCTAAGATACAGCATGGTCAGTTGGTGAATGAGCTTCTCGAGTCACTTACGTTGCCCCTGCAAGTTGCGATTGTAAATGCAGTGCACACAAGAAGGTGACTGATGATTAAGCATGGGCGGATTTTGCGGATCCACGATTCGCGGATTCAGCGGATTCACGGATCGTGGATCCGCAAAATCCGCGGATTCAGCGGATTTGCGGATTTGGGGGCGGGGCTTCCTCGAGCGTGTGGGCGGGGCCAAACGGACGGGGCTTCCACGCGAGCGCACATGCCTCTTGTGTGTCTAAAAGGTCAGAGACCGATCAGAGCAGCAGATTAAGAGACAGAAGCCCCTGGTCACAGGAACAGCACGGGGGTTGCGCTCGTAAAAGTCAAAGATGCCCAGCCTCCCAACGCTCACGTTTTTTTTGGGCTGCTGAATGAGTCACTGCATTTGCGCTTCAACTAGTTCCAGCGACCAAGTGTGTGTCACTATGCAATCGCGCCGAAGTGCGCAGGGGTCCCTTGAGTGAAATGTCCATCATAGTGGGTAAATGGCGGGAAGACGGTGCACACCTCGAGTGTGTGGGCGGGGCCAAACGGACGGGGCGTCCATGCGAGCATGCCTCTTGTGTGTATAAAAGGTCAGAGACCGATCAGAGCAGCAGATTAATTTTTGGGCTGATGAATGAGTCACTGAATTTAAGCTTCAACTAGGGCACATGCTTTATTGATATTTGCAAGTGTTTCCTGTTGAGGTTTATTTTTTTGTGCCAGGACCGTCGTGCCCGAATGAACCCTGCCCTTCATATTTATTCAAGAAGACACCACTGTTGAAGTAATTTACGATGGCGCCGGCAAGCTGCCAGCGCCATCCTGCAAAAGTTACTTAATTAGCTTCAACAGGAAGCTCCAACTGCTAAAATAAAGCAGGCGCTCGAGCCCCTGCTGTATCTTATCTGTTAGAGCTTCCTGTTGAAGCTAATTAAGTAACTATTGCAGGATGGGCGCTGGCAGCTTGCCGGCGCCATCGTTAATTAGGCGCGCTTGAACTTTTGACCGCAAAATCCGCTCCGATCGCGGATTGCGGATTTTCGGCAAATCCGCGAGAGTTCGCGGATCGCGGATTTGCCGAAAATCCGCAAAATCCGCGATCGGAGCGGATTTTGCGCTCATGCTTACTGATGATGTTGGTCGTGGAAATGCATTTGCTGATGAAGTCGCAAAAGAAACAGCAAGGGATGTGATGAGTCGAATGTATGTTGCAGGCCCTGCAAGATGGGTTGGTGATGTTGGAATGTGTGAAGACACGATAGAGAGTGTGAAGTCTATTCAAGCTGAAGCTACAGAAAAAGAATTGAGTGTGTGGAGAGAGTGTACGGGTAAATTGGATACAAATGGTTGTTGGGTTGAATTGTCAGAACATCAGCGGTCGTTGTTACCCGATGCATATGTGCTTGCAGTGGTTACAATGGCCCATGGAATGGCTCACATCAGTGTGAAAGGGATTTGTAAGTTGTTGGCTCCAGTGTGGCAAAATGCGAGAATCCCAAAATGCGCAGAGAATGTAGTCAAGAATTGCATGGTGTGCTTGAAATACATTCCTGGTAGGGGAACCCCAACTCCAGCTCGTCATTGGGGGAACCCCAACTCCAGCTGGTCATTTTGCGCCTCCAACGTACCCGTTTGAGGTTTTGCAGCTAGATTTCATCCACATGGAAAGGTGCAACAATTTGAAATACGTACTCGTTGTTGTTTGTGCCTTTTCGAGATGGGTAGAAGCATATCCCTTAAAGGACAACACTGCCTTGTCCACAGCTAAAGCCCTTGTCAAAGAATTTTTTCCCAGATTTGGAATGCCGAGAATGGTCTGGAGTGACAATGGAAGTGAGTTTGTGGGTTGAGTGATGAAGAAAGTATGTGAAGGGCTAGGTATCCGGCAAAAATTCCACGCTGCAAATCCCCCCCAATCAGCTGGACTAGTAGAGTGCTACAATGGCACGTTAAAACTGAAATTGGCCAAAATCCAAGCGAGCTCTGGCCTTAAATGGCCTGACGCTCTGCCTTTGGCACTCCTATCAACCAGAATGACTGTGCATTCGCGAGTGGGACTTAGTCCCTATGAGATTGTGTTCGGCCGTCCGGCCAACATATGGGGAGTGCCAAGGCCGACAAAATTCAGTGAGATCGAACACCCTGTACTGCTTGATTATTTGTATGAATTGACGGCTAAATTGCGTGTTTTACACCAACAGGTTCACGATACTCTGCCTCAGGTCTCTGAAGCTCCAGGACATCCTATTACTCCTGGATCCTGGGTTTTGGTGAAGAATTTCCAGCGGACAAAGAATGATCAGCCCCGCTGGACAGGCCCCTATCTAGTCCTGTTATCAACAAGATCAGCTGTGCGAGTGGAAGGGAAAAAGAACTGGATCCACGGCGTACATTGTAAGAGGGTCCCTTTGCCTCTGCTGTACTACCAGTGGGTCCAGGAGGGTGTTGCTGACTCTGAGACTGAGACTGTGCCTCGTTTTCTACCTTTCAGTGATGCACGCATAAAAGGAACTATTTCTGAACAGGAAAGTGACAAACTTTTGCAAGGAGCTGTGCCACCGTCAATTCAATTGGACACTGCAGAGCCTGAACTGCTGTTTCAAGACCAGACATTACCTGGAAAAAGACGCTATAACCTGAGGCCGAGAGCTATGGACTAATACATTTTTTTCTTTCCTTTGCAATTTTTGAAAGTGCAGCTCTCTCATCTGAGAAACTCTTTTATTTTTGTTTTTCGAACCACCATCCGGGTTCAGCTGTAGTGTCGCGGTTGCCCAAGTCTTTGGAGTACAGCTGAAGACGTTAGGTCGACAGTTCTGGTTGGTCTAAGGGAGTTGCCCTGGACTGACAGAAGCATTCCTTAGCATAGAACACCCTACCATCGCGAGCAGCATTTAGAGAGGATGGAGTTTTTCGAGATGGAGAGACCTGCCACAGAGATGAACTTTAAAGCTAAAATATGTAGAATGATGACCAAGAAACGTTTTTTGGTATTATGCATTTTCATGTTGTTCAGTGTAATAATGTTTTTAATAGGATATGTTTTATTCTCTTTTCGAATGACATTTGCACCCACTACACTGCCCATACCTCCTCCTACTGTTTCCTCGCATTCTTTCCACCCTTTTCCTGAGCATGAGTCCGTTAGGAGATTAGAGTTTATTAATAACTCCTTTGTTCAGCTTTTGCACGAACACCAACTAGTAATGAACACGACTAACTGTTGGGTGTGTGGTCTTATGCCTCACACAACGGATAAAGGTATCCCTTATCTGGTCCTGCCTTTCAGCCATAATGGTTCTGTGTGGGCATACAGAACAATGTTCATCTACGCACATGAAGTCTACCCCCTACGTTCTGAAAAAGACAATCCAAAGAATAGTGCTCGAGTTAAGGGTATAGTAGATATGATTAGGGAAGATACTTCCTATGAGACTATCCCGAGAGATGAGACACTAGCATATATTGGATGGAACGAGACCGGATATGGAGTTACTCTGAGTGAAAAACAGCGAGCTAAGAGATCCTCCCCGATTTGGATTGTACCCCATCAGGGTCACCTATGTCTGCAAGGTAATGGCAAGAATCCCAGAGCTCAGTTAGGGAAGAGCATCTGCACTGAGACATATGTTTTTGCGTCTCCGACTTCCCATTCGTTCTTAGCAGCGAAGGGTACCTATTTCATCTGCCATGATAGAGCCCATACATGGTTGCCCCCTGACTTTTCGGGCATATGCTTTGTTTCGTTCCTGTTGCCTCCCACCTACACAGCTGCAGCAGATTACCACAAGACAAGGATAGTTAGAGATGTCTTCAGTAAAGAAGACCCTGCAGGACAAGAATTTGGAGACTTCATGAAGGGTTTTTCTGCCGTTTTGGGGACCCATGGTTAACAGCAGGAACATAAGGCAACTGACGAGGGTGGTTAAATCCACCGTAGATGAAACTGCTGGTGCCCTTAGTAACTTGACTGCTGAGCTCCAGTCGGATCGCCTTATGACCCTTCAGAACAGGGTCGCGTTAGACGTCATACTTGCAGACCGAGGTGGGGTATGTAAAGTGATCCAATCGAGTTGCTGTGTTTTCATCCCAGATAACGCTCCAACAGTGTACCAGGCCATGTCCAAACTACATAAGATCTCTGAATCTATTCATGTGGATAAAGGAGATTGGTCGTTGATGGGGTGGTTTTGGGAACTGTTATCCGCCTGGGGATGGAAGATTCTGATGGTCATTGGGATGATCTTAGCCATTCTTTTCCTGTTCTGTCTGTGTGTACAGTGTGCTCCTGCTATATGTGGCCTCTGTGCTACATCATGTGTAAGGAAACCTGTATCGAGGGATGATCTAAGTAATAGGATGATGCTACAGCAACATCTCAATGATTTTAGGAATACAGACCTGGACTCAGATTAGCATGAGGATAGGTTGATTGCCTATGTAAGGGCAAAAGGAGGGTCTGTGGTACTGAAAATTTTGGACCTGTGTCATAAACATATTCGTATCATGACAAATTTGATATCAGCAGGCCGAGAATGACTAGTGGACTATGCACAAGCATTTTCGTCATATTCGAGTGACGAAATCACCCTGTATTCTGAGTTTTAGCCCAGAACCCTCGGGTTCTATTTTGTGAATGGCAGCCATTTTGTGATTGCCCTCACATAGGCCGGTGACTAAGGCCAAAAACGAGCCTGAGGGACACGTACACCTTCACTGACTCCTGCACGACCTGGGCAAGCTGACTCCACTGCCCAAGGCAAAACCTGTTCGGTCAGTTCCTCTCCCAGTGGCCGATCGAGATAGTATCAAAGCACAACATGCCATAAACCTTTCATCGCACACAAACCCTTCCACATCTTACACACACCTGCCTCTGTTTCTTTCTTTATGACTTGCTTTAGGAGGAGGAGGCGCCCGTTTTTATTGGGGTTTTGTCGATATATGATGAAAATACTGGGCCTTGCCGGGTAATTGATTGTGGGCTGAACAAACTGAAATATGGGCTTGTCATCATGACTCTGCTTTTTCTTTGTATTGAAAATATGTGAATGGTCAACTGTAAAATAAGGAATGTTTGCCTGAAGCATAATATTTTGTATAAAAAGAGAAGGCTGGCTTTGTAAGATTGAGCAGTCTCCTGAGAATATACACCGTGTTGTACTTCTAGGACGCCTGTTACTTGGTTGCAGCCAATAAACTCGATCTTTGACTTCACCTAGAAGACTCTGAGTTTCTGTAGTCTGAAACAGGAAGAACCCGAAGTCCTAGGGTGTGTCCCTGGCACCGCTGGGTTCTGAAAAACCCAGTACTTCACTTTCACGTTGTGGCTCACCTCAATGACCTCAAGGGTGTGCGCCTCTGTTCAATGGTGCTCGGTTTCGCCGTTCACCCGGTCATTTAGGGTGCACGGCTGATGTTATGGAGGCTCCGCGTGTCAGTGCGACGTTTGGTGCGCTTCACGAAGCTCTTTTCTCTTCCGCTAACTCGGTGGAGCCAACATCAGCCGCAGAGCGCGCTATCCCCATCTCCCCCGGGCAGGCGGGGGGGCGTCCCGTGGTCTTCCTCTCCCCTCCTCACCTGTTAGTTGCTGTCTGCCATGGTGGGGTCTCCGAGACCGCCAACCCGGGGGGTCCCTTCACGTGAGCTGTGGTGTGGCACCGGCGAGTCTTGGTGCTGGTGCTCACGGCTCGTGGCTCGGGTTTTCAGCGACCCGCTGTCAGGGTTGCTAGAGGCTTGTATTGCAGAGATTCGTCGCTGGTTCCCGTCTCTGTGTAGGGATCCCGGATGTGTCCGATGCGGTTTCCCGGTCTAGGATGTGTGAGTTTAGCTGCTAGGCAGTGGCAGTCAGTCGTGCCTTCTCGCAGCAGATCCCCGCAAATGGCGCCGCTCGTGGCACACCTCCCTGCTTGGTGGTCCGGTAGGTTGCGTGTCTCCTCGCCATCTTAAGTGCGCAGAGCGGTCAGTTCGATTGTGCCTCACCCGCAGACACGTCTCTTTGTCTCCGCCCGCTCCCGCCACCGGGGGTTCAGGGCTCCGTTTCTGTTCTCCGGCCTCCGCCCAGGTCCTGTACAGAGGTGGGTGCGAGTGGGCGCTGTGGGTCGCAGGGTCACTGTGCCACAGGATCGTGGAGATGTAGGAATTGGCTGCCAGATTCGGTTGTCGACTCTCAGGCGAGTCGGTGGCGCACAGTGTAGGCTGCGTTAAGAGGCCTGGCGAGAAAGTTGGGACCACGGCCTCGCGTGATTTTCTTCTCCGGTTCCGCGGTGCCTGGCGCAGCAGCAGTCCGGCAGGTTGCACCGGAGCGGATCCAGAGCAACGATCAGCTGCAAACTTGGCCGGCTTGTGCAGGAGGGTTAACTGGCACTCCGCCTGCAGTTGTGGCCCGTTTAGGAGAAAAGGGACGGAGAATCGGCCCGGGTTAGGGGAGCTCGGATCGAAGCTCTACCTAGTCGCTTCCGACGCCATTGCGTGCCAAGCCACGCCCCCCATTGCTCCAAAGAGTTCATTGTCCAAACAGATGCTTCTGAGTTGGGGGTGGGAGCTGTACTTTCACAACTGAATGTAGATGGGCAAGACCAGCCCATTGCTTTTATTAGCAGAAGGCTGACCCCTAGAGGGAAACGTTGGTCAGCTATTGAGAGGGAGGCCTTTGCTGTGGTTTGGGCCCTGAAGAAGCTGAGGCCATACTTGTTTGGCACTCACTTCAAAATTCAGACAGACCATAAGCCCCTCTTGTGGCTAAATCAGATGAAGGGTGAAAATCCCAAACTGCTTAGGTGGTCCATTTCCCTACAGGGATGGACATTACAGTGGAGCACAGGCCAGGGACTGACCATGGCAATGCAGATGGTCTCTCCAAGTACTTCCACTTAAAACATGAAGACACGACTGGTCAAGGTTAGTCTAATGTCCCTGCATTTGGGGGGGGGGGTTATGTAGGAGAGTAGGATCTGCTTTCCTATGGTCACCCCACTTTTTGCTTCACTGGTTTTCGACTTAGATGTGGCTGTAGGCCTGCTAATCAGACCCACAGCCCTGCTGTTCTCTCTCTAAATTCATACCATGTACTTTAGGTACATCACCAATTGGGAAATGGGTCACCCTTGTGAGTCCCTGTACAGTGTACCATAGGTACCCAGGGCATAGGTGCACCCAAGGCCTACCAGGGGCTGCAGCATATCTTATGCCACCCCTGGCTGGTCATCCAAACTGACACAACTGGCTGATCACTCAGCTGGGGCATGGTCATGTAATCACCCCTTGCTTAGATATAGTATTCCTATACCTATCATTATATATAGACACATATATACCTATAAGTCACTCCTATGACAGGCCTTAACAATCCTGAAGGCAGAGTGCTTGGTTTTATGTGAGATGAGGTTTTAGCATGAGCTGAGCCTGTCTGCCGCTTTCGGAACCATGTCCTTTTAGCTGTTCTATGATATAGCCATACCATATACTCTTAAGTGCATTATAATCCTCGCAGTTAAATGCTTACTCTGGTTTGGCTTTATCAAAACATGTCGTGTAAGGTGTCATACGCTTTGGAATACTACCCCCTCACCTGTTCTGGCGACGGGGGTAGCATTCCACCCTTCTAGAGGGAGAAGACATGTTGTTCCTGTTAATCCCAGTTAAAGTTAACCAGAGCCTCAGCATCACAAAATGGATGCTGCTGCCACAGACACAAGTCTGACCTCCTGCTGCTGGGAGTCCTTCCAGCGAGGGAAGCTTGGACAATAGGTTTCCTGTCTTGGGAGGTGCTAGCACCACCCCAGACAGGCCATAGTGTATTGGGGCAGGGAGGGCTGAATGAAATGAGACACTGCCTGGGGCACACAAGGTGTCCCATGCATAGCCCGGTTCAAACCAGTTGCTGGGGCACTCCAGCCCCAGCTCTGGTGCGAAACTGGACAAAGTGAAAGGGTGTAACCACCCCTTTCCCTGGTCCCACCCATAGGAGGGACCTAGCAGGTAATCTAGCCCCTCAGATTAGTATATAGGTAGGAGCTGAGTTAAGAGACTTTAGATTTATCCTGAACTGAAACTTGTAACGAAAGTCCTGACCTTCGACATTCTACTGCAACTAGAGGACTGAAGAATCTCCCTTGTGGTCAAGGAGTGACCACCCTGTGCAAACAGGCACCGTCCAGCAATCTGCAGTTTACTTTGTCGATGCTCCCGCCGGAGCCCGAGCACAGAGTCCGACAAGAGCCAGACTTCCAGACTTCTTTGACCCCGATCCACAGTCCCTGCAAAGCTGAGACCCGTGGAGGTGACGAGAGACGTGCGACCGGCCGTCTTGAAAAACCTGCTCCTTGCTACTTGTGCAGCTTCTGGGGCACCCTCCAAGTTGTGCATTGGGGATTGAGAAGCCTCAGCCCGGAGCATCATCTGCACCGAAGATCAGCCCTCCACACTCCATGAGTTCTGCGTGGGGCCCTTCTGCATTTTCCTGCTCGACGCGTCTTTCTGGTTACTTGCCCGTTGGCTAACGGCCTCTGTGACGACAAACCTTTAAATCTGAACCACCTGCCGTGTTGCTCCAGGTGGGCCCCTGCTTCCCTGCAAAGGAGAAGCCCCATAGACCTTGCTGGTCTAACCCAAAGCGAATATTCGATTCCTGCGTGGGTTGCATTTGCCAAGGCCTGTTGACTCCAATCCGGAAGCCGATGCCGCCAAGAGCGAGATCCTTTGTGGGACAGTCCGTATCCAGCCCCTGATCATCATCGACACCTCCTGGTCCACGTGGCTGCAGAGTCAAGCTTCAAGACATCACCTGATTGCTTTGCGACATCACCTGGTTCCTTCCTGGTCACTGGCTAGTGACCCAGACTCTGTCCCCTCTGCTTTCAGGTACTCTTCCTCCTCGATCTGCCCTTGGATCCAACCGGACACTTCTCTCCTGGTCGCCTGCAGCATCTTTTTACAGGTCTCCATAGGAATCAGCGACGAAACCCGACACACTTTGACTCCTATGCACCCGGCTCCTGTGGGTGAGGTAAGGCGAGTACTTCGGTGCTCCTGTGGGTATTGACTATCCTAGTGTCTTAGTTTTAAGTAGCTTTCTCCTAGTCCATCCGGAAGTGTCCTAAAAGAACTAGTTTCCAATTTTTTCGTTCCCATTATAACTCCATGGTAACTCGCGTGTGTGTGTAGACACTGCACACGCCTCCCGTGGGCCTCCTGCTCCCTAACTCTCATTAGTACAGTGTAACCCCAGCGATTCCCTAGGCCCTAGGCCTATCCTGTGTTCTTGACGTGGTTCTAATACCACTATTTTAGTATATGGTTTTACGTGCCCCTAGGGCTCTACTGTATATTGTGCAACTTATTGTATGATAATTAAGTATCTTGTTATGTGCTTGTGCCTCTGACCTCATAAAGAGTTCAGAGGGTTGTGTTAGTAATAAATACATATATATTTTATATATAACCTGTGTGGTGTCCTTTCATTTGGTATTAAAGGGGTTACATATGGTAAAACAGCTTGTTTCTCATGCCCTCTGAAGTTTTCGCCTAAGACTGCTTTGTCCATGCTACCTCTAGGATAGCTGGTCTATAAGGTTGACTTTACAACCATCACCATAAGGGTTGTTTGGACTGGTGCAAGGTGCTCACTAGAATAGTGAACATCATATACCAGGCCAACTTCTCACAGTATATATTCTAAGTTAAGGAATTTGCAGCTAGATGTCTCTATCAGATGTACGAGTCACTTACCTTCGGTAATGATGTATCTGGTAGAGACATTGTCTAGCCGCAGATTCCTTAACGCCCATCCAGCCTCACCGTTCTGCGAGCACCTTGCCAAGTGGTGTTCTCCACTGGCCTTTTTCAGTTGTCGTTGTTTTTCTCTCACGGGTGCTCACATTGTTGCGCCCCTTTGAGATTTGCCATATACAGCTAACTCCCTCTAAGGGCCTTCTTTCCTTTTGATTCACCTTCACCAGGAGATTCATTTTCTTCTCCTGTTGCCTTCTCTTCCTCCCGCCTTCTCTTGTGACTCAGTGTTCTGGTCTCCTCTATAATCTTCTTCTTTGGGTATCTGTGGAGCTCTGTTTCCACATCCATTACTATAGGGGAAGTGCCAGTCTTTTCATACCTTCCTGTAATGGACTTGTTAGAATTGGGGGTCTCTGGTTGGCGCAGGTAGGTACTTGCGACAAGCAGGGACCCTCTCCTCTAAGTCAGGGCAAAGGTTTACTCACAGGAATAACCCCTGCTCACCCTTTCGGTAGTGTGGCGCGAGCAGACAAGGCTAGACCCCAGAGTACATGTAGTTAAGCATTTGCAATATCCCACACAAAAAGTACCAACCCACCACACAGTGACACAAGACTGTAAGCTTTTGTAAAAATATATGTCTTTATATATATCACATTCAGATGGATTTAAATTACAGTCTTCAAAGCTACAATAAGTGTTCCAGTTACTTGTGAAATTGTCCCAATACTTTAAAAGGGTGCCACAGTTCTTTATATACAATGTTCTGTCTTGAAAAGGGTTAAAAATCTCCATAAACCCCTTCTCTGATGTTCAGGTACTCTCATTAGGGGCCAGGTACTGTACTTTCAAAAGCCTGGGCCCTCGGGAACACTCCTGTGCGCTCCGTACGATTACGGCAAAATGCCCTACCGAATCTCACGCATCCCGCGTGAGACGCGTACGCCGCAGGCTCTACCAAATCTCACGCATCTCGCGTGAGACACGTACACCTTCGGCAATGTTAAACAGTGGTACGAGCCGTACCAGGCTTGTGCGGCTCGTACTGCGGGATGATTTCAGCGTACTGGGCACTTTTAACCGCACGAGGCGTACCGGCAGCTGGGCCACAAGCGCACTGTTCTCAGCGCACAACTCTAGGCGTACGCCCCTCAATTTGCAGGGTCCGATGCGCACAGGTCACTAGATGCCAGCATTTGGAGGGGAGAGTGGCACGCAGCGCACAGTTCTCTGCGATTCGAACACAGATACCTTTTCTTCTTGATGGTGGGTTCGAGGCGGACGGCGGCAAGGGTCAGTCCTGTCACGTCGCAATTTCTTTTGGGGGCACTCCAGCTACGGCTCGAGGCTGATGTAGGCACGGTGCTCCTTAGTTGACGGTGCGTTGTGGGGGCAGAACAGATGTACCCGCAGCGTACGCTTCTACCCAGGAGGGGGAGCGGATGCAGGTGGTGCGGGCAGGAGTACGGGTTGGGCGCAACGCAACGTACTTTCCTGGTGGACGCTGTAGCTGCACACTTCACAGCAGCGGTCCTTCCTTCAGTGCGATCTCGGCGGGGAGGTCGAGGCGGGGCGGGGTTCCATCTTTACTTTACAGGCTACGGCGTGGAGGCCAGCAGCTCGTCGGACGGGTCCTCTTTACTTTGCAGAACACGGCTCAGCTTTCCCCACAGTTGACGCTGCTCGGCCCAGTGTGGCTGGGCTTTACTTTGCTCCTGTGGTGCGGCTAAGCAGAGGTCCCGGTGCTCAGGGGACGGGGACGCACTGCTTCGTGGAAGGTGCGGGGAGGCTTCCTCATGCACTTCCCTTCCCTGGATCAGCGCTGGGGGGGGTCAGACCACCTTAAACAGCAGTTCTTCCTTCTGGGGGGGGGGTAGCGCCCAATGCTCCTGGGGCGCAGTTCAGGGGGCAAGTTCACCAGCAAGCCCTTGGAGATCTTTGTAGAAGAATGCACAAGTTGAAATAAATAAAGTCATTCTTGGTCTTTGTCCTCTCTCCTTCTTGCAGCAAGGCACCCACCACAGGCCAGTCTCTCAGGATTAGAGACAGTAGTCCTCCATGAGCTTTCCCAGGTCCTTCTCTTCAGGCAGAGTTTCTTCTTAGCGCAAACAGGATCTGATTTGTTAGGAGCAGGGCTCCTACTTTTATAGGACATTTCTTTTGTTCTCGCAGGCCAGAGGGCCTTTGCCTAATCCAGTCAGTCTCTGAGCACTTTGTTTTTCAGGCTCTGGTGTCTTCTTTCAGTGTGCAGGGCAGGGATATCAGACGCTCCGCAGGAGGTGGAACCAGCATTGTCACGACAAGTACAGTCAGGAGCACTCTGTTGACAGTCTTCCCTCTTCCTGAACCAGGTGTAGGGCAGAGTTATCAGTCGCTCCCAGCATTGTGGTGGCAGAGCACAGCCCTATTCAGAGACAAGGGGCACTCCCACCACCCACACTGGTGTAATCCCTCTATTCACCACCTGTCATCCCCAGCCCTGTCACTCACACAACCCAGACAGCAGATACACATCCTGGCAGAGGCTGGCTGAAATAGTCGGGCAAGCAAATGCTAACTTTCTGAAAGTAGCATTTGCAAACACAGGATATTAAATTAAACTTTACTAAAAGAAGTATTTTATTATTCTGAGTTCAGGCATACTAAACTTGACTTTCTACCATGCTCTCTGAGTCTGTTGGGATTATAAAGTATAATAATTCCAGCAGCCCATTCTGGCCTATGGAGAGTAGGTAGCCTTACAATAGTGAAAAACGAAAATGGCTGTAATTCGTTATTAGGACATGCCACACACATCAGGGCATGTCCTACCTTATGCGTACAATGCACCCTGCCCTTGGGCCTACCATAGGGGTGACTAATATGAAGTTAAGGGAAGGTTTAGGGACTGGCAAGTAGGTGTACTTGCGCAGTTAGCATGACAGTACCAGACTGCACGCAGGTCTTGCAATGGCAGACCTTAGACACATTTTTCTAGGCCGCTTCTGTGGGTGGCACAATCAGTGCTGTAAGCCCACCAGCAGCATTTGTATTTACAAGCCCTGGCACTCCTGGTGTACTTTACTGGGGACTGACAGTAAACCAAATAAGTCAATCATGGAAACCAATCACATATAGCAATTTACAGTAGGGAGAGCATATGCACTTTAGCACTGGTCAGCAGTGGTAAAGTGCCCAGAGTCATTAAACCAACAAAAACAGGTCAGAGAGAATATTGGAGGAAGTCAAAAAGGTCAGGGATGACCCTGCCAAGAGGGCCAAGTCCAACACAACCCCCTTCCAGCCAAAACGCAGGGTAGACCAATCACTTCCGTGATGGGCTTCCCTGCTTAGGGCGATAGAACATGGACCTGGCCCGCAACAGCAGGGGCATATTCCAGTTCTACGCCAATCTGAACCTATTTCAAATCCTCTGTCCATACTCTCTGGGTCCACCAAGCCAATCCATGGGGCACCCTTCTCTTCCTCTGTGGACACCACCTGTGCAGCACCTAACCTTAACTTGCTCACAGGGGTGCCCCAACAGACAGACATCAAGTCACAGTGGCCACTGACAGTAGTCAGGGATGAGACCCAGGCCTCATGCCTCTCAGGGCTCTCAAACGTCTTTGGCGTCAGAGAGTGGGGGGCAGTAGCCCCAGGTGCTTGGTACTCTTTGTCCACTCTCCCTCCTGTCAGGTCAGGTATGACATCCTGGCCCTGACCCACCAGCCCCAGGCCTGTACCCGGCAGCTGGACCAAAGACTGGGGTGGGCTCTCCCACACCCGGTCGTCCTCCTTGGGGCTCTGTTCCCTCCCACCTGGAGTGGTACCCCCTTCCAGAATTGTCAGGGCACCTGTGGCAGGGGACCCGCACAATTTGCCCACCAGTTCAGGGGTGCTATCCTGCAACTGGGGCACCAGGTCAGGGGGGACACCCTGCACCTGGCCCTTAAACCTAGGGTCTAAACCCTCTAGTTGAACTGGGGTCAGAGGCGAGGACTCCCTCCCTCTGTACCTCCTTCCAGAGTACTGCCCACTCCCAACTTAAGCGGTATCCCTAGAAGTGACATGGGTCAGGACACTAATTAGAGTGGTCCTACCCTCCAAGTCAGACAGCCTCTGAACCTGGCTTTCCAACTCAGGGACCCAACCTTGCAGTTGAACAATTGCCTGGCGCACCAGAACTTCCTTGGGAGCACGCATGCCCCCCCTGAGGGTAACACATAACTCCTGTGTTGTGTGACAGTCTGCCTGGCGCAGATCTCCCGTCCCCTGTCCATCTGACAGTGCGCGAAGATCCCCCTGGACAGAAGTGGTGTCACCATGGTCATTTCCTGGGGACGCAGCCCTGCTGGCTGGCCTCTGACCCACTGGTTCTCCCACTGGGACTCTTTCCCCCTCTCACCCCTCCGCCTGGACTTCTGCACCCTCCCAACTGGAGTGGTACTGCCAGATACCAGAACTACTGGAGCTCTGTTTACAGAGTCTCCACGTTCTCTAACCACTGGGAGATCCTCCTCAAATGGCCTACAAGTACAGCCTAGGCCCCCGACCTGATGTTCCCTTAAGAAACCATCCAGGCCCTGAAACTGGGGTTTGGGTACATTGGGACAGAACCTGTGAGAAGTTGGCCTGGTATATGATGTTCACTATTCTAGTGAGCACCATGCACCAGTCCAAACAACCCTTATGGTGATGGTTGTAAGTCAACCTTATAGACCAGCTATCCTAGTGGTAGTGTGGACAGAACAGTCTTAGTCTAAAAGACTCTTGAGGGCGTGTAAAGCCAGCTGTTTTATCCTATGTAACCCCTTGAATACCAAATTAAAGGACACCACACAGGATATATATAAAATATATATGTATTTATTCACTAACACACTCCTCTGAACTCTTTATGAGGTCAGAGGCAAAAGCACATAACAAGTTACACTTAGAAATACTTTAAATAGCACAATTTACAGTTAGGGCCTAGGGGCGCGTAAAACCATATACTAAGTAAGTGGTATAAGGACCACGACTCGGGAAAAGGAAAGGCCTAGGGCCTCGAGAATCACTGGGGCTACACTATCTGACCCTTAGGTTAGGAGTAGGAGGCCCACAGGCGGAGCGTGCAGTGTCTTTACACACTCGCGGGAGTCAATATTAAGTCAATGGGAACTTAGAAGGTACGAAAATGAGGATTTAGGACACTTCCGGTCTAGCTAGGAGGAGACAACTAGTAAACCTGGACACTAGGATAGTCAATCCCTACTGGAGCACCGAAGTACTCGCGTTACCTCACCCACGGCTGCGGGTGCATGGGTGTCAAAGTGTGTCGGGTTTCGTCGTCGTTCTCTATGGTGCCTTGAAGAAAGATGCTGCAGGCGACCAGGAGGAAGATGTCCGGGTGGATCCAAGGGTGGATCTAGGATGAAGAGGACCTGAATGCAGAGGGGACAGAGTCTAGGTCACTAGCCATTGACCGGGTGGAGTCAGGGAGGAACCATACGTCATCGAGGAGCAATCAGGTGTGGATGTGAAGCTTGTCATTGCAGCCACGCGGACCAGGAGGAGTCGAGGACAACCAGGTGCTGGAGAGGAGCTGTCCCACAAAGGTTCTCGCAGATGGAGGGGTCGACTTCAGGATTGGAGCCCACAAGCCTAAGCAAAGGCAACCCACGCAGGATACACAAAAGGCTTCTGTTGCAGACCAGGAGGGTCTGAGGTACTTCACCTTTTCAGGGAAGCGAGGGCCAGTCTGGAGCAACCAGACCAGTGATGGATTTTCACAAGGATCGTCATCTGAGGGCTACTAGCCAACGGGCCAGCAACCGGACAACACGTCGAGCAGAACACAAGCAGAAGGGCCCCACGCAGATCTCGTGGAGTGTGGAGGGCTTGTCTTCGGTGCAGTTGGAGCTCGGTGTCGGGATGTCTCAGTCCCCAGTATACAGCTTCGAGGATACCTCAGGAGCTGCGCTGTTAGCAAGTTGAAGACTTTCCAAGTTGCCTGGTTCCACGGATTCCGACGCCTTCCACGGAGCTCAGCTGTGCTGGAGTCGTGCAGTGTGGTCAGAGGAGTCCTGGAGTCGAGGTCTTGTCAAGCTCTGCGCTTGAGTTCCGGTGGGAACAGGGACAAAGCAAGCCGTCGAGTTGCTGGATGGTGCCTGGTTTCCCAGGGTGGTCACTCCTTGGCCACAAGGGAGATTCTTCAGTCTTCAAGTCGGTTGAATATCGAAGGGGTCCAGAGTTTCGTTTCAAGTTTCAGTTCAGGATCAAATCTAAAGTCTCCTGGCTCAGCTCCTATCTTTACACTACTAAAGGGGGCTGGGTTACTCACTAGGTCCCTCCTATGGGTGGGACCAGGAAGGGGGGTGGTTACACCCCCTTTCTTTTGTGCAGTTTCGCGCCAGAGCTGGGGCTGGAGTGCCTCAGCAACTGGTTTGAACTGGGGTATGCATGGAGCACCTAGTGTGCCCCAGGCATGTCTCTTTCTATTCAGCCCTCCCTGTCCCAATACACAAAATCCTGTCTGGGGTAGTGCTCGCACCTCTCCAGGCAGGAAACCTATTGTCCAGGCCTCCCTCGCTGGAAGGACTCCCAGCAGCAGGAGGTCAGACTTGTGTCTGTGGCAGCAGCGTCCATCTTGTGACGCTGGGGCTCTGGTTAACTTTAACCGGGATAGTCAGCAATAACATGTCTTCTCCCTCTAGAAGGGTGTAATGCTACCCCCGTCGCCAGAATTGGCGAGGTGGTAGTATTCCAAAGCGTATGACACCTTACACGACTTGTTTAGATAAAGCCAAACCAAAGTTAGCATTTAACCGCGAGGTTCATAATGCACTTAAGAGTATATGGTATGGCAATATCATAGAACAGCTATAAGGACATGGTTCCGAAAGCTGCAGACAACATCAGCTCCTGCTAGAGCACCATCTCACACATAACCAAGCACTCTGCCTCCAGGATTGCTAAGGCCTGCCATAGGAGTGACTTATAGGTTACTGTGTGTCTATATTTAAGGGTAGATATAGGAATACTATACCTAAGCAAGGGGTGATTACACAACCTTGCCCCAGCTGAGTGTTCCGCCAGTTGTGTCAGTTTGAGTGGCCAGCCAGGGGTGGCATAATACATGCTGCAGCCCCTGGTAGGCCTTGGTTACACCTATGCCCTGAGTACCTAGGGTACACTTCTACAGGGGCTGATAAGGTGAGCCAATTTCCAATTGTGGATGTACCTAGAGTACATGGTGTGAATTTAGAGAGCGTGCATCTGGGCTGTGGGTCTGATTAGCAGGCCCACAGCCACATCTAAGTCGAAAACCAGTAAAGCAAAAGCAAAAAGTTGGGGTGACCATGGGAAGCAGACTCTACTCTTCTACACAACCCCCCCCCCAAACTTAGGGACATTAAACTAACCTTGACCAGTTGAGTCTTCATGTTCTAAGTGAAAATATCTGGAGAGTCCATCTGCATTGGCATGGTCAGTCCCAGGTCTATGTTCCACTGTAAAGTCCATCCCCTGTAGGGAAATGGACCACCTAAGAAGTTTGAGATTTTCACCTTTCATCTGATTTAACCATAGGAGGGGCTTGTGGTCTGTCTGAATCTTGAAGTGAGTGCCAAACAAGTATGGCCTCAGCTTCTTCAGGGCCCAAACCACAGCAAAGGCCTCCCTCTCTATAGCTGACCAACGTTTCTCTTTAGGGGTCAGCCTTCTGCTAAGGAAAGCAATGGACTGGTCTTGACCATCTATATTCAGTTGTGAAAGTACAGCTCCCACACCCAACTCAGAAGCATCTGTTTGGACTATGAACTCTTTGGAGTAATCTGAACTTTTCAGAATAGGTGCAGTACACATGGCCTGCTTCAGGTCATCAAATGCCTTTTGACAGCTAACTGTCCACTGAACTTTCTTTGGCATCTTTTTGGAAGTTAAATCATTCAGTGGTGTCACAATGGACCCATAGTTTTTCACAAACTTCCTGTAGTACCCAGACAGGCCCAATAAAGCTCTGACATGTGTCTGGGTGATTGGAGGAGTCCAGTCTCTGATGGTCTGGATCTTGCTCTCCAGTGGTTGAACCTGACCCCCACCTACCAGGTGGCCCAGGTACACAACCTTGCTCTGCCCTATCTGGCACTTTTTTTTTTTTTAACAATCTTTAATGTACATTTTTAATAACTTTTACAACCTAACACCCCCGACCCACCTCCCCCATGAGACCAGAAACCAATATATGAAATCAAACATATGTAGATACACATTACACCTTGATCCAGAAGGAAGAGAAAAAAAACCCAAAAAAACCCAAACAGAAAACAAAACCAAACAAGAAAACCAAGGGACAATCCGCATAAACCCGACAGCTTATTCCCATGTCAGATATCTCCAGTTGTCCCCCTAATCATTCTTTTGAATCCAGTCAAGCAGAGGACCCCATATCTTCATTCCTCTTCTACTAGTGTTATACCCTTTATTCCTGTAGATGGCAACTTCCAGGCTACATGTCGCCAGTAATCTGGCCCTCAATTGTATAAACGATGGTGGTATCGGATCGAGCCAAGCTGAAGCAACACACAACCGAAACACCCCCATCGCAACAAATATTAACCCTTGTATCTGTTTTGGCCTATCATTGTTTGACACACCTAACATGACTTCTGCTGTTGTAATGCTTACATTAAAGTGTGCAATCTCTGTAAGAAAGCCTGATATTTCGGCGAGCAGATTAGTTAGGGAGTCACAGGAAGCAAACATGTGGACGATATCTGCCGCGTGGCGAGCACATCGTGGGCAGGTTGTGCCTTTCCAGTTCCCCATTTAGCTATTTTGGAAGGGGTGTAATATAGCGAAAAATATGTAGTATTGTGGCTCACTGGTTAGAGGCGGCAGGCCTGGGAGCAGAAGTCAGCCTGGGACCAGGGTTCAATTCCCGACGCGGCAGGGTCGTGGACCTTGGTCAGCGGACTCGATAATTCTCGCTTCGGTGCTTACTCTAATCAGGGGTTCCACTCGGCAACTCTGGGCATTAGCTTGCCTAATCTCCACAACGGCCCCACCAATTCCGGGGATGCCTGGCTCCACCGTGGGGACTCCCAGCAAGGGACCATCTCACAGGGAAAGCCAGGACGGGTTCCCCAGAGTTATACAGCGCCGGGACGCCCCGTTGCTGGGGCAGCTGTGCGCTTTACAAGTATACTACATTTACATTTACATAATATTGTGCTTGCAGCCTAATCGACATAAAGCAAGAAAGTGACATTTCGTATGAATATGCCAAAGTTCGGAGAGACAACCCAAGTTTGATCTGCCAGGTCTCTATATGTTTGTTCATGTCATCCGGCAGCAATGCGTTCATAGGCCGTAAATCTTACCTATTTTTAGGGGTACTTCTCTATGTAGGTTTTCAATAAATAAACATGATTGAAATTTAATCCGGCCACCCCCTTTCTTCATTAAAAAATCTCTCACTTGAAGAAATTTAAAAAAATCCCTATTGGTAATGTTAAATTCTAGCTTTAATTCGTCAAATGATTTAAATCCATTAGCCGAGAAAAAAAATCCAATCTGATTAATCCCTAAATCATTCCATTTCTTAATACAAGTATCATGAAATATCTCCAGGAGCTCTGAGTTCTGAATCAGGGGAGTATAGTGGGAATAGCGACCTAACCCTAATAGCTTTTTGACATTCCCCCAAACTTTGCTAACGTTATTAATGGTCTTAAATGTTACTTTTTTTAAATAACCATCATTAACATGTCACCATAGACATCCTGCACCCCCATCTCTCAGAATAAGTTCTTGTGGTGTCGGTACATTGCGGCTTCCTGGGTTACTAGTTATAAGACTCACGCTATATCTTAATACTGTGGCCCAGTAATATAGCTTGAAGTTGGGAAGAGCCCAGCCTCCACGTTCTCTTGGGTTAGTGAGCCACCTCAATGCCCTGCGAGGTCGATTATATCCCCAGACAAATCTAGAGAACAATATATCTATTTCTTTAAATACTTTTGGAGAAAATTCTAAACAAATGGCTTGAAAGAAATATAGAAACTTTGGTAGATACAACATCTTAACTACATTAGTTCGGCCACCAATAGTTAGGTGTAGGTTGTTCAATCTAATAAGTTCTTTCTTAGTACGTTGTACAAGCGTATCTATATTATTGCTGACAATAAACTCAATACCAGCGCAGATGCTAACCCCCAAGTATGTCGCCTTGTCAGTTACTCTAGGGTCGCTCATCATGACCTTATTGTTCAGCACAATCTGCGTCTTACTCGCATTCCATTTGTACCCAGAAGCTTTACCAAAAAGTAGTGCTTCTGCTTCTATCGCAATCATAGCATTTAGAGGGTCCCCTGTAACAATGGCGATGTCGTCAGCATATCCTAAACATTTTGTAGCCATGTCACACACTTGAATGGGAGAAATTAGTACATTATTTTCCAGCCTGCGAATAAATGTATCTATGTAAATAGCGAATAAGAGGGGCGAACAAGGACACCCTTGTCTTGTCCCCCTTGTAATAATGACATTTTCAGACAAAGTCCCGTTGATCAAGACACTAGCCCTGGGGTTTACATACAGACGTTGAATTGCAGTTATGAATTTCTCACCAATGCCACAGTTTGCCATTGACTCCTACAGGAACTTCCAGGAGACCCTATCAAACGCCTTCTCCGCGTCTAGCAGGATAAGCGCCTGTAGTTCCCGTGTAATCAAAAAGAGAAATTACTCTTTGTACATGATCGATCGTTGACCTTCCTGGCACAAACCCATGTTGCCTCTCAGAAACTATTTTGTGAATCATGGGTGCAAGCCGTGCTGCTAACAACTTAGAATACATTTTTGAATCCCCATTTATCAGGGTGATTGGTCGGTAAGAACCCATTTCCTGTGGATTTTTCTTTTTCTTTGGAAAGACTATTATTTTAGCTAATGACCATGACTTCGGTGGGGTCCCCCCTTGTTCGATGTATTGAAAAAGTTCTTAAATAATCCCCCTAATTTAGAGCGCAAACTTTACGTACAATTCTGTGGGTATTCCATCCATACCTGTGGCTTTGCCATTAGGCATAGAGTTCACCGATAATAACATTTCTTCCCATTGTATGGGGCTATCTAGTAGATCTCGATCATCTGTATCCAATCGATCTATGGTGGTTAAAGCCAAATATGAATCTGGATTGCTGCACTCATTATCAGCCTCATGATATAGGTTCTGATAGAACTTCTGGAAAGCTGTTCTAATATCTGAGGATTCGACCCTCAGGACAATTGCCGGATCAATGATTTATTTTATTGCCGAGAACGAAGACTCTTCTCGGGTTCTAACTGCTAATTCATGACCTATCCTTTCGCTTAGCTCATACATTTTCTCTTTTCCGAATTTGCCCTGCTAATCGCTTTTTCAATTAAAATTTCCGAGATGTAATTCTTCGCGATTGCTACCCTACTTACTACAGGATCTACTTCCCTGCCTTTGTGTACAGCTTTGATCAGGTCCTCCTCTGCATTACATTAATTCTGTTCAAGAGCTGTCATTTTTAGCCTCCTTTCCTTATTAGGCTGAAAAGAAAATCGCATAGTTTCGCCCCTAATGCAGGCCTTCAGGGTATCCCACACTACATCCACTGTTGCAGACCCCATATTTTCAGACAAGAAGGCTGGGATCCTATCTGGCACTTTGTAGCCTTGATAGTGAGGCCTGCCTTTTGCAGAGCCTCTAAAACATTCCTCAGGTTGACCAGGTGATCCTCCCAGGTGGAGCTAAAGACAGCAATATCATCTACATAAGCTGCGGCATTGCCACAAATTGATAATGTCCTCCTGGCATCGAAAATGCTGTATTGGCTTTTGCATCCTCAGCTAATCTGATTTGCCAGTAGCCTGCTGTCAGGTCAAATGTGCTCAAGAAGCAGAAGCCAATCTATCAATGAGCTCATCTGCTCTGGGGATGGGGTGGGCATATGTCCTAGTGACAGCATTGAGACCTCTGTAGTCCACACAAAACCTCATCTCTCTCTTACCATCTTGGGTGTGAGGTTTTGGCACCAGGACTACTGGACTGGCCCAAGGGCTCTCTGAGGGCTCAATAACTCCCAGCTCCAACATCTTTTGGACCTCTGTCCTAATGCAGTCCCTGACATGGTCAGGTTGCCTGTAGATTTTATTCTTGACAGGCAGACTGTCACCAGTGTCCACCTCATGGGTGCACCAGCTTGTCTGACTTGGGGTCAGGGAAAACAGATGTCTGAAGGACTGAAGAACTTGTCTGCAGTCCTGTTGCTGATGTTCAGAGAGGCTGTCAGAAAAGACAACACCATCTACTGACCCATCATCAGGGTTCTGAGTAATCAGGTCTGGGAGAGGGTCACTCTCTTCCTCCTGCCCCTCATCTGTAGCCATGAGCAAGCCCATGTCTGCCCTGTCAACAAATGCTTTTAGTCTGTTGACATGAAGCACCCTGTGGGGGCTTCTGGGAGTTCCAAGGTCCACCAAGTAGGTGACATCTCCCTTCTGTTCAACTATTATATGGGGTCTAGACCACTTGTCCTGGAGTGCTGCTGGGGCCACGGGCTCCAACACCCATACTTTCTGTCCTGGCTGGTACACAGTCAGCACATCCTTTTGGTCATGCCAAGCTTTCTGAAGTTCTTGGCTGGCCTCAAGGTTTTTAGAAGCCTTATCCATATACTCAGCCATCCCGGAGCAGAGACCAAGCACATAGTCCACTATGTCAAGTTTAGGCTTTTTGAGAGGTAACTCCCATCCTTCCTTCACAAGACATATGGGTCCTCTTACAGGATGCCCAAACAAAAGCTCAAAAGGGCTGTAGCCAACCCCCTTTTGTGGGACCTCTCTGTAAGCAAACAGAAGGCAGGGTAAAAGGATGTCCCATCTTCGCCTCAGCTTTTCAGGTAACCCTTTATCATCCCTTTGAGGGTCTTGTTGAATCTTTCCACAAGCCCATTGCACTGTGGGTGATAGGGGGTGGTGAACTTATAGTTGACACCACACTCCTTCCACATTGCAGTTATATATCCTGACATGAAGTTTGCACCTCTGTCAGAGACAACCTCCTTTGGAAAGCCCACTCTGGAGAAAACTCCAAGTAGGGCTCTTGCCACAACAGGAGCTGTTGTGGTCCTCAGGGGAATAGCTTCTGGATACCTGGTGGCATGATCCACTACCAACAGTATACATCTGTGCCCAGATGCTGTTTGGGGTCCATTGGTCCTACAATGTCTATCCCCTTTCTCTCAAAGGGTACCCCCACCACAGGTAGTGGTATGAGGGGGGCCTTTGTTGTGCCACCTGATTTGCCACTGACTTGGCAGGTAACACAGGAGCGACAAAACTCCTTGGTATCTTCTGACATATGGGGCCAGTGAAAGTGAGGGACAAGTCTGTCCCAAGTCTTGTTCTGGCCCAGGTATCCTGCTATTGGAATATCATGGGCCAAGGTAAGAAGGAAGCCCCTAAATTGCAGAGGTATAACCAACCTCCTGGTAGCACCAGGCTTGGGGTCTCTAGCCTCTGAATAAAGGAGCCCATGATCCCAATACACTTTATGGGTACCTTGAGCATTCCCAGCAGCCTCAGCAGCAGCTTGCTGTCTGAGGGGTTCAAGAGAGGAACAATCTAATTGAGCCTGCCTCAGATCTGCACTTGAGGTTCCCCCTGTCCCAAGAAACTCAACCTGATCAGGTTCAAGTTCTTCCAGGACAGTTCCCTCTTGGATCTCAGAATCATCCTCCTGGGAGGGCTGATCCTCAACCTGAGGCAGGGGGGGAGGCACTGCCTTAACCCTCTTGCTCTTTCTCTTGGGTAGCGTCTGGTCTATTGTTCCAAGATCCAGCACTTGTTCAGGTAAGCACTTTTTGGCCTGTGTCTGGTCACAGCAAGGACATGTGCTGATATTCCCAGCATTTCTGCATGGGTCCTATACTCCACCTCAGACCAAACTGAGGTTTCAAGATCATTACCTAACAGACACTCTACTGGAAGGTCTAAACTCACAACAACTCTTTTGAGGCCAGTTACCCCTCCCCAGGAGAAGTTAACAACTTGTTATGTTACCCAGTGTTTTGTAGAGCGCTCAGCTACTCAAACAGAGTGTCCCGGCGCTATTCAAGACCCGGTACAAAAGGGGGTGGTGATGGACGGAGCATCTGAATCAATCAAACACTCACACCCAGTCAAAAGATCTGGGTTTAATCCATCACTGTTCTTTAGCCCACTCTGCCACCCCAGTTCAGACATGACTAAATGCAAATCAGTCTGACCCTGTGCCTCATGGGAACAGTCCAGCCCGAACTGCCAAGCCAAGCCTTCCCTGGACCGGAAACAAGCTTCCGAGGACCGGTTTCTGGCATTCCAGCCGTCTTCAGCCCGGCTTGCTTGAATCCAGTGGCAAAGTGAGCAAGGGACTTACGTCTGAGCATACCCTGCCACACTTATGGCGGCCAAAAGCGGTACAAAAGGGGGTGGTGATGGATGGAGCATCTGAATCAATCAAACACTCACACCCAGTCAAAAGATCTGGGTTTAATCCATCACCGTTCTTTAGCCCACTCTGCCACCCCAGTTCAGACATGACTATATGCAAATCAGTCTGACCCAGTGCCTCATGGGAACAGTCCAGCCCGAACTGCCAAGCCAAGCCTTCCCTGGACCGGAAACAAGCTTCCGAGGACCGGTTTCTGGCATTCCAGCCGTCTTCAGCCCGGCTTGCTTGAATCCAGTGGCAAAGTGAGCAAGGGACTCACGTCTGAGCATACCCTGCCACACTTATGGCGGCCAAAAGCGGTACAAAAGGGGGTGGTGATGGACGGAGCATCTGAATCAATCAAACACTCACACCCAGTCAAAAGATCTGGGTTTAATCCATCACCGTTCTTTAGCCCACTCAGCCACCCCAGTTCAGACATGACTATATGCAAATCAGTCTGACCCTGTGCCTCATGGGAACAGTCCAGCCCGAACTGCCAAGCCAAGCCTTCCCTGGACCGGAAACAAGCTTCCGAGGACCGGTTTCTGGCATTCTAGCCGTCTTCAGCCCGGCTTGCTTGAATCCAGTGGCAAAGTGAGCAAGGGACTCAAGTCTGAGCATACCCTGCCACACTTATGGCGGCCAAAAGCGGTACAAAAGGGGGTGGTGATGGACGGAGCATCTGAATCAATCAAACACTCACACCCAGTCAAAAGATCTGGGTTTAATCCATCGCCGTTCTTTAGCCCACTCAGCCACCCCAGTTCAGACATGACTATATGCAAATCAGTCTGACCCTGTGCCTCATGGGAACAGTCCAGCCCGAACTGCCAAGCCAAGCCTTCCCTGGACCGGAAACAAGCTTCCGATGACCGGTTTCTGGCATTCCAGCCGTCTTCAGCCCGGCTTGCTTGAATCCAGTGGCAAAGTGAGCAAGGGACTCACGTCTGAGCATACCCTGCCACACTTATGGTGGCCAAAAGCGGTACAAAAGGGTGTGGTGATGGACGGAGCATCTGAATCAATCAAACACTCACACCCAGTCAAAAGATCTGGGTTTAATCCATCACCGTTGCATATAGCCATGTCTGAACTGGGGTGGCAGAGTGGGCTAAAGTACGGTGATGGATTAAACCCAGATCTTTTGACTGGGTGTGAGTGTTTGATTGATTCAGATGCTCCGTTCATCACCACCCCCTTTTGTACCGCTTTTGGCCGCCATAAGTATGGCAGGGTATGCTCAGACGTGAGTCCCTTGCTCACTTTGCCACTGGATTCAAGCAAGCCGGGCTGAAGACGGCTGGAATGCCAGAAACCGGTCATCGGAAGCTTGTTTCGGGTCCTGGGATGACATGGCTTGGCAGTTCGGGCTGGACTGTTCCCATGAGGCACAGGGTCAGACTGATTTGCATATAGCCATGTCTGAACTGGGGTGGCAGAGTGGGCTAAAGAACGGTGATGGATTAAACCCAGATCTTTTGACTGGGTGTGAGTGTTTGATTGATTCAGATGGTCCGTCCATCACCACCCCCTTTTGTACCGCTATTCAAGACCCAGCACAGCAGAGAGCACGGTAATCGGTGGAATCATTGGCCAAACAGCCATGTTTTGAGATCCTTTCTAAATGACAGCAGATTATCTGTCTTCCTCAAAGACAAAGGCAGTGCGTTCCAAGATAGGGGTGCCAGATGACTAAAGGAGCAACCCCCAATGCGAGCACGCTTGATTACCGGGACCATAGCCAGCGCCAATGATGCAGAACGTAGAGCTCTGGACGGATGGTGAAAACCGTTTCTGTTCCTCAGATAACGGGCACCAGTGCCAAGCAAAGCCTTAAAAGCCATAGTGAGCATTTTAAAGGCAATGCGTTTCCGTATAGGCAGCCAGTGAAGAGATTTCAGAAGTCCTGCAGCGCGAAAGAAGGTACTCAGGGAGGCCTAGCTATAGCACTTTGGCGTAATCCAGTCTTGAGCCTATCAGGGCTTGAACCGCAGTCCTCCTATGGGCCAAGGATAGAAGTGGAAGAAGTTTTTTCAACATTTTTAAAAGACCAAAACACTGTCCAACCAGACTCAAAACCTGAGGTTTAAAGGTAAGACCATTGTCCACCTTTATTCCTAGATTTTTGGCAACCACGGTGTCAGTGGAAGGAGGAAACATAGCTGCCGGCCACCAGGACTTCCAACAGGAAATCGGATGGTAGCCGAAAAAGAGAACCTCCGATTTGTCTGAGTTACACTTCAACTGGTTCAATTGAAACCAAGAAAAGACGGCCCCAGACAGCTCTTTATGCGCTCTCCATCAAAGTCCAAGTTCTTTCCACACGTGAAGAGAAGCTGTGTGTCATCGGCGTATGAAACAATCTGGGCACCATATGACTCAGCCAGCGCCGCCAAAGGGGACATATAGATATTAAAAAGAGTGGGGCTCAGGATAGACCCCTGAGGAACTCCCACCTCCAATGGCGGCACTAAGGCTGAGTACGGAGGGACCCAGACTGTCTGTTGGTGGTCAGCAAGAAAAGACTCAAACCATCTGAGCACGTCCCACCCACTCCGATCTCCGAGAGTCTTAGAAGGAGACGGTTGTGGGGGACGGTGTCAAAAGCGGCCGAGAGATCTAACATCACTAGCATAGCTTTTCCTCCGACATCCTGAACCTCTTTAATGGCTTCCGACACCTCCAGTAATTCTGTTTCCCTGCTCATATTCGCCCGGAACCCAGACTGGGTGTGGTGGAGGACGTCGTGCGTCTCCAAAAAATCCGAAAGAAAAAGACTGCACATGCTTTTCCATGACCTTAGCAAGGGCCGGGAGAAGAGAAATAGGCCGATAGTTGGCATGAATACTAGAGTCCAGGGTAGGCTTCTTTAAGAGCGGAAGAACAAGAGCCTGTTTCCAGGCCTGCGGCACCATACCCATCTCAAGAGATTGATTTAAAATAGGGTTGATTATGGGGTTGATAACGTGTGCTATTTTGGCCAGAAACTTGGCGGGACAAGGGTCCAGCGGGGAGCCCGATTTCAGTTTGGATAAGAAATCCAACGAAGCATTTGGCAAGAGAGTCGGAAAGTTAGACAGTGTTGGCCGCTCCAAGGCGGACAAATGAGAAAGAGGCAATGAATTAGAGGCTACCGCCGAGGCAGTATTCAAAAAAGATGCCTGAATGCTTTGGATTTTATTGGCAAAAAAGTCTGCCAATTGAAAGACCCATGGTTCTGAATGAGAACACTTTGTCGTGATGGAGGTAGGCGACGTGAATTCCTTCACTATAGAGAAAACTTCCTTACTGGTATTAGTAGCATCATCAATCCTCTTAGAGAAATAGGATTTCTTTTCCAGATAGATTTCTTTATGATAGGTCTTAACGCACTGCCTATAAACTTCCTTCAGTGGTTCATCGTAATTTAATCTCCAGGCTCTTTCAGCCTTCTTGCAACGCCTGCGACTGGTATTAAGTGCCGGCGTAAACCAGGGTGCCGAGGCACGGGTGGAAATTTTACGAGCCGCCTGAGGGGGTACTGACTCATCAAGGCACTGCGCAAGCCAGGTTTGAAAGAGTTCTAAATCTTCCTCTAAGTCACCAGTGAACAATCACAGATGTGCCGTCAGATATTGTGCTATCATGTCTGCCGATACCTGGTGGAAGGCACGGGAGGCCAGGGATTGATGACCAGGACCCCTAGTAGTGGACCTGGATGTATGCAGAATATCAAACATCACCAGGTAGTGGTCAGACCACAACACTGGTTCAGGTGCGGCTGCTACAATAGGAATGGTTGACAAAATTTGATCCAGTGTGTGGCCTTTATTGTGGGTGGGAGTAGCAAGACAGGGCACCAGGCCCAGTGGATTTGTGGTAACCCGGATCTGAATGGTATCAATAGCATCTGCCACATCCATATGGATGTTAAAATCGCCTAAAAGTAGGCCATGTTTAAACTTCACACTAAGAGAAGAAATAACCGTGTGAAGCTCCTCGTGAAATGAGCTAATTGGACCCAGGGGTCTATAGACCAGCAATCCCACGCATGATTGATAAGGTGAGAGTGTTAAGCAAAAGCCCAGTGCCTCTGCCCCAAGAATGTCTTCCGTCGGGACAATGGAGAAATCAAACCGTTTATCAATCACCAGAGCAACCCCGCCTCCCTTGCCAGTTCCCCCATCCTTTCTAAGCATAAAATAGTTAGGGGGAAGGGCATTAGCAATATCCAGACCTGAAGACTCACCGAGCCAGGTCTCAGTTAAAAAAAAACATGCAGGTTTGCACTCTGATAGTAGGTTAAAAAGATCCAGCGTGTGCTTACCTAACGACCGAGTGACAAGTGACATTTTTTTCCAAAGTCCCCACGCCCGACATCGGAGCCAGATGATTCTCTGACTCAGGGGGGACTTTCTTGATAGATCCCTTAGTCAGTGTCCATCCACAGCTACGGCAGCAAAGATTGCCCTTAAAATGGTGATGCAAAGCTGAGCAGGTGCCAATGATAGTTCCCCTCAGTCTCTAAAGTTGTGCTGAGGTGTACCTTAGTGTTTTACCTGGAGAAGGATTCGAGGAAACGCCCACCCGCCCGCCTCCGGGACGCTGATGGGCGCAGATGGGCTTTCCTTAGGCGCTCCTTCGGCGCGGAGAGGGCGCGTCCGCTGCTCGCGTCCGTTGCGCGGAGCCATCGCCGTATTAATTTATAGCGTCTGACCGTGAGGCAGCAAGCCTAGTCCGCCGACCAGCGAGCCTGCCTCTCCTAAGATGGCCGCTAAAGTTGCACGCAGCCTCCTTGTCCCACAATACACCTCAGCTCCTAGTCGGCTGAGTGGGGGCAACAAAGGCAAAATGTGGCAAAGGGTGGCGAAAATGCGGCGCAGCAATAAGAGGTGGCAAGGTAGGTGTTACAGTGCAAAATAAAATACAATTTTAAAATCTAGCGCTAAGTATCGTCTCCCGGCTTCTGCCTCAGGAGAAAAAGAAGAGAGAAGCAGAGATGCGGTTCCAGGTAAAAGCAAAGTAACCAAAGTAATAACAAAGTGTCCGTTTAAAATTTAAGATCTCAGTACAAACAGCTCGCCCCTCCCGGCTTCCGCCTCAGGAGTGGTGTCGTAGATGCAAGGTCTCTTGCAAGGCCTCCCATAGTATGGCAACTGCCATACTATGGGAGGTGGTGGCATTGCTAGCATTGGTCACTAGGTAGGTTTCACCTAGTATGATCTGGTCAGGGTTCACAAAGTTAGGTGTCACTAGGTGACACTGGCACATGTGACCCTGTAGGCCTGAGCCATCTTGTCATTAATAAAAGGTGTCTGTCTGTACTTGCTCAGATTACTGGGACTTACAGTAGAGGACATTGCTATGTCCCCATCACAGACAAGAACAGCCTGAGTTGCTACTCTGACTAGGCCAGAGTCCACCTCAGTTCCCAGGGTTAACCCTACTACACCATTTTGCTGGGAACCACCACTAACAGCTGGACTAGGGGGAACAGTTGCCTTAGGGGCATAGGTGGTTGGTGCTGTGCCCTTCTTGGTGCACTCACTAAACCAGTGAGAGACTGATTTACAGTATCCACACCAGGGCTTCTTTGGACCTTCTTGTTTCTGTTTGATCTTTTTGGAGCCACCCTCCCCCTGTGCCTTTTGGGGGCCTGGTGAAGACTTCTGGTCTTTTTGTTTCTGCTCATTACCCTTCTGGTCGGCCTTTTTCTGATCACCCCCTTGGTTCTGGTTTTTCTGCTTAATCCTGGTTCTGACCCATTTGTCTGCCTTCTTTCCCAATTCTTGGGGAGAGGTCAGATCAGAGTCAATCAGGTACTGATGCAATAGCTGGTTTTGACAGTTGATAAGGATTTGCTCTCTCATGATCAAATTATACAATCCTGTATAGTCCCTAACTTGACTTCCCAATAACCAGCCTTCCAGAGCCTTAGTGGCACAATCAACAAAATCAGTCCAGTCCTGAGTCTGTGTCTTACGGGTATCTCTGAACATCAACCTATACTGTTCAGTGGTTAGGCCAAACCCATCAATCAGAGCACTCTTCAGGACAGAGTAGTTGTTAGCATCCCCATCACTAACTGTGAGTAGCTTATCTCTACCTTTTTCAGAAAAGGAGAGCCATAAGATTGCTGCCCACTGACTTTGGGGTACCTGCTGCACTTTGCAGGCCCTCTCCGAAGCAGTAATCCACTTGTGGATGTCATCTCCTTCTTTATAGGGGGGCACAATCTTGCTTAGGTGTCTATCTTCATAGGACCTATCTTTATCCTTAGGGATATTGCTGCCACCAGTGGGTTCTAACCCACTCTCTCTATGCTCTCTAGCACGAGCAAGCTTCTCTTTGGCCAGGGCAACCTCAAGTTCTTGTCTTTCAATCCTAAGAGCAGCCTCTCTCATCTTTGCCTCATGTTCCCTTCTCTGAGGGCAAGTCATCCCACTCTGAGGAAGGTCATGAGAGCTATTTGAAGCATGAGATCTGATAGAGTCCCTGGAGTGGGATCTCCCTCTTCTCTGCCCCTGGTTAAGCCCATTTGGGGGTCTGTATGAGGGCTGCCCATACTGACTCCCATGTATGCTTAAGTTAGCCTGGCTAAGTCTTCTGACTGGGACCTGGCTGTTTGTCTCAGGATCAGAATCATCTTCCTCTACTTCATCTACCTCATCTGGTACTATAGTATCAGTGGTATCCTCTGTGGAGGATACCACTGAGCTACCTGAAGCACCTGAGTCAGGTGTCTTTTGAGCATCATACTCTTCTAAGAGCTCAACTAAGAACTTTAGGGTAGGGTTTGAACCCTGTTTTAGCCTTCTAGAAGTACACAATTGTCTCAATTCTTGGAAGGCTAAGGCTTCATATCTTGAGGCAGTCCCCAAGGGATCTACCTCTGCAGGCAGAGAACCACTGGGGTTCGCTGTCTGAGACATGGTTTCTAGTGAGGTGTGGTGTTGCACCTACCTACACTATGTGTTTTCCTACAGAACCTATCTAGGAGTTGAATCAGGGTGTGCTAGGCCCAGGCTCTACAACAGCTAAGTTCAGTAGAACTTAAGTATACTAAGACTTGTTTTTATATGTACCTACAGGTACCTATGTGATCTTTCAAATGATATCTCAAGATTACAAGTGGTAAAATAACAGCAAGCTCTAATCCCAACCGCTGCACACCAATGTGAGAAGTTGGCCTGGTATATGATGTTCACTGTTCTAGTGAGCACCTTGCACCAGTCCAAACAACCCTTATGGTGATGGTTGTAAGTCAACCTTATAGACCAGCTATCCTAGTGGTAGCGTGGACAGAATATTCTTAGGCTATAAGACTCTTGAGGGCATGTAAAGTCAGCTGTTTTACCATATGTAACCCCTTGAATACCAAATGAAAGGACACCACACAGGATAAATATAAAATATATATATATTTATTCACTAACACACTCCTCTGAACTCTTTGAGGTCAGAGGCAAAAGCACATAACAAGTTACACTTAGAAATACTTTAAATAGCACAATTTACAGTTAGGCCCTAGGGGCGCGTAAAACCATATACTAAGTAAGTGGTATAAGGACCATGACTCGGGAAAAGGAAAGGCCTAGGGCCTCGATAATCGCTGGGGCTACACTATCTGACCCTTAGGTTAGGAGTAGGAGGCCCACAGGCGGCGCATGCTGAAGGAATCAAAATATTACACTAGTGGACCATACTCACCAATAGCCCATATACCATATTTATGAATAATAAGTCAGTCGGCAATGGAGAAAGTTCAATCGTTTATTCTGCAAATACGAACCCTGACAGAGGAGCCTCAGTCTACACAACCCTCGGAGGTGCGCAGAGGAGACTGACTACATACAATTGATACCAAGCACATATACGTTTCGCACACCCCACAATGTCACCTTACTAGGAAAGATACAACTTGTCAGTGAGCCAGCAGGAAGACCCATATAAGGTACAATTGATTGCTAGTAGCTAGGCTTAAGCTATTCCGGGGGCAGGTCAGTAAGGTGCCTCCTTTTCTATCTGTAGCTCGGGGAGTGCAGGAACGGGCTCTGCTAGAATGTGCGCATCCCACAAGAAGGGCAGGTGTGACCTTGGGTTTCCCTGCGCTACTAGCTAGCAAGCGGAGCAAATAGCTAAGCCAGCCATCATGGTTTCGTGCAGAAAGCTTAATCACGTGGTTTCAGGGAAACAGTACTTGAAACAGAGAAACGAAACAATCATGGCTCCAGTCACGTCAGTAGGTTTAAGCGGTACACAAGTGAATCATTCACAGATACAATAATACAATGATATAATGCAATGCTAACGTGTGGTTATAAGGTTATATTGTATATACTAGGCCAATATCATGTATTTATCATATTTATATCCCATCAGACGGCTCTTTTGGCCTATTATAGCCAATATAACTGGATTCATTCTACGAACACTCCCTCATCGATCTGCATAAGATCTGAAACTTCCTTCTGAATCATTTGCTTTTCGACCTTGGCATGACGACAGATAGTCAAGGCAGATGTTATTCTGGCCGCACAGAAAGAACAGCAAGCTGGGCCACAATGGAGACACAGACAGCAAGTAAATATGACTCCAAAGGCTCCAGCAAGAATCATGAATATTTTCCAACCCCAGGTTGCTAGAAGACCCCAGAACCATTCACTAAGGGACCAAGTACCATTGTCGACATGTGCTTCACTGGCTAATCGGTGTAACTTCTGGATTGCAAGATGTATGGTTGGGGCTGAATCAGGGATGAAAACACAACAAGAGCTGGTGATCACGCAGCAGGCTCCACCCCTATCTGCGAGGATGACGTCAAGAACCATCTGGTTCTGAAGCGAAACAAGCCTCGTAGCCTGAAGCTCAACAGTAATATTAGTCAGAATCCCAGTGGTGGTCTGGACCACATTTTCCACTATTCTTGACCGACGTCTTATACTACGGCTGTTGAAAATCGGTCCCCAAAAAGGGATGAGACCTTTAGCAAAGTCTTCAAACTGTTGCAAGGAGGTATCAGTCTGATCAGTACTATCAGTATCGAAACTCCTGATACTCTGGCTAGATTCTATCTCTTTTCTAACTAGTTGATGTGTCTTATGATAATCAGATGGGGCAATATAAACTGGGGGATATAGGAATGAGAGGTAACACCGCCCTGCCCATCCCCGGGGAAGCCATGTATATGCGTTTTCACCACACACGAAATATACGTTGGGATGAGTGATCACGGGAGGAGTACTATATGTCTGCAAGGTGTAAGTGTAATTACATCTACTGCTTCCTACTTTTATGTGACCTCGTCCTTGTTTGCAAAAGGGGGAAGTACCATTTATAATGGGAATTGGCATGGCTTTATCATTGGTGACATTTCGTTCTTTAAAGTGCTGAAAATACATTCTGGAGTTGAAAAGTTCAAAATCCTGCATTTCTTCTTGTAGCCAAGTAGCATTTTTATATTCAGTGTATACATTCATGCAAGCATTTGGGTCTAAGGATCCCTCTCCTCCATTCCCTTCAGCATCAAATCCTTGGTGCTGTTTATATACTTCAGAATGGCCTCATAGTCTTTTTCGGTATATATCTTAGGTTCAGCCACATAGTGAGAATACATCAGTGACAATAATTGGAACCAGGCTTCACAGCTAGCTAAGTGAGACAAGGGTAGGGAAATGAATAACTCATGTTGATGCATTACTGACGGGAGTAACCCACAGACCCAACAATTTGTCTTGTTGGTTGTACTATGGGTCTGGTGTAGCATTTCAATACAATTTTTTTTTGCATACGTTTCTCTATGTCTAACCTTATGTGGAGGTAAGGAATAAAAGAGGTGTTCCTCTGGAGCAGGGGTAGTTCCTAGCAAAGTATGTACAGGGTGCTGAAATTCTAAATACACAAATACACACATCAAAATTACAGTGATTATAACAATAAAAGCCACGAATGCTTCACTCTGGTAGGCCATCCGGAAAATAATTGCATATTATCGATATACCGTCGAGGGGCAAGTTGTTGTTCATCCTCCATCACAAATCGGGCAAAAGGAAACATGCTCTCTATAAGTCCAAAATCTAACTCGGTTCCTCTCTACAAGTCCAAATCTAATCTTTGTATCCACAAAGCACGCACACAACCAGAGGGTTTTTCTTCCCACTAAGGGATCTTCTCCCTGTGTCCGTTAGAGCCTCACAGGTAGACTCCTATCGTTCATCAAGGGGAACCAACTTTTATATCCCAGTAGTACGACTGCGGCCCTTAACTCAGTATTTCTTTCTGAGCAGAGCTTATTTAACACAATGTTCCAGGCTCTCAACGAGTTCAGTCCAGTATCTCGCTCAGTACCCCAGTAATTCTTATCCGATGTTCCTCAACTCAAGTCTCTGTCTAGCTCCTACCATTGGAAGCTGTGGTACCGCGCTGTTTTCGGGGCCGCAGGTCATATTTACAACGACCAGGTTGCTCCTGGTCAGAAAACAATTCTGCTGCAAGGGCATCTGATGCATTCGAAACCTGTGGTGCCCTGGGAATAACAGCCTCCGCTGGTCGAGCTGTCGCACTTTCCCCGGTGGGCAACACCTCACTTGGTTGCCCTATTTTGTCATGTATTCGTATAGGTTCTGAATCGATCCCCCTATTCCTGGCCCTATTCTAGTTAAACAAACCAACAAGTTAACTAGCAGTCAGCCCATGAGGCAGAAAACCCCCATGATGCAGATACCGTTATCTGACGCAGTCACACTACGGCACAGGAACGTGTTATCTGATTAGGTCATAACACTTGTGATCTAATTAGACAAGCGATATTCCTCCAGCCCCTGATAAGGCATACGGAGTTCTCATAACAAATCAAACCTATGACAACCTGGGCAAAACCCTGCGGCCATTGTTTTGATTTCACCGAGAACTTTAGTAAAAGAATGTGCTAACGAGCAAGTCGTATGACATCCTTATTGACGTATCTATGTCCATCCTTACGTCAATCTCGGCACCTTAAAGGTATAAATATTACCGATCTTGCCCTATGCAAACACACGCGTGGTGACGAGACGGAGCAGCCATACTTGCCGAAGCGAAGAGCAGAGCAGACCCCGCTGGCAGCAGCCCCGCCTTTCTGACGCGCTGAGAGACGCGCTGCTTTCTCCTGCCGAGAATCCAGCACCGGCGTTTCTGGGCAGCCCTCGCAGGCAGCCTGGAATATCGAGACCAGAGAGAGAGATACCATTCCTCATTCATCCTAACTTCCAGGTACAGAACTGAATAACCCCTCACAGAGAATTCTTTAGTTATTCACTTGGCAAAAACAAACTTAACTTAAACTGTAACTATCTATTCCCGCCCACGTATTAGACTTAGGTCAGGTACACGGGGTAGGCGTATCTAGAAACACCAGTTGAGTACGTTTAGTCAAATGTATATGTGTATGTAATATATTTTATTCATTTTAAAAACATCTTATGGCTTAGAAACCATATCAATGTTTTACAGTATTATTTTATACTATTGCTTTTAATGTATGCACTTTACTTAACTATAAGTATTGCAATAATATCGATCCATTTCTCTTGTATGAGAAAAGAGACTGATCAATAAATAACACCTTTTTATTGAACACGCCCGTCTCTTCCTTTTCTCTACATTCTGATGAGACTAAGAATGCACGTACTGACTGAGTAAAATAATTTGCCTTTTGTTCACATGACTCTCGAGATTGACTCTTGATTAGGGGAGAGCAAAGTTGTCATGTTCTATGGTTGTCAGAAACTAAATCCCTTCTTGTCTAATCAGGGAAGTTAATTCCTCCTTGAACATTCGAGAAAGTTTCTAGTGAACTCTGAGCTAAGCTGGCAAACCCAAAACTTTAAGTCTAGTATCGACAGTAGTAGACCTAGTTAACGTCTGGCCTAGGCCTTTACTGCTGTAGGTATTATTCCAATGCGCAGAGCCTATTGGGAAGATAGGAACTACACTACAATTTCTTGGGCGTCCGAAAAAGGCACAAAGCTTTGATTCAGCTCTCCTTCCTGACTCGGAATTCCTTCTCGATTCCTCAAATCAAATGGCAAAGGCAGCGGCAGGCGTTTCAGATGTGTGACATGGATCCAGTGCTTTCTTCCATGCACTTTTACCGCCGTCCTCGTTGCCAAGAGGACTTGGTAAGGGTCCGACCACCTCGGTTCCAAACTCGATTTCCGTTGATAATTCTTCACCAGTACCCACTGGCCAGGCTCCAGTCGATGTCCAGAACCCTCCGGTAATGGCTGCAATGTGTCCGATACCTGTTGGTGAATAGAACGCAAATCTTTAGTCAAAGCTTACAGGTAGTCTGTCATCAAAGGATAATCAATATCCCTAAAGGATCGGGGTCTGGGGACTCCCCACACATTCGCGGGGCGACCAAAGATCACTTCATATGGGGACAATCCAGTTCTAGTGTGAGGGGTTGTCCTTAGGGACAGTAATGCCAATGGGAGGGCGTCGGGCCAATTTAGCCCAGTACTTGCACAGATTTGAGCCATTTTCAATTTCAGAGTGCCATTATATTTTTCGACCAGACCCGCCGACTGGGGATGTCTGGCGGCATGGAACTTTTGTTTTATCTGCAGTCCATCACAAACACTTTGTACTAGCAGGGCATTAAAATGAGGCCCGTTGTCTGACCAGATGACCCGGGGTAAACAATATCGGGGGAAGTACTCTTTAATCAGGGCTTTAGCAGTTGCAACTGCAGTGGCTTCTTTGGTGGGGTAGGCTTCGACCCATTTACTAAAAGCACATACCACCACCAATACATACTTCAAATTATTCACACTTTCCATCTGAATGTAATCAATTTGTATTACCTCAAAAGGCAAAGATGGAGGGGCAACATTTCCACTCGAAACAGATTCTCTACCCCCAGGATTATGACGTAGACACTCAGGGCAGTATTTTACTATATGTGCTGAGGTTTTGGGAATGTTTGGGTTATTCCATACTGGGTCTAACACCGCACAAATACCTTTCGCACTAATGTGGGCCGGACCATGGGCCATGGTCACTACAGCATATACCAAAGCATTAGGTAGCAACCACCGCTGTTTCTCAGATCGATCTATCCAACGTTCATTCTTATCTAATTTCCCTACTTCCTGTTCCCATCTCTGTACTTCATCTATGGTTGCTTCCTTCTGTAATTCTCTCACGCTTTCAATGGTATTGTCAAAAAGGGATGTCTCTGCCACCCACCGGGCCGATGCGCTAGGGAACATGGGGTTCATTCTAGTCTGGGCTGTTTCTTTCGCTACTGAATCAGCAAAAGCGTTTCCCTTTCCAGTGGAATCAACGACTCTCTTATGGGCGCTGCACTTGATGATGGCCACTTTCTCTGGTAATGTTAAGGCAAATAACAATCGATCAATTAAGGGGCCATGTTGAATTTTCTGACCATGTGTAGTAAAGAAACTCCTCTCCCTCCACAGCCTCCCAAAGCTATGGGCCACGCCAAAGGCATACTGGCTGTCCGTAAAAATGTTCACCCTCAGCCCTTCACTCATTTCGCATGCTCTTAACAAAGCTATTAGTTCAGCTGCCTGGGCTGAGTGATAGGAAATCCTTGCAGTTTCTACCACAGTCTTTAATGTCGTAACAGCATACGCAGCTGTCGCAGTGCCATCTGGTAACTTAAAACAAGAGCCATCTACATACAACTCCCCCTGGGGTTCTAGTAAAGGGGTGTCAGTGAGGTCTACACGCCCCTTCGTTTCTTCTTCAGTTCTAAATATACAATCATGGACATCGTCCTTTCCATCATTTGAAGGGAGAGGCAATAATGTGGCTGGGTTCAGAGTAGCACATCTTTTAATTGTGATATGGGGTGCAAACAAGGTTAACTCATACTCTGTCAACCGAGCACTCGTAAGGTGCTGGGTCTTGGTTCTATTCAAAAGGATATCCACAGCATGCGGTACCATGACTGTGAGGTCCGTATTCAGGACTATTCCCTCTGATTGTCGGATGGCCACCGCTACTGCCACAGTGGCCCTCAGGCAACTCGGGAGGGCTCGTGCAACAATATCCAGGACTGATGAAAAGAATGCGCAGGGTCTTTGCTTCCCGCCAAAACCCTGCGTTGACACTGAAAGCGCACAACCGTCCACCTCGTGCACATAAAGTGAAAAAGGCTTTCGGTAATCTGGAGTATCTAAGACAGGTGCAGAACAAAGAGCAGACTTTAAAGAGTCAAAGGCTTCTTGACATTCATCCGTCCAGGGTAGGGGTTCATGCACATATTTGGTTGTCAAATACAACAAGGGTTTAGAGAGGAGTGAATAGTTAGGAATCCACTGGCGACAGTAAGAGGTTACGCCAAGAAAAGCACGAACATCACGTTGAGTACAAGGTACAAACATGTTAGTTATCACAGATATCCGTTCTGGAGTCAATCGTCTCCCCGCTTTCGACAGTAAGTGGCCAAGATAGGTCACTTCCTGTCAACAATATTGAAATTTAGAAAGGGACACTTTATTACCCTTTTCAGCCAAATGTTTCAACAATTTAACCGCGGCTTCCTTACAACCTTCCTCTGTATCGGAGGCCACCAAGATGTCATCCACATACTGGATGATCGTATTTCCTGCTGGTAAAATTAATTCATCAAGAACAGCTTTCAAGGCTTGGCTGTAAATGCTAGGACTCTCTGTATAACCTTGAGGTGCACGCGTAAATCTAAAGCTTCGGCCAGCTAATGAGAATCCAAAGATATGTCTGCTATCAGGGTGAATTGGGATGCTAAAGAAAGCATTTTTTAAGTCGATAACTGAAAAATATTGAGCCGTAGTGGGAATCATTGTCAGAATTGCAGTAATGTCGGGTACCACTGGGTATTGTGGGACCACAATCTTGTTAACCTCTCGGAGGTCAATCACAAAACGATATGTATTTTTATAATCCGGGGCACCATCAATTGCTGTTTTCTTCAAAATCGGTCAAATCGGGCTGTTACATACATTAGCAGTTGTCTCCTCTACTACTCCTCTCTGAATGAGGTCACGGATAATGAGCAACAAGGCCTGTTCACCTTCTGGTGAAATTTTATACTGAGGTATGCGGGGCAGCTGGGCATTAGGTTTCAAGGTTATTGACTCGGGGGCTATTCTTAACAGACCAACATCGGTGTCTCCCGTAGCCCACAGTGTCTGAGGAATTGTGGAAAACTCAGGAGGAAGGCTCTAATTTTTCTCAAAATATTGAGCCGCTTTCAACGATGGCTTTTGCATTGTCAAGTAGACACCATCAGGGGAACAATAAATCCGTGCATTTAACTTTTTCAAAATATCCAGGCCCAAAAGATTTTCCCCACAATTTGAAGTTAAAAGAAAAGGCGAATGCATAGAAATGGGGCCTATAGTAAAAGGCAGAGGCTTAGAAACGGGGCTTACCACCGGTATTCCAGAGAATCCCACTGATACATTATTTTGGCCATACAGAGCAGCCCCTGGGACCAGCGTATGGGCAACTGAGCTATTCATTGCCCCAGTATCCACTAGAAATGTTCCCGATGTTCCCAACAGTTCCCCTTGTACATAAGGTCCCTCCTGGTCAATTGGTACTGTAAAGCGGCCCCCGCTCTGTCCTTGGCTGTCTCATGCGTAATCCGGTCCGTCATACCCATCATCCCTATAGGTCTCGTTGTAGTACTGTCTGTTTTGGGGATCATCAATGTCATTTTTCCGAGAACCCTCATGTTGTATTTCCTCTCGTCGCATACTATTTCGGTCAATATTCCCTCGACCCCTTCCTCGTCCTCTGTTAGGACCATTTCTTGCTAGCAACAGAGGGCAATCCGCCCTCCAGTGCCCTTCCTGTTTGCAATATGAACATTGATTTATCCCAATGTTCGGGGGACCTCCTCTACCTCTTCCCGTCATTGTACCCCTCTGGAATGAGCCACGTACTTCCTGTCCTGTATTCTGCCCTCTACTAACTTGCTGCAACCAAACTCTAGTCTTTAAATCCTTAGTCTTCTTTTCTGACTTTTCTTTGCTTTCATTTTCTCGATGTTCATAATATTGGGCCATACTGAGAATTACTGACGGGGCAGCCATAGTCCATGTACTCTCGGCTGCCTGGAGGCGGGACATAACTTCGGGGAGCAAATTTGTAACAAACCTATTTACAAAAAAACGTATCCTACCTTCCGTGGATAGGTCCTGCCCACTAAAATCTATAAAGGCCTTCTCAAATCTGGTAAAGAAATCCGACACACTTTCATCTTTCTTCTGTTTACAGGCTGTTAATTTGTCCCAATCAACTTTTCTAGGAGGGAGGAGAGTCTGCATGTAAGTAATAATTTTATCTGGTACTGCCAGTACTTCGTCTCTAGGTTTCTCTCCAGGCTTTCTTTCCTTGTCCCAGGCTTTTAATTGTTCCCACGTACCTCCTAATTCGGGGCCATGGTCCGTGTCATGTATTTGTCTCCAAATATCTACCGGGATCAAAAGACCAAAGAATAGCTCAATATCGGGTATCGTCATAATAGCAGAATTAGCTGAGCTTTTAGAGTGAGGACCTCGCTTCGTTTCCAAGGGGTATAAACCCATTGTTCCTGAAGCCTGGCATCCACGCGAGCCCTAGTTACTACATTATTGGCATCCCTTAATTCAGGTAATTTGGGATAAAAGAGGGGGCGCACTTCTCTCATGGGGTGCTGTGCTCCCCAATCAGCACACTTTCGGTGCATTCGTTCACGATAATGTACAAGTGTTTCTACATTCTGATATACCTCATCAGCCTGTAATTGGAATTTATGAGCTCGATCTCTTATATCACGCAGTATTTGAGGAGGGAGTCCCTCTTCGAAAAACTGTTCCCTCAGTGAAAATAATCGGATCGCCATGTTCTCCAAAGCCAGTTGCTGTGCAACGGGCTCAAAGTCTTTCATGGTGCTCCAAATGTCTTCTAGGGTGTAAATGGCGTTTCTCCACTGGGATGCCTGAACTATTATGGCTCTCCTTTCTTCCGCACCCAGCAGCGACCTAGTATAGACTCGTTGATCACTCAAGTCAGGTCTAAGGCGTTTGGGCGTGGTGTCTAGGCAAGCCGTATATCGAGGATCTATAGCGGTCTGAATCGGAGGGGAGAGAAATACGGGGTGCGAAGGGGAGGGGACAGCCGCGTCCGGCAGTAAGGATATCAAAGGTGAGGTAGTTTGTCGAAGAGTGGGAGGAGGGAGTAACGCACTTCGTACTGATCCGTCAGCAGGGGCCGTGACAACCGTTCCCACCGGTGCTCCAACGGCCGATGCTGCTCCAAGTTGGTCTGCTCGTACCAAAGGCACGGCGGGGTATAAGCCCTGCGGGGCATAAGGAGGAGGTGGTCGGGCTTCTAATAAGTCCTCTAATTCATCTCCAGTATCAGTTCGAGCCCCATAACTTTTGTCCGTCTCTAAACGGAACTGCCTATCCATTTGTACAATGTTCTCTTCCACCTTCCCTTTATCATAAGCTATAGCTTTCTGAGTGACTGTCTGTCCTGATTTAAGCTTTCCCAATTTCTCTTCTCTTATCCGTCGTCATTTTGCCTCCTTCAACCATAGGTTCAAGGAATCAAACATCGACTGCCGGCTTTTCTTCATAAATAGTTTATTCTGGATGTAGTTAATCTTTTTCTCATCAAATGACCCGTTAAAGGCCATTGCAAATCGGAATTGTCTTTAGTATACTTATGCCAAAGCGTGTTAAACAAAATCGGTTGAAGACCGTGTTTCACATACATATCAAAACTGGGACTACCTTCGGGAGGGGCAGGCTGTCTTTCTTCCAGCCGTGTACCTCGCCGGCAGCAGCACCCAAAACATATTTTTACTAAAACAAGGCATTATAATAATATTCACACAATTCTACTCACATATTCCAGCAACCATTCACAGTCAGACGCGTCCTTCTCACCACTCACACTCTCATATTCTTCTATTTTCTCACAATAAAGTGCTGTAAAGTGTTGCAAGGCAATTACTTTTTCTATGCAAATGACGTCTTCAAAAACGAACAGAGCACGTCGACTCCTGTTCGGGGAACCGATTCAAAAGAATTCCGGACCAGCAAAATTCAACCACAAAAAGAAACAGTCACCAGACTGTTCTGATATCACCTGATAGGCGAACCACAAACCCTCTTACAGGCCATCCCATGGTCCTGTTCTGGTTGGGCCGGGCCTCTGGGCACGTAGCTCAGAACCCTAGCTCACCCAGTTGCTCCCAGTGCTTTCCCGAAGAGGATTCGGCCGAGCGAGTAACTCCGTACACTGCTAAGGCACCAGGTGTGGTCTCAAATTTTCACCAAACAAGTCCGTGAGGTATCTACCCGCACAGCCACTTCGCCGCAACGTCAGACCCCCAGATTCCCATGTGGTCCGGCTTCCCCGGCCACCAACAAAAGCAGTTAACCGCTACCAAAGAAACACTTCTTCCAAGTGTCCTTCCTCTAATACAATCAAAATTCACTCACCTGGTGCACTCAGGTCGATTGCGAATTCTCCACTGCAGACTCCTAAACAGACTGGCACAGTCTGTTTGTCTCTCGGGTTAAGCCCGTAGGACTCCGGTGTAGGGTCTTCAGCAGCTGGGAGGGATACTGGGCTCGAGAGTGGAATTACTTGTTTTCGAACCACAAACGGGTGTTTCAAATCAGGATCCTATTTCTGTCCACCCACTCGGCCAGAACTCCTCCTTGTCCCTCTACTCCTGTTTACAGGAGGGGACGACCCTATCACGGAGTCCCGGCGGAGTCGCCAACTGAAGGAACCAAAATATTACACTAGTGGAATATACTCACCAATAGCCCATATACCATATTTATGAATAATAAGTCAGTCGGCAATGGAGAAAGTTCAATCATTTATTCTGCAAATACGAACCCTGACAGGGGAGCCTCAGTCTACACAACCCTCAGAGGTGCGCAGAGGAGACTGACTACATACAATTGATACCAAGCATATATACGTTTCGCACACCCCACAATGTCACCTTACTAGGAAAGATACAACTTGTCAGTGAGCCAGCAGGAAGACCCATATAAGGCACAATTGATTGCTAGTAGCTAGGCTTAAGCTATTCCGGGGGCAGGTCAGTAAGGTGCCTCCCTTTCTATCTGTAGCTCGGGGAGTGCAAGAACGGGCTCTACTAGAATGTGCGCATCCCACAAGAAGGGCAGGTGTGACCTCGGGTTTCCCTGCGCTACAAGCTAGCAAGCGGAGCAAATAGCTAAGCCAGCCATCATGGTTTCGTGCAGAAAGCTTAATCACATGGTTTCAGGGAAACAGTACTTGAAACAGAGAAACGAAACAATCATGGCTCCAGTCACGTCAATAGGTTTAAGCGGTACACAAGTGAATCATTCACAGATACAATAATACAATGATATAATGCAATGCTAATGTGTGGTTATAAAGTTATATTGTATATACTAGGCCAATATCATGTATTTATCATATTTATATCCCATTAGTGCAGTGTCTTTACACACGCGGGAGTCAATATTAAGTCAATGGGAACTTAGAAGGTAAGTAAATGAAGATTTAGGACACTTCCCGTCTAGCTAGGAGGAGACAACTAGTAAATCTGGACACTAGGATAGTCAATCCCTACTGGAGCACCGAAGTACTCACGTTACCTCACCCACGTGCTCCGGGTGCATAGGTGTCAAAGTGTGTCGGGTTTCGTCGTTGTTCTCAATGGAGTTTGAAGAAAGATGCTGCAGGCGACCAGGAGGAAGATGTCCGGGTGGATCCAAGGGTGGATCTAGGATGAAGAGGACCTGAAAGCAGAGGGGGCAGAGTCTAGGTCACTAGCCAGTGACCGGGTGGAGCCAGGGAGGTACCAGACGTCGTCGAGGAGCAATCAGGTGCGGATGTGAAGCTTGTCGTTGCAGCCACGCGGACCAGCAGGTGTCGAGGACAACCAGGCGAAGGTTCTCGCAGATGGAGGGGTCGACTTCAGGATTGGAGCCAACAAGCCTAAGCAAAGGCAACTCACACAGGATACACAAAAGGCTTCTGGTGCAGACCAGGAGGGTCTGAGGTACTTCACCTTTTCAGGGAAGCGAGGGCCAGTCTGGAGCAACCAGACCAGTGATGGATTTTCACAAGGATCGTCGTCAGAGGGCTACTAGCCAACGGGCCAGCAACCGGAAAACGCGTCGAGCAGAACACAAGCAGAAGGGCCCCACGCAGATCTCGTGGAGTGTGGAGGGCTGGTCTTCGGTGCAGGTGGAGCTCGGTGTTGGGGTGTCTCAGTCCCCATTGCACAGCTTCGAGGATGCCTCAGGAGCTGCGCTGTTAGCAAGTTGAAGACTTTCCAAGTTGCCTGGTTCCACGGATTCCGACGCCTTCCACGGAGCTCAGCTGTGCTGGAGTCGTGCAGTGGGGCAGGAGGAGTCCTGGAGTCGAGGTCTTGTCAGGCTCTGCGCTCGAGTTCCGGCGGAAACAGGGACAAAGCAAGCCGTCGAGTTGCTGGATGGTGCCTGGTTTCCCAGGGTGGTCACTCCTTGGCCACAAGGAGATTCTTCAGTCTTCAAGTCGGTTGAATGTCGAAGGGTCCAGAGTTTCGTTTCAAGTTTCAGTTCAGGATCAAATCTAAAGTCTCCTGGGTCAGCTTCTATCTTTGTACTACTAAAGGGGGATGGGTTACTCGCTAGGTCCCTCCTATGGGTGGGACCAGGAAGGCTGATGGTTACAACCCCTTTCCTTTGTGCAGTTTCGCGCTGGGGCTGGAGGGCCCCAGCAACCGGTCTGAACTGGGGTATGCATGGAGCACCTAATGTGCCCCAGGCATGTCTCTTTCTATTCAGCCCTCCCTGTCCCAATACACAAAATCCTGTCTGGGGTGGTGCTCGCACCTCTCCAGGCAGGAAACCTATTGTCCAGGCCTCCCTTGCTGGAAGGACTCCCAGCAACAGGAGGTCAGACTTGTGTCTGTGGCAGCAGCGTACAGCTTGTGACGCTGGGGCTTTGGTTAACTTTAACCGGGATAGTCAGCAACAACATGTCTTCTCCCTCTAGAAGGGTGGAATGATACCCCGTCGCCAGAATTGGGGAAGTGGTAGTATTCCAAAGCGTATGACACCTTACACGACATGTTTAGATAAAGCCAAACCAAAGTTAGCATTTAACCGCGAGGTTCATAATGCACTTTAGAGTATATGGTATGGCAATATCATAGAACAGCTATAAGGACATGGTTCCGAAAGCTGCAGACAGCCTCAGCTCCTGCTAGAGCACCATCTCACACATAACCAAGCACTCTGTCTCCAGGATTGTTAAGGCCTGCCGTAGTAGTGACTTATAGGTTACTATGTGTCTATATTTAAGGGTAGATATAGGAATACTATACCTAAGCAAGGGGTGATTACACGACCTTGCCCCAGCTGAGTGATCAGCCAGTTATGTCAGTTTGAGTGGCCAGCCAGGGGTGGCATAATACATGCTGAAGCCCCTGGTAGGCCTTGGTTACACCTATGCCCTGAGTACCTAGGGTACACTTCTACAGGGGCTGATAAGGTGAGCCAAATCCCAATTGTGGATGTACCTAGAGTACATGGTGTGAATTTAGAGAGCGTGCATCTGGGCTGTGGGTCTGATTAGCAGGCCCACAGCCACATCTAAGTCGAAAACCAGTAAAGCAAAAGCAAAAAGTGGGGGTGACCATAGGAAGCAGACCCTACTCTCCTACAGAACCCACACTCACTCTTTCTCCTCTGAGACAGGACGTGAGCCCCTACACCCTTCCCGCTATACTGGGACCTAGCTGGGCTACACTGAACCTCTTCCATCCCACAGGACTGGAAGTTACCTGAGCCACTCTTGTTGGAATCACTCCCCAATGCTTCTTCAGACCCTCTGGAATCCACCAAAGGGTCAGCCTCCAATGTGAGCTCCCTGGGGTCAGAGAACTCACTCTCAAACAGGTGTTGGCATAGCTCTGGAAAACAGGGACTTAAAATATGCTCTCCCAGAATTGGATCACACAGCCCCCTACAAGGGTCAACCAAACTATCCTTCACCTCACCATCCAGTGCCTCACACACATACTCCACACCACTCTCCTGAGATTGGCAAGACAGTATCTGACTGTCTCTGTCCCACAACCCACACTCTTCTGGGCGGTCTCCATACTCACATTCCAGGACCACAACTTTGGGGGATCCCCTCTCCCTCTACCTCTCATCTAGAGTCAGTAGAGTGTCCCTCCCACTACTAGGACCAGGAACCCCTACGCCAGCTACCCTATTCCCTTCAGGGACGATGCGCACTACTGGAGCTACCTCATGTCCTTGAACCTCCTGGTGTATGTTAACCCCCTCCAAGTCAGGTGCCACATCTCTGGGTGTGTGTACTACTCTCCCAGCGCTAGATACCTGAATGTTGCTACCACCATCTGAGCTGGACTCCACCTCAGCAAAGCTCAATCTCTGAGCTACACATATTTCTGGTTGCTGGCTGAAGCCCTCCTGGCCTCGAGCTCCATGTCAAGTTTCCTCATTCTTAAGTCATGCGCAAGCTGCATTTTCATTTCTTCCAGGGCCAACTTCTTGCTCTCTAGCTCCAGTTGACCTTTTAACTTCAGCTCTGCCAACTTCATCTCATGATCTCGGGTTGCCTGTGTTGGAAATGGGATCCCCGGCTGGCCAGGGCTTTCGCCAAAGTCAGTCAGAGACCACCACTCCCAAGTCAGGGCAAGGGAGTTACACGCCAAGATAACCCCTGCTCACCCTCTAGGTAACGTGGCGCGAGCAGCAAGGCTAAACTTGGAGGCGATGTAAGTTAAGTATTTGCGCACGCACCCCAGCAACAACACCCAAAGGCCCACCACAAAGGACACTCCACACAAGGTTATGTAAAAAATAGCCTTTGTATTATAATAAATATACATTAGATAAAACACACATATTGTTACACTGTGCCAACAGGCACGGGCGGAATTTACAAGGGATATTGTACAGGACAGGGCCACCTGGACCACTGTCAAGGGTATGCACTTTTAGAACTTTGTAGAAATAAAAATAACTGTAGCACAAAAATAGAACTTGTAACACACAACCAGTCACTACTGGTACCAGGTGAGCGCCACCTATGCAATCCTCACTATCTTAGGAGGTCACACAAGGAACCTGGGCCTCGCTAGTACCACCTGTACTAACAAGAAGGAAACCACCTATGTATCGCTATACCTGTAGGGGTGTAAGGAAGGAAACACATGATGCATCACAATACATTCAGAGGTGTAAAAGCACCACACATGATGAATAAACTACTCATTCAGAGGTGTAAGAAAAGTACAATTGCAATGGCGCCAAATTCACAAGTCACCACCTGTGACTGTCCCTGTGTCCCAATGTCAGGGCCTAAACGTGGCAGCTGCCCACAAAGTGCTGGGCAGCTGTGCAGGGAAAGTTAGGGCAACGTTGGAGCCTCTCTGGCTCAAGAACCACCACTGTGGGCACAAGAGCCTCTCTCCGGGCTCTCACGAAATCAACATGCCCCCTTGAGCCTCTCAGGCTCACGCACAAAGCGAACTGGCACCTGGAAGCCTCGTGGCTCCCACAGAACAAATGGGGGGCGTTGGAGTCCCTCACGGGGCACTCTGCATCCAAGGAAAATGCCCCCAGAGCCTCGTGGCTCTAAACAACTATGGCCGTCGGTGGAGTCCCCTCTCTGGGGACTCAGAATCAACAGATGCCCCACGAGCCTCTCTGGGCTCGACAGACAATGCGGCCGTTATGGTGGAGCCCCCCCCGGGGACTCTGAAATTGGAATTGCCCCCAGGAGCCTCTCGTGGCTCCACTCTGCAACCTAGCGGTATCTCGCGCTACCGGAAAAAGGGGGCGGGCGGACACCGACAATGTGTCCCGGCGCCCCTCCCCCCAGCACTGCCACTCACCGGGTCCTGTAGAGACGGTCCGGGGCTCTTCTTGGGCGGCGGGGCTCTCCTCGCTGCTGGGCTCTTCTTTTCTCCGGGGCTCTCCCTTCACGTGGGAGCCCTGGCAGGCAGCAGCTTCCGCCTCCTTCTCTGTCCTGCCCCCGGCCTGCCTGACTTCCGGGTCGCGGCTGCGGGGGCGGGACTTCCGGTCGGCCCGCTCTCTGATTGGCCGGCCGGCAGGAACACTTCCGGGTCGTCGCGGGCAGCGCGGCGGCCCGTCTCTGGCGCTTCTAGGCGGGGGATGAATTTACAAACAGCAGCAAATCACCGGGTCAATGCCGGGTGGGCGCCGGCTTCAATTCCAAACCCCGAGCGAGGTGGGCACTCGCTCGGCAGAAAAACAGCGGCAATGTCCCGGGCAGGGTGGGCACCTGCCAGGGGACTCTAAAATCGGCAAAAGCGGCGTGGGCAGCCGCGGAAGGACAATGACAGCGCTCCCAGCGCTTAGCCGATAAATAAAGCGCTTCTAAGCGCTAGGGCCGCAAATAAGGCGCTTCCAACGCTTCAGGGGTACAAGAAAGCGCTCTCAAGCGCTAAGGGCCACAAAGGAGTGCTTCCAAGCGCTAGGCAGGAAATTTCAGCGCTCCCCAGCGCTGAAGGGCAGAGAGCAGCGCTCTCAGAGCTGCAGACAAGGAATCCTCAGTGCTCCCCAGCACGGGAGGACAGGACAAGGCTCCAGCAGGGGCTGGAGGCAGGCAGGGGGGGCAAGGCTGGGCCAGAGCCAGCACACTGGGTCTACAGGCAGGGGGACACCCCAAGTGGCGGTCCTCCTGGCCCCAGCAGCAGCAACAGCCCCCTCTGGCAGGATCCAAAAGCAGAACACGTTCATGGGGACACAGCCCCTTCTTTATACTGTAAAATCCCTTTGTCTAAGGGTGCAGGGTGGGGGAAAACCAGTTGCAGCTGGCTCTGGAGCACTCTTGATGGCCCAACCACCCATTTCTTTCACTGGGGAGGCTAGGGTCGTTAGACACACCACAGGGGGGCGGAGCCAGCATTGTGTGGGAAAAACCCAGCCCATCCAGGACACAGGTACACTCCTCCCACACATCACTCATGCTAATCTCCCACTCACCACCGGGCAGACCCATCCAGACTTCCTGGAGCCTGGCATGCCAGCCAGCTCCAGCCAATCACGCTCCAGCACCCTCACTGCGCACACATCTCAATGTCCAGAAGTAGCACTTCCCTTCTAGACACATACATGCCGCATATACCATCTCGCAGCATTCACTCTCAGGAGTTTACACATACTAAACTCGAGCCTGCACTCCCCACGCATCAGGAACTACCAGGGACACACACATTCCCCATGCATTCCTATGGGAGGGCAGGCCAGCCATACTACACGCACGCACTTTCACTCTGGGACTCAGGGGAAAGTGCGCAGAGACCCAAAAATCACTGACACAGGGTCACACATAAAGCAAAAAGTTTAGGGGTGAACCTGCCCTGCGGGCCAAGTCCAACACAACCCCCTTCCAGCCAAAACGCAGGGGAGAACAATCACCACCGTGATGGACTTCCCTGCTTGGGGCGATAGAACACGGACGCAGGCCCGCCACCGCCGGGACACCCTCCGGTTCTATGCCACGGTGAACCCCTAGGGTTCCTTCTAAAGCTACTGTAAGGACCAGCTGGGCTACCCCACTGGTACTCCTCAGCTGTCCGCGGCCAGGACCAGGCCCTAGGCCACCCAGGTGCCACTGGTTCCTGCCTACTCACGAAGTGGGGGGTAGTAACCCCAGGCCCATAGTAGCCACTCTCCACTCTTCCTGTCTGCCAGACAGGGCCAGACTGCCACTGGTTCTCCAGCCTAGGGTCTACAACCTCAGGTGGACCAGGAGTCTCAGGGAAGGCTCTCCTCCCCTTACCTCTTCTTTTAGGGTTCCTCCTCCCCGTGCGAGGGGGACACCTAGAACGCCATTCCAACCCAGGGTTTAACCCCTCAGGTTGCACCGGGGTCAGAGGTGGGCTCTCCCACCCTCTGCACCCCCTTCCAGAGGTCTGCCCTCTCCCACCTGGAGAAGTTCCTCTGGAAGAAGAACCGGTCAGGACACTGGTTACAGTCGTCCTACCCTTCAGGTCAGGCTGATCCTGAACCTGGCCTTCCAACCTCTGGTCTAAAACCTTTGGTGGAACAATTGCCTGGCACTCCAGGACTTCTGGGGACTCACACACAATCCCCCTGAGGCTAACAAATGACACATCTGTTGTGTGACTGTCTGTCTGGCGCAGATCTCCCGCCCTCTGTCCACCTGACAGTGCGTGACGATCCCCCAGACCAGAAGTGGCACCACCCGGGTCCCTCCAAGAAGATCTAGCCCAACTGGCTAGTCTCTGGTCCACTGGTGCATCCACTGGGAAACTCATCCCCCAATCACTCCTCACGCTGGACTCCTGTACCCTCCCTACCGGAGCGGTACTGCCAGCCTCTAGAACCACAGGAGCTCTGGTTACAGACGCTCCAGGTCCTCTACTCACTAGGAGATCCTCCTCAAATGGGCTAACAGGACAGCCTAGGTCCCCAACCTGGTGTTCCCTCAAGAAACCACCCAGGTTCTGAGACAGGGCTTCGGGCCTCTGGGGGCTCTCAGCCACCCACTGACTCCTGCTCCACTGAGCCAGGTAGTCAGCCCCTCCACCCTTCTCACTATCCTGGGACCTAGCTGGGCTACACTGAGCCTCTTCCACCACGCTGGGCTGGAAGATCCCTGACCCACTACTTTTGGAGTCACTCCCTAATGACTCTACAGAACCCCTGGTACCTTCCCAGCGGTCTGCTTCCTCTGCCAGTTCATATGGTTCAGACAATCCACACCCTACTAGGTGTTTGCGCAATCCTGGATAAACAACACTGAGCAACTGCTCTCTGAGAAACATATCGAACAATATGTCCCAATCACATTTCGTGGGCTCCCGTACCCAATCACACAGGGCTCCACAACAGTCATCCACAAAATCTTCCCAAGACTGATGAGACGGTTTCCTAAGGTTCCTAAACCTCAACCTATTCTCCTCCTCTGGGGAAACAGGTACCAGACTGGGGGAACTGGGACTGGGATTTCCTATACTGGAATCTAAATAGCTGCCACCACTGGACTCAACCCTCCCTGGGGGATCCAGAAAATTTTGACTGCGGTCAGGGGATAACCTACACTCTAGGGCTATCTTCTCCCTGGCCAAGGCCCTCTCAGCCTCTGCAATCCGCTCATTCACACCCAGCTGCGCCATCTCTCTGGCATACTCTAACCGGAGCTTCTCCATGGCCAGCTGGTGCTCCCTCTCTTCTCTCCTATCCAACCACTCCTCTGGGGACAGGGAAAGGGATGGGGTGCTACATCTGACACTGGACCCAGCAAGGGACTCCCTATCTAGGGGGTACTCGCTCTCTGCTGGCGCCCAGTCACTGTCACACTCACTCTCCACATCAGACTCTTCAGGGCTCCCCTCAGACCCACCACCCTCATGGTGTGCGGCCCGGGCCCTCTCCCTCTCACTGTGCTCACGCTCCCAGTCACTCTTCTGCCACAGGATCATGTTATCCCTAAGCTTGGACTGGGTGTCTGACTCACTCACTGGGATGTCTCTCTCCTCACAAAACCGTACCAACTCAGGCACACTGTACCTAAACAGGCCACAGAGGTTAAAAGGAGATTCCATCTTGACAGGATGCTCACAGACATGTGCAACACAAGGGACCTTGCAATCTGAAGTAGGAGTACACAATTCCAAACCTTCTACACTCTCCTTAAAAAAGAACTTACTCATGCGTCCAGGGAAACACACCATTCATCCACACACACCCTCCCCTCGGATCGGTAAGGCAGTTTCTACCACCCCTGACTTCTCAACCTGACCAAAAGTGACACAGGTACCAAACTCTGGAAGCAGGGCGGGGGACAAATGTACTGAACACAATTATCAAATGACACTCTTCAGGAGAAGAAACAATGGAATTTTACCAACAACAATAATCCCCAAAATGTGGTTATCTAAAAATGTAGAGCTTTGAAGTGCGGCCAGCCGCTACTGTGGTACAACGCAAACACAAATCCTTATCCCACCGCTTGCCGCCAATGTTGGAAATGGGATCCCCGGCTGGCCAGGGCTTTCGCCAAAGTCAGTCAGAGACCACCACTCCCAAGTCAGGGCAAGGGAGTTACACGCCAAGATAACCCCTGCTCACCCTCTAGGTAACGTGGCGCGAGCAGCAAGGCTAAACTTGGAGGCGATGTAAGTTAAGTATTTGCGCACGCACCCCAGCAACAACACCCAAAGGCCCACCACAAAGGACACTCCACACAAGGTTATGTAAAAAATAGCCTTTGTATTATAATAAATATACATTAGATAAAACACACATATTGTTACACTGTGCCAACAGGCACAGGCGGAATTTACAAGGGATATTGTACAGGACAGGGCCACCTGGACCACTGTCAAGGGTATGCACTTTTAGAACTTTGTAGAAATAAAAATCACTGTAGCACAAAAATAGAACTTGTAACACACAACCAGTTACTACTGGTACCAGGTGAGCGCCACCTATGCAATCCTCACTATCTTAGGAGATCACACAAGGAACCTGGGCCTCGCTAGTACCACCTGTACTAACAAGAAGGAAACCACCTATGTATCGCTATACCTGTAGGGGTGTAAGGCATGAAACACATGATGCATCACAATACATTCAGAGGTGTAAAAGCACCACACATGATGAATAAACTACTCATTCAGAGGTGTAAGAAAAGTACAATTGCAATGGCGCCAAATTCACAAGTCACCACCTGTGACTGTCCCTGTGTCCCAATGTCAGGGCCTAAACGTGGCAGCTGCCCACAAAGTGCTGGGCAGCTGTGCAGGGAAAGATAGGGCAACGTTGGAGCCTCTCTGGCTCAAGAACCACCACTGTGGGCACAAGAGCCTCTCTCCGGGCTCTCACGAAATCAACATTCCCCCTTGAGCCTCTCAGGCTCACGCACAAAGCGAACTGGCACCTGGAAGCCTCGTGGCTCCCACAGAACAAATGGGGGGGTTGGAGTCCCTCACGGGGCACTCTGCATCCAAGGAAAATGCCCCCAGAGCCTCGTGGCTCTAAACAACTATGGCCGTCGGTGGAGTCCCCTCTCTGGGGACTCAGAATCAACAGATGCCCCAAGAGCCTCTCTGGGCTCGACAGACAATGCGGCCGTTATGGTGGAGCCCCCCCCGGGGACTCTGAAATTGGAATTGCCCCCAGGAGCCTCTCGTGGCTCCACTCTGCAACCTAGCGCTATCTCGCGCTACCAGAAAAAGGGGGCGGGGGCGGACACCGACAATGTGTCCCGGCGCCCCTCCCCCCAGCACTGCCACTCACCGGGTCCTGTAGAGACGGTCCGGGGCTCTTCTTGGGCGGCGGGGCTCTCCTCGCTGCTGGGCTCTTCTTTTCTCCGGGGCTCTCCCTTCACGAGAGAGCCCCGGCAGGCAGCAGCTTCCGCCTCCTTCTCTGTCCTGCCCCCGGCCTGCCTGACTTCCGGGTCGCGGCTGCGGGGGCGGGACTTCTGGTCGGCCCGCTCTCTGATTGGCCGGCCGGCAGGAACACTTCCGGGTCGTCGCGGGCAGCGTGGCGACCCATCTCTGGCGCTTCTAGGCGGGGGATGAATTTACAAACAGCAGCAAATCACCGGGGCAATGCCGGGTGGGCGCCGGCTTCAATTCCAAACCCCGAGCGAGGTGGGCACTCGCTCGGCAGAAAAACAGCGGCAATGTCCCGGGCAGGGTGGGCACCTGCCAGGGGACTCTAAAATCGCCAAAAGCGGCGTGGGCAGCCGCGGAAGGACAATGACAGCGTTCCCAGCGCTTAGCCGATAAATAAAGCGCTTCTAAGCGCTAGGGCCGCAAATAAGGCGCTTCCAACGCTTCAGAGGTACAAGAAAGCGCTCTCAAGCGCTAAGGGCCACAAGGGAGCGCTTCCAAGCGCTAGGCAGGAAATTTCAGCGCTCCCCAGCGCTGAAGGGCAGAGAGCAGCGCTCTCAGAGCTGCAGACAAGGAATCCTCAGTGCTCCCCAGCACTGGAGGACAGGACAAGGCTCCAGCAGGGGCTGGAGGCAGGCAGGGGGGGCAAGGCTGGGCCAGAGCCAGCACACTGGGTCTCCAGGCAGGGAGACACCCCAAGTGGCGGTCCTCCTGGCCCCAGCAGCAGCAACAGCCCCCTCTGGCAGGATCCAAAAGCAGAACACATTCTTGGGGACACAGCACCTTCTTTATACTGTAAAATCCCTTTGTCTAAGGGTGCAGGGTGGGGGAAAACCAGTTGCAGCTGGCTCTGGAGCACTCTTGATGGCCCAACCACCCATTTCTTTCACTGGGGAGGCTAGGGTCGTTAGACACACCACAGGGGGGCGGAGCCAGCATTGTGTGGGGAAAACCCAGCCCATCCAGGACACAGGTACACTCCTCCCACACATCACTCATGCTAATCTCCCACTCACCACCGGGCAGACCCATCCAGACTTCCTGGAGCCTGGCATGCCAGCCAGCTCCAGCCAATCACGCTCCAGCACCCTCACTGCACACATATCTCAATGTCCAGAAGTAGCACTTCCCTTCTAGACACATACATGCCGCATATACCATCTCGCAGCATTCACTCTCACGAGTTTACACATACTAAACTCGAGCCTGCACTCCCCACGCATCAGGAACTACCAGGGACACACACATTCCCCATGCATTCCTATGGGAGGGCAGGCCAGCCATACTACACGCACGCACTTTCACTCTGGGACTCAGGGGAAAGTGCGCAGAGACCCAAAATTACTGACACAGGGTCACACATAAAGCAAAAAGTTTAGGGGTGAACCTGCCCTGCGGGCCAAGTCCATCAGCCTGTCTGTCCGCCAGCTCCTCTGGCGACAGACATCGGGCAGAAACACTGCTATCCAACGGGGAGGTTGCACCCCTCCACTCTGGAGTCAGGGGTCCCTCCAGCTGCTGTGCTGCCTCCTCAAATTCAGTATCCTTTCCAGGGGCATTCCTTGCCTTGACCCAGGCCCTCAGCGCCTTTTGGAACTGCTCCCTTCTGGAGAGTCGGGTCATGGAAATTTTCAAATTTTTGCAGAAGCTCTTGAGCTGTTTCTTGGTGTAGTTTTCTAGTTCCTCCCAATCACAGTCAATAGAAGAAATGGGTGCTGCCTTTTCCATTTTCACTGACACAGGCATGACTTCAAAAACACATGGAGATCTCTTCTAGCAAAGCAGAAATCTTAAAAAAGTCTGTGGCTAAGTTTCTGGACTTTACTCCCTGTGCAATGGTCAATAATCACTGTATTGACACTGCAAATGCAAATTCGTGATCCTTACCGCTGCCACCAATGTTAGAATTGGGGGTCTCTGGTTGGGGCAGGTAGGTACTTGCGACAAGCAGGGACCCTCTCCTCTAAGTCAGGGCAAAGGATTACTCACAGGAATAACCCCTGCTCACCCTTTAGGTAGTGTGGCGCGAGCAGACAAGGCTAGACCCCAGAGTACACGTAGTTAAGCATTTGCAATATCCCACACAAAAAGTACCAACCCACCACACAGTGACACAAGACTGTAAGCTTTTGTAAAAATATATGTCTTTATATATATCACGTTCAGATGGATTTAAATTACAGTCTTCAAAGCTTCAATAAGTGTTCCAGTTACTTGTAAAATTGTCCCAATACTTTAAAAGGATGCCACAGTTTTTTATATACAATGTTCTGTCTTGAAAAGCGTTAAACACCTCCACAAACCCCTTCTCTGATGTTCAGGTACTCTCTTTAGGGGCCAGGTACTGTACTTTCAAAAGCCTGAGCCCTCGGGAATGCTCCTGTGCGCTCCGTACGATTACAGCAAAATGCCCTACCGAATCTCACGCATCTCGCGGGAGACGCGTACACCGCAGGCCCTACCAAATCTCACGCATCTTGCGTGAGATGCGTACACCTTCGGCAATGTTAAACAGTGGTACGAGCCGTACCAGGCTTGTGCGGCTCGTACTGCGGGATGATTTCAGCATACTGGGCACTTTTAACCGCACGAGGCGTACCGGCAGCCGGGCCAAAAGTGTACTGTTCTCAGCGCACAACTCTGGGCGTACGCCCCTCAATTTGCAGGGTCCGATGCGCACAGGTCACTAGATGCCAGCGTTTGGAGGGCAGAGTGGCACACAGCGTACAGTTCTCTGTGAAGCGAACACAGATACCTTTTCTTCTTGATGGTGGGTTTGAGGCGGACGGCGGCGAGGGTCAGTCCTGTCACGTCGCAATGTCTTCTGGGGACAATGCAGCTACAGCTCGAGGCTGATGTAGGCGCGGTGCTCCTTAGTTGAAGGTGCGTTGTGGGGGCAGAACAGACGTACCCACAGCGTACGCTTCTACCTAGGAGGGGGAACGGCTGCAGGTGGTGCGGGCAGGAGTACGGGTTGGGCGCAACGGAACGTACTTTCCTGCTGGACGCTCCGTAGCTGCACACTTCACAGCAGCGGGGCCTTCCTTCAGTGCGATCTCGGCGGGGAGGTCGAGGCGGGGCGAGGGTCCTCTTTACGGGCTACGGCGTGGAGGCTAGCAGCTCGTCGGACGGGTCCTCTTTACTTTGCAGAACACGGCTCAGCTTTCCCCACAGTTGACGGTGCTCGGCCCAGTGTTGCTCCTGTGGTGCGGCCAAGCAGAGGTCGCGGTGCTCAGGGGACGGGGGACGCCCTGCTTCGTGGAAGGTGCGGGGAGGCTTCCTCACGCACTCCGCTTCCCTGGATCAGCGCTTGGGGGGGTCAGACCACCTGAAACAGCAGTTCTTCCTTCTGGGGGGGGTAGCGCCCAATGTTCCTGGGGCGCAGTTCAGGGGGCAAGTTCACCAGCAAGCCCTTGGAGATCTTTGTAGAAGAATCCACAAGTTGAAATAAATAAAGTCCTTCTTGGTCTTTGTCCTCTCTCCTTCTTGCAGCAAGGCACCCACCACAGGCCAGTCTCTCAGGATTAGAGACAGTAGCCCTCCATGCAGCTTTCCCAGGTCCTTCTCTTCAGGCAGAGTTTCTTCTTAGCGCAAACAGGATCTGATTTGTTAGGAGCAGGGCTCCTACTTTTATAGGACATTTCTTTTGTTCTCGCAGGCCAGGGGGGCCTTTGCCTAATCCAGTCAGTCTCTGAACACTTTGTTTTTCAGGCTCTGGTGTCTTCTTTCAGTGTGCAAGGCAGGGACATCAGACACTCCGCAGGAGGTGGAGCCAGCATTGTCCCGACAAGTACAGTCAGGAGCACTCTGTTGACAGTCTTCCCTCTTCCTGGACCAGGTGCATGGTAGAGTCATCAGTCACTCCCCAGGGGGTGGAGCCAGCATTGTGGTGGCAGAGCACAGCCCTATTCAGAGTCAAATGGCACTCCCACCAACCACACTGGTGTAATCCCTCTATTCACCACCTGTCATCCCCAGCCCTGTCACTCACACAACCCAGACAGCAGATACACATCCTGGCAGAGGCGGGCTGAAATAGTCAGGCAAGCAAATGCTAACTTTCTGAAAGTAGCATTTGCAAACACAGGATATTAAAATAAACTTTACTAAAATAAGTATTTTATTATTCTGAGTTCAGGCATACTAAACTTGACTTTCTACCATGCTCTCTGAGTCTGTTGGGAATATAGAGTGTAATAATTCCAGCAGCCCATTCTGGCCTATGGAGAGTAGGTAGCTTTACAATAGTGAAAAACGAAAATGGCTGTCATTCACTATTAGGACATGCCACACACATCAGGGCATGTCCTACCTTATGCTTACAATGCACCCTGCCCTTGGGCCTACCATAGGGGTGACTAATATGAAGTTAAGGGAAGGTTTAGGGACTGGCAAGTAGGTATACTTGCGCAGTTAGCATGACAGTACCAGACTGCACGCAGGTCTTGCAATGGCAGACCTTAGACACATTGTTCTATGCCGCTTCTGTGGGTGGCACAACCAGTGCTGCAAGCCCATCAGCAGCATTTGTATTTACAAGCCCTGGCACTCCTGGTGCACTTTACTGGGGACTGACAGTAAACCAAATAGGTCAATCATGGAAAACCAATCACATATAGCAATTTACAGTAGGGAGAGCATATGCACTTTAGCACTGGTCAGCAGTGGTAAAGTGCTCAGAGTCATTAAACCAACAAAATCAGGTCAGAGAGAATATTGGAGGAAGGCAAAAAGTTCAGGGATGACCCTGCCAAGAGGGCCAAGTCCAACAGGACTGTTTTTCTTTCGGTGCTCAGTTCTTGCTGGACAGCACAGATCTACATGTTAATAGCAGCCTATTTCTATCTGTTGAGATTTTCTTCCTTTATTGCTCTTGGGGAATGGTCTTCGTTCCCTTGCAGGGCTCTTTCCCACAGCTTTTTCACTTATATGTAGGCAGAGTCTAATTCTGTCTTTTACGATGGTGTCTTGCACCATCCTCTTTTATTCACGGATTTTCATCCCTCGCACACTGTTCCCATACTATCACAGTTTTTGTTGGTGGCTCCGCATTGTGCCGCGGAAAGGTTTCTCAGAAGAAAACTAACGAGGTCATATAAGTCCCTCCCGGCGTGCTGACGTCAAGTACGTGGACGAGGTCAGGGCGGCGTCATGCAGTGCCGTTCCTCAGCGCGCAGAGTTGCTGGTGCAAAAAGAATTTCCGGATCAAGTCTGACGCCTGAGGATATTCTAAGTTAAGGAATCTGCGCCTAGAGAAAGCCTCTACCAGATACATAGTTACCGAAGGTAAGTAACTCGTACGTCATGAGTGGAGTTGCGGTCTATTGTACGCCTTTCCGCCTATACCACTTCTGCCCAGAGTGCTGAAGAAATCTGAAAGAAACAGGTTAGCGTTAGATTCCTTACCTTAGAATATCCCCAGGCGTCAGACTGGATCCGGAAAGTTTTGGGTAGCAGTACCAATGCGCGTCGGTAGGCGTCGTCTGCGGCTGGGCGTCCGTCGTCAGCACTGGGATGACGTCGTCGGAGTACTTAGACGCCGCCCTCGCACGCTGATGTCAGTTCTTTTTTCGCGCCAGCAAGCGCAGATCCGGAACAAGCAGTACTCCTTAGTCACTCTTTGACTAACTTGTTTGATTCTTTTTGGGTCCTTTTTCGAGTCGGTTGACTCTCGGTGCTGGTAGGGATGCCCGGGATCTGAAAGAAACAGGTTAGTATTAGATTCCTTACCTTAGAATATCCCCAGGCGTCAGACTGGATCCGGAAACTTTTGCGTAGCAGTACCCTTGCGCGTCGGTAGGCGTCATTTGCGGCTCCGCGTCCGTTGTCGGCATCGTTGGCGCCAGGATGATGTCCCCGGAGTACTTAGACGCTGCTCTCGCGCGCTGACGTCAGTTCTTTTTTCCGCACCAGCAAGCGCCGATCCGGAAAAAGTTGTACCCTAGTCAATTTTTGACTAACTTTTTCGATCCTTTTTGATCATCCTTCGAAGTCTCTTGACTCGACTGTGCCGGTAGGGATGCCCGGGTTCAAACCCTTCGTCGATTGCAGCCGACTGATGCCGGTTACTGACCCCCATCACCGGTACCTTCACTGTTTGGGCCCCGACCACGACGACAAGTCCTGCTCCGACAGCCGTGCCCTGACGTCCAAAGCTAGACGAGAGCGGTCCCGCAAGCGACTCGAGCTCCGGCAGTCAGCCCCGCGCCGCTCGAGGTCCCGGTCCGGAAGGAGGTCGAGGGACTGGTCGCGGGGCCGGAGTCACCACAGTTCGGGAAGTCGTCATCAGTCTTCGGGCTCGAAGTCCTCAGGTAAGAGGCACAAGAAGTCAAAGAGGCGACATCGCTCTTCTGACTCCCCCCCGATGCTCGCGCGACGTGGCCGGGGCTTCGGGCAACACCGCCCCCGCTGCTCCACCGGAGCCGCAGGCGTCGCGGCCTGCTCCATACCCGCCGGTCCCTGGGCAGCACACGACGCCGGAGGAGATCCTAGTCCTTCCTCATGGCCATGAGGTCGCTTTCTCCTCCATCGGGTTCCGCGGTGCCTTCAGGCCAAGCGGCCCCGACAGGGTCCCCCAGCAAGCCGGGGGCTTTGGCCCCGGCGCCGTCGGGTGCTTCGGCCCTAACACCACCGGCGACTTCGGTCCCGACACTGCAGGGCCCCGCCGGATCCGGGTTGCCGCCGGTCGACCTCATGACCTCGTCGGCGCCGACCCCCAGGGTGTCACCCCCGGCGCCATCCAAGTACGACGCCGTCCCCGGTCCTACCCTCGATTCGGGTCCGGCACCGCTCTCGATGCCGATGGGAGACTTTTACTTCTACGACCCTGCCCCATCCTTTGAACCGGAGTACCAGGCGATGGGTGACGAGGGGGATTGGGAGGGGTCCGAGGACCCTCTGGCACATGAGTGTCAGTCTTTTCAGGACTGGACAGGTGAGCTCGGGGAGGCTAGAGGTCTGGAATTTTTGCCCGACACTGGTTTTGTCTCCCCTCCTATCGTGGCAACGGAGGAGGGGGCTGCCTATAGTGTGGTGCTGATGCGGGCTGCCAAGGCCTTGGGCCTTGAGCTCCCCGTCGCGGCCATGAGGACTAACCTCCTCACCGAGGTCCTTAAACCGCAGACAAGCTCGGCCGAGCCTCTGCTGCCTTTTAATGAGGCCTTGTCACACGTTCTTCTGGGCACTTGGTCCAAGCCCGCTACAGGTCTGCCTGTAAATAGGAACATGGCCAGGCGCCACCGCCCGGCTCCGGGTGACCCTTGCTTCCTGTCCACCCACCCCACCCCCGAGAGCCTGGTCATCCAGGCCTCTAACTCCCAGACCGCATTCCCGTCAGCTCCCCCCGATCGTGAATCCAAGAGGTATGAGCAATACGGGAAGAAGATATTCTCCTCCCTGAGTTTGGGGTTGCGGTCAGTCAACAACGCATGCCTCTTGGGCTATTACACCCACTCTCTGTGGGACACGGTGGCGGACGTGCTGCCACAATGTCCGGAGGAGGCCCGGACTAAACTTGCCCAAGCCCTTGCAGAGGGTCGAGATGCAGCTCAGTATTCCATCTGGTGTGGGCTGGATACCACGTACTCACTGGGCAGAGCGATGGCAACGACGGTGGCGATTCGTTGCCACGCCTGATTGAGGTCCGCCAACTTTTTGGCTGATGTCCAAAACACCCTTATGGACATGCTGTTTGATGGCCGCGCCTCTTTGGTGACAAGGCAGACCATGCGCTTGAGCGCTATAAGGACTCCAGGGCTACGGCCAAGTCCTTGGGCCTCTTGGCCCCATGCCAGCAAACGGCTACCTTTCGCCCCTTTCATGGCCAAGGAAGGGGCGCCCCACATGTCCTGCCAGCCACGGGCCGCAGACTACCATCCAGCGCGGTGGCAGACGTGGATACCACCGTAGCGGCGGCCGGGGACAACGGCACGGCCAGTCCACACCTGCCCCTGCAGCATCCGCCTCAAAACCCTCCTAGTCCGAGCTTTCAGGCCCATTTGACGCCAGTGGGGGGCAGGGTTCGCCATCACCACCACCACTGGCGCACTGTTACATCGGACAGGTGGGTGCTGCAAATCGTCCGAAGGGGCTACTCCCTCCCCATCGAGGCGTCCCCTACAGCCATGCCACCGCAGTACCACCGCGTGTCAGGGGATCACTTGAAACTTCTACAAGAGGAAGTTACGGCCCTCTTGGCCAAGGGGGCCATCAAGCACGTTCCTCGGCCAGAAGTAGGGTGTGGTTGTTACTCCCACTACTTTCTGGTACCCAAGAAGGGCAAAGGGGGCCTACGCTCTATCTTGGACCTGCGGAACATCAACGGCTTCCTCCGGAAGGAGAGGTTCAAGATGCTGACACTGGCTCAGGTCTTGGCTGCCCTGGACCCGGGAGACTGGTTGATAGCGTTAGATTTGCTGGATGCTTATTTTCACTTCCCCGACCTGCCAGCCCACCGGCGTTACCTGCGGTTCACGGTAGGCCACGAGCACTTTCAGTTTACTGTGCTCCCCTTTGGCCTTACCAGCGCCCCACGGGTGTTCTGGACTCGTTGCAGTTTCGGGTTTATCCTCCCGAACAGCGGGTTTGGGATATTCAGGCTCTGATTCCGATCTTTCAGCCATTATCCCGAGTCTCGGTCAGGTTGAGGCTGCAGCTTCTGGGGCTGATGGCCTTCTGCATCCTTCTGGTGCATCACGCCCGGTGGCGGATGCGGGCTCTGCAGTGGGACCTGAAGTTTCAGTGGGCCCAGCATCAGGGCAACTTGTCCGACCATGTCTTGATCTCGGAGGGCACTGCAAGACAGTTGCAGTGGTGGCTCACGGACCGCGATTGGGTCAGCGGCAGATCCCTCTCCCTACTCCAACCGGAGCACGTGGTTGTGACGGACGCGTCCCTCCAGGGCTGGGGAGGCCACATGGGAGAGGCGGAGATCAGAGGCCTCTGGTCTCCAGTGGAGTCCCAGCTCCATATCAACCTTCTGGATCTGCGGGCAATCTGACTTGCACTGAAGGCATTCCTCCCCTCTGTCCAGGGGAGTGTAGTGCAGGTATTCACGGACAACACCACCGCCATGTGGTACTGCAACAAACAGGGCGGGGTCGGGTCGTGCACCCTATGCCAGGAGGCTCTGCGCCTCTGGCAGTGGCTGGAACATCAGGGCGTGACCCTGGTGGTTCAACACCTGGCAGGTTCCCTGAATGCCACGGCGGACAAACTCAGCCATCGGTGCCTGATGGATCATGAATGGCGTCTGAACTCGGACTCGAACTTTCAGCAGTGGGGAGAGCCTTGGTTAGATCTATTTGCCACCGAAGAGAACGCGCAATGTCATCAGTTCTGTGTGTTGGAATTTCCAAGACGGCACTTTTCTGTTCATCTGGACAAGGTGATTTTAAAGACCTGTCCTTTCCTGCCAAAGGTTGTCATGCCCTTCCACATCGGGCAGACCATAACTCTGCCCACCTTCTTTCCGCCTCCTTCAAAAGAGGAAGAGAGGCTTCACCGTCTGGACCGTCTGGGTGCTCCCCAGGCAGGAAACCTATTGTCCAAACCTCCGTGACTGGAAGGACTCCCAGTAGCAAGAGGTCAGACTTGTGTCAGTGGCAACAGCGTCCATTTTGTGACGCTGGGGCTCTGGTTAACTTTAACCGGGATAGTCAGCAACAACTCGTCTTCTCCCTCTAGAAGGGTGGAATGCTACCCCTGTCACCAGAATTGGTATTCCAAAGCGTATGACAGCTTACACGACATGTTTGGATAAAGCCAAACCAAAGTTAGCATTTAACCGCGAGGATTATAATGCACTTAAGAGTATATGGTATGGCGATATCATAGAACATAAACACCTCCCCAGACAGGCTTTAGTGTATTGGGGCAAAGTGGGTGCATTCAGTGAATGCTTTTCACACAGTGCCTGGGGCACACAAGGTGTCCCCATGCATTTCCCAGTTCGAAACGGTTGCTGGGGAACTCAGCCCCAGCTCTGGCGCGAAACTAGACAAAGGGGAAGGGGTGTAACCACGCCCTCCCCAGGTCCTCCCATTGGTGGGACCTTAGAGTTAGTCCATCCCCTAAACTTGGTATAAGTGTAGGAACCCAGTCCCTAGGACTTTAGCTTACTCTGGACGAAACTCTGAAACATATATCTTGGACCTTCGACATTCCATTTAGACTGGAAGACGGAAGAAATCTCCCTTGGGGTCAAGAAGTGACTCCCCTGTTCAAACAGGCACCAACGAAGCATCTTGCAGGTGTGCATTTTTGAGGCTCCGGAAGAATCTGAAACACAGGACACGGACTTCCAGACATCTCTGAGGCCGACACGATTCCCCAGCAAAGTTGAGACCTGTAGCCATCACAAGAAATGTGGGACTGGAACTCCTGGACATCCAACACATTTGCTATTGCATCGACTTCCCGAGATATCCCGAAATTGTGCATTGGGCTTCTGTTAGTGCAAGCCCTTAGTGCCTTTTGCATTAAAGATTGTGGGCCTACCCTCCACGAGTGTTCAGTGGGCCCGTTTTTTGCATTTCTGCTCGAGTCTCCTTCGCGATCCCTGGTCCGTTGACTGGTGGGTCCCCATGAAGGTAAATGTTTTGTTTCTTGGGCTTTCCTGGTTGCTCCAGACGTGCCCTGACTCCCCTCCAATGGGTGAGTCCCTCAGACCTTGCTGGTCTGCACCAAAGCCAATCTTTCCATTCTGTGTGGGTTGCTGTTGCCAAGGCTTGTTGGGTCCAATACGGATACCGACACTGCAGCACCCGACATCCGATGTGAGACAGCTCAAATCCAGCTCCTAGTTGTCGTCGACGCCTCCTGGACCTCGTGGCTGAAGAGTCAAGCGTCACCTACGTCACCTGAAATCACCCGACATCGGCCGGCATCTTCTTGTCGCCTTCCTGGTCACTGGCTAGTGACCCAGACTCTGTCCCCTCTGCTTTCAGGTTCTTCAGATTTCCGATCCACCCTTGGATCCATCCGGACACTATTCATCTGATCGCCTGCAGCACTTCTTTGCAGCTCTCCATAGGAAACGATGACGAAACCAGACACGAAAAGACACCTATGCACCCGGCTACCCTAGGTGAGGTAACACAAGTACTTCGGTGCTCCTGTGGGTCTTGACTCTCGAAGGGTCCAGTACTGAAGGGGTTTGTTCCTAGTCCACTCCTAAGTGTCCTTATTCTTTAAAAATCGAATTGTGACTTTCTAAATAGAAGTCAATGGTGATTCGTGGCTGTGTTTAGGCACTGCACGCGCCCCCCGTGGTTCTCCTGCGTCCCTACCGTGGGTGGTTCCTGGTTGCCCCAGCGGTTCTACACGCCCTACGCCTTGCTTCTCTCTCTCTCGTGGTTCTTATACCTATTTCTTAGTATATGGTTTGTGGGGCCCCTAGGGCAAAACGTATACTGTGCTAATTTACTGTGTACTATTTAAGTAATTGTATTGTACTTTTGCTTCTAGCCTCATAAAGAGACTAGTGGGGTGTGTTTAGAATAATTACATAGATTTTATATATATATACCTGGTGTGGTTATCCTTTCATTTGATCATTCATGAGATTATAGACTGGTAAAACAAGCTGCTTTACATTCCTTCAAGACTAGGCCTGAAGGCTGCTCTCCACAGCTGCCACTAGGATAGCTTTCTATAAAGCTTGTCTTAAACCTACCATCAATACGGGTCTTTTGGACTGGTGCAAGGTGCCCACTAGAATAGTGGACAGCATATGCCAGGTCAACTTCTCACAGGCGGGTGCTGCTTTCACTCGGGCTGTTTCTACGGCTGCGGGCATCCTGCGCATAGGCGATCCAGCTGCCAATTTCCCCACGGATCGTCTCCTGGATGTCCTCCATCAGGGCTCTGGTGGTTGGGAGCTGCTTCTTCCCTTTGAGGCTTCGCTCCACTCTTCACTTTTGGGGGCGGCCAGCCACAGGGGACCCGGTGCCCCTACAACTTCTGCACCGACACCGTCCTGCGTTACATGACCCGGTCTGTCTGCACCTTCACCCTTCTACCAGCAGTCCTCTTCTACAAACTGCCTTTCCCTCCCTGCCATCGGTGTTGTCTCCCCCGTGACGGGAGGTCTGCTGGTTAGATTCCTGAGGGCGCAATTTCTCCGCCTCTACCAGTGCGGCCTTGCGGGCCCTTAACACTCTGTGTGTCCTGGCTAGGACCACTTCTTGCTAGTGGGACTCGGCTGAGACCCTTCTGTCTGCTGTTTCTCGGTAGGGTGTCTGTGTTGATCTGCGGCACCATATGTTGGATGGCCTGGAGCCGGCGTCATTCATTCTGCGCTCAGCTCTGGACATTTCGGAGGTGCTTGGTTGTACCATGGCTTCTTCTGTGGCCCTTCGCTGACATACGTGGCTACGGGATAGTGTGTTCCCGGAGAACATTCGGGATCGGTTGGTGGACCTTCCTTTTGATGGGCCTCTTTGGTTCCATGCCCCTGCAGACTCTGCCATTCAGAGGTTTCTGGCGGGGCTTCGTCCTCCTCCTCCTCCCCCCCCCTCAGTGACCGGGGTCATTCTGGTTTTGAGAGTGACCGGTGAGTCATTCTGGTTTAGTGAGGTGTTCTTCCATTATGTTCTGGGGCCCTGTTGGGGGTAGCCCAGTTGTGTGTATTCTGGGTGATTATTGTGCCTTCCAGTCCCTTGTTGGACTTTGGTGCTGTTGGCTGCTGGTCTGGCCCCTGTTTGATTTTGGTTTTGGCTGTTGGTCAGCCATGTGGGCCATGAGATTAGGCCTTCCATGTATTCTTTTTGGCTGATTGGCAAGCCCTCTGCGGTTCCTCCACGGCTCTTCTTTGTTCTCCTCTGCTGCGGATATTTTATCCTAAGAGGATTTCCATGTTCTTGGGATGTAAAATACCTATGTGGGGTAGTGGTAGCTATTATATAGCCCTATCATGTGCTGGAGAAGTGTGGTCGTCTTTTGGGCCTCTACTCTCTGTGGCATCGCGGTATGTCGCGGGTGCTATCTCTTCTTTCTTCTTCAGGCTGTCCTTTTAGTGGTGCAGCCATTCCTGTCTTGTCCGCCGCTTGTGTGTGTGATTTAACTACTTAGTAGATTGGTTTAATAGTCCTGCCCCTTTTTCTGAGTCTTGTTCTGATTCTGGCTTGGTCCGGGCGTTTAGTTTCGTGGCGTTGTCAGCAGCTGGCTGCCCCGCCTGTTCTTCTGTTTTGTGACCGGTGACCTTGGCTTGGCCTGGGCCATTGTGAGATCTCGTTCTTCCTCTTCCGCATTCCTCCTTGTTGCGGTGCTGTTTTGTCTTGACTTCAAGCTGTGAGGGGCTTGGCGGCCCCCTTCACTGGGTTGTTTTCCAGTGGAGGGCTTTGCTGTACTTCTACCCCTTCTTGGAGTCTGTAACTGGTTCTTCTTCCTCTGCGTTGTTGTACCTTGGGGCTTCCTGGGGAGGTCCCTGGTCCGTTGACTGGGCTTGAGGTGGTCTGGCCTCCTTAGTTTTACCCTTGCTTTTCCTGTTGGTGGAGGCTGGGTTGTCTCTTGTCGTTATGACTCATCCCCTATGGGGCTGGTGTTGCAATTCTTAGGTTCACTTCAGCTCAAGGCCTGTGACTCTTCCCCTGTTGCAGCGGTCGGGGCTATTTTTCCCTGTCCCCGGGACTGGTCCCCTGCTGGGGGTCTTGTGATCTTTTGAGCTTGAGAGGTCTTCTCTCAGACTCTACTCCCCCTTTGGATATAGCTAGGTTATCTATTCTACGATAAGGAATCTGCGGCTAGTAATCTCTATCAGATGTACGAGTTACCTTCGGTAACAATGTACCTGGTAGAGACAATTCTAGCCACAGATTCCTTCATGACCAACCGTTCCTCCCCATTCTGCAAGAACCCTCTGCTTGGGTTTAATGCAGTCGCCCCCCTTTAGGTGTCTTGTCTTCTATGGGCGTCCTCTTCCTTTTCAGTCTGGTCAGGCATCCATCCGGTTGATTTCCCTCTAGTGTGAGGGATGACTTAGGCTCTTTCTCTCTGTTGTTGGAGCTCTGTTACCCTCCTGGTCTTTTCGTTGGGGGTTCCTTTGCCTGTCCTTGACCACCTCCTCCTCCTTTCAGGCGGTATGGCCATTCTTAGCGGTTTAGTCTGGAGCTTGATTGCTGTTGCTCTTCTGTTTCTGGGCTTGTGGCCCTTTCCCTTGTGGTTGCAGCCTTTCTTTCTCTCTCAACGCTTTCTCCTGCTTGTGCCTCCAGGGTGGCTCTTGCCTTGGCTTGCAGGTGGCTCCACGAAGTGGTGCTTACGCTTTTCATGCTGTGGCTTCGCTCCTCTGGCCTGCGGGTGCTTTACTGTCACTTGGTGTTTTCGCCTTGGTTTGTACCCATTGTGCCTCAGAGTGGTGCTCTGCTCTTTCCTGCTCTGACCTACTGTTGTCTCCTTCTGGTGGCTTGGTGCCTCCTAGCGGTGTTTATCACCTTAGTTTCTCTCTATTTTGTCTGCCTGGTTTTTTTGCACACTTCCCATGCTCTCCACAGTTTTGTTGTGATGGCTCCGCATTGTGCGCGGAAAAGTTCTCCGAAGCAAACTGACGTCAGCGCGCCGGGGTGGGGCTTATGTGACCTTGCTGACGTCATGCCCGCGAAGGATGTGGGCGGAGTCACGTGGCACCACCCCCTTGGCATGCAGGGATGTTGGGAAAGAAGGTTTTCCAAGTCCAGTCTCACGCCTGGGGAATATTCTACATTAAGGAATCTGCAGCTAGAATCGTCTCTACCAGATACATTGTTACCGAAGGTAAATACCTCGTACGTTAAGGAATCTGTGGCTAGAATCGTCTCTACCAGATACATGGTTAACGAAGGTAAGTAACTCGTACATCCGGACTGGGCAGAAGATTTGGGGAAGGCCAGTGGTCTTGACACCTCACCTTGGCATGCAGTCTCCTCCTACCGTGGCTACGGAGATGGGAGCCAGTTATGCAGTGGTGTTGAGTAGGGCGGCTGAGGCTCTCCACCTCGAACTTCCTATGGTGGCCATCAGGACTAATCTCCTGACAAAAGTGCTCCAACTGGAGGCTACCTCTTCGGAGCCTTCGCTGCCTTTTAATGAAGCACTATCCGACGTTCTTTGGGCACCTGGTCCAGGCCCAACTCGGGGGCTTCCGTGGATAGGAATGTGGCCCGACGCCATCGCCCGGCTGCGGGCGACCCCCTCTTCCTTACCCAACACCCCACCCCTGAGAGCTTGGTTGTCCAAGCCTCTACATCCCAGAGTGCGTTCCCTACCACACCTCCAGATTGGGAATCCAAGACGTTGGATCTGTTTGGTAAGAAACTGTTTTCATCTGCAGGCTTAGGACTGCGGTCGGTGAACACTGCATGCCTCTTGGGCTGTCATACCCACTCTCTGTGGGACATGGTTGCGCAGGTGCTGCCTAACTGCCCGGAGGAGGCCCAGGTAGTTCTTTCCAAGTCGATTGCGGGCGGAAGAGACGCAGCAAAGTTCACCATACGTTGTGGGATAGACACCGCCGACTCACTGGGCAAGTCATTTTCCACGATGGTGACGCTTCAGCGCCATGCCTGGTTGAGGACAACTGGCTTCTCAGGGGATGTCCAGAACACTCTGATGGACATGCCCTTTGATGGCATTCGCCTTTTTGGCCATTAGGCAAATAGTGCATTGGAGCGCTTCAAGGACTCCTGGGCTATGGCCAAGTCCTTGGGCCTGTCGGCCGCTCGGCCTCCTCCGCCTTCTGCTTTTCGTTCCTTTTGTGGCCACGGAAGGGGCGCCCCACAGTGTTCGCAGAGCCACAGACCACAGCAGCAACAACCTCAGCGTGGTTCGAAAGAAGGACAAGGGCCTGCGTCCTATCTTAGACCTTCGAAACGTCAATCGCTTCCTCCGACAGGAGAAGTTCAAGATGCTCACACTTGCTCAGGTCTTGTCTGCCCTGGACCCGCAAGACAGGATGGTGGCGTTGGACTAGCAGGACGCCTATTTTCATATTCCTGTCCTGCCTGCCCATAGGCGCTACCTGCGATTCACCATAGGCCAAGAGCACTTCAGTTCACCTTGCTCCCCTTTGGCCTTAGCAGCGTCCCTCGGGTATTCACGAAAGTGATGGCGGTGGTCGCAGCTCATCTGCGCAGATCAGGGGTTTCAGTCTTCCCCCTATCTCGACAAATGGCTATTGATGGCAGGCTCGCCCTAGGCAGTTGTCTCCCACCTCCAGAGTATGGCCGACCTCCTGCATTTGCTGGGGTTCTCCATCAACATGCCGAAGTCACACCTGATTCCCTCACAGAAGCTCCCTTTCATCAGCGCGGTTCTGGACTCAGTTTTGGGATTATCCTCCCGAGCAGCGAGTCCGGGACATTCAAGCTATGATTCCAATCTTTCAGCCTCTGTCCCGGCTTTCGGTCAGGATGACCCTTCGACTACTGGGTCTGATGGCATCCTGCTGGTGGATCATGCCAGATGGCTTATGCCGGCTCTGCAGTGGGACCGGAAGTTCCAGTGATCACGTCCAGATCTCAGAGGGCACTGCACGGCAATTGCAGTGGTGGCTCACGAATCGCGATTGGGTCAATCGCAGATCCCTCTCCCTTCCCCAACCGGAACATACAGTTGTGACAGGTGCTTCCCTTCTGGGATGGGGCGGCCACATGGGGGAGGCGGAGATCAGCGGCCTCTGGTGGAGTCCAAGCTCCACATCAACCTTCTGGAGCTTCGGCCGATCCGACTTGCAATGAAGGCATTCCTTCCTTCTGTCATGGGGAGAGTAGTGTAGGTGTTCACCGACAACACCACCGCCATGTGGTACTGCAACAAACAGGGCGGGGTGGGGTCATGGGCCCTTTGCCAAGAAGCTCTGCACCTCTGGGCTTGGCTGGAACATCAGGGCATGTCCGTGGTGGTTCAACACCTGGCAGGTTCTTTGAACGCCAGGGCGGCGAAACTCAGCCGCCGGTGCATGATAGATCACAAGTGGCGGCGAGGGGTAGGTGCTAGACGCTATTACACGGGATGATCAACCAGATGTTGGATGACTTTACCCGCTGTTATACCCGCCGGATACTGTTGTTGTCTGCACATTTAACCATTTAGGTAGATGCAGCCCAACACAGGTATCCTGCAGGAAACACTATTTTTTCTGTATACATACTCAACTTGAATGTATTCTGAATAAAAGATACCAATCACTTTGACGTAGACAGTTGACTAGAATACTTAGTTTCACTTGTAGGTCCTGAAGAATCGCTAGCCACTGCACCAGAGCGAGAAACATGCCGACCAACTACAGCACACACTAATTTGTGACTCGTGACTTGGGAGCATAATATCCCAGCGAGTACTAGTTAGTTTGATTTTAACTAAAGTAGGGGACCTCCAGAATAAAGTCATTCCCGGTACTCCTAGCTTTATTTTAAACCACTTAGACACGTCTACGCATCTCTGGCCCCCCACCCGCACTTCATCTAAATGGCTGTTGGATAAAAGATCTCCGCCAAAGAGCCCCTCTTTGAGGTGTTGCCCATTGGGTATTGCACAGCCGACCCAACGAGGAGCAAGCCCAGATGATGAAGCATGACACCTGAAAGGGTGTGTGAGGGCATTACATCCAACAAAATGGATGCCCAATCGTAGGACTCCACGAGACCCTACTGTGAGAAGTTGGCCTGGTATATGATGTTTACTATTCTAGTGAACACCTTGCACCAGTCCAAACAACCCTTATGGTGATGGTTGTAAGTCAACCTTATAGACCAGCTATCCTAGTGGTAGCGTGGACAGAACAGTCTTAGGCTAAAAGACTCTTGAGGGCGTGTAAAGCCAGCTGTTTTACCATATGTAACCCCTTGAATACCAAATGAAAGGACACCACGCAGGATATATATAAAATATATATGTATTTATTTACTAACACACTCCTATGAACTCTTTATGAGGTCAGAGGCAAAAGCACATAACAAGTTACTCTTAGAAATACTTTAAATAGCACAATTTACAGTTAGGCCCTAGGGGTGCGTAAAACCATATACTAAGTAAGTGGTATAAGAACCACGACTTGAGAAAAGGAAAGGCCTAGGGTCTAGAGAATCTCTGGGGCTACACTATCTGACCCTTGGGTTAGGAGTAGGAGGCCCACAGGTGGCGCGTGCAGTGTCTCTACACACACGCGAGAGTCAATGTTAAGTCAATGGGAACTTAGAAGTTAGAAAAAGAAGGATTTAGGAAACTTCCGGTCTAGCTAGAAGGAAACAACTAAAAACCTAGACACTTGGATAGTCAATACCCATGGGAGCACTGAGGTACTTGCGTTACCTCACCCACAGGAAGCGGGTGCATAGGTGTGAAGATGTGTCGGGTTTCGGCGTTGAAGTCTATGGAGCCTGTGAAGAAAGATGCTGCAGGCGACCAGGAGGAAGATGTCCGGGTGGATCCAAGGGTGGATAGAGGATTAAGAAGACCTGAAAGCAGAGGGGACAGAGTCTGGGTCACTAGCCAGTGACCGGGTGGAACCAGGAAGGAACCAGACGACGTCGAGGAGCAATCAGGTGCTGTCATGAAACTTGTCTCTTCAGCCACGCGGACCAGGAGTAGTCGAGGATGACCAGATGCTGGAGAGGAGCTGTCCCATTAAGGTTCTCACAGATGGAGGGGTCGACCGCTGGATTGGAGTCAACAAGCCTTGGCAAAGGCAACCCACGCAGGATACAAAGAAGGCTTCTGATGCAGACCAGCAAGGTCTGAGGTGCCTCACCTTTGCAGGGAGGCAAGGGCCAGTCTGGAGCAACCAGACCAGTGAGTTGGTTTCAAAGGATTGTCATCACCGAGGCTACTAGCCAATGGGCCAGCAACCGGACAACGCATCGAGCAGAACACAAGCAGAAGGGCCCCACGCAGAACTCGTGGAGTGTGGAGGGCTGATCTTCAGTGCAGGTGGAGCTCGGATTCGGGGCTTCTCAATCCCCAGTGCACAGCTTCGAGGATACCTCAGGAGCTGCACAGTTAGCAAGTCGTGGACTTTTCAAGATGGCCGGTCCCACGTGTCTCGTCGCCTCCACGGATCTCAGCTATGCTGCAGACATGAAGAGAGGGTCAGAGAGGTCTGGAAGTCTGGGTCTTGTCAGGCTCTGTGCTCGGGTCCCGGCGGGAGCATCGACAAAGCAAGCCATTGATTTGCTGGATGGTGCCTGGTTGCCCATGGTGGTCACTCCTTGGCCACAAGGGTGATTCTTCAGTCTTCAGCTTCAGCAGAATGTCGAAGGTCCAGAGTTTCGTTCAAGTTTCAGTTCAGGATCAAATCTAAAGTCTAGGGGCACAGCTCCTACCTTTATACAGCTAAAAGGGGCTGGATTTGTTCCTAGGTCCCTCCTATGGATGGGACCAGGAAGGGGGGTGGTTACATACCCTTTCCTTTGTCCAGTTTCACGCCAGAGCTGGGGCTGGAGTGCCCCAGCCACCGGTTTGAACTGGGGTATGCATGAAGCACCTAGTGGGCCTCAGGCAGTGTCTCAATCTATTCATCCCTCCCTGTCCCAATACACAAAGTCCTGTCTGGGGTGGTGCTCGCACCTCTCCTGGCAGGAAACCTATTGTCCAAACCTCCGTGACTGGAAGGACTCCCAGCAGCAGGAGGTCAGACTTGTGTCTGTGGCAGCAGCATCCATTTTGTGATGCTGGGGCTCTGGTTAACTTTAACCGGGTACAGTCAGCACTAACATGTCTTCTCCCTCTAGAAGGGTGGAATGCTTCCCCCGTCACGAGAATTGGCGAAGGGGTAGTATTCCAAAGCGTATGACACCTTACACGACATGTTTTGATAAAGCCAAACCAGAGTTAGCATTTAACCGCGAGGTTCATAATGCACATAAGAGTATATGGTATGGCAATATCATAGAACAGCTATAAGGACATGGTTCCGAAAGCTGCAGCCAGGCTCAGCTCATGCCAGAGCACCATCTCACACATAACCAAGCACTCTGCCTCCAGGATTGTTAAGGCCTGCCATAGGAGTGACTTATAGGTGACTGTGTGTCTATATATAGGGGTAGATATAGGAATACTATACCTAAGCAAGGGGTGATTACACGACCTTGCCCCAGCTGTGTGACCAGCCAGTTGTGTCAGTTTGAGTGGCCAGCCAGGGGTGGCATAATACATGCTGCAGCCTCTGGTAGGCCTTGGTTACACCTATGCCCTGGACACCTAGGGTGCACTTGTACAGGGGCTGATAAGGTGAACCAATTCCCAATTGTGGTTGTACCTAGAGTACATGGAGTCCATTTTACAGAGAGAGCAGATAGCCTGGGGTCCTGAATAGCAGCATCCCAGGCCAACTAAGTCGAAAATCAGCTAAACACTAGGCAAAAAGTTGGGGGTAACCATAGTCAGGTATCCACCTTCCTACACCTACAACATTCCACACATTTAGAGTTTTGTACATTCCTGATAATCTCTAGGAACAGCACAGCCTTTTTGTAATTATTAGATCACAAATGGCGTCTGAACTCGGACGTGGCGCAAGGTATACTACTTCTGCCCAAAATGCTGAAGAAGATCAGGCGCGACCCGGCCCAAGTCATCCTTGTGGCTCCGGACTGGGCTCGAAGAGTATGGTATCCTGAGCTAATCAGAATGAGCATCGATCCCCTGATCCGTCTGCCTCTTCGGGAGGATCTTCTGTCACAGTACCAGGGGACGGTCTTTCACCCGAACCTGTCCAGTCTCCACCTCCTTGCGTGGAGATTGAGCGGCAGCAGTTGACGTCTTATTACCTGTCTCCCGAAATCTGTAATGTTATCTTGGCAGCCAGGCGTCCCTCAAGTAAGACGGTATACGCCTGCAGGTGGAATACGTTTGTGGCATGGGCCCAGCAGAGCTCTGCTCTGGACACTATCAAGGGCTATCTCTCGGCCATTTCCGCCTTTTTAAGGCTTCCAGATCAGCCTTCCCTTTTCAAGTTCCCTGTTGTAAATAGATTCTTGAAAAGCATCACGCACATGTTTCCTCCTGTTCCTTTCATGATGCCTCAGTGGGACTTGAATCTAGTTCTTACTTTTCTGATGTGGCTCCCTTTGAGCCACTTCACAATTGCCCTCTTCGTCTCTGTAGGAAAGTGGATATCTGACTTTTTGCCTGGTGTATATGGTTTTTGACTTAGTTGGCCTGGGATCCTGCTATTCAGGACCCCAGGCTTCCTGCTCTCTCTGTTAAAATGGACTCCATGTACCCTAGGTACATATCTAATTGGATACTGAGTCACCTTATCAGGCCCTGTACAGAGTACCTTAGGTATCCAGGGCATAGGTGTACCCAGGGCCTACCAGGGGCTGAAGCATGTGTTATGCCACTCCTGGCTGGCCATCTAAAACAGACACAACTGGCTGCACGACAGCTGGGGCAAGGTGGTGTAATCACCCTTTGCTGTAGATATAGTACACCTATATCTAACCCTAAAATGGACACATATTTTCCTATCAGTCACTCCTATGGCAGGCCTTATCAATCCTGAAGGCAGAGTGCTTGGAATTATGTGAGATGGTGCTCTGGCATGAGCTGAGCCCGTCTGCAGCTTGCGGAACCAAGTCCTAATAGCTGTTCCATGATAACGCTATACCATATACTCTTAAGTGCATTATAATCCTCGCGGTTGAATGCTAACTCTGGTATAACATTATCAAAACATGTCGAGTAAGGTGTCATACGAATTGGAATACTACCCCATCGCCAATTCTGGCGACGGTGGTAGCCTTCCACCCTTCTAGAGGGACACGACATGTATGTAACTATGAACCCTGGTTAAAGTTAACTCGAGCCTTGGCATCACAAAATGGATGCTGCCACCACAGACACAAGTCTGACCTCCTGCTGCTGGGAGTCCTTCCAGCAAGGGAGGCTTGGACAAAGGGTTTCTGCCTTGGGAGGTGCTAGCACCACCCCAGACAGGATTTTGTGTATTGGGTAGGATAGGCCTGAAAGGAATGAGACATGCCTGGGGCACACAAGGTTTCCTGTGCATACACCGGTTCAAACCAGTTGCTGGGGCATCCATGCCCCAGCTCTGGCGCGAAACCGGACAAAGGATAGGGGATGTAACCACCCCCCTTCCTGGTCCCACCCAGGGGAGGGACCTAGTCACCAGTACAGCCCCCTTTAGCAGGATAAAGGTAGGAGCTGGTCCCATTCCAAATTAGATTAATCCTGAACTACTCTACAAGAAGAAACTCTGGACTTTGACGTTTTGCTCCACAGAAGACTGAAGAAATCTCCCTTGTGGGCAAGGAGTGTCCACCCTGCAACTGCAGGCACCATCAAGCGTCCAGCGGCTTCACTTTGTCGTCTTCCCTCAAGGATCCAGACTTCGGAGCCTGACGAGACCCAGATTCCCAGACGTCTCCGACCTCAACTCACATCTGCAGCACAGCTGAGACCTGTGGGTGCGACGAGACACGTGGGACCGGCTATCTTGAAAGAAACTGCACTTCGCTTCCAGCACGACTTCCGAGGTAAACTCGAGCAAGTGCTTTGGGGTTTGAGAAGCCCCAGCCCCGAACAGCTCCTGCACCGAAGATCAGCCCTCCAGCTTCCACGAGATCTGCGTGGGGCCCTTCTGCTTGTATGCTGCTCGACGCGTTGTCTGGTCACTTGCCAGCTGGCTAGTGGCCTCCTAGACGACGAACCTTGAAATCTTCACTGCTGGTCAGGTTGCTCCAGACTGGCCCTTGCTCCCTTCCAAAAGAGGGGCACCCCGGACTCTCCTAGTCCGCACCAGACGCCTTTTTCACTCACCGCGTGGGTTGCATTTGCCAAGGCCTGTTGATGCTGAATCCGGAACCAACACCGCCGACAGCGAGAGCCTGCGTGGGACAGCTCGTGCCTCCATCCTGGTCGTCCAAGACACCTCCTGGTCCACGTGGCTGCAGAGACAAGCGTCCACTCTTCACTTGATCGCGACGACGACATCTGGTTCCTTCCTGGTTCCACTCCAGTCACTGGCTAGTGACTGTGAGCATTGTCCCCTCTGCTTTCAGGTCTTTAGCATCTCTGATCCACCCTTGGATCACACCAGACATCTTCCTCCTGGTCGCCTGCAGAATCTTTTCCTCCAGGCTCCATAGACTTCAACGCCGGAACCCGACGCGACTTTGCACCTATGCACCCGCAGCCCGTGGGTGAGGTAACAAGAGCATTTCGGTGCTCAAGGGTAGATTGTCTCTCCAGTTTCACTGTCGTTTTAGTCCTAACTAGTCAGGGTTGTCCCTACTCACCTTTTTCTTGAACTGTACTGTCCATAAACGTTGTTACGCATCTCACGTGTGAGTTCACACTCTGCACACGCGTTCCGTGGGCCTCCTATTACTTACCTAGAGTTAGGATAGCGTAGTCCCAGCGATCCTACAGCCTCTGGACAGCTCCATTCCTTCTATCGATTTCCTTATACCATTTACTTAGTATATGGTTTGCCGTGCCCCTAGGGCACCATTGTAATTTTGTGCAACTTATCGTATTTTTCCTAAGAGATTGTCATGTGCTTAGCCCTCTGATCTCATAAAGAGTTCAGAGGTGTTTGTTATTAATAAATATACTGTTTATTTTCATAACAACCTGTGTGGTGTCCTTTCATCTGGTATTCAAGGGGTTATATTGTGGTAAAACAGCTGGCTTCACATGCCAAAAGAGTTTAGCCTAAGACTGCTTTGTCCATGCTACCATTAGGATAGCTGGTCTATAAGGTTGACTTACAACCAATCAAAAATAAGGGTTGTTTGGACTGATACAAGGTGATCACTAGAACTAGTGAGCATCATATATCAGGCCAACTTCTCACAGTCTCCTCACTCTAAAGACTGCTTTCCTGGTTGCCATCACCTCTGCCAGAAGAGTGAGTGAGCTCCAGGCTCTTTCTTCTAAGCCTCCTTTTCTCTCTGTCCATCTGGACAAAGTGGTTCTCAGGACTCCTCCTTCTTTTCTGCCGAAGGTTGTCACTGCCTTTCACATCGGGCAGACCATCACTTTGCCCACGTTCTTTCCAACTCCACATCCCTAAAAAGAGGAAGACCGCACACAACAGTTCCGGGTGGATGACCAACTCTTTGTTGGCTACGTGGGCGCCAAGAAAGGTCGGGCTGTGCACAAGCGGACCATCTCTCGGTGGGTCGTTCTGTGCATAAAGGCTTGTTACTCCTTGGCTAAAAAGGAGCCTCCGGTGGAGTTGCGCGCCCACTCTACCAGAGCGACGGCAGCCACTACTGCTCTGGGACGGGGAGTTCCCTTGCATGACATCTGTCAGGTAGCTATGTGGGCCTCGCTGCACACGTTTACCAAGCACTACTTCCTGGACAGCCAAGTCCGGAGAGACTGCCTCTTTGGCCGTTCTGTTCTCCAGGACTTTCTGGTGTGATCTTGGTTCGCAGACCCACCACCGGGGTTGGTATTGCTGGGGTATCTGTTCTAGGGTGAGGAATCTATCACCAAGTGTTTATTTCAGATGCACAAGTTACTTGCCTTGGGTAACATTAGTAGTGATAGATTCCTTACCGCCCCACCCATCCTCCCCGTTCTGCGAACTGATTTCTGGGCTTAAGGTCATCCCTTTCAGGGCCCTAGTTTCATGGCACCAGTGGTCAGTTTCTTGCATGGCTCTGCGTTCCTGGCACGGAAAGTCATGTACAGAACTGACAGTGCGCGTAGGCGCGTCTAAGTAGCTCCGGCGACGTCATCCCAGCGCCAAAGATGCGCGCGGAGCCACACGACGACGCCTACCGACGCGCAGGGGTACTGATGACGAAAAACTTTCTGGATCCAGTCTGACGCCTGGGGGTAATTCTAAGGTAAGGAATCTCTGCATGGTGACATCTGTCCTTCCACATATTATTTTTGACATCCACTGTTGTGCATACTCCGTTTGTATGCTCTGACTCTTTCATACTGTCTTGTTCCTTCTCTGGGAATTTGTCTCTTGCAGATCTATGGCACATGTGCTCGGTTAAACTGCTTGCAGAAGTCTGAGAAATATTAAGCACTGGCTGTTCTGGTTATGTGCTTCCCTTCTGTCCCTTTCTGAACAAGAGAGGTCTCATGCCGTCCTCTGACAGTTCGTGGTGCCTTTTCCTCCCCCTGTTAATGCTCCCTTACAGAGCTTAATGGGTCTGGTGTCAGCCTAATGGGTCTGGTGTCAGCCACGCAGGCATTGCTGTCCCTGCCTCGTTTTGGTCAATGTTGCTGACGGATGAGTTCTCTTTGAAACTTTGTGGTTTTCAGTCGCAGACCCTCCTCTAATGGGGTATAGCTTTGGTATCTATTCTAAGTTAAGGAATCTGTTGCTGGATGTCTCTATTGGATGAACGAGTTTGTTACCTTCGTTAACGATGTATCTGTTAGAGACACAGTCTAGCCGCAGATTCCTTAATGCCCACCCATCCTCCCTGCTCAGCGAGGGACTTTTCAGGCTTGCCTCCTTACAGGTGGCCTTTGCCTTCCTTCGGGATGGTCTGCTTCACCTCCCTCCAGGGTAGGATGTCTCATGCTGTTTTATCTGTTGCTTCTCCTCCCATTCTCGTAATTGGGTTGTGGGTTCAATGTCTTCCATGCACCTCCACTCTGGTTCTTCCAGTGTGGGGATTGATCACGTTCTTATACCCTCCCTTCCACCCTCTTCTATTTTTTGACCATTACTTGGGGTCTCCTTGACTATGTTGCAGTCATTTAGTTTAGAGTCTATTTGACTGTGCTACAGTCAATAGGTAATTTATGGGGTATATGATTGACCACATTTCTGCAACAGAGAATGTGCAATAACCATGATTCCTATTGTTCCAGTTCTGTTGCAGTTACATTCTGTGATTGCAGATTGCCTATCGTTTGCCATGTCATTCCTCTCCAATGCCGTTTTGCCTCATAGGAGGGCATAGCTCTTCGCTTCTGCGACACTGTTTCTAGAGGCGAGTACTCTGCTCTCCCCCTTCAGTCCCTTACAGTGTAAAGTACTCTTTCATTGATATATATAGTGATGTTTCTTATCATTTTATGATTTCTTGTCATTGTTGTTTCAAAGAATTTTGATCGTTTTTAGCACACTGTTCCCACACTGACGGTTTTGGTAGTGGCTCTGCGTTGTGGCGCGGAAAAAAGTCAGTAGAAAACTGATGCCAGCGCGCCGGGAGGGACTTGTATGCCTTCATTGATGTCATATCCATGGATGACGTCAGGACGGTGCCATGCGATGCCGTCCCCCGGCGGCGCAGAGGTACTGCTGAAGATTTTCAAGGATCCAGTCTGATGCCTGTGGATATTCTAAGTTAAGGAATCTGCGGCTTGACTTTGTCTCTACCAGATACATTGTTACCAAAGGTAAGTAACTTATTCTTCTCTCCAGGCGCAAGTCTGATCCATACATTTTTCAGCAGTACCTCTGTGTAGGAGAGTAGGATCTGCTTCCTATGGTTACCCCCACTTTTTGCTGTGATTCTCATTTTTTTTTTACTTTAGTGTGGCTGTGGACCTGCTAATCCGACCCAAAGCCCAGCTGTTCTCTCTCTAAATTGATACCATGTACTTTAGGTACATACCAGATTGGTTACTGGGTCACCCTTGTGAGCCCCTGTATAGTGTACCATAGATACCCAGGGCATAGGTGCACCCTACTCCTACCAGGGGCTGCAGCATGTATTGTGCCACCCCTGGTTGGCCTTCCAAACTGACACCACAGGTCTGTTCATACAGCCTGGGTAAGGTGGTGTAATCACCCCTTACTTAGATATAGTATACCTATATCTATATACACATATAGACACATGTACACCTATAAGTCACTCCTATGGCAGGCCTTAACAATCCTGGAGGCAGAGTGCTTGGTTTAATGTGAGAGGGTGCCCTAGCATGAGCTGAGCCCCTCTGCAGCTTTCGGAACCATCTCCTTATAGCTGTTCTATGATATAGCCATACCATATACTTTTAAGTGCATTATAATCCTCGTGGTTAATGCTAATTTTGGTTTGGCTTTATCAAAACATGTAGTGTAAGGTGTCAAATACGTTGGAATTCTACACCCTGCCAGTCCTGGCGGCGGGTGTAGCTTTTCAACCTTCTAGAGGGAGAAGACATGTAGTTACTGGATCTGAAAGAAACAGGTTAGTGTTAGATTCCTTACCTTAGAATATCCCCAGGCGTCAGACTGGATCCGGAAAGTTTTGCGTAGCAGTACCCCTGCGAGTCGGTAGGGGTCGTCTGCGGCTCCGCGTTCGTCGTCGGCGTCGTGGTCGCCGGGATGATGTTGTCGGAGTACTTAGATGCCGCCCTCGCGCGCTGACGTCAGTTCTTCTTTTTTCCGCGCCAGCACAGAGCATACTCCTTAGTCACTTTTTGACTAACTTTTTTCGATCTATTTTGGATCTTCTCGAGTCGTTTATCGACTCCGGTGCCGGTAGGGATGCCCAGGTTCAAGCCCTGTGAGGACTGTAACCGAGTGATGTTGGTTACCGACCCCCACCGTCGGTGCCTTTATTGCCTCGGGGCTCGAGGTCCTGGTCCAGGAGGAGGTCGGGGGACCAGTCGTGGGGCCACAGTCATCGCAGCTCGGCGAGTCAACACCACTCGTCGGGTTCAAAGTCCTCAGGTAAGTTGAGGCACAAGAAGTCGAAGAAGCAACACCGCTCTTCTGACTCCCCCCGACGCTCGCGTGACGCGGCCGGGGTGCGGGCGACAACGCCCACGCGGCGCTGCCGGAGCCGCAAGCGTTGCGTCCAGCTCCACACCTGCCGGTCCCTGGGCTGAATGCGATGCCGGAGGAGATCAGCGCCTTCCTCACGGCCATGATGTCGCGCTTCCTTCCGTTGGGTCCCGCCGAGGTGCCTTCGGGCCCTGCGGACCCATCTGGGAGCCAAAGCGGGCCGTTGGCTTTGGCTCCACTACCATCGGGTGCTTCGGCCCCGGCACCGTCGGCGACTTCGGTCCCGACGCATGCTGACGTCAGTTCTTCTTTTTTCCGCGCCAGCAAGCGCAGGTCCGGAGAAAGTGGTACCTTTTAGTCACTTTTTGACTAAGATTTTTCTATCCTTTTTGGATCTGTTTCGAGTCTACGACTCCATCGGTGCTGGTAGGGATGCCCGGGTTCAAGCCCTGTGCCGAATGCAACAGACTGATGTCTGTTACCGACCCCCATCGCTTTTGCCTACATTGCCTGTGGCCCGGCCACGATGACAAGTCGTGCCCCGACTGCCGGGCCTTGACATCGAGCGGTCCCATAAGCACCTCGAGCTCCGGCAGTCGGCCCCGTGCCGCTCGAGGTCCCGGTCCGGAAGGAGGTCGAGTGACCGGTCGCGGGGCCGGAGTCATCACAGCTCGGCGAGTCGACACCACTCGTCGGGCTCCAACTCCTCAGGTAAGAGACACAAGAAGTCGAAGAGGTGACATCGCTCTTCTGGCTCCCCTCGACGCTCGCGTGACACGGCTGGGGATTCCAGTGACACCGCCCACGCGGCTCCGCTGGAGCCGCAGGCGTCGCAGCCTGCTTCATACCTCTGGTCCCTGGGCAGAACGCGACGCCGGAGGAGATTGAGGCCTTCCTCATGGCCATGAGGTCGCTCACTCCTCCATCGGGATCCGCGGTGCCTTCGGGCCCAGCGGCCCTGACTTGGAGCCATAGCGGGCCGGGTGCTTCGGCCCCGGCGCCGTCGGGTGCTTTGGCCCCGACTTCGGTCCCAATGCCGCCAGGCCCCACTGGATCCGTTCCGGATCCAGGTCGCCGCTGGTCGACCTTACGACCCCGCCGGTGTCGACCCCTAGGGTGTCACCCCCGGCACCGTTCCCGCACGACGCCGGCGCTGATCCAACCCTCGGTCTGGCGCCGGAGCGGCATCGCTCGACGCCGCATTCGGCGCCGGCCGAAGAGGAATTCTTCGAGGATCTGGGTCCATCCTTTATCCCTGAATTTCAGGACATGGACGACGAGGGTGACTGGGGGGGTCTGAGGACCCCCTGGCACGTGAGTGCCAGTCATTTCATGACTGGACACAGGAACTAGGGGAATCCAGTGGCCGGGATACCTCCCCAGACACTGGTTTTGTCTCCCCTCCTACCGTGGCAACAGAGGAGGGGGCTGCTTATAGTGTGGTGCTGATGAGGGCAGCCAAGGCCTTGGCTCTTGAGCTCCCCGTCGCAACGGTGAGGTCTAACATCCTCACGGAGGTCCTTAAACCGCAGTTAGGCTCCCCAGAGCCTCTACTGCCGTTTAATGAGGCTCTCACAGACGTCCTGTTGGGCACTTGGTCCAGGCCCACTACAGGCCCTCCTGTAGATAGGAGCGTTGCTAGGCACCACCGCCCTGCCCCGGGCGACCCTAGTTTTTTGTCCACCCACCCTACTCCCGAGATCCTGGTTATCCAGGCCTCTACTTCCCAATCCGCATTCCCAACTGCACCACCAGATCGGGAATCCAAGAGGTATGAACAATTTGGCAAGAAGATATTCTCCTCCCTTAGTTTGGGATTGCGGTTGGTTAACACCGCGTGCCTCTTGGGCCGTTACACCCACTCTCTTTGGGATACGGTCGCGGAAGTACTGCCTGAGTGCCCGGAGGGGGCCCGGGTGAAACTTGCTCAAGCCCTCGCGGAGGGAAGAGACGCAGCGCTGTATTCAATACGATGTGGACTGGATAACATGGGCTCGCTAGGAAGAGCAATTTCCACGTCTGTGGCGGTTCGCCGCCACGCCTGGCTGAGGTCCGCCAACTTTTCGGCCGATGTCCAAAACACCCTTATGGACATGCCGTTCGATGACAGCCACCTCTTCGGGGGCAAGGCAGATAGTGCGCTGGAACGCTTTAAGGACTCCAGGGCTACGGCCAAGTCCTTGGGCCTGTCGGCCCGCACCAGCAATCTTCTGCCCAACGCTCCTTTCGTGGCCACGGAAGGGGCACCCCCACACGTTCTGCCAGCCACGGGCAGCAGACTACAATTCAGCGCGGCGGCGGACGTGGTTACTGTCGCGGCGGTAACAGGGGACAACGGCGCGGCCAGTCCACATCCACCCCCGCAGCATCCGCCTCAAAGCCTTCCTAGTCTGAGCTTTCAGGTCCATTTGACGCCAGTGGAGGGCAGGGTTCCCCATCACCTCCTCCACTGGCGCTCCATCACTTCGGACAGGTGGGTGCTGCAAATCATCCGAAGGGGCTACTCCATCCCCATTGAGGCGACCCCTCCAGCCATGCCACCGCAGAACCACCGTGTGTCGGGGGATCACTTTAAACTTCTGCAAGAGGAATTTGTAGCCCTCTTGGCCAAGGGGGTCATCGAGCGCGTTCCTGGGCCAGAAGTAGGGTGTGGTTGTTACTCCCATCACTTTCTGGTTCCCAAGAAGGGCGAAGGGGGCCTACGCCCTATCTAGGACCTGCGGCCCATCAACGGCTTCCTCCGGTAGGAGAAGTTCAAGATGCTGACTCTCGTTCAGGTCTTAGTTGCCCTGGACCCGGTAGACTGGATGGAAGCGTTGGACGCTTATTTTCACATCCCCGTCCTGCCGGCCCACCGGCGTTACCTGCGGTTCACGGTAGGCCACGAGCACTTTCAGTTTACCGCGCTCCCCTTCGGCCTTACCAGCGCCCCATGGGTGTTCACGAAAGTGATGGCGGTGGACGCAGCTCATCTGCGCAGGTTAGGGGTTTCAGTTTCCCCCTACCTCGACGACTGGTTTTTGAAGGCGGGCTCGCCCCAGACAGTCGTCAGTCACCTCCAGACTACGGCAGACCTCCTGCACCTGCTGGGGTTCTCCATCAATGTGCCGAAGTCGCACCTGTGTCCCTCACAGAAGCTCCTCTTCATCGTAGCGGTTCTAGACTCGGCGCAGTTTTGGGTTTATCCTCCCGAACAGCGGATTCTGGATATTCAGGCTCTGATTCTGATCTTTCAGCCGTTATCCCGAGTCTCGGTCAGGTTGACGCTGTGGCTTCTGGGGCTGATGGCCTCCTGCATCCTTCTGGTGCATCACGCCCGGTGGCGGATGCGGGCTCTGCAGTGGGACCAGAAGTTCCAGTGGGCCCAGCATCAGGGCAACTTGTCCCACCACGTCTTGATCTCGGAGGGCACTGCAAGACAGTTGCAGTGGTGGCTCACGGACCGCGATTGGGTCAGCGGCATATCCCTCTCCCTACCCAACCGAAGCACGTAGTTGTAACGGACGCGTCCCTCCAGGGCTGGGGGGGGCCACATGGGAGAGGCGGAGATCAGAGGACTCTGGTCTCCGGCGGAGTCCCGGCTCCATATCAACCATCTGGAGCTGCGGGCGATCTGGCTTGCACTGAAGGCATTCCTCCCCTCTGTCCGGGGGTGTGTAGTGCAGGTGTTCATGGACAACACCACCGCCATGTGGTACTCCAACAAACAGGGCGGGGTGGGGTCGTGGACCATATGCCTGGAGGCTCTGCGTCTCTGGCAGTGGCTGGAACATCAGGGCGTAACCCTGGTGGTTCAACACCTGGCAGGTTCCCTGAACGCCAGGGCGGACAAACTCAGCCGTCGGTGCATGATAGATCACGAATGGCGTCTGAACTCGGACGTGGCGCAAGGTCTCTTTCAGCATCTATTTGCCACAGAAGAGAACGCGCAATGTCATCAGTTCTGCGTGTTGGAATTTCCAAGGCGGCACTCGCTCGGTAAAGTTTTTCGTCGAGAGTGGAGTTGCGATCTGTTGTATGCCTTTCCGCCTATACCACTTCTGCCCAGAGTGCTGAAGAAGATCAGGCGCGACCGGGCCAAAGTCATCCTTGTGGCTCCAGACTGGGCATGAAGATACTGGTATCCCGAGCTACTCAGCATGTCAGTCGATCCCCCGATTCGTCTGCCTCTTCAGGAGGACCTTCTGTCGAAGCAGCAGGGGGCGGTCCTCCACCCGAACCTGTCCAGCCTCCACCTCCATGCGTGGAGATTGAGCGGTGACAGTTGAGGCCATTTGACTTGCCTCCTGAAGTCTGTGATGTTATTCTGGCAGCCAGGCATCCCTCCACAAAAACGGTATACGCCTGCAGGTGGAACAAATTTGTGGCATGGTGCACAGCAAAGGCTGTGGATCCTCTCTCTGCCCCTCTTTCTGAGGTTCTCCTCTTTCTTCTTTCTCTTGCCCAGCAGGGCTCTGCTCTGGGCACTCTTAAGGGCTACCTCTCTGCCATTTCCGCCTTCTTAAGGCTACCTGATCAGCCCTCTTTGTTCAAGTCCCCAGTTGCAAATAGGCTCTTGAAGGGCATCACTCATATGTTCCCTCCTGTTCCTTTCGTGATGCCTCAGTGGGACTTGAAACTTTTTCTGACTTATCTGATGTGCGTCCCCTTCGAGCCACTTCATAATTGTCCTCTTCGTCTTGTTACCTTTAAGATTGCATTCCTGGTTGCCATCACTGTAGGAGAGTGGGGTCTGCAATCCTATGGTCACCCCAGATTTTTGCTTTTTGCTTCACTGGTTTACGACTTTCCCTGGAGACGCCGTTTCCACTCACCGCGTGGGTTGCCTTTGCCAAGGCCTGTTGACTCCAATTCCGGATCCAACACCGCCGACAGCGAGAGCCTGCGTGGGACAGCTCGTGCCTCCATCCTGGTTGTCGAAGACACCTCCTGGTCCACGTGGCTGCAGAGACAAGCGTCCACTCTTCACCTGATCGCGACTACAGCATCTGGTTCCCTCCTGGTTCCACTCCGGTCACTGGCTAGTCACTTTGAACACTGTCCCCTCTGCTTTCAGGCCCTCTTCTTCCTCGATCCACTCGTGGATCGCACCGGACATCTTCCTCCTGGTCGCCTGCAGCATCTTTCTCCAAGGCTCCATTGACTTCAACGCGGAAACCCGACACACTTTCACACCTATGCACCCGCAGCCCGTGGGTGAGGTAACAAGAGCATTTTGGTGCTCAAGGGTAGATCGACTCTCCTAGTGTCCAGGTATCCTGTCGTTTTAGTCGTAACTAGTAGGAACTGTCTTTTACTTACCTTTTCGTAATTTGTTCTGCCCATTGACTTTGTTCCGCATCCCGCGTGTGAGTTCACACTCGGCACACGCATCCCGTGGGCCTCCTGATACTTACCTAAGGTTAGGGTAGGGTAGTCCCAGCGAACCTACAGCCTCTGGGCATCTTCATTTTCTAAATTGTTCTACTTAACCCAGTTACTTAGTATATGGTTTGCCGTGCCCCTAGGGCACCATTGTAATTTTGTGCAACTTATCGTATTTTTCCTAAGAGATTGTGATGTGCTTAGCCATCTGATCTCATAAAGAGTTCAGAGGTGTTTGTTATTAATAAATATACTGTTTATTTTTATAACAACCTGTGTGGTGTCCTTTCATCTGGTATTCAAGGGGTTATATGTGGTAAAACAGCTGGCTTCACATGCCAAAAGAGTTTGGCCTAAGACTGCTTTGTCCATGCTACCGTTATGATAGCTGGTCTATAAGGTTGACTTACAACCAATCACCATAAGGGTTGTTTGGACTGATACAAGGTGATCACTAGAACTAGTGAGCATCATATATCAGGCCAACTTCTCACATTGGTGTGCAGCCGTTGGGATTTGAGCTTGCTGTTGTTTTTACCAAATATAAACTTGAAATATCATTTGAAAGATCACATAAGGTACCATAGGTACATATAACAAGCTTAGAAATACTCTGAGTTCTACTGAACCAGCTGTTGTAGTAGAAAGGGCCTAGCACACCCTGACTACAACTCTTAGCAAGGGATCAGTAGGAAAACCCATAGTGTAGGTAAGTGCATCACTTACACCTCACTAGAAAGCATGTCTACCACAGAAGAGATCTCAGTGGCTCCCCTTGTGGTTAGTGACCCTCCACAGGTCCTTTCCAGATATGCAGCCCTCAGCTTCCAGGAGATGAGACAATTGTGTACCTCCAGGAGACTGAAACAGGGTTCTAACCCTACCACCCCTTTTCTGTTAGGTCTCTTAGAGACATATGATGCTAGAAGGGCTGCTAACACAGGCCCCTCTAATCCAGATGGGAGCATGCCCCCCTTAGAAGGTGATCAAGGTGATCCAGACTCTAACCTCCCTGAAACAGAGAATGTAGATAGTAGGGAAGAAGGGGACTTATCTGAGGATGAGGCAGAAAATGGCCAACCTTTAGTCAGCAGACTTACAAGGGCCAACTTAGACCTACATAGGGAAGGAACTGGGGGAGCCCCAGTGCCATCCACAAGCAGGCCTAACTTTGGGATTAGAAGAGATAGGTCTCACTCTAGGGACTCCAATAGATCTGTTCACTCCCATGCCTCTCATGCATCTGCTCAGAGGAGGATGACTTCCCCTCAGAGGAGAGAGCATGAGGCAAAGATGAAGGAAGTTAATCTGAGGATCCAAAGGGAAGAACTTGCCCTTGCCAAAGAGAAACTTGCTTTTGCCAGAGAGCAACAATTGAGTGGGGTAGCACCCACTGGTGGCAGCAATATCCCTAGGGATGAAGACAGGAGTTTTGATAATAGACACCTGAGTAAAATAGTGCCCTCCTATAAAACAGGAGATGATATCCACAAATGGATAACTGCTCTGGAGAGGGCCTGCAAAGTACAGCAGGTACCCCAGAGTCAGTGGGAAGCTATATTGTAGCTCTCCTTTGAAGGTAAAGGTAGAGATAAGCTCCTCACTGTTAGAGATGAGGATGCTAATGATTACCAAGACCTGAAAACTGCACTGATTGATGGGTTTGGCTTAACAACTGAACAGTACAGGTTGATGTTCAGAGACACCCAGAAAACTCAGGCTCAGGATTGGACTGACTTTGTTGATTGTGCCACTAAGGCTTTGGAAGGCTGGTTACTGGGTAGTAAAGTTACTGATTATACAGGATTGTACAATCTTATCATGAGAGAACAAATCCTAAATAATTGTCAGAACCAGTTGTTGCCTCAGCACCTGATTGACTCAGATCTGACATCTTCCCAAGAATTGGGAAAGAAGGCAGACAGATGGGTCAGAACCAGGGTCAAGCAGCAGAACCAGAACCAGGGTAGTGGCCAAAAGAAAGCAGATCAAAAGGGTAGTAATCAGAATCCACAAAATGACCAGAAGTCTTCAACAGGGCCCCAACAATCTAAGCAGGGTGGGTCCCAGAATTCCCAAAAGAAGAAGACTGATGTTCCAAAGAAACCATGGTGCCAATACTGTAAAAGTAAAACTCACTGGTTTAGTGAGTGCACCAAGAAAGGCCAAACTCCTTTCACTACTGTCCCTAAGACACCTGCATCCCCTAGTACAGTTAGTAGTGGTAGTGTACCCCCCAAGGCTATAGTAGGGTTAACCCTGGGAACTGAGGTGGGTTCTGACTTAGTCAGAATACCTACTCAGGCTGTTCTTGTTTGTACTGGGGACATGGATATGACCCCTACTGTAAGTCCCAGTACTCTGGGCAAATACAGGCAAACGCCTTTAATCAATGGAAAAATGGCTCAGGCCTGCAGGGACACATGTGCCAGTGTCACTATGGTGACACCAACATTTGTGGACCCTGATCAGATCATGCTAGGTTCAGACTACCTAGTGACCAATGCTAGCAACGTCACTACCAATCACAGTATGGCAGTTGTTAACTTCTCCTGGGGAGGGGTAACTGGCCTCAAAAGGGTCGTAGTTAGTTCAGACCTCCCAGTAGATTGTCTCTTGGGCAATGATTTGGAATCCTCACTGTGGTCAGATGTGGAGTACAGGACTCATGTAGAAATGTTAGGTCTATCCTCACATGTCCTTGCTGTGACCAGGTCACAGGCCAAGAAATGCCCAGCTGAACAAGTGCTGGATCCTGGAAGAATGGACCAGACACTACCCAAGAGGACGAGCAGTAGGGTTAAGGCAGAGCCTTCCCCCCTGCCTCAGGTTGAGGTTCGGCCCTCCCAGGAGGCTGACCCAAAGACCCCAGAAGGAACTGTCCTAGAAGAGCTTGAACCTGAACAGGTTGAGTTTCTTGGGACAGGGGGACCTTCCAGGGCAGACTTGAGACGGGCACAGCTAGACTGTTCCTCCGTTGAACCCCTCAGACAGCAGGCTGCTGCTGAGGCTGCAGGGAATGCTACAGGTGCCCACAAGGTATACTGGGATGAAGGACTCCTATACTCTGAGGCAAGAGACCCCAAGCCTGGTGCTACCAGGAGGCTGGTCATCCCCTTGTCTCTTAGAGGTTTCCTTCTCACCTTAGCCCATGAAATTCCCCTTGCAGTACACTTAGGCAGAACAAGACTTGGGACAGGCTTGCCCCACACTTTCACTGGCCTCACATGTCTGAAGACACCAACGAGTTGTGTCGCTCATGTGTCACCTGTCAAGCCAGTGGCAAATCAGGTGGCACAACAAAGACCCCCCTTATACCACTACCTGTGGTGGGGGTACCCTTTGAGAGAGTGGGGATAGACATTGTTGGGCCAATGGACCCCCCCAACAGCATCTGGGCACAGATTTATACTGGTGGTAGTGGATCATGCCACCAGGTATCCAGAAGTTATTCCCCTTAGGACCACTACAGCTCCTGTTGTGGCCAGGGCCCTGCTTGGAGTTTTCTCCAGAGTGGGGTTTCCTAAGGAGGTTGTCTCTGACAGAGGTGCCAACTTCATGTCAGGATACTTGACTGCAATGTGGAATTAGTGTGATGTAAATTACAAATTTACCACTCCCTATCACCCACAGTGCAATGGGCTTGTGGAGAGATTCAACAAGACCCTAAAAGGGATGATAAAAGGGTTACCTAAAAAGATTAGGCGAAGATGAGACATCCTTTTACCCTGCCTCCTGTTTGCTTACAGAGAGGTCCCACAGAATCTGGCAGGGAGCAATATAAAGCTTTTTCAAAAGTATATAAGAAAAGTATGTTGGTGGCTAAAGCTGAATACTTTGATACCCGCATTAAGCGCGCACACAATGTGCAGAAATAAACTTTCAGCATTTTGTCAGAATTGACAAAGAAACCAGCGAATGCGGATACAAAGATTGAGTGTAATACGTTCCAACATTACTTCTTAGAAAAAGTAGAGATTATCCTCTCTGAGATCAAGAGCAACACTGCGAGTGGGTTTTACCCACCGCAGTTGGTCGCAATACCGCAGGATTGCACTATTTCGACCTTTCCAGAGTTGGACTCCATGAGGCTTGAACATCTCATGTCCTCTATAAAATCTGGTTCACCGGCAGATCCGTGTCCTCCAACTATCCTCTGAGGAGCATTAGTTACTTTGTTAGACCACATTGTCTCCTTTTTAAATAGCTCACTGCAGATGGGCTATCTCCCAATGAGGCTCAAAGAAGCCCGGGTACGACCCTTGCTGAAAAAACCAGGAGCAGAACCAACAAATCTGAAAAAATATCGACCAATTTCTCAGCTGCCGTTTATGTCCAAAATTTTGGAACAGCATGTGTTATAGTCGATGTCTGCTTTCCTGGAATCACACAATCTTCTCCAGGGACGCCAAGCAGGATTTCGGGCACATCACAGCACCGAGTTGGTAATGCTCTCGGTGTTGGATGAGCTCAGGGACATGGCTGACAGTAGGAAACTGAGTGCCCTGATACTTTTAGATCTATCAGCGGCATTCGACACTGTCAGTCATGATCTGCTCCTGGACAGACTGGCGAGGTTTGGAATAAAGGACACAGCCTACAAATGGCTAGAGTCCTTTTTGACAGGGAGGCAGCAGAGGATCTAACTGGGAGAGGAGATTTCTGAGATGGGTAGGGTGGACTGTGGGGTTCCGCAGGGATCTGCGTTATCACCGTTACTTTTTAATCTCTACCTGCAACCCCTTATTGAGTCCTTAGCGCAGATGGGTTGTCGGGTGTTTAACTACGCAGACGACACCCAACTGCTTTTCAGCATTGAGAACTCCAAAGCAGCACAGCTATATATACAGGAGGTCCTTAGGTATACAGTCAGCTGGATGAGTGACAATCTGCTGAAAATTAATCCCGAAAAGACGGAGGTTCTGGTGGTGTCAACTGGCATTTCACCATGGGGGGATTTGTTTTGGCCAAAAGAACTTGGGCCCACACCAACACCAGTGCCTAACGTGAAAAGTCTGGGTATAAAAATTGACAAGGATCTGTCGATGGCTACCCAGATTTCTGCTGTTGTAGGTACCTGCACTGGCCTAATTAGGCAATTGCGCAGATTAGTCCCTCTTTTATCCGAATCTATGCTTCGGACGGTGGTTTCGGCCACCATATTATCAAGATTGGACTATGGCAATGTCCTTTATTTAGGCCTACCTAAGAACTTGATAAGCAGATTGCAGGTCGTTTTTGAACGACGCTGCACGTCTAATCTTCAAACTTCCGAGAAGATCACATGCATCCCCTCTATTGTTTAAGCTTCATTGGCTCCCTGTGATTCAGAGGGTAGAATTCAAGAGCCTGTGCATTGCACATAAGGCAATTCATGGGCAAGCTCCTGTCTATATTAAGGATCGTTTAATGCCTTACAACCCGAAACGTGCCTTAAGATCGTCCGATGTCCAGCTGTTGACTTGTCCCAGTTTTAATATGGCCACAAAAGGTGGAAGGTCTTTTTCCATACTTACTCCACTGTCATGGAATAAGCTACCAATTTCCTTGCGCAAGGAGTAAAATCTTCTTTGCTTTAGAAAGCAGTTGAAAACTATCCTGTTTAGGGAGGCTTTTGGATCTACAGGTTAATCCTGTACATTACTTTTACCTTTTCTGCGAGTAAGAATCTAGTGTGTTTTCTTTGGTTTGGAGCGCCTCGAGACCTGTTTGTGAGTTGGCGCTATATAAACCAAAGGAACATAACATAACATAACAGAAGGGGGTTGGCTACAGCCCTTTTGAGCTTCTGTTTGGGCATCCTGTAAGAGGACCCCTATGTCTTGTAAAGGAAGGATGGGAGTTACCTCTCAAAAAGCCTAAACTTGACATAGTGGACTATGTACTTGGTCTCCGCTCCAGGATGGCAGAGTACATGGAGAAGGCATCCAAAAACCTTGAGGCCAGCCAAGAACTTCAAAAAGCTTGGCATGACCAAAAGGCTGTCCTAACTGTTTATCACAGAAGGTGTGGGTGTTGGAGCCAATGGCCCCAGCAGCTCTCCAAGACAAATGGTCTGGACCCCATACCATTATTGAGCAAAAGGGAGAGGTCACCTACCTGGTGGACCTTGGAACTCCCAGGAGCCCCCACAGGGTGCTTCATGTTAACAGGCTCAAGGCATTTGTCGACAGGGGGGACATGGGCTTGCTCATGGCCACAGATGAGGGACAGGAGGAAGAGAGTGACCCTCTCCCAGACCTGCTCACTCAGAACCCTGATGATGGGTCAGTTGATGGTGTGGTCTTTTCTGACAGCCTCTCTGAGCATCAACAAAAGGATTGCAAACAGCTTCTTCAATCCTTTAGACAAATGTTCTCACTGACACCCAGTCAGACCAACTGGTGCACCCATGAGGTGGACACTGGTGACAGTCTGCCTGTCAAGAGTAAAATCTACAGGCAACCTGACCACGTCAGGGACTGCATAAAGAAAGAAGTACAAAATATGTTGGAATTGGGAGTCATTGAACCCCCAGAGAGCCCTTGGGCTAGTCCTGTAGTTCTAGTGCCAAAACCTCACACCCAGGATGGTAAGAGAGAGATGAGGTTTTGTGTAGACTACAGGGGTCTCAATGCTGTCACTAAGACAGATGTCTATCCAATACCTAGGGCAGATGAACTCATAGATAAGTTGGCTTCTACCACCTTCTTGAGTACATTTGACCTAACAGCTGTCAGGGTCTGACTAAGGTGCCTACCTAGATAAGAACTACATCTCCCAGAATGCCTAGCATGAAGGGGGATGGCCTCAGAAGGCATATCTTCTCATGGATGCCTGCTATTGGTGCTTGTGATTTGTCCATTGGGAGCTGATGTTGCGGACGCCCTGTCCCCGCGGAGCTGCTGCGGAGGTGTGGTTCGTTTTGCTCTGTGGCTGTGGAGCAAGTTTTGTTCAATTACGCGAAGACAGTTACCGGCTGGTACTGTCTAGAGATTATTCCGCAAGACGCGTGAGACGCTTGGATTGCCCCCTCCGCGTTCTTGTGGTACTGTTTATCCTGTTAGGTGAGTGAACAGGAGACGCTTGGATTTCCCCCTCGCTGTCACTCACGGGACGCGGATCTCATCTGCGCTGCAGACACCGGCTGGTGCTGTGACTCATAGGTGGCGTGGGAGACGCGGGATTTCACCCTCCGCGCACACCTAGACTTAGACGGTGTTCTCGGCTGAGAACATCGTACAGGAGACGCAGGACTGCACCCTCCTGTTGTTCACTATTGACCTTGTTTCCGTTCCTCCCTTTTTGGAGCAGGAAGAGCCGGCTGGCTACCTTTGGGTTTCGTTTCTTTTTACTTATATGAACAGCGTTTGCTGTTTTATTTACAAGAAGGTTCTGGGAGAGACATTGATCTATCAGACGCCTCTTAGGGATCCCTTTTCAGTTTCTCTTCTTTTGGCAACTGGTGAGTGAATGTGGGTTATGAAGGCGGGTGAATGATACACATAACACAAGCAGGTTGTAGAAAGGCTGTAACGTGTATTTATTCTCCTCAGCCGTAGAAAGACATCAACAGAGGGAAGGGTCGTTTTTATCCTGAGTCTTATCAGGTGAGGGTTCACAACAGCACTTATGATATGATCAAGGGAATTTAGAGTGCAGTGGGCTAACGTGTCCCTTCTTGTCATTCCAGGTCCCTATCCCTGCTGTTCCTATCCCTACCCTGTTCTCCTTTGCCTGATTGCCTTTACACTCTGGAAGTTACACAGTCAGAGTGCGGGGACGTCAGGAGGTGGACCCCATTTGAGCATCATTCCGACCCTGAGGAATAGCAGCCGTGACAGAATCACAAGCCCAAGTATATACTCCTCCTGGTCGGAAAGAGGCTCAAATCATGGCATCTATGGATGACGTGCTTCAGGCCCTGGTGTTAGTGCAACGGGAATTAGCAGCATCGAAAGCAGAGACCACTGCATTAAAGGAAAGGCTGGATCGTCAACAGGCCAATCCTTTTGATGCTGCAACAGGTGGCCGAGCTATCCAAGTAACCGTTCCTCCTCTGATACCGTTAGCTAGTCCAGAGAGATATTCAGGCGACCCTCAGAAAATCCAAGCTTTTCTGACCCAAGTCACCCTTCACTTTTCATGTAGGCCGGCGTCGTTCCCAAACAATATGTCCCGAGTAGCGTTCGCCATCTCTTATTTATCAGGGGATGCGGCGAACTGGGCTGTTCCCTTTGTCAGAAATGATGATCCCATTTTGAATGATTGGACAGCTTTCCGCCGAGAGTTCGAACGGGTGTTCGACCGGAGAGCGACAACACTGAGTGCAGACAGAGAGTTGCTGGGACTCCGACAAGGGAGGAAAGATTTGGTTTCTTACATGACCACTTTCAATCGTCTTGTGGCCGAAACAGCATGGCCCGAAGAAAAAAGGATGGCGTTGTATTACCAAGGCCTGTCAGACGAGTTGAAAGATGTAATAGCTCAGATTGACCCACAACCCGCAACCTGTGTCGATTTGATCAACCTCACGCTCCGCTTGGACCATCGTCTGGGAGAGCGAGGAGGTGATCGTAGAAAACATGATGGGCCTTCTGGAACCATGGGACAAGTACTTCCGTCCAGTCCACGGACTAGTGATAGTACCTCTGAACCGATGGATGTTGGAGCCATCAGGTCCCCCCTTACCAGAGCAGAAAGAGAAACCCGCCGCACACAGGGACTATGTATGTATTGCGGGAAGAAGGGACACTATGTCAAGGAGTGTCCCTCTAAACCCAAAAGATCCAAGACCTTTTTCTCGGGAAAGAAAGTGGCTCTCGCCGCTGCCGATCCCGAGAGAAACGCTGAAGGCGTTCCTTCCAGTAAAGGGCTGGAAACGAAGGAATGGAGGTTGACATCGTTGGCTTCGGTTGAGAGCGAAGCCCCTGTTACACACGTTGCCTTGCCCACTTCTCTACTGTCTCAGGGCAAAGTACATGCCGTGTGGAGCATGGTGGATTCGGGGGCAACGGGGAACTTTATGGACGAAGGCCTGGTGCGACGTCTAGGGTTGGGAAGGGTGTCCATCGCCTACCCAGAAACCGTGTTGGCTGTGGATGGTACTCCTCTCAAATCCGGTCCCATCATTGAGCGTACGGAGGAATTGGTGCTGGTGTTGGAGAACAGTACCATAACCCACGTTGAGAGTATAGTGCTGAATATAATAGAAGCTCCACAATACGAACTAATATTGGGTATCCCATGGTTGGAAAAGCACAACCCTTCTATCGACTGGAGAGAGAAAACTTTAGCCTTTCGTTCTGATGAGTGTCAGAGCGTATGCTTACATACATCCACATCACACACTGTAGCTCTGACTCAGACAATGTACGTCGCTACTGCGGCGGAAAAGGTAACCATCTTGCCTAAAGAGTATCACAAGTACAGTGAGGTTTTCAGTGAAAGTCAGGCCGAGGTACTGCCGCAACATCGGGAGTACGACTGCCGAATAGACCTGGTGGAAGGAGCCGTTGTTCCGTCTTGTAGAGTGTACGCATTGTCCGAACCCGAATCCAAACACTTGCAAGAATATCTGGCACATTACAGTGCTATAGGCTTTATCAGGCCCTCCAGGTCGCCAGCAGCGTCCCCTCTGTTTTTTACGTCGAAGGCCAATGGGGAGCTGCGCACCCTCATTGACTATCGCCAGCTAAACAAACAGACCATACGAAACCGGTACCCTCTTCCACTCATCCCAGTGCTGTTGGACCAGGTGAGGGAGGCTGTGATCTATACACGGTTGGATCTTCGTGGTGCCTATCACCTGGTCAGAATTCGCAGCGGTGATGAGTGGAAGACGGCCTTCAAAACCAGATATGGCCTTTTTGAGTATCTGGTAATGCCGTTCGGGCTTTGTAATGCCCCGGCGGCATTCCAGTACTTCCTTAATGATGTGCTGAAAGAGTATCTGGATCAGTTTGTCATCGTGTATATCGCTGACATACTGGTCTACTCAGACACACGAAAACAACACGCCAGTCATGTCCTCCTGGTTTTACAGAAGTTGCTGGAGTACCGGCTCTACTGTAAACTCAGTAAATGTGAGTTCAGTGTGGAGGAGGTGGAGTTCCTAGGGGTTATCCTGACACCAAGAGGGTTTCACATGGCAGAGAGAAAGATCGATGCGGTGCGTGCCTGGCCAGTGCCAACCTGTGTGAAAGAGGTGCAGTGTTTCCTTGGCTTCGCCAACTATTATAGACGGTTTATCTCCCAGTTCTCTTTGTTGGCCTCTCCCATTACTAAACTGTTGAGGAAAGGAGTTCCATTCCAGTGGAATACGGAAGCCATGGAGGCCTTTGAGTCACTGAAGGAAGCGTTTGTCACTGCCCCAATCTTGAAACATCCTCAACTGGACCTGCCCTTCATCGTAGAGGCGGATGCCTCAGATTCAGCAGTGGGGGCTGTTCTATCGCAAAGAGACAGGGAGACAGGTCAAATGCATCCAGTTGCCTTTTTATCTAGGAAATTGAACTCTGCCGAGGCCAACTATACCATATCTGAAAAGGAACTGCTGGCCATAAAACGAGCATTTCAAGAATGGAGACATTACTTGTGGGGATCACATCATCCTATAACTGTGTACTCTGATCATAGAAATTTGCTGTTTATGAAAACTGCTCGCCACCTGTCCCAACGACAAATGAGGTGGATGCTGTTTTTCGCGGAATACAATTTCATCGTCACGTTCCGTCCCGGATCAGAAAACAAGAAAGCGGATTCTCTCTCTAGGCAAGGGGGAGACATGGTGCCGGCAAGGGAGCAATCTAGAGCAATAATCGACCCAGAAAGAGTGGTGTGTCTGATAACAGCAGATTGGTTCATCGAACAAGTACAGAAAGACCTAGATCAGGTCCAATGGCGGAATTGGGCAAGCCAGAACAATCTCCGAACCATCCATCATGGAGTACCCTTACATGGAGGGAAATTGTTTTTACCCTCCCATGATCTGCGTCTCCAGGCGGTCAACTGGTGCCATGGGGAAGTTATGGCAGGCCATCCTGGGGTGAGAAAAACAGTCCATCTCATGAGACGCCATTTCTGGTGGGATACTCTGGCAAAGGACGTAGAGAGATGGATAGGACACTGTGACACTTGTGCGAGAGCGAAGGGGGATCATTCCATGAGTCGAGGGAAACTCAGACCGCTGCCCACTCCTTCTCGTCCTTGGCACACAATCAGCCTGGATTTTATCGTGGGTTTGCCCATGGACCAAGGGTACAACGCGATAATGGTAGTAGTGGACAGCTTGACAAAAATGGCGCACTTCATACCGTGCAAGAACCTTCCTACCGCCAGCCAAACCGCTCAATTGCTCTTGACACAAATGGTACGGATTCATGGACTTCCACGGGTGATCATCTCTGACAGGGGGCCGCAGTTCGTGGCCAGGTTCTGGCACATGTGGTGTAAGGCACTGAGGATGGTAGACGCTCTGTCCACCAGTTTTCACCCTCAGACAGATGGGCAGACAGAGCGGCTAAATCAAACACTCAAACAATATCTGAGGTGTTATTCGGAAGAAGCTAGTCGCTCATGGGTCTCTCTTCTCTGGTTGGCGGAGCTTTCGTACAATAATGCATGGCACAGTGCCATAGGAGAATCTCCATTCAAGGCCAATACAGGTTTCCACGCCAACACCTTGCCTTTGACCATACCCGGTGAAGTCCAGAACCAACCCAACGTGGCTGCACACGTGAAGGCCCTGTTGGAAACACATCAGCAGATCCAAAAGACCCTGGTTCATGCAAAAGGCTCGTACAAGAAATGGGCAGACAAACATCGACAGGAGAGTCCTGTGTACGAGATAGGGGACAAGGTCTGGTTGTCCACAAGAAACATTCGGTTCAGATACCGCAGCATTTTCCATCCCCGCTTTATCGGTCCCTATGCCATCATCAAGAAAATCAACCCGGTGGCGTACAAACTGAAGCTGCCTATGTCTATGCGGATACACCAGGTGTTTTAAGAAACAAAGGTATGGAGGGTCAAGGGGAATATTTAATGACCTGTCTGCTCGCACCCCTATTGTTAAGACATGCAACACAAGAAAGAGCAGAACAGGTCGGGGAGTGGTGTATGACTAAACCAGTCACTAAGGGCCAGTAGGGTATGAACGCAAACTAGTGTCGTTGAGAGTTATTGGGAAACAGAACGCTAGAACAATTCCCATCAGACCACCCATTCGGTGGAATTCACGTCATGTGGGAATTGCTGATCAATCCAGAGCACATCCAGCCATATAGTGCCGGTGTAGAACTAGACGTCAGAAAACTAGCATGATGTTTTCCATCAAGTGGACTAACATTAATGTGCAGTGCGAAAATAAAAATAGTGGTGAAGGATAAAATTAACTACACAGATTCACAGAGAACGGACATATAGAAAGCTGTGTGTTAGAGATTAAAACCACGCCTGGTAGAAAGACTACCATTTGGCGCCGTGCAAAAAATGGTCAACATGTTTCAGCTCTAGGGGCATTGCCCCAGCTTTCTTCAGGACCTACAAAATAGACCAGCTACTGCAACTATAACTACAATTAGTATGTTAGATGAAAATTTAATTAATTCAACAAAAGTTTACTGTTAGACTGATACATATCTACCAGCAACTTCAAAGTTTGAACGTCCACTGGGGAGGAAGCATGTCTTCTTCCTGTCAACAAACAAAAATTATTGTACAAACAACACCAATATTACAAACACAACCACCTGAATACAAAGAGGCCGTCTAGTCAAGAGCACCTGCATGAATAAATGACATTCTGCATATATATACAAGAATCATAGTAGCTTAATCACTCAGAGGCATTTCCTCGCAGTGATACTCACCCAGCTTTGTGTGGGTGAAGGCCTCACCTCACCCGGCAACCGCTCGGGATTCTGAGGCCCGCTCTGCGGTGTAGAAAAAAGGGGATACAGTGAGCACAAAACTCTACTATTCCCAAGCCAAATGCTCTACACACATAACCCAACAAACTTGTGATATGTAACCCGTCCTCCAGAGAACAACCACATAGACCATCCCCTGTGACACCTTCAGAAACCGCATGTGCTGCGCTGTCAACATGCTGCTAAATAATCTTATGTTAAAGGTGAGATCACCTCTTGTGAACATTAAAAAGTGCTCTTTAATATTCAATGCGGTGTAGGATCTCATCACTTGGTCACAAATGTGAGCTGCTATAAAACCCAGTCAGAAAAATGATGAACTGGATTAATAAGTATCAAAAATAATGGGCAACCAAGTCCCCCTTTACTTTATTAAAAAGGCAGTGATGTAAATAGTTGTACCATCAAGGCTAGAAATTATCTAATATTGCCTATAAGTACTAGCAGGAAATGTTTCCCCTGCATGAAAATACTCAGGGAAGAAAAGTGCCTGCGACCTCACCTGTCCGTCGGTGCCCCCATCTGTATGCCAAGCGGTCGTGGAGGTGACTACCAGGACGCCCCTCGCCCTTATATAAACGCTGATCAAGTGGACACGGGGCATAAAGGGCGTGCCCACAATCTCGGAGCAAGCGCGAAGATAGACACTACTCCTTCGCGCATGCGCGTATAATGAAAAATGCCGAGAATCACTTGTAATGTAGGCCAACGAGATCGTTTCTAAAAGCGGTGAGGATGTTGGATCACCTATGTTAGATCACCTATATAAACTACATTATTCTGAGCTCTCTACGTGAAGGCTGTAACATATATGAAAGAGCTGGAATCAACCCCCAAATCCACACGCATGCCCAGAGCGGAAGACGCTGCTCACTCGGGCATGCGCCTGACAGCAAACAATTTGTTTAGCATCAGTGTGAACTGCAAAATATTGCGTGTGTTACAGAGCCTGATGTACTAAAAAAGAAGTACCCATTTCAGGATGTGAGTATGTTCTGCATTATAGTGGTTGGAAACCTGACCAGTTCATAATGCTGAGGTTGCTTTAATTCTAGATAAAAATTAAGTTGTCCAATTGGCAAAAACTGATGGAGGCGAAGGTACAGGGTATGCCTAGATGTATATTCCAAAGTAGAGACCGACAAACTCAGAGGAGTATAAGCCCTTTCAGGATACATTCTGTAGTAGAACGTCATTCACCCTAATGGTGGTTGACACAAAGTTTTGAGCGCAGAATAATATTGCGCAAATGCAGACTAGAAGTGATATTGCTGCCATCAGGTGTCACAGAAGGAGGGGGATAGTGGTAACTAGGAGGACAAGGGCAACACACACACTTAAGTTGGGTGAGCTAGAGAGATGCAAACCATTATTGTTCGCATTCATATGAATAGACCCGCAACTAAAAAGTTGCTCAAAATACTAAGAAACAAAGGTATGGAGGGTCAAGGGGAATATTTAATGACCTGTCTGCTCGCACCCCTATTGTTAAGACATGCAACACAAGAAAGAGCAGAACAGGTCGGGGAGTGGTGTATGACTAAACCAGTCACTAAGGGCCAGTAGGGTATGAACGCAAACTAGTGTCGTTGAGAGTTATTGGGAAACAGAACGCTAGAACAATTCCCATCAGACCACCCATTCGGTGGAATTCACGTCATGTGGGAATTGCTGATCAATCCAGAGCACATCCAGCCATATAGTGCCGGTGTAGAACTAGACGTCAGAAAACTAGCATGATGTTTTCCATCAAGTGGACTAACATTAATGTGCAGTGCGAAAATAAAAATAGTGGTGAAGGATAAAATTAACTACACAGATTCACAGAGAACGGACATATAGAAAGCTGTGTGTTAGAGATTAAAACCACGCCTGGTAGAAAGACTACCATTTGGCGCCGTGCAAAAAATGGTCAACATGTTTCAGCTCTAGGGGCATTGCCCCAGCTTTCTTCAGGACCTACAAAATAGACCAGCTACTGCAACTATAACTACAATTAGTATGTTAGATGAAAATTTAATTAATTCAACAAAAGTTTACTGTTAGACTGATACATATCTACCAGCAACTTCAAAGTTTGAACGTCCACTGGGGAGGAAGCATGTCTTCTTCCTGTCAACAAACAAAAATTATTGTACAAACAACACCAATATTACAAACACAACCACCTGAATACAAAGAGGCCGTCTAGTCAAGAGCACCTGCATGAATAAATGACATTCTGCATATATATACAAGAAGCATAGTAGCTTAATCACTCAGAGGCATTTCCTCGCAGTGATACTCACCCAGCTTTGTGTGGGTGAAGGCCTCACCTCACCCGGCAACCGCTCGGGATTCTGAGGCCCCGCTCTGCGGTGTAGAAAAAAGGGGATACAGTGAGCACAAAACTCTACTATTCCCAAGCCAAATGCTCTACACACATAACCCAACAAACTTGTGATATGTAACCCGTCCTCCAGAGAACAACCACATAGACCATCCCCTGTGACACCTTCAGAAACCGCATGTGCTGCGCTGTCAACATGCTGCTAAATAATCTTATGTTAAAGGTGAGATCACCTCTTGTGAACATTAAAAAGTGCTCTTTAATATTCAATGCGGTGTAGGATCTCATCACTTGGTCACAAATGTGAGCTGCTATAAAACCCAGTCAGAAAAATGATGAACTGGATTAATAAGTATCAAAAATAATGGGCAACCAAGTCCCCCTTTACTTTATTAAAAAGGCAGTGATGTAAATAGTTGTATTTAGCAGCATGTTGACAGCGCAGCACATGCGGTTTCTGAAGGTGTCACAGGGGATGGTCTATGTGGTTGTTCTCCGGAGGACGGGTTACATATCACAAGTTTGTTGGGTTATGTGTGTAGAGCATTTGGCTTGGGAATAGTAGAGTTTTGTGCTCACTGTATCCCCTTTTTTTTTTCTACACCGCAGAGCGGGGCCTCAGAATCCCGAGCGGTTGCCGGGTGAGGTGAGGCCTTCACCCACACAAAGCTGGGTGAGTATCACTGCGAGGAAATGCCTCTGAGTGATTAAGCTACTATGCTTCTTGTATATATATGCAGAATGTCATTTATTCATGCAGGTGCTCTTGACTAGACGGCCTCTTTGTATTCAGGTGGTTGTGTTTGTAATATTGGTGTTGTTTGTACAATAATTTTTGTTTGTTGACAGGAAGAAGACATGCTTCCTCCCCAGTGGACGTTCAAACTTTGAAGTTGCTGGTAGATATGTATCAGTCTAACAGTAAACTTTTGTTGAATTAATTAAATTTTCATCTAACATACTAATTGTAGTTATAGTTGCAGTAGCTGGTCTATTTTGTAGGTCCTGAAGAAAGCTGGGGCAATGCCCCTAGAGCTGAAACATGTTGACCATTTTTTGCACGGCGCCAAATGGTAGTCTTTCTACCAGGCGTGGTTTTAATCTCTAACACACAGCTTTCTATATGTCCGTTCTCTGTGAATCTGTGTAGTTAATTTTATCCTTCACCACTATTTTTATTTTCGCACTGCACATTAATGTTAGTCCACTTGATGGAAAACATCATGCTAGTTTTCTGACGTCTAGTTCTACACCGGCACTATATGGCTGGATGTGCTCTGGATTGATCAGCAATTCCCACATGACGTGAATTCCACCGAATGGGTGGTCTGATGGGAATTGTTCTAGCGTTCTGTTTCCCAATAACTCTCAACGACACTAGTTTGCGTTCATACCCTACTGGCCCTTAGTGACTGGTTTAGTCATACACCACTCCCCGACCTGTTCTGCTCTTTCTTGTGTTGCATGTCTTAACAATAGGGGTGCGAGCAGACAGGTCATTAAATATTCCCCTTGACCCTCCATACCTTTGTTTCTTAGTATTTTGAGCAACTTTTTAGTTGCGGGTCTATTCATATGAATGCGAACAATAATGGTTTGCATCTCTCTAGCTCACCCAACTTAAGTGTGTGTGTTGCCCTTGTCCTCCTAGTTACCACTATCCCCCTCCTTCTGTGACACCTGATGGCAGCAATATCACTTCTAGTCTGCATTTGCGCAATATTATTCTGCGCTCAAAACTTTGTGTCAACCCACCATTAGGGTGAATGACGTTCTACTACAGAATGTATCCTGAAAGGGCTTATACTCCTCTGAGTTTGTCGGTCTCTACTTTGGAATATACATCTAGGCATACCCTGTACCTTCGCCTCCATCAGTTTTTGCCAATTGGACAACTTAATTTTTATCTAGAATTAAAGCAACCTCAGCATTATGAACTGGTCAGGTTTCCAACCACTATAATGCAGAACATACTCACATCCTGAAATGGGTACTTCTTTTTTAGTACATCAGGCTCTGTAACACACGCAATATTTTGCAGTTCACACTGATGCTAAACAAATTGTTTGCTGTCAGGCGCATGCCCGAGTGAGCAGCGTCTTCCGCTCTGGGCATGCGTGTGGATTTGGGGGTTGATTCCAGCTCTTTCATATATGTTACAGCCTTCACGTAGAGAGCTCAGAATAATGTAGTTTATATAGGTGATCTAACATAGGTGATCCAACATCCTCACCGCTTTTAGAAACGATCTTGTTGGCCTACATTACAAGTGATTCTCGGCATTTTTCATTATACGCGCATGCGCGAAGGAGTAGTGTCTATCTTCGCGCTTGCTCCGAGATTGTGGGCACGCCCTTTATGCCCCGTGTCCACTTGATCAGCGTTTATATAAGGGCGAGGGGCGTCCTGGTAGTCACCTCCACGACCGCTTGGCATACAGATGGGGGCACCGACGGACAGGTGAGGTCGCAGGCACTTTTCTTCCCTGAGTATTTTCATGCAGGGGAAACATTTCCTGCTAGTACTTATAGGCAATATTAGATAATTTCTAGCCTTGATGGTACAACTATTTACATCACTGCCTTTTTAATAAAGTAAAGGGGGACTTGGTTGCCCATTATTTTTGATACTTATTAATCCAGTTCATCATTTTTCTGACTGGGTTTTATAGCAGCTCACATTTGTGACCAAGTGATGAGATCCTACACCGCATTGAATATTAAAGAGCACTTTTTAATGTTCACAAGAGGTGATCTCACCTTTAACATAAGATTATTTAGCAGCATGTTGACAGCGCAGCACATGCGGTTTCTGAAGGTGTCACAGGGGATGGTCTATGTGGTTGTTCTCTGGAGGACGGGTTACATATCACAAGTTTGTTGGGTTATGTGTGTAGAGCATTTGGCTTGGGAATAGTAGAGTTTTGTGCTCACTGTATCCCCTTTTTTCTACACCGCAGAGCGGGGCCTCAGAATCCCGAGCGGTTGCCGGGTGAGGTGAGGCCTTCACCCACACAAAGCTGGGTGAGTATCACTGCGAGGAAATGCCTCTGAGTGATTAAGCTACTATGCTTCTTGTATATATATGCAGAATGTCATTTATTCATGCAGGTGCTCTTGACTAGACGGCCTCTTTGTATTCAGGTGGTTGTGTTTGTAATATTGGTGTTGTTTGTACAATAATTTTTGTTTGTTGACAGGAAGAAGACATGCTTCCTCCCCAGTGGACGTTCAAACTTTGAAGTTGCTGGTAGATATGTATCAGTCTAACAGTAAACTTTTGTTGAATTAATTAAATTTTCATCTAACATACTAATTGTAGTTATAGTTGCAGTAGCTGGTCTATTTTGTAGGTCCTGAAGAAAGCTGGGGCAATGCCCCTAGAGCTGAAACATGTTGACCATTTTTTGCACGGCGCCAAATGGTAGTCTTTCTACCAGGCGTGGTTTTAATCTCTAACACACAGCTTTCTATATGTCCGTTCTCTGTGAATCTGTGTAGTTAATTTTATCCTTCACCACTATTTTTATTTTCGCACTGCACATTAATGTTAGTCCACTTGATGGAAAACATCATGCTAGTTTTCTGACGTCTAGTTCTACACCGGCACTATATGGCTGGATGTGCTCTGGATTGATCAGCAATTCCCACATGACGTGAATTCCACCGAATGGGTGGTCTGATGGGAATTGTTCTAGCGTTCTGTTTCCCAATAACTCTCAACGACACTAGTTTGCGTTCATACCCTACTGGCCCTTAGTGACTGGTTTAGTCATACACCACTCCCCGACCTGTTCTGCTCTTTCTTGTGTTGCATGTCTTAACAATAGGGGTGCGAGCAGACAGGTCATTAAATATTCCCCTTGACCCTCCATACCTTTGTTTCTTAGTATTTTGAGCAACTTTTTAGTTGCGGGTCTATTCATATGAATGCGAACAATAATGGTTTGCATCTCTCTAGCTCACCCAACTTAAGTGTGTGTGTTGCCCTTGTCCTCCTAGTTACCACTATCCCCCTCCTTCTGTGACACCTGATGGCAGCAATATCACTTCTAGTCTGCATTTGCGCAATATTATTCTGCGCTCAAAACTTTGTGTCAACCCACCATTAGGGTGAATGACGTTCTACTACAGAATGTATCCTGAAAGGGCTTATACTCCTCTGAGTTTGTCGGTCTCTACTTTGGAATATACATCTAGGCATACCCTGTACCTTCGCCTCCATCAGTTTTTGCCAATTGGACAACTTAATTTTTATCTAGAATTAAAGCAACCTCAGCATTATGAACTGGTCAGGTTTCCAACCACTATAATGCAGAACATACTCACATCCTGAAATGGGTACTTCTTTTTTAGTACATCAGGCTCTGTAACACACGCAATATTTTGCAGTTCACACTGATGCTAAACAAATTGTTTGCTGTCAGGCGCATGCCCGAGTGAGCAGCGTCTTCCGCTCTGGGCATGCGTGTGGATTTGGGGGTTGATTCCAGCTCTTTCATATATGTTACAGCCTTCACGTAGAGAGCTCAGAATAATGTAGTTTATATAGGTGATCTAACATAGGTGATCCAACATCCTCACCGCTTTTAGAAACGATCTTGTTGGCCTACATTACAAGTGATTCTCGGCATTTTTCATTATACGCGCATGCGCGAAGGAGTAGTGTCTATCTTCGCGCTTGCTCCGAGATTGTGGGCACGCCCTTTATGCCCCGTGTCCACTTGATCAGCGTTTATATAAGGGCGAGGGGCGTCCTGGTAGTCACCTCCACGACCGCTTGGCATACAGATGGGGGCACCGACGGACAGGTGAGGTCGCAGGCACTTTTCTTCCCTGAGTATTTTCATGCAGGGGAAACATTTCCTGCTAGTACTTATAGGCAATATTAGATAATTTCTAGCCTTGATGGTACAACTATTTACATCACTGCCTTTTTAATAAAGTAAAGGGGGACTTGGTTGCCCATTATTTTTGATACTTATTAATCCAGTTCATCATTTTTCTGACTGGGTTTTATAGCAGCTCACATTTGTGACCAAGTGATGAGATCCTACACCGCATTGAATATTAAAGAGCACTTTTTAATGTTCACAAGAGGTGATCTCACCTTTAACATAAGATTATTTAGCAGCATGTTGACAGCGCAGCACATGCGGTTTCTGAAGGTGTCACAGGGGATGGTCTATGTGGTTGTTCTCTGGAGGACGGGTTACATATCACAAGTTTGTTGGGTTATGTGTGTAGAGCATTTGGCTTGGGAATAGTAGAGTTTTGTGCTCACTGTATCCCCTTTTTTCTACACCGCAGAGCGGGGCCTCAGAATCCCGAGCGGTTGCCGGGTGAGGTGAGGCCTTCACCCACACAAAGCTGGGTGAGTATCACTGCGAGGAAATGCCTCTGAGTGATTAAGCTACTATGCTTCTTGTATATATATGCAGAATGTCATTTATTCATGCAGGTGCTCTTGACTAGACGGCCTCTTTGTATTCAGGTGGTTGTGTTTGTAATATTGGTGTTGTTTGTACAATAATTTTTGTTTGTTGACAGGAAGAAGACATGCTTCCTCCCCAGTGGACGTTCAAACTTTGAAGTTGCTGGTAGATATGTATCAGTCTAACAGTAAACTTTTGTTGAATTAATTAAATTTTCATCTAACATACTAATTGTAGTTATAGTTGCAGTAGCTGGTCTATTTTGTAGGTCCTGAAGAAAGCTGGGGCAATGCCCCTAGAGCTGAAACATGTTGACCATTTTTTGCACGGCGCCAAATGGTAGTCTTTCTACCAGGCGTGGTTTTAATCTCTAACACACAGCTTTCTATATGTCCGTTCTCTGTGAATCTGTGTAGTTAATTTTATCCTTCACCACTATTTTTATTTTCGCACTGCACATTAATGTTAGTCCACTTGATGGAAAACATCATGCTAGTTTTCTGACGTCTAGTTCTACACCGGCACTATATGGCTGGATGTGCTCTGGATTGATCAGCAATTCCCACATGACGTGAATTCCACCGAATGGGTGGTCTGATGGGAATTGTTCTAGCGTTCTGTTTCCCAATAACTCTCAACGACACTAGTTTGCGTTCATACCCTACTGGCCCTTAGTGACTGGTTTAGTCATACACCACTCCCCGACCTGTTCTGCTCTTTCTTGTGTTGCATACACCAGGTGTTTCACAGCAGTTTGTTGAAGCCAGCTGGTTCAATGCGACGCAAGGCCGCACCGCCGGTGCTGAGGGATGGTCAATTGGAGTTCGAAGTCCGGCGTATCGTGGACTCGAAGTTCCGTCAGGGGAAGCTGTGGTTTCTCGTTTCCTGGAAGGGCTATGGCTCTGAGGACGACTCGTGGGAGCCTAGCCGTGACGTCCACGCCCCACGCCTGGTCCGCTCCTTCTTTGCCCGCAACCCGAGGAAGCCGGGCGCTAGGAGGCACAGGGCAGGGGGGCGTACTGTCAGGGTCTGACTAAGGTGCCTACCTAGATAAGAACTACATCTCCCAGAATGCCTAGCATGAAGGGGGATGGCCTCAGAAGGCATATCTTCTCATGGATGCCTGCTATTGGTGCTTGTGATTTGTCCATTGGGAGCTGATGTTGCGGACGCCCTGTCCCCGCGGAGCTGCTGGGGAGGTGTGGTTCGTTTTGCTCTGTGGCTGTGGAGCAAGTTTTGTTCAATTACGCGAAGACAGTTACCGGCTGGTACTGTCTAGAGATTATTCCGCAAGACGCGTGAGACGCTTGGATTGCCCCCTCCGCGTTCTTGTGGTACTGTTTATCCTGTTAGGTGAGTGAACAGGAGACGCTTGGATTTCCCCCTCGCTGTCACTCACGGGACGCGGATCTCATCTGCGCTGCAGACACCGGCTGGTGCTGTGACTCATAGGTGGCGTGGGAGACGCGGGATTTCACCCTCCGCGCACACCTAGACTTAGACGGTGTTCTCGGCTGAGAACATCGTACAGGAGACGCAGGACTGCACCCTCCTGTTGTTGACTATTGACCTTGTTTCCGTTCCTCCCTTTTTGGAGCAGGAAGAGCCGGCTGGCTACCTTTGGGTTTCGTTTCTTTTTACTTATATGAACAGCGTTTGCTGTTTTATTTACAAGAAGGTTCTGGGAGAGACATTGATCTATCAGACGCCTCTTAAGGATCCCTTTTCAGTTTCTCTTCTTTTGGCAACTGGTGAGTGAATGTGGGTTATGAAGGCGGGTGAATGATACACATAACACAAGCAGGTTGTAGAAAGGCTGTAACGTGTATTTATTCTCCTCAGCCGTAGAAAGACATCAACAGAGGGAAGGGTCGTTTTTATCCTGAGTCTTATCAGGTGAGGGTTCACAACAGCACTTATGATATGATCAAGGGAATTTAGAGTGCAGTGGGCTAACGTGTCCCTTCTTGTCATTCCAGGTCCCTATCCCTGCTGTTCCTATCCCTACCCTGTTTTCCCTCGCCTGATTGCCTTTACACTCTGGAAGTTACACAGTCAGAGTGCGGGGACGTCAGGAGGTGGACCCCATTTGAGCATCATTCCGACCCTGAGGAATAGCAGCCGTGACAACAGCTGGTTATTGGCAAATCAGGTTAGCTGAGGATGCCAAGGCCAAAACAGCATTTTCTACCCCAGGAGGTCATTACCAATTTGTGGTGATGCCCTTTGGTTTGAAAAATTCACCTGCCACTTTTAAAAGGTTGGTGAACCAAGTTCTCACTGGGTTGGATGACTTTTGTGCAGCATATCTAGATGATATTGCTGTCTTCAGCTCCACCTGGGAGGATCACCTGATCCACCTGAGGAAAGTTTTGGAGGCCCTGCAAAAGGCAGGCCTCACTATCAAGGCCACCAAGTGCCAGATAGGGAAGAGTCAGGTTGTGTACCTGGGCCACCTTGTAGGTGGAGGCCAGGTTCAACCCTTGGAGAGCAAGATACAGGCCATAAAGGACTGGGCTCCTCCAACCACCCAGACACAGGTCAGAGCTTTCTTGGGCCTGTCTGGTTACTATAGGAAGTTTGTCCAAAATTATGGGTCCATTGTGACACCACTTAATGACTTGACAAGCAAGAAAATGCCAAAGAAAGTTCAGTGGACAGTTAGCTGTCAGAAGGCATTCGATGACCTGAAGCAGGCCATGTGTACTGCACCTATTCTCAAGAGTCCTGACTACTCCAAAACCTTCATTGTCCAAACAGATGCATCTGAGTTGGGTGTGGGAGCTGTTCTATCTCAACTGAATATTGATGGTCATGACCAGCCCATTGCTTTTATAAGTAGAAGGCTGACCCCTAGAGAGAAACGTTGGTCAGCTATTGAGAGGGAGGCCTTTGCTGTGGTTTGGGCCCTGAAGAAGTTGAGGCCCTACTTTTTTGGAACTCACTTCAAGATTCAGACTGACCATAAGCCCCTCTTGTGGCTAAATCAAATGAAGGATGAAAACCCCAAACTTCTTAGGTGATCCATTTCCCTACATGGGATGGACTTTACAGTGGAGCACAGACCAGGGACTGACCATGGCAATGCAGATGGTCTCTCCTGGTATTTCCACTTAGAAGAGGAAGACCCACCTGGTCAAGGTTAGTTTAATGTCCCTAAGTTTGGGGGGGGTTATGTAGGAGAGTGGGGTCTGCAATCCTATGGTTACCCCAGATTTTTGCTTTTTGCTTCACTGGTTTACGACTTTCCATGGCTGTGGGCCTGCTAATCAGACCCACAGCCTAGCTGTTCTCTCTCTAAATTGACATCCATGTACTTTAGGTGCATTTACCAATTGGTATTGGGACCCCTTATCAGCCCCTGTACAGTGTACCTTATGTACCCAGGGCATAGGTGAACCCAAGGCCTACCAGGGGCTGCAGCATGTATTGTGCCACCCCTGGCTGGCCATCCAAACAGACACAACTGGCTGGTAAGACAGCTGGGGCAAGGTGGTGTAATCACCCTTTGCTGTAGATATAGTATACCTATATCTAACCCCAAAATGGACACATATGTTCCTATCAGTCATTCCTATGGCAGGCCTTAGCAATCCTGAAGGCAGAGTGCTTGGAATTATGTGAGATGGTGCTCTAGCATGAGCTGAGCCTGTCTGCAGCTTGCGGAACCAAGTCCTTATAGCTGTTCCATGATCACGCTATACCATGTACTCTTTAGTGCATTATAATCCTCGCGGTTATTGCAAACTTTGGTATAGCATTATCAAAACATGTCGAGTAAGGTGTCATACGAAGTGGAATACTACCCCCTCGCCAGTTCTGGCGACGGGGGTAGCATTCCACCCTTTTAGAGGGACACGACATGTATGTAACTGTGAACCCCTGTTAAAGTTAACCCGAGCCTCAGCATCACAAAATGGATGCTGCCACCACAGACACAAGTCTGACCTCCTGCTGCTGGGAGTCCTTCCAGTGAGGGAGGCCTGGACAAAGGGTTTCCTGCCTTGGGAGGTGCTAGCACCACCCCAGACAGGATTTTGTGTATGGAGGTAAGGAGGCCTGAAAGGAATGAGACATGCCTGGGGCACACAAGGTGTCCCTGTGCATACACCGGTTCAAACCAGTTGCTGGGGCACTCCAGCCCCAGCTCTGGTGTGAAACCGGACTAAGGATAGGGGGTGTAACCACCCCCTTCCTGGTCCCATCCATGGGAGGGACCTAGTCACCAATACAGCCCCCTTTAGCAGGATAAAGGTAGGAGCTGGTCCCATTCCAAGTTAAATTATCCTGAACAACTTTACAAGAAGAAACTCTGGACTTCGACGTTCTGCTCCACAGAAGACTGAAGAATCTCCCTTGTGGGCAAGGAGTGTCCACCCTGCAACTGCAGGCACTATCAAGCGTTCTAGCGGTCCACTTTGTTGTCCTTCCTGCCAGATCCAGACTTCAGAGCCCGATGAGACCCGGACTCCCAGACCTCTCCGACCTCTACCCACATCTGCAGCACAGCTGAGACCCGTGGGTGCGACGAGACATGTGGGACCGGCCATCTTGAAGAGTCTGCACTTCGCTTCCAGCAGAACTTCTGAGGCGTCCTCAAGAAAGTGCTTTGGGGATTGAGAAGTCCCAGCCCCGAGCAGCTCCTGCACCAAAGACCAGCCCTTCAGCATCCACAAGATCTGCATGGGGCCCTTTTGCTTGATTGCTGCTCGACGCGTTGTCATGTCACTTGCCGGTTGGCTAGTGACCTCCTAGACGATGACCCAAGAAATCTACACTGCTGGTCCGGTTGCTCCAAACTGGCCCTTGCTCCCTCCCAAAAGAGGAGCACCCTGGACCCTCCTGGTCCACTCCAGAAGCCGTTTCCACTCACCGCGTGGGTTGCCTTTGCCAAGGCCTGTTGACTCCAATTACGGATCCAACACCGCCGACAGCGAGAGCCTGCGTGGGACAGCTTGTGCCTCCATCCTGGTCGTCGAAGACACCTCCTGGTCCACGTGGCTGCAGAGACAAGCGTCCACTCTTCACCTGATCACGATGACAGCATCTGGTTCCCTCCTGGTTCCACTCCGGTCACTGGCTAGTGACTTTGAACACTATCCCCTCTGCTTTCAGGTCCTCTTCTTCCTCGATCCACCCGTGGATCGCACCGGACATCTTCCTCCTGGTCGCCTGCAGCATCTTTCTCCAAGGCTCCATTGACTTCAACGCGGAAACCCGACACACTTTCACACCTATGCACCCGCAGCCCGTGGGTGAGGTAACAAGAGCATTTCGGTGCTCAAGGGTAGATTGACTCTCCTAGTGTCCAGGTATCCTGTTGTTTTAGTCGTAACTAGTAGGAACTGTCGTTTACTTACCTTTTCGTAATTTGTTCTGACCATTGACTTTGTTCCGCATCCCGCGTGTGAGTTCACACTCGGCACACGGGTCCCGTGGGCCTCCTGATACTTACCTAAGGTTAGGGTAGGGTAGTCCCAGCGAACCTACAGCCTCTGGGCATCTTCATTTTCTAGATCGTTCTACTTAACCCATTTACTTAGTATATGGTTTGCCGTGCCCCTAGGGCACCATTGTAATTTTGTGCAACTTATCGTATTTTTCCTAAGAGATTGTCATGTGCTTAGCCCTCTGATTTCATAAAGAGTTCAGAGGTGTTTGTTATTAATAAATATACTGTTTATTTTTATAACAACCTGGGTGGTGTCCTTTCATCTGGTATTCAAGGGGTTATATGTGATAAAACAGCTGGCTTCACATGCCAAAAGAGTTTAGCCTAAGACTGCTTTGTTCATGCTACCATTAGGATAGCTGGTCTATAAGGTTGACTTACAACCAATCACCATAAGGGTTGTTTGGACTGATACAAGGTGATCACTAGAACTAGTGAGCATCATATATCAGGCCAACTTCTCACATTGGTGTGCAGCGGTTGGGATTTGAGCCTGCTGTTGTTTTTACCAAATATAATCTTGAAATATCATTTGAAAGATCACATAAGGTACCATAGGTACATATAACAAGCTTAGAAATACTCTGAGTTCTACTGAACCAGCTGTTGTAGTAGAAAGGGCCTAGCACACCCTGACTACAACTCTTAACATCATATATCAGGCCAACTTCTCACAATCACCTCTGCCAGGAGAGTGAGTGAGCTCCAGGCCCTTTCTTCTAAACCTCCTTTCCTTTCTGTCCATCCGGACAAAGTTGTGTTGCGGACGCGACCCTCTTTCCTGCCCAAGGTAGTCACAGCCTTCCACAGCGGGCAGTCCATCACCTTGTCCACCTTCTTTCCGCCTCCGCATCCCTCAAAAGAGGAAGAGAGGCTCCACCGTCTGGACCCAAAACGTGGGCTCTCATTCTGTCTGGATCACACACGCCAGTTCCGGGTGAATGACCAACTCTTTGTTGGTTACGTGGGCGCTAAGAAGGGTCGGGCGGTGCACAAAAGAACCATTACTTGGTGGGTCGTCTTGTGCATCAAGATTTTCTACTCTTTGTCGAGGAAGGAGCCTCCTGTTGGGCTGAGGGCCCATTCCACTCGGGCCACGGCGGCTACAACTGCCCTGGGTCGTGGAGTCCCCTTGCAGGACATCTGTCAGGCAGCTACGTGGGCCTTGCTGCACACGTTCGCAAGACACTACTGCCTGGACAGCCAAGTCCGGAGAGATGGCTTTTACGGCCGTTCCGTTCTCCAGGACTTTCTGGTGTGATCATTGGTTCGCAGACCCACCACCGGGGTTGGTATTGCTGGGGTATCTATTCTAAGGTAATGTTAGAAATGGAATTTCCAGTTGGCTAAGGCTTGCGCCAAAGCCAGGCAGAAACCACCACTCTACTCAGGGCAAGGGAGTTACACGCCAAAGATAACCCCTGCTCACCCTCTAGGTAACGTGACACGAGCAGTAAGGCTTATCCCGGAGGCAATGTAGGTTAAGTATTTGCGCACGCACCCCCAGCAACAGCATCCCAGGCTCCCCACAAAAAGAACTCCACACAAGGTTATATATAAAAATAGCCTTTGTATTATACCAAACACATCCGATAAGAAACACACACTTTACAATGTGCCATAGGCACGGGCAGAATTTACAGGGGATTATGTACATAGAGCAGGGCCACATGGACTACTGTCAGGAATAAGTATTTTTTAGAAATAGCAAATAGCACATATAATAACTATAGCGCCAAATAACAACTGTAGACCACAACCAGTAACCACTGGTAAAAGGTAAGTACCACCTACGCAATCCTAACCACCTTAGGCATATATCACGCAGGGAACCATGAACACACTAGTATAACCCATACTAGATAAAACAAACTCCTAAACATAAACATATGTCTAGATGTGTCAGAACAGGGTGCGCAAAACATTCTACACACAGTACATTTCCTAGCACCCTAAGAAGCACATAAATCACATTTAGCGCAGAAATCACATTTAGCACATAACTCACATCAAAGTCCAGGTTGCGCCAAAACCTAAACGTAGCAGCTGCCCCCTACTTGCTGGGCAGCTGAGGACAAGAACAGGCCTAAACGCTGCAGCTGGCACTAAGTGCTGCGCAGCTGGGGAAGGCCAAGGTAGGGATGAAGGAGTGCGACTCACTCCTGAGTCCAAGACATGTCCCTAGAAAGCAAAACCTAAACAGTGCAGCTGCCCACTACTTTCTGGGCAGCTGGGAACTCAAACCTGCGACAGGGGGCTCTCGCTAGCCCCTCAGGACAAAAGACTGCGCCAAAACATTGGAGCCCTTTAGGTTCTAGAACACAGATTGCGCAAAAGGTGAAGCCATCTAGGCTCTTAGAAGAATGCTGCACATTTCGGAGCCCACTAGGCTCTTAAAACAATACATGTGCCTTCTGGAGCACTCTGGCTCCTAAACGAAACTAATGCCTCACTGGTGGAGCCCTCTGGCTCTGTACAAAATGATGGGGCGACCCACTGCCATCCGGGGCCGCCCCCACTCTGGGCGAGACTCCCTCGGCGCTCTCTCTCCCCTCCCCACCCTCCGGGCAGCTCCACTCACCGGCTGCTTCTCCGGGGACGGCGGGGGCATGCACCATACTTCACCCGGTCCCCCATCTCGGGACCAAGACTTTGGGAGGCGGAGCCCACGCGGCTCCGGGCTGACTCCTTGGCCGGGGCTCCCTCCAGCACCTGGGAGCCTCGCAACACTGGTGCAGTGTTTCTTTTGGCGGCCCCGGGGCTCTCCCTACCTCACGGGAGCCCCAGTCCGCGGGAGGCCATGACTTGACCAGCTTCTCTTCGTTTTTCCACCAGCGCGGGACTTTTAGCCAATCCCAGCGCGGTGGCAGGCGGGACTTCCTTCGGCAACCCAGAAGTCCCGCCTTCACAATGCTGCCTGACTTCCGGTTTCACCGCAGCGGCAATCTCTTTTCCCGGGCAGCAACGAGGGGTAGGCTCCCTCGGTGGGCAAAAAAAAACATAGAATCGGGGGGGGAGGGCACCCGCTAAGGAGCACATAAACAGGGTGGGCACCCGTAAATAAGAATTAGCAAATAAACTGGCAGAATGCAGGGTGGGCACCTGCGAGGGGCACAAAAGGGCAGAAGCGATTCCCTCGGGGAAAATGCCAGCGCTCTGCCCAGGAATAGAAATAAAGCGCTCACGAGGCGCTGGGGACACAGAAACCTCCAAAGGCCCCAGAAAGGAGGATCCCCCTAAAACAAAAAGGGGTCCCAGCGGTCCTGGGCATCAGGAGGGGAAGGCAGGGCCCAGGGGCCAGCACACAGGGCAGGAGACAGCCCCCATCGCGGTCCCTCCTGGGCCCCACCAGCAGCAGCCTCCTCCTATTAGGACCCAAGCAGGAACTCCAGGCATCCAGGGGCTGGGCAGGGCCCAGGGAGGCAAGCTTTCCACTGGGCCCCAGCAGCAGCACGCCCCTGGTAGATTCAAGTCAGGAAAGAAGAACATTTTACAGGAGGTCACAGCCTCTTTTTATACACAAAATCCCTTTGTCTCTAGGGTTCAGGGTGGGGGAAAAACCAGTCGCAGCTGGTTTTGGAGGACTCTGATGTGCTCAGCCCCTTTCACTATTCACTGGCCAGGCTAGAGTCATCAGTCGCACCACAGGGGGCAGAGCCAGCATTGTGTGGGGAAAGCCCAGCCCTATTCAGGTCCCAGGGGCACTCCTCCCTCACATCAATCATGCAGATCTCTCCACTCACCACCAGGGCAGACAAATCCTGACTTCTGGAGCCAGGCTCACCAGCCAGCTCCAGCCAATCACAAGCCAGACAGCCAATTCACATAAATTACACAGACATGCCAACTTCTAGAAGTGGCACTTCCACACTAGACACAATAACGCCGCACACATCATCGCACAGCATTTAATCACACGAGTCCGCACATACCAAACTCGCACCTGCACTCCCCACGCATCAGGAACTACCATGGACACGTACATTCCCCATGCATTCCTATGGGAGGGCAGGCCAACCTCACCACACGCACGCACTTTACCCTGAGACACAGTGGTAAAGTGCGCAGAAGCCAAAAATCACTAACACCAGGTCACAATTAAAAGCAAAACGTTTAGGGGTGAACCTCCCAGAAGGGCCAAGTCCAACAGGTAAGGAATTTAATACTAACCAGCTTCTTTCAGAGGCACGTGTTACTTACCTTCGGTAACGATATATCTGTAAGAAACAGTAGTTAGTATTAGATTCCTTACCGCCCCACCCATCCTCCCCGTTCTGCAAACCGATATCTAGGGTTAAGGTCATCCCCTTTCAGGGCCCTAGTTTTATGGCACCAGTGTTGGTTTTTATCATGGCTCTGCGTTTTCTGGTGCGGAAAAGCTGTGTATAAGAACTGACGTCAGCGCGCGAGGTCGGCGTCTAAGTACTCCGACGAAGTCATCCGGCGCCGATGACGGACGCGGAGCCGCAAACGACCCCTACCGACGCGCAGGGGTACTGATACGCAAAATTGTCCAGACCCAGTCTGAAGCCTGGGGATATTCTAAGGTAAGGAATCTAATGTAAGGAATCTAATACTAACTACTGTTTCTTACAGATATATTGTTACCGAAGGTAAGTAACTTGTGCATCGGGGGATCACTTGCAACTTCTGCAGGAGGAAGTTACGGCCCTCTTGGCCAAGAGGGCCATCGAGCGCGTTCCTGGGCCAGAAGTAGGACATGGTTGCTATTCCCACTACTTTCTGGTACCCAAGAAGGGCAAAGGGGGCCTATGCCCTATCTTGGATCTAAGGAGCTTCAACGGCTTCCTCCGGAAAGAGAAGTTCAAGATGCTGACTTTGGCTCAGGTCCTAGCTGCCCTGGACCCAGAAGACTGGATGGTTGCGTTGGACTTGCAGGACGTGTATTTCCACCCCCGCGTCCTGCCGGCCCAACGGCAATACCTGCGGTTAACGGTAGGCCGCGAGCACTTTCAGTTTACCGTGCTCCCCTTCGGCCTTACCAGTGCCACACGGGTGTTCACGAAAGTGATGGCGGTGGTTGCAGCTCATCTGCGCAAATTAGGGGTATCAGTCTTCTCCTATCTCGACCATTGGTTGTTGAAGGCGGGCTCGCCCCAAACAGTCGTCTCCCACCTTCAGACTATGGCCGACCTTCTGCACTCACTGGGGTTCTCCATCAACGTGCCGAAATCACACCTGTGTCCCTCTCAGAAGGTCATCTTCATCGGAGCGGTTCTAGACTCGGCGCAGTATCGGGTTTATCCTCCTGAACAGTGGGTTTGGGATATTCAGGCTCTGATTCCGGTCTTTCAGCATTTATTCCGAGTCTCGGTCAGGTTGACACGGTGGCTCCTGGGGCTGATGGCCTCCTGCATCCTTCTGGTGCATCACGCTCGATGGCGGATGAGGGCTCTGCAGCGGGACCTGAAGTTTGTGGGCACAGCATCAGGGCAATCTGTCCGACCACGTCCGGATCTCGGAGGGCTCTGCATGACAGTTGCAGTGGTTGCTCACTAACCGCGAATGGGTCAGCGGCAGATCTCTCTCCCTACCCCAACCGGAGCACGTAGTGGTGACGGATGCGTCCGTCCTGGGATGGGGGGGCCACATGGGAGAGAGGGAGATCAGAGGCCTCTGGTCTCCGGCAGGGTCCCGGCTCCACATCAACCTTCTGGAGCTGCGGGCGATCCAGCTTGCACTGAAAACATTCCTTCCCTCTGTCCGGGGAAGTGTAGTGCAGGTGTTTACGGACAACACCACCGCCATGTGGTAATGCAACAAAAAGGGCGGGGTGGGGTCGTGGACCCTTTGTCAGGAGGCTCTGCGCCTCTGGACATGGCTGGAACACCAGGCCGTCACCCTTGTGGTTCAACACCTGGCAGGTTCCCTGAACGCCAGGGCAGACGAACTCAGCCGCTGGTGCATGATGGACCACAAATGGCATCTGAACTCGGACGTGGCGCAAGCCCTCTTTCGGCAGTGGGGAGAGCCTTGGTTAGATCTATTCGCCACCATTCTTCGTGAACTTTATTCTAACGCAACGGCTAGAGTAAGGTTTGGGCTCAATGGTGAACTCACGGCGTCGTTTGGAGTGGAGAGGGGGGTCAGGCAGGGTTGCATCCTGGCCCCCTTCCTTTTTACCCTCTATACGAATGGGTTGGAGGGGGCCATGTGGGAGGGAAGCAGGGACTTGCCCCGCATTGGACCACGCCCAATACCGGCACTCCTTTATGCCGACGACGCTGTGATCCTTGCCAGAACCCCTTTGGAGCTTCAGCGAAGTGTAGCAAGATATCAAAAATTTATGAAGGGTCCTTTGGTTGAGCATCTGTGGGTGATTTGACGTAGCCATTTTCACCAGATCTCGGGGTCCCCTCGGGGGCGCAGCTTCCAAAATGTCCGGCAAGCCCAAGGTTGAAAAGCGAAAGACCAAGACTGTTCACCGTGGGGGCTCCATACAATCTAATGTCATGGACCGATACACCCATCCTAAAGGATCCCCCGGTGGAACGGGCAAGCCTCCGGCGGACAAGGGAGATGACCCTATGGCAGACGAAGACCCGACTCTGCACGATATTATGGGCGCCATTGCGAGTATGCAGACCTCAATCGGTGTGCAGTATGAAACTCTGGCGCACAAACTGGATACAGTGGCTATCGATGTCAACTTCATCAGGGCGGATTAAGCTAAAACGAACAAAAAAGTTAAATCCCTGGACTTGAGGACTTCTAGCCTCACGACGGATGTCTCCGATCTACAAACGGAGGTCCGCGATCTACGGTCCTCTAATGACTCCTTCTCCCATCGTTTGGAGGATTTTGAAAGTCGTTCTAGGCGGAACAACGTCCGTATTGTGGGTGTCCCTGAGAATTCAGACAACTTACATGTCGACCTCATCGTGGAGGACCTCATTGTCAATCATCTCGCACCCAAAGGCCTGAGTAAATTCTTTGCTGTGGAGCGGGCTCACAGAGTGCCGGGTTGGAAACCTAAGCTGGGTGCCACCCCGCGACCCATAATTGCCCGGATATTTCATTTCCGTGATCGGGACGCTATCCTGCAGGCATCGCACTTGGGTGGCCCCACGAAATTTGAGAATACGACGGTGAGTTTCTACTCCGACTTCACTCAGTTGGTGCAGAAGCAGAGGATGGGGTTTCAGGGAGTGAAGAGACGATTGAGAGATAGGGGCATGAAATACGCAATGCTATTTCCAGCTCGGCTACGTGTGGAACATGGAGATCGGACGTTCTTCTTTGATCACCCTGAGGCTGCAAGTGACTGGCTCGACACACTGCCCAGGCAGCAGGAACACCCTGAACATTTCGGTGGAGCCGGGGGTGGACTGATGGAACAGGAATAGTAATGTGACTTGGTTCTCTGGACTACATATAGATCTTTCGGCATGATTTGCGGATCCTTTAACTTGCTTTAATTGAGGTGGTTCTCCAGGGGTGGTGGAGGGAGTGAGTCTCTTCCTCCTTTGGGGTTTCTTTCCGTACATTAGTTATTTGCTAGGGCGACAGGCACACTGCAAGTTGGGGGGGCCTTTGAGTCTAACGCAGGGGTGCAGGGTGGGGGGTCTTGTTTCGAGGGTAGGTTGGAGGGAGGAGGGGGGAAGTTGTTATTGTTTGGTTCACTTCAAGGCACTATATTGATGGACTTTTGGACCTGGCTGTTGCGACTAATGTGGGGTGGAAGCTGCGACTACGTTCGGGATGGGGGTAGGGGGGTAGGGGGCTAAAATTGCTGTGTTGGAATGTTAATGGGTTGGGGGACAGGATAAAACGTGGCGTGGTGTTACAACTCTTGAGACGTCTCTCCCCTGATGTTGTGCTGTTGCAAGAAACACATCTGATAGGCAATACATGCCAGGCCATGAATCGAAGGGGCTACCGTCTCCTGGCACACTCCGGCTTCACCACTGGCTCTAGGGGGGTGGGTATCTTGGTCAGAGTCTCCCTCCCCCTTGAGATCGATGCTGTTATTCTTGACGACAGGGGGCGATATGCCGCTATCACTGGACGATGGGAGGGGAAGGTCATCACTTTGCTCTCCGTTTATGTTCCACCTGGCCTTCAGACTACGACCTTTGCTGAGCTGGGGAGGGTGATACTGGGGCTCCCAGAAGGCATCCTTGTGGTGGGTGGCGATTTTAACTCTGTGGTCTCTGGAAATATCGATCGCTACCCACCTAGGGATCTTGGGAGGTCCCAGTCCTGGCTGGGTGGCTTCCTTGACACTCTGGGACTGATAGATTGCTGGAGGCTGCTACACCCTGGACAATTACAATACACCTTTCATTCTGGTGCACACGGCAGTCTCTAGAGACTTGACTATATCCTGATGCCCGCAACACAGGCCCCACTTGTTAAGGAGATCAGACATTTGGCTAGGGGTATTTCAGATCACTCCCCCTTATGGCTCGTATTGGAAACGGGACCGGGAACTGAGGGCCGGGTAGCCCCGATCAACCCTTGGTATCTCCGTGACCCTAAGATCAGCACTGAATTGATCAAATAACTCGACCATTATTTTGTGGAGAATGTGGGGTCTGTGTCATCGTCTGTCTCACTCTGGCAAGCCTATAAGACGGTCATCCGCGGCCACGCCTTATTGGTAATTAATAACGCTAAGAAACGTAAGTGCGACGCAGTGGTCCGACTTGAAACTGAGATATCAGACATAGAAAGTGAGCTGGAATCTGATGTTACCCAGGACAGGTTGCATCTTCTCAGCCTCAAACAAACTGACTATAGAGTGTTGGTCACTGATGCCGCCAAGGTGATGAGTAGAGAGCAGCAAGGCCGTTTGTATGACGTGGGTGATAAGGCCGGAAAGTTGATAGCTTGGTTGGACAAGAAGGAGAGGGCTAGTCGTGTGGTTCCTTTGATCGAGAGAGCGAATGGAGTGAGAGTGACTGACCCGGTTGAGATTGTGGAGTGTTTTTCTGAGTATTTCCAAACCGGACAGACCGGAACAGGATTCGCATCTGCTTCTGAGAGACATTGCTCTGCCCTGCTTGTCGGATCTGGATAGGGAACTGATGGACGCGACACTCTCTGTTGAGGAGGTCGTGAACGCAGTCCGCTCTGTGAGATCGGAAAAGGCCACGGGTCCGAATGGACTTCCCATCGAACTTTATAAGCTACGCCCAGATAAAATAGCACCACATCTTCGCTCAATGTTTTTAGAATCGCTAGATGCGGGTACCCTCCCATTCGATCAAAGACTTGCGTCTATCGTCGTGATTCACAAGAAAGAGAAGCCGCGGGATTGCTGCGTGTCGTACAGGCCCATCTCGCTCTTAAACGCCGAGCCTAAGATCCTCGCAAAAGTGCTCGCGAATCGTTTAATCACTGTTGTTTGCGACCTGATCCATCCGGATCAGTCCGTATTTATTTCGCACCGAAACACGGCACTGAACCTTCGGCGTCTACATGGCGCCCTTGCGAGAGTGCCTCGTTTCGTGAATCGGCCATTTTGGCTTCTTTGGACGCCACTATGGCGTTTGATACGCTGGAATGGCCATACCTCTGGGCTGCCCTCACTAAGTTTGGTTTTGGCCCTGTTTTCATCAGTTGGGTGAAACTACTATATCAAGACCCCTTGGCTCAGGTGGTTGGTAATGGTCTTGTTTCTGGCACATTTTCTCTCGGAAGGGGTACTCGCCAGGGGTGCCCGTTGTCTCCGCTTCTTTTTGCCCTTGCTTTTGAACCCTTGGCGGCTTGGCTGAGGTGGGAGCCGTCAATGAAGGGTATATGCTGGACCCCTGATTTTGAGGACCGAGTATCGTTTTATGCTGACAACATCCTGCTATACCTCACGTCACCTCGGAAGTTGCTAGTAGTGCTATTCAATGTATTGACTGCCTTCGGTACAAATTCTGGCCTTGTGATCAATTGGTCCAAGTCCTGCGTGTACGTTCTCTCGGGAGACTCTCTCTTGCCGCGTTGATGCCCAATACAGGTGGTACACGCGGGTTTCAAATACTTGGGGGTGTTTATCACCTTAGATCCTGTGGTTCGCTATGAACGTAACCTGCTGCCCCCGCTTCAGCGCTTGTGGTCTGATGTTGAGGCACGGCGTAGACTTCCGTTGTCCCCGCTCGGACGAGCGGCTCTATTCAAGATGATGTCACTGCCCCGATTTTTATATGCCTTACAGAATACTTGCGATACCATCCCGGCCAGCTACTTTCGGGAGATTGAAAGCTTGCAGAGAAAATTGATATGGGGTGGGCGGTCCCGCATAGCCCTTGCCAAGTTAACACTTCCTTGGTATGACGGTGGAATCGCTCTCCCGGATATTAAGCGCTACTACTGGGCCTCCCAACTGGGGGCGATTAACCACGGCACGTACGATCCCGCGTCGAACCCCGCGTTCGAAATGGACCGATGGTTGCTGCCTGGTGGTGACTACAACAGGGCGCTTTATACGAAATCCGCAGTGAGGACGCTCACTGGCCCTACCAAGATAGCGGTGCAAGTATGGCATCGTGCAAATGATGCCATGGGATGGAAGAATAGACTCACACGCGCTACTCCTCTTTATGCTTCCGAAAGGCTGGGCTCCCTATGGAAGACGAAAGGCTTTGATAGGTGGGACGTGATTGGTGTATGGACTAAGGATAGGGTCAAAACCTTCGAGGAGTTGAGATTGGAGTATGACCTGAGTGACAGGGAGTTTTTTAGATATGCTCAGATCCGACACGCGCTGATGGCGGTTTTCGCTCCGGGTACTACTGTTCCGGAGGCGTCGTCGCTTGAAGACCGGGTGCTGGATGGGCACGTTCCCGACAGTACGATTTCGCTTATTTATAAAAAGTTGATAAACGATAGGGCCGACCTTCTACAGCGACTTCTACAGCGACTCAGGGTAGCTTGGACTGGCGATGGTTTGGAGTTAGATGACGAAGACTGGCGGTCGGCCATATCTTCGCCGAAAGAGGTTGCAATTCCGGCCCACCTCCGGTTTGTACAGCTTAAGATTCTCCACAGGATCTATGTTACCGGTCCACGCTTGGTCAGTATGGGTTATGCTTCGGATGGACTGTGCAGGCGTGGTTGTGGCCTCCCGGGCTCCTTTCTTCACATACTCTGGGAGTGCCCGGTGGTTGTTCGTTTCTGGAATCGAGTGCATGCAGTAATGGAAGAGGTCACGGGTGTTGCGTTGTTGCCTGAAGCTAGACCATGCTTGTTGAATGTTTGGGAACCAAATGATTATGATTTGGCACAGACTCAGTGGGTGACCCTTGGCAATATGATCGCTAAGAGGGATATCGCCCAGTTGTGGGGCTCACAGAGGCCACCCACAGTTCTGGCATGGAAGGAGAATATGGACTGGTGCATGTTCAGCGAGAAGACGGTGTATGTGGCACGTGGCAGGCCTCGCAAGTGGGGTAAGATTTGGGGTCAATGGAACTCCTACCGGGGAGAAATATGTACACCTCCCTTCACACACTTGGTGGTGGATCCTCCCTCCCCTTGACCCGACATTCCTGCTATTATGTTGCTCGGACTGTCTCCGGACTTGCTGCATCCCTCAATCCTCCCATCCTGCAATGTCAATGATTGTATCATGATCTTATGCTTTCCTCCCCGCAGGACGCTTCGCCATTCGATTGATTGCACTGCCTTGATGATTTATTCTTGTTTATGTTGTTAAAAGTTTTAATAAAAAGAAATATAAAAAAAAAAAAAATTATGAAGGGCCTGGATCTAAAATTAACATTAAGAAAACGTTTGCCGGGGGGCGTGGCCAACAGCATGGCCGGTTAGGACGCATTCCCTAGCAGCTCCGTAGAGCTGATCTTTATCCGACGATCATATCACCGAGAAGACTCCTGAATTCGCACCTGTGGGGCTACGGAGGCTCCAGACACTGTCCGGTGCTCGTTGCTGGAGCTCCCGAGTCGGCGAACGGCAAGAAAACGTCCGCCCGAATCCCGCCCCCGAGCTGAATGGTGAGCCTAGGATGGCGGCTAGCCGCTGAATCATAGCGGAAGCCCGGGACCTGGCACGCATCACACTGTGACCTGCGCGGGGGGCTCTGGCCTTACTGTCTGGCGGCGTAGAATGGCCGGGCCCCAAGGAGACTGCGAAATGGCCGGGTACCCGGCCTGAGGACCGCGGCAGCGAGAGAGACTTGGACGGCAACCCGGGGGCACCGCGCGGCTTGTGAAAGGTAGGAGAGTGCGGCCGGCCCCGGACACTCACGGGCGGCGCTGAGAGGTGACGGGGGTGAGCGGCAGGGACCAGGCGGGAGCAAAAAGACCCCGGGTGACGGCGGATGCGGCTCAGATCCGGGAGACGCCCGACTTCAGGCCGGCAGACGGGTGACCTGGTAGAGCGCCCCGGGGGCACGATATGGCGCGACCTTCTAGGCGGCATTGAGGCTCCAGTGATAAGGCCCCAGAGGGAAGGTATGACACCCCCCTACGAGGCGGCCACCTTACAGTCACTATAGGAGAGGTCTTTCGGAGGCGCCTGACCTGGATCTGGAGGTCTTACCTGTGTGGCCGGACAGTACACCGCCAGCGTGGAGCGCAGACCGCCCGGAGCCTGAAGACAGGGCCTGCAGGCGCTGATCGGCAGAGCCACGGAAGAGGCGGTAAGTGCTGCAAAACCAGACCCTCACACCGCGGACGACGCCTTGGGAGGCCCCGGACGATCGGAGTCGGGACGGGGCGCAACAGGGGCCGCATTGCCAACAGGGGGCAGAGGACGCAGATCTCTATCTCCGGGGAGCCCCGGTGGTCGGTGCTGGGTGGACGGCACATAGGGGAAGTGAAAGTTGGACAGTGACCCTGAGGCCTACGACAAGTGGGCCGCCAACTACATGAGCAAGGAGGAGACTGTCCCCTGCTTCGAAGAAGACCCGCGGGGAGACATTGTGGGACAGGCCGAAACATCAGACTGACGACCATCGCCGCAGGATTCGCCGTGGGTCTGCGGACATAGCACTGGTCACGCAACTGGATATACGTGAGGGCCGACTCTGCAGGTGGGAGCCCGGAGAGGCTCTCGAGATGGGGAAAAAAGACCCGGCCCCCAAACCGCCGCACCAAGAAACGAGAAACGCGTCCCCCACCCGCACGGAGTCGGCCCCCACCGGAACCGCGCTCGGACACGGAACGTCTACTGGGTGACATACAAGCATCGAGAGAAGATATACAGGCGTCCCGCACAGCACTGGAAGTCAAAATCGGGGAAGTGGGATCAGAAGTCACGTTGCTACGTCAAGACTTTCGTAATCTGACCGAAAGGGTGACCACGGTGGAAAACAGAGTGAGTGAGACTGAGGACTCCCTCTCCACCCTCAAAAGAGACATGACAGACCTGCAAGCCTCCCACCATCAACTGCAATGGAAGGTGGATGATGCTGAGAATAGGGCCCGGCGGAACAATCTACGCTTCGTGGGCTTTAGGGAAGGAATCAAAAAGGACGACATGGTGGCGTTTCTATACTCATGGATAAAAACAACCATCCCGACGGCACGATTTTCAACCTGTTTCCTGATTGAAAGAGCCCACCGCGCACTGCTGGCGAAACCACCGGGGGGGCAAGACCGCGTCCAGTTATTGCAAGATTCTTGAACTTTGCTGACCGAAACTTGCTTCTGAGAGAGGCTAGAAGGCTAGGGGACATACGGCTCGAGAATACACATATAATGGTATTCCCGGACTACAGTCAAGAGGTACAAAAACAGAGGCGCTCGTTTGACCCTGTGAAGGCCAAGCTGTGAGAACTTCATCTTCAATATATGCTGCTCTTCCCGGTGAAACTCAAGGTACTATACAAGGAAAAGGCACATTTTTTTACTCACCCGGACGATGCATGGCAGTGGTTAGAAGAACGCCCTGCGCCCCCGGAGAGCAGAGGGTGAAACGCGTGAGGTGGTTACCTCGCCTCCTGCTGGCGGATCCCAGTGGGGCCAGCCCAAGACTCAAAGGCGGAGAGGCCTGAAACGTGGAAGAAACATACAGTCGACGCCTTACCCTCCTCGGGAAACGACGAGCAGGCAAAAAAAAGACTCGGTATCGATGGATAGAGCAGGTGTCGAGGGGTCCAGATTTCGCTGCTTAGAGAGGACGACGAGATCCGAGGGAGAAGAAGAACTGGAGGGCCAAACCTCTGGGGATGAAGCAACGGATGCTCCATCCCTACATCCCTTGGTAGTAGCAATCCACAAGATGGAGCAGGACAGTGCCCAGCGGCCTGGGAGCACACAGGGTGATACCCAGGACTCCCACTCCTGACCTGGGATAACAACGGTGACGAAGATTCCAGCTCATACTCGGACTGCACGCGAGTTACAAGCAACCTCCGTTTTTCACTGTTAAATTAGGGGGACAGTTGTGTTCTATGCTTCATTCCTAGGTTGTTGAAGAGCTTTATAGGGGGGGTAGTAGCGGGTGGGCGACAGACCTTCCTCCTCCAGGAAGTCCTAGGGGCAGATCGGGTAGCTGATGGAACTGAACAGGGAGGGCGGTGGGGTGGGGGGAAGTTGGGGACCTGATCTCGTTTATTGGGGGGGAGGGGGGATGGGGAAGGGAAGTTTGCTTTCTCATGTCATGTCGAGCATACACGCACACTTCACAGCACCACTCACCATTTCACCACGAGAAATAAGATGCCACCAGATGTTCTCTAGCATGCCAGGATGGGAGTTCACGCGCATCACAAGACGGGCACCAGCACTAGATGCTAGAGGTGCTCCACTTGCATTCCAACACTATGATTATGGGGGACCCTGACAGAAAAATGGTACATAGTGGGGGCATTAAGTTGCTGACCTGGAATGTCAATGGCCTAGGCTGTAAGATTAAACGAGGCTTGGTCAACAATTACATCAAAAGGTCCGGGCGGACGTGATACTCCTTCAGGAAACGCACCTGCAGGGCACTAAATGCACCTTCCTGGCAAGGGGTCAGTATAAAGTCCTAGCTCACGCGGGGTTTACATCGGGCTCCAGAGGGGTTGCGATACTAATTAAAAAACACCCACCCATGAGAGTGGCGCAGGTATGGACTGACCAACAGGGCACCTACGTGGGAGTGCGTGGGTTGTGGGGGAGGAGGGAATACACGTTCATCTCAGCTTACGCCCCACCCAAATTGCAGGCTGGTACACTGCAGGGAGTGTCGGACATCATCCTTAACACATCAGACACGATTCAAATCCTTGGGGGGGATTTTAACGATGTGATGAACCCCACGGTTGACAGGACAGGCGAACGGAATAGACCCCAGGCCATGATCCCACTAGCCAAATCTATGGCTGCACTAGGCCTCCTGGATATATGGAGATGGCTACATCCGGATGCTGAGACATTTTCCTTTTTTTCCGGGACGCACAAGGTCTACTCCTGTCTGGATTATATTTTCATGGCGCGCCAGGCATTACAAATGTTGGATACGGCAGAATACGGTGCCAGGGGTGTGTCTGACCACTCGCCGTTGTTGCTAGAGGTAGGTAGGAAGAGGAGGGAAGGACCCAAAGTCCTTAGACTCTCAGGCTGGGATCTACAAAACCCGGAAATCCTGAAGGGACTACGAGCTGACGTTAGGGTATACCTGGTAGAAAACGTGGAGTCAATGGACTCTAAGGTAGTTCCCTGGGAAGAGCTTAAAGTGGTACTCCGACATAGGGCACACTGTAGACTTGCGGAAGCTAGGAAAAAGGGCCAGGCGGAGATCCAGGCCTTGGAGACACAGATATTACGGCAGGAACATGAACACCTTCGTACCAAAGACCCAGGGACGCAAAGGCGCATCGCTGATATGCAAGCCCAGTATAGACAATTAGTGACGGGGGAGGCGAGGACACAGGCGCTGGCTACTCTACACCGCATCTATGACGTAGGTGACAAATCTGGAAAGCTCTTGGCATGGCTTACCAGGAAAGAGAGAGATGAGAGGTGGGTGGAAAGAGTCAGGGTTGGTCATGATGATTGGGCCTGTACGGACGACAGGATAGCTGACACATTTACCGACTGCTATGAGACTTTTTACAAGGCCCGGGACCTGGGATCCAAAGAGGAGGCGCTGCAATATATGGCGACCATTACTCTCCCGAAACTCAAAGAGGCTGACCGAACGGATCGTCACCGAGGAAGAAGTTAGGGTGGCACTCACCAAACTCCGTGTGGGAAAGGCCCCAGGCCCAAATGGATTCCCCGCGGAGTTCTTCATGAAGATGGCAGATCTTTTGACTCGTCACCTACTAGGCCTCTTCCGGGAATCGGAGGAGGAGGGACAGTTCCCTCTGGACCTCAGACAGGCCATGATTGTTCCAATATACAAGTCAGGGAAGCCGGCGGAGGACTGCGCGTCCTACCGTCCAATCTCTTTACTGAATGTGGAAGCAAAGCTGTACGCAACAATACTGGCTCTCCGTTTGCGGCGGGTCATACCGGGCCTGATTCATATGGACCAGACAGGGTTCATGCCGGAAAGGGCAACTAGGTATAATCTACGAAGGGCACATAACTGGCACCGAGAGGTGGAAAGTAGAACGGAGCCCCATTGGTTCCTGTCCCTAGACGCAGAAAAGGCGTTCGATGCTGTCCACTGGCCCTTCCTGGAGGGAGTCCTAGAACACATGGGATTTGGACCCATGTACAGACGCAAAATTAGTCTACTTTATACTGGCCCTAGTGCGCGAGTTAGAGTTAACGGGGCAATGTCGAGGGCTTTGCCTATACAACGGGGAACCCGACAGGGTTGCCCCCTGTCACTCCTGCTGTTTGCCTTATCCATCGAGGTAATGGCCTGCGCGGTTAGACAAAATGAACGAATAACGGGGTTTCGGGTGGGACAAGCAGAGGTGCAGGAAGAGAAATTGTCCTTATATGCGGATGACGTACTGCTCTATGTAACACAACCCGAAATCACGATACCGGCGCTGTTTTATGAACTGGACCGCTACGGCACCAAGTCAGGGTACCAGATCAACTGGCACAAGTCGACCTTATATGACCCGCGAGGACGGAATGATTGGTCCCAGCTGCCAGAGAGACTACAGACGACTGGAGAGGGATTTCTGTATTTAGGAATTGGAAAGACACGTCATGGCCACACACACCTATCTACACTACCTATACGAGGGGAAGGGACAGCCCAGACTATTGCAGGCTACTAAAATCACACTGGGGGCATGGAAAAGGGCAACGAAAGCTACAGGGTGGGTCCACAGACCTACGAAGCAGACACCGTTATGGGATTGCTCCTGGTTGAAGGAACTCGGCAAGTTGAGAGGGTTTAAGGGTTGGGACGCAAAGGCATCTCTACTTTAGGTGATGTAGCCAAGGGCCGGACACTTAAGCCGTTTCCTTCACTACAGACTGAATTTGTGCTACTCCGCTCCCAGTTTTTTAAATACATACAACTGAGGAATGCATGGCGGGCAGAGGGGGCATTGCACGAGGCACTCCCCGAATACGCCCCGCTGGAGGGTCGATTGCTACAGGAAAGGATCCTCGCAAAGGCCGTATCCCTGACATATAAAACTATTATGAATAATAAGCCAAACGGACTGGAGGGCCTTCGGGCCACATGGCAACAAGACGTAGGGGAGATGGATGACGTAGATTGGGGTGTGGTACTGATGCACCCTAGAGAAGTGGCCATTAAATCCCGTCTTCGTCTCATACAGTTTAAGGTCCTGCACAGGGCATACTTTGATAGAGTGCGGTTCTTTAAAATGGGGAGAGTGCCCGACCCTAGCTGCTTACGCTGCGGACACGACAGCGGAGGCTTCTTGCACATAATATGAACATGCCCACACATTCAGACTTACTGGGGTGAGGTTGTTGTTGAACTTGGTAAGGTACTGGAGATCGACATTCCATCAGACCCGAAACTCATCCTCTTGGGAATGACCAACGATGTGGACCTAGCTCATCCGTTGCTGATATTACTTGTTTTAGCCCTGGTAGTGGCCAAAAGGGACATAGCTAGGAAATGGGGGGCACCAGATGTACCTCAAATAAGGGAATGGAGAAGGGGTATGGACATCTACATGGCGGCCGAAAGGGTCACGTACAAAGCGATAGGGTGCGCGAAGAAGTTCCGTAGAGTGTGGGGTAAGTGGAGACATTATCATGGTCTAGATGGCGGACTCTAAGGATACCCAGACATGGACAGGGTTGCATGCCATGGAAGGGAATGTTGTCTGGGATAGATGGAATGTACCTAAAAGAGTTGGCGAATCACGATGGATGAGCATCTAAACTATGACATTGGGGTACTGGGCTTCGAAGGAATTGGGGGGTATGCGGGGTGGGGGGGTGCGGGGTTATTGCTTGACAGTGACATGCTTGTTACGTGTTTTTTCCTTGCTGCAAAACAATAAAAATGTTTTTAAAAAAACAAAAAAAAACGTTGCGATGTATTCAGGTACGGGTTCCAAGAAAACAATGTATATTTTCATTGACAATACAAAGTTGGAAAGAACACCTACTTATCCATATTTGGGGATTTTAATAGATAATAAGGCCTCATGGAAGCAGGCGATTGAGGCTAGAAAATTACTGATTCTTAGGGCGACAACTGCCCTGATTGCTTTTGCGCAAAGGTTGGGCAAAAGGTCAGCTTCTGAATTGATTAAAATATTTAAAGCCAAATGCATCAGCGTAGCCTTTTATGGAGCAGGGGTTTGGGGGCATGGGACGGTTGATGCTCTCCAGAAAATCGAGAATAGCTTTTTGAGATACTTGTTAGCATTACCGAAGAGCTCCTCGTCCTATTGCTGCCACGTAGAACTGGGCATGGCATATATTTCGGACATCATCAAACTCCAACCGATTCTTTTGTGGCATCGGGTTTGGACTTCCGAAAAAAGCAAACTATCCCGAAACCTTCTCCGTGACTGTCTACTACTAGAAAATAGGCACAAAATCAGCTGGCTTGTTTATATAAACAACTTCTTTCGCGACTTGCGTCTGGAGAAATACTATCTATCTCCATTGACCATTTCTGAAATATCAAAAAGCTCCCTAAAAAAGATCTTTATGTCCCACCTGGTAAGTCTCAGATTAACCACACAGGTCGCAAAAAGCTCAGTGCAGCATATTTTAACTATTCAGACCTCATTTGGCATACAGCCGTACCTCACATTTAAGATGAGCAACTTTGAGAGACTGTTGTTGATTCGTTTTAGGCTCAATATTTTTCACAGAATGGTATCATTTCCTCACGTTAACGACTGGACTAAGAGTCTCTCGTGTGTCCTTGCGATGACGTTTCTTTCCAGTCTATGATACACATTATCTTGTTTTGTAAATTTTATACTGAGCCTAGGAAAATATGGATAATTCCAATTCTAAAAAAGATGGGCTTACACACTTGTCGCCCTTTTTTTTTTTAGCCCTTCAATTCTTGGAAGAGGAGTTATACACAAAAAAGATTGCCTGTTTTCTTAAATTTTGCATTAGGCATAGAGCAAATCTTAGTTAAACTCTATCTCGTCTTTTAAAATTGTTTTAATGAATTCATTCTAAATTTGGGAAAACATAACTGTGGTAATGAATTTTATTGGATTTTTTATAGTATTATACACTGTTTTAGCACACTGTTTTTCTTATTATTTCGATGTCTTTTATCTATTTTGTTACATTTGTATTGATGAAGTTTTATGGTTTTCTGAATCTGAAACCGAATAAAGGACTTTGAACTATTCGCCACCGAAGAGAACGCGCAATGTCATCAGTTCTGCTCGTTGGAATTTCCAAGACTTTGTAACCCAAAGGAGTTAGGTCCTTATTGGACGTGGACAAGGCTGGACCATTTATAATTGCAAAAACACACACAAATGCCTAGACCACTCTTTTGTTAAAAAGAACAAAAACAATTAATGACGGTCAAGAATACTCTTTATTGAATTCTGACCTGGTAGTTATATTTTATACCTTTGACTTCTTTTTTTACTTTCAAAGTTTTTTTTACATATATATTCATTAGCAAAGATAGGACAAACTGTACATATATTTACAATACTATACAAACCAATTCATAAACCAAACATGTCACAATATATCTACACAAACTCAAAAAAACATCATCACAACAAAAACACATTTAAATTGATGTGTACTTGATCTCAATAAATGAGAGACAAAATCAAAAGGAGGAAAAGAAAGGCAGGAAGGAAGGAGAGCATAAGGACTGGAGTCAAATTAATGATACTCTTTCATGATGTTAAAACTAACAAATAGTTCTTGTAAGTAAATTATTCCTTCAAATGTGCCTCCAAGTATGCCTGTGCCTCCAAGTATGCCGACGCGTTTCGATTACAGGAAACCAGTTCCTGGAATCTCATCAGGGCCTTTTTTCTTTTGTCTGTATGATGTAGACAACAAAACAATAAAGTTTTGTGTTTAAAAATCTCATTGTTCATCTCCATTCCAGTTACACAAATAGCCAATGCAATATCTCTGACTTAAGACTACATACCAGATTTTGGCAGTGGACTGTGAAAGATTGTCTTGTTGTACTCGGAAATTTTTCTTTCTTTGAACCCCAACGTTTTAGAAGTGTAAGGAGCGGGGGGCTGTTAAGAAAATGCGCAGTGTAAATTATTCGAACCTGGAGCCTATCTAGCCTCATGTAAAAGCTGTTATGTGGCCTACCTTTGTATTCGTTGTTGGCAGATTCCCTTCTGATTCTTCGCGTTATATGTGGAGTTTACTCAACACATGTACACTTTCAAACACTCCATGTCGTAAAACTACAGAGCTGCAAAACATTAAAAAACATTTCAATGCTGCTGTCCTGCCTCTCAAACAATTCTAACTTATTAGAGGGCTCCATAGGAGCAATCTGGCCCTTACCTGATCATCTAGAGTGATTTAAACGGCATTTTTCTGCCACACATGATCGAGTACTGTAAGAAACAAAAGGGGAACATTGTGACCCCTTTGGGTAGCGCGCTAGTCAAGCTGGTTATGCCAAAATTCTAGCAAAGCGCTTACCTGTTTCTCGAGTAACTCTGGATGTAACACACGTCCCGGTCGATCTCAACAAAGATGGCCGCTCGTTTTGTGGGCGTGCTTTATGTCATGCTCAGACTCGAGGATTGTAGTACTTGTAGTGAAATCTATTTTTTCAATGAAAATCCCCGATAACAGTGTGGGAAATGGATCAAAGGTGTGTGTGGCTGGAGAAATGTCGCAGGCTAGTCGTGTAGTTATTCATAAAGCCCAAGGACATGTTGTGTTTGCGCCTGCCGTGTAGGCCTACCACTTAAATTGCAGTGTGTAAATTGGAGGGAGTCCTGTGCGTGGTGGCTAGTGCCTTAATCCGCGCAGCCCCATGGTCACCGTTATTCATTAAGGAAGAGGGCTCAAACCCAAAAATTGAAAGCTGAAGGTCAGTGGTTACTAACTACCAACTCGGTCCAAATGAAGACGAAATTTCATAGTCTTGCAACTTCAGATAGGTTATTGAACCCTGTCTGAGTGCTATTGAATTTAAGAATAAGGTACGCTTCCCTCTGCAAAAGGACTCTTTCCAAATCAAGACAGCGATTGGTTTGCTTGGCCGTGAACAGAATAGACCATTTGAAGTCATGTTCATCGTGGCCTTTCTCGACAAAGTGCTCTACCATGGTTGCGGTCATGACTTTCTTCTTGATGCGTGAGCGATGTTGGCTGATTCGCATATTTACCTGTTGGCTTGTTTTGCCAATGTAAATCATCATGCAAGGGCACTGTATCACATAGATTACATGCTTAGTTCTGCAATTTGAGAAATCCAGATGTTTCCATTGTATTCCTGAATGGCAAAATTCTTTCCCTTTCGATGGTATTGGGACATGCTACACAATTACCACATTTATGATGGCCCTCGATAGGTTTCATGTTCCACTGAGTTAGCAAGTCATTTTTGGGTTTTGGCACTGTGATATCAGCCCTGATTAATTGTTGCCCTATGCTCTGGGTTTTCTTGTAAGCAAATATTGGTTTCGGAAAGGGACAATCTAGATCTTTCAACAAGTGCCAATTCTTCAATACAGCCTGTCTCATTTTGTGTGTATCTGGACAAAAAGTTGTTACACACACTAATTTGTCAAGTGCTGCTTGCTTTTTTACTTGGAGGAGGCATTCACGGGGCGTAAAGCGTGCTCTTTTAAAAGAATGTTTAAGCAATTTTTTGGGGTAACCGCACTGTTTCATATCCATACAAAGATTTTGGGCATGGACATCAAACTGGCACAAATCTGAGCAATTCCTCCTTATTCGCAACAGTTGGCCATAAGGCAAATTTGCCTTAAGATTTCTAGGATGTGCACTTCTATGGTGTAAGATGGTGTTCCTATCTGTTGACTTTTTGTATAGAGATGTCTGTAATTGTCCCTGGAAACATGTCAGTTCCACATCCAGAAATGTCATTTTAGTGGTGCTGAAATCTATGGAAAATTGTATGTCTGTATGACGAGCATTTAACAACTCATGGAATGCCACTAGATCTGCCTGGCTCCCCTGCCACAGGAGCCAGACATCATCTATATAGCGGTACCACTGTGTGATGTTTTGTTTGTACGGATTGTTAGTTTCTACAAATTTGTCTTCATACTGTGCCATGAAGAGGACTGCCATCTCAGGGGCATAAGGACAACCCATGGCAGTCCCCTTCACTTGCATGAAAAACTCACCATTGAAGGTGAAATAATTATTTCTCAGTGCGATTTCAGCAAGCTTCAAAATAAAACAAGTGGGCACCCTGTGGGGTCTTTCTCTTTTGTCCAAATAGAGTTCCATCACCTCCAACGCTTCTTCATGCGGGATTTGCGTATAGAGGGATGTGACGTCCATCGTTACCATAATCTGTAGCTCGGGGTCAAAGTGAGTACCTTCCACTTTCAATAGGAAGTCAGTAGTGTCTCTAAGGTATGATTTTACCTCACTAAGAAATGGCCTTAGAAAAAAATCAACATATTTTGCAATAGGTTCTAGACAAGAGTCACATCCCGAAACTATCGGGCGGCCTGGGGGATCTTTAAGATTTTTATGTATCTTCGGTAGAAGATATAGGACGGGAGTCCTAGGGAATTTTTTAACAAGGAAATCATATTCCTTGTTTCCCAAAAAGCCTTTCTCTTTGCCAAGTTCTAATATTTGGACAATCTGTCCTTGAATTTGTTTAACCGAATCTTCAGATAGTTTGCGGTACCAAGTAGTATTAGACACTTGTTTTGAACCTTCTGAAAGATACTTCTCGCAAGGCCAGATGACTACGGCCCCGCTCTTGTCTGCCTGCTTTATGACAATCGATGGATCCTCTTTCAAAGATTTTATACAAGCTCGTTGTTTTTGGCTCATGTTCTGATAGGTGTTACTTTTACCTCTCTCTAGTTTGTTGATGGATGATAACAATACCTGCTCAAAAGCCAATACTTGTTTGGGAATATTGTTGAAGGGAACAAAGGTAGATTTATTTCTGAGGCCTGTTTTTTCTGTATTCTCAATTGCTGGTACACTAGCAAAAAATGCGTTCAATCTCACTTTTCTACAAAGTTCGATAGCTTCGAGTTTAAGCTTTGTGAAGTCTGTTTTTTTACTGGGCACAAATTTAAGACCCAGATTCAAAACTGACTCTTCTTCGGCAGATAAAACTCTTGTTGACAGATTAACAACAGTACTTGGACCACCTACGATTTGTAGAACCGGTTCCTCGTCCTCATTTCCCATGGTACCTTGTACCGCGGCTTGGGTTGTTGGCCTTGGTCTAAAAAAGTAACCCCTTTCTTTTTAATATTTCTATTGTCCGATCCAGATGAATCTGATGAGGACGTGTCAGAGAAGGTTGTAAATCTATTTCTAGACCGACCTTGGTAGTTCGTGAGTGCCCTACATGAATCAGGCTGAGTATAATAATCGTCTTTCAAGAACGGGTAGAAGCTTTGATGTCTTTTTTGTATTTTGCACTCTTGTCGTTGATTGTGTTGTCTCTAAAGACCTGGATGTCTTTTTCAATCTTCTCAAGGAGCGACTTGGCGTCGGTGACCACCTGGCTTCTTTCCGGCACAGTCTTTGAGCAGTATCAATCGTATGGACCATAAGGTCACGACTGCATTTGGTGTTGATATAACTAAAGCCTTTTCTGTAGTCACTATCTTCAGTGAAAATCACAGGAACATTCTTCACCTGAAGACTCCAAGGGATTGTGCCTCCCTTTAGATGCTTCAGGAGAAAATGTCCATGTAACTCAAGGCCATGATGAACATGACTTCAAATGGTCTATTCTGTTCACGGCCAAGCAAACCAATCACTGTCTTGATGTGGAAAGAGTCCTTTTACAAAGGGAAGCGTACCTTATTCTTAAATTCAATAGCACTCAGACAGGGTTGAATAACCTATCTGAAGTTGCAAGACTATGAAATTTCGTCTTCATTTGGACCGAGTTGGTAGTTAGTAACCACTGACCTTCAGCTTTCAATTTTTGGGTTTGAGCCCTCTTCCTTAATGAATAACGGTGACCATGGGGCTGCGCGGATTAAGGCATTAGCCACCACGCACAGGACTCCTTCCAATTTACACACTGCAATTTAAGTGGTAGGCCTACACGGCAGGCGCAAACACAACATGTCCTTGGGCTTTGTGAATAACTACACGACTAGCCTGCAACATTTCTCCAGCCACACACACCTTTGATCCATTTCCCACACTGTTATCGGGGATTTTCATTGAAAAAAACAGATTTTACTACAAGTACCACAATCCTCGTGTCTGAGCATGACATAAAGCACACCCACAAAACGAGCGGCCATCTTTGTTGAGATCAACCGGGACGTGTGTTACATCCAGAGTTACTCGAGAAACAGGTAAGCGCTTTGCAAGAATTTTGGCATAACCAGCTTGACTAGCGCGCTACCCAAAGGGGTCACAATGTTCCCCTTTTGTTTCTTACAGTACTTGATCATGTGTGGCAGAAAAATGCCGTTTAAATCACTCTAGAGGATCAGGTAAGGGCCAGATTGCTCCTATGGAGCCCTCTAATAAGTTAGAATTGTTTGAGAGGCAGGACAGCAGCATTGAAACGTTTTAAAATGTTTTCCAGCTCTGTAGTTTTACGACATGGAGGGTTTGAATGTGTACATGTGTTGAGTAAACTCCACATATAACGCGAAGAATCAGAAGGGAATCTGCCAACAACGAATACAAGGGTAGGCCACATAACGGCTTTTACATGAGGCTAGATAGGCTCCAGGTTTGAATAATTTACACTGCGCATTTTCTTAACAGCCCCCCGCTCCTTACACGTCTAAAACGTTGGGGTTCAAAGAAAGAAACATTTCCGAGTACAACAAGACAATCTTTCACAGTCCACCGCCAAAATCTGGTATGTAGTCTTAAGTCAGAGATATTGCATTGGCTATTTGTGTAACTGGAATGGAGATGAACAATGAGATTTTTAAACACAAAACTTTATTGTTTTGTTGTCTACATCATACAGACAAAAGAAAAAAGGCCCTGATGAGATTCCAGGAACTGGTTTCCTGTAATCGAAACGCGTCGGCATACTTGGAGGCACATTTGAAGGAATTATTTACTTACAAGAACTATTTGTTAGCTTTAACATCATGAAAGAGTATCATTAATTTGACTCCAGTCCTTATGCTCTCCTTCCTTCCTGCCTTTCTTTTCCTCCTTTTGATTTTGTCTCTCATTTATTGAGATCAAGTACACATCAATTTAATGTGTTTTTTGTTGTGATGATGTTTTTTTGAGTTTGTGTAGATATATTGTGACATGTTTGGTTTATGAATTGGTTTGTATAGTATTGTAAATATATGTACAGTTTGTCCTATCTTTGCTAATGAATATATATGTAAAAAAAAACGTTGAAAGTAAAAAAAGAAGTCAAAGGTATAAAATATAACTACCAGGTCAGAATTCAATAAAGAGTATTCTTGACCGTCATTAATTGTTTTTGTTCTTTTTAAAAAAAGAGTGGTCTAGGCATTTGTGTGTGTGCACAAATTTAAGACCCAGATTCAAAACTGACTCTTCTTCGGCAGATAAAACTCTTGTTGACAGATTAACAACAGTACTTGGACCACCTACGATTTGTAGAACCGGTTCCTCGTCCTCATTTCCCATGGTACCTTGTACCGCGGCTTGGGTTGTTGGCCTTGGTCTAAAAAAGTAACCCCTTTCTTTTTAATATTTCTATTGTCCGATCCAGATGAATCTGATGAGGACGTGTCAGAGAAGGTTGTAAATCTATTTCTAGACCGACCTTGGTAGTTCGTGAGTGCCCTACATGAATCAGGCTGAGTATAATAATCGTCTTTCAAGAACGGGTAGAAGCTTTGATGTCTTTTTTGTATTTTGCACTCTTGTCGTTGATTGTGTTGTCTCTAAAGACCTGGATGTCTTTTTCAATCTTCTCAAGGAGCGACTTGGCGTCGGTGACCACCTGGCTTCTTTCCGGCACAGTCTTTGAGCAGTATCAATCGTATGGACCATAAGGTCACGACTGCATTTGGTGTTGATATAACTAAAGCCTTTTCTGTAGTCACTATCTTCAGTGAAAATCACAGGAACATTCTTCACCTGAAGACTCCAAGGGATTGTGCCTCCCTTTAGATGCTTCAGGAGAAAATGTCCATGTAACTCAAGGCCATGATGAACATGACTTCAAATGGTCTATTCTGTTCACGGCCAAGCAAACCAATCACTGTCTTGATGTGGAAAGAGTCCTTTTACAAAGGGAAGCGTACCTTATTCTTAAATTCAATAGCACTCAGACAGGGTTGAATAACCTATCTGAAGTTGCAAGACTATGAAATTTCGTCTTCATTTGGACCGAGTTGGTAGTTAGTAACCACTGACCTTCAGCTTTCAATTTTTGGGTTTGAGCCCTCTTCCTTAATGAATAACGGTGACCATGGGGCTGCGCGGATTAAGGCATTAGCCACCACGCACAGGACTCCTTCCAATTTACACACTGCAATTTAAGTGGTAGGCCTACACGGCAGGCGCAAACACAACATGTCCTTGGGCTTTGTGAATAACTACACGACTAGCCTGCAACATTTCTCCAGCCACACACACCTTTGATCCATTTCCCACACTGTTATCGGGGATTTTCATTGAAAAAACCAGATTTTACTACAAGTACCACAATCCTCGTGTCTGAGCATGACATAAAGCACACCCACAAAACGAGCGGCCATCTTTGTTGAGATCAACCGGGACGTGTGTTACATCCAGAGTTACTCGAGAAACAGGTAAGCGCTTTGCAAGAATTTTGGCATAACCAGCTTGACTAGCGCGCTACCCAAAGGGGTCACAATGTTCCCCTTTTGTTTCTTACAGTACTTGATCATGTGTGGCAGAAAAATGCCGTTTAAATCACTCTAGAGGATCAGGTAAGGGCCAGATTGCTCCTATGGAGCCCTCTAATAAGTTAGAATTGTTTGAGAGGCAGGACAGCAGCATTGAAACGTTTTTAAATGTTTTCCAGCTCTGTAGTTTTACGACATGGAGGGTTTGAATGTGTACATGTGTTGAGTAAACTCCACATATAACGCGAAGAATCAGAAGGGAATCTGCCAACAACGAATACAAGGGTAGGCCACATAACGGCTTTTACATGAGGCTAGATAGGCTCCAGGTTTGAATAATTTACACTGCGCATTTTCTTAACAGCCCCCCGCTCCTTACACGTCTAAAACGTTGGGGTTCAAAGAAAGAAACATTTCCGAGTACAACAAGACAATCTTTCACAGTCCACCGCCAAAATCTGGTATGTAGTCTTAAGTCAGAGATATTGCATTGGCTATTTGTGTAACTGGAATGGAGATGAACAATGAGATTTTTAAACACAAAACTTTATTGTTTTGTTGTCTACATCATACAGACAAAAGAAAAAAGGCCCTGATGAGATTCCAGGAACTGGTTTCCTGTAATCGAAACGCGTCGGCATACTTGGAGGCACATTTGAAGGAATTATTTACTTACAAGAACTATTTGTTAGCTTTAACATCATGAAAGAGTATCATTAATTTGACTCCAGTCCTTATGCTCTCCTTCCTTCCTGCCTTTCTTTTCCTCCTTTTGATTTTGTCTCTCATTTATTGAGATCAAGTACACATCAATTTAATGTGTTTTTTGTTGTGATGATGTTTTTTTGAGTTTGTGTAGATATATTGTGACATGTTTGGTTTATGAATTGGTTTGTATAGTATTGTAAATATATGTACAGTTTGTCCTATCTTTGCTAATGAATATATATGTAAAAAAAAACGTTGAAAGTAAAAAAAGAAGTCAAAGGTATAAAATATAACTACCAGGTCAGAATTCAATAAAGAGTATTCTTGACCGTCATTAATTGTTTTTGTTCTTTTTAAAAAAAGAGTGGTCTAGGCATTTGTGTGTTTTTTGGAATTTCCAAGAAGGCACTCTCTCGGAGGCGCTTTTCGTCGTGAGTGGAGCTGTGGTCTGTTGTACGCCTTTCCGCCTATACCACTTCTGCCCAGAGTGCTGATGAAGATCAGGCGCGACCGGGCCCAAGTCATCCTTGTGGCGCCGGACTGGGCACAAAGATACTGGTATCCCGAGCTACCCAGCATGTCAGTCGATCCTCCGATTCGTCTGCCTCTTCAGGAGGACCTTCTGTCGCAGCAGCAGGGGACGGTCCTCCACCCGAACCTGTCCAGCCTCTCCCTCCATGCGTGGAGATTGAGCGGCGGCAGTTGAGGTCATTTGACTTGCCACCTGAAGTATGTGATGCGATTCTGGCAGCCAAGTGTCTCCCAACAAAATCGGTATACGCCTGCAGGTGGAACAAATTTGTGGCATGGAGAACAGCAAAGGCTGTGGATCCTCTCTCTGCCCCCCTTTCAGAGGTTCTCCTCTTCCTTCTTTCTCTTGCCCAGCAGGGCTTTGCTCTGGGCACTCTTAAGGGCTACCTCTCTGCCATTTCTGCCTTCTTGAGACTTCCTGATCAGCCTTCTTTTTTCAAGTCCCCTATTGTTAATAGATTCTTGAAGGGCATCACGCACATGTTCCCTCCTGTTCCTTTCGTGATGCCTCAGTGGGACTTTAACCTTATTCTTACATTTCTGATGTGCGCTCCTTCTGAGCCACTTCACAATTGCCCTCTTCGTCTTCTTATTCTTAAGACTACATTCCTGGTAGCCATCACCTCTGCCAGGAGAGTGAGTGAGCTCCAGGCTCTTTCTTCTAAGCCTCCTTTCCTTTTTGTCCATCCGGACAAAGTTGTGTTAAAAACACGTCCTTCTTTCCAGCCCAAGGTGGTTACAGCCTTTCACATCGGGCGGTCCATCACCTTGCCCACCTTCTTTCCGCATCCTTCCAAGGAGGAAGAGAGGCTCCACCGTCTGGACCCAAAACGTGCCTCTCCTTCTACCTTGATCGCACATGCCAGTTCCGGGTGGACAACCAGCTCTTTGTTGGTTACGTGGGCTTAAAGAAGGGATGGGCGATGCACAAATGGACCATCTTTCCTTGGCTAAAAAGGAGCCCCCTGTTGGGCTGAGGGCCCATTCCACTCGGGCCACGTGGCTACTACTGCCCTGGGTTGGGGAGTCCCCTTGCAGGACATCTGTCAGGCAGCTACGTGGGCCTCGCTGCACACTTTTGCTAGACACTACTGTCTGGACAGCCAAGTCCGGAGAGATGGCTTTTTTGGCCGTTCCGTTCTCCAGGACTTTCTGGTGTGATCTTGGTCTGCAGACCCACCACCGGAGTTGGTATTGCTGGGGTATCTATTCTAAGGTAAGGAATCTAACGCTAACCTGTTTCTTTCAGATGCACAAGTTACTTACCTTCGGTAACAATAGATCTGTAAGAAACAGTAGTTAGTGTTAGATTCCTTACCACCTCACCCATCCTCCCCGTTCTGCGGACCGATATCTAGGGTTAAGGTATTTCGCTTTGAGGGCCCTCATTTTATGGCACCAGTGTCGGTCTCTGGCATGGCTCTGCGTGCGTTCCTGGTGCAGAAAGCTATGTACAAGAGCTGACGTCAGCGCACAAGGGCAGTGTCTAAGTACTTTGACGGCATCATCCCGGCGACCACGACGCCGACGACGGACGCGGAGCCGCAGACGACGCCTATCGACGCGCAGGGTTACTGCTACGCAAAACTTTCCGGATCCAGTCTGACGCCTGGGGATATTCTAAGGTAAGGAATCTAACTAACTACTGTTTCGTACAGATATATCGTTACCGAACGTAAGTAACTTGTGCTTTACCCGGTTAAAGTTAAACAGAGCCTCAGCTTCACACAATGGATGCTGCTGCCACAGACACGAGCCTGACCTCCTGTTGCTGGATGAAACTCTGGCAGGGGAGGCCTGGACAATAGGTTTCCTGTCCAAGGAGGTGCTGGCACCTCCCCAGACAGGTTTTTGTGTATTGGGGCAGGGAGGGTTGCATTCAGTGAATGCTTTCCAGACACTTGCTGGGGCACACTAGGTGCTCCATGCATTTCCCAGTTCAAACCGGTTGCTGGGGCACTCTGCCCCAGCTCTGGCGCGAAACTGGACAAAGGGAAAGGGGTGTAACCACCCCCTTTCCAGGTCCACCCATAGGAGGGACCTTAAGGGTAGTCCAGCCCCTAAACTCAGTATAAGTAAAGGAGCCCAGTCACTAGGACTTTAGATTACCCTGGATGAAACTTTGAAACTTAAATCTTGGAACTTCGACATTCCATTTCGACTGGAAGACGGAAGACATCTCCTGTGTGGTCAAGGAGTGACCACCCTGTTCAAACAGGCACCAACAGCATCTTTGCTGGTCTGCATTTTTGAGGCTCCCGAAGAATCTGCAACACAGGACATCAACTTTCAGACATCTCTGACCCTGACCTTCGCTCACAGCAAAGCTGAGACCCGTGGCAGACACGAGAGACGTGGGACCGGAACTTCTGGACATCCTGCATTTTCCAAGCTGCACTCACTTCACGAGGTAACTTGAAGCTGTGCATTGGAATACTTGTAGCCGCAGACCCGAGCACCATTTGCATTGAAGCTCAGTGGCCCCCACACCACAAGTGACCTGTGGAACCCGCTTTTGCATTTCAGCTCGACGCGTCTTCCCGGTTCCTAGTCCGTTGTCTAGTGAGCCCCTGGAAGACTCCATTTTGAATCTAACTTGCTTTCCTGGTTGCTTCAGGCTTGCTACAACTTTCCTACAAAGGAGAAGTTCCTCAGACCTTGCTGGTCTGCTCCGAAGCCAATCTTGACATCCTGCGTGGGTTGCATTTGCCAAGGTTTGTTGGGTCCAGTCCAGATACCGACACCGCAGTCAACTAGATCCTTTGTGGTACAGCTCGAATCCAGCTCCTGGTCAACATCGACACCTCCTGGTCTTTGTGGCTGAAGAGACAAACTTCACATCCTCACCTGAAATCACCTGACATCTAGTGGCATCTTCCTATCACCGCCCTGGTCACTGGCAAGTGATCCAGACTCTGTCCCTTCTGCTTTCAGGTTCTACAGATCTTCGATCCACCCTTGGATTCACCGGGACACTTTTCCTCTGGTCGCCTGCAGCACTTCTTTGCAGCTCTCTATTGAAAACGATGACAAAACCCGACACGAAAAGACACGTATGCACCCGGCTTCCCTGGGTGAGGTAACACGAGTACTCTGGTGCTCCTGTTGGTCTTGACTCTCGAAGTGTCCTAGTTTAAGAGGGCTCCATCGTATTCCATCTGGAAGTGTCCTTAAATTATATATTTGTAACTTCTTTATTTCCCATAGAAAGCCAATGGTAACCTGCGGCTGTGTTTAGACACTGCACGCGTCTCCCGTGGGCCTCCTACTTCCTAACCTTTGGTTGTTTAGAGTAGCCCCAGCGATTCCACAGGCCCCAGGCCTGCTTTCTAATTCTCTCGTGGTCTCTTTACCACTATTTTATTATATGGTTTGTGAGGCCCCTAGGGCATAATGTATACTGTGCAACTTATCGTATAGTAATTGAGTAACTTGTATTGTACTTTTACCTCTGACCTCATAAAGCGTGCAGAGGGATTGTGTTTAGAATAAATACATATATATTTGATATATACCTTGTGTGGTGTCCTTTCATTTGGTACTCAAGGGATTATAAATGGTAAAACAACTTGCTCTCTGAAGTCTTAGCCTGATGACTGCTGGTCCATGCTACCACTAGGACATCATTTGCCAGGCTAACTTCTCACACTCTGCATGCCTGGGGACGGCGACATCTGGCTCCATGATGACTTCGACTCTGGTCATGTCAGTGGAGCCATATAAGTCTCCTCCAACACGCAAATGTAAATTTTCTCTTTTCTGTTCAAACACAGATCTGGAGAAGCGGTTCCTAGGTTCTATTTTTGACCTACTTCGACACTTTGTGTCAGTGGAAGGGTGTGCCTTGGTCTAATGTCTTCAGGTTTCAAACCTTGTTGGTCTTGTAGCTGACATATGTCGGCGATGGATCTGTATACAATTTGTATGTCGTGTTTAGGCAAGCACCACAATGCTGAGGATTGTGGCTCCTGCCAAAAACTAAAGCCGAAGTCGTTAAAGGAGTGGCGTTTGAAGTTGATGGCACATGTCGCGATCCTCTGATGCTTCCCGGCCTTGGACTTCATTGTCTCGGGAAGAGCATTTGGGGGGTCGATCTAGGAGCCAAAGCCGTTCTGGAGGAGATCATTCTCAAGGGAAGTCAAAAGGTAAGCAGGTGAAGTTGCAGTATTCTTGGACTTCGCCGGGAGGGGACTTCATCTCCAAAGGCTCCTCCTGTTCAATGGTTAAGGAGGCCGTATGCGACTCCGCACTGCGTCTTCCTCAGTTTCCGTGAGCCGGGTCATCGAATGCTCGGATGAGGGAATATTATAATTCCTTGCACCTCATCTTTGGTACCCCATCTCCCCTTGGAGTGCCTTTAGGTCCCAAGGAGGTAAGCGTGGCACCTTCATAGGGTTTGCCCTCGATGAGGGTTGAACCGTTGGAATAGAGCGGTCAGTGCTGGGTGACGTCGGCTGGATCTTCTTTGGAACAGGTCCACAGTTCTATCGGGATCTCAACGTATGACGCTGGACTTTGATCAGCCGACTCCGACACTGACGTCGGCAGCATTTGTCAGAGTTGCTTCTGCTCCTCTGTATAGGTGTTATACGACTTTCAATGCGGAGTAGACTATTCAGACTGAAGGGAATATGCAGGTTTTGATTCTTTCTCAGGGAGAGGTTGTAGAAAGACAGCATTTGTTGATAGAGGCAAGGCCCTTTCAGCCTGTTTTGGACATTAATTCATAGTTTGTCGTAAAACTCCAGTGGATAAGGAGTCTAGGAGTCTTGATGCATGCGGTAAACACATTTTTGCTTTGGAAAGCTCAGCCTTGAGATCCATAAATACATCTTGTGTGCTGAAGCAATATTCCCATGCTTTATGGGAATCTCTACAGAATTTGTTAACATATATTCCGGATAATCTCAGCTCGGAGAGTGATGATTTGATTAAAGATGGTCAGCAGGCTGCTAGGCTTACTATAAGGTGTGGTATGGACACTTTGGACTCTGTAGGTCATGCTATGGCTGTGGCATTAAGGCGACCGGCTTGGTTGGCAACTTCGGGTTTCTCAGAAGCTGTCCAGTCGACTTTGGTCGACTTGCTATTTGATGGTGTCCATCTTTTTGGGTGTCAAGCTGATGCAACGTTAAGACACTTCCGTTAAAGTCCGAGGTCTTCAGAGGGTTGTATGACGTTACAACGCATGCTTTTACCACGCATGCTGTTACAACGCGGTTTTTACAACGCAAACCTTTACAACTCATAGCGCTTTGGGGGGCTGGATAGTGAATAGTTTAATTTACTATTCCAACTCCAGTCCCCGTGGACACTAGGGAAGGTGTTGGATAGTAAATTAAATCTATTCCCTATCCTAGAGCGCCCCCCAGGGCAATGCGTTGTAATGGTTTTCGTTGTAAAATCTGCATTGTAAAAGCACTGTGTTGTAAAAGTTTTGTTGTAAAGGATGTTTCCCCTTCAGAGTCATAGCTTTCCGTGGTTTGTTACTGGTGTAACTTGTCTTTATACGTGAGATGAAGGCTATTTCTTTATATGCGAGTTAGCTTTGTTAGGGCATTTTAGATGTCTGTTGTTGGTTTGATCACTTGGTGTCCTCCGAGAGCACATGTTTTACTCTCAGTACCATTTTTTGCCTGGTATTGATTTAGTTGACCGAGGGAGGTTTCCCTTTGTCCCTTAGCCTCTGAGGATGAGCTTTGTTGGCGTAGATAATGACGTTGTGGTACCGATATAGGCACCACCCAGACGCACGGCCCTCAGTTCTTTTCTGAGTCAGTTAAGTGCCGATCCGGGAAGAGTTACTCCTCTGTCACTTTCTGACAAGCTTTTTGTCAACTTCCAGATTTTTTCCATCTTGTGCCAAAATGTCTATGAGAAACAGGGTTTAAGCCGTGCGAGGCCTGTCCTCGCACGATGTCAGTAACCGCCCCCCACCTTTTCTGCCTCTGGAGTGTTGAGCGCGACCACGATCCAACGTCATGCTCGGACCGTCAGGCCATGGCTCCTAGGACCTTAAGGGAGCTGGCTTTGAAGCTCCTTGCTGCCCGACAGCCGACACTGCCAAGTGAGACTCCACGGAGGTAGCGGGACCCCTCTCGGAGCCCAAATTCCTCTTTGTCCCACTCAGGGTCATAAGGGCACTCGGGAAAGAGGCACAAAAAGAAATAGAGCTCCAAGCAGACTTTATCTTCGCCTGGACTGTAAACCGTCGACGAAGGAGCTTAGGAGCTCTGACGCTCTAGGCACGGTTCTACGGAGCCGGAGCCAGGAACGATTTCACGCCTTCCAACTTTTCCAGGAGCTGGAGCGACTCCCGCCCTGATTCTACAAGGCCATGCGCAGTGTATTTGAGCAGTCTGATCCCTGTGGTGAGCCTTCAGGCCCCACTGGGTCGGAAGAGGCCCCGTCGGATTCAACGTCTTCAGTTCCAGCCACTGTGCCGCTGGGACCTTGGAGATCCGATCTCAGATCTGGGCCGACGCTGGTCGACCACTGCAACCTCCCCCAGCATCAGACCCGAAGTCGCTGCCTTAGGCGCTGCTGGTGCCCATCGGCGGTGCGAGCCCCATCCTTATCCTAAACGACACAGACTTGAAGCGACATCTCTCAACGCTGATTCATATGTCGATTGAACAAAAGGAGTTCTATGTTGTTGCCTGAACACTTTGTGGATGTGTTGGGCTTGGGAGAGATATGGGAGGGGTCTTTGGACCCTCTGGAACACCAGGATGACTCTTCAGAGCAGTTGGACTGGTATGAGGAACGTAGGGAAGCTAGTGGGCTGGATACTTCTCCAGATACTGACATGCTCTCTATCAACTGTGGCTACAGAGGAGGAGGCGGCATCTTATGCCATGGTGGTCAAGAGGGCAGCCGAGGTCCTTGGACTGGAGCTACCCTCAGTGGAGGTCAGGACCAATCTCCTGACTGAGGTGCTTTCAGCCTAGGGCTACGACTTCAGAACTCCTTTTGCCCTTTAATGAAGCACTAACCGATGTCTTTCTTGGCACTTGGTCCAAACCTAGCACTTTGGCTTCTGTGAATAGGACAATTGCACGCTGCCATCGCCCAGCTCCGGTCAGCCCAAAGTTCCTCAGCCAACACCCCACCCCAGAAAGTTTGGTGGTGCAGGCCTCTACATTACAGGGTGCTTTCCCTTTGCCCCTCCGGATAGGGGTCCAAGAGACTGGACTCATTTGGATAGATGTTTTCTTCCCCCAGTCTGGCATTGTGGTCGGTGAATACCACATGCTTATTGGGCCGTTTCTCCCATTCTCTTTGGGAGACTGTTGCGCAGGTGCTGCCACAAGTCCCAGAGGAGGCCCGGGCTGTGCTCTCCCAAGCTGTCCAGGACAGGAGAAAAGCAGCAAAATTCACCATTCGGTGTGTATTTGATACAACCGATTCGCTGGGCAGGTCGATTACAATGACGGTGACCTTGAGGCGCCGCGCCTGACTTCTCCAGGTATGTCCAAGCCAAATTAATGAATGTGCCCTTTAATGGAACCTGCCTTTTTGGGAAAACGCAGACTCTGCCCTTGTCGGGTTCAAGGACTCTTGAGCTACGGCCAGATCCTTTGGCCTCTCCTCCACTCCTCATTGTAAGTCTTCCTTTTGCCCCTTTGTGGCAACAGAAGGGGTTTCCAGCTGTGTCATCCCTATCCTAGCCACCGTCCAGCTCAGACTACCTAAGCCCTGCGTGGATGTGGACGCGGTACATTCTGTCCTCGGAATGGAGGCCGGAAGTCATCTACCACACTGCCCCTAGCTGCCGCAGCCTCCAAGCACTCCTAGGCTGATTTTGCAAGACCACACTACTACAGTGGGTGGGAGAATTGATCATCATCTCCCCCACTGAAGATCTATAACAGACAAGTGGGACCTGCAGATTTTCCAGGAGGACTATTCGCTTCCTTTCCATTCTTTTCCGCCAACTCTGTAACGGCTGGCAGAGGATAATTTAAAGTTGCTCCAAGAGGAAGTTACAGCTCTTTTGGCCAAAGGAGCTATGGAAAGGGTCCCAGCTTCAGAAGTAGGCAGTGGCTGTTATTCCCGCTACAACTGAAAGACAGTTAATTATGGATTCTTCACTTTAGAATTACCCGCAGGCATCAGACTGGATTCTGAGTATTTTTCTTCAACAGTATCCCTGCCCGTCGATAGGTGGCATCGGTCAACTCCGCAATCGTCGTTGGTGGCGTTGTTGCTGGAATGAGGTTGCAGTATCTACTTAGATGCCGCCCTCGCGCACTGATGTCGGTTTTCTTTTTCATCGCCAGCCAGCGCAGATCTGGAGAGAGCGGTACCTAGTCTACTCTATTTTATGTGACTTTTGTCAACACCCCTTTTTTTTTAAGTCGAGCGACTCCTGGAGCAAGGACGGTTGTCACGTCTGACCAGCTTCAAGGCTTGTGGCTCCTGTCAGAAACTGATGTCGGTCACGGACCCACACCTCGTGTGCCTTTGGTGCCAGGACCACGACCCGAAGTTGTGCTGTGACTGCTGGACCATGAATCCAAAGTCTTTGCAGGAGCGTTCCCGAAAGCTTCTCGAGGCCCGTCAGTCCAGTCCAGTCCAGTCCTGTCGAGAGGGAGGTTGCGGGACCAGTCACAGAGCACCACCACCACTCATCATTGAAGTCTTCGGGTAAGTCGAAGCGGAAGAATAAGGCGAAGAAGCATTGTCGCACTTCACGTTCTACCAGTCTGTCGGCCGACGGGATGTGGAAGGGGGTCTGCCGCCTCCGCCCGCGGAGCCTGTTGGGTCGACTCCGACCTTCCCTCCCTTGGGCCCCGTGGACTTGGTTGGGGGCTCTAAGCCTTCGATGTTGGCAGCTCCGGTGCCACAGGGTCCCCAAGTATCCAGGCCTGGATCCGGATCGGAGCCGGTTGACCTCATTACACCTCCTGAACCGAATCCAGTGCCGACCCCCCGCCACCTCTGACACAGGTTGTGATCCCAGCTGACGTCGACCCCGGGCTCCCCTTCGGGACTGGCTCTGACAGGTACTTTTGTACCCTTGTTCTCTCCGGATGTTTCCTACCACACTGAGTGTCTCACAGGAGAGGGTGAGGAGGACTGGGAGGGGTCTGTGGACCCTCTTGCAGACCAGTTGGAGGAACCAGACTGGAGAGAGGAGTTGGGTAAGGCCAGTGGTCTGAACACCTCCCCAGATCTCGGCATCCTATCTCCCCCTACCGTGGCTACATAGGAGGGTGCATCATACGCAGTGGTGTTGTTTAGGGCAGTCAAGGCCCTAAACCTCAAGCTTCCTACGGTGACGGTGAGGACTAACCTCCTGACAGAGGTACTTAAACCGGCAGCGGCCTCCTCGGAGCCCCTACTGCTTTTCAATGAGGCCCTTACGGACATCCTTCTGTGCACCTGGTCCAAGCCCAACAAAGGAGCTCCTGTGGACAGGATGATTGCCCGCAACTACAGCCTGGCCGCGCTTGACCCATTTTCCTCTCTTTTCATCCTACCCCTGAGAGGTTTTTAGTCCAAGCCTCAACGTCAAAATGGGCATTCCCTAACGCTCCTCCTGATAGAGAATCCAAGAAGCTGGAACACCTTGGGAAGATGTTTTCTTCCTCCAGCTTATGGCTGTGGTCGATGCACACTGCATGCCTATTGGACCATTACTCCCACTCTGTGTGGGACATGGTTGCGCAGGTGCTGCCACAGTGTGTGGAGGAGGCCCTGGCCGTGCTCTCCTGTACTGTTGCCTAAGGGAGAGACGCAGCAAATTTGACCATCCGGTGTGGGTTGGACACTGCCGACTCACTGGGCAGGACGATTTCCACATCAGTAGCACTGAGACACTACACCTGGTTGTGGTCAACTGTTTTTTTACTGGATGTCCAAGCAATGCTTTTGGACATGCCCTTTGATGGCCGTCACCTGTGTGACAACAAGGCAGACAGCGCTTAAGGATACCAGGACTACGGCCCATTCCTTGGGCCTCACTTCCACCTCCGCCCGGCGCAGTCTGCTTTTCCCCTTCCTTTCATGGCTACGGAAGAGGTGCCCCACCCGTTCCGTCAGAGCCACAGGCCTGCACAAGCTATCCAACCTCTGCGCGGCCGAGGACGTGGATCCTACCGCCGTGGGTCAGGTGGGCCATCGGGCGGGCCAGTCTACCAGCCCCCTCTGCAGCAGCCTCCAAACTCTCCTTGTCCAACCTTTCAGGCCCATCATTCGCCAGTGAGCGGCAGGATTCACCATTACCTCCCCCACTGGCTCAACATCACATTGGACAGGTTGGTTTTGCAGATAGTCCAAAGGGGCTACTCCCTCCCCTTCAAGACTACCCCTTCATCCATAACACCTCAGTTCCATTGCATGTCTGAGGATCACCTGGCCCTTCTCCAACAGGAAGTTACGGCTCTCTTGGCAAAGGAAGCCATTGAGTGCGTTCATGTCCAAGAAGTAGGTTGTGGTTGTTATTCCCACTACTTTCTAGTGCTAAAGAAGGACAAGGGCCTGCATCCTATCTTGGATCTCCGGTACGTCAACCACTTCCTCCGGAAGGAGAAGTTCAAGATGTTGACTCTGACTCAGGTTCTGTCTGCTCTCGACCCTGGAGACTGGATGGTAGCGTTGGACTTGCAGGACGCCTATTTTCACATCCCTGTCCTGCCGGCCAACTGGCGTTACCTGCGGTTCACGGTAGACCACAAGCACTTTCAGTTTACTGTGCTAACCTTTGGCATTAGCAGCGCCCCTCGGGTGTTCACGAAAGTGATGGCGGTGGTAGCAGCTCATCTGCTCAGATCAGGGTTCCAGTCTTCTCCTATCTCGATGACTGGCTGTTGAAGGCGGGCTCACCCCAGGCAGTCGTCGCCCACCTCCAGACTACTGCGGACCTCCTGCATTGGCTGGGGTTCACTATCAACGTGCCAAAGTCACACCTGACTCCCTCTCAGAAGCTCCTTTTCATCAGAGCCCTTCTGGACACAATGCAGTTTCGGGTTTATCCTCCTGAGCAGGGAGTCTGGGATATTCAGGCCATGATTCAGATATTCAGCCTCTAACCCGGGTTTTGGTCAGAATGACCCTGAGACTGCTGGGCCTCATAGCCTCCTGCATCCTGCTGGTGGATCATGTCAAGTGGCATATGCGGGCTCTGCAGTGGGACCTGAAGTTCCAGTGGGCACAGCATCAGGGGATCTGTTCGATTGCGTCCAGATCTCGGAGGGCACTGCTCAACAATTGCAGCAGTGGCTCACAAACCAGGATTAAGTCAATGGCCGATCCCTCTCCCTTCCCCTACCAGGGTTTACAGTGGTGACGGATGCATTTCTTCTGGGGTGGGGCGGCTACATGGGAGAGGCAGAGATCAGAGGCCTCTGGTCTCTGGCGGAGTCTGGGCTCAACATCAACCTTCTGGACCTTTGGGCGATTTGTCTTGCACTAAAGGCATTCCTTCCCTCTGTCCGGGTAATGTCACCAACATGTGGTACTGCAACAAATAGGGTGGGGTGGGGTCGTGGACCCTATGTCAAGAGTCTCTACTCCTTTGGACATGGCTGGAACATCAGGGCATATCCCTGATGGTTCAACACCTGGCAGGTTCTCTGAATGCCAAAGCGGACAAACTCAGCCGCAGGTGCATGATGTATCACGAATGGCGTCTTCACTCGAAGGTGGTGCAAGGTCTCTTTCAGCAATGGAGAGAGCCTTGGTTAGATCTATTCGCCACTGAAAAGAATGCAATGTCAGCAGTTATGCACGTTGGAATGTCCAAAGCGGCACTCGCTAGGCGACGCTTTTCATCGCAAGTGGAGTTGCGATCTTCTATACGCCTATCTGTCTATACCACTGCTGCCCTCAGTGCTGAAGAAGATCAACGCGACCGGGCCTAAGTCATTCTTGTGGCTCTGGATTGGGCATGAAAAGTCTGGTATCCCAAATTGTTTAACATGGCCATCGATCCTCCAATCAGACTGCCTCTTCGGGAGGATCTTCTGTCGCAGCAGAGGGGACAGTCCTACACACAAACCTGTGCAGCCTCCACCTTCTTGCGTGGAGATTGAGCAGCGGCAGTTGATGTCATTTGACCGGCCTCCCAAAGTCTCCCTGAACTGGTTCCAACTGGAGTATGCCAGAAGGGCACCAAATGTGCTCTTCAAAGCAGTCTGGTCGCACTGGCAAGAGCCCCCACCCCAGCCCAAAACACTAAGGGCCAGATGTAGGTAATTCCGATTTACCTACTCTTAAATACCAAATCATACCGATTCGGTATTTAAGAGTAGGTAAATTGGAAGTAGTCAGATGTAGGTAATTTTTATTTTTCAATGACCGAATCTGTAAGATTCGGTATTTACCGATTCTGTAAATACCGAATCGGTATTTCCCATTGATTCCTATGGGCCTTGAAGCCCATAGGAATCAATGGAAAATACCGATTCGGTATTTAAAGAATCGGTAAATACTGAATCCTGGCAGGGGGAACGGGGTGTCACTTTGACACCCTGTAGCACCCCAATTGCAGGCATGTGTGCCATGTGGCACACATACATGCCCTAAGGGCATGTCTGTGTGTCACATGGCACAGGTGTACATGCACAGATGTGCATGTACACTGGAATTCGGTATTTTACCACCCAATAGGATTGGGTGGTAAAATAAGAAATCCTAAGGGCCTGTAGCACTGCAAACTGTGCCACCTACATATGGATTTACAGAATCGGTATATTTACCGATTTGGAAAAATACCGAAGTGGTAAATTTACCGAATCGGTAAATATACTGATTCTGTAAATTCCGAGCCACCTACATGTCAAAAGCCAAATACCGGTCGGTAACGGCCGAAATCAGCCGTTACCGACCGGTATTTGGCTACCTACATCTGGCCCTATGTCCTGTTAGGGAGGTTGTTACACATCCCTGTGACAGGAAACCTATTGTTCTACCTTCCCCTGATTGAGCCTGGCTCAGCAGCAGGATGGAAGAATCATATTTGTGGTCAGCAGCAGCACTAGCTTGCTGTTAGACCATAAAAGGCTGGTACTGGGAATACAAAAGGGATCCCTAAGGGAGCCCCCTGTACATGGGATCCTACATCCAACACTGGACTCAGTGTTGGGGTAGGATTCCAACATGTTTGATACCAAACATGACCAGTTTCAGTGAGCCAATATATAGTTAGCCATCTTGTAATTTACTTGATATCCACTATATGCCTAAAATGGTTAACCGCACTTACAAAGCTGGGATAATTGACTCCTATGTTTTTAGTAGGTGTCCTGCTCATGCAGGGCACCGTCACACTTATAACCAAGCACTCTGCCTTCAGGACTGAAAGGCCTACGTAAGGGGTGACTTAAAGGTTTTAAGAACAGTAACCTCAGATTTAAGGATACATATTAGTTGTGAGTGATGCTAGGACCAGCTTACACAGTTTGCAACGGCAGGCCTGAAGTCACAATTTGAGTGGCCTCTCATGGGTGGCACAATACATGCTGCAGCCCATGGGAGCCCCTTGGTGTGCCTATGCCCTGGGTACCTTAGTACCATATAGTAGGGACTTAGAAGGGTACACCAGTAGCCAATTAGGAAGGTAGCAAAAGTACTTACCAAGCCCAATTTAGGGAGCAAGCACAGTGACTGCGGTCCTGAATAGTAGGATCCCAGTCAGACTAGTCAAAAAAATGAATGACGCTAGCAAACAGTAGGGGTGGCCATAAAAGTGGATCCTACTTTCCTACACAACCTCCCCCCCTTCAATGTAAGGAGATAAGACTAACCTTGCCCAGCTGATTCTTCATTTTCTAAGTGGAATTACCTGGAGTGTCCATCTCCTTTGGCATGGTTACTCCCAGGCCTGTGTTGCACTGAAAAGTCCATCCCCTGTAGGGATATGGACCACCTCAAAAGTTTGGGATTTTCACCTTTCATTCACTTAAGCCATAAGAGGGGCTTATGGTCTGTCTAAACAAGGAAGTGAGTATTAAACAGGTATGGCCTCAACCCAGACCAAAGCAAAGACCTCCCTTTCTAAAGCTGACCAAAGTTTCTCCCTGGGGGTCAACCCTCTGCTTCTGAAAGCTACTGGTTGGCCCTGGTCCTCTGCATTAACTTGTGATGACACAGCTCCTACCTCTGTCTCACAGAAACATCTGTCTGGACAATGAAGGTTTTGGAGTATGTGAGAAGTTAGCCTAGCATATGATGCCCACTATTCTAGTGGGCACCTTGCACCAGTCTAAACGACCCTTATTGATGGTGGTTGTAAAGTCAACCTTATAGACAAGCTATCCTAGTGGTAGCATGGACCAGCAGTCTTAGGCTAAAACTTCAGAGAGCATGTGAAGCCAGCTGTTTTACCATATATAATCCCTTGCATACCAAATGAAAGGACACCACACAAGGTATATATCAAATATATATGTATTTATTACTAACGCAACCCCTCTGCACTCCCTATGAGGTCAGAGTTCGAGATACGTTACAAGTTACTCATTAAGCATACTATAAGTTGCACCAATACAATTCTGCCCTAGGGGCCTCACGAACCATATACTAAGTAAGTGGTATAAGGACCACTTCAGGAATAGGGAATAGGCCTAGGGAATCGCTGGGGCTACACTACAGAACCAAAGGTTAGGAAGTAGGAGACCCACGGGAGACGCGTACAGTGTGGGAACACAGTCGCGAGTTACCATAGAGTTAAAAGGGGAACGTAAAAGTTACAAAGTAGTTGATTAAGGACACTTCCGGATGGACTACGGTAAAACCCTTCTAAACTAGGACACTTCGAGAGTCAACACCCACGGGAGCATTGGAGTACTCAAGTTACCTCACCCAGGGAAGCCGGGTGCATAGGTGTCTTTCTGTGTCGGGTTTCGTCGCTGTGTCCCATTGAGAGCTGCAAAGAAGTGCTGCAGGCGACCAGGAGAAAAGTGTCCGGGTGAAGCCAAGGGTGGATCGAAGATGAGAAGAACCTGAAAGCAGAGGGGACAGAGTCTGGGTCACTAGCCAGTGACCAGGAAGGGATCAGGCGATGTCTAGTGTTTCAGGTGAAGAAGGTGAAGCTTGTCTCTGCAGCCACGAGGGCCAGGAGGCGTCGAAGATGACCAGGAGTTGGATTCAAGCTGTCCCACAAAGGTGACTGCGGTGTCGGTATCCGGATTGGACCCAACAAGCCCTGGCAAACACAATCCACGCAGGAAGGGAAGATGGGCTTCAGTTCAGACCAGCAAGGTCTGGGGATATTCTCCTTCACAGGGAAGCTGGAGCAAGCCTGGAGCAACCAGGAAAGTGGTGTAGTTTTAAAAGGAAGTATTCGGGGGGCTAACTAGCCAACGGGCTAGCAACCAGGAAGACGTGTCAAGCTGAAATGCAGGAGCAGGCCCTGCGCGGCACTCGTGGAGTGTGGAGGGATGAGCTTCAGTGCAAATGGCGCTCGGGTCTGGGGCTTCTCAAACCTCAATGCACAACTGCGACGGTGCCTTGGTAGTTGCACTTTTAGCAAAGTGCAGGTAGTCCAGGGTGTCCGGTCCCACGTCTCTCGTGTCCGCCACGGGTCTCAGCTTTGCTGTGAATGTGGGTCGGAGTCGGAGAAGTCTGAAAGTCCAGTTCCTGAGTCGCTGAGTCTTCGGGTTCTGGCAGGAGCATCGACAAAGCAAACTGGCAAGTTACTGGTGGTATCGATCACCAGGTAGGGAGGAGGAATAGCTGTCCATTCTGTTCCCCATAGATAATCCAAATAATCAGTAAGAGAATGGACACTTGTAACTGCGTTACAATGGTTCTCTTAGACAACCCTCATAAACGCTATGTTGATCTCGGTTGCGGTTTATATCGTTTCTCTGCCCCACATATGCTTTATGGCATTATCATCTGGATTATACCACTTGAAAATTCTTTTTTATTTTTTTATTTTCAAGTTGTATAATCAGACCAAGTAACTCGATCTGTGTCTATACCCGACTGTTTTACTAATAAACCTCATCCTTCGGCGAATAAAACACTTCCTATGATGTAGGTTTGTTTTTTAGATACTTTTTGTGGGCCTATATATATCTCTGGACACTACTGCGCTACACCAGAGGTTGCCTCAGGCTTGAGGCTGGCATACAGCACAAATTTAGAGAACCCGATGATAATGCCATAACGCATATGTGGGGCGGAGAAACGATATAAACCGCAACCGAGATCAACATAGCGTTTATGAGGGTTGTCTAAGAGAACCATTGTAACGCAGTTACAAGTGTCCACTCTCTTACTGATTATTAAGTTACTGGTGGTGCCTGTTTGCACAGGGTGGTCACTCCTTGACCACAAGGGAGATGCCGTCAGTCTTCTAGTCGGTATAGAACGTCGAAGGTCCAAGAGTTTCATTTCAGAGTTTCCGTCCAGGATAATCTAATGTCTCTAGACACATCTCCTATCTTTATACAGATTTTAGGGGCTGAATTACCTGCTAGGTCCCTCCTATGGGTGGACCCTGAGAAGGGGGTGGTTACACCCCTTTCTCTTTGTCCAGTTTCGCGCCAGAGCGGGGCTGGAGTGCCCCAGCAACTGGTTTGAACCAGGTTATTCATGGAGCACCTTGTGTGCCCCAGGCAGTGTCTGGAAAAGCATCTTTCCATTCAACCCACCCTGCCCCAATACACTAAAGGCTGTCTGGGAAGGTGCTAGCACCTCCCTCGACAGGAAACCTATTGTCCAGGCCTCCCTTGCCGGAGTTTCGTCCAGCTGCAGGAGGTCAGACTTGTGTCTGTGGCAGCAGCATCCATTTTGTGATGCTGAGCCTCTGTTTAACTTTAACTTGGTAAAGCAGGAACTACATGTCTTCTCCCTCTAGAAGGGTGGAATGCTACCCCCGCCGCCAGAACTGGCGGGGGTTAGTATTCCAAAGTGTTTGACACCTTACATGACATGTTTTGATAAAGCCAGACCAAAGTTAGCATTAACCGCGAGGATTATAATGCACTTAAGTGTATATAGTATGGCTATATCATAGAACAGCTATAAGGACATGGTTCCGAAAGCTGCAGAGGGGCTCGCTCATGCTAGGGCACCCTCTCACATAAAACCAAGCACTCTGCCTCCAGGATTGTCGAGGCCTACCATAGGAGTGACTTATAGGTGCATATGTGTCTATATATAAGGTAGATATAGATATACTATATCTAAGAAATGGGTGATTACACCACCTTACCCAAGCTGAGTGATCAGCCTGTGGTGTCAGTTTGGATGGCCAGGCAGGGGTGGCATAATACATGCTGCAGCCCCTGGTAGGCCTTGGATGCACCTATGCCCTGGGTACCTATGGTACACTATACAGGGGCTCACAGAGGTGACCCAATTCGCAATTAGGTATTTACCTAAAGTACATGGGGTCCATTTTATAGGGAGAGCAGATAGCCTGGGGCCCTGAATAGTAGGATCCCAGGCCAACTAAGTCAAAAACCAGCTAAACACTAGGCAAAAAGTTGGGGTAACCATATAGTCAGATATCCACCTTCCTACACCCCCCCCCCAAACAAAAGGAGATAAGGCTATCCTTGACCAGGTATGCCTATATTGCCTAAGTGGCCATATAAGGAAGTATCTGCACTAGCATGGTTACCCCCTGTCTCATGGTCCACTAAGCAATCCCGCACCCTAAGGGTATCAGAGGGTCTCCACCATAGAGGATCTCTACCTGTGGTGTGTTTTGGCAAAGTAAAAGGCTGGTGCTGAGATGGAGTACTGAAGTGAGGCTCCACTAATGTAGGGCTCAGCTTCCTCCAATCACTATCCACCATGTATGCCTTTCTTTCCATGACTGAGTTGCACTGTGCTCTCAGGGTCAACCTCTGGCTACCTACAGCTGGAGGCTGGGTCCTTTTTGTTGGACCCCTGGAGGGACAGGTCAGGTTTGGGGCCACTAGGTCCCAGGTTTGCCTTTGCCCAACAGAGTCCATCTGGAGGAGGTTCCTACCTAAGGGTAAGGGAGATCCCTCAGAAGTTTTAGGAATTTTCACCTGGCTAGGGCTGCTAGACTGGGTGCCCCTAATCTGCTGATGCGGGGGTTCCTTTGGACAGGGGGCCCTTTGGGGTCCACTGGCCTCCCTGACCTCTGCAGCCCTGGGCTGACTGAGGAAGGGTAGAGAGGGGCAGGTTACCTGCTCTAGACTGGGTCCCACCTTGAAAGGGTTCACCGACACCAAGGGTTCTGCCAGGCCTGACTACCTCTGGGACAGTCCCTTCACAAGGGGTTGGGTCAGTTCCTTGAGGAGGCTGACCCTCACCTAATGTCTGGTGGGAGGGAGACTTTTCTTCCTCCCCAATACCCTCGGTCTGAGTGGAGTGATCCATAGTTTCAGGCTTCACAACACAAAAATCTGTTTGAGTTTGGGCTGGGACCATCACAGCACTACCAACCTTTTCAGGAAGGCCTACCGTCTTGGAATGGATTTCTTTTTCTGTCCCAGCCCAGGCTGAGATCTCTAGATCATTGCCCAGTAAGCAATCTACAGGCAAGTTTGTAGACACTGCCACTCTCTTTGGGCCAGTGACACCTCCCCAGCTGAGATTTACTACTGCCACGGCATGATCTTTTTGCACTCCATCAATATTGATCACCTGATATGTGAACCCAGGTAAAAGCTGTTTTGAGGGGACTAGTCTCTCAGTCACCATAGTGATGCTAGCCCATGTGTCCCTATAGGCCTCAGCTTTCTGACCATTGATGAGGGGCTCCTGTCTGTACTTGCACAAGGTATTGGGACACGCAGTGAAGTTGGCAAACCCCATGTCATTCTTACAGACTAGAGTTTCTGTAGTAGGGGACCTGTTTAGGCCAGAGTCCACCTGAGTTCCCCAAGTATACCCAGCCACAGTTTTGGGGGCACTCCCACCACCTGGGGGATTACTAGTAGTAACAGGAGGTTTTGGAGTATTACTTGGAGGAATATTTTCCTTATTGTTGGCTTTTTGGCAGCTGCTGTCAGTTTTCCAATTGCCAGGATGCTTACATATATGACAATAAGGTTTCTTAACATTAGAGGAAGGAGTTTGGGACCCCTCAGAGGAGTTTTGGGGCCCTGTAGTGGATGTGTCCTTAGATTCATCCCCACCTATCTCTTGAGGTTTGGTAGAATCTTTCTTCTGGTCACCACCCTGATTTTTAGGCCTAATCCTGGTTCTGACCCATTTGTCCACCTTCTTACCCAACTCTTGGGGAGAGGTCAGATCAGAGTCCACCAGGTGCTGGTGTAGAAGCTGGTTTTGACAATTATTAAGGATCTGCTCCCTCATAATCAAATTATACAATCCTGTATAGTCATGTACTTTGCTGCCCAGTAACCAGCCCTCTAGAGCCTTAGTAGCACTGTCTACAAAAGCAGTCCAGTCCTGAGTCTGAGTCTTCTGGGTGTCTCTGAACAGCAACCTATACTGCTCAGTGGTTAAGCCAAACCCATCTATTAAAGCACTCTTCAGGACAGTGTAGTTATCAGCATCCTTATCACTAACTGTGAGGAGCTTATCTTTGCCTTTATCTGAAAAGGAAAGCCATCGTATAGCTGCCCACTGACTCTGGGGTACCTGTTGTACTTTGCAAACCCTCTCCAAAGCAGTTATCCACTTGTGGATGCCATCCCCACTCTTGTAGGGAGGGACAATCTTACTTAGGTTTCTATGGTCATATGACCTTTCACTATCTCTAGGAATATTGCTGCCACCAGTGGACTCTAGTCCACACAATTTCTTCTCTCTCTCAAGAGCCAGGGTCTCTTTTGCAAGGGCAATTTCTTGCCTCTTGATTCTAAGCTTGGATACCCTCATCCTAGCTTTATGCTCTCTTCTCTCAGGGGAAGTCATTCTCCCTAGAGCTGAGGCATGGGACCCTATTGAGTCCTCAGAATGGTTGGAACCACTGGAAAGTGATCTTCTCCTTCTGGGCTCAGTGTTAGGCCTACTTAGGTGTCTGGATTGGATCCTTCCTTCTCCAGTCCAAGGTACTCCCAGGTTAACCTGGTTCAGTTCTCCAACTTGCACCTGGTTAGTATCCACTTCAGCATCAGCAGCCCTCTGGTCTTCACCAGTGGAATCATCTGTTGAGGGATGGCCCCCTCTACACTACCTGTTTGATTTGGGTGTGATGCTTTTTCCACATCATATTCCACTAGTATCTCTATCAGGTGCTTACGAGTGGGGTTTGATCCTTCTCTCAGCCTTCTGGCTGTACATAAACTTCTCAGCTCATGAAAAGTTAATGTGTCATATCTAGAAGGTGCCCTGGGAGGGTCAACTTCTGTGGGGAGAGGCACACTAGGCTCTCCTCCTAAGGACATTTTCTAGTGAGGTGTGGTGTGTGCACCTACCTACACTAATTGTTATCTACAAGAACCTCCTTAGGAGTTGTAGTCAGGGTGTGCTAAGCCCTTTGCTCTACAACAACTAAGTTCAGTAAAACTTAAGTATTATAAGAACTTGATTTATATGTACCTTCAAGTACCTTAATGTGATCTTTCAAATGACATCTTAAGATTATATGGTAAAACAACAGCAAGCTCTTATCCCATCCGCTGCACACCAATGTGAGAAGTTAGCCTGGCATATGATGTCCACTATTCTAGTGGGCACCTTGCATCAGTCCAAACGACCCTTATTGATGGTGGTTGTGAGAAGTTGGCCTGGTATATCATGTTGCACCAGTCCAAACAACCCTTATGGTGATGGTTGTAAGTCAACCTTATAGACCAGCTATCCTAGTGGTAGCGTGGACAGAACAGTCTTAGGCTAAAAGACTCTTGATGGTGTGTAAAGCCAGCTGTTTAACCATATGTAACCCCTTGAATATCAAACGAAAGGACACCACACAGGATATATATAATATATATATATATATATATGTATTTATTTACTAACACACTCCTCTGAACTCTTTATGAGGTCAGAGGCAAAAGCACATAACAAGGTACATCCCCTGAAATACTTTAAATAGCACAATTTACAGTTAGGCCCTAGGGGCGCGTAAAACCATATACTAAGTAAGTGGTATAAGAACCACGACTGGAGAAAAGGAAAGGTCTAGGGCCTAGAGAATCGCTGGGGCTACACTATCTGACCCTTAGGTTAGGAGTGGGAGGCCCACAGGCGGCGCGTGCAGTGTCAGTACACTCACGCGAGAGTCAATAGAAAGTCAATAGGAACTTCAAAAGGTAAGTAACGAAGATTTAGGACACTTCCGGTCTAACTAGGAAGATACAACTAGCAAAACTAGACACTAGGATAGTCAATCCCTACAGGAGCACCAAAGTACTCGCGTTACCTCACCCACGGGCTGCGGGTGCGTAGGTGTCAAAGTGTGTCGGGTTTTCTCGTTGATTCCTATGGAGACTTGGAAGAAGATGCTGCAGGCGACCAGGAGGAAGATGTCCGGGTGGATCCAAGGGTGGATCGGAGTTGAAGAGGACCTGAAAGCAGAGGGGACAGAGTCTAGGTCACTAGCCAGTGACCGGGTGGAACCAGGAAGGAACCAGACGTCGTCGAGGAGCAATCAGGTGCTGTCGTGAAGCTTGTCTTTGCAGCCACGCAGACCAGGAGGCGTCGAGGATGACCAGGTGCTGGAGAGGAGCTGTCCCACAAAGGTTCTCGCAGATGGAGGGGTCGACTTCAAGATCGGAGCCAACAAGCCTAAGAAAATGCAACCCACGCAGGATACACAAAAGGCTTCTGGTGCAGACCAGGAGAGTCTGAGGTACTTCACCTTTTCAGGGAAGCAAGTGCCAGTCTGGAGCAACCAGACCAGCGATGGATTTTCAAAAGGATCGTCATCACAGGGCTACTAGCCAATTGGCCAGCAACCGGGACAACGCGTCGAGCAGAACACAAGCAGAAGGGCCCCACGCAGATCTCGTGGAGTGTGGAGGGCTGGTCTTCGGTGCAGGGGGAGCTCGGTGTCGGGGTGTCTCAGTTCCCAGGGCACAGCTTCGAGGATGCTTCAGGAGCTGCGCTGTTAGCAAGTTAAAGACTTTCCAAGTTGCCTGGTTCCACTGGTTCCGACGCCTTCCATGGGGCTCAGCTGTGCTTGAGTCGTGCAGTTGGGTCAGAGAGGTCCAGGAGTCGAAGTCTTGTCAGGCTCTGTGCTCGGGTTCTGGCGGGAACGGGGACAAAGCAAGCCGTCGAGTTGCTGGATGGTGCCTGGTTGCCCAGGGTGGTCACTCCTCGGCCACAAGGGAGATTCTTCAGTCTTCAGCTCAGGTGAATGTCGAAGGGTCCAGAGTTTCGTTTCAAGTCGATTCCAGGATTAATCTAAAGTCCTGGGGTTCAGCTCCTACCTTTATACAACTAAAAGGGGCTGGATTACTTTCTAGGTCCCTCCTATGGGTGGGACCAGGAAGGGGGGTGGTTACACCCCCTTTCCTTTGTCCAGTTTCGCGCCAGAGCTGGGGCTGGAGTGCCCCAGCACCGGTTTGAACTGGACTATGCATGGAGCACCTAGTGTACCCCAGGCAGTGTCTCATTCTATTCAGCCCTCCCTGTCCCAATACACAAAGTCCTGTCTGGGGTGGTGCTCGCACCTCTCCAGGCAGGAAACCTATTGTCCAACCTCCGTGACTGGAAGGACTCCCAGCAGCAGGAGGTCAGACTTGTGTCTGTGGCAGCAGCGTCCATTTTGTGACGCTGGGGCTCTGGTTAACTTTAACTGGGATAGTCAGCAACAACATGTCTTCTCCCTCTAAAAGGGTGGAAGGCTACCCCCGTCGCCAGAATTGGCGAGAGGGTAGTATTCCAAAGCGTATGACACCTTACACGACATGTTTAGATAAAGCCAAACCAAAGTTAGCATTCAACCGCGAGGATTATAATGCACTTAAGAGTATATGGTATGGCGATATCATAGAACAGCTATAAGGACATGGTTCCGAAAGCTGCAGACAGGCCCAGCTCATGCTAGAGCACTATCTTACACATAACGAAGCACTCTGCCTCCAGGATTGTTAAGGCCTGCCATAGGAGTGACTTATAGGTTACTGTGTGTCTATATAAAAGGGTAGATATAGGAATACTATACGTAAGTAAGGGTGATTACACAACCTTGCCCCAGCTGAGTGATCAGCCAGTTGTGTCAGTTTGAGTGGCCAGCCAGGGGTGGCATAATACATGCTGCAGCCCCTGGTAGGCCTTGGTTACCCCTATGCCCTGAGTACCTAGGGTACACTTTTACAGGGGCTGACAAGGTGAACCAATTCCCAATTTGGTATGTTCCTACAGTACATGGAGTCCATTTTACAGAGAGAGCAGATAGCCTGGGGTCCTGAATAGCAGGATCCCAGGCCAACTAAGTCAAAAACCAGCTAAACACTAGGCAAAAAGTTGGGGGTAACCATAGTCAGGTATCCACCTTCCTACAGTGATTGTAAAGTCAACCTTATAGACAAGCTATCCTAGTGGTAGCAATTTTTGATTTAACTCCCATTGGTTTGCAGCGTCGTCTGGATGTTTTGATTAAATATGTGGAGGACCACTGTTTAAAAATCAATATTGTAAGAGCAAAATTTTAGTCTTTCGCAAGAAGGGTTTTCCAATAAAGAAAGGGTATAAGTGGCTGTTGGGGTACGAAGAACTTGAATTGGTCAATACGTATCTGTATCTGGGGAAGGTTTTCTCAAAAAACGGGCGTGACTCAGAGCACATCAAAAGGTGTGTTGGCAAGGCCGCCTCCCAGGCCGGAGCTCTAAATAGATTTTATAAGACCTGTGGGAGACGTCATTTTAATCATGTTCTGACAGTATTTAAGGTTAAAATCCCTCCGACATTAACTTATGCTGCAGAAGTTTTGGATAGGAATTACTGGCTCTCTTTTGATAAGGCTGAAGGCCGGTTTTTCTGTCAAATCTGTAATTTAAATTCCTTGGCTGCCCCACATGTTCTTCGTCTGGAATTCCATTTAGCTTCTTCTTATATTTCGTCTTTGGCAGCGGTTCTGAGGTGGGGGTACTCCCTCTTCTGGGGGGATGAGGACACCCTAAGGGCCGGCCTGAAGTTGGAAATTTTTGCAAAATTAAAAGATAAATCAGCTTTTTTTAGATCTTTTGCCAATGCAAACCATTCATTTGGGCTTAATTTAAACTGTGATTTACCCATGCCAAAGCCTGTATTGAAGTTATTTCTAAAGAAGTCAATAAGCACGATTAGTACGGCAAGAGATATAGCTTTAAGTCACCTTAAAGTCCGTAACGGGGTGATCTGTGCGAGTGCGATGGGGAGCAGACCCCAGCCCTATCTTTCATGCAAAATCCCACACGGAATCAGAAGGCTAATACTACTTTTAAGAACTAACTTGCTGCCCCTGAGAGAAGTAACGGGCATTTGCGAAAATACTCCTAGAGAGGAGAGAATCTGTGAACTTTGTTGTTCCCAAATACAAGATCTTAATCATGTGTTATTTGTATGCCCAGAACTTCTACGGGCAAGGCGAATGTTTTTGAGACCCTTATTTATTAAATGTAATATTCGTTCTGCTCAGGAGGCACGATCTTTTGTGTTGTCCCCTCCAAATGAAATGACTTGTTATAGAATATTTCAATTTTTTAAAACATTCCTGGATATTTATTAGAATTGTATTTGTTACAAAGTATGTCTTTTTTATTGTATTGGTGTATTTTTGTGGACCTCCGTTGGAGTTCCGTAAAAAATAAACTAATTGAATAGTGGTAGCATGGACCAGCAGTCTTAGGCTAAAACTTCAGAGAGCATGTGAAGCCAGCTGTTTTACCATATATAATCCCTTGGATACCAAATGAAAGGCACACAAGGTATATATCAAATATATATGTATTTATTACTAACACAACCCCTCTGCACTCTTTATGAGGTCAAAGTTTGAGATACGTTACAAGTTACTCATTAAGCATACTATAAGTTGCACAAATACAATTCTGCTCTGGGGCCTCACGAACCATATACTAAGTAAGTGATATAAGGACCACTTCAGGTATAGTGAATAGGCCTAGGGCCTAAGGAATTTCTGGGGCTACACTACAGAACCAAAGGTTAGGAAGTAGGAGACCCACGGGAGATGCGTGCATTGTGGGAACACAGTCACGAGTTACCATAGAGTTATAATGAGAACGTAAAAGTTACACAGTAGTTGATTAAGGACACTTCCAGATGGACTATGGTAAAACCCTTTAAACTAGGACACTTCGAGAGTCAACACCCACGGGAGCACCGGAGTACTTGAATTACCTCACCCAGGGAAGCTGGGTGCATAGGTGTCTTTCCGTGTCTGGTTTCGTCGCTGTTTCCTATGGAGAGCTGCAAAGAAGTGCTGCAGGCGACCAGGAGAAAAGTGTCCGGGTGGATCCAAGATCGAAGATGAGAAGCACCTGAAAGCTGAGGGGACAGAGTCTGGGTCACTAGCCAGTGACCAGGAAGGAACCAGGAAGGAACCAGGCGATGTCGAGTGTTTCAGGTGAAGAAGGTGAAGCTTGTCTCTGCACCCACGAGGATCAGGAGGTGTCAACGACAACCAGGAGCTGAATTCTAGCTGTCCCACAAAGGATCTAGTTGACTGCGGTGTCGGTATCCGGATTGGACCCAACAAGCCTTGGCAAACACAATCCACGCTGGAAGGGAAGATGGGCTTCAGTTCAGACCAGCAAGGTCTGGGGAGCTTCTCCTTCACAGGAAAGCTGGAGCAAACCTGGAGCAACCAGGAAAGTGGTGTAGTTTCAAAAGGAAGTCTTTGTAGCCCTAACTAGCCAATGGGCTAACAACCAGTGACCAGGAAGGGATCAGGTGACGTCTAGTGTTTCAGGTGAAGAAGGTGAAGCTTGTCTCTGCAGCCACGAGGGCCAGGAGGCATCAAAGATGACCAGGAGTTGGATTCAAGCTGTCCCACAAAGGTGACTGCGGTGTCGGTATCCGGATTGGACCCAACAAGCCCTGGCAAACACAATCCACGCAGGAAGGGAAGATGGGCTTCAGTTCAGACCAGCAAGGTCTGGGGATATTCTCCTTCACAGGGAAGCTGGAGCAAGCCTGGAGCAACCAGGAAAGTGGTGTAGTTTTAAAAGGAAGTCTTCGGGGGGCTAACTAGCCAACGGGCTAGCAACCAGGAAGACGTGTCAAGCTGAAATGCAGGAGCAGGTCATGCGCGGCACTCGTGGAGTGTGGAGGGATGAGCTTCAGTGCAAATGGCGCTTGGGTCTGGGGCTTCTCAAACCCCAATGCACAACTGCGAGGGTGCCTTGGTAGTTGCACTTTTAGCAAAGTGCAGGTAGTCCAGGGTGTCCGGTCCCACATCTCTCGTGTCCGCCACGGGTCTCAGCTTTGCTGTGGATGTGTGTTGGACTTGGAGAAGTCTGGAAATCCAGTTCCTGAGTTGCTGAGTCTTCGGGTTCCGGCAGGAGCGTCGACAAAGCAAACCGGCAAGTTACTGGTGGTGCCTGTTTGCACAGGGTGGTCACTCCTTGACCACAAGGGAGTTGTCTTCAGTCTTCTAGTCGGTATAGAACATCGAAGGTCCAAGAGTTTCATTTCAGAGTTTCAGTCCAGGATAATCGAATGTCTCTAGACACAGCTCCTATCTTTATACTGATTTTAGGGGCTGGATTACCTGCTAGGTCCCTCCTATGGGTGGACCCTGAGAAGGGGGTGGTTACACCCCTTTCTCTTTGTCCAGTTTTGCGCCAGAGTGGGGCTGGAGTGCCCCAGCAACTGTTTTGAACCAGGCTATTCATGGAGCACCTTGTGTCTGGAAAAGCATCTTTCCATTCAACCCACCTTGCCCCAATACACTACAGGCTGTCTGGGGAGGTGCTAGCACCTCCCTTGACAGGAAACCTATTGTCCAGGCCTCCCTTGCCGGAGTTTCATCCAGCTGCAGGAGGTCAGACTCGTGTCTGTGGCAGCAGCATCCATTTAGTGATGCTGAGGCTCTGTTTAACTTTAACCGGGTAAAGCAGTAACTACATGTCGTCCCCCTCTTGAAGGGTGGAATGCTACCCCGCCGCCAGAACTGGTGGGGAGGTAGTATTCCAAAGTGTTTGACACCTTACACGACATGTTTTGATAAAGCCAGACCAAAGTTAGCATTAACAGCGAGGATTATAATGCACTTAAGAGTATATGGTATGGCTATATCATAGAACAGCTATAAGGACATGATTCCAAAATCTGCAGAGGGGCTCAGCTCATGCTAGGGCACCCTCTCACATAAACCAAGCACTCTGCCTCCAGGATTGTCGAGGCCTACCATAGGAGTGACTTATAGGTGCATATGTGTCTATATATAAGGTAGATATAGATATACTATATCTAAGTAAGGGATGATTACACCACCTTACCCAAGTTGAGTGATCAGCCTGTGGTGTCAGTTTGGATGGCCAGCCAGGGGTGGCATAATACATGTTGTAGCCCCTGGTAGGCCTTGGATGCACATATGCCCTGGGTACCTATGGTACACTATACAGGGGCTCACAGAGGTGACCCAATTACCAATTAGGTATGTACCTAAAGTACATGGAGTCCATTTTATAGGGAGAGCAGATAGCCTGGGGCCCTGAATAGCAGGATCCCAGGCCAACTAAGTCAAAAAACAGCTAAACACTAGGCAAAAAGTTGGGGTAACCATATAGTCAGATATCCACCGTCCTACAGAGTAATCAGGACTTTTCAGAATGGGAGCAGTGCACATGGCCTGCTTCAGGTCATCAAATGCCTTTGACAGCTAACTGTCCACTGACATTTCTTTGGCATTCTTTTGGAGGTGAGATCATTAAGGAGAGTCACAATGACCCATATCCCTTAACAAACCTCCTGTAGTACCCATTCTGATGGATACATCTGCCTGTGGATTCCTCACCTTTTGAATTACCCCATGCGCAGCATTTCACTGAACCTTTTCTCCATAACTCCACATCGACGAGGAAGCCACAATGGAACGGCTCCGCACGTGACTCCGCATGATGCAACCGGGTCCACCAACGCCAATGTTCTTGACACCGGTGCAGTCCCTAAAGGTAAGAGTGCCATTGGACCGATCTCTATGATGCTATCTGGCTCCGGTCCGGGGCTCTCACAACCTTGTCCGGTCTCTTCTACTGTCCAGTGGAGCTTCCATCGACGCCGGTCTCAAAGTCATCGACGCCACATCTGGCACCACCAACGCCGGTCCCAAGCATGAGATTTGGCAGGGTGGGAGGAGGAAAAGAAAGGAAAGGCAGAAAATAGCCCTCCTGAATGATCTGCTAGACCCACTTATCCGATGTTATGCACCTCAAGTGGGAGAGATGAGGATGGATTCTCCCACCAACTGGAGTCAGAGTCAGACTAGGAGTGCTTGCAGGCTGCCGAAGGCAGGGTGGCTGACGACTTCTGGCTTCCATTCCTAAGCTAGAATGAACTGCATCCACATCCCCGCATGGCTTGGGAAGCATGTGCAGGGCGGTGGCTTGGATAGGTCTGATGTGGCTGGAAACCCCTCCCCTTTCCATGAAAGGGGCAAAAGGTAGACTTGCCACATGGAGTAGAAGGGAGGCCCAAGGATTTGACCGTAGCTCGAGAGTCCTTGAACCACACTAGGGCTGAATCTGCCTTTTCCCCAAAAAGGCGGGTTCAATCAAATGGCAAATCAAAGGGTATGTACATCAAATTAGCCTGGACATCACACAAGAAGTCAGTTGTCCTAAGCCAGGCATATCGCCTCGAGGCCACTGTCGCGGAAATCAATCTGATCAGCGAATCTGTTGTATCAAGGCCACACCTAATATTGAATTTTGCTGCATCTCGTCGGTCCTTACCTGCCAGAGAGAGACACTTCTGACTTCCTCCGTGACTTGTGGCAGCACTTGCCCAACCGTTTCACAAAGGGAATGGGAGAAACGGCCCAACAAGCATGCATTAGTCATCAACCACAATGCCAGGCTGGAGGAAGAAAACATTTTCATACCAAATGAATCCAACCTCTTGGATTCCCTATCTGATGGGGAGGAAGGAACGCGCCCTGTGATGTGGAGGCCTGCACCACCAAACTTTCTGGGGTGGGGTGTTGGCCGGAGATGGGCAAAGGAGGCGTGCAATTGTCCTATTTACAGGAGCCCCTGTGCTAGTCTTGGACCACTTGCCTAGACGAACATCGGTAAGTGCATCATAAAAGAGCAAAAGGGGTTCTGAGGTGGAAGCCCCAGGCTGAAGCACTTCAGTCAGGAGATTAGTCTTGACCTCCACGGAGGGCAACTCCAGTCCAAGGACCTCAGCTGCCCTCTTGACCACCATGGCATAAGATGCCCCCTTCTCCATAGCCACAGTTGTCGGAGAGCGCATGCCAGTATCTGGAGAAGTATCCAGTCCACTGTCCTCCCCAAGTTCCCCATACCAGTCCAACTGCTCTGCAGAGTCCTCCTGGTGTCCCAAAGGGTCCATAGACCCCTTCCACTCCTCTCCAGAGTCTAATACATCCTCAAAGTGTTCAGGCTACAACATAGAATCTCTGGGTTCAATCGGCACTTGAATCGACGTCAGTCAACATTGTTCTGACTCCATTTCATCGGGGATAAGGATGGTGCTGATACCGCTGATGGGTGCCTGTGGCACTGAAGGCACCGACTTCTGGTCTGATTCTGGGGAGTTTGTGGTGGCACAACTGGTATCGACCCAGATCCGTGATCGGATCTTTGAGGTCCCACCGGCACAGTGGCCGGAGCTGATGGCGTTGAATCCAATTGGGCCCCTTCCGACCCCGCGGGTCCCGATGGCTCACCACAGGGGTTGGCTCGCTCAAAAAACTGGCGCATGGGCTCGTAGAATTCTTTGGTTTGAGCGTGGGTTGCCCCGGCTCCAGGAAAGAGAGGGAGGCACGAGGTTGACTCTGGCTCCGCTGAACCGTGTCTAGAGCGCTGGTGCTCCTTACCTCCTTCGTTGATGGACGACATTCGATGTAAAGATGAAGTCCGTTTGAACTTCTTGTTCTTCTTGTTCCTCTTGCATAAGTGTCGCAACGTCTTTGAGTGGGACTATAATGACTTTGGGCTCCGGCAGTGGTCCAGCGACCTACTCTTCTTCGATCAGGACCTCTGCAGAGTCTCGGACCATGTTGACTGCCGGGCTGCAAGGAGCTTCAATGCCTGCTCCGGCAAGGTCTTCTGAGACATAGCCAGACAGTCCAAGCACGACTTTAGATCAAAGTCGCAATCAAGACACCAAAGGCAGACAAGGTGTTGATCGGTAACAGACATCATGCAGGGACAAGCCTTGCATGGCTTGAACCCTGTCTTCTTCTAAGACAACCTCGCACTTCATGGCCAAAATTTAGAATTCGACAAAAAGTCAAGAAAAGGCCTGTCAAAAAGCAATAGAGGGGCAGCTCTTCCTAGATAAGTGCGTAAGTGGCACAAAATAAAAAGAACTGACGTCCGCCCGCCTGGGTGGCGCCTATTTAGGTATCGCAGTGTCATTCCCGAAGCTACCAATGCTGCCGACATCACGTGGAGCTCAATAGAGCCACTGGATGGCGTGCCCAAGGGGTATTGCTCAGCAAAAGTTTCCAGATCTAGCCTGACACCTGGGAATTTCAAAGGTAACGAATCTGCAGCTAGAAGTCTCTATCAAATCTTCATTTTGGGCATGGCGATATGAACCTTCTGCTAGACCTAAACCATCCTTTTTGATACTTATAAGTCATTGCTCAGGTAAACCTCAAAAACAGCTGTATGGCAGGGTGTAGGTTTTTAAAAAGTAGGACATGTACATTTAATGTTTTACTTGTACTAGCATTGAAACACCTCCAAATGAATTTTTCACTGGTGCAAGGCTAGCTCTCCTAGAGAACAATACTAGATTACATTATTATCTTTAATAAGTGCTACAAGCAGTTTGGGAATAGCGAGGAAAATGGTGCAAGGGCTCACTTTAATAGTACGTCAAAGTTTCACTTAATGGTCAAGTAAGATATTATGTTCTTATTTCGGAAATTAAACTTTTAGAAAGTTGTCATTTTCCTTTCTAAAAGCAAAAGGCTTTCCTGACAGTCTCCAGCCGCCACCTCACCCCTGATGGCTCCCCTGTGGTGAGATGTATGTTGCTCCCAGAGAGTGACAAGGGATTCTGGGTGTTAGGAGGGGGACTCCTTCCTTGACAGAAAGGCATCTGAGGCTGTGCCCAGCCCCTTCCTGAGCGTCAAATGATTCTTACCTTGTCACTGGTAGATTTTCACACCTAGGCCTGCCTCCCCTTTGTCTCTCTATTCAGGCTGGCACCAAATCCAGTAGAAGTACAGGAACTTACCAGAACCAGGTTAGAGGATGGGCAAAGACTTGCCTGCCACCCACAGGCTGGCACTGGGCATAGAAGTGGACCCCACAAACCTCTCATCAGAGCATTCCTGGACCTGTGAAGAATCAGAAGAAGGACCACCCTGCTGTGTGAAACCTGAAGAAAGACTGGACCTGCTTCCACTCAAACCAGGACCTCAGAAGTGACTCCATGGGTCAAGTTTGCTGACCACTACTATGATCTACAGGGACACTGCAAGCTTCCAGAGGCCTGTTTCCCTGCAATTGCCCATCTGACCAATTCCAGCTGGACCTCCCCAGGACCCTGCTGCTGGCTTCTGTTGAAGTGAGTCCTAATCCCCAATGGTGACTTACACATCCCGTACCCTGGGCTGGTGTTAGAATGTACTCCTCTGGTGCGCAAACTGCAAGGTGTGGGACTCAGAAGTTTTTGCCAACTTTTTGTCTTCAGAAGTGTTGGAGATCAGGGCTGCTGTTGAAGTCACAAGCGTCAACATTGACTCACCGGTCAGCTTCAGCTTGCTGGTTTGCCCTGCTGAAGGAGATCTGAAGTCCAGCACATAAAGTTCTAAGTTTGAACATAAAAGGCTTAATCGAACTGTCTCTGAGCAGCATCCATTCAGCATTGACGCCTTCCCGGGCACGGACTTTGGACTTTGCCTGCTCTGAGCATTACCACATTTGTTGAGGAAGAGGTGTGGCGCCGCGGCCAGGGCGACTGACTCTGGAATCTGGGGATCACGGTTCGATCCCCGGCACCGGCGGCAGATTAGCCCAGCACCATGTGACTCTGGGCAATAGCTTGCTTAATCTTCCTGACGGCCCCCAGTGCCTAGAGACCCTAACCGGTGATTGTGCGCTTTACAAATGTGGATATTATTGATGACCGTACTGGGAGCTGCTCTTTTGCAACCTGTCATCGCCAAGCCCCACTTTGGATCCAGCTTGCAGATTGAACCAATTTTTCTCCATAAAAGTTTCTGAGTTAGAAGGTAAACTTAATACTGGGACAAACCTGATCCCTGCAACTCATCTGTGTTCCATCATAGTCAGGCTTCACTTTTGACTTTACCCTGTCTAGCATGACCAGATAATAATGTTTGGTGCTTGGTGGCACTATAATTAATTCAAACTTTGCAAACTCATACCTTTAGTTCTGCTTGTTGCATTTTGGTGCCATTTTATTATGAAAGTATTCCATATTTTTCTACATTGCTTAGATATTTTTCTTGTGTGGTGTTTTTACTTTGTTACTGTTTGAGTACTGCATCAATACTTTATACGTTGCCTCAGAGTTAAGCTGACTGTTTTGTGCCAAGCTACCATAGAGTTAAGGACAGGCTTATTTAGTGACTTTTGTGGTTCACCTTGAAAAGAATTGTCTAGATGCAGGGTGTCTATGAGTCAGGGGCTAGTGCAACAGGGAGGAGGTTTTCAGAAACAGGGAACAGGAAGAGGTGGTCCCATTAGATCCTAAGACTGGAAATGATATTGCCACTTTGAAACCTACTAACACATGTCATTATAACAACAGGGTGGGGCATTTGGAAGCGAGAATGGCGCTTGAATCCCGCTAATCTGATTGAGACTACTATCCGCAGATTCCTTAACATAGAATTTTCCTCAGGCTTGAGATTGGATCCAGAAAATTTTCTTTGCCACAGTATCTCTGCGCGCCGGGGCGGTACCATGTGATTCCGTCCTGACGTTCGCGGGCGTGATGTCAGCGAGGTCACATAAGCCCCACCCCAGCGTGCCGACATCAGTTTTTTCCTTTTCCGCGGATCCGGCTCATGCTCCGGGCCTGTTTTGGCCTTTCTCTTTCGCTATTGCATGTGTTTGTGGGAACAGTGTGCGGATGCCTTCGGCCTTTAAGACGTGCTCGTCTTGTGGATGCCTGATGTCGGCGACGGACCCTCACCTCATTTGTATGTGGTACTTGGGGGAACATCACGACTCCACTGATTGCGAGGCGTGCCAGCAGTTGAAGCCGAAGTCGCGGTGGGAGCGCCGGATGAAACTCCTCTCGGCTCGCATGTCCAGATCGACTTCCTCACCTCGGTCAAATTCTGTGAAAGGTTTTCGAAGCTGCCGTCTTCGTCCTTGTCCCTATCCTACGCCGCAAGAGCATCGCTCGCCTGTCGGTAAGTATTGCAGTTTGTCCCCGTGGGCTGGTTTCTGGCCTGTTGGAGGCGTGGGTTCTCAGCGGGTGATGCGGCCCCACGTATCGTCTCCCTCTCCACCGTTTTCTGGTGAGGGGGGGTCGAGAGCCCAGATGGAGACATATGCGGCGGCTTTGCAGGCCTCGCTGGCTTCTCCTCCTCCTTCCCATCCTGGGACATCGGCGGATCCCTTGCATTGTGCGGCGCCCTCCGCGGCATCGCCAGCGGCTCCGGCACCGACTGGCTCGGCTCCAGGCATGGAGGATATGGTGCCGTTGGGGTGTGGCCCTTCGGCGGTCTCTCCTTCGGACCACGGCACCCCTGTTTTGCCCCAAACTCCTGCGGGAGTCCCTGTGGTATTGCAGGAGGTTGCCGAGGCTCGGGTCACATCCCCGAGCCCCTCTCGGCCCTATGAACAGGCGGCAATCTTGTCTGAGGCTGAGGTGACACCGCTTCGGCGCCAGCAGCTGCATGGCCCTGGCGGTGCCACAGGGGACGGCGGACCACCCTCGTCCCATCAGGAGTCAAGGCTGGTGGGGGACCCATTGTCCTTCCCCGGGCCACTCTCATCCATCCATGCAGGCGGCTGCCTCATTGAAGGTCGAGTCGGCCTAGGTGGCGCCTAAGGGGTCGGCGGGCCCCTCTCGTCCCCTCATGGGTTGAGGCTGGAGGGGTACTCCTTGTCACTTCCCGGGTCCCTCTCGTCCCTCCACGTAGGCGGCTGCCTCGTCGGAGGTCGAGTTGGCGCTGGTCCCTTAGCTGCTTCGGCTCCGGCCCAGCCCCAGTCTCCTGCGCCGTGTGGTGAGGCGGAGGCCTGTCCGGCGTCTCCTTTGGCGCTGGACAACGATGACGTCCTGCCTCAAGTTGCAGACTCTACGGCACCGGACAGGCATCGGGTCGTGGACTATTCTTCGGATGCCTCCTCTTACCCGGAGGTTGGGCGTCTGCTGGTGTCGTCCTCACCAGAGACGGGCCACCGCGTCGTGGCTTTTGCCCGACGTATTCAAAGGACGGCTCCTCGCCGTTGCCGCAGCCACGGTTTTCGCCAGAGGAGCCACAGGTCCCCCACTCCTCGGCCCCCCTTTATCCTTTCTGGACCTAGCCCTTCCCCACTCCGTTTGGCTTAGTGGATGGCCGCCTTAGCTTGCAGCCGTCGCCTACGGAGGAGCTGCTTTCCCCACCGTGGGGCCCTACAGAGGCGGGTGTGGCCTGTACTCATGCTGTTTCCACGGCTGTGGGGATTTTGCGCATGGGTGATCCAGCTGCGTATTTCCCTGCGGATCATCTTCTGGAAGTTCTCCACCAGGGCTCTGGTAGGAGGGAGCAGCTGTTTCCCTTTGATGGTTCGCTCCATTCTTCTCTGATGGGGGCGCCCCGCCACTGGGGAACCGGTGCCCCAACACCTTCTGCACCAGCTCCTTACAGCACTGCGTGACCCGGTGTGTCTTTCCCTCCACCCCTTTGCCAGAAACCCTCTTTTGCAGACTGCCTTCCCCTCCCTGCCGCTGCTGTTGTCTCCGCCATCAGGGAAGGCCCGCTGGCTTGACTCTTGGGGGCGCAATATGTTCACTTCCACCAGTGCGGCTCTGCGGGCCCTTAACACTTTGTGTGTTGGCTAGGGCCACTTCTTGCGTGTGGGACTCGGCAGGAGTCCCTTGGATCTACCGCTTCTCAGGAGGGTGCTGGGGTTGATTTGCAGCACCATGCGTTAGATGGCCGGGAGCTGGTGGCGATTATTCTTCACTCCGCTCTGGACATCTCGAAGGTGCTTGGTCGTGCCATGGCTTCTTTGGTTGCCGTTCGCCGCCATGCTTGGCTTCGGGACAGTGTGTTCCCGGAAAATGTTCGGGAATGGCTGGTAGATCTTCCCTTTGATGGCACTCTCTTGTTCTACGCCCCGGCAGACTCAGCCATCCAGAGGTTCTTGGCGGGGCATTGGCCTACTCCTCCTCTTCCTTATTTACCCCCTCGGTGACTTGCGAGTTGATCTGGTTTTTGGGAGCTGTTCTTTCGTTGGGGCAGATCGCCCCTGTTGTGTGATCTGTGTGCTTCATGTGGATTCAAGTCCTCTTTGTTGAGACTGTGGTTCTGTTGGCTGCTGGCCAGCCCTTCTGGACTGTGTGTTTTTGTTTTGAGTTATATACACCAGGTTGGCCCTGAGATTAGGCCTTCTGCTTTTTCTTTGGCTGCTTGACAAGCCTTCTGTGTTTTTTTTTCCTGCGAATCTTTCTGTTGTCCTCTGCTGTGGAAGTTTCTTCCTAAGAGGGTTCACATCTCTTGGGACTTAACATACCCTATGTGGGGTAGTGATAGCTATTGTATAGCTTGTTCTGTGCTTGGGAGTTGTGGACGCCTTCGGGCCTCTGCTCTCCCTGGCGTTTAAGTACGTTGCAGGTGCACTTCTCTTCTGGTTTGGAATGCCTTTGGTGGCGCCCTGCGTTATCCTTCTCCGCGGTCAATGCGCTGTTAGCCTGGTCTGACCTGTTGTCTGAGGCCTGGTGTCATGGCTCTGGTTCCATGTCTTTTTGTGTCGTGTGTGTGTGGACCCCTCCCTGAGGTGTGTCCTAACCCTTCTTCGCCTTCCTGCTCTCTGTCCTGGGGGCTGAGATGGATTTCTGTTCCTCCCTCTTTCAGGCGCACCCTGCCTGGTCTTCCTGGGTGCCCCCGGGCTACTCTTGCTGCTTCCGCCTGCTTTATTGCTGTCGGCCTTTTTCTGTCTGGTCTATTGACTTCTGGGTGTGGTAGGTTCAGCTGCCCTCTTCGCGGGGTGTGTTCCCGGTGGAGGGGCTTGCCTTCTTTCGGCCTTGTCTCCTACGTTAATCTTCTTCCTCTTCCTTGCCTTGCCTTGGATGGAGGTTTTGTGGCCTGATATGGGTGTCGCGTTCTTCGGCCTCCTCTTGCCTTGCCCCTGTTTCCTCTGCTGAGTGTGAACGGGCTTTCTCTTCTTTTCTTCTTCCCGCATCCCCCCTGGGGATCGGTGGTGTTCTGACTGTAGGGGTTCCCTTTGCCTGGGGGGGACAGGGCTCCTCGCCCTGTCCATTGGACTCGTCCCCTGTGGGACCCTCTGTTATGTCCAGGCTGGTGGGATCCTCTCACAGACCCTCCTTCCCCGTGGGTATGGCTAGGGTATCTATTCTACGTTAAGGAATCTGCGGCTAGTAGTCTCTATCAGATGTACAAGTTACTTACCTTTGGTAACGATGTATCTGGTAGAGACGATTTTAGCCGCAGATTCCTTCACGACCCGCCCTTCTTCCCCGTTCTGTGAGGACCCTTAGCTTGGTCTTCCGCACTCGCCTGCCTCTGGGTGCTTTGTCTTCTGCGAGTGCCCTCTTTCACTCCTCCCTAGCGGGATGCTTTGTTCGGTGTGTTTGCATCCACTCCTTCCTTTCTGGTACTTGATTGGTAGGTTCATTACTACTCCTGCATCCCTACTGTGAGAAATTGGCCTGGTATATGATGCTCACTATTCTAGTGAACACCTTGCACCAGTCCAAACAACCCTTATGGTGATGGTTGTAAGTCAACCTTATAGACCAGCTATTCTAGTGGTATCTTGGACAGAACAGTCGTAGGCTAAAAGACTCTTGAGGGAGTGTAAAGCCAGCTGTTTTACCATATGTAACCCCTTGAATATCAAATGAAAGGACACCACACAGGATATATATAAAATATATATGTTTGCATTTACTAACACACTCCTCTGAACTCTTTATGAGATCAGAGGCCAACGCACATAACAAGTTACTCAGTCAGAATACGTTAAGTCGCACAATTTACAGTTAGGCCCTAGGGGCAAAGCAAACCATATATTAAGAAAGTCACGAGAAAAGGGAAGGCCTAGGGCCTAGGGAATCGCTGGGGCTACACTATCTGAACCTTAGTTTAGAAGTAGGAGGCCCACAGGCGGCGCGTGCAGTGTCTTTACACACACGCGTGAGTCAATGGGAACTTAGAAGTTAGATTTAGAAGGATTTAGGACACTTCCGGTTTAGCTAGGAGGAAACAACTAAAAACCTAGACACTTGGATAGTCAATACCCTTGGGAGCACCGAAGTACTCACGCAACCTCACCCACGGACGGCGGGTGCATAGGTGTGAAGATGTGTCGGGTTTCGCCGTTGAAGTCTTTGGAGTCTGTGAAGAAAGATGCTGCAGGCGACCAGGAGGAAGATGTCCGGGTGGATCAAGGATGAAGAAGTCCTGAAAGCAGAGGGGACAGAGTCTGGGTCACTAGCCAGTGACCGGGTGGAACCAGGAAGGAACCAGACGACGTAGAGGAGCAATCAGGTGCTGTCTTGAAGCTTTCCTTTACAGCCACGCGGACCAGGAGGTGTCGAGGATGACCAGGTGCTGGAGAGGAGCTGTCCCACAAAGGTTCTCGAAGATGGAGGGGTCGACTGCCGGATTGGAGTTAACAAGCCTTGGCAAAGGCAACCCACGCAGGATTCAAAGAAGGCTTCTGGTGCAGACCAGCAAGGTCTGAGGTGCTTCTCCTTTACAGGGAAACAAGGGCCAGTCTGGATAACCAGACCAGTGATGTAGATCAAAAGGATTGTCGTCACAGAGGCTACTATCCAACGGGCCAGCAACCGGACAACGCGTCGAGCAGAACACAAGCAGAAGGGCCCCACGCAGAACTCGTGGAGTGTGGAGGGCTGATCTTCGGCGCAGGTAGAGCTCGGGTTCGGGGTTTCTCAGTCCCCAGTGCACAGCTTCGAGAATGCCTCAGGGGCTGCACAGTTAGCAAGTTGCAGGCTTTTCAAGGGGTCCGGTCCCACGTGTCTCGTCGCCTCCACGGATCTCAGCTATGCTGCAGTCGTGAAGAGAAGATCAGAGAGGTCTGGAAGTCTGGGTCTTGTCAGGCTCTGTGCTCGGGTCCCGGCGGGAGCGTCGACAAAGCAAGCCATTGATTTGCTGGATTGTGCCTGGTTGCCCAGGGTGGTCAGTCCTTGGCCACAAGGGAGATTCTTCAGTCTTCAGCTTCAGCAGAATGTCGAAGGTCCAGAGTTTTGTGTCAAGTTTCGATTTCAGGATTAATCTAAAGTCTCAGGACTCAGCTCCTACCTTTATACAACTAAAAGGGGCTGGATTATAAACTTAAAGAGAAGTGGGTGGAGGAGATAGGCGACTTAGATGAATCGGAATGGAATGCAGCACTTGCCTCCCCAAAGGAAGTAGGTATTTCGGCAAAATTTAGATTAGTGCAACTTAAAATTCTGCACCGCTCTTACTACACTAGAACACTACTTCACAGGATACAAAGGGCAACACATCCCTTCTGCCTGAGGGGTTGCGGGGAGGAGGGAACGCTATTCCACACACTTTGGGACTGCCCAAAGATCCAAGAATTCTGGAAGCAGGTTATGCGCACTGTCTCCCAAACCCTCAAGATCTCCATCCTACCTGAACCCCGTAAGTGTCTGTTGAATATCTGGGACCCCAATTACCTGGATAGGTACGGATTGATATGGGCCACACTGGCAGTAACAGTGGCTAAGCGAGTCATTGCACAAAAATGGGGGGCTCCGGATTTGCCTACGGCAGCTAGATGGACTAGAAATATGGACCTGCTGATGGTGGTGGAAAGGGCGGTGTATGTACTCAGGGCTTGCCCCCGTAAGTGGAACAAGGTCTGGACCCCTTGGAATGTCTACAGGGGGGAAATCTGCGAACCCTTGCCAGAAGAAGAGGACTTAGATTTCGAAGAGGAAGATGAGTAGGGGATGGGCGGTGGGGTACTGGATGTTGGTCTCCGACAAACTGCTAGGCAGTTCTGGCCTTGCTAAGGCCAGGAAAGCGGCCTTGAAAGGTGCTGTTGGTCAACTATGGACATATGTGACAAACTGGAAAATGATGACATGGGTTAAGTTTATTTCTAATTGTTATTGAATTGTATTATTCGCATATTACTATTTGTGTTAGGAGGGTACGGGGGATATACCTCATATACTGTGAAACAATATACTGAGCTTCAATACTTGTACGAAGACAACTAGTAGGTACCAACCAGGTCTTGATAGGACAACACTCACCTACGTCTGATTGTACATTGAATAAGATGATTTAACATAATGTACTTACATTGGAAAAGTTATTATTTATGAACTGCAATAATGTGTATGCACCTTATGCCTTCATGTTAATAAAGATTTATAATAAAAAAATTTTTTTAAAAAAAGGGGCTGGATTACTTTCTAGGTCCCTCCGATAGGTGGGACCAGGAAAGGGGGGTGGTTACACCCCCTCTCCTTTGTCCAGTTTCGTGCCAGAGCTGGGGCTGGAGTGCCCCAGCAACCGGTTTGAACCGGGGTATGCATGGAGCACCTAGGGTGCTCCAGGCAGTGTCTCAATCTATTCAGCCCTCCCTGTCCCAATACACAAAGTCCTGTCTGGGGTGGTGCTCGCACCTCTCTAGGCAGGAAACCTATTGTCCAAACCTCCGTGACTGGAAGGACTCCCAGCAGCAGGAGGTCAGACTTGTGTCTGTGGCAGCAGCGTCCATTTTGTGACGCTGGGGCTCCGGTTAACTTTAACCGGGATAGTCAGTAATAACATGTTTCCTCCCTCTAGAAGGGTGGAATGCTACCCCCGTCGCCAGAATTGGCAAGGGGGTAGTATTCCAAAGCATATGACACCTTACACAACATGTTTGGATAAAGCCAAACCAAAGTTAGCATTTAACCGCGAGGTTCATAATGCACTTAAGAGTATATGGTATGGCAATATCATAGAACAGCTATGAGGACATGGTTCCGAAAGCTGCAGACAGGCTCAGCTCATGCTAGAGCACCATCTCACACATAACCAAGCACTCTGCCTCCAGGATTGTTAAGGCCTGCCATAGGAGTGACTTATAGGTTACTATGTGTCTATATGTAAGGTAGTTATAGGGATACTATACCTAAGCAAGGGGTAATTACACGACCTTGCCCCAGCTGAGTGATCAGCCAGTTGTGTCAATTTAGGTGGCCAGCCAGGGGTGACATAATATATGCTGCAGCCCCTGGTAGGCCTTAGTTACACCTATGCCCTTGTCAAAACTACTACAGGGGTTGACAAGGTGAACCAATTCCCGATTGTGTATGTACCTAGAGTACAAGGTTAAAATTTAGAGAGAGTGCATCTGGGCTGTGGGTTTGATTAGCCGGCCCACAGCCACATCTAAGTCGAAAACCAGTAAAGCAAAAGCAAAAAGTGGGGATGACCATAGGAAGCAGACCCTACTCTCCTACACCTACATCCTGGTGTTTCCAGTGTGGGGCCTTCTCATACTTCCCCTTTTTCCTTGCTTGGAGTTTCTGACTCATGTGCAGTACCATGAGCTGGGGTCTCTTGGCTGGGCCTCAGCCTTAGCTCCTTTCAGAGGACACGACTCTCCTTGATGGTGTTGTCTTGGGGTTACTCTTCTGTTCTTGACTCTTTGTCCTTCACTGTTAATGGACTCTGGTTGCAGGTTTTTTTCATCTGCGGCACAGTTTTTCACATGTTTTTTTCTGTCTCTAGGGAGAATGTTGTATTGTATGTTGCTTTGCTTGGGCTGTGCTCTGCTCTTCCCTTCTATGAATTTCGGTGCCACAGTACCTGGCACTCCCCGAATGGGTCTGTACCCCTCCATTTGCTTCTTTCCTTTCTGTTTCTCTGCTATTTCGCACACTGTTCCCATATTCTCATAGTTTTTGTTTGTGATGGCTCCTCGTTGTGGCGTAGAAAAGTTCTCTGAGGAAAACTGATGTAGGCGCGCCGGGGTGGGGTTTATGTGACCTCGCTGACATCAAGCCCGCAGACGACGTCAGGACAGAATCACGTGGTACCGCCCACGACGCGCAGAGATGCTGTGGCAAGGAAAATTTTCCGGATCCAGTCTCACGCCTGGGGATAATTCTACGGAATCTGCGGCTAGAATCGTCTCTACATCGTTACTGAAGGTAAGTAACTCGTATATCAGGAACAGAATAGGAGTATAGCCCAGTCTCAGGAAAACGTTGTGCAGTAATGTGCCCAGACCGAGATCTCAACATTTTTCGGGTTCACAAGGTCCTGTGATGCAAGTACTGCAACCTCCGATGCCACAACAAGATGGAGGAAATCATAGATTTAATTCAAACATGGACATGAATGCAAATTAGAACGTGTGTCAGAGTTACCTAGTGTTTGAGACTCCCAACGTTTACGGTTCAGACCAGTCCTTTTAGTGGTGCCTTGGGGGCGGAGGAAGACTGTTCACTTGACGCAGTCTTCGAGTTAGACGAGAGTGGAGCATATGTTGATACTGATGTAGATGGCCACAATGTCACTTTCTTGATAGACACTGGTGCTACCCGCAAAGGTCACAAACCTACCCCTTTTGGGAAAAACTATCCAAGTTGTAGGAGATGCGAATAAGAAATTAGCAAGCCCTCTGTCTGAAGAAGTGCCTGTTAAGGTAGGGACATTTGAAGAAAATCATCAATTTGTAATATGTTTCTCGAATCCTGTGTGCCTTTTAGGACATGACTTTCTCATCTGATAGACTACTAGCCGCAGATTCCTTCACGTAGAATTATCCCCAGGCGTGAGACTGGATCCGTAAAACTTTTTGCCACAGCATCCCTGCGCGCCGGGGGGACGGCATCACGCAACTCCGCCCAAGCGTCATCCGCGTATGTGACGTCAGCGAGGTCACACAAATCCCACCCCGGTGCGCCTACGGCAGTTTTAAACTTTTCCGCGTGCAACGTAGATCCGGCCTCTGTTCGGGCCTGTTTGGTCCCCCTGCTTTTATTTCATCATTGTGTTATATTTTGGTGGAACAGTGTGCGAATGCCTTCGGGCTTCAAAACTTTCACGTCGTGTGGGCGTCTTATGTCGGCGACGGACCCTCACCTCATTTGCATGTGGTGTTTAGGGGAAGATCACAGCACCACTGACTGTGAGGCGTGCCAACAGCTAAAGCCGAAGTCGCGGCTGGAGCGCCGGATGAAACTGCTCGGCGTGTCTTTAAAGGTCGGCTTCATCCCCTCGATCAGCCTCGGCAGGCGGTTTCAGAAGCGGCTGTCGTCGGCGTCTTCATCCCTCTCCAATATCGCGAGAGCGGCGCTCCATGGTGGGTAAGTGTAGCAGCTTGTCCCGGGGGGCTGGTGTTCGGCCTGCCGGGGGTGTGGGCTCTCCGCGGGTGATGCGGGCGTGTCGCCCTCCTATCCACTGTTTCCCAGTGAAAGGGCGTTGAAAGTCCAAATGAAGACATATGCGGTGGCTTTACAGGCGTCGCTGGCATCTCCTCCTCCTCCTTCCCCTCCTGGGGTGTTAGCGGATCCCTTCCATTGCGCGGGGCCCTCCGCAGCGTTGCCGGCGGCTCCAGGCTTGGAGGCTGTGGTGCTGTTGACGTGCGGCCCTTTGGGGGTCCCTCCTTCAGAGCATGGCACCTCTGTCTCTCAGCAAACTCCTGTGGGAGTCCCTGTGGTGTTGTGGGAGGTCGGGGCTGGGGTCACATCCCTGAGCCCTGCTCGGCCCTCTGGACAGGCAGCGGCCTCATCCACGGCCGAGCTGAAGCCGCCACGGCGCCGGCACCTGCTGGACCGGGTGGCACCACAGGGGTCGGTGGACCCTCCTCCTCCCGCTCTGGGTCGAGGCTGGACTGGGACCCCCCATCATCCTCCGGGACTAGCTCGTCCCCCTGCGCAGGCGGCTACCTCGTCGGAGGGCGAGTCGGAGGTTGAATCAGCCCTGGCAGCACTGCATGGGTCGGCGGGTCACCTCCGTCACATTCTGGGCCGAGGCTGGCGCAGGGCTTTGTGTCACTCCCCTGGTCCCTCTCGTTCCTCCAAGCAAGAGGCTTCCTCATCGGAAGTCAAGTCGGCGCGGTTCCGGCACCGCCCCTTTGCCACTTCGGCTCCGCGCCAGTCCCCGGCGCAGTGTGGCTTGAAGGAGCCCTGTCTGGCGTCTCCTTCAGCGTCGGATGGTGATGACGTCCTACCTCGGGCGGCAGACTCTACGGCACCAGACAGGCACCGAGTTGCGGATTCGTATTCGGATGCTCCCTCTTCTCCGGAGGTTGGGTGCCTACTATGTCATCCTCCCCGGAAACAGGCTGCCGCGTGGTGGCCTTTTCACCGGCGTCATCAAAGGGCGGCTCCCCGCCATTCCCGAGGCCAAGGTGTTCGCCGAAGGAGCCATAGGTCCCCCATTCTTCGGTTCCTTCTAACTTCCAGGTCTGGCCTTTGCCTGCCCCGCTCTTCTTCGGGGACGGCTGCCTCAGTTTACAGCCGTCACCCACGGAGGAGCTGCTTTCTCCACCGCAGGGCCCTACGGAGGCGGGTGCAGCCTTCGCTCACGCAGTGTCCACGGTTGTGGGTATTCTGCACATGGGTGACTTGGCTGCTCATTTTCCGACAGACCATCTTTTGGAGGTTCTCCACCAGGGCTCTGGTGGGAGGGAGCTATTGCTTCCCTTTGAGGGTTCGCTCCTTTCTTCCCTGATGAGGGCCTGGAGGCACCCCACCTCCGGGGATCCAGTGCCTCAACACCTTCTGCGCCGGCACCTTTTTGCGCCGCGTGACCCGGCGTGTCTTTCCCTCCACCCCTCTGCCTCCAGTCCACTTTTGCGGACTGCTTTTTCCTCCCTGCTGCCACTGTTGTCCCTACCATCCTGGAAGGCCCGCTGGCTGCACTCTTGGGGGTGCAACATGTTTGCCTCGACCACTTAACACCTTATGTGTGTTGGCTAGGGCCTCCTCTTGTGTGTGGGACTCGACTGAGTCCTTGGGATCCGCCGCTTCATAGGAGACTGTTAAGGTTGACTTACGACATCATGCGCTGGATGGCCGGGAGCTTGCGGCGTTTATTCTCCGCTTTGCTCTGGACATCTCGGAGGTGCTGGGCCGGGCCAACGCTTCCACAGTCGCCCTCTGCCGCCATGCTTGGCTTCGGGACGGCGTGTTCCCTGAAAATGTTTGGGAGCTGCTGATTGATCTTCCATTTGATGGTACCCTGTTATTTTATACACCAGCAGCCTCTGCCATCCAGAGGTTCTCCTTCTTCTTACCATCCTCAATGACTGCTGAGTTGATCTGGTTCTGGAACTTCTTCTGGGCCTGTTGCCCTTGCTCTGGGTGTGTTTTATGGCCACTTGAGTCCTCCTGGCTGGGACTGTGGTGTGGTTGGCTGCTGGACAGCCCTTTGTTGACTGTTTGTTTTTGCTAGAGTTATCTGCACAGACTTTGCACTAAGATAAGGCCTTCTGTTTTTCTCTTGGGCTGCTTGATAAGCCTTCCGTGTTTTTTTTTCCCGTAGTTCTTTGGTTTTTTCCTCTGCTGTGGAAGTTTCTTCTAAAGAGGGTTCCCATGTCTTGGGTCTTAACTTACCCTATGTGGGGTAGTGGTAGCTGTTATATAGCTTGCGCTCTGCTAGGAAGATCTGAAAGAGACACTGTGAGAAGTTGGCCTGGTATATGATGTTCACTATTCTAGTGAACACCTTGCACCAGTCCAAACAACCCTTATGGTGATGGTTGTAAGTCATCCTTATAGACCAGCTATCCTAGTGGTAGCGTGAACAGAACAGTCTTAGGCTAAAAGACTCTTGAGGGCATGTAAAGCCAGCTGTTTTACCATATGTAACCCCTTGAGTACCAAATGAAAGGACACCACACAGGATATATATAAAATATATATATATTTATTTACTAACACACTCCTCTGAACTCTTTATGAGATCAGAGGCAAAAGCACCTAACAAGTTATTCTTAGAAATACTTTAAATAGCACAATTTACAGTCAGGCCCTAGGGGCGCGTAAAACCATATACTAAGTAAGTGGTATAAGAACCACGACTTGAGAAAAGGAAAGGCCTAGGGCCTAGAGAATCGCTGGGGGTACACTATCTGACCCTTAGGTTAGGAGTAGGAGGCCCACAGGCGGCGCATGCAGTGTCTTTACACACACGCGAGAGTCAATGTTAAGTCAATGGGAACTTAGAGTTTAGAAAAAGAAGGATTTAGGACGCTTCCGGTCTAGCTAGAAAGAAACTACTAAAAACCTAGACACTTGGATAGTCAATACCCGTGGGAGCACCGAAGTACTTGCGTTACCTCACCCACAGGAAGCGGGTGCATAGGTGTAAAGATGTGTCGGGTTTCGCTGTTGAAGTCGCCGCCTGGATGGAAGCAAGCCGGCTGAAACTGAACACGGACAAGACGGAGATCCTCATCCTGGGTCCCAACCCCTCGGCGTGGGACAACTCCTGGTGGCCCTCCTCCCTGGAAGCCCCCCGACACCGACCAACCACGCACGCAACCTAGGAATCATCCTCGACTCTACGCTCAGCATGACCAACCAAGTCAATGCCAACTCCTCCTCATACTTCCACACCCTCCATATGCTCCGCAAGATCTACAGATGGATCCCGACAAACACTCGGAAAACAGTCTCCCACACCCTCATCAGCAGCCGACTCGACTACGGAAATGCCCTCTACGTCGGAGCCCCAAACAAACTCATCAACAGACTCCAGAGAATCCAAAACGCCTCCGCTCGCCTGATCCACGACGTCCCCCGCAGAAACCACATCACCCCCCACCTGAGAGATTTACACTGGCTCCCTGTTAACAAAAGAATCACCTTCAAACTCATGATCCACGCACACAAAGCACTACACAAGACCGGCCCCGCCTACCTCAACAGCAGACTATCTTTCTACGTACCCAACAGGAATCTCCGCTCTGCCAACCTGTCCCTGGCCACCGTCCCACGCATCCACACGCATCCACAGAACCACCTCAGGAGGCAGATCCTTCTCCCGCCGCGCCGCCAAGACCTGGAACGCCCTCCCCCTCCACCTACGCCAGACTGCTGGCCTCCCGGCATTCAGAAGACTGCTCAAGACCTGGCTCTTCGACCACTAGCTGTTTCTCTCCCCCCCCCAGTGCCTTGAGACCCTAGCGGGTGTGTAGCGCGCTCTACAAATTTCCTGATTATTGATTGATGGAGCCTGTGAAGAAAGATACTGCAGGCGACCAGGAGGAAGATGTCCGTGTGGATCCAAGGGTGGATCAAGGATGAAGAAGACAATGAGGAGGAGCTACGCTGCGAAGCAAGATGGCCGCATAAGCTCCCGGCTCCACTGACCTCCGCCGTCAGCTCGGATATCCTGCTTTCTATCCTTTCCTCACGCCGGACTCCCGTGCACATGAAGTGCTCCTGACTCCTGCGGTGCAATCCCGGAATTTCCAACTTACCGGGTGACGAAGATATGTCGTGTTTGTCTTCTTGGCCTACTTCAGGGCTGAAGCCGGGGCCTCGATTTCTAACCCATCCGGGATAGAGTTGATCAACATCGGCTGTGAGACCAGGGTTGCGTCCGGTCTTCCGAACTCGGATCATACTTGCATTTACGATTGGCTACTCAGTAACCGGCTTACGCTAAGGACACGGTACAGTGACGCAAGTGCACATCGGTAGCCGCGGTCGGGGGTCCGACGCCCGGAGACCCTGCTGGGGGGCCGGGGTTGACGGGCTTGGGCCCGCGAGCGGCGAAGGTGTCGATATTGCCAGTTTTGAGAGCGCCCACTGTTGTCATCGGCTCCGTGTGTGCCTGGTGCCTCGGAGTTGTTCCTCTCCGGGGTTCGAGTCCTGCTTCGTCGCTTCGCGGGAGTTGATGGAGGGGACGGACGGCACACCAACATTGAGGTCCGTAATGGCCGCCATTGGGGCGCTCCACTCTCAAATCACCGGCATGTACCATCAGTGGTCTGTAACGCTGGGCAACGTCTGTCTGAGACCGGACGACGACACTCCGACATGCTATCAGCAAACTGTGGTTCCCGTGGAGTACTCTGCCTACCATTTTGAGGTCCCCGTGCGGAAGCCTGATTCAGCCCGCTTTGATGACTCTGGCTTCATAGATAGCGCACCTATGATCATCGTCAGTTTTCCCTGCTCGGACCCTGCTCGGCGGAACATCGTTGCTAAAGGTCTTGATCGCCACAAACAGTTCTTCAGTGACTATCGGAGAGGTTTGCCATTCTTCTTCACTCTTCCTTGCCGGTTTTGTGGATGTCGCGAACTTATATCCTGTCTTCGATCCGATTTCATTGACTTGGACTTTTATGAACGCTTCAATTTCCTCATGGTGACTGTGGCCTGGGCGACAAGGGCTCTCATAAAGAACCGTACTGGCCAGGGTTGACTTTGCATTTTAGGGTTTGCTAATTTCCGTGAGATGTGCCGGGATTGTACCTTATAGTGTAACGGGAGTCGGGTGGTTTTGTTGATGTCCTCCCCAGGCTGGGGTTTAATACTTTGCTTCAAACAGTGGACAATACGTCTTGGGGAGGTCGCTGATGGCGGGGGTATGGGAACCCGGGAGTGTGTTTTTTGTTCTTCTCCTCCGCTTTTCTTTTCCTTCCTTTAGGGTGAGTTCTGGGGTGACAGGCACGCTGTTAGTGGGGTAGGCCGTAGCCATTACAGGGGTGCAGGGTGGGGGGATACGGGGGGGTTTTGGTATTTTAGTTTGTTTTGTTCTAGGGTCCCTTTCTTTTCCTTTCTTTCTTCTCAGGGTGGTTGGCTGTTTATCCTTCAGTTACTTCTTACTCTATTGGGCGTCTATACTAGCTTTTACTTTACTGTCTCCTAAGAGTGGGTTTTCTGGATGGTACTCGCACTAGATCGCTCGCTAATAGATTATCCTTACTCCTTGTCTGCCTCTGCTAGGCGTTGCGTTACTACGGCTATATTATTCGTTATCTTCTATTGACTGCAGTGCGAGGTACATCCCCCATCTCTAATTGCTCCTTCTTATATGGTGTGACGCCTCTTATAGTAATGCCACTACTGCTTCTTCAAAAAAGAAAAACAAACCCTCTGTATTATCCTGTTTGTTGATATCGCATTCTACCATATGCTGTGCCTTGCATCACAGCTGGTGCCAGGGCTGTTGACTGATAAGTAAATTCCCTATTTGATTTGCTGAGTTTACGGCCGGCCCCTGTGGTTGTAGGCCTATGCTTGTAATACGTTTGAATGCTTCAATAAAGGTTTAAAAAAAAAAAAAAAAAAGGATGAAGAAGACCTGAAAGCAGAGGGGACAGAGTCTGGGTCACTAGCCACTGACCGGGTAGAACCAGGAAGGAACCAGACGACGTCGAGGAGCAATCAGGTGCTGTCGTGAAGCTTGTCTCTTCAGCCACGCGGACCAGGACGCGTCGAGGACAACCAGATGCTGGAGAGGAGCTGTCCCTCGAAGGTTCTCGCAGATGGAGGGGTTGACTGCCGGATTGGAGTCAACAAGCCTTGGCAAAGGCAACCCACGCAGGATTCAAAGAAGGCTTCTGATGCAGACCAGCAAGGTCTGAGGTGCCTCACCTTTGCAGGAAGGCAAGGGCCAGTCTGAAGCAACCAGACCAGCGAGGTGATTTGAAAGAATTGTCGTCACAGAGGCTACTAGCCAAAGGGCCAGCATCCGGACAACGCGTCGAGTAGAACACAAGCAGAAGGGCCCCACGCAGAACTCGTGGAGTGTGGAGTGCTGATCTTCGGTGCAGGAGGAGCTCGGATTCGGGGCTTCTCAATCCCCAGTGCACAGCTTCGAGGATACCTCAGGAGCTGCACAGTTAGCAAGGAATGGACTTTTCAAGATGTCCGGTCCCACATGTCTCGTCGCCTCCACGGATCTCAGCTATGCTGCAGACATGAAGAGAGGGTCGGAGAGGTCTGGAAGTCTGGGTCTTGTCAGGCTCTGTGCTCGGGTCCCGGTGGGAGCGTCGACAAAGCAAGCTGTTGATTTGCTGGATGGTGCCTGGTTGCCCAGGGTGGTCACTCCTTGGCCACAAGGGAGATTCTTCAGTCTTCAGCTTCAGCAGAATGTCGAAAGTCCAGAGTTTTGTTCAAGTTTCAGTTCAGGATCAAATCTAAAGTCTAAGGACACAGCTCCTACCTTTATACAGCTAAAAGGGGCTGGATTCATTCCTAGGTCCCTCCTATGGGTGGGAACAGGAAGGGGGGTGGTTGGACCCCCCTTTCCTTTGCCCAATTTTGCGCCAGAGCTGGGGCTGGAGTGCCCCAGCAACCGGTTTGAACTGGAGTATGCATGAAGCACCTAGTGTGCCTCAGGCAGTGTATCAATCTACTCAGCCATCCCTGTCCCAATACACAAAGTCCTGTCTGGGGTGGTGCTCGCACCTCTCCAGGCAGGAAACCTATTGTTCAAACCTCCGTGACTGGAAGGACTCCCAGCAGCAGGAGGTCAGACTTGTGTCTGTGGCAGCAGCGTCCATTTTGTGACGCTGGGGCTCTGGTTAACTTTAACCGGGATAGTCAGCAGCAACATGTCTTCTCCCTCTAGAAGGGTGGAATGCTACCCCAGTCGCCAGAATTGGCGAGGGGGTAGTATTCCAAAGCGTATGACACCTTACACGACATGTTTAGATAAAGCCAAACCAAAGTTAGCATTCAACCGCGAGGATTATAATGCACTTAAGAGTATATGGTATGGCGATATCATAGAACAGCTATAAGGACATGGTTCCGCAAGCTGCAGACAGGCTCAGCTCCTGCTAGAGCACCATCTCACACATAACCAAGCACTCTGCCTCCAGGATTGTTAAGGCCTGCCATAGGAGTGACTTATAGGTTACTATGTGTCTATATATAAGTATAGATATAGGAATACTATACCTAAGCAAAGGGTGATTACACGACCTTGCCCCAGCTGAGTGATCAGCCAGTTGTGTCAGTTTGAGTGGCCAGCCAGGGGTGGCATAATACATGCTTCAGCCCCTGGTAGGCCTTGGTTACACCTATGCCCAGAGTAGCTAGGGTACACTTCTACAGGGTCTGACAAGGTGAACCGATTCCCAATTGTGGATGTACCTAGAGTAAATGGTGTGAATTTAGAGAGAGTGCATCTGGGCTGTGGGTCTGATTAGCAGGCCCACAGCCACATCTAAGTCGAAATCCAGTAAAGCAAAAGCAAAAAGTGGGGATGACCATAGGAAGCAGACCCTACCCTCCTACACAACCCCCCAAACTTAGGGACATTAAACTAACCTTGGCCAGTTGAGTCTTCATGTTCTAAGTGGAAATATCTGGAGAGTCCATCTGCATTGGCATGGCCAGTCCCAGGTCTATGTTCCACTGTAAAGTCCATCCCCTCTAGGGAAATGGACCACCTAAGAAGTTTGGGATTTTCACCCTTCATCTGATTTAACCATATGAGGGGCTTGTGGTCTGTCTGAATCTTGAAGTGAGTGATAAACAAGTATGGCCTCAGCTTCTTCAGGGCCCAAACCACAGCAAAAGCCTCCCTCTCTATAGCTGACCAACGTTTCTCTCTAGGGGTCAGCCTTCTGCTTATGAAAGCAATGGGCTGGTCTTGACCATCTATATTCAGTTGTGAAAGTACAGCTCCCACACCCAACTCAGAAGCATCTGTTTGGACTATGAACTCTTTAGAGTAATCTGGACTTTTCAGAATAGGTGCAGTACACATGGCCTGCTTCAGGTCATCAAATGCCTTTTGACAGCTAGCTGTCCACTGAACTTTCTTTGGCATCTTTTTGGAAGTTAAATCATTCAGTGGTGTCACAATGGACCCACAGTTTTTCACAAACTTCCTGTAGTACCCAGACAGGCCCAAGAAAGCTCTGACCTGTGTCTGGGTGATTGGAGGAGTCCAGTCTCTGATGGTCTGGATCTTGCTCTCCAGTGGTTGAACATGACCCCCACCTACCAGGTGGCCCAGGTACACAACCTTGCTCTGACCTATCTGGCACTTTGTAGCCTTGATAGTGAGGCCTGCCTTTTGCAGAGCCTCTAAAACATTCCTCAGGTGGACCAGGTGATCCTCCCAGGTGGAGCTAAAGACAGCATTATCATCTAGATAAGCTGCACAATAGTCATCCAGTCCTGAGAGAACTTGATTCCCCAACCTTTGGAAAGTGGCAGCTGCATTCTTCAAACCAAAGGGCATCACCACAAATTGATAATGTCCTCCTGGGGTCGAAAATGCTGTCTTGGCTTTTGCATGCTCAGCTAATCTGATTTGCCAGTAGCCTGCTGTCAGGTCAAATGTGCTCAAGAACTTGACAGAAGCCAATCTATCAATGAGCTCATCTGCCCTGGGGATGAAGTGGGCATCTGTCCTAGTGACAGCATTGAGACCTCTGTAGTCCACACAAAACCTCATCTCTCTCTTACCATCTTGGGTGTGAAGTTGTGGCACCAGGACTACTGGACTGGCCCAAGGGCTCTCCGAGGGCTCAATAACTCCCAGCTCCAACATCTTTTGGACCTCTGTCCTAATGCAGTCCCTGACATGGTCAGGTTGCCTGTAGATTTTACTCTTGACAAGCAGATTGTCACCAGTGTCCACCTCATGGGTGCACCAGCTTGTCTGACTTGGGGTCAGAGAAAACAGATGTCTGAAGGACTAAGGAACTTGTCTGCAGTCCTGTTGCTGATGTTCAGAGAGGCTATCTGCAAAGACTACACCATCTACTGACCCATCATCACGGTTCTGAGTAAGCAGGTCTGGGAGAGGGCCACTTTCTTCCTCCTGCCCCTCATCTGTAGCCATGAGCAAGCCCATGTCTGCCCTGTCGACAAATGCTTTTAGTCTGTTGACATGAAGCACCCTGTGGGGGCTTCTGGGAGTCCCAAGGTCCACCAAGTAGGTGAAATCTCCCTTCTGTTAAACTATTGTATGGGGTCCAGACCATTTGTCCTGGAGTGCTGCTGGGGCCACTGGCTCCAACACCCACACTTTCTGTCCTGGCTGGTACACAGTCAGCACAGCCTTTTGGTCATGCCAAGCTTTCTGAAGTTCTTGGCTGGCCTCAAGGTTTTTGGAAGCTTTCTCCATATACTCAGCCATCCTGGAGCGGAGACCAAGTACATAGTCCACTATGTCCTGCTTAGACTTTTTGAGAGGTAACTCCCATCCTTCCTTCACAATACATAGGGGTCCCCTTACAGGATGCCCAAACAAAAGCTCAAAAGGGCTGTAGCCAACCCCCTTTTGTGGAACCTCTCTGTAAGCAAACAGAAGGCAGGATAAAATGATGTCCCATCTTCGCCTCAGCTTTTCAGGTAACCCTTTTATCATCCCTTTGAGGGTCTTGTTGAATCTCTCCACAAGCCCATTGCACTGTGGGTGATAGGGGTGGTGAACTTATAGTTGACCCCACACTCCTTCCACATTGCAGTTAAATATCCTGACATGAAGTTGGCACCTCTGTCAGAGACAACCTCCTTTGGAAACCCCACTCTGGAGAAAACTCTAAGTAGGGCCCTAGCCACAACAGGAGCTGTTGTGGGCCTCAGGGGAATAGCTTCTGGATACCTGGTGGCATGATCCACTACCACCAGTATAAATCTGTGCCCAGATGCTGTTTGGGGGTCCATTGGTCCTACGATGTCTATCCCCACTCTTTCAAAGGGTACCCTTACCACAGATAGCGGTATGAGGGCGGCCTTTGTTGTGCTACCTGATTTGCCACTGGCTTGGCAGGTAACACAGGAGTGACAAAACTCCTTTGTATCTTCTGACATATGGGGCCAGTGAAAGTGAGGGACAAGCCTGTCCCAAGTATTGTTCTGGCCCAAGTGTCCTGCTCAGGGAATATCATGGGCCAAGGTAAGAAGGAAGCCCCTAAATTGTAGAGGTATAACAAACCTCCTGGAAGCACCAGGCTTGGGGTCTCTAGCCTCTGAATAAAGGAGCCCATCATCCCAATACACTTTATGGGTACCTTGAGCATTCTCAGCAGCCTCAGCAGCAGCCTGCTGTGTAAGGGTTTCAAGAGAGGAACAATCTAATTGTGCCTGCCTCAGATCTGCCCTTGAGGGTCCCCCTGTCCCAAGAAACTCAACCTGATCAGGCTCAAGCTCTTCTAGGACAGTTCCCTCTGGGATTTCAGGATCATCCTCCTGGGAGGGCTGATCCTCAACCTGAGGTAGGGGGGAAGGCACTGCCTTAACCCTCTTGCTCTTTCTCTTTGGTAGTGTCTGGTCTATTGTTCCAAGATCCAGCACTTGTTCAGGTAAGCACTTTTTGACCTGTGACCTGGTCACAGCAAGGACACGTGCTGAAATTCCCAGCATTTCTGCATGGGTCCTATACTCCACCTCAGACCAAACTGAGGTTTCAAGATCATTACCTAACATACACTCTACTGGAAGGTCTGAACTCACAACAACTCTTTTGAGGCCAGTTACCCCTCCCCAGGAGAAGTTAACAACTGCCATACTATGGGAGGTAGTGGCATTGCTAGCGTTGGTCCCTTGGTAGGTCTCACCTAGTATGATCTATTCAGGGTCCACAACGTTAGGTGTCACCAAGGTGACACTGGCACAAGTGTCCCTGTAGGCCTGAGCCATCTTATTATTAATAAAAGGTGTCTGTCTGTACTTGCTCAGATTACTGGGACTTACAGTAGAGGACATTGCTATGTCCCCATCACAGACAAGAACAGCCTGAGTTGGTACTCTGACTAGGCCAGAGTCCACCTCAGTTCCCAGGGTCGATTCGATTCAAAATCTTTATTCGGATTACAAGAAAATCCATAAAAGCACAATTTAAAATGCAATTCAACAAATTTAAAATTACAGTTACACTAAATGTAATAGATGTTTGTAAAGTGCATATTAGTACAATAACAGTCACATATTTCCATTATCTAGAGTACAAAGGAGGTCAATAATCATAGGGAGTACAAATAGATGAAGGGCATTCCATACTTCTACGAACATTAAAAATAACTTTTAGAAAAGTGCTTGTGCGGAATATAAGTTCGTCGTCCTCTAATTTTAGGAGCATGAGATAGGACTGATTCAGAGAGAGAGGTCTGTGTTTTTTAAAATATGGGGCTAAAAACCATTTATTATATTTCATTTAAAACTTACACATAAAAAAGAAATGTAAATCACTTTGTTTACTAATTCCGTCACAAGGGCACGGAATATTTCCATATGGACTGTGTCCCAATGGAAAACAGAGTGAAAACTTTATCGTTCCTGCTCTCATTCTGAAGAGTAGCGATCTTTCCCAATTACACATTGGTAATATCAAATACAATGGTAGTTGTTGAATTGGTAAGTCATTATTAATATAGGACACAACAGTTTGTTTTCGCATCTCTTCTGACAATCTATTTCCATTATAGATGGTATATAGTTCAGATTGGACTTCCTTTTTATCGGTCCTCTTAATGTGAGATGGATTATCAAAGAGGTCACCTCTATCTATGCTAGACAAACTTTCTTGTATACCCCGGAGCCATGGGATCCTATTCCATTTGTCACATGCTAAACATTCCCTTAGGATGTCCTGTGTTAGGCTAGCATAGTCATTTACCCAAATTGCCAGCCAAAATAGTACGGGTCTGGCAGCAATAAAATCACTAATATAAGGTATATTCAGCTCTGAGTGGCAAATGTACCCTGATGATGAAATGGGAACCCCCAGTAGTTTCCTACAGAGCCGATTCTCTTCTCTTTGTAATATGGGGGTTTTTACTAAACCCCAAATTTCGGCGCCGTAGGTTGCCACTGGTGTACATTGAAGCCTATATATCTTTAAGATGGCTTTAGTTGCTCCAATTTTCCTTGGTCTAGGAAGGGATCAAATTGAATTTATAGCCTTTGAGAACTTGCCTGTGGCGTGGGCAATATGCCCACTCCACAGGCCGTTCGCAGCGAAGACTATACCTAAGTAAGGGAAAATTTTAGTTGAGAGCAACTTATCAGCTCCTATCGTAATAGAGTTTAGTTGCCTAGCACCCGGCCCACAAGACATAATGAATGATTTTTTAAAATTTACTTTAAGATCCAAATTCCCCATATAAAATGAAAAGTCCCTGACTAGTGCACGTAGGGCATTAGGTGTTAATCCCATGAGCACGGCGTCATCCGCATACAAAAGACAAGGTAATGGGCCTCCTTTAATTTTGGGAACATCTGAGGTAACCTTCTTGAGAGAGTTGCTCAGGCCATTTATATAGATAATGAATAACAGGGGCACCCCTGTCTCACACCTCTTTCTACATTAATTGGCCCAGAAACTGTGCCCTCCATGTCAATCCGTACTTGCTCCTTTGTATCTTTGTGCAGGTATGCGAGGAAATGTACCAGAGGGGGGTCCAGGCCGTACGACAAAAGAATCGACCACAATTTTGACCTATTTACTAGGTCAAATGCGGACGATAAATCCATAAATGCAAGATAAATGGGTGATGCCTTAGCTATATTATATTTACTGATTAAAAGATTTAAATTTAGGCATTGTTCAATGGTCCCAACCTTGCATCTAAAACCCATTTGACAACGGTCTAGTACCCCCATTTCCTCAGCCCAGTCATTGACTCTGTTGTACAGTACCCTGCCCAAGATCTTCAGTGTATTGTCCAGGAGTGAAATAGGCCTGTAATTTACAGGATCAGATCTTTCGCCCTTTTTATAAATGGGCACTATTATGCTTGTGGACCAGGATGCAGGTATTGGGACAAACGGTAAACTATTAAAAAGGTTTACAAAATTTTTCCCCCAGAGTTCCTGCTTATACTTGATTATGTCTATTGGGAAGCCATCGGGCCCAGGTGCCTTGTTACCAAGGCTCTGGTTAATGGCCACGGTGACTTCCCCCACGGTGATTTCTAAGGATTCCAGTATTCCTTGAGCATAGTCTTCTGTGTCAGCTCCAGGGCTAGCATATATTTTGGAAAAATGCAATTCCCATTGCTCACTTGCTATGGTACAACTAATTGGGGTTAATTGCTTACCCATATCCCGCATCTTTTTAACAGCAGGCCAGAAAGTCGTACTGCTCCCTAATGCAGCAGCAGTTGTTAGGGCCTCCTATTGCTCAGCTAGTAAACCAGCCTTCCTTAAGCCTATGACTGTTTTATAATTTTGTCTGGCGGCCCTGACAATCCTTATACTTCTGGGTTTGCAGTTTAAAGCTCTACGGAGAGCTTTATTTGCTGCTGAGCAATGGCAATCAAACCACCTTGGCTCGGGGATAGTCAATTTAATAGGGACACTTAGAAGAGATTTTATAGTGTTACAAAGTTTAGAGAAATCTTTTACTATTCTATGGTGGTTCTCATCATCCAAGGAGCAGGATTCAATTAACAGACCATGGTTACTTATAATTGTGTTTGTTAGTTGGCCACTGTCTACCCCTCGCCATTTTAGTCTTAGATTATTAGTTGAGACCACAATATCCCTAGCTCCCAGGAAGCGAACAGAGGCACTAGGGGGACCTAAGCCAATGTTAACCTCCAGGGCATTGTGGTCCCCGAAGGCAGTTTCAAGGACACCAGCCTTCTTGACTCTATCTATTAGGTCAGAAGACATAAAGATATAGTCCACTGTACTAGAGAATTCTCGTCCTCTAAAAGTTGGAATATAGGTAAGTGGCTCATTTTTATTAACATCCATTATGTCTATTAGGATATGTTCGTTAAGGAAGCGTTCTAACTCTTCGCCCCGTTTATAGGCCCTATCTATTTGTACATTATCCGTTTTGGATGTTGTAAACTTTGCATTAAAATCTCCTGCTAGAATTATCCTGGTGCTCACCTGATTATGGGATTTTTCCGCTATTTTAGATAAATCTCCGAAAAGATCTATGTAATTCTTATTCGGAGTTGAACTAAAATCATTGTTATAAAAGTTGATTAAGTAGTATGGAAGCCTACAAGTATACTCAATTATCTGAATATTTGGATTTTTTGAGGGGATCAATTTTATGGACCCCCCTATATTTATCTTAAACCCTATTAATAAACCTCCCATCGGGCGGCCAAAAACAGGCCTTTCGGCCTTAATACAGTAGCAATGGAAACCTTCTATGTGTACAGCTGCTATCGCCCAGGTTTCCTGCAATAATATTATGTCCTTATCTGAAATGACCTTTAGCCATTCCAAATCAGAGACCCTTTGCTTGAGTCCTGCAACATTCCAACTTATAATCTTAAGTTCCTTATTTTGCACCCTTAAATATCCACTACCACTGTTTGACTTAACATCCCGAGTGCTAATATAGCAACCCGGCTCTTGGATCCTCTGTTCCCCCAACTCATAGGGGGTGGCATGTTCTTCCTTTTCTTGACTACAATCATTAAAGGGTAACTGAGGATAATATGGGGCTGAAATATATTCCATGGTAGATCTTAGTAGGTCCTCCCCAGCTATTTTTTAAACCCGTTGGTCCCTGGGCAGGGTTAATGAATCAGTTTGGTCCATAGTACAGCCCCTCCTCGGGTGCCCATCATGGGACTCTTTCATTTTGTATGTCACATTAAGTCATTCATTCTCATCCATTCGGGAGAAAGGATTGAATAAATTAGACAGAGGTATATGCCAAGTATCCTTGGGATCATAAATCTGGGAATGCTCCCTCGGATTGTTGGCAAAGAAGTTGTAATTATAAGCCTGTAGATGGTTTGGATATAACGATGGGGGGCAGAAGTCAGAATTCCTATTATAAAAATCATGGGCCACCGGGTTCATAAAGGAATCTGGCCTATATAGTGCTTTGGGTCTATTGCTCTTAGGAGGGTAGGGAGTGGGCATGGGTTGGGGGAAGGGGGGATCATTTCCATTATGATACCTTTGAGCTTGGTTCACCATTAGAGTAGATCTAAGTGAACCTTCTGGTCTCCAGTTGTTTAGGATACTATGATTTTTATTCCTCCTTGGTGGATTACGATTGGGTGGAGGCTTCATAAGGGCTTCCGGATAGAAATAGCTCAGGTTATGCGTAGCAATTCCCCCCTCCCCATCCCCAGGATACCAGTCACTGATATATGTGACCAGTCTGTGATCTTTAAAATTAACAATAATCACGTCTCCTTCAATGTCCTTTGGTCTAGAACCCACCCACTTACATCGCCTGACCGACACTATGTCACCATTTAGGTGTGATGGTAATGGTCTATTTTTCCTTAGCCAATAAATGACCTTATTTTTCAAACTTAAGTAATGTTCATGACTATCATTTAAGATAGGCGGAACTCCTGTAAGGACGATAACAAAATTTAGGGAATCCGGGGGTAAATCAGCTACATTTCTTGTTCTCATTGTGGTTGCAGGGATCGGGCCATTTAAAGATTCTTTTGTAATGTGACTTCTTTTTTGTGTCCCTGTGTTAGGATGAGAAATGTCCTTATTTATCTTATCGGATGTTGTAGAAGATTTGTTAGATGGTTTAGTACCTATCATTGAATTGGATCTCCCCACAGCAGGCATATTAATTACTGTAGGAGGACCGGTTTGTTGCTTAACTAATTCAGTGGGAGGTAGTTTAGCTGTTTGGTTCCTATTTTTTTGTTCGTCAATTTTACGATAGGGAGCTACCTTTTGCCCATCAAGAATCTGATCCATTTTTTCCACTAGTGTTTTAACCCTTTCGGTGAGTGGGAGTATCAGAGCCTTGATGAGACTGTCAATATCATTAAGTAGGCCTTCATAGCTTGGAACAGGTATCGATTTGACAGACGCGTTCCCTCCTAGGTCAATTTTTTCCACCTCTTTCCGCAGAGGGAACATAAAGGGGCCATTTCCCTTTTTAAGTGCACCCTTCCTTCTTCTCTTTCTCGGGGGTGAGCCCGAGACTCTGTTAAGACCCTTATTACTTTCCTTGATAGAAGATTTCTTTGGTTTTTCGAGATTACAAGGTAAATGGGGAGGCTCGTCTGCTCCCAAGGGTGTGAATAAAGGGGAAGGTACATTTATATCATGGAGAGGGGCTAGACCATTAGATAAGGGAGTGCTTAGATCAATTATCTGAGTGTCAATAGACTCTGAAATAGTAGGATCGGGAATGACTATAATGTCATTTTGCAATGTGAATATCAAGGGCCCCCTGCTTTAGAATAGATAGTTCTTAGGGCAGGGACATAAATTGTGTGAAGATCGCAACCCAATATTGACAACTATAAATGAAAGGGAAAAGTACATTCATGGAAGAAACAACACATTTTGAAGAGATCTGATTCATTTAATAAAAATCGTATTAAAAAGCAGCCATAACCTGTCCTGCTTGCATATACATAAAAATAGTAATTAATGAAAAAAGACAGATAAAACAATTACAATGTACGACATTCATATAAATTGACAAAAAATATAAAAATTAGGTGGCAGTGATTATAATTCGACGCGCGTTTCGGCGTTACAGAAAACGCCTTCTTCAGGAGGCATAATTTCCGTCTAAAAAAATGAAAAATATACAGATAATCAACATTTAATATACTCATAAATTCTTTTAAAAAAACTTATATCACAATACTAACAAATGAACATCAAAACAATTCATTCATAATACAAATTCCTGAAAGTTCTTTCCCTATGTCGTTAAGGCAGTCTAATTATTGCCTGACATGATACAGACTAATATTTATATATTTGAGCAGTTGTGAATCAATTGTATCAAGCCCATCGGACCAATTGGTTCGATGGGCTAGGGCCAATTGATAAATTTCTAAAATTCGCTGGTAAGGCAATAGACACTATTCCATTGTGACCATGCATTACGAGTCGAGTGCCCACTTGAAAGCACTTATGTTTATTTTACTGATTGAATTACTTTCCACTAAGACAACATAATTTGTCCTGAACTCATGGACTTGTCAAAAAAGGCCTCTATAAAGATGTAGACTATTTATTATCTACAGGTCCAGATATACATTGTGTACATCATTAGTTATCCTCCAAATGTAATATGTAAAAAGACACAAATTGCGCTATCATTAAGAATAAACAATAATAATAAAACCTCACTTATTCCTAATTGTCTAGGTCTCAATATATCGATACACGTAAAGGACTATAGGGTTATTCTTACCCGATGGATATTTGTAGGCTGGTTATAACTGCGTTCCGGTGCTTCAATGGCCGGGTTCCAACTACCCTTTGCAGCTAATAATCCATTCAAAGAGATCCTTATTCTATGGCAAGAAATACGTGAGATATGTATTTAAGAATGCTAGAGGTTCTAAATTACTCAAAACATTTCTGCAACTGCCGCCGCACTATTCTTACCGATAAAATAAATGGTACTGCGTCTGTGTTCGGCTAAGCGATGCAGACGATAGCGGCTTACGTCCTACAGTCACTTGGGTAGATACCGCCTGCTCCTGATGCGAGCTAGTTTCTCTATGCGGGACCAAGAGAGTGTAAATTTAGCCTGTAACAATCACTACTGCAGAACTTTCAGTAGTTAAATTATTTACACGTGTTCTACTAAAATACGTCACTTTAATACCTAGTGACACATATTAAACTGTTTTAAAATAAAAGTAATGCGGTTTATTTAAATTTACAACGAGAAGCCCTTTGAATGTTATTAAAGAAGGACAAGGGCCACAAAATATTGATGAAGTTTATATCGCGTTCTTACCCGTTTTAATCGTTAACTTTGTCTGCTGCGGTATTCTAACGGTTCAATGACCGATTCCCAGGTTCCCTTCGTGGTTAAAAAAGCGGAATCCGCTTCGATCGGAATCTGTATGCGGGGCAACAGACATACATACAAGCAATTACCCATATAGTTCAGAGCTGCTTATAATTCCTAACATGGCTCAATGATACAAAGTATCAGGGTTCTATTTACCGATTGATCCAGTCGGGTAATGCGGGAATGTTCATCCGGGTCTACATCTTTATAGAGGCCTTTTTTGACAAGTCCATGAGTTCAGGACAAATTATGTTGTCTTAGTGGAAAGTAATTCAATCAGTAAAATAAACATAAGTGCTTTCAGGTGGGCACTCGACTCGTAATGCATGGTCACAATGGAATAGTGTCTATTGCCTTACCAGCGAATTTTAGAAATTTATCAATTGGCCCTAGCCCATCGAACCAATTGGTCCGATGGGCTTGATACAATTGATACACAACTGCTCAAATATATAAATATTAGTCTGTATCATGTCAGGCAATAATTAGACTGCCTTAACGACATAGGGAAAGAACTTTCAGGAATTTGTATTATGAATGAATTGTTTTGATGTTCATTTGTTAGTATTGTGATATAAGTTTTTTTAAAAGAATTTATGAGTATATTAAATGTTGATTATCTGTATGTTTTTCATTTTTTTAGACGGAAATTGTGGCTCCTGAAGAAGGCGTTTTCTGTAACGCCGAAACGCGCGTCGAATTATAATCACTGCCACCTAATTTTTATATTTTTTGTCAATTTATATGAATGTAGTACATTGTAATTGTTTTATCTGTCTTTTTTCATTAATTACTATTTTTATGTATATGCAAGCAGGACAGGTTATGGCTGCTTTTTAATACGATTTTTATTAAATGAATCAGATCTCTTCAAAATGTGTTGTTTCTTCCATGAATGTACTTTTCCCTTTCATTTATAGTTGTCAATATTGGGTTGCGATCTTCACACAGTTTATGTCCCTACCCTAAGAACTATCTATTCTAAAGCAGGGGGCCCTTGATATTCACATTGTATTTCCCACAGCTTGTCTGTGTAGGGCCTTTCTTCCTTTTACCATTGTGTCTTTTATAACATTGTCAAATATTTGAGCAGTTGAATCTTTAGGTAACCAATTTCTTATTTCTTCTTTATCCTTCCTGTCCAGCTAGCCATGGCCAATATGAAAACATTTGGCTTCTCCGATGAGGAGTTTGCTACTTTGGTTGGCATCTCGGCCACGTCTAGCAATATAAATTCTGACACCAGAGGGAATGACGAAGGTAGGAAACTTATAGAATTAAAGAAAAAACTCATCCGTATGGAAGCCCACGGTGAGTTTGTTATCCTACTTGAAGACAGGCATCATCCCCACCGGATTAAGAGTACGGAATATACCCGGTCTCTTTGTACACCACAGACCATTTTCAGAGAGATGGAACCTGATAGCCAATAGATGCTCCCGCGATCTGATGATCTTGATCGTCGAGACATCTAAGGAGCTAGCAGCAGCCATAAAGAGTGAAATTGATGATTTAGAAGAAAAGCTTAAGCAACTGAATGGGGTGGATGAAGCTCGGAAAAAAATAGAAGAATATAATAAAGAAATAGAATCCTTCAGTAGTTATCTAAATAAACGGAAAACTGATAAACTTAATAAAGATAAGAGATTCTATACCGAAGAAGTAGCTTACCCTTTTTTACATAAAGATTTTTATCAGCAGAATCACTATATAGATGAGTCCAGGAATACCCAACAGAGAGTTAACAACTTTACAGACACATCAGACTCTGAAGGGGAGGGTTCTAATAGTAACTACTATGAATCGGATGGAGGATTTAATTCCTATGCAGGTTCACGAGCACAACGGCGGCCTTTTTTATCCAACAGGGGGCCTCGACGGGGTCGCCCCAGAGTAAGATTCCAAGGCCAGGGGCAGACCAGGGGGAACTTTCTCATGAACCAGCATCAACATCAGGCACAACACCAACAGCATCCACAACAACACCAACAACAAGAACCCCAATTTATACGGGAGACCCGGAACAGACAATATTGGGGTCAAGGAATGTAATTCCTATCTTCAATTTGTCATCTTTTGAATTGGATCATTATAGTGAAGCCCTACTGTCCAAAGGTCTTTCTTTCGTACCACATGCAACTGCTAACACCTTTGAATTATATAAAGACATTATATCATTCTTTAGAAAGATTAGACTTAGAAAGTTCTTCCAGGATAAAGAAAATATAGATCAAGATTCGTTGAGACAGAGAGAGATATCATTACCCTCCACCTTTAGTCCAGGGCTGGATCAACTAGGCCCTGAAGTGGCCGCTTTTGAATTAGTGGTCCTTCAGAAATTGGAAAGAACTTTAGGATTCATCCCCAAACCATTATATAATCTAAATAAGGAAGAGTCACTAGCCCTAAAGAGACTTTCTGAGAATAAAAAATTAACTATAAAAGGATGTGACAAAGGAGGAGGCATTGTTGTCCTCAATTCTAATGATTATGAACGAAATATGATCTCCAAAAATGATAGTTCTACTTACCTTAGGATTAATTCCAACCCTGTTGAGAGTGTTATAAAAAAGATACACCTCTTAACCGATGAAGCCTTGTCAAATGGTGACATTAATACCAAGGAATTTGAATTTTTGAATAGCCACAAGAATAAAACGGCATGTATCTATGGTCTTCCAAAGATACACAAAGATATTAGCAACCCCCCATATAGACCGATTGTGTCTACCATCGGCACACCAACTGAACCTTTATCCAAATTTGTGGACCACTATTTAAGACCTTGTATACCAATGATTAAGTCATATGTGAAGGACACAAGCCATATGATCAACATAGTGGAAAACCTTGAATTTGTACCTGATAGGGATATAATGGTCACAATGGACATTGAGTCCTTATACATTAATATCCCACTTGATGATGCCATTAGGGCTACGGACTGGTTCATTGATAAACATGGGATAGCCTGCCCCAAGAAGTTTCTGATCGATTGCTTGTTCATCGTTTTAACCGAGAAAATTTTTGAATTTGGTGATCTGTTATATCGCCAATTAAAGGGAGTAAGCATGGGGGCTTCTGTTGCCCCCTCGGTTGCAAATATCTACATGTCCTTATTTGAAGAAAAATTCATCGATAATGAAGTGGCTCCCTTTTTCGAATCTATTTCCCATTGGTCCAGATATATAGATGACATCTTCTTTATCTGGACCAATGGGAAAGAGTCCCTTCTGAAATTCCTTGAATGGATCAACCTAACAGATGACAATCTAAATTTTACCGCTCAATATAGTACAGAACAGGTTGAATTTCTAGATTTGTCGATACGAGAAAACAACAATAAATTAGAGGTAGATTTATTCGTGAAACCCACGGCCCGTAATACACTACTGCACTACAGTAGTTTTCATCCGAAAAGTCAGCGTGAGAGTATCCCTTTCTCTCAATTCCTCAGAGTTCGCAGAAACTGTACGAATTTAGCAGATTTCGACAGACAGGCGTCTCTAAAGAGGAAAAAGTTTCTTGAACGTGGATACCCACATAGGCTCATAAGAAATTCCTATAAAAGAGCGCGTTTCTTTGATCGCGACGCTTTATTAATTCCAAAAGAACAAACAATGACAGATCAGCTTGTATGTGTAACGACGCACTCCACAATGAATGAACGTGTAAGACAAATTATCAATGCCAATTGGCATATCCTTAACTGTAATCCAACCTCCAATGTGGCATTGATGAAACCATTGTTTGCACATAGGAGGAACAGAAATCTAAAGGATAAAATTGTACACTCGAGATTTGGTAATAACCAGTCTGGTACATGTCTGAAACAGAGATCCTTATTGGGCAATTGTCCAGTATATGGAACAGTTCCATGCTCGTCATGTAAATCATGCAAAAACATCCTTGGTGGTGTAGAACTGTCCCATAATGGTTTTGTGGCCAAGGCAAATGAGTTGTGGAATTGTAAAACCACAAATGTGGTCTACTTCCTTCAGTGCCCTTGTGGCTTGGGCTATGTCGGTGAAACTTGTAGAGCTATCCAAGTACGACTGACCGAACATAGATCCGCAATAAGAACGAGTAAATTGATAGCGCCCTTAGTTAAACATTTTTTAGAACAAAACCACAAACCTGATGACTTCAGTTGGCGAATCTTGGAGAGAATAAGGACACCCGATAGCAAAGGTGGCCATGCCATCAGGAAGAAAAGAGAAGTGTATTGGGTGTTTGTTCTTAACACTTTTAAAAAAGGATTGAACAACGAAATCCCGTGGGAGAACGCTATTTTATAAATCTCTGTAATATCTTTAGTAAATCTGGATCTGTTCTTGATCTTTCTTCTGAGCCCTTTATATGGGAAATCTTCCAGTGGAAGACCTTTAATTAAACATTGTGAACCTTTTCACAATGGTTGAAATCTGTATCACTATAGACTAGTTAGCAGTACGACATATTAGGTTATGGGTGCTGTTCTTAAAAAATAGTAAAATAATTTTTATTAATTCTTATTTTTTAATTACAATTTTAAATGCTAAATGGGTGTTTGCAACGCACACATGAATGTTATCGCGTTTAGTACACACAAATTGGCATTATAAACTGTCCGTTTTTTCTACCATATAAATAAATACTCAGTCTGAAGAAACGACAAAAGTTTGAAGTACCGCTAATATGCCCTTTAAATCGGTACCCCTTTAAGATCTCAAAGGAACGTAAGACGTGAGTTGGAGAAGTCACGTACACCTCACGTATATAGGCGTATCTGCATTTAGAGCAGGTGATAATATCTTAACCGTCGGCGGGTCGCGAGCAGCCATCTTTTGCAGCACCCGGATGAACATTCCCGCATTACCCGACTGGATCAATCGGTAAATAGAACCCTGCTACTTTGTATCATTGAGCCATGTTAGGAATTATAAGCAGCTCTGAACTATATGGGTAATTGCTTGTATGTATGTCTGTTGCCCCGCATACAGATTCCGATCGAAGCGGATTCCGCTTTTTTAACCACGAAGGGAACCTGGGAATCGGTCATTGAACCGTTAGAATACCGCAGCAGACAAAGTTAACGATTAAAACGGGTAAGAACGCGATATAAACTTCATCAATATTTTGTGGCCCTTGTCCTTCTTTAATAACATTCAAAGGGCTTCTCGTTGTAAATTTAAATAAACCGCATTACTTTTATTTTAAAACAGTTTAATATGTGTCACTAGGTATTAAAGTGACGTATTTTAGTAGAACACGTGTAAATAATTTAACTACTGAAAGTTCTGCAGTAGTGATTGTTACAGGCTAAATTTACACTCTCTTGGTCCCGCATAGAGAAACTAGCTCGCATCAGGAGCAGGCGGTATCTACCCAAGTGACTGTAGGACGTAACCCGCTATCGTCTGCATCGCTTAGCCGAACACAGACGCAGTACCATTTATTTTATCGGTAAGAATAGTGCGGCGGCAGTTGCAGAAATGTTTTGAGTAATTTAGAACCTCTAGCATTCTTAAATACATATCTCACGTATTTCTTGCCATAGAATAAGAATCTCTTTGAATGGATTATTAGCTGCAAAGGGTAGTTGGAACCCGGCCATTGAAGCACCGGAACGCAGTTATAACCAGCCTACAAATATCCATCGGGTAAGAATAACCCTATAGTCCTTTACGTGTATCGATATATTGAGACCTAGACAATTAGGAATAAGTGAGTTTTTTTTATTATTATTGTTTATTCTTAATGATAGCGCAATTTGTGTCTTTTTACATATTACATTTGGAGGATAACTAATGATGTACACAATGTATATCTGGACCTGTAGATAATAAATAGTCTACATCTTTATAGAGGCCTTTTTTGACAAGTCCATGAGTTCAGGACAAATTATGTTGTCTTAGTGGAAAGTAATTCAATCAGTAAAATAAACATAAGTGCTTTCAAGTGAGCACTCGACTCGTAATGCATGGTCACAATGGAATAGTGTCTATTGCCTTACCAGCGAATTTTAGAAATTTATCAATTGGCCCTAGCCCATCGAACCAATTGGTCCGATGGGCTTGATACAATTGATTCACAACTGCTCAAATATATAAATATTAGTCTGTATCATGTCAGGCAATAATTAGACTGCCTTAACGACATAGGGAAAGAACTTTCAGGAATTTGTATTATGAATGAATTGTTTTGATGTTCATTTGTTAGTATTGTGATATAAGTTTTTTAAAAAGAATTTATGAGTATATTAAATGTTGATTATCTGTATATTTTTCATTTTTTTAGACGGAAATTGTGGCTCCTGAAGAAGGCGTTTTCTGTAACGCCGAAACGCGCGTCGAATTATAATCACTGCCACCTAATTTTTATATTTTTTGTCAATTTATATGAATGTAGTACATTGTAATTGTTTTATCTGTCTTTTTTCATTAATTACTATTTTTATGTATATGCAAGCAGGACAGGTTATGGCTGCTTTTTAATACGATTTTTATTAAATGAATCAGATCTCTTCAAAATGTGTTGTTTCTTCCATGAATGTACTTTTCCCTTTCATTTATAGTTGTCAATATTGGGTTGCGATCTTCACACAGTATAATGTCATTTTGGACAGTGTGATTAGTCTGAAATATAAGTGGGATACCCTCTGTACTAAGAGTCTCACTGTCAGAGTCATTACATTTGGTGAAATCTGTAGGGCTAACTGAATAAACATTCTCAGCAAGGAGTGGTCTTAGTTTTAGCAACTCAATGGATAGACGTCGCCCCGCTCGCTTCTCAGCGAGCGTGAGCTCCCTGTCGGTATCACTCTTTATTTTGGCAAAGAATTTATCTAATGGACCCAAGATGAGAGGTCCAGCCGGACCCGACCGTGTGGTCACTTCGGGTGAAGACATATCAAACTTACATCAAAAATCTAACTGACACTATAAACAATATAAACGGAGCCTAAAAATTCTAAGACCAGAAAACTCTACTTAGACACCAAAATATATGTGGCAGTAAGCATAGAATCTATAATCGAAATCGATAGTCAACAGAGAATGTCAATACCATAAGCCTGCTTTCACAGTGTAATGGGGGTGGCCCAACCCGGCCTCCAGCGGCCCCGGACGGCCACAGACGGTCCCGCCCTTGTCCCGGGCTTCTCCCGCGGTGCTCCCGCAACGCTCCCGCGCAGCGGTGGACGTATCCAACTAATAAAGGGGAGGAAACAATAGGCGGGGGGCGGGGCAGGCAGGGAGAGCGGCCCAGGTGTAAGGGCTCAGAGGGACTCCTGGGAAATGGAGTCACTGTACACGCTCGCAGCCCTGCCTCCGCGACTCACTCCTCACCAGGCGAACAAACAGTCCCAGGCACAGCTCCCGCTGGTGTAGCACTGCGGCGAGCTGTCGATAGAGAAGCAGCACACAGTCCCGAGGGAGAAGGCAAAAACGGCAGCAGCACACAATCCCAGGGCAGAGTGACAGCACAGAACTCCCCGTCTAAACGGTCAGTGTCCCAGGGAGGCGATCACAGGTGGCAGCTTTTGCTCCTTCGGCGGGGGGCGGGGCAGGCAGGGAGAGCGGCCCAGGTGTAAGGGCTCACAGGGACTCCTGGGAAATGGAGTCCCTGTACACGCTCGCAGCCCTGCCTCCGCGACTCACTCCTCACCAGGCGAACAAACAGTCCCAGGCACAGCTCCCGCTGGTGTAGCACTGCGGCGAGCTGTCGATAGAGAAGCAGCACACAGTCCCGAGGGAGAAGGCAAAAACGGCAGCAGCACACAATTCCAGGTCAGAGTGACAGCACAGAACTCCCCGTCTAAACGGTCAGTGTCCCAGGGAGGCGATCACAGGTGGCAGCTTTTGCTCCTTCGGCGGGGGGCGGGGCAGGCAGGGAGAGCGGCCCAGGTGTAAGGGCTCACAGGGACTCCTGGGAAATGGAGTCCCTGTACACGCTCGCAGCCCTGCCTCCGCGACTCACTCCTCACCAGGCGAACAAACAGTCCCAGGCACAGCTCCCGCTGGTGTAGCACTGCGGCGAGCTGTCGATAGAGAAGCAGCACACAGTCCCGAGGGAGAAGGCAAAAACGGCAGCGGCACACAATCCCAGGGCAGAGTGACAGCACAGAACTCCCCGTCTAAACGGTCAGTGTTCCCAGGGTCAACCCTACTACACCCTTTTAGCTGGGAACCACCACTAACGACAGGACTAGGGGGAACAGTTGCCTTAGGGGCAATGGTGGTTGGTGCTGTGCCCTTCTTGGTGCACTCACTAAACCAGTGAGAGACTGATTTACAGTATCCACACCAGGGCTTCTTTGGACCTTCTTGTTTCTGTTTGTTCTTTTTGGAGCCACCCTCCCCTGTGCCTTTTGGGGGCCTGGTGAAGACTTCTGGTCTTTTTGTTTCTGCTCATTACCCTTCTGGTCTGCCTTTTTCTGATCACCCCCCTGGTTCTGGTTTCTCGCCTTAATCCTGGTTCTGACCCATTTGTCTGCCTTCTTTCCCAATTCTTGGGGAGAGGTCAGATCAGAGTCAATCAGGAACTGATGCAATAGCTGGTTTTGACAGTTGCTAAGGATTTCCTCTCTCATGATCAAATTATACAATCCTGTATAGTCCCTAACTTGACTTCCCAATAACCAGCCTTCCAGAGCCTTAGTGGCACAATCAACAAAATCAGTCCAGTCCTGAGTCTGTGTCTTCTGGGTATCTCTGAACATCAACCCATACTGTTCAGTGGTTAGGCCAAACCCATCAATCAGAGCACTCTTCAGGACAGAGTAGTTGTTGCATCCCCATCACTAACTGTGAGGAGCTTATCTCTACCTTTTTCAGAAAAGGAGAGCCATAAGATTGCTGCCCAGTGACTTTGTGGTAATGAGTTACAACGGGGTGAACCCTAAGAACTCTCTGACCTGGGTCAGTCAATCAGGTACATATGGAAGTGGTCGGAGTCTATTGCTTTCCTAAGTCACAAATGTCACAGAAATCACACTTCTGGAAGCAGTAATTAGAATCATATATGGTCCATGAATGTCACTTAAAACATAGGCAGTCCATAAATCCAGTGCATATTTTATTTTAACACATCTTAAAAGGAATACTCAGTATCAATTAAACAATTGAGTGTCAGATTTGGACAATCTGAATTGAAAACATCGCAATTACTTCATTGGGAACGAAATTCAATTAGAAGAGGACACATTAAAATGGAACAGATACATTTTGATATATCAACGCGCTCACGGTGCACAGAAATGGAAGTAGTTAGAAGGGATGGGTGTGTTGGGATGGAAGTGGGGACCGGGTAAAGGTGTTGTGACTTTGTTAGAATCACAGTGAGGATCAGATGCAGCCTTTACAGTCTGTTTACAGATCAAAAGTTCCAAAGGACTCTTAAGCACAGGATCTGTAGTAATCCCTTGTTTGCTCCTATGCTTAGAGGAATACAGTGGGCTGGTTGTCAACGTTTCGACCCCCGGATAGAAGGGTAGTTCATAACCTCAAGCTGGGGTCTTCATCAGGACACGGAAATAGAAACTGGAGCGCCTATAAGCAATATAATAACAATGAATGTATCTATCACTGCCGAGCAATATTAGTGCACTGGGACTCAATTAGAAATGAAGTTACATACTTTACGTGGGGCCAGTTGAATGGCCGTGAGATTGGGACCTTCCTGGGTTCCTATGGTATAGAATTTTGCCTGTAATTGTGTAAAAGAATCACGATTACAACGGAATGTCCAAGGAGAAACCTGGTCTCCATTGTGAACAGTCGTAGTATGGGGGGAGCACTTACTGGGAAGTTGAAGCTTTCCAAATGGGTATTGTTGAGGTCTGTGGCCAGCTGAAAGTGCCGGTGCGTGGAAAAATCCGATGGTTTCTAGAATGAGGTAATAAAGCGGGTCAGTCTAGTTACTGGATTTTTTAAGAAAGAAATCAAGTAAATATCGCGCCCATGGCGCAGTGCATGTTCGCGGAGGCAGACTGCTCTAGAATACAATATACGGGTTGTAACAGGTCACCGGATAAGAGCCGTATGCACATTAGTAACTGGCTTAGCCAATAAGTCAAGAGAAAATGAGGATTGTTTTACGTGGGGCACATCTCTTGGGATATAAAATAGGTCCGGACTGCGTATTAGTGCCGGCCGGTTCTAAGACATGAAGAAATAACGCTAAGTAGATCGTACATTAAATGAAGTCGGATACAACGGTAATCGCTATATAGGGAGAGCTCTACGTGGTAAACATTAAGGGCAAGTGACATGGGAAAAGGCATCCATGTCTTACCTAATCTTCATCAGGACGCGCATAAATCATCTCCTTCCTACGGCTGCCGGTGAAAGTCTGGGCCGCCTCGAGGTGCAGACGCTGAGTACTACTCGGGGGCTCGACAGTGCGCAGGCAATCAGTGAAGGGTTGTCTTAGGGAGCATGGTAAAAAGTGTTGTATGTTAGCCCTTGTGCCAGGGGAATGTACAAAACTATAACAAACGCCTAAGAGAATGTTAGTACGTATGACTTAACTCTGCAATCGCGCCTAGACTTATAAGATGAATGAAGGAAATTGTCTCATTGTCACTCCAGTGCAACATTATAAATAACGTCGCGTTCTGGGAGTTGGTGATGACTCTCTGTTTGGGGAGCAAATAAGGTCTCATATTTTACAATCATTGCAAAGGGGTATAAACATGGAAGTGTTCCTATACACATGACAGCTACTGGTTCACTGCGTTGGAATTAGACATTGGTTTAAAACACATGTACAAATCGTCTCAGTGTCATGATTATAGAATCTAATTGTAGACAATGGTACAGGTAAATCATTGAACCTAAGATCGTGTATATACATATATAACAACAGGTGGTCGCCATGCAAGGATGGTATGATCTAAATAAACAGTGACCTGTGTGTCTGGCCTGACAATTTGTTGCTAAAGATTTAGACTTCTGATGCAGAGACTATCGTTATGAGTCACTCTGAATCTACCTGCACCAACACGGCAAGGGTAGCCTACAGTTCATTTAGGCCAGGCTAAGCTATGGATTTGCACTTAGAGTATGATACAAGTCAATCAGGATCTAACAACGCCATCTGGGTAAACGTGGCTTCCAGTTCATTTAAGCCATGCTGAACAGAGTTAAAGGACTGCATCCATTTACATTCCCTTAGATTCAAGATAGAGTTTAGGTTGCCTCCACGTGGGCCTAATGTAATTTTTTCAATGACCACCCACTTCAAAGATTCTGGTGTGTGGGTGTGAGCTAAAAAATGTTCTACCAAGGGGGCCCCTGGTGTTTGGCATCTTATCCTGCTGCAATGTTGCAGCACCCGGTTCTTAATTTTCTGCTTGGTTTGACCTATATAGATGAATCCGCAAGGGCAAAAGATTGCATAAATGACTCCATGACTATTACAGTTCGTAAAGGACTTCAGAGTAACAGTCAAATTGTTATGTGTTATTGTTTTTGTTTCTAAGCACAAAGCACATGCTTTACAGTTGCCGCATTTGTAGTGTCCGAGTGTGATGGGTAGGTTCCACATTGTTTGAATGGTGGGAGCCGCTGGGCTGTCCAGCAAGGAACACACTACATAGTCTCTGACACTCTTTGCTTTTTTAAAGGCGTGCATGGGCAGATGGGGCATTTCGATTGCATCTGACACTACATTCCAGTGTTTATTCACAATCTTGCGTATTTCATTGCTCTTGCTGCAGTACGTGGTGACACAGATCATCCTATCTTCCGAGGGCTGTCGATCTTTTGGTACAAGCAAGGATTCTCTGTTGCTGAACCATGCCCTCTTGCGTGCTCTCTTTACAAGTCTTTTGAGATATCCTCTTTCTAAGAGTCGGGAAATGAGTTCATCTGATTCAAGAAAGTAATCATCCTTCAGGGTACAATTCCTTCGGATCCTGAGGAACTGACCAAAGGGTAAGTTATCCCGTAGAGCCCGTGTGTGATGGCTAGAGTACTGTAGCAGCGTATTTCTTTCGGTTGGTTTTCTGTATAGAGTGGTATATAACAGCCCTTCATTTTCTTTGATGCTGATATCCAGAAAATCGATTGCTTCATTGCTGCAATTGCTGGTGAATTGGATGTCACATGATTGGGTATTGAGCCACTGAGTAAATGCTTCCAGTTCTTGTTTGTGTCCTGTCCATATGATGAGGATATTGTCTATATAGCGACGGTATTCTGAGATGTTGTCAAAGTACGGATTCACAGGAGAGAGAATGCGATGTTGCTTGTACTCATTCATATAAAGGATAGCTAGATCCGGGGCGAAGGCTGCCCCCATAGCTACTCCTTTCATCTGCATGAAGAAGTTATCTTGAAATATGAAAAAGTTCTTCGTCATCGCGATCTCCAGTAGGTCAATTAGAAATTCCGTCGGGACTTCAGCTGGTTGTGGTCGTGATTCCAAGGCTCTTCGTATTGTTACCAGTGCCGGTTCTTGAGGAATACTTGTGTACAGTGACACGATGTCCATGGTTACCAGCAGTTGATTGTCTTTGTCAAACGGACGTTGGTCTACGAGGTTGATCACCTGCATAGTGTCCCTCAGGTAGGTGGGAGTTGCTTCAGCCAGCGGTTTCAAGAAGTCATCAATATACTTGCAAAGGGGCTCCAGAAGGGACCCACAGCCCGATATGATCGGTCGTCTAGGAGGTTTGGTGGGATTCTTGTGAACCTTGGGTAGGACATAAATCGTAGGGGTGCGTGGTTGATTCACATTTAGATATAGGTATTCTTTTTCAGTGAGAAACCCGGCTTCTTTCCCTTTTTCCGTGATTGCAAGAATCTGACGTCTGATCTCATTTGTCGGATTGGTTGCTATCGGCCGATAGCTCACGTTATCTCTCAACTGCGAATTAAGGGCCCGATGTAGGTAAAACGCATTTACCGATTTTAAAATACCGATCCGTACCGAATCGGTATTTCAAAATCGGAAAATGATATGTAGGAAATAATCATCGGAAAAATACCGAATCGGTAGCATTCGGTATCGAGAGTCGATACGTACCGAATCGCCAACTACCGATTCGGTATAGGCCGGGTCGGACAAGTCCGAATCGGAAAAAAAAAAATGCGGAACCAACCGAATCGGTAAACGCCGAATCGGAATAATGAATACGCCTCATGGGCCGAAAGGCCAATAGGAAGACATTATACATTCCGAATCGGTATTTACCGAACACATTCGGAAAATACCGATTCGGAAAATACCGATTCGGAGAATGCCGTTTTGCCGAGCTGGTTGAGTGACACTGAAGACATCAGCCAATGAGCTGTAAGCACCCTCCCCCACAGGGTGTGGCAACCCAGGCAGGTGCAACTCATCAGAACTTTCTGGACAGCTGCCTGAGCTGAGCAAACACAGAGAGAGCAGCATTGTGAGCAGGATCCCTGAGAGACATGGACACCAGCACAGAGAGCCAGAAGGCAGGGCGTAAGCGCAATCCTAAATTCAGCACCATGGAGCTACAAACTTTGGTGGAGGAGGTGGTGAGGGTGCACACCCAGCTATATGGCAGGCAGTCCCTGACTGTCCCGGAGAGCACCAAGAGGAGGCTGTGGATCGACATCGGGGAGAAAGTGAATGCAGTTGGTGTCACCCACAGGAGCCTAGACGACCTCAAGAAGAGGTTTTATGACATCCGTGGCGTGACCAAGCGCAAACTGGCCGACCTGCACAAGCAGGCTGGACTCACTGGAGGAGGAACAAACCGTGCGCCACCCCTCACTCAGCTGGAGGAACTAGTGGGGACCACCATCGAGAGGGCCAGTGTCGTGGGAATTGGGGACCTGGATAGCTCATCCCGAGCTACAGCTACAGGTAAGAAGCATGCGCAACTTGACACACCATACCAGACACCTCCCCTACAGACCCAATGCACAACCAAACCCCAGGCCAGTACTGCTAGCAACAGACATGAGCAATGCATCTAGCTAAATGTACTCAGCAAAAGTTACCAAAAATGCCACAGCAGGAGCATGAGATAAATAACTGTAATACAGCATCAACGTGTTTGTAATGAGACGTGCAATGCTTTAATAGTTGTGACTGGAACACATTAGCACCCACTTGACAAATGCTTCTTTGTACCTAGGGGCACCATCAGGCGGGGGAGCAGCATCAGCTCCAGCACCAGCTCCAGCACCAACAGCCAGTGCGGCGGTGGCAAGCACCAGTGCAGCAGCACAGGAGGAGGAGGACAACAGCTGTGCCCTGGTAAATGAGGAGGACACAGGACATTCCCTCACAACTCCACACTCCCCCCGACTGTCTCAGTCTCAGTCGCCCTCATTGGTATTCTCCCCGGACAACACACCACCACAGAGCCACCCTGCACCTGCCACTTCCCCGGCCCGGAGGAGAATAGTGGCTCCATTAGTCATCATGGAGGGGGCAGCGGGTCAGGCTCCTGCACAAGACCCCGTGACACCAGCGACACCAGAGCACACACAGCAGGGCAGCAGGATTCCACGTAGGCCACGTGCTACCAGCAGCCCAATACCAGCACCGGGAGGCAGCGTCTTCGCAGGGCTGGAGACCAGCATGGTCACAATACAGAGGATGCAGGCGAAATCCATCCTGGCCTGCCATCGCCAGTTGCGCCTGCACAACCTGCAGATGGGTGAGATGACACAGGGCTTCAAGACCTTCGTTGACAGCAACAAGGACATAGCAACATCAATTGGCCGAATGACCACTGCCATCACCCAGCTCTGCACCAGGTTGGATGACCATGAGCTGAGTCGTCGCAGGGATGCAAGAGTCACGAACAGGTCACTCAACCGCCTTGCGGCTGCGACTGCCCAGCTATGCCAACGTGGGGCAAACATGGAGGCCAGCCTCACACAGAACATGTCCGAGGTCACTAGGGGCATGGGCCGTATAACAACAGCCATGGAGACACTACTCATCTCCAACACCGCAGTGAATCCCGTCCTGGGCGAGGCTGGGGACAGCAGCAGCCGCAGCAGCCCGGCCAGCGCTGCGTCAGAGCCGCGCCGGAGCACCAGGCGCTCAGCTGAGGCTGCAGGGCATTCTGAAGAGGGTGAGGTTCATCCCAGTGGGCCTGCTAAGCGCAGCAAAAAATAGGACTGCCACTGCGGGTGAGGCAACCCGGACATTGGACATTCCTACCCCTTGTTGTTTAACTTTTCTTTTGTTGCACATCAGTGCAGTAACGTTGATGCAACATTATTAAATTTAATTTCTGAACACATACATTGACCTGTTTGTGCATCTGTACTCACTCAGAAATAGTTGTCTGTGATCTCCTGACGCCTGTATCTGCCGTCAGATGGTGCAGAGACTCCAGCAGGTAGTGGTAGTGGGACAGCATTGTCATCGTCAGGGTCCTCGTAGTCGGATAACTCTACCTCAGTGCCTTTCCTGACTGCAAGGTTGTGCAACATTGCACAGACAGCAATAATCTTGCAGCAGGTGATGGGGGTATATTGCCTTGCACCTCCGCTCTTGTGCAGACATCTGAACCTGCTCTTCCAGATGCCAAAGGTCCTTTCCACTACGTTCCTCGTGCTTTTGTGTGCACGGTTGTACCTCCTTTGGCTGGGTGTTGAGGGGTTGAGGTAAGGTGTGAGAATGAACGAGCGTAGGGCATATGCACTGTCGCCTGGAAGGAGAAGGGGTAACATTACTCACATGCATACATGTATTTCACACTGCAATTTTGGTAATGGGGGTCTGACACTGTGTCTTACCTAGGAGGTATCCTTCGCCAAATTCCCCTGCCATCAGCCGTGCATAAATCCCGCTACTCTGGAAGATATAGGAGTCATGGGTACTCCCCGGAAACTTTGCAACCAGGTCAGTGATCACACACTTGGCATTGCATATCACTTGCACATTTATGGTGTGCCGTGACTTCCGATTGCGGTATACGTATTCGGTGTCAGCAGGGGGGCAAATCGGTATGTGTGTGCCATCTATGCAGCCAATGATGTGGGGGAATCTTGCCATCTGATAGAATTCAGCTTTTGTCTGTGCCAGTTCTGCATGGGTGGAAGGGAAGGAAATGTAGTGGGCCATCCTCTGGATCATGGCATCAAGGAACTTGTGGAAGAACCTTGACAGGCTGCTCTGGGTCACCCCTCCTGCCACAGCAACTACACTTTGATAGCTGCCAGACGCCAGCAGGTGTAGGCAGCATAGCACCTGCACCTGCACAGGGATTGCATGCGCCCTTGGGGTGGGGTGCTGCAACAGGGGTTGGAGGTCCCTGATGAGGTCTCTGATGGTGTCTGCCTCCAGCCTGTACCTCTGTAGGATCTCTGGATCTGTCAGCATGCACAGGGTCACCCTCTGCCTGTACACCTGCTCCTCTCTCTGCCATTCCCTCTCTCCTTCCTGCTGTAGCCGTAGCCGTCTAGCTATGACATAGAAAGCTGCCATGTTGCAAGTAGAACTGCATTTTGGGTCCTTTTTTATAGGTTGCACCTGGTTACCACCTGATTCCAATCCATGGTAATTTCCGACTCAGAAATACCGATTTTTGAGCAAAATCGGTATTTCTGTGCTTACCTACATCTCAATCTTAGGGTTTTCGCATGGAATCGGATTTTCACCGAATCGGAATATATACCAATTCGGCGATTTTACCGAATCGGAAAGTCACCGAGTCGGTCGGATTCCGAATCGGAAAAATGTAGGAATCGGAAAAATCTCCGAATAGGTAATCTACCGATTCGGAGATTTTTTCCGATTACTACTTTTTTCCGATTCGGAATCCGACCGACTCGGTGACTTTCCGATTCGGTAAAATCGCCGATTTCGCTGGATTTCGGCCTCCTACATCCCGTTGTCTGTATTCCGATCGGTAACGGCCGAAAATACCGATTTTCGGCCGTTACCGACCGACCTACATCGGGCCCATATCTCTTGTTTGTAGTCGTCAGCCTCCATGATTACTATAGCTCCCCCTTTGTCCGCTGGCTTGATGACCAGCGATTTGTTGTTCTTCAAACCATCCAGGGCACCACGTTCATTCTTCGAGATGTTGTGTCTCACATACGGGCGTTTTTTCCACATCGTGTGTACATCGTTCAATACGAGACTCTCATAGGTTAGGATTCGATGGTTGATCATGGCAGTGTATGGTGTGAAGGTGGACGGTGGTCGTAGGCTGGTGAATGCTCTAGACGTGGTGAAGGGTTTATGTAGGAAGTAATTCTTCAGACGGATCTTGCGGAAAAATTTCGCCAATTCGGTTTTGATGTTGAACAAATTGCCATGTGAAGTCGGGACAAACGAGAGGCCCTTACTCAGGACTCCTATCTCATCTGGGGATAGTGTCTGGTTGGATAGATTCATGATAGGGCTTCCTCTGGTTACCAGCGATATGTTTTCCTCCGTGTGCTGATTTCCCCGTGGTTGTCCTGCTGGAATCTCACTTGTTTGCTGTTGTAGCCTTGCTGCCTCGAGTCGTCCCAGTTCTGGGGGTTGTTGTGGCCTCTGGTCGGCCGTTTGTTCCATCCGCCGCCTCTCCCCCGAGGGGGTCTCCATGTGCTGTCCTCTAAAAAAGGCTGTTGTTGTCTGTTTGGAGGGTCCTGTGGAGGTTGGTACCATTGTTCTTGATTTTGGTAATTACTTGGTCCAGCTCCTTCGTTGTCACTACCTCCGCTGTATGAGGAGTCCGAAAAATTCGTGTACCTTCTTCCACCTCGTTGGGCGCCCCTGTATCCCCCTCTGCCTCTGTAGAAAAAACGGCCCTGGTTATCTTGTTTAAAATAGTCCTCAGCCAAATACGGGTAGGTTTTTTTCTTGTTATAATATTGGATATCTTTCGCTAGTTTCTCCAGTTTTTTGTTTTGTGTTTCAACATCAAAGTCTTTTAGTGTTTTGTTTAGACGTTCAAGGGTGTCTTTTGCACTTGCAAAGGCTGAGTGGCTGGCAATTTCCGCCTTCAGTTCCTCTATTTCCTTGCTTAGCTGTTCAACCTGGTCTCGTGCGGTCTTCACCCCAAGGACCATCCAATGACGGGAACAGTTATTTGCCACGAAGCTGAAGCCCTCCTTGAATTTGGGGCTGTCCACGAATATGGCCGGCTCGTTACAGACCTGCAGTCCTGTTGGTATGATGTTGGCCTTGAGATAGCCTGTTAAGAGATGGCCATGTAGTTTAGTGCGTACTAATTTCTTTTCAAGTCGCTCTAATTTGTTGATCTTCTCATTGAGCGAGAAATCAACAGTGGTGATGTTGGTTGAGAGGAAAGCTGTCCCTGTATCTCCCCCAATCAGCTCTCTAATATGATCCTCAGTGTAAGAGAGGGTTTCAGACTGAAACATGATAATGCCCTCAATCAAGTTCTATTGCATAAATGCAGATCTATTGGTGAAAAAAACCCTCGCAAGACAGCTCTTGCACATAGAGTAATGAGTTACAACGGGGTGAACCCTAAGAACTCTCTGACCTGGGTCAGTCAATCAGGTACATATGGAAGTGGTCGGAGTCTATTGCTTTCCTAAGTCACAAATCTCACAGAAATCACACTTCTAGAAGCAGTAATTAGAATCATATATGGTCCATGAATGTCACCTAAAACATAGGCAGTCCATAAATCCAGTGCATATTTTATTTTAACACATCTTAAAAGGAATACTCAGTATCAATTAATCAATTGAGTGTCAGATTTGGACAATCTGAATTGAAAACATCGCAATTACTTCATTGGGAACGAAATTCAATTAGAAGAGGACACATTAAAACGGAACAGATACATTTTGATATATCAACGCGCTCACGGTGCACAGAAATGGAAGTAGTTAGAAGGGATGGGTGTGTTGGGATGAAAGTGGGGACCGGGTAAAGGTGTTGTGACTTTGTTACAATCACCGTGAGGATCAGATGCAGCCTTTACAGTCTGTTTACAGATCAAAAGTTCCAAAGGACTCTTAAGCACAGGATCTGTAGTAATCCCTTGTTTGCTCCTATGCTTAGAGGAATACAGTGGGCTGGTTGTCAACGTTTCGACCCCCGGATAGAAGGGTAGTTCATAACCTCAAGCTGGGGTCTTCATCAGGACACGGAAATAGAAACTGGAGCGCCTATAAGCAATATAATAACAATGAATGTATCTATCACTGCCGAGCAATATTAGTGCACTGGGACTCAATTAGAAATGAAGTTACATACTTTACGTGGGGCCAGTTGAATGGCCGTGAGATTGGGACCTTCCTGGGTTCCTATGGTATAGAATTTTGCCTGTAATTGTGTAAAAGAATCACGATTACAACGGAATGTCCAAGGAGAAACCTGGTCTCCATTGTGAACAGTCGTAGTATGGGGGGAGCACTTACTGGGAAGTTGAAGCTTTCCAAATGGGTATTGTTGAGGTCTGTGGCCAGCTGAAAGTGCCGGTGCGTGGAAAAATCCGATGGTTTCTAGAATGAGGTAATAAAGCGGGTCAGTCTAGTTACTGGATTTTTTAAGAAAGAAATCAAGTAAATATCGCGCCCATGGCGCAGTGCATGTCCGCGGAGGCAGACTGCTCTAGAATACAATATACGGGTTGTAACAGGTCACCGGATAAGACCGGTATGCACATTAGTAACTGGCTTAGCCAATAAGTCAAGAGAAAATGAGGATTGTATTACGTGGGGCACATCTCTTGGGATATAAAATAGGTCCGGACTGCGTATTAGTGCTGGCCGGTTCTAAGACATGAAGAAATAACGCTAAGTAGATCGTACATTAAATGAAGTCGGATACAACGGTAATCGCTATATAGGGAGAGCTCTACGTGGTAAACATTAAGGGCAAGTGACATGGGAAAAGGCATCCATGTCTTACCTAATCTTCATCAGGACGCGCATAAATCATCTCCTTCCTACGGCTGCCGGTGAAAGTCTGGGCCGCCTCGAGGTGCAGACGCTGAGTACTACTCGGGGGCTCGACAGTGCGCAGCCAATCAGTGAAGGGTTGTCTTAGGGAGCATGGTAAAAAGTGTCGTATGTTAGCCCTTGTGCCAGGGGAACGTACAAAACTATAACAAACGCCTAAGAGAATGTTAGTACGTCTGACTTAACTCTGCAATCGCGCCTAGACTTATAAGATGAATGAAGGAAATTGTCTCATTGTCACTCCAGTGCAACATTATAAATAACGTCGCGTTCTGGGAGTTGGTGATGACTCTCTGTATGGGGAGCAAATAAGGTCTCATATTTTACAATCATTGCAAAGGGGTATAAACATGGAAGTGTTCCTATACACATGACAGCTACTGGTTCACTGCGTTGGAATTAGACATTGGTTTAAAACACATGTACAAATCATCTCAGTGTCATGATTATAGAATCTAATTGTAGACAATGGTACAGGTAAATCATTGAACCTAAGATCGTGTATATACATATATAACAACAGGTGGTCGCCATGCAAGGATGGTATGATCTAAATAAACAGTGACCTGTGTGTCTGGCCTGACAATTTGTTGCTAAAGATTTAGACTTCTGATGCAGAGACTATCGTTATGAGTCACTCTGAATCTACCTGCACCAACACGGCAAGGGTAGCCTACAGTTCATTTAGGCCAGGCTAAGCTATGGATTTGCACTTAGAGTATGATACAAGTCAATCAGGATCTAACAACGCCATCTGGGTAAACGTGGCTTCCAGTTCATTTAAGCCATGCTGAACAGAGTTAAAGGACTGCATCCATTTACATTCCCTTAGATTCAAGATAGAGTTTAGGTTGCCTCCACGTGGGCCTAATGTAATTTTTTCAATGACCACCCACTTCAAAGATTCTGGTGTGTGGGTGTGAGCTAAAAAATGTTCTACCAAGGGGGCCCCTGGTGTTTGGCATCTTATCCTGCTGCAATGTTGCAGCACCCGGTTCTTAATTTTCTGCTTGGTTTGACCTATATAGATGAATCCGCAAGGGCAAAAGATTGCATAAATGACTCCATGACTATTACAGTTCGTAAAGGACTTCAGAGTAACAGTCAAATTGTTATGTGTTATTGTTTTTGTTTCTAAGCACAAAGCACATGCTTTACAGTTGCCGCATTTGTAGTGTCCGAGTGTGATGGGTAGGTTCCACATTGTTTGAATGGTGGGAGCCGCTGGGCTGTCCAGCAAGGAACACACTACATAGTCTCTGACACTCTTTGCTTTTTTAAAGGCGTGCATGGGCAGATGGGGCATTTCGATTGCATCTAACACTACATTCCAGTGTTTATTCACAATCTTGCGTATTTCATTGCTCTTGCTGCAGTACGTGGTGACACAGATCATCCTATCTTCCGAGGGCTGTCGATCTTTTGGTACAAGCAAGGATTCTCTGTTGCTGAACCATGCCCTCTTGCGTGCTCTCTTTACAAGTCTTTTGGGATATCCTCTTTCTAAGAGTCGGGAAATGAGTTCATCTGATTCAAGAAAGTAATCATCCTTCAGGGTACAATTCCTTCGGATCCTGAGGAACTGACCAAAGGGTAAGTTATCCCGTAGAGCCCGTGTGTGATGGCTAGAGTACTGTAGCAGCGTATTTCTTTCGGTTGGTTTTCTGTATAGAGTGGTATATAACAGCCCTTCATTTTCTTTGATGCTGATATCCAGAAAATCGATTGCTTCATTGCTGCAATTGCTGGTGAATTGGATGTCACATGATTGGGTATTGAGCCACTGAGTAAATGCTTCCAGTTCTTGTTTGTGTCCTGTCCATATGATGAGAATATCGTCTATATAGCGACGGTATTCTGAGATGTTGTCAAAGTACGGATTCACAGGAGAGAGAATGCGATGTTGCTCGTACTCATTCATATAAAGGATAGCTAGATCCGGGGCGAAGGCTGCCCCCATAGCTACTCCTTTCATCTGCATGAAGAAGTTATCTTGAAATATGAAAAAGTTCTTCGTCATCGCGATCTCCAGTAGGTCAATTAGAAATTCCGTCGGGACTTCAGCTGGTTGTGGTCGTGATTCCAAGGCTCTTCGTATTGTTACCAGTGCCGGTTCTTGAGGAATACTTGTGACCAATGACACGATGTCCATGGTTACCAGCAGTTGATTGTCTTTGTCAAACGGACGTTGGTCTACGAGGTTGATCACCTGCATAGTGTCCCTCAGGTAGGTGGGAGTTGCTTCAGCCAGCGGTTTCAAGAAGACATCAATATACTTGCAAAGGGGCTCCAGAAGGGACCCACAGCCCGATATGATCGGTCGTCCAGGAGGTTTGGTGGGATTCTTGTGAACCTTGGGTAGGACATAAATCGTAGGGGTGCGTGGTTGATTCACATTTAGATATAGGTATTCTTTTTCAGTGAGAAACCCGGCTTCTTTCCCTTTTTCCGTGATTGCAAGAATCTGACGTCTGATCTCATTTGTCGGATTGGTTGCTATCGGCCGATAGCTCACGTTATCTCTCAACTGTGAATATATCTCTTGTTTGTAGTCGTCAGCCTCCATGATTACTATAGCTCCCCCTTTGTCCACTGGCTTGATGACCAGCGATTTGTTGTTCTTCAAACCATCCAGGGCAGCACGTTCATTCTTCGAGATGTTGTGTCTCACATACGGGCGTTTTTTCCACATCTTGTGTACATCGTTCAATACGAGACTCTCATAGGTTAGGATTCGATGGTTGATCATGGCAGTGTATGGTGTGAAGGTGGACTGTGGTCGTAGGCTGGTGAATGCTCTAGACGTGGTGAAGGGTTTATGTAGGAAGTAATTCTTCAGACGGATCTTGCGGAAAAATTTCGCCAATTCGGTTTTGATGTTGAACAAATTGCCATGGGAAGTCGGGACAAACGAGAGGCCCTTACTCAGGACTCCGATCTCATCTGGGGATAGTGTCTGGTTGGATAGATTCATGATAGGGCTTCCTCTGGTTACCAGCGATATGTTTTCCTCCGTGTGCTGATTTCCCCGTGGTTGTCCTGCTGGAATCTCACTTGTTTGCTGTTGTAGCCTTGCTGCCTCGAGTCGTCCCAGTTCTGGGGGTTGTTGTGGCCTCTGGTCGGCCGTCTGTTCCATCCGCCGCCTCTCCCCCGAGGGGGTCTCCATGTGCTGTCCTCTAAAAAAGGCTGTTGTTGTCTGTTTGGAGGGTCCTGTGGAGGTTGGTACCATTGTTCTTGATTTTGGTAATTACTTGGTCCAGCTCCTTCGTTGTCACTACCTCCGCTGTATGAGGAGTCCGAAAAATTCGTGTACCTTCTTCCACCTCGTTGGGCGCCCCTGTATCCCCCTCTGCCTCTGTAGAAAAAACGGCCCTGGTTATCTTGTTTAAAATAGTCCTCAGCCAAATACGGGTAGGTTTTTTTCTCGTTATAATATTGGATATCTTTCGCTAGTTTCTCCAGTTTTTTGTTTTGTGTTTCAACATCAAAGTCTTTTAGTGTTTTGTTTAGACGTTCAAGGGTGTCTTTTGCACTTGCAAAGGCTGAGTGGCTGGCAATTTCCGCCTTCAGTTCCTCTATTTCCTTGCTTAGCTGTTCAACCTGGTCTCGTGCGGTCTCCACCCCAGGGACCATCCAATGACGGGAACAGTTATTTGCCACGAAGCTGAAGCCCTCCTTGAATTTGGGGCTGTCCACGAATATGGCCGGCTCGTTACGGACCTGCAGTCCTGTTGGTATGATGTTGGCCTTGAGATAGTAGCCTGTTAAGAGATGTCCATGTAGTTTAGTGCGTACTAATTTCTTTTCAAGTCGCTCTAATTTGTCGATCTTCTCATTGAGCGAGAAATCAATAGTGGTGATGTTGGTTGAGAGGAAAGCTGTCCCTGTATCTCCCCCAATCAGCTCTCTAATATGATCCTCAGTGTAAGAGAGAGTTTCAGACTGAAACATGATAATGCCCTCAATCAAGTTCTATTGCATAAATGCAGATCTATTGGTGAAAAAAACCCTCGCAAGACAGCTCTTGCACATAGAGTAATGAGTTACAACGGGATGAACCCTAAGAACTCTCTGACCTGGGTCAGTCAATCAGGTACATATGGAAGTGGTCGGAGTCTATTGCTTTCCTAAGTCACAAATGTCACAGAAATCACACTTCTAGAAGCAGTAATTAGAATCATATATGGTCCATGAATGTCACTTAAAACATAGGCAGTCCATAAATCCAGTGCATATTTTATTTTAACACATCTTAAAAGGAATACTCAGTATCAATTAATCAATTGAGTGTCAGATTTGGACAATCTGAATTGAAAACATCGCAATTACTTCATTGGGAACGAAATTCAATTAGAAGAGGACACATTAAAACGGAACAGATACATTTTGATATATCAACGCGCTCACGGTGCACAGAAATGGAAGTAGTTAGAAGGGATGGGTGTGTTGGGATGGAAGTGGGGACCGGGTAAAGGTGTTGAGAGTTTGTTACAATCACAGTGAGGATCAGATGCAGCCTTTACAGTCTGTTTACAGATCAAAAGTTCCAAAGGACTCTTAAGCACAGGATCTGTAGTAATCCCTTGTTTGCTCCTATGCTTAGAGGAATACAGTGGGCTGGTTGTCAACGTTTCGACCCCCGGATAGAAGGGTAGTTCATAACCTCAAGCTGGGGTCTTCATCAGGACACGGAAATAGAAACTGGAGCGCCTATAAGCAATATAATAACAATGAATGTATCTATCACTGCCGAGCAATATTAGTGCACTGGGACTCAATTAGAAATGAAGTTACATACTTTACGTGGGGCCAGTTGAATGGCCGTGAGATTGGGACCTTCCTGGGTTCCTATGGTATAGAATTTTGCCTGTAATTGTGTAAAAGAATCACGATTACAACGGAATGTCCAAGGAGAAACCTGGTCTCCATTGTGAACAGTCGTAGTATGGGGGGAGCACTTACTGGGAAGTTGAAGCTTTCCAAATGGGTATTGTTGAGGTCTGTGGCCAGCTGAAAGTGCCGGTGCGTGGAAAAATCCGATGGTTTCTAGAATGAGGTAATAAAGCGGGTCAGTCTAGTTACTGGATTTTTTAAGAAAGAAATCAAGTAAATATCGCGCCCATGGCGCAGTGCATGTCCGCGGAGGCAGACTGCTCTAGAATACAATATACGGGTTGTAACAGGTCACCGGATAAGACCGGTATGCACATTAGTAACTGGCTTAGCCAATAAGTCAAGAGAAAATGAGGATTGTATTACGTGGGGCACATCTCTTGGGATATAAAATAGGTCCGGACTGCGTATTAGTGCTGGCCGGTTCTAAGACATGAAGAAATAACGCTAAGTAGATCGTACATTAAATGAAGTCGGATACAACGGTAATCGCTATATAGGGAGAGCTCTACGTGGTAAACATTAAGGGCAAGTGACATGGGAAAAGGCATCCATGTCTTACCTAATCTTCATCAGGACGCGCATAAATCATCTCCTTCCTACGGCTGCCGGTGAAAGTCTGGGCCGCCTCGAGGTGCAGACGCTGAGTACTACTCGGGGGCTCGACAGTGCGCAGGCAATCAGTGAAGGGTTGTCTTAGGGAGCATGGTAAAAAGTGTCGTATGTTAGCCCTTGTGCCAGGGGAACGTACAAAACTATAACAAACGCCTAAGAGAATGTTAGTACGTCTGACTTAACTCTGCAATCGCGCCTAGACTTATAAGATGAATGAAGGAAATTGTCTCATTGTCACTCCAGTGCAACATTATAAATAACGTCGCGTTCTGGGAGTTGGTGATGACTCTCTGTATGGGGAGCAAATAAGGTCTCATATTTTACAATCATTGCAAAGGGGTATAAACATGGAAGTGTTCCTATACACATGACAGCTACTGGTTCACTGCGTTGGAATTAGACATTGGTTTAAAACACATGTACAAATCATCTCAGTGTCATGATTATAGAATCTAATTGTAGACAATGGTACAGGTAAATCATTGAACCTAAGATCGTGTATATACATATATAACAACAGGTGGTCGCCATGCAAGGATGGTATGATCTAAATAAACAGTGACCTGTGTGTCTGGCCTGACAATTTGTTGCTAAAGATTTAGACTTCTGATGCAGAGACTATCGTTATGAGTCACTCTGAATCTACCTGCACCAACACGGCAAGGGTAGCCTACAGTTCATTTAGGCCAGGCTAAGCTATGGATTTGCACTTAGAGTATGATACAAGTCAATCAGGATCTAACAACGCCATCTGGGTAAACGTGGCTTCCAGTTCATTTAAGCCATGCTGAACAGAGTTAAAGGACTGCATCCATTTACATTCCCTTAGATTCAAGATAGAGTTTAGGTTGCCTCCACGTGGGCCTAATGTAATTTTTTCAATGACCACCCACTTCAAAGATTCTGGTGTGTGGGTGTGAGCTAAAAAATGTTCTACCAAGGGGGCCCCTGGTGTTTGGCATCTTATCCTGCTGCAATGTTGCAGCACCCGGTTCTTAATTTTCTGCTTGGTTTGACCTATATAGATGAATCCGCAAGGGCAAAAGATTGCATAAATGACTCCATGACTATTACAGTTCGTAAAGGACTTCAGAGTAACAGTCAAATTGTTATGTGTTATTGTTTTTGTTTCTAAGCACAAAGCACATGCTTTACAGTTGCCGCATTTGTAGTGTCCGAGTGTGATGGGTAGGTTCCACATTGTTTGAATGGTGGGAGCCGCTGGGCTGTCCAGCAAGGAACACACTACATAGTCTCTGACACTCTTTGCTTTTTTAAAGGCGTGCATGGGCAGATGGGGCATTTCGATTGCATCTAACACTACATTCCAGTGTTTATTCACAATCTTGCGTATTTCATTGCTCTTGCTGCAGTACGTGGTGACACAGATCATCCTATCTTCCGAGGGCTGTCGATCTTTTGGTACAAGCAAGGATTCTCTGTTGCTGAACCATGCCCTCTTGCGTGCTCTCTTTACAAGTCTTTTGGGATATCCTCTTTCTAAGAGTCGGGAAATGAGTTCATCTGATTCAAGAAAGTAATCATCCTTCAGGGTACAATTCCTTCGGATCCTGAGGAACTGACCAAAGGGTAAGTTATCCCGTAGAGCCCGTGTGTGATGGCTAGAGTACTGTAGCAGCGTATTTCTTTCGGTTGGTTTTCTGTATAGAGTGGTATATAACAGCCCTTCATTTTCTTTGATGCTGATATCCAGAAAATCGATTGCTTCATTGCTGCAATTGCTGGTGAATTGGATGTCACATGATTGGGTATTGAGCCACTGAGTAAATGCTTCCAGTTCTTGTTTGTGTCCTGTCCATATGATGAGAATATCGTCTATATAGCGACGGTATTCTGAGATGTTGTCAAAGTACGGATTCACAGGAGAGAGAATGCGATGTTGCTCGTACTCATTCATATAAAGGATAGCTAGATCCGGGGCGAAGGCTGCCCCCATAGCTACTCCTTTCATCTGCATGAAGAAGTTATCTTGAAATATGAAAAAGTTCTTCGTCATCGCGATCTCCAGTAGGTCAATTAGAAATTCCGTCGGGACTTCAGCTGGTTGTGGTCGTGATTCCAAGGCTCTTCGTATTGTTACCAGTGCCGGTTCTTGAGGAATACTTGTGTACAGTGACACGATGTCCATGGTTACCAGCAGTTGATTGTCTTTGTCAAACGGACGTTGGTCTACGAGGTTGATCACCTGCATAGTGTCCCTCAGGTAGGTGGGAGTTGCTTCAGCCAGCGGTTTCAAGAAGACATCAATATACTTGCAAAGGGGCTCCAGAAGGGACCCACAGCCCGATATGATCGGTCGTCCAGGAGGTTTGGTGGGATTCTTGTGATTACCGTTGTATCCGACTTCATTTAATGTACGATCTACTTAGCGTTATTTCTTCATGTCTTAGAACCGGCCGGCACTAATATGCAGTCCGGACCTATTTTATATCCCAAGAGATGTGCCCCACGTAATACAATCCTCATTTTCTCTTGACTTATTGGCTAAGCCAGTTACTAATGTGCATACCGGTCTTATCCGGTGACCTGTTACAACCCGTATATTGTATTCTAGAGCAGTCTGCCTCCGCGGACATGCACTGCGCCATGGGCGCGATATTTACTTGATTTCTTTCTTAAAAAATCCAGTAACTAGACTGACCCGCTTTATTACCTCATTCTAGAAACCATCGGATTTTTCCACGCACCGGCACTTTCAGCTGGCCACAGACCTCAACAATACCCATTTGGAAAGCTTCAACTTCCCAGTAAGTGCTCCCCCCATACTACGACTGTTCACAATGGAGACCAGGTTTCTCCTTGGACATTCCGTTGTAATCGTGATTCTTTTACACAATTACAGGCAAAATTCTATACCATAGGAACCCAGGAAGGTCCCAATCTCACGGCCATTCAACTGGCCCCACGTAAAGTATGTAACTTCATTTCTAATTGAGTCCCAGTGCACTAATATTGCTCGGCAGTGATAGATACATTCATTGTTATTATATTGCTTATAGGCGCTCCAGTTTCTATTTCCGTGTCCTGATGAAGACCCCAGCTTGAGGTTATGAACTACCCTTCTATCCGGGGGTCGAAATGTTGACAACCAGCCCACTGTATTCCTCTAAGCATAGGAGCAAACAAGGGATTACTACAGATCCTGTGCTTAAGAGTCCTTTGGAACTTTTGATCTGTAAACGGACTGTAAAGGCTGCATCTGATCCTCACTGTGATTGTAACAAAGTCACAACACCTTTACCCGGTCCCCACTTCCATCCCAACACACCCATCCCTTCTAACTACTTCCATTTCTGTGCACCGTGAGCGCGTTGATATATCAAAATGTATCTGTTCCGTTTTAATGTGTCCTCTTCTAATTGAATTTCGTTCCCAATGAAGTAATTGCGATGTTTTCAATTCAGATTGTCCAAATCTGACACTCAATTGATTAATTGATACTGAGTATTCCTTTTAAGATGTGTTAAAATAAAATATGCACTGGATTTATGGACTGGCTATGTTTTAAGTGACATTCATGGACCATATATGATTCTAATTACTGCTTCTAGAAGTGTGATTTCTGTGACATTTGTGACTTAGGAAAGCAATAGACTCCGACCACTTCCATATGTACCTCACTGTCTTTGGGGTACCTGCTGCACTTTGCAGGCCCTCTCCAAAGCAGTAATCCATTTGTGGATGTCATCCCCTTCTTTATAGGGGGGCACAATCTTGCTTAGGTATCTATTTTCATAGGACCTATCTTTATCCTTAGGGATATTGCTGCCACCAGTGGGTTCTAACCCACTCCCTCTATGCTCTCTAGCACAAGCAAGCTTCTCTTTGGCCAGGGCAACCTCAAGTTCCTGCCTCTCAATCATAAGAGCACCTTCTCTCGTCTTTGCCTCGTGCTCCTTTCTCTGAGGGGAAGTCATCCCTCTTTGAGCAAGGCCATGAGAGCTATTTGAAGCTTGAGATAGGAGAGATTCCCTGGAGTGGAATCTTCATCTTCTCTGCCTCTGGTTAACCCCACTTGGGGGTCTGTATGAGGGCTGCCCATAGTGATTCCCATGTATGCTTAAGTTAGCCTGACTAAGTCTTCTGACTAGGACCTGGCTGTTTGTCTCAAGATAAGAATCATCTCCTTCTACCCCCTCTTCTTCTTCCTCTTCTGGTACTGGAGTATCAGCATTATCATCTGAGGAGGGGAGGACTTCATCTGCACTACCTGTGTTACCTGTCTTAGGTGGCTGTTGAGCATCATACTCTTCTAAGAGCTCAACCAGGAACTTGATGGTAGGGTGTGAAACCTGTTTTAGCCTTCTAGAAGTACACAATTGTCTCAATTCTTGGAAGGCTAAGGCTTCATATTTCGAAGCAGTCCTCAAGGGATCTACCTCTGCAGGCAAGGAACCACTGGGGTTCACTGTCTGAGACATGTTTTCTAGTGAGATGTGGTGTTGCACCTACCTACACTATTTGTTTTCCTACAGAACCTTTCTAGGAGTTGTAGTCAGGGTTTGCTAGGCCCAGGCTCTACAACAGCTAAGTTCAGTAGAACTTAAGTATACTAAGACTTGTTTTTATATGTACCTATAGGTACCTATGTGATCTTTCAAACGATATCTCAAGATTACAAGTGGTAAAACAACAGCAAGCTCTAATCCCAACCGCTGCACACCAATGTGAGAAGTTGGCCTAGTATATGATGTTCACTATTCTAGTGAATACCTTGCACCAGCCAAACAACCCTTATGGTGATGGTTGTAAGTCAACCTTATAGACCAGCTATCCTAGTGGTAGCGTGGACAGAACAGTCTTAGGCTAAAAGACTCTTGAGGGTGTGTAAAGCCAGCTGTTTTACCATAAGTAACCCCTTGAATATCAAATGAAAGGACACCACACAGGATATATATAAAATATATATGTATTTATTTACTAACACACTCCTCTGAACTCTTTATGAGATCAGAGGCAACAGCACATAACAAGTTACTTAGCCAGAATACATTAAGTTGCACAAAATACAGTTAGGCCCTAGGGGCGAAGCAAACCATATACTAAGAAAGTACCACGTCACGAGAAAAAGAAAGGCCTAGGGCCTAGAGAATCGCTGGGGCTACACTATCTGACCCTTAGGTTAGGAGTAGGAGGCCCACAGGCGGCGCATGCAGTGTCTTTACACACACGCGAGAGTCAATGTTAAGTCATGGGGAACTTAGAGTTTAGAAAAAGAAGGATTCAGGACACTTTCGGTCTAGCTAGAAGGAAACGACTAAAAACCTAGACACTTGGATAGTCAATACCCTTGGGAGCACCGAAGTACTCGCGTTACTTCACCCACAGGAAGCGGGTGCATAGGTGTGAAGATGTGTCGGGGTTCGCCGTTGAAGTCTTTGGAGCCTGTGAAGAAAGATGCTGCAGGCGACCAGGAGGAAGATGTCCGGGTGGATCCAAGGGTGGATCGAGGATGAAGAAGTCCTGAAAGCAGAGGGGACAGAGTCTGGGTCACTAGCCAGTGACCGGGAGAATCCAGGAAGGAACCAGATGACGTCGAGGAGCACTCAGGTGCTGTCGTGAAGCTTGTCTCTTCAGCCACGCGGACCAGGGGGCGTAGAGGATGACCAGATGCTGGAGAGGAGCTGTCCCACGAAGGTTCTCGCAGATGGAGGGGTCGACTGCCGGATTAGAGTCAACAAGCCTTGGCAAAGGCAGCCCACGCAGGATTCAAAGAAGGCCTCTGATGCAGACCAGCAAGGTCTGAGGTGCCTCACCTTTGCAGCGAGGCAAGGGCCAGTCTGGAGCAACCAGACCAGTGAGTTGTTTCAAAAGGATTGTCGTCACAGAGGCTACTAGCCAACGGGCCAGCAACCGGACAACGCGTCGAGCAGAACACAAGCAGAAGGGCTCCATGCAGAACTCGTGGAGTGTGGGGGGCTGATCTTCGTTGCAGGTGGAGCTCGGATTCGGGGCTTCTCAATCCCCTGTGCACAGCTTCGAGGATTCCTCAGGAGCTGCACAGTTAGCAAGTCGTGGACGTTTCAAGATGTCCGGTCCCACGTGTCTCATCGCCTCCACGGATCTCAGCTATGCTGCAGTTGTGAAGAGAGGGTCAGAGAGGTCTGGAAGTCTGGGTCTTGTCAGGCTCTGTGCTCGGGTCCTGGCGGGAGTGTCGATAAAGCAAGCCGTTGATTTTGCTGGATGGTGCTTGGTTGCCCAGGGTGGTCACTCCTTGGCCACAAGGGAGATTCTTCAGTCTTCAGCTTCAGCAGAACATCGAAGGTCCAGAGTTTCGTTTCAAGTTTCAGTTCAGGATCAAATCTAAAGTCCCGGGGCTCAGCTCCTGCCTTTATACAACTAAAAGGGGCTGGATTACTGTCTAGGTCCCTCCTATGGGTGGGACCAGGAAGGGGGGTGGTTACACCTCCTTTCCTTTGTCCAGTTTCGCGCCAGAGCTGGGGCTGAAGTGCCCCAGCAGCAGGTTTGAACTGGGGTATTCATGGAGCACCTATGGTGCCCCAGGCAGTGTCTCATTCTATTCAGCCCTCCCTGTCCCAATACACAAAGTCCTGTCTGGGGTGGTGGGGCAGGAAACCTATTGTCCAAACCTCCGTGACTGGAAGGACTCCCAGCAGCAGGAGGCCAGACTTGTGTCAGTGGCAGCAGCGTCCATTTTGTGACCCTGGGGCTCTGGTTAACTTTAACCGGGATAGTCAGAACTAACATGTCTTCTCCCTCTAGAAGGGTGGAATTCTACCCCCGTCGCCAGAATTGGCGAGGAGGTAGTATTCGAAAGCTTATGACATCTTACACAACATGTTTAGATAAAGCCAAACCAAAATTAGCATTCAACCGCGAGGATTATAATGCACTTAAGAGTATATGGTATGGCGATATCATAGAACAGCTATAAGGACATGGATCCGCAAGCTGCAGACACGCTCAGCTCATTCTAGAGCACCTTCTCACACATAACCAAGCACTCTGCCTCCAAGATTGTTAAGGCCTGCCATAGGAGTGACTTATAGGTTACTGTGTGTCTATATATAAGGGTAGATATAGGAATACTATACCTAACCAAGGGGTGATTACACGACCCTGCCCCAGCTGAGAGATCAGCCAGTTGTGTCAGTTTGAGTGGCTAGCCAGGGGTGGCATAGTACATGCTGCAGCCCCTGGTAGGCCTTGGTTACACCTATGCCCTGAGTACCTAGGGTACACTTCTACAGGGGCTGACAAGGTGAACCAATTCCCAATTGTGTATGTACCTAGAGTACATGGTTTGAATTTAGAGAGAGTACATCTGGGCTGTGGGTCTGATTAGCAGGCCCACAGCCACATCTAAGTCGAAAACCAGTAAAGCAAAAGCAAAAAGTGGGGGTGAGCATAGGAAGCAGACAACTACTGCCTGGACAGCCAAGTCCGGAGGGATGGCTTCTTTGGCCGTTCCGTCCTCCAGGACTTTCTGGTGTGTTCGCAGACCCACCACCGGGGTTGGTATTGCTGGGGTACCTATTCTAAGGTAAGGAATCTATCACTTACGTGTCTCTTTCAGATGCACAAGTTACTACTTGTGTAATGATATATCTGTAAGAGAAATTAGTTAGTGATAGATTCCTTACCACCCTACTCATCCTCCCCGTTCTGCGAACCGATATCTAGGGTTAAGGTCATCCCCTTTCAGGTCCCTAGTTTCATGGCACCAGTGTTGGTTTTTATCATGGCTCTGCGTTTCTGCCGCGGAAAAGCTATGTATAAGAGCTGACGTCAGCGCGCGAGGGCGGCATCTAAGTACTCCGGCAACGTCATCCCGGCGCCAACGACGCCTACGATGGATGCGGAGCTGCAGACGACACCTACCGACGCGCAAGGGTACTGCTACGCAAAAGTTTCCGGATCCGATGCCTGGGGATATTCTAAGGTAAGGAATCTATCACTAACTAATGTCTCTTACAGATATATCGTTACACAAGTAGTAACTTGTGCTTATGTTCGCCTTCGAGCCCCTGCTCTCCATGGCGTTTATGTATGTTGCCGAAGCTTCTTTAGGGTGTGTGCCCGGACACCTCGTAGTAGTGTGTCCGGGCACTTCGTGCTCCTGTCCTGGAGGCTGGGATGATTTTGTGTTTCTCCCTTTGTCAGGCGTCCACTGCCCGGCCGTCCTGGGCTCCGGGCTGTTCTTCCTGCTTCTGGCGGTTTATTACTGCTGGTGCAGCTCTGTCTGGTCTGTCGCCTTCCGTCTGTGGTTGGCTAGCCTTTTTTCCCCTCGTTTCCTTGGGCCCTCTAGGCTTTTCTTCTTCCTCTTCCTTGTCCTGGCATTGGCTGGAAGCTCTGTTGCCTGGTAGGGGCGTGGGGTGCTTCCGGGCCTCCCTGCCCTTGTCCTTGGTTCCTCTGTTGTGAGTGAATGGGTTTCTTCAAATCCTTTCTTCTTCCCACATCCCTCTTGGGGTCGGTGGTGTTCTGCTTGTGTTTTTTTTCCCCCTTGCCCGGGAGGACGGGGCTCTTCGCCCTGTCCATTGGACTAGTTCCTTGTGGGTCTCCCTGTTATGGTCAGGCTGGTGGGGTCCATATGCAGGCCCTCCTTCCCCGTGGGTATGGCTAGGGTATCTGTTCTACGTGAAGGAATCTGCGGCTAGTAGTCTCTTTCAGATGTACGAGTTACTTACCTCCGGTAACGATGTATCTGGTAGAGACTATTCTTGCTGCAGATTCCTTCACGCCCCGCCCTTCCTACCTGTTCTGCGAGGACCATTTGGCTTGTCCTTCTGCACTCGCCTCCCGGTGAATGACTTGCGTGTGTGTATTATTTCGCTCTTGAAGAGCCATTATCTTGCTTTGTGTTCCTTCCTCTGCTTGGCAGAGTTGAGGCTGGATCTATAGGTACTCCTGGGCTCCTCTGCTCTAGTTGCTCCAGGATTGAGGCTGGCCTTTCTTTATCCCTCCCTTTCCCACCCTATTGTTTCTGAAGGTCCTGGCTCCTCTACTACCCTCTGGGCTTGGGTCATTTGGCTGTGCCCTGCCCTGGCTCCCTTGGGGGGTGGTCACACTCTGTGCTGGGGTTGCCTTGGAGGTCTGTCGTTCCCTGTTTGTCTTGGAGCTGGTTTCCCTTCATCGGTCTTGGTTGGGGTTGTAGTCCCGCTGCATGTTGTCATGACATTTTGCATATGTTCCTTGTCTTAAGGGGGGTACTGTTTTCATGACTGGCAGGGTGGCTGCTCAGAGCTGTGCTCTGTTCTTTCTCCTTTCCCTGCTTGGGTACTGCCGTGTTCGCACTGCTCCTTATGGTGTTCTTCATCACCATTCCTTTTCCTTTTTTGCACACTGTTCCCATGCTTCCACAGTTTCTATGCTGGCTCCGCATTGTGGCGCAGAAGAGTTCTTCGAAGAAAACTGACATTGCCGCGCCGGGGTGGGACTTATGTGACCTCGCTGACGTCACGTATGCGGACAACGCTTGGGCGGGGTCGCGTGATGCCGTCCCCCGGCGCGCAGGGATGCTGTGGCAAAACGTTTTCAGGATCCAGTCGCACGCCTGGGGATAATTCTACGTGAAGGAATCTGCGGCTAGAATCGTCTCTACCAGATTCATCATTACCCGAGATAAGTAACTCGTACTTCAAGTTACATTGTACCATCTATTGTATGCAAAAAGGAATAGAACTCCAGAAAAACGATTATGACATTGCCTTTAAGTCAGCTAACCAGAACTTTAAGCATCTCACTGTTCCCCATGTTGACAGTGGAAGACTTTCCATTGGACCTCAGAGATACGGTGAAAGACCTAATTTGGCATTTTTCTGGAAAGGACATCAGACTAATCTGAGGGATTGAGCCAAGCGGTATCCAAGTTATGTCACATCGCATGCAGAATATCTGAGAACACCACAGTATAATTTGATGCTCGAAACAGTTGCTGGAATTACACCTGTGATTGAAGCAATGATTGAACAAGGCATTTTGAAGGAGATCCTGGGGAGTCCATGTAACTCACCCATTATGGGCTTCCAGAACCAGAGCGGCAAGTACTGCATTTTACAGGATCTTTGAAAAATTACCTGACTGTGATGTGAATAAAGCTTAAGTAAAACATGACTGTCTCGATGTCACCACACCCCGTCCCAACATTTCTGATGAGCAATTACCTGAATTTGATTACACCCTGTTTGTGGATGGCTCTTGTCTCTGGGACAATGATGGAAACCTGAGAGCTTCACATGCTGTCTGTACTGTTACCGGAGTGGTGGAAGCTGCCTGGCTTCAAGGAGTCTTCTCAGCGCAGGTGGCAGAGTTGATTGCCCTTACTAGAGCATGCTGCTTTTCAGATCAGCTAAAAGTGACAATATTCACCAATAGCCAGTATGGGTTCAGTGTGGTTCACGATTACGAACAGTTATGGTCTCAGAGGGGTTTCATGACATCATCAGGGTCTCCCACCTACAATAAAGAAAGCACGAGAGAACTGTTAGAGGCCCTCCAAATGCTTGATAATTTGCTGTTAAGTGTCCTGCTCATTTAAAGGAAATGATTTTTTGACAGTTGGCAATCGCTAAGCCAACAAAGTCACATGTTACAGTGCACTGAATGTCTGTACTTTTAATGGTGAATACACAAATGAGTGAACAGATTAAACTGATTTCAACCTTTTGATGAAAATTGCTGATACATGGGATGAAGTGAAGCGATTGCAAGAGGAGGTTACCGAGGAAGGGCAACAAAGTTGGATAAGAGCATGATGCCATTTGTGTTTTTCAGGAGATGGGAGACCAGTATGGCCTAATAGTTTTCTGTCCCCAATGACTAGTTATCACGATGATGCAGATAGGATTAAACCAAGTCTGCCTAAACAACCTTCCTAAGTTTCGAGCCATGACTGAGGCATTGTGTTACCGGTGTGTAATTTGTCAAATGAATGAGGGAAAACAAACTGCTGTCACACTGAGTCATACAGGGAGATCAGGAGGCCCTTTCAACAGGATGCAATTGGACTTTTTTGAGATGCCAGTGTGAAATGGATTGAGGTACTTTTTAGTGGTGGAGGAAACCTATCTGCCTAGGAGATGTGATAGTCTCACTGTAACTAAGCTGTTATTGAGGGAACTCATTCCAAGATCTAGATTTCCAACCTCTTAAGAATTAGACCCAGGAACTCATTTTAATAATGAGGTCTTGAGAATGCTATGTGCAGCATTGCAACTGGAGGAAAGATTGCATTGCAGTTATCGGCCAGAGGCTTCAGGTATTGTAGAGCCAGTCAATGGCACTTTGAAATCTAGAATTGCTAAAGAATGTGCTTCAACATCTTTGAAGTGGGTGGATGGTTTGCCTCTTGTGCTCATGAGTCTTCCCAGTGTCCCACATCAGAGAATAGGACTCTCACCTCATGAAATCATCATGGGGAGGGCTACGAGACTGCCTGCTGTGCCCAGTAATATGTTAGTAAACATCACAGACGAGGTGGTGCTTGATTACTGTATAGGACTGGCTGACATAGTTTGTTCTGTATCTCATCAAGCTGAAGCAGCTACCGCACCGCCACATAAGGAGCAGTGCTATGACCTTGATCTGGAGACTGAGTCCTGATGAATAAACACGTGAGGAAAAGCTGTCTTGAGCCTTGTTGGCATGGTCCGTACCAGGTGATCTTGGTCACTCCAACACCTATGAAGTATGGTGGTCCTCCAAACTGGGTGCATGCATCCCACACGCATTGAGCGAGAAAAAGCACCACTTCTAGAAGAGACACCAGCAGTAGTCTAAAGACTGCAGGAAGATGCAAGTCAAGCTGTAGGGGACCAGCTAAAGTTGGAAACAGCACATGGACAATTTGAAGGGGGTTTCGACGAGTCTGCAGCTGAGTCTGAATTCTAACCAGTGGATGTTGTGCTGGAGAATGAAAAAGATTCTGACCTCAATGAAGAAGCTAGTGCTGGAGCACCACGAGTGGTGGAAGAAAGCTGGCCAAAAGATAAGGAGAGGAGACGACTGATGTTGTCGTCGGAAAGAGCTCTTTCACCTATATCAAAAGCCTCTGGTGAATTGAAGTGGCGTGAAGATGAAGGTGAAGGGTCAAATCTTTGCTAATCCAAAAGACTGAAGGTGCCTTGTCAGAGGTACGCTTCTCCTGAGTGGACCTATATGGTTACTAATGACAACGAGGGAGAGGAATGAGCATTCCGGACCTGCCGAGGATTCTGGAGACAAGCTTGAACATTTTTCTTACATTTTCCCTTCCGTACCCGACAAAACTGAGTCGTTAGAGACTGCTAATATTAAATGAAATAGGATTTCCTCATCTGAATTCGGAGGAGTTTCCAGAGAAAGTTGCGGAACTGAGAGAAATGTTATTGGAGATGCTCATTAATGAACTTGGTCCGCACATTATCAGAGATGATGAATGAACTTTGTGTTGTTGTCTAAAGAGGAAAACCTAGGTCTGAGTGGAAAAAGAATAAAATTAGGGATTACCTTTAAAAGAACATGGAGTAGGGTTAGGGAAGCGTTATGAAGATTGTACATAGTATGAATAAAGTTGAAATCAAAGAGACTGATCGAAAAATTAAAGAATGTTTTGAAATTTGCACAAGTAGAGACCAACAGAGAACATTATGTTGCTGTTATTACTCTGCCCATTTGGTCTGAATCTAAACAGTATGGAATTGAATAATAATAGTTGTAGACGTAATTACATAAAAGTTGCATTATTATTAACATTAGTGATAGGTCTTATAGCACTAACTGTAGGGATATGCTTGAGTCCAACTAAGGTTAAAGAAGAGACACACACAGTTGTACGGTAGGCAAAACATAAACAAGGTGGAGGGTTGTATTCATTAGAGGGATGACATTTACATCCTGATTCATCGAGAGGAGATAATACTTTAAATGCATAAACTAATTTTCTTTATGAATACATTAAGATTAAGGAAGTCGGAGATTGTGAAGTTGCATGCAGTTGCCTTCTTCAGTGGCTGAGGGCATTACCTATCATCACATACCGTTGATGTAAGGCATTACTTGTAGTCTGTTTTTTGTAGCCAGGGTCATTTCCAGGACTATAATTCAAACTATGATTTGGCCTTTTCAGAAATCCCTCTATTTAAACACTGAACAAACATTCCTATGCTCAGAATGCAGAAACAGTTAGCGGATATTTTTCGCAGATTCAAAACACTAAATACAGCTTATGCACACAGAGATAATTTGACTTGTGTTCTTATTGATATCGAAAAGTAATTCCTGGAAAAAGTAGAAGATAGATATAGAGCAGTAAAGGCAAAGACAGCTATAGAAATTAAGATTGTCTGCTGGTCACAAGAAAAGTGGAACACAAGACAGCAGGAAACACAGGAGCATTGACATTAGATTGGCAACACCAAGAGAAATTGTGTATACATAATGATAAGAATACTTGTGGTACTGTTCCTGTAGAATAAAGTGAATGTGATCATACCTTTGAGGTTAAAGAATCTTGGAAATTATTTTTGGATGGTACAGACCCTGCGATTCCTGAAGTTTATTTTGTTTGTGGAACGATTGCCTTGGTTAAATTGCAGAACAATTGGTATGGCACATGTTATGTAGGAGTAGTTTTTCCAAAGATCTATCACGTAGAGAATTTTGATCATCCTGTGTGGGAGGAAAAGTCTAGATCTAAATGAGGTGCTTTTCCTGGAGAGATACTAGGAGATATTTTGAGAGATATAATTCTAAGTGTAGGTGTGATCTTAAATAGTATCAAGATTAGAACACTTTCCACTGTTGTTGATAGGTTGTCTAGTAACACTGCTGTGTCTTTATTGCTTGTAAATGCTGAGATGGTTGCTATTAGAGCTATGGTTTTGCAAAATTAGGATTGCCTTAGACATATTACTCACAAAAGAAGGCTGAGTCTGCCGATGTTAAAAGTCCAACAGTGTTATGTCCCAGATAAAAGTAAGGATTTGCAGAAGTTTATAAAGATTACGGACATGCATAACAAAGTGAATGGATTGGCAGAAGAGGGTGTTTGGGACAAAGTTGGAAGTAGATTTAGGAAGATGGGTAGCAGGTTTAGGAAGTGGTGTAGTGGGATCCATCTTGAGACCATTGCTGATTATTGCTCTTTGTGCAGTATTCCTGATTATGGGAGTGAAGGTATATAGAAATATAGGAAAATAAAGATGGATTTCTAGGAAAAAAGAGGATTTGAAACCTGAAAGGCAAACAGCATGATTATTATGTTAAAATAAAATGTTTCAAGGAGTTCAAGAAAACAGCAATTGCCACAGTAAGGGTTTAACTTGGTTACTCTGATACGATCAGGAGATAAGAGATTTCATGATGGGTTAATCAATAGGACATAAAAGGAAATCGCGCCAACTAGCTAGGAGAAGAGTTCACCGGGGTGAGGAGAGGAATGATCAAATATGCATCCCACACATTTCTAAAACTGTTTTGTTCTGTGCTGAGAAGTACTGTGAAGAATTAAAGCATTCCTACCCTGTAGCTGCAAAAGAGCCCAAAATGAAGTTGTGCGCGCAAAATGGAGTCAATGGTCACCATTGTACGAACTGTATTACATTCCACCCTTTGACCATAGACTGTCATAACAGACAGGTCTAAAATAGAGTGTTCTAGGTTGAAACATAGATATAAGAGGAGGCACACACTGGGCAAAGCAACACAGTAAAATCCTAAGACATAACTATGATTATCCCACCTAAAATAGAAACAAAGCTTGTCAGGTAACTACCCAAATATCCAAATAAGGAGTGTGGCTGGGTTAGAGTCTGCGCAGACCCATTAAAGCAATTGAAACCCCTAAATTCCTCTGGATGCTCAAAGGATGAAGGGGAAATGGACACCCACGTTCCCAAATATGTCTATGGAATAAGAAGTCCCAAAATCATAAATCACAGTCAATCTTTATCCTGAGAAAATAACAATAATGTCAAAGGGTTAGAAGACTAAAATGGTTCAAGAATCTTCTTCTTTATTTTCAAATGTTCATTCCATATATCTTGTCAGTTAAGTCCAACAGTATAGTCGTTTCACTCTCGTTAGTACAATGGATGTTATAGTCACAACCTGATGATATACGTAGCCGTAGCCAACAAGTTTAGTCATTGGGTCATCACTCTTCAACTTCCTCAGGGCTGTAATATCTAATAACGTCTATAAGGGAGAGTTCCAAAAGCAAAATATTCAATATTCTATTATCCAACCTATATCCTCTAGCGGTCCTTGTAGGAGAGTTATGTAGGAGAGTAGGGTCTGCAATCCTATGGTCACCCCAGATTTTTGCTTTTTGCTTCACTGGTTTACGACTTTCCCTGGCTGTGGGCCTGCTAATCAGACCCACAGCCTAGTTGTTCTCTCTCTAAATTGACACTTATGTACTTTAGGTGCATTTACCAATTGGTATTGGGTCACCTTATCAACCCCTGTACAGTGTACCTTAGGTACCCAGGGCATAGGTGCACCCAAGGCCTACCAGGGGCTGCAGCATGTATTATGCCACCCCTGGTAGGCCATCCAAACAGACACGACTGGCTGATAACACAGCTGGGGCAAGGTGGTGTAATCACCCTTTGCTGTAGATATAGTATACCTATATCTAACCACAAAATGGACACATAGATTCCTATAAGTCACCCCTATGGCAGGCCTTATCAATCCTGAAGGCAGAGTGCTTGGAATTATGTGAGATGGTGCTCTAGCATGAGCTGAGCCTGTCTGCAGCTTTCGGAACCAAGTCCTAATAGCTGTTCCATGATAACGCTATACCATATACTCTTAAGTGCATTATAATCCTCGCGGTTATTGCTAACTTTGGTATAGCATTATCAAAACATGTCGTGTAAGATGTCATACGCTTTGGAATACTACCCCCTCGCCAATTCTGGCGACGGGGGTAGCATTCCACCCTTCTAGAGAGTAAAGACATGTATGTAACTAGAACCCCGGTTAAAGTTAATCCGAGCCTTGGCATCACAAAATGGATGTTGCCACCACAGACACGAGTCTGACCTCCTACTGCTGGGAGTCCTTCCAGCAACGGAGGCCTGGACAAAGGGGTTCCTGCCTGGGGAGGTGCTAGCACCACCCCAGACAGGACTTTGTGTATTCAGATAGACAGGGCTGAAAGGAATGAGACATGCCTGGGGCACACAAGGTGTCCTTGTGCATACCCCGGTTCAAACCAGTTGCCGGGGCACTCCAGTCCCAGCTCTGGCACGAAACCGGACAAAGGATAGGGGGTGTAACCACCTCCTTTCCTGGTCCCACCCATGGGAGGGACCTAGTCACTAGTACAGCCCCCTTTAGTAGAATAAAGGTAGGAGCTGGTCCCATTCCAAATTAGATTATCCTGAACAACTTTACAAGAAGAAACTCTGGACTTCGACGTTCTGCTCCACAGAAGACTGAAGAAATCTCCCTTGTGGCCAAGGAGTGACCACCCTGCAACGGCAGGCCCCATCGAGCGTCCTAGCAGTTCACTTTGTCGTCCTTCCTGCCGGAACCAGACCTCAGAGTTAGACGAGACCCAGACTCCCAGACCTCTTCGACCTCTACCCACATCTGCAGCACAGCTGAGACCCGTGGGTGCGACGAGACACGTGGGACCGGCCATCTTTGAAGAACTGCACTTCGCTTCCAGCACGACCTCTGAGGTACCCTCGAGTGAGTGCTTTGGGGATTGAGGAGCCCCAGCCCCGAGCAGCTCCTGCACCGAAGACCAGCCCTCCAGCCTCCACGAGATCTGCGTGGGGCCCTTCTGCCTGGTTGCTGCTCTACGCGTTGTCTGGTCCCTTGCCGGCTGGCTTGTGGCCTCCTAGATGACGAACCTTGAAATCTACACTGCTGGTCTGGTTGCTCCAGGCGGGCCCTTGCTTTCTTCCAAAAGAGAAGTACCCCGGACCCTCCTGGTCTGCACCAGACGCCATCTTCACTCACCGTGTGGGTTGCCTTTGCCAAGGCCTGTTGACTCCGATCCCAGAACAGACACCGCCGACAGCGAGAGCCTGTGTGGGACAACTCGTGCCTCCATCCTGGTTGTCGAAGACACCTCCTGGTCCGCGTGGCTGCAGAGACAAGCGTCACCTCTTCCCCTGATTGCGACAACAGCATCTGGTTCCTTCCTGGTTCCACACCGGTCACTGGCTAGTGACTTTGAACACTGTCCCCTCTGCTTTCAGGTCGCGATCTTTATCGATCCACCCTTCAATCCCTGCGGACATCTCCTTCCTGGTCGCCTGCAGCATCTTTTCTTCCAGGCTCCATTGACTTCAACGCGGAAACCCGACGCACTTTCACACCTATGCACCCGCAGCCCGTGGGTGAGGTAACGAGAGCATTTCGGTGCTCATAGGTAGATTGACTCTCCTAGTGTCCAGGTATCCTGTAGTTGTAGTCTCAACCAGTCGGAACTGTCCTTACTTGCCTATTTCGTAATTTGTTCATGCCCATTGACTTTGCATTGAAACCCGCGTGTGTGTTCTAACACTGCACACGCGTCCCGTGGGCCTCCTGCTCCTTACCTAAGGTTAGGGTAGTTTTGCCCCAGCGATTCTCCAGCCTCTGGGCATCCTCATTTCTCCTATCGTTCTACTTAACCCATTTACTTAATATATGGTTTGTCGTGCCCCTAGGGCACCATTGTAATTTGTGCGACTTCTTGTATTTTTCTGAAGAGTATTGTTATGTGCTTAGCCCTCTGATCTCATAAAGAGTTCAGAGTTGTTTGTTAGTAATAAATATATTGTTTATTTTCATAACAACCTGTGTGGTGTCCTTTCATCTGGTATTCAAAGGGTTATATGTGGTAAAACAGCTGGCTTTGCATGCCAAAAGAGTTTAGCCTAAGACTGCTCTGTCCATGCTACCATTAGGATAGCTGGTCTATAAGGTTGACTTACAACCAATCACCTTAAGGGTTGTTTGGACTGATACAAGGGGATCACTAGAACTAGTGAGCATCATATATCAGGCCAACTTCTCACATTGGTGTGCAGCTGTTGGGATTTGAGCTTGCTGTTGTTTTTACCAAATATAATCTTGAGATATCATTTGAAAAATCACATAAGGTACCATAGGTACATATAGCAAGCTTAGAAATACTCTGAGTTCTACTGAACCAGCTGTTGTAGTAGAAAGGGCCTAGCACACCCCAACTACAACTCTTAGCAAGGGATCAGTAGGAAAACCCATAGTGTAGGTAGGTGCACACACCACCCCTAAACTAGAAAGCATGTCTATCACAGGAGAGGCCACAGTGACTCCCCTTGTGATTAGTGACCCTCCGAAGGTCCTTTCCAGATATGCAGCACTTAGTTTCCAGGAGATGAGACAATTGTGTACCTCCAGGAAACTAAAACAGGGTTCCAACCCTACCCTTCCTTTTCTGTTAGGACTCTTAGAGAGCTATGATACCAGATGGGCCTCTAATCCAGGCCCCTCAGACCCAGCAGATGGAAGCATACCCCCCTTAGAAGATAACTCAGACTCTAACCTCCCTGAGACAGAAAATGTAGATGGTAGGGAAGATGGAGACTCATCTGATGAAGAGGTAGACAATGGCCAAGCTTTAGTCAGCAGACTTACAAGGGCCAACTTAAGCCTACATGGAGATGGGTCTGGGGGACCCACAGACCTAACCACAAGCAGGCCTAACCTTGGGAATAGAAGAAGTAGATCTCAGTCCAGAGACTCTAACAAATCTATTCACTCCCATGTCTCTAATGTATCTGCTCAGAGGGGGATGACTTCCCCTCAGAGGAGAGAACACGAGGCAAAGATGAAGGAAGTTAATCTGAGAATCCAAAGGGAAGAACTTGCCCTTGCCAAGGAGAAACTTGCTTTTGCCAGAGAGCAGAAATTGAGTGGGGTAGAACCCACTGGTGGCAGAATTATCCCAAGGGATAAAGACAGGAGTTTTGATAATAGACACCTGAGTAAAATAGTGCCCTCCTATAAGACAGGAGATGACATTCACGAATGGATGACTGCTCTGGAGAGGGCCTGCAAAGTACAGCAGGTACCCCAGAGTCAGTGGGCAGCTATCTTGTGGCTCTCCTTTGAAAGTAAAGGTAGAGATAAGCTCCTCACTGTTAGAGATGAGGATGCTAATGACTATCAAGTCCTGAAAAATGCACTGATTGATGGGTTTGGCCTAACGACTGAACAGTACAGGTTGATGTTCAGAGACACCCAGAAAACTCAGGCTCAGGATTGGACTGACTTTGTTTTTTTTTTTTTTTTTTTTATAGAACCTTTATTTCCATTTGCATTAAATTACAAGCCACATACAGGATACAGCAGAGAATAAAAATAATACGTGAGAACAAGGATTAGAAACGGTTCATTTTAAAATAACCAAAAATTAAATCAAAAATCGAATATCGCATTGTCATTCCGGCTCCCAACACAGTCAGTTAAAACACATTATCACTCCGATGAGGAACATAGATTGAGTGGGAAAGGAGAAGAGTACCAAAGTCAGGATAAATGCAATAGTAACGTGCCAAGCACGGCATGCGAGCCCCACCCCTAAAGGGAATGTACTATGGAAGACATGAAGACAACGACATTGAAAAAGGAAAGGGCCATAGAAACAAAAAAGGAGCAGAATACAAACCCATCCCCCAACCCCCCACCCTGCACCCCTGCAAAAGGCTACGGCCTACCCCCCCAGCAGCGTGCCTGTCGACCTAAATAAGAAACCCGAAATATAGAAAAGAAAAGAGAAAAAGAAGAGAAAATGTGAGGAGAAGGGCCTGTGATTCGGTTGCCCAGTCCCTCCCATCCCCGCATACTAAAATCGTATGAATAGAAGCAATGGAAAAGTACAAATATCAGCAGACACAGAAAACGCAATCAATTACAGCCCCACAAAACGTGCCCTTGAATCACCATTAATCAGCAAGAAGTCCCTCCGGGTCCCAAGCGAGATCACCCCTGGCCCCTTCTGTCAATAGTAGCAATGTTAAACAGCCTTGTAGTCGGGAAACAATTCGATGCAAAAGGTTCAATCATTCCAGGCAAACCCAGTAGCGCCGCCGCCCAACATGGCCCTAGCCACCGAGAGACAACTGGCGATGCGTGGCGGAGGCCGGAATGCAACAATACCCAGACCACCAACAGTTCCAAGTCCAAGAACAGGTCTGCCAAGCACGGAAAGGAAATCAGAGGATGTGGAAAGCACCGCAGCACAGTCCGGGCCTCATGTACCATGAATCGATGTAGCTTTTCCACTTGCCGGTCAAAAAAAGGCCCCGATGTGACAACCACTTGCGGAACAGATGGGACGACAATAAGCTCAGGAACCAAATCTATTCGCGCCTCCAAAACTGAAGACTCATCCGGGGAACATGACACTGCGGCAGAGGGAGACGCATCAGCACCGACTCGGAAGCGAACCATTCCGCTACAAAATGGCGGGTCAGCAATGGCGGCGATCCTTCCTTCCAAGTCCCGGGCTCCCCGGAGCAGAGCAGTCCGCAAGGTTGTCTGTGCAGCCATTACGTGGCTACGCGGAAACGTTTCCCCACGTAGCTGAACTCCGGGGGTCTGAAGTTCAGCGGTTTCTCTATCCCTGGGAGGCATGCACTCCGAGTCGCCATCCGCCATTTCAGCCATCTTGGTCTCCTTCACTTCCCCTCCACCTCCGAGTCCGGTCCGACCACTAGAGTCAGTAGGTCCCACGGCTGGACCGCGACAGTCGGCGCTTGCTGCAGAAAGGAGAGTCACCAAAAGGCCGGACGTGCTCCCCGCAGCTCGCCGGGCGCCACCCACTGGTTCCCGGACGGGACTATTAACATGGCCGGGCGTCTCACCCAAGGGGAACCGGGCAACATGGGCTCTCTCCGGCTCGGCAATATCTCTGGTTCACGGGGCAGCCCACAATGGGGAGTGGGTTGGCACCAACTCTCCCGGCTCGCGGCTCTCAGGCTCCCACTGACCGGCTTCTCATCCCGACCAAGGCCGCCAACACTACGATCACTGCCGGGCAACGTCTGCACTCGAGGCCCCGGCTTCAGCGCCACGAAGGCCGGCAAGCAGACGGGGGACAGTTCTTCGGATCTACTGCACGGTGGAGCTCCAGAAACAGACGGTAAGTAGTCGCTTCCCTTCAACAACTTAGATCAGCAAACCTCGGCCAGGATTATCTTCAGGATAGACATGCGGGGAGGAAGGGCCCTCGGAGCCGAGCGTTTATGCGACTGTTCCCATCACCATCTTGGCTCCTCCCCCCCTGGACTGACTTTGTTGATTGTGCCACTAAGGCTTTGGAAGGCTGGTTACTGGGAAGTAAAGTTACTGATTACACAGGATTGTACAATCTTATAATGAGAGAACAAATCTTAAATAATTGTCAGAACCAGTTGTTGCATCAGTACCTGATTGACTCAGATCTGACCTCTCCCCAAGAATTGGGAAAGAAGGCTGACAGATGGGTCAGAACCAGGGTTAAGCAGCAGAACCAGAACCAGGGAGGTGGCCAGAAGAAAGCAGACCAAAAGGGTAGTAATCAGAATCAACAAAATGACCAGAAGTCTTCAACAGGGCCCCAACAATCTAAGGAGGGTGGGTCCCAGAATCCCCCAAAGAAGAAGAATGATGTTGACAAGAAACCATGGTGCCAATACTGTAAAAGTAAGACTCACTGGTTTAGTGAGTGCGCCAAGAAAGGCTCAGCTCCTGCCACTACTGCCCCTAAGGCAACTGCACCCCCTAGTACAGTTAGTAGTGGTAGTGTACCCCCCAAGGCTATAGTTGGGTTAACCCTGGAAACTGAGGTGGGTTCTGACTTAGTCAGAATACCTACCCAGGCTGTTCTTGTTTGTAGTGGGGACATGGATATGACCCCTACTGTCAGTCCCAGTACTCTGGGCAAATACAGGCAAACGCCTTTGATCAATGGAAAAATGGCTCAGGCCTACAGGGACACATGTGCCAGTGTCACTATGGTGACACCAGCCTTTGTGGACCCTGATCAGATCATACTAGGTTCAGACTACCTAGTGACCAATGCTAGCAACGTCACTACGAATCACAGTATGGCAGTTGTTAACTTCTCCTGGGGAGGGGTAACTGGTCTCAAAAGGGTTGTAGTTAGTTCAGACCTCCCAGTGGAATGTCTTTTGGGCAATGATTTGGAGTCCTCCTTATGGTCAGAAGTGGAGTATAGGTCTCATGTGGAAATGTCAGGTTTGTCAGCACATGTCCTTGCTGTGACCAGGTCACAGGCCAGAAAATGCCCAGTTGAACAAGTGCTGGATCCTGGAACAATGGACCAGACACTACCCAATAGGGTTAAGTCAGTGCCTTCCCCCCTGCCTCAAGTTGAGGACCAGCCCTCTCAGGAGGCTGACCCAAAGACCCCAGAAGGAACTGTCCTAGAAGAACTTGAACCTGAACAGGTTGAGTTTCTTGGGACAGGGGGACCTTCCAGGGCAGACTTGAGGCAGGCACAGTTAGACTGTTCCTCCCTTGAACCCCTAAGACAGCAAGCTGCTGCTGAGGCTGCAGGGAGTGCTATAGGTACCCACAAAGTGTACTGGGATGAAGGACTCCTATACTCTGAGGCAAAAGACCCCAAGCCTGGTGCTACCCGGAGGGTGGTCATCCCCTTGTCTCTTAGAGGTTTCCTTCTTACCTTAGCCCACGAGATTCCCCTTGCAGGACACTTAGGCCAGAACAAGACTTGGGACAGGCTTGTCCCTCACTTTCACTGGCCACACATGTCTGAGGACACAAAAGAGTTTTGTCGCTCATGTGTCACCTGTCAAGCCAGTAGCAAATCAGGTGGCACAACAAAGGCCCCCCTTATACCACTACCTGTGGTGGGGGTACCCTTTGAAAGAGTAGTGATTGACATTGTTGCACCAATGGACCTCCAACAGCATCTGGGCACAGATTTATACTGGTGGTAGTGGATCATGCCACCAGGTATCCAGAAGCTATTCCCCTTAGGACCACTACAGCTTCTGTTGTGGCCAGGGCCCTACTTGGAGTTTTCTCCAGAGTGGGGTTTCCTAAGGAGGTTGTCTCTGACAGAGGTGCAAACTTCATGTCAGGATACTTGACTGCAATGTGGAAGGAGTGTGGTGTAAATTATAAATTTACCACCCTATCACCCACAGTGCAATGGGCTTGTGGAGAGATTCAACAACACCCTAAAAGGGATGATAAAAGGGTTACCTGAAAAGCTTAGGCGAAGATGGAACATCCTTTTACCCTGCCTACTGTTTGCTTACAGAGAGGTCCCACAGAAGGGGGTTGGCTACAGCCCTTTTGAGCTTCTGTTTGGGCATCCTGTAAGAGGACCCCTATGTCTTGTAAAGGAAGGATGGGAGTTACCTCTTAAAAAACCTAAGATTTTTATAGTGGACTATGTACTTGGTCTCCGCACCAGGATGGCAGAGTACATGGAGAAGGCAACCAAAAACCTTGAGGCCAGCCAAGAACTTCAAAAAGCTTGGCATGACCAAAAGGCTGTCCTCACTGTTTATCAGCCAGGACAGAAGGTGTGTGTGTTGGAGCCAGTGGCCCCAGCAGCTCTCCAAGACAAATGGTCTGGACCCCACACCATCATTGAGCAAAAGGGAGAGGTCACCTACCTGGTGGACCTTGGAACTCCCAGGAGCCCCCACAGGGTGCTTCATGTTAACAGGCTCAAGGCATATGTTGACAGGGCGGACATGGGCTTGCTCATGGCCACAGATGAGGGACAGGAGGAAGAGAGGGACCCTCTCCCAGACCTGCTCACTCAGAACCCTGATGATGGGTCAGTAGATGGTGTGGTCTTTTCTGACAGCCTCTCTGAACATCAACAGAAGGATTGCAAACAGGTTCTTCAATCCTTCAGACATATGTTCTCACTGACACAGGGTCAGACTGATTTGCATATAGCCATGTCTGAACTGGGGTGGCAGAGTGGGCTAAATGGATCAAACCCAGATATTTTGACTGGGTGTGAGTGTTTGATTGGTTCGGATGCTCCGTCCATCACCACCCCCTTTTGTACCATTCAATACCTAGGGTAGATGAACTCATAGATAAATTGGCTTCTGCCAAATTCTTGAGTACATGTGACCTGACAGCTGGTTATTGGCAAATCAGGTTAGCTGAGGAGGCCAAGGCCAAAACAGCATTTTCGACCCCAGGAGGTCATTACCAATTTGTGGGGATGCCCTTTGGTTTGAAAAATGCACCTGCCACTTTTCAAAGGTTGGTGAACCAAGTTCTCTCTGGGTTGGATGACTTTTGTGCAGCATATCTAGATGATATTGCTGTCTTCAGCTCCACCTGGGAGGATCACCTGATCCACCTGAGGAAAGTTTTGGAGGCCCTGCAGAAGGCAGGCCTCACTATCAAGGCCACCAAGTGCCAGATAGGGCAGAGTCAGGTTGTGTACCTGGGCCGCCTTGTAGGTGGAGGCCAGGTTCAACCATTGGAGAGCAAAATACAGGCCATAAAGGACTGGGCTCCTCCAACCACCCAGACACAAGTCAGAGCTTTCTTGGGCCTGTCTGGGTACTATAGGAAGTTTGTCAAAAATTATGGGTCCATTGTGACACCACTTAATGACTTGACAAGCAAGAAAATGCCAAAGAAAGTTCAGTGGACAGTTAGATGTCAAAAGGCATTCGATGACCTGAAGCAGGCCATGTGTACTGCACCTATTCTCAAGAGTCCTGACTACTCTAAAACCTTCATTGTCCAAACAGATGCTTCTGAGTTGGGTGTGGGAGCTGTTCTATCTCAACTGAATATTGATGGTCATGACCAGCATATTGCTTTTATAAGTGGAAGGCTGACTCCTAGAGAGAAACGTTGGTCAGCTATTGAGAGGGAGGCCTTTGCTGTGGTTTGGGCCCTGAAGAAGTTGAGGCCATACTTGTTTGGAACTCACTTCAAGATTCAGACCGACCATAAGCCCCTCTTGTGGCTAAATCAAATGAAGGGTGAAACCCCCAAACTTCTTAGGTGGTCCATTTCCCTACAGGGGATGGACTTTACAGTGGAACACAGACCTGGTACTGACCATGGCAATGCAGATGGGCTCTCCAGGTATTTCCACTTAGAACAGGAAGACTCACCTGGTCAAGGTTAGTTTAATGTCCCTAAGTTTGGGGGGTTATGTAGGAGAGTAGGGTCTGCAATCCTATGGTCACCCCAGATTTTTGCTTTTTGCTTCACTGGTTTACGACTTTCCCTGGCTGTGGGCCTGCTAATCAGACCCACAGCCTAGCTGTTCTCTCTCTAAATTGACACTCATGTACTTTAGGTGCATTTACCAATTGGTATTGGGTCACCTTATCAGCCCCCCGTACAGTGTACCTTAGGTACCCAGGGCATAGGTGCACCCAAGGCCTACCAGGGGCTGCAACATGTATTATGCCACCCCTGGCTGGCCATCCAAACAGACACAACTGGCTGATAACACAGCTGGGGCAAGGCGGTGTAATCACTCTTTGCTGTAGATATAGTATACCTATATCTAACCAAAAAATGGACACATAGATTCCTATAAGTCACTCCTATGGCAGGCCTTATCAATCCTGAAGGCAGAGTGCTTGACATTATGTGAGATGGTGCTCTAGCATGAGCTGAGCCTGTCTGCAGCTTTCGGAACCAAGTCCTTATAGCTGTTCCATGATAACGCTATACCATATACTCTTAAATGCATTATAATCCTCGCGGTTATTGCTAACTTTGGTATAGCATTATCAAAACATGTCGTGTAAGGTGTCATACGCTTTGGAATGCTACCCCCTCGCCAATTCTGGTAACGGGGGTAGCATTCCACCCTTCTAGAGGGATAAGACATGTATGTAACTAGAACCCCGGTTAAAGTTAACCCGAGCCTAAGCATCACAAAATGGATGCTGCCACCACAGACACGAGTCTGACCTCCTGCTGCTGGGAGTCCTTCCAGCAACGGAGGCCTGGACAAAGGGTTTCCTGCCTGGGGAGGTGCTAGCACCACCTCAGACAGGACTTTGTGTATCCAGATAGGCAGGGCTGAAAGGAATGAGACATGCCTGGGGCACACAAGGTGTCCTTGTGCATACCCCGGTTCAAACCAGTTGCTGGGGCACTCCAGCCCCAGCTCTGGTGCGAAACTGGACAAAGGATAGGGGGTGTAACCACCCCCCTTCCTGGTCCCACCCGTGGGAGGGACCTAGTCACTAGTACAGCCCCCTTTAGCAGAATAAAGGTAGGAGCTGGTCCCATTCCAAATTAGATTATCCTGAACAACTTTACAAGAAGAAACTCTGGACTTCGACGTTCTGCTCCACAGAAGACTGAAGAAATCTCCCTTGTGGCCAAGGAGTGACCACCCTGCAACTGCAGGCACCATTAAGCGTCTTAGCTGTTCACTTTGTCGTCCTTCCTGCCAGAACCAGACCTCAGAGCTCGACGAGACCTGGACTCCCAGACCTCTCCGACCTCTACCCACATCTGCAGCACAGCTGAGACCCGTGGGTGCGACGAGACACATGGGACCGGCCATCTTTGAAGAACTGCACTTCACTTCCAGCACGACCTCTGAGGTACCCTCGAGTGAGTGCTTTGGGGATTAAGAAGCCCCAGGCCCGAGCAGCTCCTGCACCGAAGACCAGCCCTCCAGCCTCCACGAGATCTGCGTGGGGCCCTTCTGCCTGGTTGCTGCTTGACGCGTTGTCTGGTCACTTGCCTCCTGGATTGTGGCCTCCTAGGCGACGAACCTTGAAATCTACACCACTGGTCTGGTTGCTCCAGACTGGCCCTTGCTTCCTTCCAAAAGAAAAGTACCCCTGACCATCCTGGTCCGCACCAGATGCCATCTTCACTCACCGTGTGGGTTGCCTTTGCGAAGGCCTGTTGACTCCAATCCCAGAACAGACACCGCCGACAGCGAGAGCCTGCGAGGGACAGCTCGTGCCTCCATCCTGGTTGTCGAAGACACCTCGTGGTCCGTGTGGCTGCAGAGACAAGCGTCACCTCTTCCCCTGATCGCGACAACAGCATCTGGTTCCTTCCTGGTTCCACACCGGTCACTGGCTAGTGACTTTGAACACTGTCCCCTCTGCTTTCAGGTCGCGATCTTCATCGATCCACCCTTGGATCCCTCCGGACATCTCCCTCCTGGTCGCCTGCAGCATCTTTTCTTCCAGGCTCCATTGACTTCAACGCGGAAACCTGGCGCACTTTCACACCTATGCACCCGCAGCCTGTGGGTGAGGTAACGAGAGCGTTTCGGTGCTCATAGGTAAATTGACTCTCCTAGTGTCCAGGTATCCTGTAGTTTTAGTCTCAACCAGTCGGAACTGTCCTTACTTGCCTATTTCGTAATTTGTTCATGCCCATTGACTTTGCATTGAAACCTGCGTGTGTGTTCTAACACTGCACACGCGTCCCGTGAGCCTCCTGCTCCTTTCCTAAGGTTAGGGTAGTGTAGCCCCAGCGATTCTACAGCCTCTGGGTATCCTCATTTCTCCTATCGTTCTACTTAACACATTTACTTAGTATATGGTTTGTCGTGCCCCTAGGGCACCATTGTAATTTGTGCGACTTATTGTATTTTTCTGAAGAGTATTATTATGTGCTTAGCCCTCTGATCTCATAAAGAGTTCAGAGGTGTTTGTTAGTAATAAATATATTGTTTATTTTCATAACAACCTGTGTGGTGTCCTTTCATCTGGTATTCAAGGGGTTATATGTGGTAAAACAGCTGGCTTCACATGCCAAAAGAGTTTAGCCTAAGACTGCTCTGTCCATGCTACCATTAGGATAGCTGGTCTATAAGGTTGACTTACAACCAATCACCATAAGGGTTGTTTGGACTGATACAAGGTGATCACTAGAACTAGTGAGCATCATATATCAGGCCAACTTCTCACAGTCCTTAGTAAAATATATTTGTATTGTGAATCTTATCGCAGACAACCGCTGGATACTGTTTGGGAGCACGCTCAAATGTCTGCGGAGAGACCAAATCTAATTTCCGCTTTCCACACCCTTGATATGTTTGGTAATATTCTTTTCCATATTTGTTATCCCAACTACGCACGGGTCACCGACTACTGTGCACACACACACACACACCACCATTCTTAGCCAAAATAAAGTCCACTGCATATTGAGTCTGTTCGGAATAAATCTGCATACTTTCTAACTGAGTGGTAATATCACCACAGTTGTGTTGGATAAAATTTGTAACTTATACCCAAAGTATTCTCGAGCCTTTTCACCTCTTGCCATGGCAGTTCGACCTAATGTAAAGATAGAAGACATAATATATCCAAAGGTAATACCATTACTGTAATTATTTATCTCAATATCTGTGACTCCCTCACAAAACTCCTTCATCAACGTTCTTTTCACCTTAGGTCTTGCACTTTTACAGGGCACGCCCAAGGGCAACACCATCCCAAGGGCCACATCTTTTGTCCTGTTATGAACATTAGAGTATGTCCCATTAGACAAGAAGAAAACCCTGGATGTACATAAATGGGGCTATCAGAATCCACTGCAGAATATTGAGTATTTATTCCAGCAGTACTTGGATCATCTGCTCTTACCAAAGGGATTGTCCCTTTATACAGCACTAATCCAGAACAACTTATGTACAACTACGTGTCAGTACTGTTGATAATAGGACAACAAGCAGGATAATGACCAGCTTGCCGGGGTATTGTCAATTTTTGTAATGCCAACCTACTAATGTTATATTTTGTTCTTCCATATATATTATCACAATAGGTGTTATCACAGCCAAGATAACCCTCCCAGATGGTACAAGCATGGTCCTGAATAACCAGATCCAACACTCCTTTTATCTGTACAAAGTCAGGGGGTTCAGTATATGTATAATTCAGTAAAGATAATGGATTTGCAGTCCATAAACTAGTAAAACAATCAGTGGGTTAGCATGCAGTTCCATTACCGAAGAATCTCTTATGCGTCCCCAGGAATATATTACTTGAAGCTTCTCTATTATTTCTTTTTGAAGAAATACCTTTACCTTCACTGTGTTAAGGTACGCTATAAGCATTTTCAAAAACACACAATTCCCTACATAATATTGTAATCAACAAAACTGCAGGCAACACATCAATCAATTTTCTTTTAGGGGTCCACACCCCATTATGTTGAGCAACAAGAACCATCGGCTGCTCTTCCTCGGCAATCAACCTACCAAAAGGATGCATAACGAATGATAGAATGGGGCGATAAAATGCAAAGGAAATATAGAAGTTCCCATTGTCTGTCAGAGCCTCACTGGTATTGGCTCCTATTGTCCATCAATGCGTTGGCACTCTTAAACACCGGTGGTGGAGCTTGCTCTGTCCAAAGCTCGTATCCCAAGTCTATTACGGTGGTACACCTTCATGGTATACTTCGATCTATCCGGTCCAATGTTCAAACAGTGCACATAGCTCCCATCAACCTGAACTAACTCCATTGGTACTATAACAAAGTACATCCTAACTTACACAGTTCATCCCTAACTAATCTTTCTATTGTTTTGGTGCACCGTCTCTAAGCCGAGGGCGCAAGTTGTGCGTGGTTGCCCCGGGCACAGAATGATCAACGAATAATGGCTCCTGGATAGCTCGTATTCTCAGAGGAACAGCTGCATTCAACACGTCATCATGTTCCTTATCTGTTTGTGTACACATCAATCTGAAAGAAACAGGTTAGTATTAGATTCCTTACCTTAGAATATCCCCAGGTGTCAGACTGGATCCGGAAACTTTTGCGTAGCAGTACCCTTGCGCGTCGGTAGGCGTCGTCTGCAGCTCCACGTCCGTCGTCGTTGGCGCCGGGATGACATCACCGGAGTACTTAGACGCCGCCCTCGCCCGCTGACGTCAGTTCCTATTTTTTCCGCGCCAGCAAGCGCCGATCTGGAAAAAGTGGTACCCTTAATCAATTTTTGACTAAACTTTTTCGACTATTTTTATCTTTTTTTTTAAGTCGAACGACTCGGACGGTGCCGGTAGGGATGCCCGGGTTCAAGCCCTGCGTCGACTGCAACCGACTGATGTCGGTTACCGACCCCCATCGCCGGTGTTCATTGCCTGGGGCCCGACCACGATGACAAGTCGTGCCCTGAATGCCAAGCCTTGATGTCGAAGGATAGGTGGGAGCGGTCCCGCAAGCGCCTCGAGCTCCAGCAGTCGGCCCTGCGCCGATCGAGGTCCCGGTCCGGAAGGAGGTTGAGGGATCGGTCGCGAGGCAGGAGTCATCACGGCTCGGAGGATCGTCACCACTCCTCGAGCTCCAAGTCCTCAGGTAAGAGGCACAAGAAGTCGAAGAAGCGACATCGCTCTTCCTACTCCCCCCGACGCTCGTGCGACGCAGCCAGGGGTTCAGGCGACACCACCCACGCGGCTCAGCCGGAGCCGCGGGTGTCTCGTCCTGCTCCATACCTGCCGGTCCCTGAGCAGAACGCAACGCCGGAGGAGATCGACGCCTTCCTCACGGCCATGAGGTCGCTCATTCCTCCGTCAGGTTCTGCGGCGCCTTCGGGCCAAGCAACCCCGACTGGGAGCCCAAGCGGGCCGGGTGCTTCGGCCCCGGCTCCGTCGGCGACTTCATTCCCGGCGCCGCAGGGCCCTGCTGGATCCAGATCCGGGTCGTCGCCGGTCGACCTTACGACCTCGCCGGCGCCGGCCCCTAGGGTGTCGCCTCCGGCACCGTCCACGTACGACGTCATCTCCGGTCCTCCCCTCGACCCGGTTCCGACGCCGGAGTGGCGTCGCTCGATGCCGCATTTGACGCCGATGGGAGATTTTTTCTTCTATGATCCGGCCCCATCATTTGACCCTGAGTACCAGGAGAAAGGTGGCGAGGTGGATTGGGAGGAGTCTGAGGACCCTCTGGCACATGAGTGCCAGTCTTATCAGGACTGGGCAGGTGAGCTAGGGGATGCCAGTGGTTTGGACACTTCGCCAGACACTGGTTTTGTCTCCCCTCCTACCGTGGCTACGGCGGAGGGGGCTGCCTATAGTGTGGTGTTGATGCGGGCGGCCAAGGCCTTATCCCTTGAACTCCCCGTCGCGGCCGTGAGGATTAACCTCCTCACTGAGGTCATTAAACCGCAAGCAAGCTCTTCGGAGCCTCTGTTGCCGTTTAATGAGGCCTTGTCTGACGTTCTTCTGGGCACCTGGTCCAGGCCCGCTACAGGTCCTCCTGTAGATAGGAACGTGGCCAGATGCCACCGCCCGGCTCCAGACGACCCTTGCTTCCTGTCCACCTACCCCACTCCCGAGAGCCTGGTCATACAGGCCTCTAACTCTCAGACCGCATTCCCGACGGCTCCCCCGATCAGGAATCCAATAGGTACGAACAGTATGGCAAAAAGATGTTCTCCTCACTGAGTTTGGGGTTGCGGTTTGTTAACACTGCGTGCCTCTTGGGCCGTTATACCCACTCTCTGTGGGACACGGTCGCAGACGTGCTGCCACAATGTCCGGATGAGGCCCGGACTAAACTCTCCCAGGCCCGTGCGGAGGGTCGAGATGCGGCACGGTACTCCATCCTGTTGTGTCCTGTTGGACACAGTTGAATGCTTTGCTAGCCTCTCCCTCGGGGGCTGGCCCACACAATCACCTACACCCATCCAACACAGGTGCTACCAATTAGGGGCCCTGCTAATAAAGAAGCCCGAGTGCACGTACTCGTGGCCATTGCCAGTAACTACGATCACGGTGTTGGTGTCTGCTCATTTCCTCAGCATGTGGGCCTAGAGCCCACGGATATCACACATCCGATGTGAGCTGGATACAACGGACTCACTGGGTAGAGCAATGGCAACGACGGTGGCAATTCGTCGCCACGCCTGGCTGAGGTCCGCCAACTTTTCGGCTGATGTCCAAAACACCCTTATGGACATGCCGTTTGATGGCCGTTGCCTCTTTGGCGACAAGGCAGACAGTGCGCTTGAGCGCTTTAAGGACTCCAGGGCTACGGTCAAATCTGCTGCCTTTAGCCCCTTTCGTGGCCAAGGAAGGGGCGCCCCACACGTCCTGCCAGCCACGGGCCGCAGACTAACATCTAGCACGGTGGCGGACGTGGTAACCGCCGTGGCGGTGCCCGGTGAATAGGGCGAGGCCAGTCCACATCTACCCTTGCAGCAGCCGTCTCAAAGCCCTCCTAGTCCGAGCTTTCAGGCCCACGTGACGCAAGTGGGGGGCAGGGTTCGCCATCACCTCCTCCACTGGCGTAACATCACATCGGGCAGGGGGGTGCTACAAATCGTCCGAAGTGGCTACTCCCTCCCCTTCGAGGTGACCCCTCCAGCCATGCCACCGCAGTACCACCGCGTGTCGTGAGATCACTTGAATCTTTTGCGAGAGGAAGTTGCAACCCTCTTGGCCAAGGGGGCCATCAAGCGCGTTCCTGGGCCAGAAGTAGGGTGTGGTTGTTATTCCCACTACTTTCTGGTTCCCAAGAAGGGCAAAGTGGCCTACGCCCTATCTTGGACCTGCGGAACGTCAACGGCTTCCTCCGGATGGAGAGGTTCAAGATGCTGACACTGGCTGAGGTCTTAGCTGCCCTGGACCCGGGAGACTGGATGGTAGCGTTGGACTTGCAGGACGCTTATTTCCACATCCCCGTCCTGCCGGCCCACCGGCGCTACCTGCGGTTCACGGTAGGCCACGAGCACTTTCAGTTTACCGTGCTTCCCTTCGGCCTTACCAGCACACCACGGGTGTTCACGAAAGTGATGGCGGTGGTCGCAGCTCATCCTCGCAGGTTAGGGGTTTCAGTCTTCCCCTACCTCGATGACTGGTTGTTGAAGGCGGGCTCGCCCCAGACAGTCGTCAGCCACCTCCAGACTATGGCCGACCTCCTGCACCTGCTGGGGTTCTCCATCAATGTGCCGAAGTCGCACCTGTGTCCCTCTCAGAAGCTCCTCTGCATCGGAGCGGTTCTAGACTCGGCGCAGTTTCGGGTTTATCCTCCCGAACATCGGGTTCAGGATATTCAGGGTCTGATTCTGATCTTTCAGCCTTTATCCCGAGTCTCGGTCAGGTTGACGCTGCGGCTTCAGTGGCTGATGGCCTCCTGCATCCTTCTGGTGCATCACGCCCGGTGGCGGATGCGGGCTCTGCAGTGGGACTTGAAGTTTCAGTGGGCCTAGCATCATGGCAACTTGTCCGACCATGTCTTGATCTCAGAGGGCACTGCAAGACAGTGGCAGTGGTGGCTCACGGACCGGGATTGGGTCAGCGGCAGACCCCTCTCCCTAACACGTAGTTGTGACGGACGCGTCCCTCCAGGGCTGGGGAGGCCACATGGGAGAGGAGGATTTCAGAGGCCTCTGGTCTCCGGCGGAGTCCCAGCTCAACCTTCTGGAGCTGCGGGCGATCCGGCTTGCACTGAAGGTATTCCTCCCCTCTGTCCGGGGGAGTGTAGTGCAGGTGTTCACGGACAACACCACTGCCATGTGGTACTGCAACAAACAGGGCGGGGTGGGGTCGTGGACCCTATGCCAGGAGGCTCTGCACCTCTGGCAGTGGCTGGAACATCAGGGCGTGACCCTGGTGGTTCAACACCTCGCAGGTTCCCTGAACGCCAGGGCGGACAAACTCAGACGTCGGTGCATGATGGATCACGAATGGCGTCTGAACTCGGATGTGGTGCAAGGCCTCTTTCAGCAGTGGGGAGAGCCTTGGTTAGATCTATTTGCCACAGAAGAGAACGTGCAATGTCATCAGTTCAGCACGTTGGAATTTCCAAGGCGGCACTCGCTCGGAGACGCTTTTTGTCACGAGTGGAGTTGCGGTCAGTTGTACGCCTTTCCGCCTATACCACTTCTGCCCAGAGTGCTGAAGAAGATCAGGAGCGACCTGGCCCAAGTCATCCTTGTGGCTCCGGACTGGGCTCAAAGGTTTTGGTATCCCAAGCTACTCAGCATTCTGTCGTAGCAGCAGAGGACGGTCCTCCACCCGAACCTGTCCAGTCTCCACTTACATGCGTGGAGATTGACCGGCGGCAGTTGAGGCCATTTGGCTTGCCTCCTGAAGTCTGTAATGTCATTCTGGCAACCAGGCGTCCCTCCTCAAAATCGGTATAGGCCTGCAGGTGGAACACATTTGTGGCATGGTGCACAGCAAAGGCTGTGGATCCTCTTTCTGCCCCTCTTTCAGAGGTTCTCCTCTTTCTTCTTTCTCTTGCCCAGCAGGGCTCTGCTCTGGGCACTCTGAAGGGCTACCTCTTGGCCATTTCCGCCTTCTTAAGGCTACCTGATCAGCCCTCTTTGTTCAAGTCCCCAGTTGTAAATAGGTTTTTGAAGGGCATCACTCATATGTTTCCTCCAGTTCATCTCGTGATGCCTCAGTGGGACTTGAACCTTGTTCTAACTTTTCTGATGTACGCTCCCTTTGAGCCACTTCATAACTGTCCTCTTCGCCTCCTTACACTGAAGACCGCTTTCCTGGTTGCCATCACCTCTGCCAGGAGAGTGAGTGAGCCCCAGGCCCTTTCTTTTAAGCCTCCTTTCATTTCAGTCCATCCGGACAAAGTTGTGTTGCGGACGCGACCCTCTTTCCTGCCCAAGGTAGTCACCGCCTTCCACATCGGGCAGTCCATCACGTTGCCTACCTTCTTTCCGCCGCCGCATCCCTCGAAAGAGGAAGAGAGGCTCCACCGTCTGGACCCAAAACGTGCGCTCTCATTCTATTTGGATCGCACACGCCAGTTCCGGGTGGATGACCAGCTCTTTGTTGGTTCCGTGGGCGCCAAGAAGGAACGGGTGGTGCACAAACTAACCATTTCTCGATGGGTCGTCTTGTGCATCAAGGCTTGTTACTCTTTGGCTCAAAAGGAGCCTCCTGTGGGGCTTCGTGCCCATTCCACACGAGCCACGGCAGCTACTGCTGCCCTGGGCCGGGGAGTCCCCTTACAGGACATCTGTCAGGCGGCTACGTGGCCCTCGCTGCACATGCTTGCAAGACACTACTGCCTGGACAGCCACGTCCGGAGAGAAAGCTTTTTCGGCCATTCCGTTCTCCAGGACTTTCTGGTGTAATCATTGGTTCGCAGACCCACCACCGGGGTTGGTATTGCTGGGGTATCTATTCTAAGGTAAGGAATCTAATACTAACCTGTTTCTTTCAGATGCACAAGTTACTTACCTTCGGTAACAGTATATCTGTAAGAAACAGTAGTTAGTATTGGATTCCTTACAGCCCCACCTATCCTCCCCGTTCTACGAACCGATATCTAGGGTTAAGGTCATCCCCTTTCAGGGCCCTAGTTTCATGGCACCAGTGTTGGTTTTTATCATGGCTCTGCGTTTCTGGCACGGAAAAGCTGTGTTTAAGAACTGACGTCAGCGCGCGAGGGCGGCGTCTAAGTACGCCGATGACGGATGCAGAGCCGCAGACGATGCCTACCGACACGCAAGGGTACTGCTACGCAAACGTTTCCGGATCCACTCTGACACCTGGGGATATTCTAAGGTAAGGAATCTAATACTAACTACTGTTTCTTACAGATATATCGTTACCGAAGGTAAGTAACTTGTGCGTTGGGCATCGCTGAACGGGACAAACCGAGGCACCGTCTCGCACTCGGAGTCCCCAATGCCGTCTTTTACTCACTGGTCTTAAGGCAAAGGCAGAGTGACCCGGCGAAAATGGGTTGCATGATCCAGTTCTTACGGCCAGCGACTTTCACTGTGGTGCGCATTACTTAAAGCACTTGCTCTGGCCCCTTCCACTGCGGCTCCAAACTCTTCCCGCGCGGAAAATTCTTAATCGATATGAAGTCTCCAGGCAGAATATCATGGCTGGGTCCCTCTGGGGTGGAAGGCAGGGAATCCCTGACCTGTTGGTGAATAATATGTAACCTTTCTTTTACCTGGCCAAGATAATCCAACAACACAGGGTACTCAATATCAGAGAACCAACGAGGTCGCAGGACGTCCCAGACATTTACTGGGCGTCCAAACATGACCTCATACAGTGACAATCCTGTTCTAAAATGAGCTGTTCTTGTTGACAAAAGTGCTAACGGTAAAGCATTTGGCCATTGTAACCCTGTCGTCTCCTGAATTCTTGCCAATTTGAGCTTAAGAGTGCTATTCTACTGCTCAACCAAACCCGCCTACTGTGGATGATTGGCAGCATGAAATGTTTGCTTTATGTGCAGACCTCCACAAATCAATTGAATCACTTTTGCATGAAAATGACTTCCGCTATCACTCGGGGCAAGCCAAAATGAGGAAAAAACTTCTTCAGGAGCACTTTTGAAGTCGTAATGGCCATAATTTTTTGGTGGGGTAACCCTCGACCCATTTACTGAATGCACATACAATCACCAAAACATACTTCAAATTATTGCATCGCTCCAATACTATATAGTCCATTTGAAGGACCTCAAAAGGAAAAGCGGGTGCTGCAAAGTTACCAGGTGGCGTAGGGATACCTTTCCCAGGATTATGCATCATGCATACCATGCAGTACTTCACTAAGTGTGCAGCTGTCTTAGAGATATTGTCATTCTGTCATACGGTATCTAACAATTTACAAATGCCTTTAGCACTAATATGGGCTGGACCATGGGCCATATTAACCACAGGAAGAACATATGCATCTGGCAACATCCATCTCTGTTTCCCTGATTTATCAATCCAAAATCCTTCATCATTCAATTGTGCTTTACTTTCCTGTCACACCGCTTATTCTTCTATTGTGGCTTCACTTTGTATCTCCTTTACACTTTCAAAAGTTTCTTCAAATATAACAACCTCAGGAACCCACCTAGCTGGACCTGCTACAAACATTCCTTTCATTTTTGTCTGGGACGTGTCCTTAGCTGTCTGATCAGCAAAAGCACTTCCCCTCCATTCACCATTGGTGATCTTCCTGTGAGCACTACATTTTACTATTGCCAATTTCTTAGGGAGTGTCAAAGCAGACAAAAGCCTCAATATAAGGTGTCCATGTTGGATTTTTGTGCCAAGGGAAGTAAGAAACCCTCTCGCAGCCCAGAGTTGCACAAAATTATGCACGACCCTAAAGGCATACTGGCTGTCAGTATAAATATTGACAACCAGTCCCTGACTCAATTCACATGCTTGAATGAGGCCAGCAAGCTCAGCAGCTTGAGCCGACTGATAAGGGACCTGTGATGTCTCAACTACTGTACTCAGGGGCCGATTAGGATGGCAACGGACTTGCGTCCGTCGCCACCCCAGAGGTGGAGGGACTGTCCGCAGGGGCAGCGGCGGTCCCTCCGTGCTAATTAGGATGTGACCGCCACCCTGGCGGTCACATCCTGTATGTTTTAACGTTGCGGCGGGTGCTGCTTGAAGCAGCACCCGCCGCAATGTTAAAACTGCATGTGTTACATTTACATGCACAAAGCGGCAGGCACCGCGCGGTGCCTGCCGCTTTGTGCATGTAAATGTTGGGGGGAACCATAGGTACCCCCATGTGCACCCCCCACCCCCGACACCCTGGGGGCCCGCAATGGGCCCCCAAAAGCCAAATTCCCCATGCTTTTCCACGGCGGAAAAGCATGTGTTCGTGCAAATCCTAATTTGGCTGACGGTGTCTTGCAGACACCGTCACCAAATTGCCCTCCTCACACCGCGGATCAGCGGCGGACGGACCTGCCATCTGCCGCTGGTCCAACCGCACTCCCACCGCCATCCTGATCTGGCAGTGGGTCTTCTATTGCACTGCGGCGGATAATCCGCATACTCCGGGCCGGCGGTGGCTTCCGCCGGCCCGGAGTATGCGGATTATCTGCAATCATAATGAGGCCCTCAGTGTGGTAATAGCATAAGCTGCAGTTGTGGTGCCATATGGCAATTTAAAACAAGACTCATCGATATATAGTTCCCCCTTGTGGGTCAGATAAGGGAACATTAGTCAGGTCCTTTCGTCTCTTCTTCAGTCCGGAAGATACAGTCATGTTTATTGACTTCCTCACTCTCTGAAGGGAGGGGTAGCAATGTGGCTGGATTCAGAGTATGGGTTTAATCAATCAAAAGGGGGGGGAGGAATGACTGTCCATCCAGTTCCCTGTTGCAAGGTACCAAAAAATCAAAAAAGTGGGATGGACACTGGTAACCGCGTTACCTTGGTTTCTTACTTAAAAAACCCTCCTAAACACGGTGAGATCGATCTTATGGGCGGTATATCTTTTTCTCCGCCCTACACTCGTGTTACGGCATAGTCATAGGGTTTGATAAGTTGTAATGTATGCCCACTTCAAACCTGAGGTAACCTCTGGTCCAGCGCGGTAGCGTCCAGAGATAAATTCGGTGCCCACAAAAAACAAAAATTAAAAATTAAAAAACAAGCTTGCATCTGTAAAGAACTTTAATAAATCAGATGGTGCCTGTCACTAAAAAGAGTCGGGTATAACACAGGAACCGTGCTACTGTATCCTGTTATATCTCTTTAATAAATGTCAACATGTTTCTGCTCTCCTTCGCCCAGTCGGGTCTGTAGAGCATTCATCAGGACGTTTAAAATAAAGCAATAGTTACACTATTTGTGTAGTATTTTTCTGTGGGTATTTTGTTCACCACAGATTCATTTGTTGAGGTTACGCTTGTACCTGTAACACAAAAACATATGCATGTAGGCAATATGGACATACACTCATTCATTATAATATGAACAAAAAATTATTATTCCCTCATTTTAGGGAGCTATCATCTTAAAAAATTGCGTCACTGCGCCATAACTAGACTGGTTAGGTGGGGGCATGGTGAACTCATTAGGTCTATGCTAGGTGGAAAAACGATTTCTAATATTGTAATATCTTATCTATTGTGTGGGGAGGCAATGAGGGTAATTGCACTCCAGACACAGTTCATTTCCAATTTCAAGTACATGGCGCCTCCACTGAGGCAGGGGTAAGTCTCTCAATGCTGACTATTCATTTGTCCAAAAGTCTGTTACGGGAAGACCGGGTATAGCTGCATGTATCAAATTGACGTGCTTAAGAAAACGAATGGAGTTTATACCCATTACAGTGCGGTACACATTTTTTTAAAAACACCCCTTCCCGGCGTAACTGCTCTTATCTTGCTAATGTAACAAAGGGTACAATTACCTCTTTTTACTTTGATGAGGTATCAACGGGTCACAGGCTGTAAAGATAAAGTATGTGCAGCGTTGAGAATAAAGCCAAAGAACGCTAAAATCTAGACATGTGTTACGAAGTTTAAAGTATACTCACCCGCGTTCGGACTTGCTCCATCGTTAGTGCTGGCTCTGCCCCCGGAAACGGAAACTCCGTTCCGAAGGGCCTTTTAACTATTCTTGTCAGCAAAGATAGAGATAGAGAGAGGAAACTCTCAGCGCTCTATCGTAACTACCACTAACTTTATAGGTCTCACATCTTTGTAACACTGCTTTTAGAGACACTGCACTTCATTTCACATGATACTATCCTATCGGATGTCTCAAAAAATAAAGTATAGTAAGCTGCAAAGGTTTACTGTCGTGTTATTCATATTTCTATGTGTGAGTAATTTTTCAATGAATTGCACCTTCGTGCCTCTGGCAGTCTTAAGTAGTATGTTAATGGAGATAAAAGTACTTTACCACCAACTCACTTCTCTAGGGCCAGATATTATGCCAACAAAGTCTAATTTTCACAGTCATATGGTATTATCTTGCTACATTTGGGTATGTGGTTATGTAAATTCTAGTCCAAGCATACATGTCTCCATTACTGGAAACCCTCATCAGTAGTTCCTTAATTGAGAGAAGTACGTTAAGTTCTTATATTTACATGCACAATTATTATCATTGTTCACATTATTGTATGTTCACACAAGTGTTCACACTGCATCATTGTTCAGGTTCCCCATACTTCATCATTATGCTAACTAAACTGGTGCCACGGTACATTATCGTTCAGTCCATTTATACACGTACCCAGACGGTCAACCCATCTTTGTTCTCTCTCAAAGAGGATGGCATCAGAGTTGTGCCCTTTATTCGTGAGCATCTCAATCACTGTCCATCGGAGATCCTCAGGGTCATGATTCTGTTCCAGGAAATGGGAGCATAATTTAGTTGTATTTTTCTTTGCTCTTATGTTGCTCTTATGTTCCCCAATCCGAATCTTAACTTTTCTCGTCGTCATACCGATATATTGTTTTTCACACGGACATGTCACTAAATATATCACGTGTGTCGAATTGCAGTTAGTGTGTTGTCTTTGTGTCCACTTACACGTCTCACTCAGTTGTAACGTTTTGCTAGCTTTCGTTAGTTTGCAAACCAGACACATACCGCACGGATAGTGGCCAGATACTGGCATCATATCCAGGTTCCTTTTTGTAGTTGCCGTCCGGCGTTGTTGAGGTCGAGTATGTACCAGCATATCTCTTATGTTGCTAGTTCTTCTGTTAGCAAACCGAGGTCTTGGCCAATCAAATTTTCCAGTCGTCAAGATGCGGCAGTTCTTTTTTATGATTTTTTGGACTGTGTATGTTACTGGACTGAACATTGTAACACACGTCATTAAATCTGGATTGATGTCTTTTCTTGTGGTTTCCAATAAACAGTCCCTCGGTTGATTTTTTGCCCTCTTACTGCATTTTGAAATTGTCTTTCTAGGGTAGTTTCTCTTCAACAGCTTCATACTTAGTTCTTTTGCTTGGGCGATGTAGGTGTTATTTTGACTACAATTACGTCTTAGTCTCAGGAACTGACTGTATGGCAAATTGTCACGCAGTGGTTTAGGATGAAAGCTTTGGTATGATAAAAGACTATTCTTAGATGTTGGTTTGGAATAGGTTTTCGTTTCAAGCTTCCCTTTATCCACAAAGATGGTGATGTCTAGAAAATCTAGAGATTTGTCACTTGCAGTGAAGGTGAACTTGAGACATTGATCTTGTCGATTGAGCCAATGAATAAATAAATTCAGGTCCTGATCGTTCCTCCACAACATTATGACATCATCTATGTAACGCCTCTAGAACAATATGTTCGAGGCGAAAGGGTTAGTGTTGTTCAAGACGTATTTAGACTCAAATTCACTCACATAAAGCCCTGCCACTGAAGTTCCATGGCACTGAATAAATAGTGTTCAGTTGTATTCAAAATAATTTTCTGTGAGTTCAAGCCGACAGCAATTGAGTACAAAATGTCTTGGTGTATGGTAATTCCAGTCAGTCATAAATAGGATATTCTCTAATGTTTGGAGAGTTTCTTTTTGTGGCAAGCTGGTATAAAGGGATTCCACATCAAGTCCCACCAGTAATGTGGTACCTTCTTCAAAGTCCAATCCTTTTAAGCAGTTAAGTAAATCGCGAGTATCCTTTAAGTACGTTGGGGTCTTTTGAACTATTGGCTTCAGGAATTGATCAGCGAATCTCGACAGGGGTTCTAATACAGAACCTATGCCCGAAACAATTGGGCGTCCAGGTGGTGGGAATCTGTTCTTATGGGTTTTGGGTAATGAATAGAAGAAGGGGGTTCGTGGTTCCTTAGCCATGAGGAAATCTGTTTCCTTTTGTGATATCCAAGAATTGGTTTCTGCTTCATGGATCATCATCTTGATTGTATTTTGTAATCGTGATGTTGGATCAGTTAATATCTTCCTGTAGAATTTTTTGTCATTTAGAAGGGAGAGACATTGTTGATCGTAACCATCTTTCTCGAGGATAACGATCCCTCCCCCCTTGTCCGCAGGTTTGATTATTATGTGGCCACCGAATTTATCTCTGGACGCTACCGCCCTGGACCAGAGGTTACCTCAGGTTTGAGGTGGGCATACATTACAACTTATCAAACCCTATGACTATGCCGTAACACGAGTGTAGGGCGGAGAAAAAGATATACCGCCCATAAGATCGAACTCACCGTGTTTAGGAGGGTTTTTTAAGTAAGAAACCAAGGTAACGCGGTTACCAGTGTCCATCCCACTTTTGATTTTTTGGTACCTTGCAACGGGGAACTGGATAGACAGTCATTCCTCCCCCCCTTTCTATTGATTAAACCTATTATTAAGCAGCGTGCAGCTGCGGGGGATAACCTTTTAAGGTTCAAACCCAATGTGGTTTTGAACCTATCTATACAACTAACGACTGGTGAACTAAGGGCATGGAGGACAATTGTGGACTGAGCTTCACGGAGAACGATATTAATGAAATTCTACAGGCACAACCATTGATACAAAATTCGGAATTAACGCAAGTTCTTGCACATACAGATAATTGGGAGGACGTAACAGAGAAAAAAAGAGAACAAATTTGGACAGTTATCCATAGGATCATGATGACGGAGTACTTACGCTCAAAATCGTCTCCAAGGCGTCTATGGGTGAACAACGCTCCTCGGATCTTCCTACATGATCTTGTATTTAGACGAGATTGGTCTTCCATCTCGTGGGAATGCACTTTAGGTTACTTAGTCCTGATAGTAAAAACGGCAAAACGACTCTCAGATGAACTACTAGTACAGATACAAGTCTGTGAAAATGATCTTAAGAAATCTGTTCATATTTCATCCTTCAAAAAGAAACTGGAGGAAATCAACAAAGAGATTAACGAGTCACAGGACTAATGCAGAACAAATTGCAAAAATTAGGTAAAGATCTGAAACGTTTTTGCCAGGAACGTATGCATCCTTACACTAAGGAACACTATTCAGCACCGGAACAAAACTCCGACAATGAATCAAATGGATGGAACTCATCGGAAAGCTCAGACGGGGGTCAGGATGATCAACCCTCAAGAAGAGCTAGGGGATTCTATAGATACCAACGGCCCCGCCGAGGCAATAGATGGCCCAGGACAAACTACATGGGACATCAGGTACCATATTTTCAGCCCTTCATGCAACAATTCCCTGGATGGATGAATCCATACAATACGGGGATGGCACCGATGCCCCATATGATGGGACAACACATGATAGGACCTGAAAATTCTCCTCAACAACAACCTTTTTTAGAGAGAGGCTGTTCCCAACAGAGAGGACAAAGAAAAAACCTTGCATGGCAGAATCAACAACGAAATGTCCAGACCAGGAGTATGTCAACCGAGAAGCCGAACACCAGCAAGGCGACTCATCAGTTGTGAACCTGACAAACCTGACACTTACTGAGTATCAAGAAAACGCCTTGAATAGAGGCTTGGGATTTGTCCCAACACCGACATTAGACACTTTCAAGTTAAAGAGTGAACTTGCGGAGTTCTGCAGAACCTTAAAATTGAAAGCTTTTTTCATGGGGAAAGAACCAAAAGAGAATGATGGTGATACCAATCTAAGGAATAAATCAACATTCAATCCACCGAACAGTATGATACCTGTGGAAATATAAACTTTCGAACAGGCACTCCTGAAAGGGGTGGATGACTTGAAACATCAGACAATGACTACGTTCCCAAACTTACCTAAGAAAGAGAAGAAGGCCCTTGAGGAATTACGATCTAATGATCAAATAATAATCAAACCTGCGGACAAGGGGGGAGGGATTGTTATCCTCGAGAAAGATGGTTACGATCAACAATGTCTCTCCCTTCTAAATGACAAAAAATTCTACAGGAAGATATTAACTGATCCAACATCACGATTACAAAATACAATCAAGATGATGATCGATGAAGCAGAAACCAATTCTTGGATATCACAAAAGGAAGCAGATTTCCTCATGGCTAAGTAACCATGAACCCCCTTCTTCTATTCATTACCCAAAACCCATAAGAACAGATTCCCACCACCTGGACGCCCAATTGTTTCGGGCATAGGTTCTGTATTAGAACCCGTGTCGAGATTCGCTGATCAATTCCTGAAGCCAATAGTTCAAAAGACCCCAACGTACTTAAAGGATACTCGTGATTTACTTAACTGCTTAAAAGGATTGGACTTTGAAGAAGGTACCACATTACTGGTGGGACTTGATGTGGAATCCCTTTATACCAGCTTGCCACAAAAAGAAACTCTCCAAACATTAGAGAATATCCTATTTATGACTGACTGGAATTACCATACACCAAGACATTTTGTACTCAATTGCTGTCGGCTTGAACTCACAGAAAATTATTTTGAATACAACTGAACACTATTTATTCAGTGCCATGGAACTTCAGTGGCAGGGCTTTATGTGAGTGAATTTGAGTCTAAATACGTCTTGAACAACACTAACCCTTTCGCCTCGAACATATTGTTCTAGAGGCGTTACATAGATGATGTCATAATGTTGTGGAGGAACGATCAGGACCTGAATTTATTTATTCATTGGCTCAATCGACAAGATCAATGTCTCAAGTTCACCTTCACTGCAAGTGACAAATCTCTAGATTTTCTAGACATCACCATCTTTGTGGATAAAGGGAAGCTCGAAACGAAAACCTATTCCAAACCAACATCTCAGAATAGTCTTTTATCATACCAAAGCTTTCATCCTAAACCACTGCGTGACAATTTGCTATACAGTCAGTTCCTGAGACTAAGACGTAATTGTAGTCAAAATAACACCTACATCGACCAAGCAAAAGAACTAAGTATGAAGCTGTTGAAGAGAAACTACCCTAGAAAGACAATTTCAAAATGCAGTAAGAGGGCAAAAAATCAACCGAGGGACTGTTTATTGGAAACCACAAGAAAAGACATCAATCCAGATTTAATGATGTGTGTTACAACGTTCAGTCCAGTAACATATACAGTCCAAAAAATCGTAAAAAAGAACTGGCGCATCTTGACGACTGGAAAATTTGATTGGCCAAGACCTTGGTTTGCTAACAGAAGAACTAGCAACATAAGAGATATGCTGGTACGTACTCGACCTCAACAACGCCGGACGGCAACTACAAAAAGGAACCTGGATATGATGCCAGTATCTGGCCACTATCCGTGCGGTATGTGTCTGGTTTGCAAACTAACGAAAGCTAGCAAAACGTTACAACTGAGTGAGACGTGTAAGTGGACACAAGACTACACACTAACTGCAATTCGACACACGTGATATATTTAGTGACATGTCCGTGTGAAAAACAATATATCGGTATGAAGACGAGAAAAGTTAAGATTTGGATTGGGGAACATAAGAGCAACATAAGAACAAAGAAAAATACAACTAAATTATGCTCATATTTCCTGGAACAGAATCATGACCCTGAGGATCTCCGATGGACAGTGATTGAGATGCTCACAAATAAAGGGCACAACTCTGATGCCATCCTCTTTGAGAGAGAACAAAGATGGGTTGACCATCTGGGTACGTGTATAAATGGACTGAATGATAATCTACCTTGGCACCAGTTTAGTTAGCATAATGATGAAGTATGGGGAAACTGAACAATGATGCAGTGTGAACACTTGTGTGGACATACAATAATATGAACAATGATAATAATTGTGCATGTAAATATAAGAACTTAACGTACTTCTCTCAACTAAGGAACTACTGATGAGGGTTTCCAGTAATGGAGACATGTATGCTTGGACTAGAATGTACATAACCATATACCCAAATGTAGCAAGCTAATACCATATGACTGTGAAAGTTATACTTTGTTGGCATAATATCTGGCCCTAGAGAAGTGAGTTGGTGGTAAAGTACTTTTATCTCCATTAACATACTACTTAAGACTGCCAGAGGCACGAAGGTGCAATTCATTGAAAAATTACTCACACATAGAAATATGAATAACACGACAGTAAACCTTTGCAGCTTACTATACTTTATTTTTTGAGACATCCGATAGGATAGTATCATGTGAAATGAAGTGCAGTGTCTCTAAAAGCAGTGTTACAAAGATGCGAGACCTATAAAGTTAGTTGTAGTTACGATAGAGCGCAGAGAGTTTCCTCTCTCTATCTCTATCTTTGCTGACAAGAATAGTTAAAAGGCCCTCCGGAACGGAGTTTCCGTTTCCGGGGGCAGAGCCAGCACTAACGCTGGAGCAAGTCCGGACGCGGGTGAGTTTATTTTAAACTTCGTAACACATGTCTAGATTTTAGCGTTCTTTGGCTTTATTCTCAACGCTGCACATACTTTATCTTTACAGCCTGTGACCCGTTGATACCTCATCAAAGTAAAAAGAGGTAATTGTACCCTTTGTTACATTAACAAGATAAGAGCAGTTACGCCGGGAAGGGGTGTTTTAAAAAAAATGTGTACCGCATTTTTAAAAAATATGTGTACCGCACTGTAATGGGTATAAACTCCATTCAGTTTCTTAAACACGTCAATTTGATACATGCAGCTATACCCGGTCTTCATGTAACAGACTTTTGGACAAATGAATAGTCAGCATTGAGAGACTTACCCCTGCCTCAGTGGAGGCGTCATGTACTTGAAATTGGAAATGAACTGTGTCCGGAGTGCAATTACCCTTGTTGCCTCCCCACACAACAGATAAGATATTACAATATTAGAAATCGTTTTTCCACCTAGCATAGACCTAATGAGTTTACCATGCCCCCACCTAACCAGTCTAGTTATGGCGCAGTGACGCAATTTTTTAAGATGATAGCTCCCTAAAATGAGGGAATAGTAATTTTTTGTTAATATTATAATGAATGAGTGTATGTCCATATTGCCTACATGCATATGTTTTTGTGTTACAGGTACAAGCGTAACCTCAACAAATGAATCTGTGGTGAACAAAATACCCAAAGAAATATACTACATGTTAGACTTGGGCCTTAGGGCAGGTTCACCCCTAATCTTTTTGCCTTTATTTGTGACCCTGTGTAGTGATTTTTGGGTCTTGGCGCACTTTTTCCCTGTGTCCCAGAGTGAAAGTGCGTGCGTGTAGTATGGCTGGCCTGCTCTCCCATAGGAATGCATGGGGAATGTGTGTGCCCTGTTAGTTCCTGATGTGTGGGGAGTGCAGGCTCGAGTTTAGTATGTATGAACTCGTGAGAATGAATGCTGCGCAATGGTATGTGCGGCTTGTATGTGTCTAGAAGGGAAGTGCTACTTCTGGACATTGATGTATGTGTGCAGTGAGGATACTGGAGCGTGATTGGCTGGAGCTGTCTGGCATGCCAGGCTCCAGGAAGTCTGGATGGGTCTGCCCGGTGGTGAGTGAGAGATCAGCATGAGTGATGTGTGGGAGGAGTAGATCTGTGTCCTGGATGGGCTGGGTTTTTCCCCACACAATGCTGGCTCCGCCCCCCTGTGGTTTGTCTAATGACCCTAGCCTCCCCAGTGAATGAAAGGGGTGGTTGGGCCATCAAGGGTACTCCCAAGCCAGCTGCAACTGGTTTCCCCCCACCCTGCACCTCCTAACAAAGGAATTCTCTGTATAAATATGGGGCTGTGTCCCCACAGAAATTGTTCTACTTGTGGATCCTTGCCAGAGGGGGCTGTTGCTGCTGCTGGGGCCAGGAGGACCGCCACTTGGCTTGTCTCCCTGCCTGGAGACCCAGTGTGCTGGCTCTGGCCCTGCCTTGCCCCCCTGTCTGCCTCCAGACCTTGCTGGAGCTTTGCTGTGCTGGGGGAGCGCTCTCCCTTGTCCCCAGCGCGGGGAGCGCTTCGTTTTGCTTTTAGCGCTGAGAGCGCTTTATTTTCCCCCTAAGCGCTGGGTGCGCTTTATTTTGCTTCTAGCGCTTTGGAGCGCTTTGCCAGGACCGAGCGAGTGCCTACCTCGCTTTACCTTTATTTTCGGAGAGCCGGTGCCACCCGGCATTGCCCCGTTATATTTATTTTGAAGAGCGGCTGCCCACGCCGCATTGCCCCGTGATCACCGCCGCAGTCCCGGGCCGAGCAGAAGCAGCCGCCAGCGTCATAGCCCGGCCGCGCTGGGATTGGCCCAGGCGGTCGAGCCTCCCGCCGCGTCATCGGGGGAGGAGAGCGGAAGCAGGAAGCGGCTGGCGCGTCGTCCCGAGGCTCCCGATCGAGAAGAGAGCCCCGGAGTGGCAGAGGAGCCCCGAGCCGCCCAGCGACCCAGCCGGTGAGTGAGGCGGGAGAGTAGAGGAAGGGAGGAGGGCGTCGGGGCACGTTGTCGGTGCCCGCCCCTCCCCTTCTGTGTGCGGGCCGAGTGAGGCCCTAGCTGTCGAGTGAGCCCCGAGGCTCTTGGGGGGCATTTGTGTGGTTCTCGAGTCCCCCGTGAGGGACTCCAACGTGGTCAATCGTGAGATTGGAGCCCCGAGGCTCCTGGGTGCCATTTGTTAATTGAGAGCCCGGCGAGGCTCATTGCCACAGTTAAGCCACGAGCCCAGCGAGGCTCATCGCCCACATCGTAGTTAGAGCCCTGAGAGAGGCTCTGGGGGCATTTTATTGATTTAGAGCGCTGAAGCTCTACCTTGCCTATTTTTACTTTGCGAGCCACAGAGGCTCTAGGGGGACACAGGCAGCTAGTTGGCTGCAGCCCCGAGGCTCCCAGGCTGTGTCTCCCCACCATTGTTCTTGAGCCCACCTGGCTCCAACGTCTGCCTACCTGCTATTCACAACTGTCCAGCACTTAGTGGACAGTTGCTACGTTTAGGCTTTTGTGTCTGTGCTGCCTGCGCAGACCTCCCTGACACAGAGACTAGGGTGGCGTAGGAGGTGATAGGTTTTCCTTTCATAGGTTTCCTTCTCCCTGCGTGATTTCCCTACAGAGACTAGGGTGGCGTAGTAGGTGATAGGTTTTCCTTCCATAGGTCCTAGCTCCCTGCGTGATTTCCCTACAGAGACTAGGGTGGCGTAGGAGGTATTTTCTCTTTACCAGTAGTTACTGGTTGTATGCTACATTTTCTATTTCTGTGTTACAGTCATTATATGTTGATGTGCTAAAGTGTTATACCTACAAGTATTATTTCTAACAAGTGCATACCCCTGACAGTGGTCCAGGTGGCCCTGTCCTGTACATAATCCCTTGTAAATCTTGCCCGTGCCTGTTGGCACATTGTAAAGTGTGTGTGTTATCTAATGTGTTTTTATTATTATAATACAAAGGCTATTTTTGATATAACCTTGTGTGGAGTTTCCTTTGTGGTGGGCCTTTGGTTGTTGTCGCTGGGGTGCGCGCGCAAACGCTTTACACATCGCCTCTGAGATTAGCCTTGCTGCTCGCGCCACGTTACCTAGAGGGTGAGCGGGGGTTATCTTGGTGTGTGACTCCCTAGCCCTGACCTTGGAAATGGTGATCCCTGACTGACCTCGACGCGAGTCTTGGCCGGCCAGAGGTCCCGTTTCTAACATTGGTGGCTAGCGGTGCGGATTGGACTTGCGTTTGCGTTGTACCACAGTGGCGACAGGCCACACTTCAAAGCTCTGCAATTTTAGATAACCACATTTTGGGATTATTGTTTTTTAGGGAAGTTCAGTTTTGCTTCTCCTGAAAGGTGTCATTTGTATTTTGTCCAGTACCTTGTTCCCCGCCCTGCTCCCAGAGTTTGGTACCTGTGTCGCTAGTGGTCAGGTTGAGATAATCAGGGGTGGTAGAAACTGCCTTACCAGTCCGAGGGGAGGGTTGTGTGTGAATGAGTGTGTGTTACGCTGGACAGTGGAGTGCAAGTTCTGAGATTGGAATCTTGCTGAATTGTGTAATTGTGTACTCCTGTGTAAGCTCAGACCCCCAGGTTCCCTGTGTCAAACTCTTCTTGAGAACGTCCGCCAAAATGGAGCCTGTTTTTGATCTCTGTTGTCTTTTTAGGTACAGTAGATCAGAGCTGGTCAGATTCTGTGAAGAGGGAGGCATGGAGGTGAGTGTGTTGGATACTCAGTCCCAGCTTAGGGACAGCCTGATCCAATGGCAAAAGGGTCAGTGGGATCTTGAGTACAGTGAGAGAGAGAGGGCCCGGGCCGCACGTCATGAGGATGGTGAGTCTGTTGGGAGCCCTGAAGATTCTGATGAAGAATGTGAGTTGTATGAGGATGACAGTGGATGGATGTCAGCAGATGGTGAGGACCCCATAGGTAGGGAGTCCCTTGCTGGGTCCAGTGTCAGCGCCCCATCCCTTGCCCTGTCCCCAGAGGAGTGGTTGGATAGGAAGGAAGAGAGGGCCTTGTTCAGGGAGAGTAGGTTATCCCCTGAGTGTAATTGTAATTGTCTGGATTCCCCAGGGAGGGTGGAGTCCAGTGGTGGCAGCTTTTTAAATATTTGTGTAGACAGTCCCACTCCCCCGAGTATGGTACCTGTTTCCCTAGAAGAGGAGTATAGGTTGCAGTTCAGGGACAGTAGGAAACTGTCTCACCAGTCTTGGGAGGAGTTTACAGAGGACTGTCAGTGTGCACTGATTGAGTGGTTAGAGGTTCCCACGGAACATGATTTTGACAAACTGTTTTGTCTTATACTCAAGGAAAAGGTGCTCAGTTGTTGTGTGCCAGAGTTGCGCCAGCACCTGTTGAAGTTTGGATCGTTTATTGCATGTGAGCTTGCAGCGGAAGCAGACCGTTGGGACAGTGCGAAAGGTTCTTTTGAGTCACTAGTGAGTGATTCCAACAATAGTGGGTCAGGTGTCTTCCAGCCCAGTGGGGTGGAGGAGGGTGAGAGGAGCCCAGCTAGGTCCTTGGTTAGTGAGAAGGGTGTAGGGGCTGACTGCCTGTCTCAGTGGAGCGGGAGTGAGTGTGTGACCGAGAGTCCCCAGATGCCCGAAGCCCTGTCACAGAGCCTGGATGGTTTCTTTAGGGAACACCAGGAAAGGAACCTAGACTTGCCTGTTAGTTCACTTGAGGGAGATCTCCTAGTGTGTAGAGAACCTGGAGCATCTGTAAGCGGAGCTTCTATGGTCCTAGAAGCTGGCAGTACCGCTCCAGGAGGGAGAGTACAGAAGTCCAGTGAAAGGAGTGATTGGGGGATAGGATGTGAGTCCCCAGAAGTCCTGGAGTGCCAGGCATTGGTTCCACCAAAGGTTGTAGACCGGAGGTTGGAAGGCCAGGTTCAGGATCAGCCTGACCTGAAGGGTGGGACTACTGTAATCAGTGTCCTAACCAGTTCTTTCTCCAGAGGTACCGCCCCGGTTGGGAGGGAGCAGGACTCTGGAAGGGGGTGCAGAGGGTGGGAGAGCCCACCTCTGACCCCGGTACCACCTGAGGGGTTAAACCCTAGGTTGGGAGAATGTTGTTTAGAGGGGACCCCTCGCAGGAGGAGGAGGAACCCTAGGAGAAGAGGTAAGGGGAGGAGAGCCTTCCCTGAGACTCCTTGTCCGCCTGAGGTTGTAGACCCTAGGCTGGAGAACCAGTGGCAGTCTAGCCCTGTCTTGCAGACAGGAAGAGTGGAGAGTGGCTGTTATGTGCCAGGGGTTACTACCCCCCACTTTGTGAGTAGGCAGGATCCAGTGGTACCTGGATGGCCTAGGGCCTGGTCCTGGCCGAGGGCAGCTGGAGAGTATCAGTGGGGTACCCCAGTTAGTCCCTACAGTAGTTTTAGAAGGAACCCTAGGGGTTCACCGTGGCGTAAAACAGGAGGGTGCCCCTGCAGTTGTGGGCCCGCGTCCTTGTTTTATCGCCCCAAGCAGGGAAGCCCATCACGGTGGTGATCGGTCTGCCCTGCGTTTTGGCTGGAAGGGGGTCGTGTTAGACTTGGGCCTTAGGGCAGGTTCACCCCTAATCTTTTTGCCTTTATTTGTGACCCTGTGTAGTGATTTTTGGGTCTTGGCGCACTTTTTCCCTGTGTCCCAGAGTGAAAGTGCGTGCGTGTAGTATGGCTGGCCTGCTCTCCCATAGGAATGCATGGGGAATGTGTGTGCCCTGTTAGTTCCTGATGTGTGGGGAGTGCAGGCTCGAGTTTAGTATGTATGAACTCGTGAGAATGAATGCTGCGCAATGGTATGTGCGGCTTGTATGTGTCTAGAAGGGAAGTGCTACTTCTGGACATTGATGTATGTGTGCAGTGAGGATACTGGAGCGTGATTGGCTGGAGCTGTCTGGCATGCCAGGCTCCAGGAAGTCTGGATGGGTCTGCCCGGTGGTGAGTGAGAGATCAGCATGAGTGATGTGTGGGAGGAGTAGATCTGTGTCCTGGATGGGCTGGGTTTTTCCCCACACAATGCTGGCTCCGCCCCCCTGTGGTTTGTCTAATGACCCTAGCCTCCCCAGTGAATGAAAGGGGTGGTTGGGCCATCAAGGGTACTCCCAAGCCAGCTGCAACTGGTTTCCCCCCACCCTGCACCTCCTAACAAAGGAATTCTCTGTATAAATATGGGGCTGTGTCCCCACAGAAATTGTTCTACTTGTGGATCCTTGCCAGAGGGGGCTGTTGCTGCTGCTGGGGCCAGGAGGACCGCCACTTGGCTTGTCTCCCTGCCTGGAGACCCAGTGTGCTGGCTCTGGCCCTGCCTTGCCCGCCTGTCTGCCTCCAGACCTTGCTGGAGCTTTGCTGTGCTGGGGGAGCGCTCTCCCTTGTCCCCAGCGCGGGGAGCGCTTCGTTTTGCTTTTAGCGCTGAGAGCGCTTTATTTTCCCCCTAAGCGCTGGGTGCGCTTTATTTTGCTTCTAGCGCTTTGGAGCGCTTTGCCAGGACCGAGCGAGTGCCTACCTCGCTTTACCTTTATTTTCGGAGAGCCGGTGCCACCCGGCATTGCCCCGTTATATTTATTTTGAAGAGCGGCTGCCCACGCCGCATTGCCCCGTGATCACCGCCGCAGTCCCGGGCCGAGCAGAAGCAGCCGCCAGCGGCATAGCCCGGCCGCGCTGGGATTGGCCCAGGCGGTCGAGCCTCCCGCCGCGTCATTGGGGGAGGAGAGCGGAAGCAGGAAGCGGCCGGCGCGTCGTCCCGAGGCTCCCGATCGAGAAGAGAGCCCCGGAGTGGCAGAGGAGCCCCGAGCCGCCCAGCGACCCAGCCGGTGAGTGAGGCGGGAGAGTAGAGGAAGGGAGGAGGGCGTCGGGGCACGTTGTCGGTGCCCGCCCCTCCCCTTCTGTGTGCGGGCCGAGTGAGGCCCTAGCTGTCGAGTGAGCCCCGAGGCTCTTGGGGGGCATTTGTGTGGTTCTCGAGTCCCCCGTGAGGGACTCCAACGTGGTCAATCGTGAGATTGGAGCCCCGAGGCTCCTGGGTGCCATTTGTTCATTGAGAGCCCGGCGAGGCTCATTGCCACAGTTAAGCCACGAGCCCAGCGAGGCTCATCGCCCACATCGTAGTTAGAGCCCTGAGAGAGGCTCTGGGGGCATTTTATTGATTTAGAGCGCTGAAGCTCTACCTTGCCTATTTTTACTTTGCGAGCCACAGAGGCTCTAGGGGGACACAGGCAGCTAGTTGGCTGCAGCCCCGAGGCTCCCAGGCTGTGTCTCCCCACCATTGTTCTTGAGCCCACCTGGCTCCAACGTCTGCCTACCTGCTATTCACAACTGTCCAGCACTTAGTGGACAGTTGCTACGTTTAGGCTTTTGTGTCTGTGCTGCCTGCGCAGACCTCCCTGACACAGAGACTAGGGTGGCGTAGGAGGTGATAGGTTTTCCTTCCATAGGTTTCCTTCTCCCTGCGTGATTTCCCTACAGAGACTAGGGTGGCGTAGTAGGTGATAGGTTTTCCTTCCATAGGTCCTAGCTCCCTGCGTGATTTCCCTACAGAGACTAGGGTGGCGTAGGAGGTATTTTCTCTTTACCAGTAGTTACTGGTTGTATGCTACATTTTCTATTTCTGTGTTACAGTCATTATATGTTGATGTGCTAAAGTGTTATACCTACAAGTATTATTTCTAACAAGTGCATACCCCTGACAGTGGTCCAGGTGGCCCTGTCCTGTACATAATCCCTTGTAAATCTTGCCCGTGCCTGTTGGCACATTGTAAAGTGTGTGTGTTATCTAATGTGTTTTTATTATTATAATACAAAGGCTATTTTTGATATAACCTTGTGTGGAGTTTCCTTTGTGGTGGGCCTTTGGTTGTTGTCGCTGGGGTGCGCGCGCAAACGCTTTACACATCGCCTCTGAGATTAGCCTTGCTGCTCGCGCCACGTTACCTAGAGGGTGAGCGGGGGTTATCTTGGTGTGTGACTCCCTAGCCCTGACCTTGGAAATGGTGATCCCTGACTGACCTCGACGCGAGTCTTGGCCGGCCAGAGGTCCCGTTTCTAACACTACACAAATGGTGTAAGTATTGCTTTATTTTAAACGTCTTGATGAATGCTCTACAGACCCGGCTGGGCGAAGGAGAGCAGAAACATGTTGACATTTATTAAAGAGATATAACAGGATCCAGTAGCACGGTCCGTGTGTTATACCCGACTCTTTTTAGTGACAGGCACCATCTGATTTATTAAAGTTCTTTACAGATGCAAGCTTGTTGTTTAATTTTTAATTTTTGTTTTTTGTGGGCACCGAATTTAACTCTGGACGCTACCGCGCTGGACCAGAGGTTACCTCAGGTTTGAGGTGGGCATACATTACAACTTATCAAACCCTATGACTATGCCGTAACACAAGTGTAGGGCGGAGAAAAAGATATACCGCCCATAAGATCGAACTCACCGTGTTTAGGAGGGTTTTTTAAGTAAGAAACCAAGGTAACGCGGTTACCAGTGTCCATCCCACTTTTTAGATTTTTTGGATTCAGAGTATCACATCTTTTAATCATATGTTTAGCAAAAAATGTCAATTCATAGCCAGTAAGACTTGCACTGGTAAGGTGCTGTGTCTTTGTCTTATTCAAAAGTGTATCCACAGCATGGTGTACCATGACTGTGAGATCAATATCCGGTACTGGTCCAGCCGGTTGTCTGATCAAAGTGGCCATGGCCGCAACCACTCTTAGACAACTTGGAAGGGCTCTCACAACTGAATCAAGGACATCTGAGAAATAAGCACACACTTGTTGCTTATCCCTCAATTTTTGTGTTAGAACAGAAAGCGCACCACCAGCCATATCATGGACATACAACACAAACAATTTGCCATAATTAGGTGTGCCGGTTACTGGAGTCGAACAAAGTGCAGTTTTCAATTTCTCAAAATACTGCTGACATTCAGGCGTCCAAGGCAAAGGCTCATGCACTTCTTTTGTTGTTAGTGCACGCAAAGGCTTAATTAGCAAAGAATAGTTAGGTATCCATTGGCCACAGTAAGAAGTGATACCTATTAAAGCGCGTACATCTTTTAGTTTGTGGAATGGGCATTTTAACAATGGTACTGATGAGCTCAGGGGTCAACCTCTTACCCTCCTTCGACAGTAGGTGACCTAAATATGTGACCTCCTGTAGACAATACTGAAATTTAGAAAGTGAAACCTTGGGGGGTGTGACCGAGCCGGCGACCAAGATGGCCGCCTGGCTCTGGAGCCGATGCCCGTACAAATCGGCCCACCGCACTTCCAGAGGTGACTGAGGAGCTCAAAAATGCAGGAGGTGACTGGTGCCCACTCGAAGTCTCTAATACTCTAATACCCACAAGTGACTGTACATGTTAAAGAGGGCACATATGGCTGGGGGTGCCTGGAGACTCAAATAGATTGGAACTGGGCTGCAACACACCCTTGCTAGCAAGAGGCCATGTCTGGTCCTCAGCAGTGTCCGCTTGTTCCAATGCGGGAGGAAGGGCATCACGATGACTGCAGCAACAAGCACATATATCACGCACACTGAGAGCCCCCGGTGCATTCCTTCTTTTAAATACCCGACGATATTAATAGGCCCCTCTGCACTGAGCAGCTAAGTGACATATCTATGACGTGTGCTACCCCCCTGGGCGAGTAGACGGTGGTGCGCACCCTGGAAGAGGCTGATCTGTTGGTACACACAGTGATTGCACCAACAAAATATACAAACACACTTTACTATGAAGCACTCTCGGCTCTCTATTCAACACGCCCGGCTACGTGGGCCATACACAATGAGGCGAACGGACCCCAAGCAGCACATGCTGAATTTTGAGGCTGAGAAGTCTCTCAGATGAAAGGAGACCGAGGGCATTGCTTGCTCCATTTTCTGGCCAAGGAGGTGGTGACAGATGAAGAGGGCAGGTATGTTTTAGTGTCTGGCACGCTGGGTAGAGAACCACTCCTATTAATTAATATATATGCATCAAACTTTTACAGCAGACTTCTCCCCTAAGATTGCAATATACATCGCACAATTAAACCACAACAAAATACTTATGGGGGGGCTTTATTCTTACTCTACATCCCATGACAGATACAACAGGACCAGGACATATCCTGAAGCCACATGCAATGCAGGGCCTCACCTCGCTACTAAACTCCGCACTGTTGACAGATCCCTGGCTTGCACGAAACCCAACTGACCGAAACTACTCCTTCTATTCAGGGTCACATGGGTCCTGGTCGCAAATAGGCCATTGGTACCGTACACCTCGATTCCTACTGGAGGGCCAGACAAATTTTTTATTTACCTCGCACACTATCAGACCACCCTCCGGTTCGTCTCACGATGGAATTGTCCACAATACTGCAACCAACATAAACTGTGGAGGTTCCCGCTGAAGCCCTGCCCAACTTGGTTTTTCATGCTGAAGTAAGGGAGGCCATTAGGGAATTCTTTCAGTTACATGAGAGTACAGTGACTCTATAGTCCACACTGTGGGACGTCTTTAAGGCTTATATAAGGGGGTTGTGTATATCCAAACATGCCGAGAGGCTACATTTCATACAAAGGGACTTAGAGGTTGTGGAAGGGAAGATTAGAGATATAGATACAACTGTGCAGGTGGCCGTTTCCCCCGTACACTACATGACCGAGCGACATTGCTGACCGAGTTCACTGATCTAGCGACCAACAAAGTAAAATATTTGGGCAGATACGCTAGGGCTCAAATATATGGTAAGGGGGAAAGACCCGGCAGAGCACTCGCTAGTTTATATTGCCCTCAATATCAATTGGCATATATCACTCACCAAGTAATGGACAACGACATCACGTTGACACAGGGGAACAAAATCACTGCTGCCTATCTCTCTTACTACACTCTCTTACATACAACGTGTGATCCCTCTGTGGGACAGGCTCTTGTAGATTATCTACAGAAAGTGGCCATGGTATGGATAGAGAAGGGGCAACACAACTGTTTGGCTGCCCCAATAGATGAGGACAAAATCAAACAAGCGATCAAAGACCTAGCCAGAAATCGTGCCCCAGGCTCTGATGGCCTAACAGGAGAATTTTACAAAGCCTATCAACATTACTAGCCCCCCATTTGCTGGAAGTATATGATGAGGCCCTGCAGAGGGGATCCCTCTCCCCCATGATGCGGGAAGCCATAGTAACACTCCTGCTCAAGCCTGGTAAAAAACCCGCAGCTGCACATCGTACGAACCACTCTCCCTACATAACCATGATTACAAACTCTTGGCCAAGATTCTAGCTACCCGCCCATCATTATTAATTGACATAATCATATGCCCCTTTCAGTTGAGCTTTGTCCCCAGCCGCTCCACTACAGTCAATCTACGTGCCATATTTGCTGCTATGAATCATCCAGAGCCCACCCTTCCAGCAGCAGCGGTCCTACTCAATGCTAAGAGAGTATATGACTCTTTGGAATGGCCTTTTCTATAAGCTGTATTACAGAAGCTGGGAATTCCAGTTGGGTTTCTCAATTTGATTCGACTTCTATATGCAGCTACAGTTGCCTGTCTGAAACTGAATGGTGAGATAACCTCTCAGTTTCCCCTGACACATGGCACCAGACAGAGGTGCCCCCTCTCGCCCCCTAATATTTAATATAGCTATGGAACCCTAGCAAGACATATCCAGGAAAGGTATCTCCGTCGTGGACTACAGCTCCATAGGGCCCTCTTGTGGCCTCACTCTATGCGAATGACGTGATGCTGTTTGCGGGAGCCAGCCACTAACCGGTCCCCATTGCTACGCGAGCTAGTCCGCTTCAGAGTATACTCAGGACTAGTTATCAACTGGGCCAAATCAGAGGTCTTCCCACTGACTCAGGCCATCACCCTAGTTGATGTTGAATTCCCGCTAAAATGGTGCATTGACTCCCTAAAATGTCTTTGTATTTTTCTGCACTGTAGCGCACCGGAGATGATTTGCCTCAATTATGAGTTGGCGATTGACAATCTAACATTGCAAGATGAACAGTGGATTAAACTCCCTTTCTCCATGGCAGATAGAAACGTCATCATGAAAATTGTGTTACTTCCATGTTTTTTATATCTTTTTTTAAACGTTCCCATTGCACTCACCACAACATTTTTCGATACACTACGTACTTTACTTATTCGACTTAAATAGCGTGCAAACAGCCACATATAGGCTGGGATACCCACATCATGCCAAATGAGTGAGGGGGATTTGGAGTCCCCGATTTCTATTTATATTATCTAGTCTCGCAAATCCACTTCACATATTATTGGTGTCACCCAGATGCCCGGCTCCGGTATTTTAAACCAGAACGTTCCCTGATATACCCAAATCTATTATCGGCCAAATTGCCACAGGGCCTAGCTCGATGCCCCACTGAAATTCAGTCATTATCCACAGTGTACTTGGCATGGTCAAAACTACAACGAAATCTACAAGCAGAGGTCCTGTATTCTTCACATATACCACTGGCTGATAACCCATGGCTACCCCCCACAACGGAAACCCTTACTAAGCACACGCTGGGCAGAGTCGAGTTACAAGAAGTGGGAGATTTATTTAAGGATTCGAGACTGCGCACTACGGGGGAACTCACCCCCATGGAGATATATCCTAAATGGACATACTCCTCCTGCACATGGTCCGCTGCTCCCTGGTAGGGGCACTTCCAGATGCGGCGATGGAACCAGTGGATGTTCCACAACTTACATTAGACATAACTGCACCGGATGAGGAATATTTGGTATCCCGATTATATCATTAATCTCTGGCTCCTTGTCCTGCAGTCAGAGCAAAAGCACTTATACTCACAAAACATAATGGAATCCGTAGAACTTAAAAAAGCTACTAAGAATCTACCTCTAGAGCCAAGTGTAGAGGTACTAGCAACTCACTGTGATGTTAAATATACGGTAGAGCAAGAAAAGCAAAGAAAGAACAGTGAGATTATACTCTGAACCAACCAAGGATAATAGGTATCCCATCAATACACAATCATGTACCCAGTGTCATCTTCTGGGGTCCCAACCAACCCTCTCCTGACCCTCTTGCTTATCAGAGGAAAAAGGGAGAAAGAGTTGTATCCTTCTGTGAAATTCTTACAAAAGGAGAAAATCAGATGGGATTTACTTATAGAGTAGGTGATTGAAATAATCTCTAATGTGCAGTGCAAACAAAACTGTGAAAAAATGTGACTAAAAAGGATAAACCACTGAGATGGTATACTACCCTTTCTGATGCTAATGCTAACAATCTCTCATGTGTTTTCCTATTTAAAATCAGTGTGGAAGTGAGAAAAGGTACGAAACACTTGGAAATTAATCACTGTTTCAGCGGTCAACATATTTCAGCCACTAGGATTACTCTCCCTGGCTTTCTTCAGGACCTATAACAACCTTTGTCACTGCAATCACAAAAAAAGAAGTCATACATACAGTATTAATGCTGTTGTATTCGTATTCTAATCCTTGATGTAAGCATGATGTCTGGACTGCATCTAGGACAAATAATAAATAAACATAACATCTCTCTGTGTATCATCGCTTTCCAATGTCATCATACCTCAATTTAACTTTTATTTAAAAGTTTCTTCGAAAACTTTATTGACAAAGGCTTACCATTACTTCTCAAGGGGTAAGCCTCACCTCTCTCTGCACCAGTTCAAGTTGTGTTAGAGGCCCCGCTCTAAAAAGAAGAATCCAACAACACTAGTTTGTGGAAACAGCATTGATATACCTGATTATCACTGTGTATTTATATATCCATAACAAAACCGGGCAAACTGTTAAAAAGTACTCGCTACCTTCACGAACAAAGTGAGGACCTAGCTATCATGTATCTGATACCTAATGGAGGAGTTTTGTCCCAAATTAGTTTTTCAATTATGGTTCTATTCAGCCTATCCTGGATAGAAAAGGAACAACCAGAACCCTTGATGTGTCTTTTTATATGGGAATTTTGACAGATAAATGTGTCATTATCTGCAATGTTGAATAGTATTAGCCTGTAAAAGTAATAGCCTATGAAAGTAAGCCTGCTATTCATTTGTATAGGATTAGTACAGAATAAGAAAAATAAATAAACACACTGTTCATGTAATGAACATCGTGTATAAGTCACACGGCGAAAAACAGAGAACATTAATCTTTCCGTTGTGCATACAGAAATATACATTCCCGGAAGGCAAACTTCCAATTAGGGTGTGGTTTGAAGTTCGCATGTGCTGTTCGCAATGCTAAAACATTATTAGTCCGTAGTCAGTAAAAACGGACACCATATCAACAAGAGGCCAAATTAAGAAAAATGACAAAACAGAATGACTTTCTGTCTTGCTGAAAACATTCCGAAAGCCGGTAGCAATGTGTTTTAAACCGGGAAGCTGTATTCAACTGGGGCCTCAAACAGAACCTTCCTGGCGATAAAAGCCAATACGGTCCATTCAAAATCATCTGGCTTGTGATTTAAAAAAAAAAAAGAAAAAGTCTACTAGACAATCCAAGTCAGTTGACATAGGAAGTGCGAAACCTTGGGAACAGAGGTTCTTCATAAATTGCAACAGTGAAAACCTTGTTTATTTAATTACGTGCCCATGTAACAACAAATATGTAGGCATGACTACAAGAAAAGTGAAGCTCCGGATGATGGAACATAAGAGCACCTTTAGGTGCAAGAAAACAGTGACCAAACTTACTAGACATTTTTTTGAAAAAAGTCACAAGCCAAATGATTTTGAATTGACCATATTGGAGAAACTCTTCATTCCACCACATATTAGTGATGTCTCAAATTTGCTATTCCAATGTGAACAACGGTGGGTCTTTAAACTGACTGACAGAACCTAAAGCACCTACCAGCTAGGGTGAGCTCAAACAAGTATCTACTATCTGGATGAATCGGAATACTGAAGAACGCGTTTTTAAAATCAATGACAGAAAATAATTGAGTGGTCGAAGGAATCATTGTCAAAAGTGTGGTAATATCTGAAACCACTGGAAACTGGGGAACCACTAGTTTATTAACTTCGGGCAATTCAATCACAAAATGGTAAACATTCCCGTGATCATCAGAGGAACCTGAGGGTGTCCGTTTAAGAATAGGAAGAATGGGACAATTACAAATATTGGCAGACGTCTCTTTAACTACTCTTTTGCATATCAAATCCTGAATAATTTGTTGACGGGCCTGTTCTCCGCCTGGGATATTTTATATTTAGGAATACGAGGCTAAGCAGCATTATCTTTAACCTGAATCAAAACCGGTGGTATATGCAGCAGCCACACATCCGTATCACCCGTCGCGTGGATTGTATATCAGCAAATTCAACAGGAAGAGGATGAGACAGACACTGTTTAGTACTCAAATTTGGGCCCATTGTCATATAAACACCTTCAGGAGAACAATAAATAGTAGCATGCAATTTCTTCAACAAGTCCAAACCCATCAAATTCTCACCACAATTGGATGTCAATAAAAGTGGAGCATCCACAGTAAGAGGACCAATAGTCAATGCAAGGGGTCGTGAAATGGGGCTTACAACCGATACACCTGAAAAGCCTATCAAAACATTATTATGGACAGACAGAGCTGCCCCAGGGACCAAATAACAAGAAACAGAGCTCTTCATTGCAATTGTATCCACCGGAAATGTCTTAGTTGAGTCATGCAAATCTGTGGTGACATAAGGACCACGTTAATTTACAGATATCGGCACTAGTCCCTCACTCTGTCCTTGGCTGTCCTAGCTGTAAGATATCCCTGTCAACTGATCCGTATTGCAATCATCATGATAATACTATCCATCACGAGGGTCATCAAAGTAATTGGTATCAGAACGACTCTGCCAAACCGCAGCACAATGAGCTCTATCAGTCCAACGACCTTTTCCACGAGGACCTCGTCCTCTAGTGACTGCCACCTTTTGCAAAAGAACTGGACACTCACTACCCCAATGGCCCTCCTCCTTACAATATGAACACTGATTCGGCCCCAAAGGTGTCCTGGTGGGCTGCTTACTAGTGCGAGGAAGCTGTCTAGCAAGACCACCTCATCTTCTACCATTTCTTCTAAATGCTTGCTGCAACAGCACCTTTGTCCTTATTCATTTTATCTATCTGTTCTTATTCTTCCTGATCACAATGCTCATAATATTGGACCATATTCAAAATAGCAGAGGGGGACGAGGATGTCCAGGTACTCTCAGATGCCTTCAAACGAGTCACAATTTCATAAGTAAGTTAGAAACAAACCTGTAGACAAACAAACGAACACCCCCCTAAATAGACATATTCTGTCCACTATAATCAACTTGTCCCAGCTTACTTTCTTCGGCAGAATAACAGAATGCATGTATGTAATAATACGGCCTGGCAAAGCAAGTATCTCGGCTCAGGGCTTATCACCTGGCATTCTTTCCTGATCCCAACCTTTGATCACATCCCATGTATCAACCAGCCCCGCAACATGGTATGAACCTGTCTCCAAATGTCAACCAGAACAAGAAGACCAAAGAAGAGTTCAATGTCAGCAAGAGTCATTACAGTAGAAGTGGCAGCTTCAGTCAGTTCTTTATAATAAGCAGTCAGTTTTTCCTAGGGTCGGGCAAATGAGCTTAAAAGGATAAAACCCACTCCTCTTCCACAGAGTATATACCCATTGGTCCCGAAAACGGGCTGCTACACCCGATCTGGTAACATTTCTGTTTAGGTCTGTTAACTGTGTATTTCTAGGTGATATATTGGATGAACCTCTCGCATCGGAAACTGAGATACCGGGGTGGGATTCTTCTCATGCAACCTACCCCTATTAGCAATTAACATCGTGATATTACCAAAAACTTGACCAGGCTTCATACCTCTAGCATATACGCGATCTCTAATATCAAATAGAATTTGTGGTACATCACCCCCAAAATGTTGCTGCCAGAGATTAATTAACATAGCAGACTTATGCTTAAGGGTGTGCTGCTGTAGAAAGGGCTCATAATCTTTCATCACACTCCAAACGTCATCCACACTGTAAAGGGGATAACAACCCCATTGCACAGCCTGATTGGCTACTACTTTCTTCTCTTCATCCCCCACCTCAGATCGAAAAAATTGAGCCATATGCTCCTTAAATTTGTCAAATCTCTAGCCTGAATTCCACAAACTGGCGTTTCACTACTGAAAGATGTCGGGGAGTGGTAAACCAGTGAAGGAGAAGTGACATAAGTAACAGTTACAATCGTCGCTGGCGCTTGTACCGGAGGGGGGAGAGCAGAAGAGGACACATCGTTTGTTTGCTGCCAAGCGCCCTGCTGGACTTGCGCTCACCTCTTGTTTCCTGCTCTGCAGCTCGCCGCACCCGCTCCGCGGGTGCCGCTTCGTCGAGGGTCAGTGTGCTGGTGCTGACTCTGCCTGCTTCCAGTGGGGGTAATTCTGTTGAACTCAGGGACTTCAGGGCTGCGAGCGTGCAGGGACTACCTGATCCAGGTGTCCTTGCGAGACCGTGGTCAGCTTCCGGTCCGCTCTCCCTGGAGCTCCGCCCCCGCCCCTTCTAATCACTATAAACTCTGTCTGCTCTCCCGCAGCGCGGGACGCAGCTCGGGGCAAAGACCGGGCTAAGAGCGGGCCGTTTGAGGCCGTTCGAGGTCGGAGAGGTCTGGGCTGGGCCATATCCCTTGGGTTTCTATATAAACTTGTTTTTATTGGCGTTAATCTCCTTGTGCTCTGTTCCCTGTTGTTTTCATAATGTGTTCACGGGGCAGTCGTAGTAAAACTGCCATGGGCCTTAAAAAACCCAGTGGGACCCTGGATGACTTCCTCACGAAGACCAATTTGGCTATTGATGCAGAAATTAATAAAATGCAGCACAGGGTTTCCCTAGAACTAGACGCTGCGCGTAAATTGTCTCTAGATATTGTTTCTTCCAAGAAATCATCCTTAGGAAAGTTGGCCTTAGCGCTAACCCCCGAGCGTACATCTGGTCCTTGTCCCTTGCTTGCAGTGGCTGATATACACCACCCGCCACCTACATTTCCTCCCAAGCATGCTAAGGAATCTATCCTAACCCCTATGGAGGAGCCCGCACCACCTCCTTATGTGGCTGGGATAAGCTCTCCAGTAAAAATTGTCATGCCCAAAATTGCAGTTAACGCTAGAAAGGTTGCCCTACAGCGGAAAAAAAGTCTGGCTAGGTCTATCCTTGCTCGTAAAAAGGCAAAAATTGCGCGATCCCAGTTTTTTAACAGTCGACGACCATTGGGCATACCTGGGTTCGGGGAAGCAAAAGATAAAACCACCACAGCTTTACTAGGCAGTGACATCAGCCTTGTTACAAGTGGTGTTGAGTTTGATCCTTCAGTGGCAAATTCCCAAGACAAGAATAATGAAGGGTCAAATGAGGGTAGATTGAGTGTGGTAGAGGGGGATAGGAGGGGGGACGAGGAATTCTTACAAACTGTTTGGGACACACTTAAAAAGTTACTTGCCCCCCTGGAACTTAGACTTTCCCGAATGGAAAACCATTTGCTTGAAATGGACAGGACTATAGTTACACTGGCTAGCTTTAGTCTCAAGCAAATGGAAGCTAGGCTTTCACAGGATGAGGGTTCTATTTCCCAGCCATTAGAGCCAGATCTCCCGGCCCCCCTACCCCCAAGATCCAAACCTGTACCAAAACCTCGCACAATAGTTGGGGATAGCGCTATTATTATTACTTCTAATCCTAGTGTCTGTCTCCCACCCCAGGATCCAATACCACCCAAACCCAGACAACAAGCTTGCCCAGCCATAAGTACAACACTATCTAATGCTAGGGCTCAAATTAGCTCTCAACAAAACGTAGCACGTTCTAAACCCAGGCCACAACCTGTTGTACAACAGCCTAACCAATTGACTAATAAGAACTTGCCATCCCTAGAATCTAGCCGACCTAATTTTCGTGGTGGTTATATCGATCTACCACCAGAGGCCAGTCCATACGTCATCGTCCTAGCTGGTGTACCCACTCTTGACCCCCAAACAAAAGAGAACCTCTGGTCTCTTAAAAATAAGGTCATTCATTGGCTTAACAAGAATAGACAGCTACCTAGTCACCTAAGAAGTCAGGTCCTAATGGTGCGAAGAGTACCATGGGTTGGACCCACTCACAAATCCATTACTGGTGACTGTATAGTGGTGTCATTTGCTGACCCCCATACAGCACAGCATCTTTGTTCATGGGCTCCTTATGAAGACGACCTTTCAGTCGTTGTTAGACCTCTCACTTTTTTCTATCCTCCTCGTCGGCAGCTTGGAATGGGAGGGTCTTGGACGACAATCCAAAAGCCCAGGCACAGAGGATTTGGGAATGGTGGGCCTACCCAGAGAACTAGGTGGCAAGGCGTTTCTACATCAAATATGTTTGGCTGCTTGGATGAGGTCGATTGACTTGGGGGGGTGGATGCTTTAAAACACCCAGTAGATCTCTTTCCGCCCCCCCAGGCACTACCCGGTTTGGTTTGTTCCATGTCGCCTTTAGGCCCACGAGTAACACTGGATATTGCTCACGATTCAATTTCGGCTGAGTTAGGAGTTCAGGGTCAATCTGAGTCTCCTAGCCCTAGTAATCCAGTTAATAAAATTAAAATGGCCTCTTGGAACATAGCAGGTTTAAGGGGTCGCCTGGATAACGATGATTGGGTTGATTACATCACTACTCATGATATCATCGCTTTCCAGGAAACCTGGTCAGTCGATCCCCTGTATAGAGTAGGCTTCTTAAATTTTTATAAACCTGCATTGCAGGGCCCCAGGGGTAGGGCTTCGGGTGGTTTAACCATATGGATAAAAAACTTACTTGGTTTCAACGTTAGGGAAATCCTGGTGAAGAACCCTGATCTCCTTTGTTTATCCTTAAGCAAGGAGAATTGTAAGGATATTGTTCTAATTAATATCTATGCCCGAGGTTGTCAGGGTGGTAAAAAGCAACCCATCCTCAACGACTTGGAAGTCCTTCTAAATGAGCACAAAAGAGACCAGCTCGTTTTAGTGGCCGGCGACCTGAACTGTTCATTCGAACCCATCCTGAATTTTGTTGAGGACGTAGGGATGGATGATGATATTGTCTGGAATATTCCCCCGCTGGCAATAACCAAGGGAGTCAGGGGTACGGAGGCTGCTCTCCACTGGCTTGGACTCTGCCTGGAATGGGGGTTCCGGGTGGTGAACGGCCGTAGCCTATCTGACAAGGCGGGTAAACCTACGTTTAATAATGGGTCTAGTGCGAGTCGCATTGACTACATATTGGTCAATATTGACTCCTGGGATACTGTAGTGGATATGTCAATAGAAACAAGGCCAGAGAGCGACCATAACCCACTTTCACTTATACTTAAGGTCCCGGGTCTAGGGCTCCCCTTGGCAGAAACAGCCTGTATTACATCAGACCTAGTCTTGAGTGACAACAGAAGACGGGTCAAATGGTCAAGGGTCATAGCTGATCAGGAGCTTGTCTGTCAAATAGAAGAATTGGTCCTTGAAACCAGAGATAAGATGAGTGCATTATCACCTAACGACAGGGCAAAGCCCATTATTGTTGATCTCCATGAGGCATGTTTTGTGGCTATTAAAGAATTGCTCACTAGGCCATGTAGAAAACTGAAAGTGAAGCAACCCAAAGGTTGGTATAACAAAAACTGTAGAGAAGCCCACAGCATCTTAATTGCTACTGTTAAATCTAGAAACACTGCAGACATTAGGATAGCGAGACAGGCATACAAACATATCATTTGGGAAGCTAAAAGGGAATGGGATGATTCGTACTGGCTTGAACTCCTTAAAGCCTGTGAGTCGTCCAACCAAATAAAGTTTTGGGAATTAGTCAGATGGGGCAGGGGCTCTGATTCACTCACACCTGAAAATCATGTTTCAGCCGCTGATTGGGTGGAATTTTTTTCCACTCAATTTAAAGATCCTAATATCATTCAACTGGCAGGTGAGCCCGTAGTGGGGAGTATACCTGTAATCTATGGGGATAGGCTTACCTTTTGTACTTCGGATACCGAACATGCCTTAGGCTTAATCCAGTCTGGGAAAGCCCCAGGTATAGATGCAGTACCAGCAGACCTTTTTAAATTGAATTTAGAACTGTGGGTCCCTTGCATAACAACTTTAGCAAATTCTATTGCAGCTGGGGCAAGGGTACCACAATCCTGGAAAGGGGCTGAAATACTTCCTGTCCACAAGAAAGGGGATCGATCTTCACCGAAAAACTATCGCCCCATTAGCCTGATTGATACCATTCAGAAAGTGGTATCAAGAATGGCCCTAGCTAGAATACAGGGGTGGATTGAGCAGAACAATATACTCTCCCCCATGCAAGCAGGGTTCAGATCAGGCACCAGCACCCTAGATCAGGTGTTTCGTCTAACCATGCTGTATTGGAAGGTGGTCTTTTTGGGCGGCGGTGTCATCTACGCCGCCTTTGTCGATCTCAGGTCGGCTTTTGACTTGGTTCCCAGGGCCAAACTTTGGGATGCCCTTAGACTCATGGGCCTTCCACCTGAACTATTAGAGTTGGTTAGGCGCCTACATGAGGACAACTTTGCCCGGGTAAGATGGGGGAAACAGGGTCAGGTGACCGCTAGCTTCCCTGTCGAACGCGGGGTCCGGCAGGGTTGCGTGCTGGCCCCCACCCTGTTTCTCCTGTTTATTAATCGGGTGGTTGCATTCTTTAGTGAAACACAAACAGATGCTCCCGCCCTGGGGGGATCAAAGTACCCCATGTTAATATTCGCCGATGATACCCTGCTCCTCTCCAAGACTCGGAGTGGCTTACAAGCAGCTCTAAATAGATTTGCAGAATTTTGCACAGAAAATGACCTTCAGATTAACACTGAAAAAACTAAATTTATGGTTTTTAACAAAAATAAACAAATCAAAAGTTCATTTTTATTAGGAGGTGTCCCAATTGAACAGGTCAAAGTCATGACCTATTTGGGCGTGACCCTTGACCATCAACTTACTTGGAAACCCCAGTTGGAGGTTTTAATTCTGAAATTTGTTCGCCTCACAGGATGCTTGCTGAAGGAACAGAAAAAAACCTTGACCAAACGCATTACACCTGCGTTAAAAATCTACGAGGCCAAGGTTAATGCAGCTACCTTGTATGGCGCGGACATATGGGGCTACAAAGGCTTGTCAGCACTAACCATAGCACAGAACAGGTTCTTCCGGAATTTAGTGGGGCTTCCCCAATCGACACCTATAAAACCATTGCTCTTGGACTTAGGCTGCAGACCCCTGGATGAGATGGCACAGTATCGTCTTGCTGCTCTTTGGCGACGCCTTTGGACGACCCAAGAGCTTAGTCTTTTTGCTCACGAATTGGGTGAAATTAGATCATTGTGGGGTGCCCAGAAAATTCCTTGGTTGCGGGAGGTCAAACAAATTTTGCACTCAATGGGCCTCCCCGAATTATGGCTACATCCCGAATGTTCTAGGTTCCCTTCTAAAGCGGAATTTAAAGAGTTATTTTGGGCTGCAAAGAAATCTGCACTGGTCTCCCTTTCATCAGAAAATAGCTTAACGGGACAGTTTTTAACACACAAGATAATACCGTCCCTTGAGCCCTATTGGGATTTGATATGCAAAACCCTCGACCGTAAGCTGTATCATCAGTTTCGGGTGGGCACTTTGCCGATCAATTCCTTTACTGCAAAGTGGGTTAAGAACTCAAGTACAAAATGCCCTTTTTGTCCTGACCAGGTTGAAAGTATTGGTCATCTGTTTTTTGCTTGTCCAGCATATCGATTGCCCCGACTAAAATGGCTTAAACCAATTTGTAAAACCTTAAATTGTGAGGGGAATCGTACAGCCCTGTTGAAATTACGTGACATGCGTACTGAAAAATTTGTGATCTGTGTTGCTAAATTTTTGGGGTGGATGTGGCTGATCCGCGCAAAGAACTTGTAACCCTGTTTTGATTAACTTGCTTTTTTAATGTTTGTATGTTGCCTGATGGCAAATTCTTTTTAAACCTGGGGTTCCATTGTAAAATGTAAAAATGTTGATACTTTGAAAATGTTTTTATTTCTGTGGTCTTTTATGAATTTTATTCGAAATAAAGACTAAATGAACTGAACTGAGTCGAAATAGCAGGTGGGCTAACAACCACAGTTGTTTAAGATGGCGAAGACAAAGAAGAAGTGGAAGGTGCTGTGGCCAAAGCCATTGAAGCGACAACTGTAGATACAGGAACAGTTTGAACAGATGTGGCAGGCTGTGGTGACTGTGAGGGAACAGCGGGATATATTCTCTATGGGGCAAACAGAGGTGGGGGTTGAGTATCTAGCAATTCTTCCACAAAAGTATTATTTTCTTCTTGGGACAAATAAGATCTGTCAATTTGCAACTGACATCTCCTATCTGCACATTCAACCCTGTCTCCTGTTTTTCTTTATCATATGCTACAGCTTTCTGAATCAATGTCTGCATCCTCCCTTTCCGTTCATTTGTTTCCATCTTCAACTGCCTCTGTCTAGCTACTTTCTGCCATGTTCTGAGGGAATCAAACATAGACTGTCTACTTCGTCTTTTAAATAACTGTTCCTGTAAGAACCCAATCTTTTGTTCATCAAAAGTGCCCGTCAGCGGCCACTGTAACTCTGCATTGTCCCTCGTATATTTGTGCCACAATGTACTAAACATATTAGGGCCAAGGCCATGCTTCACATACATATAAAAATTTGGAGTGCCTCTCAAGGCGCTGGCTGTGCTTTTTGTAATCAAGCATCTGTAGAACAACAGCGACAACACAACGAGAAAATCTTACTAATGCCAGGCATTTTCAAAAGGAAAACAAGTGCACTATTTATGCCTGACAAAGCAATTGCAAATGATTTCCCCCAAAATGGTCTTCAGACCATACCAAATTCAAACAACAATGGTCCATATCCACAAAGAACCAAAACAAACTCATCTGATATGAGTAGATCAAACAAACCAATTCTCCACTGCCAACTCTCCAGACCAAATAATCAGATCCAAGGGTTTTGCTGTTCAGGACTCCAGTCGGGATGACCACTGGGTGAGGAACACTCCGGTGGCACAGAAGGGGCAGCTGCGAGTATCAGTAACTTTTTGTGCAGGGATCCCTGATCCGTCAGTCCGACACGACGATAGCCTCAACCTCTCCCCCTGTCCGGGGGAAGGAGATGGGTCACTCACCCGAAGGAGTGCCTGTTCGGGCGCCAACTGAAGGAAGTGGCTCGATTAGGGTCTGTAGAGGTGGGCCTCAGCCAGGCCTACCAATGCTAGGGGTTCGCCCTTCTCTGCACGCAAGTCCTCTGACAAGTAAATAGAAGTTGGCACGGAAACTGAAAGGTTAAAGGAAAGATTTATTAAACCTCATGAGGTGGAACTACATTCACACAGCACCCTTCGGTAGTGTATGAAGTAACACAAGGAGTAGAAGAACCATGGGTCTTTTATACCCACACAGGAGCTCAAAGGAAGGCGGTACAAACATACATAGGAGAGTTACATATATAAATAGTCATACAGAAATGCACGGTCAACAGTAAGGGAGGAGCTAGCAGTTGCTGACTCTGGTAAAATCACCCTGACAGTTACAGACTAAAGCATGTGTATGACTATGAATAGTTACAGATTCCTCTGCGCATGTGCAGAGTGGCAGAGTCTAAGTATAGCTATTCCTCTAAGCAGAGCACAGGGGTAAACGACAGGGAAGAAGGAAAAAGCACATTCCGAGCACATGGCAGACAAAATGGCTGTTGAAAACAAGATGGCTTCAGCTAAATGCTAACACTGATCGCTGCCAATTTTCTAAAGACAACCCTTTTAGCATTAGCTGAAGAAATTTATGATCTAAGACAGTCCTTGTATACATCTTGTATATCAATTTGCATTAAATTATTAATTTCTTTATCTAATATTTTCTGGGCATTCATTTGTGCAACATTTCGTTTAGCAGGATTACAGGCAGTAATACAAGCAGAGCAAAGCATTGGACAACATTGTATACAGAAGCAACATGTCAGTAGAAGAGAGAATAATATTCATAAGATAGTAACTACTTTCCAACCCCAAGTTACAATTAACCCCTAAAACCAGCTGGCAAAAGTCCATATGCCAGTATCAGGGTGGATTTCAGAAGCAATCTTATGTAGTTTAGAGATTGCATCAAAAACTGAGGGGGCATTGTCAGGTATATAGACGCAACAGCTACTGCCAATGATACGGCATGCACCACCTCGGTCAGCCATGACTACATCTAGGACCATACGGTTTTGGAGCGCAACAATCCTTGCAATTTGCAGTTCCTCTGTAATGTTCCCAAGTGCCATAGCTGTCTGGTTGGTCACCGCTTCCACTACACAAGTCAAACGTCTGATCTTGCTACTGTTTAAGGCAGCACCAACAAAGAAGAATAGCCCCAGATTGAAATCAACATATTGCTGTAGTGCAGTGTCAGTCTGGTCCACCTCATCATTACTTATTGTCCTCTTGTATCTGTTCTTAGTGATATCATTAAACAATCGATAGTCCTTATGATATGATGCAGGTGCTAGAAACACAGGTGGTAACAAAAAGGACACACAGCAGATTCCGGACCATCCTACAGGTAGATGGTAGTATCCCTTGTTACCGCAGACAAAGTAGGTGTTATGCGGAGACATGAAACTACTATTATTGACACCTTCAATGGTCAAAACTAGAGTACATTCGCTTCTTCCTACTGGGATTCTCCCAATACTGCTTATAAACAAGTCTGCTCGGGCTCTAGTAACAGATATTACAAATGGTCCATTACCCTTGGCAGTTCGCATATTTGGGAAAACATTAGGCGTCAAAATATTTCCAGGTCGGTACTCCTCTCACTCTCATTTAGTTCCTTCAGCCTGTGGATTGCCATCTTATTCTGGATAACACACTTTATTGAGATGATAGTTTATTCCCCCTACAGCCATACCAGTAATGTTAGCTCTTTCAGAAGCGATTAGAAGTGCAAACCAGGCTTGACAAGAACCATTATGGGAGCAGGGAAGGGGAATGTAAGGTGTTCCTCCCTTCTTCTGGTGAGCAGGTATCATCCCACATACTCAACAGTCAGTAGTGTTCATAGCATTGGGAATATGGTGTAACATCTGGATGAACGTGTTGTTCAAATAAGATTGTCTATGCTTTTGCTCATGGTATGGGAGAGTAAAATAGTGGTGCTTAATTTGTACTGGAGTAGTGGCAGTCAGCAATTGTCAAGCAGGAGCCACTTCCTCTACATCCCAAGTTATCACTGCCATAGCAACCACAGTGACAACAAATCCAGTAATGCACATAGTTTTCCTGTCACAAATTCTTGCAGCATTTGACATTCTCTCCTTCGGCATATCCATCCTGCTGGTTGAAATAACAAAAATCGTTGGAGCTCTAAAGTCCTAGGCAGCTGTTGGTTTCTTTGCTGAGGGTCAAGACGGGTGTCACTATGCAGAACCTATCCCCCTTGCCACAGCAGCTCCTTTACACTAACCCAGGACGGTAGCTCAACCAGTCTTTTTCAACAATGAAGGTTCTTTCCGGGGTCTCAGTTGATATCGGGATACACCAGAGATCGTGTGGTTCGGGAAGACTTCTGCAGGTTCTCCAGGTAATACAACTTGGCCTTTCTCCGTATCCAAAATCTCTCGACGGTCGATCAGGGCAGCAAGTTCCACCAGGGTAGATGGCACACGATTACAATGCGTTGAGTGAATCCAGTTCTTCTTGTTCATCACTCGAACTGCAGTTCAAGTCGCGAGGAGCACCTGCTCCGGTCCTTGCCACCTGGGCTCCAAGCTGCTCGACCTCTGAAATACTCTGACCATCACATAATCACTGGGCCGGAGTCCATGGGCCTCATCTGTGGACCTGTCAGGAAGAGCTTCTCGAACCTGTCCATGATTAGAAATCAAACTGTCAGTCAACTGTGATAGGTAGTCACTCATCAATACACATGGTACATCATGTATGAGACGTGGCTTAGAAATTCCCCAAATATTCATAGGCCTTCCAAATACCACCTCATATGGCGTAAGTCTAGATCAGGAGTGTGACACTGATCTGATGGACAACAATGCCAAAGGTAGTGCATCTGGCCATTTCAAGGATGTAGAAGCCTGTATTTTCGCTAGCTTCAATTTTAAAGTAGCATTATATCTCTCCACTAGCCCTGATGATTATGAATGAATAACTACATGAAACTACTGCTTGATCCCTAATCCTTTCAGGACATATTCAACAACTTGCCCAACAAAATGGGGTCCGTTATCACTCCACAAAAGTTTGTAAACACCGAATCTGGGGAAGATTTCTTTCAGAAGCACCATTGCTGTGGTCAGAGCTGTATTATCTTTTGTATGGTACGCCTCTATCCACTTACTGAAGGCACGTACCACTACTAAGACATATTTTAGATTATTGCAGCGTTCAAGCGGAATATAATCCATTTGAAAAACTTCAAAAGGTGCAGTTGGTATAGCAAACCCTCCTGTAGGAGTTTGTGTCCCTTTACCATAATTATACTGGAGATTAATCAAGCAGGACTGTACTGTCTTTTTAGCTGTATCGTCAATCTTTGAATGCTCCCATACTTGTATAAGCAATTTTGTTATTGAGGAAGCACCTACATGTGCCGGCCCATGTGCCATGTGAATCATAGGTTGTAATTAGGCTGTGGGCAGTTTCCACTTGGTCATCTCTTTATTCCTCCAGCAGCCCTCATCATTCAATGTTCCTTCCTTAGACCATTGCTCTAGTTCTTCAGCGGAAGCAGATCTCTGCATCTCTAGCACTTCTTGCCATCATGCCATTGTTCGGCCTGTGACTTTACTACATACATAGATGTAGTACTTCGCTGCATTGCAGTCTCATGAGCTGTGTGATCCGCAAAGGCATTGCCTTGTCCCATTTTATCAGTCACTTTCTTGTGTGCACTATATTTAACAATTGCTATTCTCTTTGGGTATGTCAAGGCAATCAAAACATTATGCATCAATTCTCTATGCATTATTTGCATAACGTGGGATGTAAGAAATCCTCTTTTCTTCCAGAGTAACCCAAATTCATGAACCACTCCAAAAGCATAGCGGCTATCTGTATAAATGTTCACAGACATGTCAGTACTGAGTTCACATGCTCGTGTCAAAGCTATTAACTCAGCTGCCTAAGCTGACTTCTGTGGGATACAAGTTGTCTCAACAACCATCTGAAGTATTGTAATCGCATATGCTGCTGATGTCGTGCCATCTTATATCTTCTAACAAAACCCATCAACCCACAATTCCCCATCAAGATTTGAGAGGGGCGTGTCTTGCAAATTGACACAACCCTTTGTCTGTTCCTCAGTAAGAAATATACAATCATGAGACTCCTGTGACTGAGACCGAGTCGCTGGATATGGCAACAAAGTAGCTGGATTCAGGGTTGAACATCTTTTCAAGGTGATATTGGGAGCCAAAAGTGTCTATTCATATCCTGTCAAACGAGTACTAGTTAAGTGCTGCGTTTTAGTTTTGGTTCAGAAGGGCATCATCTGCATGGGGTACTAACACCAATAATATGTGTGACAAAACTATCCCTTCACTCTGACGTATAGACACAGCTGCCGCTGTAACAGAGCGGAAGCACACAGGCAATGCATGGGCAACTGGATCAAGCACAGCTGAAAAATATGCACAAAGACGTTGCTTGTCACCATGTGTCTGTACTAAAACTGACAATGCACACCCATCTCTCTCATGTAAATAGAGTGTAAAAGTCTTAGTGTAATCTGGAGTGCCTAATACTGGTGCAGAACAAAGAGCTTGACGCAATTGATGAAAAGTATTCTGACATTCAGTCGTCCATGGAAGGGGCATTGGAGTGTCTTTAGTCAGAAGAGCCAACAAGGGTTTAACAATGTATGAAAAGCCTAAAATTCATTGCCCACAAAAAGAGGTAAGACCAATGAATGCACGGACATCTTTCTGAGTACGGGGCACTGGTGTGTCTAAAATAGCTTGAATGCGATCTGGTGTAAGTGCACGTCCCTCCTTAGACAGAAGGTGACCCAAATAAGTCACCTTCACTCTACAATACTGCAATTTCTTTCGTGAAACTTTGTGACAGTGAGATGGAATGAATGAAAGCAAAGACAGTGAACCTTTTTCACACTGTTCGGGCGTATCAGCTGCCAACAAAATGTCATCGACATATTTTATGAGAGCCACCCCCATAGGTAAAGGGAAACAATCAAGCTGTCTTTTCAGTGCTTGGCTGTAAATACTAGGACTCTCTGTATACCCCTGAGGAACTCTACAGAATCTATAGGATCGATTATTCAAAGTGAAGCCAAACAAATACTGGCTGTCATGATGAATAGGAATTGAAAAGAAGGCATTCTTCAAATCAATTACGGTAAAGGTAGTAGCCGTCGGCGGAACCAAAGTAAGAAGTGTGGTGATGTCAGAAACTACTGGGTATTGTGGTACTACAATCTTGTTAACCTCACGCAAATCAATGATAAACCTGCAGATTTTAGTATCAGTGTCTTTCTTCAAATTAGGCAGAATAGGGCTATTGCAAACATTATAAGGGACTTCTTCCACAACCCCCACTTCAATCAGAACATGAACAATGCAGACGAGTGCCTCTTCACCTTCTCGAGAAATTTTGTATTGAGGCAATCGTGTCAATGAAGCTCCCTCCTTGACACTTATATGCACTGGTGGAATAACCATTTGCCCTACATCACTGTCTGAAGTGGCCCACAAAATACTAGGGAGAGGAGCCAATGCAATATGTTCCCTAAGAAGACAGGACTTCTCAACCACTGGATAGTTATCATTCAAAATAACACGTACACCTTCCGGGGAATAACATATCGTAGCCCTGAAATACTTAAGCATATCAAGACCCACAATATTGTCAGGTGTGGTAGGGGAATGCAGAAATGGGCACGGAGCAGTACATTTATCAACATTGAATGCAAGTGGTTGTGACAGTGGGCTAAGGAAAGGTGTCCCAACGAAACCTACCGATGTAATGGTTAAGCCAGACAGGGAAGCCCTTGGAACCAATTGTTTAGACAAGGCGCTACGAATAGCTCCTGTATCAACCAGAAACCGATCAGTAGAACCCAAAACACGTGCTTGGACATAGTGACCCTTCTGATCGACTGGAACTTCAACTGATTCCTTACCCCATCCTAGGCATTCCTATGCATTAGCAGAGACTGTCAAATCCGAAGTCAAATAGTCATATATTTGATTTTGATTACGCCTATCAAACGTATTCGAAGAATTTGGAGGATGCCCCAAAGTCTCAGATCTAGCACGATCATCTATACCTCCCCTATGCGCTGGGGTCCCTGGGCGACCTCTCATTTGTCCCTGACCACGCTGGTACTGCAGAGGGCGCAAACGAGGACATTCATAAGCCCAATGTCCGATCTCCCTGCAGTAAGCGCACTAATAATTAGACAAAGTAGCTCAGGAAAAAGAGGGCGCACCAGAACGATACATTGCACGTCCACCTTGACTATTATTTCCATAAGAGGGACCGTAAACCTGAGCAATCATGACCTTTGTTTTCAACTCCTTATTCTTCTTATCCTCATTTCCCTTAGCTTCTAATTCCTGTCGTTCATAATACTGAAGAACAAGAGAAACAGAAGGACCGCTGCACTCCGTGGTAATCAAAATTAAACAAATGGTGGTATGGGGTAAACAGGTATGGGAATGATCTTAACTTTACACTGCGTAAGGTTTTCTATTGGTTCATAATACTGAGCCGTAGTCAAAAGAGAGACTGGGGAAGACGTAGTCCATGAATTCTCGCTGGCCTTTAGGCAATTAGCTTTTCCTGGCAACATGTTTGTGACAAATTTATCGACAAACAGAGGCCTGCCTGTGTCATCTTTCAATGACTGGCCACTAACGTTGTGGAATGCTTCCTGAAAACGTATAAAGAAATCTAAAACGGATTCATCTGAAAGAAACAGGTTAGTATTAGATTCCTTACCTTAGAATATCCCCAGGCGTCAGACTGGATCTGGAAACTTTTGCGTAGCAGTACCCTTGCGCGTCGGTAGGCGTCATCTGCGGCTCCACGTCCGTCGTCGGCGTCGTTGGCGCCGGGATGATGTCGCAAAAGTACTTAGACGCCGCCCTCGCACGCTGACGTCAGTTCCTATTTTTTTCGCCCCAGCAAGCGCCGATCTGGAAAAAGTGGTACCAATATTTGACTAAACTTTTTCGATCATTTTTGATCTTTCTTCGAAGTCGAACTACTCCGACAGTGCCGGTAGGGATGCCCGGGTTCAAGCCCTGTGTCGACTGCAACCGACTGATGTTGGTTACCGGCCCCCATCGCTGGTGTCTTCATTGCCTGGGGCCCGACCACGATGATAAGTCGTGCCCCGACTACCGGGCCTTGATGTCGAAGGCTAGGCGGGAGCGGTCCTGCAAGCGCTTCGAGCTCCGGCAGTCGGCCCCGCGCCGTTCGAGGCCCGGTCCGGAAGGAGGTCGAGGGACCGGTCGCGGGGCCGGAGTCATCATGGCTCGGAGGATCGTCACCACTCCTCGAGCTCCAAGTCCTCAGGTAAGAGGCACAAGAAGTTGAAGAAGCGACATCGCTCTTCCAACTCCCCCCGACGCTCACGTGACACGGCCGGGGGTTCGGGCGTTGCGGCCTGCTCCATACCCACTGGTCCCTGGGCAGAACGCGATGCCGGAGGAGATCGACGCCTTCCTCACGGCCATGAGGTCGCTCACTCCTCCGTCGGGTTCCGCGGCGCCTTCGGGCCAAGCGGCCCAACTGGGAGCCCAAGCGGGGCGGGTGCTTCGGCCCCGGCGCCGTCGGCAACTTCGGTCCCGGCACCGCAGGGCCCCACTGGATCCGGTTCCGGATCCGGGTTGTCGCCGGTCGACCTCACGGCCCCGCCGGCACCGGCCCCTAGGGTGTCGCCTACATCCCCAGTCCCCCCCTCGGTCCGGTTTCGCATTCGACGCCGATGGGAGATTTTTTCTTCTATGATCCGGCCCCATCATTTGACCCTGAGTACTAGGAGCTGGATAGCGAGGTGGATTGGGAAGGATCTGAGGACCCTCTGGCACGTGACTGCCAGTCTTATCAGGACTGGGCAGGTGAGCTAGGGGATGCCAGTGGTTTGGATACTTCGCCAGACACTGGTTTTGTCTCCCCTGCTACCGTGGCTTCGGAGGAGGGGGCTGCCTATAGTGTGGTGGTGACGTGGGCAGCCAAGGCCTTATCCCTTGAACTCCCCGTCACGGCCGTGAGGACTAACCTCCTCACTGCGGTCCTTAAACCGCAAGCAAGCTCTTCGAAGCCTCTGTTGCCGTTTAATGAGGTCTTGTCTGACGTTCTTCTGGGCACCTGGTCCAGGCCCGCTACAGGTCACCCTGTAGATAGGAACGTGGCCAGATGCCACTGCCCTGCTCCGGGCGACCCTTGCTTGCTGTCCACCCACCCCACTCCCGAGAGCCTGGTCATACAGGCCTCTAACTCCCAGACCGCATTCCCGACGGCTCCCCCGATCGGGAATCCAAGAGGTATGAACAGTATAGCAAAAAGATGTTCTCCTCACTGTGTTTTGGGTTGCGGTCCGTTAACACAGCGTACCTCTTGGTCCGTTATACCCACTCTCTGTGGGACACGGTCGCGGACGTGCTGCCACAATGTCCGGAGGAGGCCCGGACTAAACTTGCCCAAGCCCTAGCGGAGGGTCGAGATGCTGCACAGTACTCCATCCGATGTGGGCTGGATACAACGGACTCGTTGGGTAGAGCGTTGGCAACGACGGTGGCGATTCATCGCCAGGCCTGGCTGAGGTCCGCCAACTTTTCGGCTGATGTCCAAAACACCCTTATGGACATGCCGTTTGATGGCCGTTGCCTCTTTGGCGACAAGGCAGACAGTGCGCTTGAGCACTTTAAGGACTCCAGAGCTACGGCCAAGTCCTTGGGCCTTTCGGCCCCGCGTCAGCAATCTGCTGCCTTTCGCCCCTTTCGTGGCCAAGGAAGGGGCGCCCCCACACGTCCTGCCAGCCACGGGCCGCAGACTAACATCCAGCGCGGTGGCGGACGTGGTAACCGCCGTGGCGGTGCCCGGGGACAAAGGCAAGGCCTGTCCGCATCTACCCCTGCAGCATCTGCCTCAAAGGCCACCTAGTCCGAGCTTTCAGGCCCACGTGACGCCAGTGGGGGGCAGGGTTCGCCATCACCTCCTCCACTTTCGCAACATCACATCGGACAGGTGGGTGCTGCAAATCGTCATAAGGGGCTACACCCTCCCCTTCGAGGCGACCCCTCCAGCCATGCCACCGCAGTACCACCGCGTGTCGGGGATCACTTGAATCTTCTACGAGAGGAAGTTGCGGCCCTCTTGGCCAAAGGGGTCATCAAGCGCGTTCCTGGGCCAGAAGTAGGGTGTGGTTGTTACTCCCACTACTTTCTGGTTTCCAAGAAGGGCAAAGGGGACCTACGCCCTATCTTGGACCTGCGGAACGTCAACAGCTTCTTCCGGAAGGAGAGGTTCAAGATGTTGACACTGGCTCAGGTCTTAGCTGTCCTGGACCCGGGGGACTGGATGGTAGCGTTGGACTTGCAGGTCGCCTATTTCCACTTTCCCGTTCACGGTAGGCCACGAGCACTTTCAGTTTACCGTGCTCCCCTTCGGCCTTACCAGCGCCCCACGGGTGTTCACAAAAGTGATGGCAGTGGTCGCAGCTCATCTGCGCAGGTTAGGGGTTTCAGTCTTCCCCTACCTCGACGACTGGTTGTTGAAGGCGGGCTCGCCCCAGACAGTCGTCAGCCACCTCCAGACTACAGCCGACCTCCTGCACCTGATGGGGTTCTCCATCAATGTGCCGAAGTCACACCTGTGTCCCTCTCAGAAGCTCCTCTTCATCGGAGCGGTTCTAGACTCGGCGCTGTTTCGGGTTTATCCTCCCCAACAGCGGGTTCGGGATATTCAGGCTCTGATTCCGATCTTTCAGCCTTTATCCCGAGTCTCGGTCAGGTTGACGCTGCGGCTTCTGGGGCTGATGGCCTCCTGCATCCTTCTGGTGCATCACGCCCGGTGGCGGATGCGGGCTCTGCAATGGGACCTGAAGTTTCAGGGGGCCCAGCATCAGGGCAACTTGTCCGACCATGTATTGATCTAGGAGGGCACTGCAAGACAGTTGCAGTGGTGGCTCACGGACCGCGATTGGGTCAGTGGCAGATCCCTCTCCCTACCCCAACCGGAGCATGTAGTTGTGACGGACTCGTCCCTCCAGGGCTGGGGAGGCCATATGGGAGAGGCGGAGATCAGAGGCCTCTTGTCTCCGGCGGAGTCCCAGCTCCATATCAACCTTCTGGAGCTGCGGGCGTTCCGGCTTGCACTGAAGGCATTCCTCCCCTCTGCACTTGCTCGGTGACGCTTTTCATCGCGAGTGGAGTTGCGGTCTGTTGTACGCCTTTCCGCCTATTCCACTTCTGCCCAGAGTGCTGAAGAAGACCAGGCGCGAACGGGCCCAGGTCATCCTTGTGGCTCCGGACTGGGCACGGAGGTTCTGGTATCACGAGCTACTCAGCATGTCTGTCGATCCCCCGATTCGTCTGCCCCTTCAGGAGGACCTTCTGTCGCAGCAGCAGGGGACGGTCCTCCACCCGAACCTGTCCAGTCTCCACTTTCATGCGTGGAGATTGAGCGGCGGCAGTTGAGGCCATATGACTTGCCTCCTGAAGTCTGTAATGTCATTCTGGCAGCCAAGTGTCCCTCCACAAAATAGGTATACGCCTGCAGGTGGAACAAATTTGTGGCATGGTGCACAGCAAAGGCTGTGGATCCCCTTTCTGCCCCTCTTTCAGAGGTTCTCCTCTTTCTTCTTTCTCTTGCCCAGCAGGGCTCTGCTTTGGGCACTCTGAAGGGCTACCTCTCGGCCATTTCTGCCTTCTTAAGACTACCTGATCAGCCCTCTTTGTTCAAGTTTCCGGTTGTAAATAGGTTTTTGAAGGGCATCACTCATATGTTTCCTCCAGTTCCTTTCGTGATGCCTCAGTGAGACTTGAACCTTGTTCTAACTTTTCTGATGTGCGCTCACTTTGAGCCACTTCATAACTGTCCTCTTCGCCTCCTTACTCTGAAGACCGCTTTACTGGTTGCCATCACCTCTGCCAGGAGAGTGAGTGAGCTCCAGGCCCTTTCTTCTAAGCCTCCTTTCCTTTCAGTCCATCCGGACAAAGTTGTGTTGCGGACGCGACCCTCTTTCCTACCTAAGGTAGTCACAGCCTTCCACATCGGGCAGTCCATTACTTTGCCCACCTTCTTTCCGCCTCCGCATCTCTCAAAAGAGGAAGAGAGGCTCCACCGTCTGGACCCAAAACGTGCACTCTCATTCTATTTGGATCGCACACGCCAGTTCCGGGTGGATGACCAACTCTTTGTTGGTTACGTGGGCGCTAAGAAGGGACGGGTGGTGCGCAAATGAACCATTTCTCGATGGGTCGTCTTGTGCATCAAGGCTTGTTAATCTTTGGCTCAAAAGGAGCCTCCTGTGGGGCTTCTTGCCCATTCCACACGGGCCACGGCGGCTACTACTGCCCTGGGCCGGGGAGTCCCCTTGCAGGACATCTGTCAGGCGGCTACATGGGCCTCGCTGCACACGTTTGCAAGACACTACTGCCTGGACAGCCAAATCCGGAGAGATGGCTTTTTTTCGGCCGTTCCGTTCTCCAGGATTTTCTGGTGTGATCATTGGTTCGCAGACCCACCACTGGGGTTGGTATTGCTGGGGTATCCATTCTAAGGTAAGGAATCTAATACTAACCTGTTTCTTTCAGATGCACAAGTTAGTTACCCTTGGTAATGATATATCTGTAAGAAACATTAGTTAGTATTAGATTCCTTACCGCCCCACCCATCCTCCCGTTCTGCGAACCGATATCTAGGGTTAAGGTCATCCCCTTTCAGGGCACTAGTTTCATGGCACCAGTAGTGTTGGTTTTTATCATGGCTCTGCGTTTTTGGCGCGGAAAAGCTGTGTATAAGAACTGATGTCAGCGCGCGTGGGTGGCGTCTAAGTACTCCGGCGACGTCATCCCGACGCCAACGACGCCGACGATGGATGCGGAGCCGCAGACGACGCCTACCGAAGCGCAAGGGTACTGCTACGCAAACGTTTCCGGATCCAGTCTGACGCCTGGGGATATTCTAAGGTAAGGAATCTAATACTAACTACTGTTTCTTACAGATATATCTTTACCGAAGGTAAGTAACTTGTGCATCAGGCGGTACAAACATGCATAGGAGAGTTACATACATAAATGGTCATATAGAAATGCACAGTCAACAGTAAGGGAGGAGCTAGCAGTTGCTGACTCCAGTAAAATCACCCTGACAGTTACAGACTAAAGCATGTGTATGAACAGTTACAGATTCCTCTGCGCATGTGCAGAGTGGCAGAGTCTAAGTATAGCTAGTCCTCTAAGCAGCGCATAAGGGTAAACAACAGAGAAGAAGGAAAAAGCACATGGTGATCACATGGCGGACAAAATGGCTGCTGAAAACAAGATGGCTTCAGCTAAATGCTGATCGCTGTCAATTTTCTACAGGGTCACCCGGGTCACTATGAACACCTCTTAGCCTTTTATACCAAATGAAGAGTCGGTCAGACAGTAGAAAATACAAACCAATATCTGTTTATTCAGGTACAGTCAGAGTGGAGCCCAGTCTGCCCAGTCGCTAAGAGTGCTGCAGAGGAACTGACAACAACAAGCATAGAGATACATTATGTAAATTTCAGGACCAATGTTGGGTATCTGGTAATCTGCGTTTGTTTTCCTAGAAACAGCTTCCCCTTTAACATCGTATCCTGCTGACTATGCCAAAAGTGTGTTACTTTAGACTTAAAACAATAGGACACACGTAGAAAAAGGAACTCAGCACTCCCAAAATGAGAAAAATGTATTTATCAACACACTTTCTAAATGAAGCATATACCTTTACTACTGCAGCAGTTTTAAGTGAAAGACAAAATATATATTTATTACTGCACTTTCTCAGATGTCAAATGAAAATAAACAAACGTAGCACCACCAGCTTGCACCACAAATAACAATGTGCAGTGCGGACTCTGGTGTTAAAATAAGCTATTGAGCAATAAAGAAAAATAAGCACCAAAGAACGAACTTGGATGATCTAATTTGGTGCATTCTGGGACCTGGAGCAGGTTGCTGCAGGTCATGTGACCACTTGGATTTAAATACACTGGATTTAAATACACTCACCAGTGATCAAGGCATCAATACCGAAACACATAAGGACTGAAGGGGTGAATCTGCTGCCACTGACATGATGTACAAATAAATGGCACGATGTAAGTCGTAATCGGGCCTCTACATTTTCTTTTTGCAGTGCATGCTTTCAACAGGATTCTCAGTTCCTGATAACAGAGGCCGCTCTGCAGGGTTGGTGGCCCCCAGTAAAATGGAGCTCTTGTTTGTGAATATTATTGAGGGGGTATGACCTGCTTGCTCACATACCAGACATTGGATTTCCGTGTTATTCTGGTTTTGCGAGTGAGATAGAGAGATGAGGGAGATGTTTCTCTCTGGAGATTCTGCATTCAGTGTGAGTAAGTTGAGTGGCAGCAACAATATGCACTTGTCAATTTTAAATAACAACTTGCAAAACAAACAACAACGTGCAATTCAGACTCTGGTGTTAAAATAAGCTATTGAGTAATAAAGAAAAATAAGCCCCACAGAACGAACTTGGATGATCTAATTTGGTGCATTCTGGGACCTGGAGTAGGTTGCTGATGGTTATGTAACCACTTGGATTTAAATACACTCACCTGTGATCAAGGCATCAATGCTGAAATGCGTAAGGACTGAAGGGGTGAATCTGCTGCCATTCACTCGATGTAAACATAAATGGTACGATGTTAGTTGGAATTGGGTCTCTGCAATCTCTTTTTGCAGTGGATGCTTTCAACGGGATTGTCCTTTCCTGATGGTAGAGGCCGCTCTGCAGGGTTGGTGGTCCCCAGTAAAATGAAGCTCTTGTTTGTGGATATTATTGAGGGGGCATGACCAGCTTGCTGGCATACCAGACATTGGACATCTGTTGTATTCTGGTTTGAGTGAGATAGAGAGATGAGGGGGTGTTTCTCTCTTTGGAGATTCCACATTCAGTGCAAGTACTCATTCCGGCACTACAAGAACCAGAAGGCCAGGGGAATGGCCACGCCCACTGGGGGAGGTACTTGGAACTATAAGTGCGCTGAAATGCTGCCCGACAGTAGCAAGATATGCCATTGAGAAAGGGAATGGTTTCCCGAAAAGCTTCTGGCCTGGCTGATCGAAGCTGATGACTGTTTCCATGACGGTGCCTGTTTGCAAGCTGCCATCACTCAATAAATGAAATATTATCAACCTGACGCCTTCTTCCATTGGGGCTACCCTTTGTTTGGATTTTGAGCGGCTGAGCCCGCCCGTGATGGCGCCAGGTGGCGTAATTTGAGTAACGATGGGAGGCAGTGTTCAGATGACAGTAGGGTGACCAACTGGCATTGGTGCAAATTCAGGACGGTGAGTGTAAAAATTCAGGACATAGGGTCAAAATTCAGGACACAAATTCAGGACAGGAGGTCAAAATTCAGGACAAAACTTCAGGACAATTGGATAAGTTTTACAGACACATGAGAGGTCGCGCAATAGTATATAAGTAAGCCCAGCCATATCCAAACATATTCAACCATTTGCAAACCTATCCATCAAGTATCCTTCCATCTATCATTTCACTCATCCATCCCTTCATTCATCCTTTCACTCATCCATCCATTATCCATCCAACCCCCCTTTAACCCTATCCATCTGTACACTCATCCATCCACTCTTCTACCCATCCATCCATTCATTCACTCATCCATTCAGCCATTTACCCTTTCACCCATTCAGCCATCCTTTCACTTACTATCCATCCACCCAGTCACTCATCCTTCCACCCTTTCAGTCATCCATCCTCCCTTTCTCTCTCCATTAACCCTTTCACTTAGCAATCCTTCCTTCCATCCATGCACCCACCCACCCATCTACTCATCCACTCATGAATCCATCCATTGTCCCTATCACTCATCCATCCTTTCTCTAATCCATTTATCCTTTCACTCCTTCACTCATCTATTCATCCTTTTGGCCATCTACCTTCCTTTTCACTCACTCACTCATCCATCCTTACATACACCCTTTCGCTCATCTGTCCATCCATTCACCCTTGCACTTATCAGTTCATTAATCCATCCATCATTTCACTCGTGCATCCACCCACTCACTCATTCATCATCCACCGTTTCACTCATCCATCCACCCGTTTATCCATCCAGCTACCCTTCCACCCATACATCCAGCTATTTACCTTTTCTCTCTCTCTTCCTTCCTTCCACTCACTCATCTATCCTCTCATTATCCATGTATTCAATCTTTCATTCATCCATTCACCCTTTCACTAATACATCCAGCCATCCAGCCATCCCTTCACTTGCTCACTCGTCCACCTTTTCATATTAATTTTGAGCTGAGCCTTTTTGAGAAGAGGCCCATCAAGAACTTCACCCTCGCTGCAGGAGCCATTCCAGGACTGGGACAGAAGCCACCCAGGGAAGAGACAGGATCCAACACATGGGGGGACAGGAGCCATCACAGGCCGGGGGTGGGGATAGGAGCCACCACTGGGGGGGCAGGAGCATCACAGGATGGGGAACAGAATCCACCAGTGTGGGCACAGGGGTGGGCATGCAGTATTCTAGTATCATCTTGGTCTCTTCCAGGGTGGGGTATGGCTCCTCACCCCCTCCTGGACAAGACAACGAGAAGACAGGCTCTCTATCCAAAATGTTAGTTTTGCTGCCCCCCCCCCACACTGATGTACAGTACTTAAAGGAGATACTCCAAGAGAACTGTTTTAACTGAATTTCCTCCATACTTTGTTAATCAGTGTGGGTGCGATTGTCCAATTTCTTTATTTTCTTACATTATAGACTGCATGTTTGTAGAACCGAGGTTTGCTTACAATCTAGTGACAGTAATTACGCTCTGTGAAGAGAATCACGTGCTGCCTCGGTGTAATCAGGGCCGGTTCTAGGATGTTTGGGGCCCTGGGCAGAAATGGAATGTGTGAAGCCCCTCTAAATTGCGGAGACATGGCGCATTCAGGGCTGTTTGCATCTGAATAGATGCCCCTGCTCCTGAAGCTGCCGCCCCCCCTCAGTCACCTTCAAGCAAGCACCTCTTAATACTTCATCAAGGGCTGGAGGTGTGAGGGTTGCCACCCCGCTGTGCCTCTCCAATTCTGCTGGGTATGTGAGCTTTTGTACTGCCTCGGAGTCTGTTACACCCGACCTCAGCATCGGAGTCGAGAAGGGAGGTGGGTGGAAGCTGCGCCGGCTTCAGGGAGTTGCGACCGATGCCACCAGTTAAAATTATGGAGAAATGGCATCCGTTAAAACAGAGGTCTTCAAACTTTTTGATGCCGAGACCCCCTTGTAAAACCTTTTTAGGCGTAAGGACCCCCTCACGACAAAAGATTCTAGAAACTGGTACTCCTCATCATCAACAACTATCGACAACCATAAATGCGCCTGTTAGACCTCATCACATCCATCCATCCATCATTCATCCACCCACACATTCACACATCCATCCATCCTTCATCCATCCACCCTTTCATCCTTCCATCCATACGTCCATCCTTTACCTATCCACCCATCTATTCATCCACCCACCTTTTCACACATCCATCCATCATTCATCCATGCAACCTTTTACCCATCCATCCATACATCCATCCTTCATCCATCCACCCTTTCATCCTTCATCCATACATCCATCCACCATTTCACCTATCCATCCTTCATCCATCCACCCTTTCATTATTCCATCCATACATCCATCCACCCTTTCATCCATACATCCATCCTTCATCCACCCACCCTTTCATCCATCCATCCACCCATCATTCATCCCCCCACCTTTTCACACATCCATCCATGCATCCATCATTCATCCATGCAACCTTTTATCCACCCATACATCCATCCTTCATCCATCTACCTTTTTGTCCTTCCATCCATACATACATCCTTCATCCATCCACCCTTTCATCCATCCATCCTTCATCCATCCATCCACCTACCCTTTCATCCATCCACCCATGATTCATCCCCCACCTTTTCACACATCCATCCATACATCCATCCTTCATCCAGCCACCCTTTCATCCACCCACCTTTTCACACATCCATCATTCATCCATACAACCTTTTTATCCATCCATACATCCATCCTTCATCCATCTACCTTTTTGTCCTTCCATCCATACATACATCCTTCATCCATCCACCCTTTCATCCATCCATCCTTCATCCATCCACCCACCCTTTCATCCATCCATCCATCCATCATTCATCCATGCAACCTTGTATCCATCCATACATCCATCCTTCATCCATCTACCCATTTGTCCATCCATCCATACATACATCCTTCATCCATCCACCCTTTCATCCATCCATCCACCCACCTTTTCACACATCCATCCATCCTTCATCCATCCATCCACCCTTTCATCTTTACATCCATCCACTCATCATTCATCCACCCACCTTTTCACACATCCATCCATTCATCCTTCATCCATCCATCCACACTTTCATCTTTACATCCATCCACTCATCATTCATCCACCCACCTGTTCACACATCCATCTATTCATCCTTACATCCACCCATCCATCCTTCATCCTTCCTTCCATCCATCCATCCACCCACCCTTCATCCTTCCATCCACACATACATTCATCCTTCATCCACCCACCTTTTCTGTGCCTCTCTCATGGGGGTGGGGTCAGTATCTCTCAGCGTCTTCTTCCTTCTTCTTCCTCTCTCATGGGAGGGCATCTCTGTGCTTCCCTGCTTGGGGGTGGGGGGGGAGCAGACAGGCTGTATAAACACCTCACCGTGAAGAACAGTCTCAGGCACATTTCTCCTGCACAGGCGCCAGGTATGAGGGCTCGTGGGACTTGAACCAATGACTGTAATGTCCTTCTGCTGTTTACTATGTGTGTTTGAAAAGCGCTCTGATACCTACGGGTTAAGCTAGCGCTATATAAAACGTTAAAAAAACAAATAAACCCCACAGTTAAGTCCATTGATTGAACTCAAAGGGCTACAGCCTCCTCCCCCAGACAACCCCCCCCCCCCACTCCCCAGCACGTGTAAGTGAGCCCGGCTGAAACAGCTTCGGGACACACAGAAAGGCACACCCGAGTACTTCACAGGTCTTCAGAAGACCTTTACTTGTTAATGAGGCGTGAATTAGGCCTCCGCCGTGATCACCCGGCCTCAATCAGCCTGACGCCAGGAACTGCTGCACGCTCCAACAGAATCTGCGACCCCCTTCCCTGGACTCCACGACCCCCCTGGGGGTCGCGACCCACAGATTGAAGACCTCTGCGTTAAAAGATCCTTCACGGACAATGGACAGATGACCGAAATTACGGACTGTCCGTGAAATTTACGGACGGTTGGTCACCCTAGATGACAGCTGGAAAGCGGTGCAGGCACTCGTATTGGGACAGAGCATCAACCCACATGTAACAACAACTATGCCATTTACTGCTGCCACTGTTGTTTTTAGACGGACTCACTCGAGATTACTCATTCCGGCACTACAAGAACCATAAGACCAGGGGAGTGGCCATGCCCACTGGGGCAGGTACTTGGAACTATAAGTGCGCGAAAATGCTGCCCGACAGTAGCAAGATATGCCATTGAGAAAGGGAATGGTTTCCCGAAACGCGTCTGGCTGGCTGACCAAAGCTGATGACTGTTTCCATGCCGGTGTCTGTTTGCAAGCTGCCATCACTCCATTAATGAAATATTATCATCCTGATCACTTCTTCCATTGGGGCTACCCTTTGTTTGGAGATATATGCACCACCCCGGTACCCTGGGGGTCAGTAAAGTGAAGCAGCAGTCGTACTTGGAATCGAGGACGGGCCCACTTGTGGAGTCCATCAAATGCGGAACGGGTACCTGCCCTATGGATTTGGACAGAAAGGCCTAGGAGAGGTCCAATGTATTAATATAGAAACACCTAAGCCCAGGCAAATTACACCACAAATACAGATTTATTCGTTTTATATCAAAATTTATTTTTCATGAGTAAATTTATTTTAAAGACTGCCTTTCATTGCAGATACATAAATATGATTTATGGGTTGACCTGCACCATAATAAATAGACACAAATGATAAAAATAAATATAAACAGTGGTTCAGATTCCGCTCTAACATATCATCTACATTCATACAACATTCATTCTCAAATCATACAACACCAAGCGATGATGGTTGTGAATAACAGAGGGACCGATGGTTCGGGGTCCGGGTTGGTTCTGAGGGTTCCTGGGTGGGAACAAGCGCCTACGCGCGTTTCGGTGTATAGCCCCGTCCGGGGCTACACCTTCATCAGGGCACAGTGAGAGAACGGAAGGGGAACCACAATCAGGTAGAGTTTCTGGTTTATCACAGGAGGTGCCGTCTATCTTGAGGGGGCACAGTTACTATCAGCTTGCATTAGGAATATGTAGAAATTCACCGGGATGTTTCTGATAGGCAGGGCAAAGGGACTGCCCCCGGGGGCATGCACGGGCAAGGCAAGGCTGATAGGGTCCTAGGACAGGTTCAAGGCACGGTGACCCAGTGATAGCAGGTGATGCTCTCCTCAATGGATTCTCGGGGAAGGGGGGGCGCGCCGCCGACCGGTACAGGATTAAATAGGCACCCGAATGGTGTCAAAAAGTGTGAAGCGACCCATCTGCTGTTAGGCAATTTAAGTCCGTCCTGGCATTTTCCTGGCTACGGAGATCAGCAACGACGTTAAGGTTGGATCAAGTCGTGTGTTCCGGTCGGCGGTCTCCACGGGTGATGAAAAGGCTGGTCAAGGAGCCCATACAGGACTTGATTGTGTGCTTCCCGGACCACACTTCCCAGAATGCACAGTCTCATTTGAGCCTCCCATCGGTGGGTGTGCTATATATAAAATGGGGAAGTGGGTCAGCGGTTGTGCACACCGCTTCCGTTAAAGCCCCTGAAGAGAAGCATATGGAGCTTCGAAACGCGTCGGGGAGATCCCGTACGGAGCGGCGTCTACGAGTGCATCCCCGTCCTCACCTATACATAAACCGAGCTGCTGTTCGCGTGCTACTCAAAAACGTGGACACCTTCGAGCATTGATTTATACGCGGCCGTCCAGCCGCGGAGTATGCACCACCCGGTACCCTGGGGGTCACTAAAGTGAAGCAGCAGTAGTACTTGGAATCGAGGACGGGCCCACTTGTGGAGTCCATACAGGACTTGATTGTGTGCTTCCCGGACCACACTTCCCAGAATGCACAGTCTCATTTGAGCCTCCCATCGATGGGTGTGCTATATACAAAATGGGGAAGTGGGTCAGCGGTTGTGCACACCGCTACCAGTAAAGCCCCTGAAGAGAAGCATATGGAGCTTCGAAACGCGTCGGGCAGATCCCGTACGGAGCGGCGTCTACGAGTGGATCCCCGTCCTCACCTATACATAAACCAAGCTGCTGTTCGCGTGCTACTCAAAAAGGTGGACACCTTCGAGCATTGATTTATACGCGGCCATCCAGCCGCGGAGTATGCACCACCCCGGTACCCTGGGGGTCACTAAAGTGAAGCAGCAGTCGTACTTGGAATCGAGGACGGGCCCACTTGTGGAGTCCATACAGGACTTGATTGTGTGCTTCCCGGACCACACTTCCCAGAATGCACAGTCTCATTTGAGCCTCCCATCGGTGGGTGTGCTATATATAAAATGGGGAAGTGGGTCTGCGGTTGTGCACACCGCTTCCGTTAAAGCCCCTGAAGAGAAGCATATGGAGCTTTGAAACGCGTCGGGCAGATCCCGTACGGAGCGGCATCTACGAGTGGATCCCCGTCCTCACCTATACATAAACCAAGCTGCTGTTCGCGTGCTACTCAAAAAGGTGGACACCTTCGAGCATTGATTTATACGCGGCCGTCCAGCTGCGGAGTATGCACCACCCCGGTACCCTGGGGGTCACTAAAGTGAAGCAGCAGTCGTACTTGGAATCGAGGACGGGCCCATTTGTGGAGTCCATACAGGACTTGATTGTGTGCTTCCCGGACCACACTTCCCAGAATGCACAGTCTCATTTGAGCCTCCCAACGGTGGGTGTGCTATATATAAAATGGGGAAGTGGGTCAGCGGTTGTGCACACCGCTTCCTTTAAAGCCCCTGAAGAGAAGCATATGGAGCTTCGAAACGCGTCGGGCAGATCCCGTACGGAGCGGCGTCTACGAGTGGATCCCCGTCCTCACCTATACATAAACCAAGCTGCTGTTCGCGTGCTACTCAAAAAGGTGGACACCTTCGAGCATTGATTTATACGCGGCCGTCCAGCCGCGGAGTATGCACCACCCCGGTACCCTGGGGGTCAGTAAAGTGAAGCAGCAGTCGTACTTGGAATCGAGGACGGGCCCACTTGTGGAGTCCATACAGGACTTGATTGTGTGCTTCCCGGACCACACTTCCCAGAATGCACAGTCTCATTTGAGCCTCCCATCGGTGGGTGTGCTATATATAAAATGGGGAAGTGGGTCAGCGGTTGTGCACACCGCTTCCGTTAAAGCCCCTGAAGAGAAGCATATGGAGCTTCGAAACGCGTCGGGCAGATCCCGTACGGAGCGGCGTCTACGAGTGGATCCCCGTTCTCACCTATACATAAACCAAGCTGCTGTTCGCGTGCTACTCAAAAAGGTGGACACCTTCGAGCATTGATATATATATATATATATATATATATATATATATATATATATATATATATATATATATATGTATTTCCTCTCAAATGCCCTGAGCTTTACAGAGGTCACACGATGCAGCTCCTACCATCCGGTCTGAAAGCTCGAGGCTGCTTGCAGTTTTTTGCATCCATTTCATTAAGGATTCCCTTCTCTGTTCCCGACGTGTTTCGAGGCCATCGCCTCTTCTTCATGGGGTGCTACACAGGGGAAATGACTGACTCACCAGTGTTGTCTCTTTAGTTGCTTTATTGAGAACGCCACCCACTTTGGGCGTTACACACAAGAGTTGCACAATAGCATGCTGGTTCATGTAGTCTCTAAGGTGAGTCGAAAAGTTCATTGTCTCTGTGTAATTATTAAAGGCTTGTTTTAGTCCTTGAGTAGGTTTGGTTGCCAAACTGCAGGCTTCGTTTTGCCAAGGGGCTGCATGCTTACACGGAGAGAAAAAGTTCCTTTCCAAGCCTTCCCTTTCAATTGTAGGAAATGGTGCTCCTCTGCCACGGCCAAGGCTGCCGTGTATTTAACATTTCCTCTCAAATGCCCTGAGCTTTACAGAGGTCACACGATGCAGCTCCTGCCATCCGGTCTGAAAGCTCGAGGCTGCTTGCAGTTTTTTGCATCCATTTCATTAAGGATTCCCTTCTCTGTTCCCGACGCGTTTCGAGGCCATTGCCTCTTCTTCATGGGGTGCTACACAGGAGAAATGACTGACTCACCAGTGTTGTCTCTTTAGTTGCTTTATTGAGAACACCACCCACTTTGGGCGTTACACACAAGAGTTGCACAATAGCATGCTGCTTCATGTAGTCTCTAAGGTGAGTCGAAAAGTTCATTGTCTCTGTGTAATTATTAAAGGCTTGTTTTAGTCCTTGAGTAGGTTTGGTTGCCAAACTGCAGGCTTCGTTTTGCCAAGGGGCTGCATGCTTACACGGAGAGAAAAAGTTCCTTTCCAAGCCTTCCCTTTCAATTGTAGGAAATGGTGCTCCTCTGCCACGGCCAAGGCTGCCGTGTATTTAACATTTCCTCTCAAATGACCTGAGCTTTACAGAGGTCACACGATGCAGCTCCTACCATCCGGTCTGAAAGCTCGAGGCTGCTTGCAGTTTTTTGCATCCATTTCATTAAGGTTTCCCTTCTCTGTTCCCGACGCGTTTCGAGGCCATCCCCTCTTCTACATGGGGGTCTACACAGGGGAAATGACTGACTCACCAGTGTTGTCTCTTTAGTTGCTTTATTGAGAACACCACCCACTTTGGGCGTTACACACAAGAGTTGCACAATAGCATGCTGGTTCATGTAGTCTCTAAGGAGAGTCGAAAAGTTCATTGTCTCTGTGTAATTATTAAAGGCTTGTTTTAGTCCTTGAGTAGGTTTGGTTGCCAAACTGCAGGCTTCGTTTTGCCAAGGGGCTGCATGCTTACACGGAGAGAAAAAGTTCATTTCCAAGCCTTCCCTTTCAATTGTAGGAAATGGTGCTCCTCTGCCACGGCCATGGCTGCCGTGTATTTAACATTTCCTCTCAAATGCCCTGAGCTTTACAGAGGTCACACAATGCAGCTCCTACCATCCGGTCTGAAAGCTCGAGGCTGCTTGCAGTTTTTTGCATCCATTTCATTAAGGATTCCCTTCTCTGTTCCTGACGCGTTTCGAGGCCATCGCCTCTTCTTCATGGGGCAGCCTCAGCGTTCAGACCGGATGGTAGGAGCTGCATCGTGTGACCTCTGTAAAGCTCAGGGCATTTGAGAGGAAATATATATATATTACCTACTGGCGGTCGCCAGTAGGTATATATAGTTAGGATTTTTTCTCTATGGGTTTTTTGAAAATTCTATGTCTAATAACTTTGGCGTTTGTGGACGGAATTGGCTGAAATTTTCAGGAAAATGGCACATTTTGTTTCTGAGCAGCTCCTGAAAATTTTGGGGGGGTTCGTCAAGGGGGGGCCGAGAAAAAAGGGGGGTCCCAAAACACGTTTTTCCCATGTTAATTTCCATAGGGCGGTTGGCCTCACTTTTAGCCCGAACGGCTGAATGGATTTGCACGAAACTTGGCAAAATTGTAGGGACTGGTAGCCCGATGTGCCTTTTGTAGGTCTCAATATATGTGCTGCAGTGGATTTTGAGAAATTAACGTTTAAAAAAGATATATATCTGTAACAGCGGACTGGGCAGCGGCCCAGGACGCGGACTTTTCGCGCAACGGAGCTTTGTGAAGCGAAGCTGATTGGTTCTCCGGCGTCTGTCAACATTCCAAACAGTCCGTAGCGGCCGCCATCTTGTCTCTCGGTAGGATCGAGAGACAAGAGGAGGTCAAAACAAAGGGGGAAATAACTATAAGGGGGCATAGTAGATCCTCGCTGACCCCCTAGGTTTGATGTGGAGGTTTTAAAAGGGCCCCGCGGGGCAAAAAAAAATAATAATAATAATAATCGAACGGCTGAATGGATTTGCACGAAACTTGGCAAAATATTAGGGACTGGTAGCCCGATGTGCCTTTGCTAGGTCTCAATATATGTGCTCCAGTGGATTTTGAGAAATTAACGTTCAAAAAAAGATATATATCTGTAACAGCGCTCCGCTTCGCGTAACGGAGGTTTGCGAAGCTGATTGGTCATTCTGTCACTGGGCTATAGTTGGGCTACATCTGGCTGATATTTGGGCTACATTTGTTTTTTTGTGTGTCTGGCGGCCATCTTTGGGCTACATTGGGCTACATTGGGCTTCATTGGGCTACATTCGGCTACATTCGGCTAATTAGCAAATAGCTCATCGCAAACTAGGAATGGTAAAGAATCGCTATTTATTCCTTAAAGTTCGCTATTTAGGAAATGCAAAAAACTTTGATGATACATATGGCGGTTCATCTCTAACAAGATAAGAAGCATAGGGATACATTTATGATGACTGGCGCATCACCAGGGATGTGTTAGTCATTCTGTGCCGCTGTTCCGTCACCTATGGTGTGCTGCATTTACAATGCGGCGCATCATGGGGCAAAAACAGCACAGATGCGTGATGTATCTGTGCCGTAAAGGTGGCGCATTGCTGGAGTTGTATCGCAAGTGTGATGAAGCTCCAGCAAGGGTCGGGGGTGCCCCTGTCGCAGGGTTTCTGTTCTCACACAGAACTGTGGGCAGAGGATTGGAACCTCGGCGAATGCATTGCTGGAGTTGTATCGCAAGTGTGATGAAGCTCCAGCAAGGGTCGGGGGTGCCCCTGTCGCAGGGTTTCTGTTCTCACACAGAACTGTGGACAGAGGATTGGAACCTCGGCGAATTAGGGTGTCCCAAAACTCACGTTAGTAATCAAAAACTCCTTAGCAAGCTAGGTACAGTGTCACATTGGATATAACAAACTCTCAATGTTTAGACAATCCAGAATATGAACTTATAGTACCTCAGGATACGTGGAACTCATGAACAGTCGGTCGTTATAGATTTCTTAGAAACCAGAACATGGAGTTAAGAAGAACAGATGTGTATTTGAAATGTTTATTTACTAATGCCGTCTTCTCAGGCGTAGTACCTTAGATAATAAAAGTACACATATTATCAGTAGCAAAATTACCAGCATAGTTACTAGTACATAAAAAGTGAATGGTGATAGTATGTTAACATGCTGTAAATGAATAAGAGTTAGCAACACTTATAAGCAGCCGCGGGCCGTGGAGGGAGTTACGGTGAGGCAGGGAGGCGGGGAGGGGGAGAAGCAGGGTGGAGAATACAAGTACACATATTATCAGTAGCAAAATTACCAGCATAGTTACTAGTACATAAAAAGCGAATGGTGACAGTATGTTAACATGCTGTAAATGAATAAGAGTTAGCAACACTTATAAGCAGCCGCGGGCCGTGGAGGGAGTTACGGTGGGGCAGGGAGGCGGGGAGGCGGGGAGGGGGAGGGGGAGGGGCAAGGTAGAGAGGGCTCCACCCTGCTTCTCCCCCTCCCCGCCTCCCTGCCCCATCGTAACTCCCTCCACGGCCCGCGGCTGCTTATATCTCACCCTCCCTAATACACATATTATATTATTTGCTAAGAAGGTCTCTTTGTGTTGGTTTAGGGCGTGCCCATACTTTAGTGTCTTAGATTTGAAGGAATCACATCAGCATACACCAGCTCTCTCTTCATGTGAACCGCATCAACTGTTGTGTATGTGTGTTCGGCAAAGCAATATAAAACCCGCCTCATGCCCAGAATTGGCAGAAGTTGCACTTATGTTATGAGTATGAAGTCGTGGAGATCAGACCTCATAACAATTCTGTATCGTGTTGTTCTTGAAACTTTAGCACTCGCTGTACAGATATAGTTTAACAAGTAAAGCAGATAGTAGACCAATAACATATTATTCTCATGTAAACCACGATGAACTACTAGGTGGAAAGCTAAAGCAACAACTAAGTGTCTTGTGCAGAAGTTGCAAAAAAGGAAAAATGGCGTTTAAACCGGTAATGAGCCCATGCTAACTTAACACGGTGTAAAGATATCCAGGACCTAGATGACACCTCCCCATGATCCGGAAACGAACTGAATAAGATAATAGAAGTGCCATCTCATGAGAGCAGATTGCAAGTTTATATGTGGACGGTCCGCAAGGTAAAGCATTAAAAACTAGGAAAATTTAATGCTAAAGAAAAATAAAACAGCCAAGTACTTTATCGAGTCTTAAGCCAATAGGCAAGGTAAATAATAAAAACTTGACAAATAAGTCAATGAATTGTCAATGAAATGCTAGTACTCAGCATATCAAACATGAAAAAGGTCTATGACATAACTGTGTATGCAAAATAAGCTGCAACAGCCTCCAATAGGAAGTCACCGTCTTCATCCGAAAACAGTTCAGCCATCCAATTTAAAAGCGGAAAAGAACATACGTGCTCTCCCAGCACCGGATCCTCTATCACCATCAGAGGACAGCTCGGTGGGTTTTCAAGAAAGCTCTGTTCCAAGAAAGACTGTGCTGCCGCCAGTAAATTCCAGGGACCAAGTAGTCCATGCATCAATGCCACAGCCATAATCCTTTCGCCAGGACAAACCAACTCGTGAGTAATGATAGGAGTCATCAGCTGATTAAAGTCGACGTCAGGAGAAACCGGTCCGCAGAGACACAAATCAATGGCCCAATCGAAATCACAGGTCAGGCAGTGAAATACAGGCTGGACACAGGTGAAGTAGGAGAATCGAAAAGATAATCCATATGCCGTGCTTAATATCGCCAACGGCATTGTGCCATAATATTCTAGCATGCGATTGCGGAACAGTGTCAGCAGCTGCAGGGTGTGAGGTTGCATAGGAGGGACATCCATATTTAAAAATGTAAAAAAGCACAAGAGCGTCCGCTGGTAATGCAAGTAAAAATGCCAATCCACGAACCAGAGTGGAGAAAATGGAATGAAAGGAAGCAGGGATGACTCCAAAGATTTTCTCAAATGAAGTCACGAGACCACTGGTAACAACTTTAAAAAAGTGCGCCAGGGACTTTGTGGAGGATGCGTTAAAGATAGTCGGAAACATGTTGCTGAAATTGAAAGGCAAATCTTAATTTAAAAGGGTGTGCACCTCTGTACGGGTGTTCGCTATGTGAAGTACGAAAGTTTCACGGGCCGAACTCAAGGCCACCTCTCTCTGAGACAAAAGAGCTCTTATTCTTGCCATGCCGTTGAAACGTGTCCCACGGTTGGTATTTGTGGCCAGATTGAAAACTCCCTATGTTCATGTGTGGGAGGAAATAGAACATTTCTGCAGCAAATAACCCGTTCACTTACTGTTACGATAAAAGGAATACTTTTAATTAACTCAGAACAATCTTCATTATTGAGCATCAAATAACTACCATTTTCCAACAACTTGAACGTGGGGATGATAGCAGGAACTGGCGTGCCTTGCAACACGCAAGCCATATTTGGTCGGTGTTTGTTGCATGAACCGTGTAACTGTATGTGCCTACACATTAGTGAATGATCTGGCGTCTCAGTGCATTCCTCTCCATTCAGATAAACTTCTTGATCATCTTTGAAACATCTGTATGTGTATGGAAGCGACCAGACCTCATGAAGAAAAGCACTACCTAAAGAATACATTTTACAGCTACAGATATTAGCTGTTAAAAAACCAATGAAATTCACAGAAAAAACCATAGGTTATAGACCATATATAGTTAGGAATTAGCATTTACAAAACCTTGAAAATTCACTGAAAAAACCATAGGTTATAGACCATATATAGTTAGGAATTAGCATTTAGAAAACCTTATTTTACTCACACAAAACCATTGAAATTCCATATATAGTTAGTTGCACTAACTATATATCGCGCACCCGCAATCCACTGCTGATGATGTCACATATTACATCATTCATGACATGGTCAGTGACATCACTGATGACATCACTGATGACATCTCAAATGACATCACTGATGACATCATCTAGTGTCTGTGTGTTTTTGTAAAGTTTAAATACGTTTTACATATTGAAGAATGAGTGGATGTATGGAAGACTGAGTGTGTGTGTGGCTGGCTGGGAGGTGTGTGACTCTGTGCATATCAATGTGTACTTGTATCAGTGATTGTATAAGAGAGTAAGTATGTGTTAGTATATGTGTGAAAAGTATGGTGTTCTGTGTTTAACTATAGATGAGGAAATCGAAGTGTGATTGATTCTTCACAGGACTGACTAGGTGTATGAGTGCATATGATAGTGTTCTAATAATAACTGACTGTATGTATGAGTAATTGTATGGGTGAATGAGTGAATGTGTGTGTAGACGTACGAATCAGTGAGTGCGTATGTAGTAACTGGTATTGGTGTGTCATGATGTCATCAGTGATGTCATTTGAGATGTCATCAGTGATGTCATTTGAGATGTCATCAGTGATGTCATCAGTGATGTCACTGAAGTATGGTGTTCTGTGTTTAACTGTATAGATGAAGAAATGGAATTGTGATTGATTCTTTACAGGACTGACTTGGTGTGTGAGTAACTCCATGGATGAGTGGCAGTGTGTGACTGTCTGCATAGGTGTATGATTGCATATGATAGTGTTGTAATAATGAGTGACTGTATGTATGAGTGATTGTATGGGTGAATGAGTGAATGTGTGTGTAGACGTAGGAATCAGTGAGTGCGTATGTAGTAACTGGTATTGGTGTGTCATGATGTCATCAGTGATGTCATTTGAGATGTCATCAGTGATGTCATCAGTGATGTCACTGACCATGTCATGAATGATGTAATATGTGACATCATCAGCAGTGGATTGCGGGTGCGCGATATATAGTTAGTGCAACTAACTATATATGGAATTTCAATGGTTTTGTGTGAGTAAAATAAGGTTTTCTAAATGCTAATTCCTAACTATATATGGTCTATAACCTATGGTTTTTTCAGTGAATTTTCAAGGTTTTGTAAATGCTAATTCCTAACTATATATGGTCTATAACCTATGGTTTTTTCTGTGAATATATATATATATATATATATATATTCACTGAAAAAACCATAGGTTATAGACCATATATAGTTAGGAATTAGCATTTACAAAACCTTGAAAATTCACTGAAAAAACCATAGGTTATAGACCATATATAGTTAGGAATTAGCATTTATAAAACCTTATTTTACTCACACAAAACCATTGAAATTTGCATATATAGTTAGTTGCACTAACTATATATTTCGCGCACCCGCAATCCACTGCTGATGATGTCACATATTACATCATTCATGACATGGTCAGTGACATCACTGATGACATCACTGATGACATCTCAAATGACATCACTGATGACATAGCTGATAACAACATCCAGTGTCTGTATGTTTCTGTAAACTTTAAATATGTCTTACATATTGAAGAATGAGTGGATGTATAAGTGTCTGGATGAAGGATTTAGTAGGTGCATGACTGACTGTATGAGTGAGTGATTAAGTGTGTCTCACTGAGTGCATGGGTTAGTGACTAAACTGTCTTAATTTGTGCATCATTATGTCTATTGTTCTGTAAACTGCTGCATGTATTGATCAGTAGCTAAATGAGTAACTATATGGGTTATTGATTGGTTGCCCAAGTATTTGTATGGGAGACTGAGTGTGTGTGTTGGTGGTTGAGAGGTGTATGACTCTGTGCATAGATGTGTGAGCAGTTGATTCACTAGAAGTATGGGTTCAAAAGTGCATGTGGAAACAGCTGTATGGGTGGTTGACTGTGTTAATGAGTGTATTGGTGAGTGAATGGATATCTCAGTGCTACATGTCAAAGTAAAGACATATGTAAAACACAGTATATGTGAGTGTTGACATATATAAATAACTGTGCATAAGAGCCAGTGAATGTGTGAGTGGCTGTATGGATCATTATGAAATTGTATCAGGGATTGTATAAGAGAGTAAATATGTGTTAGTATCTGTTTGAATAAGTAAGGTGTGTATAACTGTATAGTTGAGGAAATGGAGGTGTGATTGATTCTTTGCATGACTGACTAGGTGTGTGAGTAACTCCATGGATGAGTGACAGTCTGTGAGTGTCTGTTTACACTGAGTGTATATAAGGTTATATTAGAGTCTGAAGAAGTTCATCGTATTATCACATGAATGATGTCATCAGTCATGTCAAATGAGATGTCATCCGGGATGTCATCAGTGATGTCATTTGAGATGTCATCAGTGATGTCATCAGTGATGTCACTGACCATGTCATGAATGATGTAATATGTGACATCATCAGCAGTGGATTGCGGGTGCGCGAAATATATAGTTAGTGCAGTAAAATAAGGTTTTATAAATGCTAATTCCTAACTATATATGGTCTATAACCTATGGTTTTTTCAGTCAATTTTCAAGGTTTTGTAAATGCTAATTCCTAACTATATATGGTCTATAACCTATGGTTTTTTCAGTGAATTTCAATGGTTTTTTAATAGCAAATATTAAAAGCTGTTAAATGTATTCTTCTTTTAAAGGTAAAATATATTTTATATGTATTTAATATAATTTTTTTAATGTATATATATATATATATTTTTTTTAGTTTTGCTACCGGTCCGCGCACCGGGTAGCTTCCCGTTAGCTCATTTTTATGCCGCGACCTGGTCCGCGTACCGGGAAACATACCGTTTGCACAACTGCCGCGTTCGAAAACAACATCGTGACGCGTCGCGTAAGCGCGACGTATCGCGTTGCCGCGTAATGCGTCTTATGACGCGCGCGTTCGCGCACTCGGAAGTGCTCCGGTGCGCAAACGAGGCGCGAAGCGCAGCACACCAGAAGCGCTCTGGGCGCGGAGCGGGACGCGTAACGTAAGCGTAACAGGTCATGTGACCTGTAAATAACACTTTTCATTGGTTTAGAACTTTTTTTTTCCCAAATGATGAAAACCCCTCCTTCTTTCCTCACTCTGACTTTCATCTTTGTGAGAGGAAGACCTTAGTTATGGCATCTGTAGTAGCTGCAGCTGGTGGACCCCCACCACCACCACAACCACCTAGGAAGGAAGGACCACCTCCACAGTTCCTTCCCAACCCAGAAGAAGAGGAAGAAGACGTAGAGCCGAGGCAGTTCTTACGTGAAGAGCCCCGGAAATCCCACCACAAAGACAGTTTTATTTGGCAATTTTATTCATACCCTCAAGGCCAAAAAAAGGTCAATGCCCGACATGTGACATGCCTCATTTGTAAATCTGTTTTGTCTAGAGGTACAGACAAAAAGTATAGTTATGGTAACTATACTATACACCACCATATGCAGAGGTGGCATCCACTCAATTACAGCGTTGCAGAGATGCGTCACCTCCAAGATAACCCACCAACTCCTGTGGCCAGTACATTGGCACAGGTAACTCTATCGGGACCAGAGGCGAGGGAGACGGTCCCAAATATCCAACAGAATTTTGTGCACATGAAGATAGTGTGCCTTTATTGTGGTGACCTAATTTCATGTGCGAATATGAGTATCATTTTGATTAATAGAGCATTTGAAAACCACAAGTGCTCAAAACGCCCCAAGAAATAAAAAAATTTTTTTGCTCCTGTTGAGCCCTTTCTAATGCCTGTTTTTCGTTGTTCCCCCCCAAAAAACCCCCAAAAACATAAAATTGTTCAAAAATACAAAAAAAAATGTTCAGAAAAATACAAAAAACATATAAAACAACAAAAACATTAAAAAAAAGTTCTTTTCAGAACTACCTCCCATTTAAAAAAAATTACTAAAATGTTTAGCACTCTTGACTTCATTTTTCTCATGGGAGCGCTTCCCGGTACGCGCACCGGTGCGCGTACCGTCAGCGCATTAAAAAAAAAACAAGAAAAAAAAACAAGAGAAGGAGAGCATAAGAGAAAGAGAAAGAGAGAGTAATGTTAAGAGACAGACAGCAAGAGAGAGCAACACAGATGTACTGTGTAATACATAGTAAAACAGTGTAAAAGATATAACAAAGTGTAAGAGAGAAAATGAAAAAAATATAAGGCTGTGAAACAAAGAAAGAGAGAAGAAGAATACTAAAGCAGAGGCACATGAAGAATGTGAGTGGCTGTAAAGAGTAAAAGGAAACAGAAAAAATGATGTACAAATAAAAGGTAATAACGGAACCAGATTTAAATAACACTGGTAAGGGAGAGAGAGAAAAAAGTAGTGTGCATAACTAAAGAGGGATGAAATAAGATGGATAACATCGAATAAAGTTAAAACATGTGGATTGACAGAGAGAAAAAACTATAAGAAGAAAAGAAGAAGTAACAGAAAGGGAATAATTGAAGCAGCAAAGAAATGTAAATAACATAGTGTGCTTGAACTTCAGGGAGAAAGCATAATGAACAAGTAGTGAAAGAGTGAAGAGACAGAGACAATTACAGTAAGATAGACGGACTGAGTGAACGGGAATGAAGAACTGTGAGAACAGAGGTACTGAGAAAAGGAGTGGAAGGAGTGCAGTAAGTAAATCACCCACACAACACAACAGCTACCCTACCTCAAAGCACTCTAAAATATTATTTTACTGTTTCTCTTTGTTTTCCCCTTGTTACACTCCCCGGTGCGCTACCCATAGTAAAAGTCAAGAGGGGTGATAGAGGGAGAAATATTGAATTAGGATAACACATGGTGAGTGACAAAGAGAGAGGACAAAGAGAGTAAAGGAAACAGTACCTGAATGCGCTTGAGTACAACAGAAAAAAAAGATAAGTAATGCAGTGTGTGTGACTTACAGGGAGTTAGTGGGTGTAGGTCGGAGTGTGGGTGTGTAAGGTGTGTCTGTGGGTGTGGTTGTGTGGAGTGTTTTGGTGTGGGTAGAGATGAGGGTGTGTGAAATATGTGTGAGAAGTGTATGAGTGTGGGGTGTATATGTGTTCGATGTATGTGTGTGTATGGAATGTGTGTGTGTTTTTGAAGAGTGTGTGTGGGAGTTTGTTTTTTGTGTGTATGAGGTGTAGGTGTGGTGTGTGTGTGGGGTGTATGTTACGGGTGTGTGTATGTGTTGGGAGGGGGATGAGGTATATGTGTAGGAGTAAGGTAAATAATTAAGAAAAAGAGAATGAGTAAAGAAGCAAAGGAAGGGAACAGAGGGTAAGTGAAGTAAAGAATAGGGATCAAAAGAAGTTGAATATGAGAGGGTAAATAATGAAAGGGGAGTAAACATGGAGAATAAGAATAAGTGAGAGAAGCAGAGTAAAAACACAGGAGTGAGGTAGATTGAGAAAATGTTAGTGACCTTAAAGCAAAGGATAATAACAAACTACATTTTTTTAGTCATACTTACCATATAATAAATGTAACTATAATTTTTTTTACTACAGTTGGTATCTGTGAAAGAGAGAAAAAAAATAAGTTATAATTAGTAAAATATGTATTTTAAATTAAAAGATACAAATGAAGAGCTAAAAACATCATAACACTCTATTTAGAAATAAAGTTAGATTGAAGAACACAGAAAGGGAAATAAACTAAGGTAGAAGGACAAAAAGAAGGAAAAAGAAATAGAAGGAGAACAAATTACAAAGAGTAAGGCATATAGATTCACTAAGAAAAAGAGAGAGAAGAACAGAGAAATGAACTGAAGGTAAGAAAGATATTAAAACAATGTGAGTTAGCAAAACTAAATCAGGAAACACAAGTAAGTAAAAAGATAATGACTGAGACAGAAACAGTCTAATTAATGATGCATTTAGAAGAATGAGGAATAGAAGATAACTGAGAGTAAGTGAAGAACAGTCATAGAGTGAAAGGATGAAGGGAGACAGAATAATATACACCAATTGAAGGAAATGGACTGAGGAAGTTATAAGGTAGACACACTAAGAGAAAAACGGAGTGAGGTGGAGTACAATGAGTGAGAAAAGAAAAAAAGTAAGTGAGCAAAAAAAGGAAAGAGAGGAGAACACGACTAAAACAGTGCTACTGAGAAAAAATAATTTGGTGATGAAAGTAAAGAGAAGGACATTGAAAGAAAGGAAATGATGGATAGTAACGGAACCAGAGTAAAAGAAATGGGATGAAGAACGACGAGACAGGAGCAGTGAAGTTGTTGTAAAAGAAGTGATAGAAGGTAGATAAACACAAGTGAAAATAACACAAGTAGAGTGAGGCACTGAGCACAGAGAAGTAGTGAACGAAAAATAGAGAGAAGAGGTCAAAAGTAAGAAGCAAACAAAGATAAGCGAGGGAGAGTGGATGTCAGAGAATGGGAGTACAATTTAATTTACACAATCCAAAGTATAGAATAATTTCTACAACATGTTACATAGTTTATTTTTGCGGTTCTCAGAATATATTGAATTTCACTTAAAGCAGTGAGTTCAAATTATTCATCATATGACAGCGGGAAAAAAAAACACAATCTAAAAGATTGTGTTTTAAAAAAACCCTTACATACTAAATGACAAATGTACGCTAATCTTTGATTGACTTACTTTTCCTTGAGGCCAAATAGTATATCATGGAGGTCCTTTTCTCGTTACATAGTATTTTGCTGTTCACTTAGAAATCCATTTCATCGACTTTCTACAAGAAAAGCTCCAAGAACATCTGAAATATTTTCAAAATTTTAATATACTCCTTTTTTTCAGTCATGACTCTTTACTCATTCTTGCACCTTTCCATTTGGCCAAATAGTGTCAGATGTATGAGTATATATGAGTCCTCCTCCCGTCTTCATAGGCCAATTAACTTTACCTAAATTTTGGCTGTAAAAACACTAGATATGAATTTATAAAGCCAAAAGACAAACGTTGTTTGAAAGTCAATTGATTGTTGTTACATTGGGTCCAACCTTTAGAAGTTTTTAAATAGCATGTGTAATGCCCTGATGTTGTAGAAGGACCTTCATGAAAAATAATAGCTACAGTTGCAAAGGTTCTTCCTGATATCGATAACTGAGAAGCCACGAAATTTTTAATAGAAGTTGTCAATTTAGTTCCATCAGGTCTACATCGTTGGAACATTAAAATAACATAGTGACCATAATTTTGTAGAAATAATGTGGACAGCATTGCAGACTTACATTGGGTAAACACCATATTGTGATCCGCTGCTTTAACTAGATTATTGAAAGACACTGATTTGCAGTCTGGTAAAGTTAAATATATAAATCTTTCAGGGTCTATTCTAGTAGTACTTGATGAAGCACAGTTATCACAGTCATGTTGCCATTGATAAGAAAGGCCAAATAGATTTTTTATATCTACTCCTTCATCTTGTAATACATCAAACATATACATTAAAAATTCCTGACAATCCTGCTGAATATTCTGTGAAAATTGATTTTGACCTGAACATATATCTAGAAGATTTCTAATTTCTGAAACACTTTCTATTTTAGCTCTATCACTACTACATTTGTCTAACACAGAATTCAATAAACAGCACAATGTTTGTTCCCGATTTTCAACAATCTGTCTTTGTAAATTTTGAAGAAAAAAAACAACATTAACTACTACATTATCATAGCAGTTGACACCAGAACTGTTTTCAAACTGAAATCCAACAACATCTTCAACAGAATCCTTTTTGTTTCTCTTTACAATTACACTTTTATCTACTTTATGCCTTTTTGCTGATACCTCACTGCAATTACTCCCATTTCTTCTTTTTCGGCCTACCACATGTTTTTCAATCAGAGGATATTGAGGCAAATGTGGAGCATACTCTCTTCTTAACCTATTGTATTCTTTTACACAATCTAAATCTGCACAAATCTTTGTTTCATCACACTCAATCAAGTACAATCCTGCTAAAGTTCTGACTCGTGATAATGCCACATATGCCATACCCTCTTTAAACACAGAACTTACAATGTTCACCAAAGCGATATCTACACTTAAACCTTGAGACTTATGAATTGTCACCGCAAATGCCAAACAAATAGGAAACTGTTTTCGGCGAACATATAAGTCTTTCACGAGCAAAAATCTAGCTGAACAACGAGAAATTTGTTCTATTTCATCAATGTCATCAAATTAAATTTTTAAAATTTCAATTCCATCTCTATTTTTGTAATTCACAAAACCAACAACATAACCCATTGCTCCATTTACCAGACCTCTTTCAACATTTAAATTCCTTCTTAAAATGACACGACAATTCAAACACACATTCAGAGTCTTTTCAAAACCAGCAGTTTTAGATATAGTCTTCTCTAATGAATCCAATTTTGATTTCAAATTTTCAGACAAAATAATTGTTGCTCCCATATGCTCTATTTTATCAATAGCTTCCAGTTTCACTATCTCTTCATTTTCTAACTGTAACATTTTGTTGTTGAACATGGAACATTCTTTCAGAGTTGGCAACAAACATATGCCAGATTTCTTCTCGTTTATTTTCTTAAATATGTTCTCTGGAAGAATGTTTTCATTTGGGTACAAATTTGAAATTAATCGTGCATGTAAAGCTTCTTTCCCTTGCTGACTTACTTTTCCGATCCTTACATCTTGTAGAATATTTTTATAATCTTTATCCTTTGCCTGCCGCATATTTTGAAGCAGTTCTGCATATTTAAAGTTTAACCATATATTAACGTTTCCGATGCTCCCTAAGCACTTCCTGGTATCTTCATGAGTGAGTATTTTGAACACAGGTTGTCCTTTTACTGGAGTCAACTGCAGAAGATCTCCAAAAACAATAATATGTTTTCCTCCAAATAAGACATCATAGTCTGTTCTAAGAATTTCTTGCATCCTCAAATGCACAAAAGCAAGCATTATATTTGACACCATGCTTACTTCATCAATGATAAGAGGTTTCATTTTCTTCAGGACTCTCGAAACTTCGGAACACGCATCTCCTGATAGCTTGTGATACTCCAATTTGTTATCATGCTCCACTGGTAGCATCAGTAAACGATGTAAAGTAATCCCTTTAATGTTATGTGCTGCCAGCCCAGTTGGAGCAGTAACAACACAAGACAGCGGTGATTCAGTCCTTTTCTGCAGATAAGTTGCAATGGCTTTAATCAGAAAACTTTTTCCAGTCCCGCTTCTCCACTCACGTACAGTTGGACAGGCTTAAATGATGTACATGAGCACTCTTTTTTCTCATGACTGAATCCATGTTCAATCTGTTCTGTGACTTCGTCATATATCTGTTTCTGCTCAAGGTTTAGTTGTTTCACCAAATCTTCTAAGTTAACTTCATCATATTGACCTTGTTCCATAGCTCTTTCCACCTCATCCATGGCAGTAGCAGCTTCATTTTGGATAATTGGTTCTCCTAGTGGATCCTGACTCAATGAAGCAGAACTCTGACTGCCTTGAGAACTGTCTCTCACAATCTCTGCAGCAATAGTGGCTTCTTGCTCTATTTCTTCATTCAACATTTGCAGATAATTTGAAAAAACAGGACATTCTATGGTATCCTTCGTTGCATTAAAGGAGTCTTCATAACAGAGAAAATCTCCAAGAAGTTCCTCTTCTTCACGCCATGGTTTAAACAGTTGCAAAAGAGCCAAATAATAAAATTCTCTTTTATCTGGATTATCACAACTCAATTTGCGATGAGTAATCAAATGACCTTTTTTCTGTTTCACTAGACATCCTTCACATCCAATGACTCCATATATTCCATTATTGATATCTTCTCTGATGTTCCTCTTATAAATATATCTCTGCAGAACTTCATAGAGACAAGCGTTCTCAAGGTGATGACTTCTATTTGGATAGTATGTATCCAACATGTTTGTCTTCAAAATATCTGTACTTTCTGGTTCTTTCTCCGCCAAATACTCTATCTCTTGTACAGATTTCAAAACTCGATTTCGTGTTGCAGCAAGACCTAGACTCACCCAAATGATGGTTCTAGATTTGGCATAGAGACTTGCTGACGACAATCGATCAGAACATTCATACGCTCCAATTTCTCGATGCGACAACATCTTCAGACTGTAACTGTATAATTTCTTGCTTAGACTCTTTTCATGTGAAATGTCCTCCCACATTTCCTTTAGTTCTGTCTTTTCTTTTTTTGTGATGTAAGACGTCACATATCGAGCCACAGCAATAGAGTTGTCAGCAACGAATTGAATATCCATGTTAGCATTCCACATGGACAAATTCACTGGGTTGTAGTCGTTGATGTACTTGGACTCTTCGTCTCTTTTTAAATTGTATGTATTTTTGGGTGATTTCCTCGTCACAGTATGTCGCAGAGAAGACATCACATTATTTACTCTTCCTTTAGAAATCACTGGTCGTGGAAAGCTGAAACGACATTTTGTGTAGAACTTGTCCTTGTTTCCGAATTTTCGACGACAGTACTTTCCACAACGATGGGATTGAAAGCGTAAAACTTGTTGCCTTAAACTGTTTTCTTCCGTAGTTTTCGGAACAGCACATGTTGAATACTCTTCAATGAAACTCATCACTGTCTCATCCGAATCTGTTCCAAATTTGGGTGCATCTTTAATCCACAACAACATATGTATGTGAGGAGCACCTCTCGCTTGATACTCCTTTCTCCAAAAGAAATCCAAAACCTCTCCAAGGGGAGGATTTTTTTGTTGGTAATAAAAGACATCATAGCTTCAAATCTATGATTAAAATATCTGCATACATTCACTGGATCCAAAGAACACAGTTCTCCAGGTGTTTTGAATTCTATATTTTGTATATTAGCATTGGCCTCTCGTAGAAATTGAAGTAAGTCCTCCCATGCATACTCGGCACAGCTAAGAGTGGGGAACCATGTAGGAGTTTCTAAGTTTCTTAGCATACATTTCAATTCCCCATGGCGACGGTACCAATACTCATTTGTACCACGCTGACATGCCATGAGATTGATTAGATGAGATTCTAAAATATTATCTTGCAGATTCACTTTCTCCATAAAGTCCCTCGCTGAAACATTTTGTAGATGTGCTCCACTTTTCCGAATATGGTTTACTGCATAAGAAAGCCCAGACAAGTCACTTTCATACAGTAGATGAAACAAATAGGGAATGCATTGACGAAACCTTGCATCTTCAGCATATAATCTTACAGTTCGATATTCAGATGCAGGAATTTGAAGTGGTCGATCGTCATATCGTCCACCTCGACCTGTTGGAAATAGCTGTGGAAAACAACGAGCTTCCAAACTTTCTTCCCATACACTAATGGGACTTCCTTTTGCTGTTTTCATTTGAAACAATTCAATTGCATTCCCCATTACTTCTTTGGAATGCAAAGGATGAACAGTATAATGTTCATATATTTCTTCACTTCTAGACACATCAACTTTTTCAATTTGGCCGCCTGAACAATCACTGTCTTCATCTGTAGCTGTTTCCTCTGCTGCAACACATACATCTTTGTAGTACTCATTGTTTTTGACTAAATACAACGTTGCCTTTTTGACTTTCCTAACATCCACTACATCTTGCCAGATTTGTTTACTCTTTGTTGGAACCCCATTAACTAGAATAACTAAAGGTTCCTCTTCTACTTTTTCTATACCAATTGTATCAATATTTTTTTCAAATCTATGGGCAAATAAACAACTCTTCCCTTTAATCCTCTCTGCAAATCTGTAGGAGGCAATTTCCCTATCTTAGGCTCCATGCGAACAATTGCCTGAAAAGGATGGACACATTGAATCAAAATAGACTCATATGTATTTAAATCCATCAATTCACGGGGAATGTCTATCAACTCCAGATTATTATGAACAGCTCTAGCAGGCATTCTGTTTTGATTTAATTTGTCATAACAATATTTACAAATACGCTGATCAGAACTCAAATCAAAAGAATTCTCCACCCACAAATAAGTTGCTAAATCTTTCCACTCATAATTATCCATCTTTTCACTTTTTGCATATAAATCAACTAACCTAGTCTGAATCTTATAATGAGTCCGTTGACAACAAACACAAGTAAAATTCGGCCTTTCGCTTGATTTCACCTTAAACCTGGTAATTTCCTTCTCAAACTTTTCTGTATTTAAAATCTGTACATTGTCTTCCACATTACCTTGAATTGCTGTCTCAATTTCTACACTGTCCTCTTGCTCACGAAAATAACAAATCTCAATTTCTTCACAAATCTTCTTCTCATCTAATTCTGTTCCATGCAAAAGAGCACTGTTTAATTGTTTAAGCTTAAGTGCTGGACTTTTTGCATAATACAACATTCTCACTAATTTCCTCATTTTGGTATGATGCACTGCTAACATCCTAAAATGAGGAAAAACACTCTGACAAACTTTTCTAGAAAGACAAGCCAGTGAATGGCATTGCAAACCTGTGATTCCTCTCACTCTGCAAGGATCTAAGTCTTGCAACAACTTCACTTTCTGCTTTATACTTTTTTTACTATATGTACGTAAGAAATTACAAAACAAATCAATTGATTCCTGTCGCACACTACAAATACTACTACACTTCCAAGTGTACACTGGACCCTTAGTACGTCTCCCTAAAACTCCATCAGATAACACCTCTTCTGGTTCTCTAGGCACAAGTTTCTCTTTTTCAATCGGACAACCGTCTTTCACTTCATACGCTCGACCACTGGTGTCAACTGCATGCACTAAATCATTCTCCTGGAAGTAACTCTCCTCATTAAAAAATGGCTCACAACTTGAACTGTGCATCCATTCTCCAGAAAAAACTTTACAAAAATTAGTCCGATTAATTACTCTTTTCCATCTACTGTTTGATTTGAAAACATCAATTGTCTTGTTAAGTGTCCTAATTCTATTGATTATTAAAATAAATAATTTTTTCTTAACTTCAAAAGCCGGATCAACAATCTTCTCTACACTTTTCTTTTTCTTATAAAAAGCAGCTCTCTGTTTACCTTTCCTAATGTTTTTTAACAAATTTAAAACCACTCTATTGCGAAACATTCGTCTACGAATGTCTCTAAAATGATTCTGCCTTCTATTCCTATACATATTATTCTCTCCTGCTCCAGTTTTAGGATTCTTTGAAGTTCTCTCCTTCCTTTTCAATTTTACTCTCTCATTTTCTTTTTCTACATGGTGTCCATCATTTTTTCTGGATGTACATATGTTGCGTAAAAAAGACTTAGTTGTCTTACCAGGAGCTTTGTTCCTGTTTTTTGAAGTATCTGTTGTGGAAGAATGCTGTAATTCCGTTGCTGGTTTTGATTTTTCCTGGTTACGTTGTTTCTTTGTCCTTTCCTTTTTGGGCATCCTTGCTTTTTCTTCAAATAACGATTTCAATCTGTGTTAAAGAAAAACAGTAGCACATTATAGACCACTATTACCAAACAACAAAGCAATGACAAAAAGCAAACAATCAATACAGGGTTTCAGATCAGGTGAGGATTCTCCAGTGGTGCACAAAAGGTGAGGCCTGTATTGAAAAATATAGTGGAAGACAGCTCTGTCCACAACTACAAAGAAGATCAGACCTATGTCTAACTCCACTGCACTCTTATACACAGGCTTCACCACCTATGCTTCCCAAGAAAATATGGAGTTACATAGTTATATAGAATTGTATTTTATAAAATTGTGAAGCTCCATGAGAAAGCGTTTGCCTCAGTCTTATTCCTGTTGTGAGGCAGGTGCAAGATTTTACCTCAGTCTTATCCCTGCTGTGAGGCAGGTGATTGTAAATAGGATCTGTGCTGTGTTTCCTAAATGTGATGTCAAAAACGATTTTGGAGAAAATGATTGGTTTTTACATTTTTGACTATAATGTGGCGCAGAGGTTTAAAAAGTGACGCATCTACCTACATGCATCATTTTTTAAATATGGAGCAAAAAGGTACTTGTTTGGGTTTTCCTGGGGAGCATAGTTGGTGAAGCTTGTGTCTAAGAGTGCAGTGGACTAGGCTTCATGAAGCATATACCTGTCTGCATTTTTAGACGCAGATGTCAATTTGACTCTTTACAATGATGTTAGCTGTGTTTTAAATCAGTGTAGGAAGCATATTGAGTTTGTTTGCATAGAGGAATTGTAATTTGTAAAATTGTGAAACTTCATGTGAAAGCTTTTGCCTTAGTCTTATCCCTGCTGTGAGGCAGATGGTTGTACATAGGATCTGTGCTGTGTTTCCTAAATGTAATGTCAAAAACGATTTTGGGGAAATTAAATGGTTTTTACATTTTTGAGTATAATGTGGCGCAAAGGTTTAAAAAGTGACGCATACATGCGTCACTTTTTAAATATGGGGAAAAAAGTACATGTTTGGGCTTTCCTGGGGAGCCTAGGTGGTGTATCTAAGTGTGCAGTGGACTAGGCTTCATGAAGCATATCCCTGTCTGCATTCTTAGACACAGGTGTCAATTTGACTCTTTACAATGATGTTAGCTGTGTTTTAAATCAGTGTAGGAAGCATATTGAGTTTGTTTGCATAGAGGAATTGTATTTTGTAAAATTGTGAAGCTCCATGAGACTCCATGTACACTTAGATACAATCCTAACCACCAGGAAAGCCCACACATGTACCTTTTTTCCCCATATTTAAAAATTGACGCATGTATGCGTCATTTTTTAAACCTTTGCGCCACATTATACTCAAAAATGTAAAATCCATTTATTTTCCCCAAAATCGTTTTTGACATCACATTTAGGAAACACAGCACAGATCATATTTACAACCATCTGCCTCACAGCAGGGATAAGACTGAGGCAAAATCTTGCACATGAAGCTTCACAATTTTACAAAATACAATTCCTCTATGCAAACAAACTCAATATGTTTCCTACACTGAGTTAACACAGCTAACATCATTGTAAAGAGTCAAATGTATTTCTATTAAACATGCAAACATTCTTTATTCCTTTTAAAAAATGTAAAAACTATTTTTATGCTTCATGAAGCCTAGTCCACTGCACACTTAGATACAATCCTCACCACCTAGGCTCCCCAGGAAAGCCCAAACATGTACCTTTTTTCCCCATATTTAAAAAGTGACGCATGTATGCGTCATTTTTTAAACCTTTGCGCCACATTATACTCAAATATGTAAAATCCATTTTTTTCCCCAAAATCGTTTTTGACATCACATTTAGGAAACACAGCACAGATCATATTTACAACCATCTGCCTCACAGCAGGGATAATACTGAGGCAAAATCTTGCACATGAAGCTTCACAATTTTACAAAATACAATTCCTCTATGCAAACAAACTCAATATGCTTCCTACACTGAGTTAACACAGGTAACATCATTGTAAAGAGTCAAATGTATTTCTATTAAACATGCACACATTCTTTATTCCTTTTAAAAAATGTAAAAACTATTTTTTCCCCCAAAATCGTTTTTTACATCACATTTACAAAACACAGCACAGGTCCTACGTAGAAGCATTCCATGTCACGACTAACAATTCACAATTTTACAAAATACAATTACTCTATGCAGTAAAAACTTTTTACCAAGCATTATCAAAAAGCATGACACAAAGCAACATGTAAAGACCACAATTTCCTTCCAAATCTTCTCCATAGAGTATACAAGTCTCTATGTATATTAAATGAACCATAACTCACCTTTACAAATATTTTAGGAGATTCAGAACAGTGTCAGATACACACACCAATATTTCTTTAGCAGAGCAAAAGATATGTTCTCCAGACACTGCAAACCATAAAGGCACAGAAAACCTCTAATTCTACACAGATATCCCTTTTTGTTAACCAATCAAATCTCTTCCCTCTCTATTTTCAAACCAACACCCTTCCCCCCCTCAGCCCTTTCTACCTGTTACCATAGCAACTCCCTCCTCACTGAGCTCCCAGGGTTAAAAGTTTATTTTACAATGTTGCAAATCACCTCAGCAAGGATGTTTGACCTGCGAATATACCAGCTTATCTGGTTCAATGTTTCTTTAAATGACTTTTTTTTAACCATTCAAATTACTTTTTACACAGAACACAACCATGCACCCTTACTTTCAGTTTTCAACTATCTCATTCTACCAATCATTGCTTGTGATTCAATAGCACTGAAACTCCACAGGTTTTGTTTTGCAAACTTCTATTGTTCAAACTGCCATTTCTTTTCCACACTTCATCTAACTGCACCAGAATCTCCTCTGACCATGTATTCTGTCTGGATTATTGGACATAGCTATATCCACTGGGCTCAAAGGTATGCAGCTACCAGAAATTTACAAAACCTTGATTTATCAAACGTGAACATAAAATGGATTGGCCACAGAGGATTAAAATGTCACCAATTGATTCCATTGGTGAAAACCTTTTTGCATTTGCCACACCCTGACCTGTTAATTGTGCACTGTGGAGGAAATGACTTGGGCACTTTGACTGGGGTAGGTCTGGAAATGCTTTTAAAGGACACCTTTGATCATTTGATGGGACTTTTTCCACAAACTGCCTTGGTATATTCCAATATATGCCGAAGACAGAAATGGAAGTGGTCCAATCAATTTTGTCCACAATTTGAGAAAGCACGGAAACATGTGAATAAATCTGTTTCTGCTTACATGAGAGACTATGGAATGGGTTCAATATACAATAATAAATTACGTTACATCATGGAACATATCTACAGGGGAGATGGTGTGCACTTTTCTGATGAGGGGAATAGAATATTCCTCCTGAATTTAAGACTGTGCATTGGTACCTACTTGTAGGTACCTAAATCAGCCACAGAACCCAAAAGCCCTTTTCAGGGCTACCCTATCTCTGATCACTCCAAATGATTATCCTTTTTTCATTATTTTTCACCATAGTACGCTCCCCGGTACGCTCCCCTCGCGAAAATCGTAAAAAATAATAATTTTGTTTTGTCCCACGGGACCCTTTTATGGCCCCCACATCAAACCTAGGGGGTCAGGGGGTGTCTACCGTGCCCCCTTATACCCATTCCCAACGTTTTTTATCCTCCATCTTGTGTCTGAATTCTACCAAAACACAAAATGGAGGACTCCCGTTGCGCTTCCGGTACGCGTACCGGGACGCGCACCGGGAAGCGCTCCCCAAAAAATTTAAAACTTAATTTACATAAAAACCTCTGTAGAGAAGTTCACCAAATAGAGAATAGGCAATACTACATACCAGTCCCTACCATTTTCCCAAGTTTGGTGGAATTCCATTGAGCCATTTGGCCTGTAGCCCTGTCTAAATATCCTGAGGGAAATTACATAACAAAAACACATCTGAAGTGTTAGAATTGACAACCAATTAAAATGTTATTTTCATTTTCTATTTTTTTTCCTGACATTTGATTGGTTATGTACATGAATATAAATGAAAAATGAGAGGGAAACACGGCCATTTTGACTACAACTACCTGAGGTACATCTTGGAGGGATTTTCGCATTTTGTCTTCTTCACCTCTCTCTAAAGTAAGTTGATAATTTGTAAGGGGCACTTGAAGTTATTTTTTGAAAACATTTTCTGATAGTTATTTACTGTCCCTCTGCTATAGTTATAGATAGAGATAGGCTCCTCTGTTATATTTATAGATTGACTTAGGCTTCTCTGCTATAATTATGAATTTACTTACGCTTCTTCACAGGCACTTTTTAATATTTCTACTTCCTGCCTGTTACCATACATTGCCCAAAGTTAACTTCACTATTAAAAAATCAAAACTACCTGTCTGAACTTAAACCCAACAGTGCCATATTTCTACTGATTTTTTTTAATGCAAATTTCAGCACAAAAATGGAAGGACAACAGAACGTTTCCTTTGAAATTATCCTAGAGATGAACAATGAGGAAATCATTGAACCCATTGACTTGGAATTCATGGATGAATCACGGGACCATGAACTTCTACAATGTGTAGAATCTGTGGATTTGTTAATTCAATATGAGAACGTTTCTGACAGTCAAATGTTGGAAGTTATGTTCAGTCAAAAAGAGGACGTTTCTGACAGTCAAATGATAGACATTATGTTTAATTTAGAAAAAGAATCTGAAAAATAAATTTATATTTAATAATCAAAAATTGTTCGAGACATTATTCATTATTATATGTAATTCATAAACTATTACCAAAATGATTATAATATAAAGTCAGACTTATAGTATACTGTGCAACGTATTTCTGTTACATAATAATTTTGCTCATAGTTACTTCCTTTCTCCCACTATATTATCTCCAATGTGTATTTGACATCTCTTTTTCATCTCCTGCCTCCATGTTGTTTCTGCTTCCCTGACAGACTATGGTATAGATTCCATATACCACAATAACTTCTGTAACAACATGCAAATTATCTACAGAGGAGATGGTGTACATTGACTTTAAGACTCAGCATTGGTACCTACATGTTGGTACTTAAAACACCCAAACAACACAACAACTCTATTCAGAGATACCCTACCTCTAAGCACTTTAAATTATTATTTTAGTGTTTCACTTAGTTTTCCCCATGTGTAGATGTGGGGGAGGTGTGTGTGGGGGATGTGCGGGGGTGTCTGTGAGGTGTGTATGTGTGTGTGTGTGTGTCTAGGGGGATGAGGTGTAAAGGTGTGTGGGGTATATGGATGTGGGTGGGGATATGGGTATGTAAGTTGTGTGTGTGGGTGTGAGTGTGTGGGGTGTTTGATTGTAGGTGGGAGTGTGGGTGTGTGAGGTGTGTGTGGGGTGTGTGTGGGTGTGGGAGGTATGTGTGTAGGATGTGTATGTATGTGTGAGATGTGTGGATGTGTCTGTGAGTTGTCTGTGTGTGTGTGGGGGGGAGATGTGTGTGTGGGATGTGTGGGGTGTGTCTGTGAGATATTTGTGTGTATGTGCATGTGTGTGTGGTGGAAGGGGGGTGAGGTGTGTGTTTGAGTGTGGGTGTGTGGGATGTGGGTGTGGATGTGTAAGTTGTCGATGTGGGGGTGTGGGGTGTTTGAGTGTGGGTGGAAGTGTGCGTGTGTGGAGTGTGTGTGGGTGTGTGGGTGTGGGGTTGTGTGCATGTGGGTGTGTATGGGACACACTTGTAGGTACCTAAAACAGCCACAGAACCCAAAAGCTCTTTTCAGAGCTACCCTGCCTGTAATCACTCAAAATGATTATTTTACACTATTATTTTCACTATTTTTCACCTAAGTACGCTCCCTGGTACGCTCCCCGGTGCGCGTACCGGGCGCTCCCCCCGCGAAAATTGAAATTTTTTTTTTGTCCCACGGGACCCTTTTATGGCCCCCACATCAAACCTAGGGGGTCAGGGAGGGTGTACCCTGCCCTCTTTTGCTCATTTTCCCCTTTGATTTTTGCCACCTCTTGTATCTCAATCCTACCGAGACACAAGATGGCGGCCGCTGCTGACTGTTTTGAATGTTTACAGACACCCGAGAACCAATCAGCTTGCCGTGCACAAGTCGCGTGGCGTGCCCGGATTTCTCCCCGGTACGCGTACCGGGGCGCGGTTCTAGATATATACATTTTTTTTAACCTAAATTACTCAAAATACTCTGGAGCACATATCTTGAGACATAGCAAAGGGACATCGGGCTACCAGTCCCTACAATTTTGCCAAGTTTGGTGAAAATCCATTCAGCCGTTCGAGCTAAAAGTGCGACCGACCGCCCTATGGAAATTAACATGGGGAAAACATGTTTTGGGACCCCCCTTTTATCTCGGCCCCCGCTTGACGAATCCCCCCCAAACTTTCCGGGAAGGAGCGGAGAGCCGCGAGGCAAAGTTGCTGAAAAATTCAGGCTGATTCCTCAACCGGCGCCAAAGTTATTCCAAATAGAATGTTGGGATTTCCCTATGGAAATCGATCCTAACTATATATACCTACTGGCGACTGCCAGTAGGTAATATATATATATATATATATATTCACTGAAAAAACCATAGGTTATAGACCATATATAGTTAGGAACTAGCATTTAAAAAACCTTATTTTACTCACACAAAACCATTGAAATTCCATATATAGTTAGTTGCACTAACTATATATCGCGCACCCGCAATCCACTGCTGATCATGTCACATATTACATCATTCATGACATGGTCAGTGACATCACTGATGACATCACTGATGACATCTCAAATGACATCACTGATGAGATCACTGATGACATCATCCAGTGACTGTGTGTTTCTGTAAAGTTTAAATATGTTTTACATATTGAAGAATGAGTAGATGTATAAGTGTCTGGACGAAGGATTTAGTAGGTGCATGACTGAATGTATGAGTGAGTGATTAAATGTGTCTCACTGAGTGCATGGGTTAGTGACTAAACTGTCTTAATTTGTGCATCATTATGTCTGTTGTTCTGTAAACTGCTGCATGTGTTGATCAGTAGCTATATGATTAACTATATGGGTTATTGATTGATTGTCCAAGTATTTGTATAGGAGACTGAGTGTGTGTGTGGCTGGCTGGGAGGTGTGTGACTCTGTGCAGATCAATGTGTACTTGTATCAATGATTGTATAAGAAAGTAAGTATGTGTTAGTATATGTTTGAAAATGTAAGGTGCTCTATGTTTAACTGTATAGACAAGAAAATGGAAGTGTGATTGATTCTTTACAGGACTGACTAGGTGTGTGAGTAACTCCATGGATGAGTGGCAGAGTGTAAGTGTCTGTATAGGTGTATGAGTGCATATGATAGTGTTGTAAAGATGAGTGATTGTATGTATGAATGATTGTATGGGTGAATGAGTGAATGTGTGTGTAGACGTAGGAATCAGTGAGTACGTATGTAGTAACTAGTATTGGTGTGTCAATGGTTTCAAAAATTATACTCTGTATTTAACACTGGGTGAAACAGAGGTTATATTAAAACGTGAGGAGATGCATTGTATTGTCACATGAATGATATCATCAGTGATGTGGTCATTGATGTCAAATGAGATGTCATCAGTGATGTCATCAGTGATGTCACTGACCATGTCATGAATGATGTAATATGTGACATGATCAGCAGTGGATTGCGGGTGCGCGATATATAGTTAGTGCAACTAACTATATATGGAATTTCAATGGTTTTGTGTGAGTAAAATAAGGTTTTTTAAATGCTAGTTCCTAACTATATATGGTCTATAACCTATGGTTTTTTCAGTGAATTTTCAAGGTTTTGTAAATGCTAATTCCTAACTATATATGGTCTATAACCTATGGTTTTTTCAGTGAATTTCATTGGTTTTTTAACAGCTAATATCTGTAGCTGTAAAATGTATTCTTCTTTAAATCCAAAAATATATTTTATATGTTTATGAATAATTTTTTTTTTAAATATTTTTTTTTCTTCGTTCCCGCTTCGCGAATCGGGAAGCTTCCCGTTAGCTGACCTTGATGCCGCGAAATAGACCGCGAGCCGGTAAACGTTTCTTTACCGCAACTGCCGCGTTAGAAAACAACATCGTGACGCCTCCCGTCCGCATGACGTTTCGCGTTGTCGCGTGATACGTCATATGACGTGCTACGTTAGCGAACTCGTACGCTTACCGAGTCGCAAAGCACAGGTTTCTGGAAGCAAACCGGGAGGCCCTGCAAAGCGCGTAACGTAAACACAGCAGGTCATGTGACTTGGTAATAACACTTTTCATTGGTTCATTTCACTTTCGGTTTCCTAATGATGTAAGACTAGGTCATATGATCTAAAATGAACACTTTTCATTGGTTGAGAACTATTTTTTTTCCCAAATGGTGAAAATCCCTCCTTCTTTCCTCACTCTGACTTTCATCATTGTGAGAGAAAGACCCTTTGTTACCAGTGAGCAATGGCTTCTTTACTAGCTTCAGCTGGTGCTTCCCCACCACCTCCACCACATCCAAGGAAGAGTGGACCACCTGCTAAAGTTATAATTCAGCAAGAAGAGGAAGAAGAGGAACAGGACGACCTAGATAATCTCCCTATTATGGCCAGAAGATCTGTTGTACCGGAAGTAACGGGACCAGAGGGCAGGGAGATGGTGCCAAATATACAAACGAGATTTCGTGAAGTAAAACAAGTCTGCGTACATTGCAGTGGAATCATTTGCTACGCAGAAAGTAGCATCACTCTGATCAACAGAGCTATTAACAATCATGCTCATGTTTGTCCGAAACTCCCCAAACAATAAATTCTTTTTTTTGTTTTCTTCCTCCTGTTGAGCCCTTTACAATGAATCGTTTTCGTTGCCCCCTCCGAAAAAAAAACAAAAAAAATATAAAACTGTTCAGAAAAATTCAAAAAAAGTAAAAAAATGTTCAGAAAAATAATAAAAAAAATATAAAACAACAAAAACAATTTAAAAAAAAGTTCTTTTCAGAACTACCTCCCCGTTATAAAAAAATTGGTACAATATTTGCAACTGTGCCAACCTCTATTTCTCTTAGTTCGCTTCCCAGTTCGCTCCCCGGTACGCGAACCGGAAGCGAACCCAAAATTTTTTTTTTTTTAAAAAGAACAGTAAGTATAAGGGAAGGAAACAGACAGTTATGTTAAAAGAAAGACAGCTATAGGGGAGTAAACTAGAGATACTATTACCCGTAATCCACTGCTGATGATGTCACATATTACATCATTCATGACATGCTCAGTGACATCATCAGCAGAGGATTGCGGGTAACAGTATCCCTAGTTTATTCCCTATAGCTGTGTTTCTTTTAACATAACTGTCTGTTTCCTTCCCTTATACTTACTGTTCTTTTAAAAAAAATTTTTTTAGATCTGTCAGAAACAGTGAAAGTAATGAAATATAAAAGACTACGTAGAATATGAGTACTGTATGCAACAACTTTGACACTGACAGAAGCCTCACCTTCTCCATGCCTCCTACACAGTTCTACATGTACATCATAAATGCAAACAGAACAGAATTAATTATACATGTTAAATGGTTTATTTTTGCTGTTCTCAGAATGTATCAAATTTCACTAAAACAGTGACTTGAAGGTATTCATCATATAACAGCGGGGAAAAAAAAACACAATCAAAATGATTGTGTTTAAAAAACCCATACATTACAAATCAGAATTCAGAACTCCTTAAAGTTAACTTACTTTCCATGACGGCCAAGGATGTCCTATGAACAGCTTACACTCTGTTGTGCTGTTATTACTTTCAACCCGCCACTTTCTGAAAGAAAACCTCCATCGTTTTCAAAAACATGTTACATACAATAAATGACTTCTCGCTCTCTACCACACGATTCCACAAGGCCAAATCGTGTCAGAGCCATGTATAACTCTTGGATTTCTTGTAAGCCAATCCCGTCTTTTCGCATTTCCGCAACTTTCAGAATTAAAATGTTGAAGATCATTTACACAATCCTGGACTAGTAATATCTTCCCCTTCTTGCTCAATCATGTTCTACATTTCCTATCACACTGATACTGCTTACTATGAAGCAGACTTACACTACCTTTATGACTAGTACAATTATTTAATTCTCTACATCACTTTTAATCACAAAGCAATGTAAAACAGTAGACAGCATTGCAGACTTACATTCCCTCTACTCCATGTTTTGATTCGCTGCTTCAATTAGCTTATAAAAAGAAATAGTTTTTCTGAACTCATTCAAAGTGCACGTATTTCTCAATAACGTCCAGTGTTATGGTAAAAAGTTATGTCTCTGTACTACACTTATCGTCAAGGCCAAATAGTGTAGGAGCCATGAGAACTTCTTGAAATTCCTCAGAGCACATCCCGAGATTCTTTCCCTAAAATTTTGGTTTTAAAAACACCAGGTAAGAGTTTTTAAGGTCATATGGCAATTTTTTTTTGAAAATTAAAACAGAATCATTGCAGAATGACCAGCCATTTCTACACTTTAAATAAGCTGTATAATGTCCTGATGTTATTGAAGGACCATCATGATATATAATTGCTACAGTTACAAAAGTCCTTCCTGATATTGACAACTGTGAAGCCACAAACTTTTTAATTAAAGTTGTCAATTTTGTTCCATCAGGCCTACATCGTTGGAACATTAAAATGACATACTGGCCATATGTTCGTATAAATAATGTGGACATCATTTCAGATTTACATTGGCTACACTCCATGTTGTGATCAGCTGCTTTTACTAGCTTATTAAAAGAGACTGATTTACTGTCTGGCAAAGTTAAATATATAAATCTTTCTGAGTCTACACTAGTAGTAGCTGATACCCTACAGTTCTCGCAGTCATGCTGCCATTGATAAGAAAGCCCAAACAGGTGATCTACATCTACACCTTCATCATGCAATACATCAAGCATATACATTAAAAACTCCTGACAATCTTGCTGACTATTTTGAGAGAATTGTGTTTGGCCTGAACATCTGTCTAACAGATTTCGAATTTCAGACACACTTTCTATGTTTGTTCTATCAGTGCTACATTTCTCTAACACAGAATTTAACAAACTGCAAAATCTTTGATCCGAATTGACCACAATCTGTTCTTTTAAAGTTTCTAGAGAAAAGACAACATTAACCACTACATTAGCATAGCAGTTGACACCAGAACTGTTTTCAAATTGAAAACCAACAACATCTTCAACAGAATCCTTTTTGTTTCTGCTTATAATTTCAGGTTCATCAACTTTTCGTCTTTTTGCTACAACCTCCCCAGTATTGGTCACATTTCTTCGTTTCCGGCCTACCACACGTTTCTCAAACAAAGGATACTGAGGCAAATGTGGCGCATACTCTCTTCTCAACCTATTGTATTCCTTAACACAATCTAGATCCGCACAAATGTTTGTGACATCACACTCAATCAAGTACAATCCCGATAAAGTCCTAACTCGTGACAATGCCACATATGCCATACCCTCCTTGAACACAGAACTGCCAATATTCACCAATGCACAGTCTACACTTAAACCTTGCGATTTATGGATTGTCACCGCATATGCCAAGCAAACAGGAAACTGCTTACGACGAACATATAAGTCTTTTACAAGCAAAAATCTAGCAGAACAACGAGCAATTAGCTGTACTTCCTCAATGCCATCAAATTTAATTTTTAAAAATTCAATTCCATCTCTATTTCTGTATTTCACAAAATCAACAACATTACCCATTGATCCATTTACCAGACCTCTTTCAACATGTAAATTCCTTCTTAAAATTATACGGCAGTTCAAGCACACATTCAGAGTCTTTTCAAAACCCGCAGTTTTAGATATACTCTTCTCTAATGAATCCAATTTTGTTTTCAGATTCTCAGACAAAATAATTGTTGATCCCATATGCTCTACTCTGTCAATAGCTTCCAATTTCACAATCTCTTGCTTTTCTAAATGCAACATTTTGTTGTTGAATTTGGCACATTCTGCAAGAGTTGGCATCAAACATATTCCAGATTTTTTCTCAGTAACTTTCTGAAAAATATTCTCAGGCACAACATCTTCGTCTGGATATAAATTTGTCAGTAATCGTGCATGTAAAGCTTCTTTCCCATGCTCGGTCACTTTTCCAATTCTAACATCTTGTAGAATAGTCTTGTAAACTTCATCCTTTGCCTGACGCATATTTTCATGCAGTTCAGCATAATTGAAGTTTAACCATATATTGACGTTGCCAATACTCCCTAAGCACTTCCTGGTATCTTCATGCGTGAGCATTTTGAACACAGGTTGCCCTTTCACTGGTGTCAGCTGCAGAAGATCTCCAAAAACAATGATGTGTTTGCCACCAAATAACACATCATACTCTGTTTTGAGAACTTCTTGCATTCTCAAATGCACAAAGGCAAGCATGACATTGGAAACCATGCTTACTTCGTCAATGATAAGAAGTTTCATTTTCCTCAAGACTCTTGAAACTTCAAAACAAGCATCTCCAGATAGCTTGTGATATTCTAATTTGTTGTCATGCTCCACTGGCAGCATCAGTAAACGATGTAAAGTAATCCCTTTAATGTTATGTGCTGCCAGTCCAGTTGGAGCGGTGACAACACAAGACAGCGATGACTCTGTCCTTTCCTGCAAATAACATGAAATTGCTTTAATAAGGAAACTTTTTCCAGTTCCCGCTTCTCCACTCACGTACAGTCGGACAGGCTTCAACGACGTACATGAGCACTCTTTCTTGTCATGACTTAATCCATGATCAATTTGCATGGTAAGTTCGTCATATATTTTCCTCTGCTCAACGTTGAGTTGTCTTTCCAACTCTTCTAAGTTAACCGCATCCTCCTGAGCATGTGCCATGGCTCTTTCCACTTCATTCATAGCAGTGGCAGCTTCATTTTCGATAAGAGGTCCTCCTAGTGGATCCTGACTCAATGAAGCAGAACTCTGACTGTCCTGAGAACTGTCTCTGGCAATCTCGGCTGCAATCGTTGCTTCCTGCTCAATTTCCACATTCAACATTTCTACATATTTGGGAAAAGCAGGACATTCTATGGTCTCCTTGGCAGCATTGAAAGAGTCTTCGTAATAGAGGAAATCTCCAAGCAGTTCCTCTTCTGCACGCCAAGGCTTAAAAAGTTGCAAAAGTGCTAAATAGAAAAACTCCTTTTTTTCAGGAGATTCGCCACTCAATTTTCGATGGTTTATCAAGTGGCATTTTCTTTGCTTGACCAGACATCCCTCACTTCCTATTACAGCATACACTCCTTTCTCAGTATCTTCTTTGATGTTCCTCTTGAATATGTAATTTTGCAGAACCTCATACAGACAAACATTCTCGAGGTGACTGCTTCGATTTGGATAATATGTATCCAACATGTTGCTCTTCAAAATGTCGGTACTGTTTGGCTCCTTTTCCGCCAAATACTCAATTTCCCGCACAGGTTTCAGAACTCGATTACGCGTTGCAGCAAGACCAACACTCGCCCAAACGATACTCCTGGACTTGGCATAGAGACTTGCTGAAGACAACCGGTCAGAACATTCGTAAGCTCCGATTTCTCGATGCGACAACATCTTCAGACTGAAACTGTACAACTTCTTGCTGAGGCTCTTTTCATGGGAAATGTCCTCCCACATATCCTTCAATTCTGTCTTCTCTTTTTTGGTGATGTAAGATGTCACATACCTAGCCACAGCCATACAGTTATCAGCCACAAACTGTATATCCATGTTAGCATTCCACATGGACAAAATCACCGGGTTGTAGTCGTTGATGTACTTAGACTCTTCGTTCCTCTTCAAATTGTATGTGTTTTTAGGTGATTTCTTTATCACATTATGTCGCAGCGAAGACATCAAACTGTTCACTCTTCCTTTAGAAATCACCGATCGTGGAAAGCCGAAACGACATTTGGTGTAGAACTTGTCTTTGTTCCGGAATTTACGACGACAGTACTTTCCACATCGATGGCTTTGGAAACGTAGAACTTTTTCTCTTAGGCTTTTTTTCTCCTTTGCGTTTGGAACAGCACACGTAGAATACTGTTCTATGAAACTCATCACTGAGTCGTCTGCATCCGTTCCAAATTTAGGTGCATCCTTGATCCACAGCAACATATGTATATGAGGAGCACCTCTTGCTTGGTACTCCTTCCTCCAGAAGAAATCCAACACCTCTCCAAGAGGTGGATTCTTCTTATTCATGATGAAAGACATCATACCTTCAAATCTATGATTGAAGTACCTACATACATTGACTGGATCCAAAGAGCACAGTTCTCCGGGTGTCTTGAATTCGATGTTTTCTACGTTAGCATTTGCCTCTCGTAGAAATTCAAGTAAGTCTTCCCAGCCATACTCAGCACAGCTCAAAGTGAGGAACCATGTGGGAGTTCCTAAGTTCCTCAGCATACATTTTAAATCACCATGACGACGGTACCAGTACTCATTAGTACCACGCTGACACGCCATGAGATTAATCAGGTGAGAATCCAAAATACTGTCTTGGACATTGACTTTATCCATAAAGTCACTTGCCGAGATGTTTTGCATGTGTATACCACTTTTCAAGATGTGGTTCACTGCATATGACAGTCCAGACAGGTCGCTTTCAAACAGGAGATGAAACAAATAAGGAATGCATTGTCGAAACCTAGGATCTCCTGCATACAATCGCAAAGTCCGGTATTCAGAAGCAGGAATTTGATGAGGTCGCTCATCATATCTTCCTCCCTGACCTGTTGGAAAAAGCTGTGGGAAACACCGAGCTTCCAAACTTTCCTCCCAAACACTAATGGGACTCCCTTTCGCTTGTTTCATTTGAAACAACTCAATAGCATTCCCCATGACTTCCTTGGAATGCAAAGGATGAACACTATAATGTTCATATATTTCTTCACTAGTAGAGGGTTCTACTTTCTCAATTTGACCACCACACAAATCGCTATCCTCTTCCTCACTTACTTCCTCTTCTGCAACATATACATTTTTATAGTATTTATTATATTTTTTCAAATACAATGTTGCCCTTTTGACTTTCCTAACATCTACTAAATCTTGCCATATTTTCTTATTCTTTGTCGGAACCCCATTAACTAAGATAACCAGAGGTTCCTCTTCCACTTTTTCTACTCCAATTGTGTTAATGTTTTTCTTCAAATCTAGAGGCAAATAAACAACTCTTCCCTTTAATCCTCTCTGTAAATCTGATGGAGGCAATTTCCCTGTCTTTGGCTCCATTCTTACAATAGCCTGAAAGGGATGGATACTTTGAATCAAAATAGATTCATAAGTATTTAAATCCTTCAATTCAGAAGGAATTTCAACCAATTCCAGATTATTATGAACTGCTCTAGCAGGCATTCTGTTTTGATTTAATTTGTCATAACAATATTTACAAATACGCTGATCAGAACTCAAATCAAAAGAATTCTCCACCCACAAATAAGTTGCTAAATCTTTCCACTCATAATTATCCATCTTTTCACTTTTTGCATATAAATCAACTAACCTAGTCTGATTCTTATAATAAGTGCGTCGACAACACACACAAGTGAAATTTGGCCTCTCACTTGATTTCACCTCAAACGTCGCAATTTCCCTCTGGAAATTATCTGTACTGGAAACCTGTACACTATCTTCCACATTACTCTCTTCTTCTTGGTCAATTTCAACATTCTCCTCTTTACTTCCAAAGTAACAAAACTCAATTTCTTCACATATATTCTTCACATCTATTTCAGAACCATGCAAAAGAGCAGCGCATAATTGTTTAAGCATAATTGCTGGACTCTTAGCATAATACAACATTCTAACTAATTTCCTCACTTTATTATGATGCACTGCTAGCATCCTGAAATGATGAAAAACACTCTGGCATACTCTCCTGGAAAGACAAGCCAGTGAATGACCATGCAAACCTATCACTTCTCTCACTCTGCAAGGATCTAATTCTTGCAACAACTTCATTTTCTGCTTCAAACTTTTCTTACTAAATGACCGTATAAAATCACAAAGCAAATTGATGGAATCCTGTCGTACACTGCAAATACTACTACACTTCCAGGTGTACACAGGACCCTTAGGACGTCTCCCTAAAACCTCATTACCTAACACCTCTTCTATCTCTGTTCTCACAAGTTTTTCTTTTTCAACTGGACAACCATCTTTCACTTCATAAGCTCGACCACTGGTGTCAACTGCATGCACCAAATCATTATCCTGGAAATAACTCTCCTCATTAAAAAATGCCTCAGAGCTTGAACTATGCATCCATTCTCCAGAAAAAACTTCACAAAAATTACTACGATTAACTATTCTCTTCCATCTACTATTTCTTTTGAAATCATAAATTACCTTGTTTAGCTTCCTAATTCTATTGATTGTCAAAATAAATAACTTACGTTTAATTTCAAATGCCTGATCAATAACTTTCTCAACTATTTTTTTCTCTTATAAAAAACCACTTTCTGCTGACCTTTCTTAATATTTTTTAACAAATTCCCAATTATCCTGTTGCGGAACATTCGTTTACGAATATCCCTAAACTGTTGTTTCCTTCTACTTTCATGCATAGAGTTATCTCTTACTCTAGCAGTAACATTTCTCATTGGCCTTTCCTTACCATTTGAATTCATTCTCCTTTTCTGGAGTGAAACATTTTCTGTAGTAATATTTTTTTTACTACACATATTTCTTATGACTGTTTTTCGACTCTTACCCGGTGCTTTCTTGGTGACTTGACAAATCTTTTTGTTAGAGGACTGCTGCAATATTCCATGCTCCTGCTGTCTTTGACGTTTTCCAGCCTTTCTTACTCTTTCTTTGCTAGGCATCCTAAAATCTTGAAATAATCTGCAGTTGAATCTGTGGTAAAATATAATAAAAAATGTTATTAACCACTATTACCCAACAGTAAATTAATAACAGTCATCAAAAACTTAACACACTACTTAAGTATATAATATACTGAAGCCTATCTCCAATTTTTCACTGAACAGGACTCATCTCTTCTTAACCTTGGATAAACCTCACCTACTCTGTGTCCCCTGCACATAATTAAATGTAAAGGGGCAGATTTATATTAACTAGCACATCCCCAGGGATGCACCAGTTAACGTGCACCGCTGCTCTGCCACCCACGGTGTGCCGCATTTACAATCAGATAGGACAAAGCTACATCAAAACCCTGCGCCTGCTTGAAGCAGGCATAGATCTTGACGCAGGTAGGCTGAAAGCTAAAGCAACAACTAAGTGTCGTGTGCAGAAGTTACAAAAAAGGAAAAATGGCGTTTAAACCAGTAATGAGACCATGCTAACGTAATACAGAGTAAAAATATCCAGGATCTACATCAGTTTGGGGTTCACGAACCTGGCAGGTACAAGGCACTGAGGCTTTCCACCGTGCATGTCTCATCCCAAAACATATGTTGTTTGTGAATGAAACAATTTCCCAGACCAAATGCTTTGGATTGGCTTCTTCTAAAAAATTAAACACCCCTACTATCCCGGAGTTAGAGGAATACGATGGTTGGAGTAATTTTACTCGTTGTCTATTAAAGATTTACAGGCCCTACTCCGTAATTCTTCCTTTAACATTTCCAGTATAAATCCAAAAGGTTGACTGCTTTGGCAACGTGCCTTATCCACGGTTTAATAACGCTGCCTTTTGCTTTATATAAGTTTTCAAATTGTATGAAATATATACCAATAGGTCGTTATTAACCTTTAGGTAGTGGTTTTCTTCATCAAGTCTGGTCGCTTCCATACACATACAGATTTTCAAAGATGATCAAGAACTTTATCTGAATGGAGAGGAATGCACTGAGACGCCAGATCATTCACTAATGTGTAGGCACATACAGTTACACGGTTCATGCAACAAACACCGACCAAATATGGCTTGCGTGTTGCAAGGCACACCAGTTCCTGCTATCATCCCCACGTTCAAGTTCTTGGAAAATGGTAGTTATTTGATGCTCAATAATGAAGATTGTTCTGGGTTAATTAAAAGTATTCATTTTATCGTAACAGTAAATGAACGGGTTATTTGCTGCAGAAATGTTCTATTTCCTCCCACACATGAACATAGGGAGTTTTCAATCTGGCCACAAATACCAACCTTGGCAGCACATTTCAACGGCATGGCAAGAATAAGAGCTATTTTGTCTCAGAGAGAGGTGGCCTTGAGTTCGGCCCGTGAAACTTTCGTCCTTCACACAGCGAACACCCGTACAGAGCTGCAGACCCTTTTAAATACAAATTCGCCTTTCCATTTCAGCAAGATGGTTCGGACTATCTCTAACGCATCCTCCACAAAGAGCCTGGCGCACTTTTTTAAAGTTGTTACCAGTGGTCTCGTGACTTCATTTGAGAAAATCTTTGGAGTCATCCCTGCTTTCTTACATTCTATTTTTTCCACTCTGCTTCGTGGATTCCCATTTTTACTTGCATTACCAGCGGACGCTCTTGTGCTTTTTTACATTTTTAAATATGGATGTCCCTCCTGTGCAAGCTCCCGCCCTGCAGCTGCTGACACTGTTCCGCAATCGCATGCTAGAATATTATGGCACAATGCCGTTGGCGATATTAAGCACGGCATATGGATTATCTTTTCTATGCTGATGTGATTCCTTCAAATCTAAGACACTAAAGTATCGGCACGCCCTAAACCAACACAAAGAGACCTTCTTAGCAAATAATATATTATGTGTATTAGGGAGGGTGAGATATAAGCAGCCGCGGGCCGTGGAGGGAGTTACGGTGGGGCAGGGAGGCGGGGAGGGGGAGGGGCAGGGTGAAGCCCTCTCCACCCTGCCCCTCCCCCTCCCCGCCTCCCTGCCCACCGTAACTCCCTCCACGGCCCGCGGCTGCTTATAAGTGTTGCTAACTCTTATTCATTTACAGCATGTTAACATACTGTCACCATTCGCTTTTTATGTACTATTAACTATGCTGGTAATTTTGCTACTGATAATATGTGTACTTGTATAATCTAAGATACTACGCCTGAGAAGACGGCATTAGTAAATAAACATTTCAAATACACATGTGTTCTTCTTAACTCCATGTTCTCGTTTCTAAGAAATATATAACGACCGACTGTTCATGAGTTCCACGTATCCTGAGGTACTATAAGTTCATATTCTGGATTGTCTAAACATTGAGAGTTTGTTATATCCAATGTGTCACTGTACCTAGCTTGCTAAGGGGTTTTGATTACTAAGGTGAGTTTTGGGACACCCTAATTCGCCGAGGTTCCAATCCTCTGTCCACAGTTCTGTGTCAGAACAGAAACCCTGCGACAGGGGCACCCCTCAACCTTACTGGAGCTTCATCACACTTGCGATACAACTCCAGCAATGCGCCAACTTTACGGCACAAATACGTCACGCATCTGTGCTGTTTTTGCCCCATGATGCGCCGCATTGTAAATGCAGCACACCATAGGTGACGGAACAGCGGCACAGAATGACTAACACATCCCTAATGATGCGCCAGTCATCATAAATCTATCCCTATGCTTCTTATCTTGTTAGAGATAAACCGCCATATGTATCATCAAAGTTTTTTGCATTTCCTAAATAGCGAACTTTAAGAAATAAATAGCGATTCTTTACCATTCCTAGTTTGCGATGACCTATTTGCTAATTACAAATTACCCATTCATTTCCATGCAGCAGGAGGCCCATAGGAATGAAGGTACAATTTGCGATTAGCAATTACCTCATCGCAAATTACGAATTTTTCCGACGGTGCAGGGGTGTCTCAAGAACACCCTGCTGCACCCCTGAAAAAGAAATTTGGGGTCATATGGCGCACATAAATTTTGAAAACATTCCTTTACCTCAAAAACGATTTTCAACTCATAATTTGAAAACACTGCACATGGGGAAATGACTTAAAATGTCCTTAAAACACATAAAAGCATTTTTTGATTGCCTTTGCAGCATTTTCCGTCACCTTTAACATGTAACGGAAACATTCAAAATCTAAATTTGCCATGCACAGGTGGGAGCATATTTACAAGCAATTTGCTCCACAGACAAACTTCTTACATTGAAATGGGAAAAATAACATCACAGACTCTCAATTACCTTATAAAGAAGCAGACACCATTATGTCCTTCTCATCAATATTAAAACCATTGCTTTTTCTCAAAAACGATTTACAAGTCATAATTTGAAAACACTCCACAGCTCCTATGCACATAAAAGCCCTGTCAGTACTAATACTTCACATTTTCTCCAATTACAATTTCTCAAAGAAACAAAATCTATTTGTGAAACACTTGAGACAAAGCAACATTTGAAAAACACAACTTTCTTCATAATTTTCTCCTTAAAGCACACTATTTTCTATCTAAATTAAAGAAATCTTTTCTCACCTTAGCAAATACTTTGAGTTTCAAAACAGTCTCAGAAACACACCAATTTGTCTTCAGCAGAGCAAAAGGTATTCACTCCAGAGTCTGCAGCTATCAAAAGCACAGAAATGCTGTAATTCCTCACACATATCTCTCATGTCACCCAATCAAAACTCTTCCCTCACTTTTTTTCAAAGCAAAACCCTTCCCCCCTCTGCCCCCTCTCTGCTTTTTCTGCATAGCAACCACCTCTTGCAAGACCTCTCACACAACAATGTTGCAATTGAACTCTGAACTCTCAGTGCACCTGCATATCCAGAGCATTCTTTCATTTAATGATTTTTTCTTCGCCACTCAAAATACATCTTTCAACGAACTCATCCATTCACACTAACTTTCTGTTTTCAGCAATCAAAATCCACCAATCACTCTTACTGCTTCATTAACACAGAAACTCCTCAGTTTTTTTCATTTTACACTCTCATTTTTTCAACTGCCATTTCATTGCCACACTTCATCTGACTGCAGCAGCACCTTCTCTCGCCATGTTTTCTGTCTGGATTGTTGGACATAGTTACATATATTGGGCTCAAAGGTACGCTGAAAACAGGAATTTACCTAACCTCAATTTACAAGATGTGGAAATTAAGTGGTTTGGCCACAGAGGATTAAAATGTCACCAATTGATACCATTGGTGAAAACCTTTATGCATTTGCCCAAACCTGACCTGTTAATTGTGCACTGTGGAGGTAATGATTTGGGCACTTTGACTGGGGTAGGTCTGGAAATGCTTTTAAAGGACACCTTTGAGCAATTGATGGCACTTTTTCCTCAGACTGCCTTGGTATATTCAAATATATGCCAAAGACAGAAATGGAGGTGGTCAAACCAATTTTGTCCACAAATTGAGAAGTCGAGGAAGCATGTAAACAAATCTGTTTCAGCTTACATGAGAGACCATGGAATGGGCTCCCTCTACAACAATAACTTGCGTTACTACATGCAAGATATCTACAGAGGAGATGGAGTTCACTTCTCAGATGAGGGCAACAGAGTTTTCACTCTGAATTTAAGAATGTGCATTGGTACCTACTTATAAGTACCTAAATGTACCATAAACCCAAAAGCTCTTCTCAGAGCTACCCTACATCTGATCACTCACAATTATTATTGTACTCTAACTTTTTTCACTAATTTTCAAGAAAGTACGCTCCCCAGAACGCTTCCCGGTTCGCGAACCGAGCGCACTCCACGCAAAAAAACTAAAAAAACGGTATATATTTTTTTGCCCTGCGAGAACCTTTCAAAGCCTCCACATCAAACCTAGGGGGTCAGGGACGATCTACTATGCCCCCTTATGGTCATTTGCCCCTTCGCTTTGGCCTCCTCTTGTCTCTCGATCCTACCGAGAGACAAGATGGCGGCCGCTACGGACTGTTTGGAATGTTTACAGACGCCGAAAAACCAATCAGCTTCGCAAACCTCCGTAACGCGAAAAGTACGCGAAGCGGAGCGCTGTTACAGATATATATCTTTTTTTGAACGTTAATTTCTCAAAATCCACTGGAGCACATATATTGAGACCTAGCAAAGGCACATCGGGCTACCAGTTCCTACAATTTTGCCAAGTTTCGTGCAAATCCATTCAGCCGTTCGATTATTATTATTATTTTTTTTTTTGCCCCGCGGGGCCCTTTTAAAACCTCCACATCAAACCTAGGGGGTCAGCGAGGATCTACTATTCCCCCTTATGGTCATTTGCCCCTTCGCTTTCGCCTCCTCTTGTCTCTCGATCCTACCGAGAGACAAGATGGCGGCCGCTACGGACTGTTTGGAATGTTGACAGACGCCGGAGAACCAATCAGCTTCGCTTCACAAAGCTCCGTTGCGCGAAAAGTACGCGTCCTGGGCCGCTGCCCGGTCCGCTGTTACAGATATATATCTTTTTTTAAACGTTAATTTCTCAAAATCCACTGGAGCACATATATTGAGACCTACAAAAGGCACATCGGGCTACCAGTCCCTACAATTTTGCCAAGTTTCGTGCAAATCCATTCAGCCGTTCGGGCTAAAAGTGAGGCCAACCGCCCTATGGAAATTAACATGGGAAAAACGCGTTTTGGGACCCCCCTTTTTTCTCGGCCCCCCCTTGACGAACCCCCCCCAAATTTTCAGAGGCTGCTCAGAAACAAAATGTGCCATTTTCCTGAAAATTTCAGCCAATTCCGTCCACAAACGGCAAAGTTATTAGACATAGAATTTTCAAAAAACCCATAGAGAAAAAATCCTAACTATATATACCTACTGGCGACCGCCAGTAGGTAATATATATATATATATATATATATATATATATATATATATATATATATATATCTGTCCACTTGTCCAGTGAGTTTACATTAGTATTGTATTGACAACAGCACCAAGTCTTCAGACACCTTGAGGAGTAGAGAGGAGGCGGCCCTAGACTTGTTTGATGATTCCCCGGCCGGGGGGTCTACAACAAACATACAAACAGTGACTGCACCCGATGGGAGTCCTAACCTACGTGACATGTTTAAGCGGCTGGAGAAATTAATGAAAGCCGAACAGGCTAAATGGTGGGAGCATCGGTGCCTGAGTAGATACCTGGAGGTGGGGCGCATCCCTCATGGACTTAGGATCATGCTGGCGCCCAGCTACGAGCAACCAGAACCCAACATGCTCAATGAATGGGCCGAGTGTAATTTAGAGTCTTCATGCAAGCTGGTAACTATTTTAGTGAAATATGCAGAAAGCGACCGCGCTGCCCTGCAGGAGAAGATTGACAAACTTATTAGAGAGATTAATGCCATGGAAACCCATGTGGATTGTGCCAAGTGCAGAGATGAAATGCACATTAGATTACGCAGGATCTAATAATATATTATCTAATATGAGGACATCATAACAAAGAGGAAGGCATACAAATTTCAGTGAGACCAGACAAACTATCAACAGGGCCGCATCTTTAGTTTCGCGAAGAAATTTGATGCCAGTAAAGCCTCTAAATATTCCACTGTGCAATCCTCTACTGAAGCCAGCACTAGCGCTACCCAAATTCCCCAACCAGCGTCCTCAATATCCGACCTCAGCTCGATACCTGATAGTGAGCCTGACACTGAGCATAACACAAATTGTCACAAGATTAGGGGTTTACCAAATATTCCCTAGCGCAACAGGTGGACTGCTTGCGACAGGATAGTCGAGAAACGCTATGACCCAGTAGGCCAAATCTGAGCAGCACAAAAGAAACAACCAAAAGCGCAGACAACGCCGAAAAGCAGGTTTCAAATGGCAAACCCAAAAGAAAAAACAACACCAACAGAAGATGGAACAGAAAATGTATGTGTTCCAAAATGACAAAGACCAAACTGGATCTGGTTCATCAGTTCTCAATCTCACCAACATCCATATGAGTCAAGCAGAGTTAAAAGTCCTTTCTCTTGGTCTCACCTATAGCCCAGCTAGCAATTTGAATTATGCGCGGACCCGGATTGATCTCTATAAGTACACATGCAAACTCAAACTCCAGAAGTATTTCATGTCTAAGAAGACAAACCCTAAGCCAAATTTGACACAACCACAGAGATGACACAAGGATTGTGGGCTAATGACTTAGATTTGCTTCAAGATCTACAGCAGTTACACAATGAAGTTTCCAGCTCTGGCACTACGGAAGAACATCTGGTCTTAAACACCCCTGGCAACACTAAATTCAAACCAAAATCTACTTTTACTCCTTTAATGTTGCACGATAACATTTACATCTTCCACAAACTATCTATCTCAGGAATTAAAAAACTATATTCTGCGACATTGCGTGAAAGGCACAAGTACACAGCACATAACAGCTGCTACACCCAGCTTATCAAGAAATTACAGGCCAACAACAACATCATAGTCTGCCAATCGGACAAAGGGGGAAACGTGGTGTTGTGGCCCCGATCACTCTATTTGGATGAAGCCTACAACCAGTTGAATGATCCTCACTGCTACAAACGCTGTAATGTAGTCATCGTGAAAAAAGCACAAACGGAATTCTACTCTCAACTGTTGGCTTGGAGAAGTTCAGGATTACTTAGTCATGACAAACTTAAATTCTTCAAAAATGAGCACCCAGTAATTCCTGTAATTTACTTAATTCCCAAAGTCCATAAATGTGCTGATAAGCCGCCGGGCAGACCCTTCATTTCGGCGCTCAATGGCCTACTAGAAAACACGTCTGTGTACATTGATGCTTTTTTGCAGGAACATATCAAGGCTTTGCCTTCCTATGTACAAGACACAGGTGATTTTTTGAGGAAGCTTGATGGATTGTCATGGTACCGTGAGTACTGGTTGATAACATTGGATGTTACATCCCTCTGCACCAGTACTCACCACCTTGATGGTTTGAAAGTGGTGCAACATTATCTGGGGAGGAGGCCTATTCAGATGTTTGACCACAACAAAATGTTGCTTGTCATGATCTCCATCTGTTTGAACAACAACTTTTTCATGTTCTTTATTCAGTATTTTCAGCAGGTTAGGGGTGTTGCTACGGGGGCCTGTTTTTCTCTCAGCTATACCTGTTTGCATATGGGCTGCTGGGAGGAGCAGGTCCTCTATGGCGAACACCACGACACCTTCACTGAACATGTAATTCAATGGTATTGGTATATCAATGATATATTTTTGGTATGGCATGGTACTAGACAACAGGCACTGGATTTCATTGATTTGATCAATGTTAACACACAACCTCAATTTCACGTCTAATATAAGTCAGGATCATGTTTTTTCCTTAGACGTAGAGGTTGTTGTCAGTAACAACAAGTTGAAGACACGGCTCTTCAGAAAGCCCACTGCAGGCAGTACTGTGTTGCACGCCATGAGTCACCATTCGGCGCACCTGATACGCAGCATCCCTTATGGGGAAATGCTGCGCATCAGGTGCATATGCAGCGCCGATTCCGAGTGTTATTTGGCACAGGAAGCCAGCAAAGCAAGATTTCATCTAGGGGGTATGCTACTCCCGTGATTGACAGGGTGATCACTAAGGCAAATCAGATTCCTAGGAATGAGGTCTTACTGTACAAAACATCGAAAGTAGCAACAGAAAAAAACAAACAGCCAGTCAGACTAATTTTTACTTACAATCGCCAGCACCAAGCACTCCAGAGAATTTTAAATAAAAATTGGAGCTTGGTACGCAATGACCCTGTCATTGGGGACCTAATGGCAGTCAGTCCTGAAATCACTTTCAGGAAGCTCGATCTATGAGCGATTCACTAGTCAAATCCAGTCCAGAAATTGGTACCAGTAAATCATGGCTGCAAGCTAGTAAAGGTTTCAGGAAGTGTTACAATTGCAAAGCTTGCAGGCAAGGTGTCAGTAAGACCGAGTTCAGAATTCCCTTCTGTGATACCCCATGGCCCATGACTAGACAGCTCACCTGAAAGACCGATTTCGCCGTGTATGTGCTGGAGTGTCCGTGTGTCCTGCAATATGTTGTTAGTACCAAGTTGCAGGTCCACAAACGGATACTCCAGCATATCAGGGCAATCAATGTCAGTGATGCCTCCTATCCAGTCGCACGCCACTTTAAAGAACGGCATGACAATAAGAGCAAGCTCCTTAAGTATTTTGTCATTGACTCGGTTCTCCCCTCAGATGAGGAGGAAACCGGGAGGCACTCTTACGTGCCCTGGAAATCAAATACATCATGGAGCTTGTTACGAAGACTCCGCAGGGCTTGAACTCCAGCAAAGATTTCTACACATGCCTATAGGTTGGTCCCCATATATTTTACCATCATGTATTTTACACATTCACTCTTTTGGCCAAACCTCCTGAATTCATTGTATTTTAATATTTTTGCACAATTTTTTTATCACTTTTTGCACTTTTGCATGCTATTTTTGCACTGACAATTCTAGTTGGACACAGACTCATAGATGTCCCTTTGGACTGTTGATTAATAGCTGGACAGGCTGTCTAAGTGAATCATCACCCACTGGGGTTATATTCTCATTTTGCTCAGCTTGCACAACTGCGTATATCTTGCACATGCATGGGATGAATTGAAATGTCTATATTATTTTCAATTCTCCTTTTTATTTAGCTCATACATTTAATAAGCAGTAACTACACTTATAATGTGTTTTTATATTCTTAAAGTATTTAAAGCTATTCATAATGTTGCTGGTTATGTTCCGGATTTTATTGCCATGTGGTTTTAAAATTTTTTTTTTTTTTTATTAAAAGATTTTCCCAAGTGATACAACACAGCACAATACATATCATAACAAAAGATAATACCAAGAAGAATCTCAAATCAAAACTATAGTTGCTTAAGGGCAATTCTTTTGCACATATAAAAATAAAGTCAGATCAGAAGCTATATATTATTATTGCATATATCCAGCCCTCCGACATACCCTCCTTCCATCTCTGAACTGGTTCCCAGATTTTCTTTCTGAGCAGCCTCGCCCTTCTGCCCTTCCTAGCGTAGATGCCCTTTTCTAAATTATAAACAGCCAAAAGGTTTGCAAGCCATTGTTGTATTGTAGGAGGTGTTTTATCCAGCCAGGCCCTGGCTATGGAAAGTCTCAAAACTGCCATGGCCACGAATAAAAACTCCCCATGAGTGCCGTCCAAACCTGGCATAACCCCGAGCAGAATCAAGGATTGGGTGAGAGTGCTAACAATCCCCAATGACCGGGCAAGAAAAAGTTCGATATCTCTAATAAGTGTATGCAGTTGCGGACAGGTGGCGAATATGTGAATTATATCTGCCTCTGGTACATCACAGTATGAACAAGTGGTCCCTGAGGTACCTCCCCACTGAGCTAGCTATTCTTGCCGGGTGAAGTAGAGGGAGTATAGTGTCTTGTAATGCTGGGCCTGGAGTGCAGCTGAACATAGTATCGAGCGACCTAAGTCTAATGAAACTTGAAAATAGCTTATCTCGATACCCAATTTCCCAGCCCATTTGGTTCCATGCTTCTCCAGATCATCTGGTTTGGCCACCGCAAGAACTGCATAGAAGCTGCGGATTGTACAATCCCGCCCCTTTCTACACTATCCAAAATCCCATTGTTGTTAAACCCTGCAGCCCCTCCATGTTTATTACTCAAAAAACTCCGGACCTGTAAGTATTTGAAGAAGCTTTTCCTATCTATGTGAAATTTAGTCTCTAAATCCTTGAACTGCAAAACCCCGCCTGGTCCAACCACATCACCTATCTTCACAATCCCTTTTTCTGCCCAATCTGCCATTACCGAGTCTGCAAAGATCGTCGCTGGTAATGACCTATTTTTAAACAAACAAGTATATCTATTGAACTGTCCCATCCCAAATTTTTTCAGGAAGGCAGCCCAAATTTTGTGGGCGGCCCAAACTGTCTTAAACCTTGTTCTTTTATAGTAAGAAGAATCAGTACAGTTAAGGAAACAATTCTCCGTCTCTGCCCCCAAGATAGTTGCATAAACATCAGTGGAAGTGGAAGTGATTTTAGGATCCAACCCTCCACCCCCAATCAGCCCTTGCATATACTGCAGGGCCGCGGCCCAATAGTACATCCTGAAATCCGGGGCCCCCATCCTCCTCTAGCCCTAGGGAGGGTAATAAACCTGTATGCCCTCCTTGTTTTGCCATGGGCCCAAATAAACCTGTTCAGGACTGACTCTAATCCAGAAAACAATTTAGCTTAAAAAAATAACGGTATTGCCCTATAAAAATACAAAATTTAGGTAGAATTATCATTTTGATAACATTTGTGCGGCCTACTAAGGATAAATGGAGATTGTGCATTCTCTCTAGATCTGATCTTACTTTAGCCATTAGGGGTACCATGTTCCGTTCCACTACCCCGTCCAGATCTGCAGAGATCTCGACCCCTAGATAAACTGCCGAACTTACTACCAGATTATCATTGCAGACTGTGTGGGTGCTTTTAACTATCTGGGTCTTGGCCTTGTTAAGCCTATAGCCTGAAACCTGACCAAATTGCTGAGCTTCCAGTTCAACCTCGCCAATTGCAAGGGCAGAATTCGGTGTGACAATAGCCACATCATCCGCGTAGGCCAGCGCCTTAAATTTCTTTGCCGTTTATCCTTAAAGAGGGAATCCTTTTGTTTGCTTCTTAGCCTACGCAGTAGAGGATCCAAATATAACGCGAACAACAGTGGTGAGGAAGGGCAACCCTGCCTAGTCCCCCTATTTATCTGCACCGAGGCAGTATATCCTCTGTTAATACTAATACGGGCTGTGGGTTCTTCATACAGCACCTGGATGGCCCGGATATAGCCTTCCTCTAGGCCATACCATCTCATTACCAACCACAAGTAATCCCAAGAGACCCTATCGAACGCCTTTTCCGCGTCTAGAAATAAAGCTGCAATAGGGTCCCGCGAAACTCCCGTGGCATAAAACAGAGTAATTACCTGTCTAACGTGTTGAGTAGTGCCTTTCCCTGGTATGAACCCATGCTGTGAAGGGCTAACCATACCCTCAATTACCCTAGCTAGTCTTTTAGCAAGTATTTTAGAGAAGATCTTGGCATCGGAATTCATCAAAGTGACAGGCGTATAAGACCCCGGTGCTACAGGTGATGTTCCTTTCTTTAAAATTACTATAACATCAGCCCCCCCCAGAACTTTGGAATTGACTTGCCTTGCTGAGCCTGTAGTACAGTGTTTAGAATATCGGGGATGAGCGCTTTTTGAAAGACTTTATAAATTTCGACCGGGATAGGATCCGGGACGGCTGCCTTTCCCGGGGGAAGATTCTCCAGTGCTGAGGCAATCTCCTCTAAATTGATCGGGGATTCTAAGGCTATCTTCTCCTCTTCCGGAAGGGTCGGGCTGGATTATGTTCAAGGTATTCCTGTATATCTGCAACCCCACCGCCAGCTTCTACCCCATATAGATCTGTGTAAAATTGCCGGAAGATTTCCCTTACCCCCTCAGGCTCGGACACAATATTGCCTTGGCTATCTGAAATCTCCTTAATTTCTCCTGCTGATACTTTCTGCCTGGTGCGTATTGCTAGTATTTGTCCAACCCTTTCACTCAACTCATACGATCTTTCTTTCTTGGCTAGGTAGTTATCTGCAGTTTTACTAGTGATGCCCTCTACTGCTTCAGCATTAATCAAGATAATTTTAAGTAGTTGTGGCTCCTAAGGCATTTTTCACTGAATTACCAAGTTCAGTTCCTCCTCTGCCTTGGCTAGTTTTTGAACTATTTTTTCCACTCTGGCCTTCTCACATTTCTGTTTGTGTTTCGTATAGCTCAACGTCTCCCCCGGGCTCCTGCTTTGAATGCATACCATACTATGCCTGAAGATGCACTCCCTCTATTAATCTCCCAAAATCCCCTTATCCAGTTATTCATGTAGTTAATGTATCCGTCGTCCTTAAGTAGGGCTCTCTCAAACGTCCAGGTGTTTTCCCTGCTGTCTACCCTATCTAATTTAATAGTTGTAATCAATGAATTATGGTCCGATACTATTTGGGGGTGTTTTTCTATTTAGGACCTGCTGAGTAGGGAGTTAGATATCCAGAAATAATCCACTCTTACCTGGATTTTATGGGGCACTGAGAAAAATGTACTGCCATCATTTTGGGGGTGCAATCTAGCCCAGAGATCAATTAGTGAGTTATGATGTGCCATAGCGGCTATTGCTCGATACGTTTTTTTCTTTCGGCCAGTATATCCCCGTCCTGCTTGTGTATCACGACCGTTAATGTTAAAATCCCCGCAGCATATAATGGGTTCAGACCAACGGGCTAATTCCGAGTCTAAGATTTAGAAAATATCAGGGTCGACTTCCGTAGAGCCACATACTGAGACCAGTGTGAACTTTTCCGCCATAACCCATCTACCCCACTGGTCCTCTTTTTTTTAAAATTACCGAGGTGTCCCTCCCTTTGCCCAAAATAGCCACGCCTCTGGTCTTGGAACCTTGCTTTGTGTGAGCTAGCAATGAAAACCCCAGCTGCTCCAACAAAAACCCCTTTGCCCCCTCAATGTGAGTTTACTGCAGACAATCAAGATCCAACCGCATTTTTTTAAGAAGTGCAGAAACACGCATCCTTTTATGAACATCGTTCAGCCCACAGACATTAATTGAGGCAATTCGACAAGTCATTAGAATACATCAAAAAGTTGTTTTGCCTTATCTACTGTTTTTTTGTTGAAACAGAGCCCAATGTGCTGTGTTGTATGTGCGGAGTGTGCCCCCCCTTCCCCTCCCCTCCCCCTCCCGGGGAAGGTTGTTGGTGGGGGTCGGGAGGGGGAGGGGAAGGGGGGCACAATCCACACATACAACACAGCCATGCCGATTTTAAAGAGATTCTTAAACTAAGATGTATTTTGTCTATGTCTACAAATCTCTTTGTCATGCAACCAATCGTGTAACAGGTTAGTTTGCACCTTGCACTTTAAATGCGGCATTGTTACTCACAAGGCGTCATGTGATCAAGGCCTCTGGTAGACTGAAACGCGTCATGCAGGCAGGCATGCTGTGATTTAAATAAAATTACTCACCTGCACCTTCAACTGGGTCTGTTCCTGTGTGGTTCTGGATGATTGGGGGATTGCAGGAGTTCCCCTGGCAAAATTCCCGACATATATATATATATATATATATATATACTAGCAGCCCGCCCCAACGTTGTTCGGGGGCAATAAGGCTTCAGGGCCCCCGCCCGACTCGCCGTTGTCCGTGTGTCCCCCGGAGCCTTCCTCCATATATTGCAGTATTATACCTCTATGTTTACTTTCTACGCTTTTGTAACCTGCACACGTAACTTTTTCCTCCTGTAATGCACCGTGTGGCTCACTTTTTTAATGCTCCGTTTGCTTCCTCTTGCTACCTGCACACGTCACTTTTTCCTCCTATACCTCTATGTTTACTTTCTACGCTTTTGTAACCTGCACACGTAACCTTTTCCTCCAGTAATGCACCGTTTGGCTCATGCTCCGTTTGTTTCCTCTATGTTTACTTTCTACGCTTTTGTAACCTGCACACGTAACTTTTTCCTCCAGTAATGCACCGTTTGGCTCATGCTCAGTTTGTTTCCTATTGCACACGATTTTCATTTTTGCTTCATTTTTCCGCCGCTCACCGCTCCTAAATAAATAAATAAATAACCTACCTCATCCGCCGCTCACTGCTCCTCCCCGCCTGTCCGCCGCTCCTCACCGCCTGTCCGCCGCTCCTCACCGTTCATCCCCGTGCCATGTCCGCCGCTTCTTCCCGCACTCCTCACGTCGGGCACGTACGTCGCGGCCGGCGCTTCTTACAAGGGACTACTTTTTTTCGGTAAATTTTTTTAATAACGTATATTTATTACGTTTATATAGCCTATGTCCATCTGCACACCCTGACGATTACAACGATGTATCGGGTGTGTGGATTGGCGCTGTGGTTTCCGAGTTTACCCGCCTCAAAGGTTCAAAGTTCTTCCTTTATAATAGTAGTATAGATATATATATATCTTTTTTGTTGTTGAAAAAACACAGGTTTCAGGGACATTATAGTTATGCTGACATTTCACTCACACAAAAACAGAGAAATTCGTCCGTTATAGTTAGCTGAGCTAACTATAACTCGCACCACGCAATGCACTGCTGATGATGTCACATAATACATCACTCATGACATTGTCTGTGACATCACTGATGACATCTCAAATGACATCTCAAATGACATCACTGATGACATCATCCAGTGACGGAGTGCTTTTAAAAAGTTTACGAATTTTATATATATATCTACACCTAGGTGTATTGAGAATGAGTGGGTGTATGAGTGGCTTAATGGATTATTTAGGGGGTGAGTGACTGGCTGTATAAGTGAGTGATTAAACGTGCCTTAGTAATTGCATGGGTAAATGACTAAACTGTGTGAATGTCTGTATCAGTCTGTCAGTAGGTATGTAAGTGGCTGCCTGAGTTGGTGAGTAGCTACATGAGTGTCTATAAGGGATAATGATTGGTTGTCTGAGTACCTGTATGCGTGCCTGACTGCCTGGGTGAGTTACTGGATGTATGGGTTCATGAGTGCATCTGCAAGATGCTGTATCGGTGAGTGAGTATGCGTATGGCTGTGTTGGTGAGTGAATGGGTGTCTCAGTTGTATATGTGTAAGTAACTACATATGTGAAAGGCAGTATATGTGAGTGTAAGAGTATATGAGTGACTATATGTGAGAGTGAATGATTGTGAGAGTGTCTGTATGGATGACTGTGTACTTATGTCAGTGATTGTAGAAGAGAGTAAGTATGTGTTACTATCTGTATGAATAAGTAAGGTGGTATGTGTGTATAACTGTATAGGTGAGTAAATGGCAGTGTGATTAATTCTTTGGATGACTGACTGTTTGAGTAACTCTGTGGGTGAGGGGCGGTGTGTGAGGGTCTGTATGGATGTATGAGTGCATATATCAGTGGCTGTATTGATGAGTGACTGCATGTATGAGTGACTGTGAGTTAGTGAGTAGATGTGTGTGTATACCTATGAATCAGTGAGCAGGTATGTACTAAAGGTAGTATTAGTGTGTCTATGGTTTCGAGAATGATAGTCTGTATTTTAGAGTGGGTGTATCAAAGGTTACATTAGGGTGTGAGGAAGTACATCAGATATTAAGTGGATGATGTCATCCGTGATGTCATCAGTGATGTCACTGACCATGCCATGAATGATGTAATATGTGATGTCATCAGCAGTGCATTGCGGGGGAGCAAGTTATAGTTAGCTCAGCTAACTATAACAGAAGAATTTCTCTGTTTTTGTATGAGTGAAATACCAGACTAACTATAACGTCCCTGAAACCTGTGGTTTTTTCAATGAATTTCTAAGATTTTTTAAATGCTAATCCCTAACGATAACATCTCTGAAACTGCTGTTTTTTTCTGTGAATTTCTAAGGTGTTTTAAATGCTAATCCCTAACTATAACGTCCCTGAAACGTGTGTTTTTTTCAGTGAATTTCTAAGGTTTTTTAAATGCATATTCTAACCATGCCTACATAGGTAGAACATGTACAGAAAGAGGAAACAAGGCAAAGATAGAAGCAAGAGAAGTGCAGAAAGAGGAAAAAGAGATGCAGAAAGAGGAAAAGGGTGTAGAAAGAAGCAAAAAAATGCAGAAAGAGGCAACAGAAGTCCATAAAGAGGAAGAAAGGTAGAGAAAGAAGCAAGAGAAGTGCAGAAAGAAGCAACAGAGGTGCAGAAAGAGGCCTACTTTGACTACTTTTCCACAGACTCAAACAAAGTAGCCTAATCACTAATCCTTTTTACAAGCTGTCTTAAAACTCACTTTTCTCTTGAAGGTTCACTATTCATCGACTTCTCAGAATGTTAGTGTTTTTAGAGCTTGACGACCCCACCGCGATTGAAATAACTTTTCAGGAAGTTGAAGATGCTGTTAATCAAAGTCTGAGTAATAAAGCCCCAGGTCCTGATGGGCTGCCTATTGATCTGATTAAATTTAAACCTGAGTTCTGGGCGCCCCATTTATTAAACGATTTTAATAATCTAATCAATGCCCCACTCCCAAGTACCTGGTTGACAAGCATTATTGTGCCTGTTTTTAAAAAGGGTGATTGATCGCAACCCAACTGTTACAGGCCAATCTTCCTAATAGACAATACAATGAAAAATGTATAGAGTATTCTGTAAAAAAGAATAAGGACTTGGGCTGTGGATGATTATATTTTACAATCGTGCCAACTGGGATTTTGAAGCAAAGTAGGGACTATCGAACAATGTTTGAATCTCAAATTAATCATTGGGAAATATACTGTAGCCAAACAAACTCCTCTATATCTGGCTTTTATGGACCTCACCTCGTCCTTTGATTTTGTTAATAGGTCCCGTAAATGGGCTATCCTTTTGGAGAATGGCTTAGATGAGGTTTTAGTCAGTTTTTTAGCATAATTGCATAGAGACCTACGCGCTCGTGTAAGGATCAACACTAGTGGGGAAGTTTCAGGGGACATCAGAATTGATAGAGGTGTAAGGCAGGGGTATAATTTGGCCCCCCTGCTTTTTATTTTATATATTAACAACTTGCACAAATCCCTTATTGTACTTTCTGATGAAAATTAACAGCAACTTAGTACCCACCTTATTGTATGCCGACGATGCTGTTTTAATGGGACGGATACCGAATGCCTTACGAATTTTAGTTTGGGTTTTTGTAGATTTTATGGGTAGTTTAGATTTGTGTACTAATTTAAAAAAATCATTTATTATGTCTTGTGGCCCAAAAAAGCATCTTTTACATTCTATTACTGTAGATGACCAAACACTTTATTGCACTAGCACTTTCCCTTACCTTGGGTTTGTCTTCTCTGCCAATGGTTTATGGATTGACCATGTGGCACATAGCAGGAAGTTTTCAAAAGTTAGTAACCCAATCATTAGTCTACCGCAGCCTAAAAAGACAGGGATAATACTAGCACTTTTGAAAGTTTACAAAACACAGTGCATTCCAACTGCGACATTTGGCGCAGAGATATGGGGACACACAAAAGGCAATAGTATTCAACTTGAAGAAAATAGATTTTGTAGGAAAATACTGGGAGCTCCGATTTCTACCTCACAGTTTATTTGCCATGCAGAACTAAAATTACACTATGTTGAAGACCTTGTAAAGGCCCGACCCGTTCTCTTTTGGCTTGCGATTTGGAAGAATCCTACAACGTCTCTGACTAGAGAGATCATTAGAGATTCCCTCAAATGTGATAAGGGGAAAGATATACCATGGCTCTGCTTTTTCTGAATCAACATGTAGATGCTTGTTTAGGCCCCATATGAATTTGATGGAATCGGTTTTTATAAAGATAATGAGTTTAGAATATTAATTGATTCATGAGATTTTCTGTATATATTTGTTTTATGTTAAATCAATGTTAATACTGATCTTGTTTGTATCGGGTTCTTGATAATGGACTGCTATATTTACCCTTTTATTATGATTGATCTGTGCTTTTATGGATAAAATATATCCGAATAAAGATTTTGAAATGAAATGAATGAAATGTTAGGGGCACCAAATTCAAAACAGCAATCCTAACCATATCACTGTTGTAAGTCTCACCAAGTTTGTGAAGGTATGAATGCATGTGTGCTTTTACCTAGTGAAATGTAACAAAAAATTTGAATTCCTGTGTTTCAGACCACATACTTTGTAAATTTGTGTAACAAAAGGAGTATGTATTTTTTTCTGCTCATAATACAGGGTACATGGGAGTTTGATATTCTATTTGAGGGGCTCTATAAAACCCATATACATAAAACATGTCTGCCTGTGCAATCGAATGATAGAGCAGAACTAAGAAGATTCAACCATTTATAAGAGAAGCTACCCGCTTTTCAAGCTACCGTCTTCAGATGCATAACGTGAGAATACATGTACAAGTAGACATAAAGCTGAGTCACCAGAGCACGCAGACATTTAAACTTGATAGCCTGTTCTTCCCATTTGAATATAGAAACAGACAAGATAAGTACAGAAAGAAGCAAGAGAATTGCAGAAACAAACAAGGGAGGTGCTGAAAGAGTAAGAAATGTGCAGAAAGAGGCAAGAGAAGTGTAGAAAGAGGCAAGAGAAGTGCGGCAAGAGAGGTAAAGCGAGAGGCAAGGTGTAGAAAGATGGAAGAGGGGTGCAGAAAGAAGCAAGAGAGACAGAAAGAAGCAAGAGAAGTACAAAATAAAGCAACAGGGGTACTGAAAGAGGCAAGAGGGGTACAGAAAGAGGCAAGAGTAGTTCAGAAAGAAGCAACAGAGGTGAAGAAGGAGGCAAGAGAGATGCATAAAAAGACAAGAAAGTTGCAGAAATAGGCAAATGAGGTGCCGGAAGATGGATATAGAAAGAGGCAAGAGGGGTGTAGAAATTTGCAAGAGAGGTGCAGAAAGAAGCATGAGCATTGCAGAAAGAACCAGCAGAGGTACAGAAAGAGGCAAGAGGGGTGCAGAAACAGGCAAGAACCTTGCAGAAAGAAGCATAAGAGGTGCAGAAAAAGGCAAGTGAACTGCAGAAAGAGGCAAGAGAGGTATACAAAGTGGGAAGAAGGGTACAGAAAGAGGCAAGGGAGGTGCAGAAAGAGGCAAGAGGGGTACAGAAAGTGCCAAGAGTAGTGCAGAAAGAAGCAAGAGTAGTGAAGAAAGAAGCAACAGAGGTGAAGAAGGAGGCAAGAGAGCTGCAGAAAGAGACAAGAAAATTGCAGAAACAGGCAAATGAGGTGCAGGAAGCGGGTTATAGAAAGGGGCAAGAGGGGTGTAGAAATTTACAAGAGAGGTACAGAAAGAAGCAAGAGGGGTAGAGAAAGAGCTAAGAGACGTGCAGAAAGAAGCAAAAGAGGGAGGTGCAGAAAGAGACAAGAGAACTGCTTAATGAGGCAAGAGAAGTGCAGAAAGAGGCACGAGAGGTACACAAAGAGGGGAAAAGGGTGCAGAAGGGGCAAGAGGGGTACAGGAAGAAGAAAGAGAGTAGCAGTAAGAAGCAAAGGAAGTGCAGAAAGAAGCAACAGAGGTGCATAAAGAGGCAAGAGAGGTGCCGAAACTGTCAGGAGAGGTGCAGAAAGAGGGAAAGGGATGCAGAAAGAGGCAAGAGAGGTACAGAAAGAGGGATGAGAATGCAGAAAGAGTCAAGAGGGGTACAGAAAGATGCAAGAGAGGTAAAGAAAGAAGCAAGAGAAGTACAGAAAGAAGCAATAGAGGTATAGAAAGAGGCAGGAGAAGTGCAGAAAGTGCCCATAGAGGTGCAGAAAGTGGGAACAGGGGTACAGAAAGAGGCAAGATAGGTGCAGAAAGAGGAACCAGGGGTGCAGAAAGAAGCAAAAGATGTACAGAAAGAAACAAGAGAGGTACAGAAAGAGGCAAGAGAAGTGCAGAAACTGTCAGGAGAGGTACAGAAATAGGCAAGAGAGGTACAGAAGGAGGGACGAGAATGCAGAAAGAGTCAAGAGGGATGCAGAAAGATGAAAGAAAGGTACAGAAAGAAGCAAGAGAAGTACAGAAAGAAGCAATAGAGGTACAGAAAGAGGCAGGATAAGTGCAGAAAGAGGCGACAGAGGTGCAGAAACAGGCAGTACTGGTGCAGAAAGTGGGAACAGGGGTACAGAAAGAGGCAAAAGAGGTGCAGAAAGAGGAATCAGGGGTGCAGAAAGAGGCAAGAGAAGTGCAGAAAGAGGGAACTGGTGCAGAAAGAAGCAAAAGATGTACAGAAAGAAACAAGAGAGGTACAGAAAGAGGCAAGAGAAGTGCAGAAACTGTCAGGAGAGGTGCAGAAAGAGGGAACAGGGGTTCTGAAAGAGGCAATAGAGGTACAGAAGGAGGGACGAGAATGCAGAAAGAGTCAAGAGGGATGCAGAAAGATGAAAGAGAGGTACAGAAAGAAGCAAGAGAAGTACAGAAAGAAGCAATAGAGGTACAGAAAGAGTCAGGAGAAGTGCAGAAAGAGGCAACATAAGTGCAGAAACAGGCAGTAGTGGTGCAGAAAGTGGGAACAGGGGTACAGAAAGAGGCAAAAGAGGTACAGAAAGAGGAATCAGGGGTGCAGAAAGAGTCAAGAGTAGTGCAGAAAGAGGGAACTGGTGCAGAAAGAGGCAGGAGGGGTGCAGAAAGAAGCAAGAGATGTACAGAAAGAAGCAATAGAGGTACATAAAGAGGCAAGAGAACTGCAGAAACTGTCAAGAGAGGTGCAGAAAGAGGGAACAGGGGTTCTGAAAGAGGCAATAGAGGTACAGAAGGAGGGACGAGAATGCAGACAGAGTCAAGAGGGATGCAGAAAGATGAAAGAGAGGTACAGAAAGAAGCAAGAGAAGTACAGAAAGAAGCAATAGAGGTACAGAAAGAGTCAGGAGAAGTGCAGAAAGAGGCAACATAGGTGCAGAAACAGGCAGTAGTGGTGCAGAAAGTGGGAACAGGGGTACAGAAAGAGGCAAAAGAGGTACAGAAAGAGGAATCAGGGGTGCAGAAAGAGTCAAGAGAAGTGCAGAAAGAGGGAACTGGTGCAGAAAGAGGCAGGAGGGGTGCAGAAAGAAGCAAGAGATGTACAGAAAGAAGCAAGAGAGGTACATAAAGAGGCAAGAGAAGTGCAGAAAGAAGCAAGATAAGTACAGAAAGAGGTAAGGGAGGTACCGAAAGAGGGAACACGGGTACAGAAAGAGGCAAGAAAGGTACATAAAGAGGAAAGAGGGGTACCGAAAGAAGCAAGTGAGGTGCAGAAAGATGCAAGTACGGTGCAGGAAGGGGCAAAAGAAGTGCAGAAAGAAGCAACAGAGGTGCAGAAGGAGCCAGGAAAACTGCAGAAAGAGGCAAGAGAGTTGCAGAAACTGGCAAGAGAGGTGCAGAAAGTGGGAAGAGGGGTGCAGAAAGAGGCAAGAGGGGTGCAGAAGAGGCAAGATAAGTACAGAAAGAGGCAAGAGAGGTACATAAACAGGCAACAGAGGTACATAAATAGTGCAGAAAGAGGGAAGTTGGTGTAGAAAGAAGCAAGAGAAGTGCAAAAAGAAGCAACAGAGGTGGAGAAAGAGGCAAAAGAAGCAGCAGAAGAGCATAAAGAAGCATTTGACCTGCTGAAACAGGCAAGAGATGTGCAGAAAGAGACAAAATGGGTGCAGAAAGAGGCAAGAGAGGTTTGTGCACCATTAGTACCAATGAAACACCCACATTTAGCAATAATTACCAGGTGACCATTTCAGCTTTGCAAAGGGCCTTCGACCAAGCTGTAATTATGGTCTCTGCATTTTTGGTAACGTTTGAACCGTTTGAGCTGGAAACAACTTTTTTTTGTTCATATCTGCAGAATATGCGGCGGATAATGGATTACGTGGCAAATGCGGAAAATGTATATCACATAATTACTCTCCATAACCCATAATCCCACTCTACATAATCTCTATACACTAAATACCGCATACTTTCCATCCACATAATTTCACTGCACAACATACCACATAATTCCACTACACGCAACTTACTTCCACTCCACTCCAAAAAACATTAGTACAAAACATTTACAATGCCAATAGCCCTAACTTCCACAAATGTGAGACCTATTACATTGCAAATGCTTCTTTAACTAGTATTCGCGTTTGCAGAGTGGTGGAGAAAGAGGGCTGGGCCTCCAACCAGCGCTCAGGAATTCCACTGAGTTGGACTTACAGGAGGAACTAGGAGGAATTCTTGGCCCCCAAAGTCCCTCAGGAGTAAAGTGGACCTCATCCCCCAACCCGTAGTTTGTTAGGAGTTGTGTTTGCAGGGTGGTGAAAAAAGGGGATGTGGCCTCCAAAGACCTCTTAGCAGTCCCACTGTGTGGGACTTACTGGAGGTTAAAACAGGGCACTTGGCCCCCAAGGAAATCCATTGGGACAACTACCCCTCCTATTACCTCCACTAAGTCTCACACAGCAGGATTTCTATGTTCTGATAGCAGGCCACGCCCCCTTTGCCCACCACTCTGAAAATGCACTCCCTGGCACGCTCTGGGTTGGGGGGTGAAGTTCACTTGCCTCTTGAGGGTCCCTGGGGGCCAACTAGCCCTCCGTTACCTCCAGTGAGCCCCACTCAGTGGGATTTCTCAGAGGTGGTCACAGGCCATGCCCCCTTTCTCTACCACAGTACAAACACACTTCCTGGTGCACTCTTGGTTGAGTGAGGAAATCCCCTTGCCTCCTGAGGGGGATGTGTGCCACCCTTCTCCTAATATTTTTTGGGCCCTGGGGACCCCCAGTGACTGAGCCATTTTTACAATAATTTTTTTATAAAAGACAGGAAGGGTGCCACGCGGCCCACCTTCCGAGGCTGATTTCGGCCCAGGGACCCCATCCCCTGGGGCTTTGCCTCTTTTTTCCTTTTTTTTAAGTTCATGGGAGGGGGCAGCGTGGCCCCCTTGCCATGGCCACTTTTGGCCCCAGGGACCCTATCCTCCGGGGCCTGGTCTCACTGTGGGGACCGCGGGGGAGCTTCAATGCCCCTACGATCACTGCTGGCTCCCCACCTCCTGCAGGAGCCGGCACTGCTTTTGGACAAAGGGACCTGCAAACATGCAGCTCCTTTTGCCCAAAAGCAAATCTGCTTCGCTTCATGAAAGCAAGAGCAGTTTTTCTGCTCTCGCTTCCATGAAGCTCCTGTTCTGCCATTGCAAACTGCAATGTCCCGGGGGTGGGCACCCCGGGACATTGCTGGAACCAGCCCTGGGGGGGGGTGGCAGTCTCCAGGGCCAAGGAGGGCTCCTGGAGGGGGGCCCAACTTGCACAGAGCCCCGGGGAAGTGGTGGTTCCAGAGGCCGGTGGGTTGCAACCGACCCCATATTAGAATAAAGTGAGCCCCGGGGAGGTGGTGGTCCCCAGGGCAGTATGGGGGCTTGAGCCCCCCCACACATAATTTTTAAGTCCAGCCCAGAGGTGGTGGCAGTTCCAGGGGCTGCAGGGGGTGAGGCCCTACTGCACTTAAACACTGAAGCATTGAAGCCCTGGGGAGGTGGTAGTCCGTAGGGCCTGGGGGGCCCACGAGGCCCCCCACCCATTTTCTTGCAATGCCCCAGGGAGGTGTTGGTCCCCAGGGCAGCTTGGGGGGCAGGAGCCCCGCTCACGCTTTCTAGAATAAAAATGCCCTGGGGCGGTAGCCATCCCTGGAGCTGCAGGGGCCCGCACGACCCTGCATATATTTTCCACCTTGCCCCCGGAACCTGGCCCACCCGGGGGCTTATTAAAATGAAGCGCGGGACACCGCGCTTCATTTATTCTTTTTTTCGGCAGGATTTGCATAGGGTAAGCGAATCCCGCCCCCCCCAAACAAAATATATGCTTTTTTGGGACCCCCTGAGCAGGCCTAGGGGGTCAGGGTGTTTCTACCCTGCTCCTTTTTATCCATTTATAACCTTTTTTCTTGTAACTAGGTTCAACGGAGTCACAACTGTCCAACACTTTCTGGTTTGAAGTGTTGGCAGACAATCATAGTTAAGCTTGTGATCGGGAGGGTTCGCGGATCCACAGCAGTCACCAGCTATTGATATTTTTTATTTTTTTTATTTCTCAGGAACTACTGAATGTATTTACACCATTTAAAAAAAAAGGACGCTTTCTGAACAAAGAGCTAAGGTTTTGCCAAATTTGGTGTAATTCCGTTCAGCAGTTTGGGCAGTAGTATTGTCCAAAGTTTCCTACGGAAATTAACATGAAGAGAGCAGGTTTTGGGACCCCCTTTTTCCTTGGCTCCCAATTGGCAAATCACCCAGAAACTTTAAGACAGTAGCTGACCAGAGAGCCCCATTTGTTTTGAAAATTTCACAAAGATTCATCAAACGGTGCCAAAGATATTGACAAATCCATAAAATACACTTCATATATATATATACTAATACTACATCATAGATTGTGTACCCTTTAATAAAAGAGGTGGAGACAGAGAGGGTGCCCTGAGAAATCTGGAAACCAGATATATTTTAGAACTTGATTCAAAACATCCAAATGGCCTCAACATTACAGAGGATCTATATACATGTTTATAAATCTTAAAAAAAAGATATTAGAATCAATGAATCCATTGAGGTCAGCTAAGGTTAGAGCTTCGTATTTAAGGACAATCGGGCATTAGAAAAATTTGAAACATGAGTTAAAAGATTTTCAGAAAATATGTCCATAGGCGGGGCATTAAGTGTTGTTGTTTTTAATTGGATGATTTTATGGATTTAATTCACATTTATTAAATTCTTTTTTCACATATTGCACTTTATAGAGGACGGAGGCTTCTGTTGCTCTAAAAAAAAGGAAAATATTTTATATGCATGAATGGTGGACCATGAGTATAGTAGAAGTAGAATACCTATGATATATATAGCCAGGATTTAAATTAAGTTAAAGAGATGTAAATGGTTATATTTTGGATAGTATTTTATGGAAAGGCTTTTTAAGAAATATATTGGTATTTATCTATTTATTGGCTAATTTATCCCTATATTTATATATTAAGATAGTTATTTATTTATATATATATATGTGTATGTCTATTTTTGCATCTGTGTATATATATATATATATGAAATTACATCATACTGCATATAGCACTTTACAAAATAAGGGTGTTAAATTGCACAAATGGATTTGATGGAATCATAAAAGTTGAACGAATATGGTAGTCATACCGCGATCTTCGAAAAAATACTCAGGTGAAAAGTGAAAGACAATTGTAAATACACTGTTCATGCAACTTCACGGAACTTATTGTGTGCACTGTCACTTTAATGGGTGTGATTACAAAGCAAGAAAATGCGTACAAAAGCAGTCAGGTGATGCATGTCCGTGTCATGTGATCAAGACAATTTTGGTGTTGAAACGCGTAATGGCCGACTGAGCGCAATCTAATAAAGGATTCTGTGCACTTAATGGTGGTCCGTGCTCCTGTTTCTTGTGGAATTGCAAACGCCGGCTGGCAGAGGAGTTTGTTGCAATATATATATATATATATATATATATATATATATTTATATACACAAACACACACACACATACACACGCACACACACACACACACACACACACAAATCAAGAAATCAAAACTCACTATACCTCACCGATGGAGTGTCCTGAACATTCTGGCCAGCACAACGGAGGAGCCCTCACAGTCAGGCAGAAGTCTCGATCAGGATTGGAAAAAGTCCCTGGGCAACGAGTCCGTTCCACAGGCAAGCTCCAGTCTGAGAGCCAAAAGTTCCAGTTTTTTATACCTTTACTCAACTCAAGGAGAGATTTCTAGAAACCTTCCCTCCTTCCTTTTGTTATGCAATCAAGGTTGGCAGGTCGTACCAGTTTGAGGTGTGGCCCCTCACAGGAGCTGGCCAGGCTCTAGTATTTGCTCCAAAGCAGAGCAGTACATTCCTCTCTCACTCTTGTGAACGGTATGAAATACATATCCCACACTACATGTTTCAGAAACTGTTTTGCTCTGTGGTGAGAAGTGCTGTGAAGAATGAAAACATTCCCACCCTGCAGCTGCAAGAAAACACGGAATGAACTAGTGCATACAAAATTGAGTCAATGGTCACCACTATTCTAATTTCATTACATATTTGAATACATATTGGCATAACATTCGTAAAAAAGGTGTTTAATTCCCTCTGCCTTTTCCATACACTGCCTGATGTGAGTGTCCCTCATAATGGTGATCAAATGATGATACACCATCACTGTGTTCCTCCAAGCTAAGAAACGATCTATCAACTACGCATCTTTGTAGAGTTGTTATAGAAAGGTGTGATTATTGACCAATGCTTTTGATAGGAAAAAATCTCTTATTTTTTCTTTTCCAATTATCCACCTATCGAATGCAATGTGTTGCCCTAGAGCTTGATAAGCTGTATCAACTTCTGTCTGCAGGAAGGCTAGTTCTTCCCTCTTTTTCTTTACGGTGAATGCTTATATTGATATAAGGGTATGGTAAAAGCCTCCCAAATCGTAGATAAATCTGTTGAAACCTTGTTGATCATAAAGAAGCTAATGATCTGTAATATTATCAGATCTATCAACTCCTCCTCCAAAATAATAGTTTTATCCATCAACCACCTCTTAACATGGCTTGGCACATGGTTAGTACATTTCAGAAAGAGCGTAGGTCGACGTTTCGGTCTCTATAAATAAAATGCCGAGACCATCTTCAGGACAGAAAGGATATACAAGAAGACCCCTGTACAGTATGTAGCGGTTGGTTGTCCAAATAATGAGACAGGTGTCTAACAGGTCAGGCAAGAAAAGCATTCATAACGGTTACAATGAAGTTGTTTGATGTCTAATATATGCACTTCTTGTATTCCTGTTGATATACTTTCAGTACCCTATTTATGATTTACAATACGTATAAAATACAACTTTTTCCATACAGCCGTGTTCTTCTTTTTCTATTTTCTATGTTTGGATCACATAGTGTGACTATTTCAAATTAATTCATTAACAAAAACTGTTGAATTTATTTACAGACTGCCATTTATGTGGGTCTTAGATTAAAATCATCAAAAATATCTAAACTCTATAATCAGAATCCTTGAAGGTATTTCTACCCTTTTATCTCCTTGCCCAAACCCTCATGGGTATATTGGGTTGCTCATTGTGTTAGATATATAAGAAAGGCAACAGAAATGATCCTGTATGCTATCGGCCTATATCCCTAATTGATTAAACATGTAAAGTGCTGGGAGGGTAATATTTGCCCGTCTGGAAACCTGGGCTAATGACTCTGGTCTTATATCTCAATCACAATATGATTTCCGGAAGGGAATGGGAACGAATGAACAATGTCTCAACCTGTCCCTAGTTATGGGTAAGTACATGAAGGCCAATCCACTTGGCCTTCTTGGACTTATCTAGTGCCTTCAACACAGTCAATAGAGGGAAGTTGTGGACATTAATGGAAAGAATGGACTTTGAGGAAGCAATCATTACTTTGTTGCATAGATTGCATTCAACAACCTCTGTCTCTATACGCTATGTACCAGGGGGCGAAAAAACTAGGCCTATTGCGTCTACTGAGGGTGTCAGACAGGGATGCATATTGGCCCCCTTTTTATTCCTTTTATATACAAAAGGGGTGGAGAAATTTTTATTAGATCAGCAGTTGCTTGGGAAGTATTTGGAGAAGGGGCAAGATGGCGGACGTAGCAGCGTCCGAGTGAGCAGCATTGAGACTGGTCTCGCGGAGCTCACGTTTCTTTCTGATATCTGGCGGAAAAGCACCCTGAGAAATGCCGAAATTGCAGAAGATTAAAGGAGAGATTTCTTTGTCCTACCTGGAATGAGGCTTGACCTTTGGTGGAGCTTTCGCCGGTCCTTGCAGCTGGCGTGGCGGTACACGCCGGCATCTAACACACCAGGCTTGCATTAGAAGGCGGAGCGGCGACTCACAGTAGATCGGAAAGACGCAGACCGGACCGACTCGGCAAATCCAGCAGTGCCTCACTGCTTGGTTACCAGGAGCGGGCGCTCCCAATCTTGGTCCCGAAGGAAGAGAAACTATCTAGGCGGGATGGCTCCAAAAAATCCGGCTTCTGGTATGGTACCGAAGACACAGAAGCCGAAAACCAGAGCGGTAACGGCAGCAGCACAGGACTCACCGCAGGACTCGGGCCAGAACGGAGGTAGTGTTAATTCCTTGACAACTGATGTTCTGATCACTCAAATTGGTCGAGAAGGTATGTCGCTGCCTGAATCGCAAGGAATTTCTGTATCGGTTGACTCTGCTGGTTCTGGTCCTGCTCAGGCATTACAGGAGGATTCTGGGACTTGTAGGCTTGGTGCTATACCTAAAATCCCAGGCATGTTTTCAAAAAAGGTTCCAAACTATGATAAAATTGTAAAGCCTTCCAGCAATAACCCTACTACCGGTGATAATACAAAGGTACCACAAACTGTTGTAGATACTCAGCCCTCTCCGCGGCATGTATTGAGAGCTGGTGTGGGGAAAACTCCGGTCATTGCAAAGGACAGATCGAAAATTGCCTTTGGGAAAACCACTCTAGAGCCGGCCATTGCTTTAACTTCTCGAAAATCTCCATCTCCAATTATGCAAATGCACTCAGAGTCGCTAAACTCTGCAGCTAATCTGCAAGAGGTAGTGTAGATACCTATATCATTGGAAGATACAGAGTCAATTGACTCTGCTGGGAACTTTTACTCCATGTCGGATCTTTCCAATGCTTTAGACTTAGAAAGCCTTGATGGAGAATGGAGAGACGACTTAAGCGGCATAAGTCTAACTAACTCAGCACAAGGTTCTGCGGGTGAAGAAGAGGGTGAGGAGGAGGAAGGGTCACCGAGTAGACCAGACTGGGGGGCTGAGGAGAATACAGTTCTCACTATACAAGGGGATACTGCCGGTGTCTCCCCAACTGCCCCCACACTTAGCCTAGACGAGCCTGAGACTCCTGAGGTTACGCTGGATACACTATATAAGGTCATGATTCAACATCGGGAAGAAACAAGGGTAGAAAATCTTTGTACACAAGGCGCAGTCCATAGGCTGCAAAACAATCTAAGGCGAGTGATTAAATCCTGCAATGAGACGTCCACCAGAGTTACAGAGGCCGAAGGAAGAATTTCGACGATTGAAGATGTTATGGCCCAGCAACAATCACAACTATCCGCAATGGGAGGACTAAAAGAGGAGGTTAACTGGAAACTTGTGGACCTGGAAAATAGATCACGACAAAATAACTTACGTATTCTGGGCATTCCCGAGGAGAATGTTAGGCAATTTGTCATTGATCTCTTTTCGGAAGCCTTTCCTGATCTTATCCAGTGGAAATGGGATATGGAATTACAGAGGGCCCATAGATTTCCGTTTAAAAAAAATGTCAGACAAGACTCAAATATTAAACCAAGAGCAATTTTGATTAGCTTAAATAATTTTTTGGCTAGGGAGGCCCTTTATGATTTGGCTAGGCCGGATCGGAAACGTCGGGGGAAAGGCTTGGAGTTTTTTGTGCGCCCTGACTATTGCCATACTACAGTACAACAGCGCTGGCAATTTCGCCAGCTAATTCCATCCTTCCAGGCCAAGGGCACCCAGGCTTTTCTACTTAACCCTGCAAAACTGAAAGTAATATTCAAGGAGAGATCATACTTTCTAACCTCTGAAGGGGCGGCAAAAGAGTTATTAGCCTCATTCTGAGCATTATGGGTATTTGAGTATATTTACATATTTTGAATTTTTTTTTTCCCTTTCTTTTTTTTTAGGATTTCTGATAGGTTAGTAGTGCTGCTTTGATGTTTTTCCTTCAAATTAGAATTTCTTCTCTGGGAATGTATTACACCTTTTCGTGTGCTGGTTTACTTTTGCTTGTAATTATAGTTTTTGTATGGTGGTCTATGACAAGAGGGCGACACGGTCAGAAGTGAGCCACGAGATACAAATGTTTCTCACACCATCAATGTTAGGGACTATTAAGTCCCTTCGCCCCATGTGGGTTTGGGTCAAGGGGAAAGAGGGGGGTGGTAATCGGGGGGGGGTCAGGGTGGCTGGGGAGGGGAAAGGGGGTACAAACAAGGTCAGAGAATACGGAAATGAGAGTGAATCATATTTTAATTTGACTGCTAAACTGAACGTAATTCTGTCTAGGAAACAGTATATGAATAGAACATTTTCTTTTTGTTCTTTTTTTAAAGGGAGAGGACACTTAATTATGGATTGGATTAGGAGGAGCTTAGATGCTATGATTGAATAAATGATTAAGATAGGCAAACTACGAATTTGCTCGTGGAACATATGTGGGATTAATAATAGAAAAAAAAAGGGGCGTTAGTGCACAAATTGTTCAGAGTATGAACTTAGATATATTGTGTCTTCAGGAGACGCATCTCACTTGGAGTGACAGGCATTTATTTAAAGATCTGGGTATGAATTTATTGGGATGCACACGTCAAGGTACTACTACGAAGGGAGTGGCAATTTTCATGAGAAGAGGATTGGGATGTCTTAAACGTAGTAAAGTTGATCAGTACGGGAGATGGGTGATTATTGAGATTAATATTGATAACAAACTCTGGACAATTTGCTCAATCTATGCCCCAAATTTGGACGACCCGAATGTTTTGAACTATTTAAATGTTGAATTAGCCGATTGGCCTTCCCATCTAATTATACGTGGACATTTAAATATTCATTTAGAAGCTGGAGTGGATATACGCAGTGACTCACCATATATTGGCCTTAAAAAAAAGACATACAGGGCATTAAGAAGTATAGTACTCGATTTTGGACTGTGTGATGTAGGATATGTTAAGAATCCTTTATCACCTGGGTATACCTTTTTCTCTGCCCCGCATCAGAAGTTTGTGCGATTTGACTATTTCTTAGTAAACGTGGGGCTTATAAACCATACTGGATATGAGATACTTCCCCGAATAATCTCAGATCACAACCCGGTACTGATAGAAATTAAAAGTGAATCTGGCCGCACAACACAAGCAAGATCTTGGTCATTTGATCGAAAATTATTGGCAGACCCCACATATATAGAATTTATGGGGAAATGGATTAGGGAATTCTTCGAATTTAATAGAGGAAGTGCCTCCACTCCAGTTGTTTGGGATGCTTTCAAAGCGGGGGTACGTGGGGAGACATTAGCCTACTCGATTAAGAAACAAAAAATTATCCTGAATAAAATGGATTTAAACTGCAAAGTGGTACGGGAATGGGAAGAGAAATTGGTTATGGCTATTGCTCTCTCTCAAGAGACAGAACATATTAAAACAAACTTAGCAATATACAAGGCAAGGCTCTACGAAATATTTGCGATCAAACTGGCAAAGCAGTTGGCAACCTTCAAAGCACAGATATATGAAATGGGGGAAAACTCCGGTAGGATTCTTGCAAAAAAAGTTAGGCAAAAAGAAATCCTGAACACTATTAATTCAATACAGGATGAAGCAGGACAGATTCATAATAACCCTGAAGCAATTCTTGAGGTTTTCCGCTAGTTTTACTCCAAACTATATGAGCAGGATATTAAGGTTTATTCTACTGATTTGGTTCTGAATGTTACCCCTATGGATAATACTCCTAAATTATCTATCACTCAGGCACAGATGCTGGATAATGATATTACTTGGGAAGAAATCGAGACAGCCATGCTTTCCCTGGCAGTAGGCAAAGCTATGGGCCCGACGGTATTCCCCTGGAGTTTTTCAGGTTATTTAGGAATGCATTAAAACAAGACCTCTTGAATACTTTTCTGGAGGCACAGAGAGGGGCACCACCGCCCTCATGGAGTCAATCTACAATTATGGCATTTCTTAAGAAAGACAAATCCCCTCTTAATCCGGCATCATACAGGCCGATATCGTTATTTAACGCTGATAGTAAGGTTTTTTCAAAAATACTAGCCTCTCGAATTTCCGGCGTAATTTCTTCTATAGTTTCACGGTGGCAGCATGGGTTTATTCCCAGCAGGGATACTGCGGATCATGTCCGGAGGGTTATTGCCCTGATGGACTGCTCACAAAGCACTAATATACCTATAGGGGTCACCCTGTTAGATTCCGAGAAGGCATTTGACGTGGTGGCCTGGCCATATCTTTGGGATCTTTTGGCCTTGAAAGAGTTTGGATCACGGATGATTGTGGCAACTACCGTCGTCTTGCGTCAAATTTGGGGCTAATAAATCTACCTAGTTTTTCATTTATCGCGGTACTAGACAAGGATGCCCGTCTTCTCCGCTCCTCTTCGCTATATACATAGACATCTTTCTTAACGAACTGAATCGAGCGGAGGATATAATACCAGTGGATGTTGCGGGCACCAAGTATAGAGCATTGGCCTACGCAGACGATGTGGTAGTGGTCACTACTGACATTGCCAGGGCATTTCCAAAGATTGAGTAGCTCGCCACTCTTTTTGGTGCCTTTTCAGGGTATAAATTGAATCTATCTAAGACCCAAACATTATATGTCGGTCAGAATCCTCCGGCGTATCTCAATATAGTATCTGTTGCAACATATCTGGGAATCAAGATTACAACTCCAGTATCTGACATTCCTAGACTTAACTTTAATCTAATTTTGAGGAAGGCTAATTCTACACTGGAACGTATGGATCATTTACACTTATCTTTATTTGGAAGAAATAATGTACTAAAAATTTTAATTTTGCCCAGATTCTTATATTTATTTAGAACCGTCCCTCTTGAATTTCCTTTAGACTTTTTCAAACAACTTGAAAGAATGGCCAGAAGATTCTTATGGGGTTTTAAACGCCAGCGCAGAGCCTTTAAAAAAATGTCCTTACCGAAAGCTAGAGGGGGATGGGGCATACCACATTTTTTGTATTATTATTTGGCATCGGTATTACAGTTTATCTCTCCTCTAATAATAGGTGCTAAAGCTCCGATGTTAGAAGCACACTCCCCCTCCATATACGAATTTGCTTTAGGGGTTGACGCTCGTGGATGTCTGTTAAAAAACGTAGAACCCAGCTACTATAAAAAAACGAAATTTAAGATTCTGATTGCAGCATATCGGGCATGGAACATAATTAAGCGGCATGTTGGGATTTCAAAAATTTTGAGATATACTTCTCTAACGTCTCAAAAAATCTTTCCTTCTATTTTTAGAGACTACACTATGACAAAGTGGCGTAATCATGGTATTAACTATCTTGGTGATTTATGGCAGGACAATGATGTGGTCTCTTTTTCGGAGCTTCAAATCAAGTTTAATCTTACAACTCAGGATTACTTTAAATATCTTCAATTGCATAGCTTTTTAAGAACATTAATACCTTATAACCGCTCGGGTCTTCAGAAGATCCATTTGATTGACAGCCTGTATAGCAAAAGAAGGATAGGCTTTTTTTACAATTTATTGATATCAATGTATTCAGATGATTTATTATCTGTCGAAGAAAAATGGGCTGAGAAGCTGGGTGTTGAAAATGTTCTAATTGAGGATTCTATAGCTTTTGCCAATTCTATCTTGTTAACGGGCAGATCTCGTACGCAGCACTACATGGCTCTTTTCGATCTTTATTACACCCCCGCAAACGTCTCTAAATGGGGAGCAACAGCGGGCACAATGTATAATAGATGTACACTGACTGCGGCGGACGCAGCTCACATGTTTTTCTTATGCCCACAGCTAACTCCATTACTTTCTGGAATTCAAACCTTTTTTTCAATATCATTGGGATTTCAGCAACTTTAACGGTGGAGTTAGTACTGATAGGAGTCTCTTCTGATACAGTGGAAGATGAAAAGAGCAAGTTGATATTTATTGCCATGTCAGTGCTGCGTGCTTGCATTACTCAAGAGTGGATTAGTCCAAACCCACCATCATTCTCTATGCGGAGAGCTCGGTTGCTAGCTATGTATAATTTAGAGTGTGCCATTTATGCAACAAAAGGCCGGAAAAAGAGACAGTTGGGAGAAAAAATATGGACCCCTGTTCGGCAGTGGATTCAGGGGGAACTGGGGTAGTTTCATTCTTTATATTTTGTTTCCTATGTTTAAATTGATTCTGTGATCATAATTATGCTACGAATTGTATGATTTCCTGATTTATACTGAATGTATGAGAAGTGTATTCAATCTGACCTGCTTGTAATAAAACAATAAAATATAAAAAATAAAAAAAGGATCAGCAGTTGGACTATCTGAGCATTGGAGGAAAGCGGGTTCCCCTTTTGTCACATGCGGATGATACAGTACTGATGAGTTTAACTGCTAATAGCCTACAAAAAGCTTTAATGTCTTTTACTGACTTTATGATGGCATTGGATCTTAAAGTAAGTTTTAGTAAGTCTTTTATTATGGTGTGTGGCCCAAAACAAACAAAAGCGAGGTAATTTGTGGTAAAGGAATATACTGTAGACAAAGCACCTAACTTCACATATCTGGGGAATGTCTTCAATAATAAACTGAATTGGGATCATCTGATCACAGTGAGGGCTCAACATACTAGTAGAATCATAGAGGGCGTGTTCCGCTTTGCATGTTAGTTGGGTCATAAGCTGGTCGCGGAAATACTTACCTTATATAAATCAAAATGCCGGTCAGTTACAACATATGGGGCAGGATATGGGGCTATCAAAAATGGAGTGAAGGGAAGAGAGATGACCCCACTAGTTCCAGGGAACAGGGTACTAAGACATATAAAGCCAGAAAGGGAAATCCCTCGAAACCTACTGTATCTATTCTCACATCACCCTCTCATTCTTTCATACCACACTCTTGTAAAGCCAACTTCTGTCCCCAATATATTTTCAGACTGAAATGTAGCGCTTACTGTGTTTTTTTATTACAAAAACTTCTTTCTCTGCTTATTTAAAATTTCGGAGATATTTCTGAAAACATACACATAAACAATAAGTTAAAACAAATTTTCTAAATACAGTTTATACATTACATGTCATCATAAAAAATACTTCTAAAAGAAAACAATACATAGCACATAATCATAGGTCACTCTAGTTACCCCTCTCACTAAGCAAATCTAATGCTCTTCCTAAACTTTAATCTGATCCAATAGCCCTCTATATTTTGCGTAGGGCACTCAGTACCGGAGTTCCCATATATCTGAGGCTTCCCAGGCTTTATTTGGATTCTTTGTCAAAAATAGGCGTTGACGCGTTTCGGTGGTTTGGACCATTAGATGTGGGACCACCTTCTTTAGGACGGTGTTTCTTGTGGGGTCACTTCTCTGAACTGTTTTGATTATTTCTGTATGTGCAAAAGATGAAATAAACATTGGATTGAAAGAGCAGTCAGCTGAATGACATTTTGCATCTTAATATCCCTCCAATTCTACTTTGGTATTTAAAAAGTCAATCGACCGTTTCATTAAAAAACAGCATTTTTTTAATATTATGCTATATAGAACCCTATCATGTGCTTAATGGTCTTATATTGATATTGGCCGCCTTATAGCGCACCTTCTATGAGTGCCCTCGTTATCTATGGTACCTGCTTTTCGAGAAACCATTGCATGCAATCCACATCAACAGAGCACCGTTTTGCAAATTATTGGTTACCCTCATTTCCATATAACATATCCCAGAAAACAACCTTTCATTGAGTTTCAAGTACATGCTTTACATTGCGCATTTCCCATGTAGAAAACATCAGTAAGACACCAGTTTGCTAGTTATTAATTCCAGTGAATAACATCTGATTGAGTTTCAAGCATAGGCTTTACATTGCGCATTTCACTAGAGGGTACGGTATGGTTCCCTTGTTCGTATTGCACCAAGCCACCCCTGAGTGAATTTTAACATATGCTTTACAATATGCGTCTCATTTTAGTCTCGAAACACGGTAGATGCTGATGTTTCATCTCATTCATACCTCACACTTTCATACTTCCTTCTCATTTTGGTACTAACCTATAGAATGTAAAAGGTTTTCTTTCACGGTGTGAAGTTCTATTAGGATCTTGTATTCGGGACGATATTCCACAAATACATTTTATATACCTAGTACGGAGGAGACATGATATTTCCCGTTATCATCCTTCTCATAATTTACGCATATCTATTTGTATTTTATTTCTTTTTTTACTTTTCTCAAAAGAAGACGATGGTGCCTTTATACTTTCTTCCTTCAAAGGAGTGGCTGTTTACCGCGGAGTGGAGTATTTTATCCCCATCCACCCACCTCTATGCAGGAGATATAATCAGGGATATTTGCGTAAATCACTATCCCCACATCTTAACCCATTTAGTATATCTTGCTCTCGCTTACCTCTTGTTATTATACATATATTTTCAAAATTTAATATTGCGGAGCAGGGGGTCGCTGTGATGTCTTGTGGATTTAACTGTTTCGTTTTTCTTTGCCCAGTTGTTCCAGTCATTTTTTTAATTCTGTGGGTAGATTTAAAAGCGGGATTCAGTGTTTTCTTCTGTTGATCTATCTCTCTGTCTCCATATTACCCGACTATTCTTTGCAATTATTGGCATTTCTGATCCCTTCCTTATAAATGCTAGCTTTGACAAATATATCTTGCCCCCTCCCTCTCTTTTTTTGGGTAGGTGACGACTTCTCATTAAAATCCAGGGTACCCCTTAATGCCTACCCCAGGTTATATTTCTCACCTTCATGTGATCGACTGCCTCGCTCTGCTCCTCGTTTTTCTGTGTGTGAGAGCGGTTTCTGGAGCGTCCGATTTATACTCTGGCTAATTGATCTTAATTAGTTCCTCGTTTTGGCTAATGATACATGGTTTACTCCTAGCTCGACTCGTAACTAAGCTGCGCATGACTGGGGCCATATTGGAGAAGGTCTTTGTTCGTGAACTATGAAGTTCAGTTCATTCTGCGTTCCCAAATCTTTTGCTTCACTTTCAAGCTCTAAACTTTTAAGGTCTATTTAGTACTATCCCCTTAGGAGCAATATAATTGGTGTATATTATTTTTCCTTCATCGTTATGTGAGCATTCTATTTATGTGCATGTCTGGTGGCCATATTGGATCGGATTGCTCTATATTTGTATGGCGGCCATGTATATCGAGCTATTAAAGTTTATTTCGATATGTAAATAGATGTTAAATTCAATCTTGCTCCTCCGAGTTATGTATCAATGTTACCATATAGCTAAGGATAATACACAACATAAGTTTGCATATTATATTACTGTATATCCTCACTTCATCTTTTGTTTGAAGGGTAATTACACTTTTTCTGTTTCCACCTACTCTGCGGCCCAATATAAAATATTAGTCGCATTCTTCCTGTAAGTAAGTCACCTTAGCTTGCTTAGAATGTATATTTGATCCCTTTATGACCCCCACTGGGGATATATATATGATTACATGCGATTAAAAGATTTTTCTTAATATTGACAGTTTAAAATAAGGTTTCCCAATCCTCCCTCGAATTTAATCCACTTCTAATTGTGTTGAATTTTACCATGAACCACTGTTCTTGTTGCTTTCTTCGTTTGGTACTATTACCCATTCTCTTTTGTATCTTGATTTTTTCCAAAATCACCCATTCAATCTCTTTTACGTTATGTTTTTTTTCCCTCCAATGGTTCACAAGTGGGGCATTCTCTTTGTTTGTATTAATGGCTGATTTATGTTTGCATATTCTATGTCTCAGTTCACTCCCCGTCTCCCCAATATATCCCTGTCCACAAGGACATATGATGAGGTAGACGACGTTTTTACTTCTGCAGTTGTTTAGGGTGGTAATTACATGTTTAGCAGAATTTAACACAACCTCTTTGGTGACTAAACAGAGGTCACGTATGCTACAAGTTCCACATTTGTGGTTCACCACCGCTTTGTTGCCTGTTATGGTTTTTTGTGTCTCTGTTGAATCATCTCTATAAGTATGGACTAAACTCGAGCAGAGGTTCTTATTCTTTCTATAAGCGTGCATTGGTCTTGGAAGACATATTTGTGCTCCATCATTTAAAATTTTCCAGCTATGATTTATTATGTTTTTGACTTTGTTGGCTACACTTGAGAACTGACTGACCATTACTATTTTGTCTATAGAAGATTTTCTCTCTCAAGGAGGCTGTCCCTATCGTAATATCTGGCTCTTTTCAAAGAGTGATTAATCAATTTTTTGGGGTATCCTCTATCTCTGAATTTCATTTTGGTTTCTTCTGCGTGTTTATAGAAATCATCTATAGAGGTACAATTTCTTCTTAAACGAAGATATTCCCCAAATGGTATGCTGTCTTTCTGACTTTTGGGGTGGAAACTATTATAGTGTAGAAGGGTATTGCGGTCTGCTTCTTTTTTGAAAAGTTCCACCTCTAAATGCTCCTCCTCACTTTTAATACTAATATCTAAAAAATCAACCTTTTTGTTGCTATATGTTGCTGTGAACTTTAGATTTTCATTCCCTAGATAATACAATCAAGGAATTCTCGTAATTCATCTTCCAGCCCTGTCCATATGAAAAAATATCATCTATAAATCGCACCCATTTGCGAATGTTTTCATAGAAAGGACTGACTTCATTATATATATGTTTTTCCTCAAACATGTGAACATATATGCACGCCAGACTCGGCGCACATGTAGCGCCCATACTGGTGCCCTTACGTTGAATATATAGATCTTGTTTAAATAAAAAGATATTGTTAAGGAGCACCATAGAGACACATTTTAGTATGAACTCCTTATTCGCGCCCACTATCTCAGTTGTCTCTAAAAGAGTCCTGTTCACTTCTATTGTGTCTGTTTGCGGTATATTTCTATATAGTGACTCTACATCTGAATCACCATATATTCCCTATCACTATCAAAGGTTGTTCCCTCAATCTTTGATATCATGTTTGAGGTGTCCTTAATATAGGATTTTTGTTTTTGTACTATGGGTTTTAAAAATGTATCTGCATACTTACTTTATGGTTCTAACGGTGAATCGGTGGAGGCCACTATTGGTCTAAGTGTTTTTTTTAAGTCTTTGTGGACTTTAGGTAGTCCATAAAATGCAGGGGTTTTTGGGTTGCTTGTATGCAAAAATGTATATTCTTCCTCACTTATTTCTTCATTCTCTTTTGCTCTCTGAAGTATCACTTCCACTTTTCTTTTTAAAGCATCTAATCTTGTTTGTGGCACCCTCATGTAATGAAGTTCATTGGCTAAAAGTGCCAATGCTCTATGTTCATAGTCTTCAGAGTCAAACACTACTACCCCTCCCCCCTTGTCTGCCGGCTTTATAGTAATGGAGGTGTTTTTTGACAGAGAGTCAATGGCGTCTCTCTGTGCCTTAGCTGTATTATATGTCTGATACTGTCTTTCATTTAACAGGTCTCCTATTTCCATTTTTACCACCGTTTCAAATGTATCACCATTTTTATTTAACATACCTAAACTTGGGGTAAAAGTTGATTTTGCTCTAAGTCCTGAGTCCCTTGGGGCCTCCCTCTCGGGTCTATTTTCGAAAAAACGGAGTAGCCGTATTTTCCTGAAAAATGCTCTAAGATCTTTCTCCATTTGGAATTTATTAATCCCTGTAGTGGGAACAAAGTTAAAACCCATCCCTAGCACTTCCTCTTCTACTTTGGTTAGTTGTCTATTTGAGAGGTTTATTATGGGGTTTTTCTTTATCTCACGTATTTTTTGTTCCTCGTTCTTATGTTTTCCTGAGGTGTCTGGTTCCTTTGGTATCCTGTTCCAGTTCCCTCCCACCTTGTTGTCTCGTATAGGACCCCCTTTCCCTGTTTGAGAATCCCCTTTGGGGTCTTTGATGGCGTTGTCCTAAAAAATCCTCATATTCTCTATTGGGGTTTTGATGAGGTCCTTCCTCTCTTATCGTGTTTTCCTCCTCCCCACTACTTTCAGATGTATCTTAGAACTTCATGTGTTTAGGTCGTCTTGGTTGGAATCTCACTCTGGGAGTCCTTTCCCATGTTTGCTCTGGTTTCTCTGTATAATAATCCTTCTTTAAAAAAGGATATACTATCTCCTGGCTAAATCTATTAATATCTTTTCTGAGCTTCTGAGTTTTTCTATTGGTTAAGTATTCACCTTACCCAAACATGTCCTGATTAATCTCATCTATTTTCTTTTTTGCGTCCTCTAGGGCGTTATTTTCACTAAGCAATTTCTCTAACTCCTCAATCTCTCTCTTTTCTATGAGGATAGTCTCTTGCGCTGTTTCAATGATGAGAAGCATCCAATCTCTGCAACAGCGATTAGAAATGAACGTCCAGGTCTCTAAGTACTTGGTGTTATTTACAAAGAGGCCTGGTTCGTTCCCTATTTGTAAGCCTATAGGTATAGTGCCTGCTCTCACATATTGCGTCATAAAGTCCGCATGTAATTCCGAGCAAATTATTTTCTTTTTTAGGTTGATTAATTGATTCCATTTTTCTCCCCCATTTGGGATTACTGTTATACTATTTCCATTTTTATTGGAGCTCAATATTTTATTAAGTTGCTCCTCACTGAAGCCAAAGGTCCTCAATGCATCCATTCTATGATTGGATGAAGTCCACCAGTTTTTCAGGGAAAACTTGTTGGAAAAACCTGTCTTTCCAGCCAAAAGGCTGTACAATCAAGTAAATGTAAGAGAGATGACCCCACTAGTTCTAGGGAACAGGGTACTCCAGACATATAAAGCCAGAAAGGGAAATCCCTGGAAACCAACTGTATCTATTCTCACATCACCCTCTCATTCTTTCATACCACATTCTTGTAAGCCAACTTCTGTCCTCAATATATTTTCAGACTGAAATGTAGCGCTTACTGTGTTTTTTTATTAAAAAACTTCTTTATCTGGTTATTTAAAATTTCGGAGATATTTCCGAAAATATACACATAAACAATGTTTTCTAAATACAGTTTATACATTACATGTCATCATAAAAAATACTTCTAAAAGAAAACAATACATAGCACATAATCATAGGTCACTCTAGTTACCCCCCTCACTAAGCAAATCTAATGCTCTTCCTAAACCTTAATCTGATCCAATAGCCCTCTATATTTTGTGCGGGGCACTCAGTACATAGGTACCCATATATCTAAGGCTTCCCAGGCTTTATTTGGATTCTTTGTCAAAAATAGGCGTTGACGCGTTTCGGTGGTTTGGACCATTAGATGTGGGACCGCCTTCTTCAGATGATAACGGGAAATATCATGTCTCCTCCGTACTAGGTATATAAAATGTATTCGTGGAATATCGTCCCGAATACAATATCCTAATAGAACTTCACACCGTGAAAGAAAACCTTTTACATTCTATAGGTTAGTACTAAAATGAGAAGGAAGTATGAAAGTGTGAGGTATGAATGAGATGAGACATCAGCATCTACTGTGTTTCAAGACTAAAATGAGACGCATATTGTAAAGCATATGTTAAAATTCACTCACGGGTGGCTTGTTGTAATACGAACAAGGGAACCATACCGTACCCTCTAGTGAAATGCGCAATATAAAGCCTATGCTTGAAACTCAATCAGATGTTATTCACTGGAATTAATAACTTGCAAACTGGTGTCTTACTGATGTTTTCTACATGGGAAATGCGCAATGTAAAGTCTGCACTTGAAACTCAATGAAATGTTGTTTTCTGGGATATGTTATATGGAAATGATGGTAACCAATAATTTGCAAAATTGATCGCCATTCGTGAAACCGCGGCGCTGGAGGCTTGGAGTACGTTGAAGGATCGGTGGGCGTTTCTCTGGAGGCAGGCCATCCGACACACCTGGAGCGCGGTATCCCGCGCTGCACAGAGTCACAGCGGCGTACGAGACGCTCCACCGCGGCGGCAACAGAATACAGCGTTTTGGAGGATGTGGCCGAAGGGGCGAAGAGGCCGTGCGCAGGGAGCCACCGCCGAAACAACTGAAGGATTGGATGGCTCGAAGGAGACACCCTCGGCAAGTAAGGCGACCGAGCATGGGACAGAGAAGGTTGCTGCAGTGCGGCCCAAAGAGGGTGAGGCTGTCAGGAAGAAAATACCGGAGATGTTCTCTGTTATTAAAACTAAAGAAGTTGATAAACTGCAGTATATTAGGCAGACTGAGACTCTTCCAATGACTTCTGGAGCTCAGGAGGTAGGGGTGGAGGGCATACAGAAGACTGTTTCTATCCCCGCTGTCACTGCTGTAACACCCCCTGCACCCGTATTTGAAATGAATGGCGATAGTGTGAACGCTGGGGAGAGTCTGAGTAATCCAAGCATCGCCCCTTCGCAGGTCTTGACACCTTCTGGGTTAGATACTAACGCCTTATTGACAACCTTGGAGGAAAGCAAATTGCCAACTGAAGGTAACTTGGTTACAATAGTGAATTTGCCAAACAATTATGGAACAATGCCAGCTGTTAGTGGCGATACGGATTCAGACGATTTTTACTCTTTATCTGACCGATCAATGTCATCTTCTGAGGATTTAGCTGAATTATATGCTAATCGTATGAGTATGGAGGATGGATGAAGGTAGTGATCATAGCAGCATGAACACTGACTTATTGGAGATAGAGGGCCCAGAGCCTGGTACTGTACGCAAGCTACGATTGGGTGCAAAAGATAAGGATAACGGTGCTCAAGATGAAATTGAAGGCTCCAATGGTGCAGCAGATGCTCTTGACTCAGAGTGGGAGGATATATCATTGGGTCTGATTTATCAGACAATGATGCAACATAGAGATGAGACACGAGAGGATAGTTTGAGAGTACAGAACTCATGTAAGAAGTTACACAATTCTGTAAGACGCTTGGTGAAGTCACACTCTGAGTTTTTGGCGAGGGCAACGGAGGCAGAATCGCGTATTTCATCTCTAGAAGATGAGGTAGCTCAACAAAAAAAGACTATTGACTTGCATATGGCCACTAAGGAGGACATTAATTGGAAACTTGTGGACATAGAGAATCGCTCTCTCAGAAACAATTTGAGATTTTTGCAGATCCCTGAAGGGAAAGAGGAGTCCGATACACGAGGGTTTATTGTCACGCTTTTAAAAAAAGCAATGCCAGATGCTATCAAATGGGATTGGGATCGGGAGGTGGAGCGGGCCCATAGATTCCCATTTAAAGTTAACCAGCGTGATCAAAAGCCAAGAGCCATTCTAGTGGCTTTTAACAGTTTTCAAGCCCATGAGGAGATATTCATGAAGGCTCGACCGGATAAAAAATGTTGTGCTTTAGACTGTGACTTTTTTGTGAGACCTGATCTGTGTAAACAATCTGTTGAAACACGATGGCAGCTCCGGCAGCTAATACCACAATTTCAAGTTAAAGGGGTACAGGTGTATTTGATGTTCTCAGCTAAATTGAAGGTTATTCATAAAGAACGCACGAGATTTTTCACAACTGCCAGTGCTGCCAAAGAATTTTTGGGGTCATTGTAAGTTGCGAGAGTTATTGTAACTTGCGAGAGTTATAACTAGTGAATGTCAATAGAATGTTGATAGCAAAGAGTCAGCAGTATCTGTATATTACTTTCTGTTACTTTTTAGTTTTGGGTCATCACCGGGGAGCAGTGGGACTGAGCATGGTGTAAGATTTGATGGATGACACTCCGAGGGGGACGACAGGGGGATGGGGGCAAGCTCACATCACAGGACTATAAATCCTAAAGCCTCTGTAAAGGGAAGGGAATGGAGGGGGGGGAAGGGGGAGGGTGATTGGGGGGTCAGGGGGTTGTTGGTGGAGGGGGGCACTGGGGTTAAAGGGGAAAAAATCCACATTGGGGTCAAATGACTATATAGAACTGACAAAAAGTCACAGATTTATTATCAGAGTACTAGTCGGGGGTAGGATGGGATATACCAAAGTAATAATAAATCATGTCAGTGGAGAAGGCAAAGATGGTGGGAAACAACTGTGATGGCTAGGAATATTAAAATTTGTTCTTTCAACGTTTCGGGTCTCAATAATATAAATAAAAGGAAGAGGATTGCCTTTGAAATTCGTTATTTGAAACCGGATATTTTGTGTCTGCAGGAGACTCATCTCCCTTGGGAGAAAAGGGGATTAGCTGCTGATTTAGGGTATACAGTGTTGGCAGCATCTCAGCAAACTAGCTTGATTAGAGGGGTAATGATTTTGATCAGACCGCGTTTAGGTACGCTTGTACGCAGTCTAACGGATAGATGGGGTAGATGGGTGATAGTGACATTAAATATAGGAGGTACACACATAACGATATGTTCAATTTATGGATCTAATTCGGACGAGGGGGAAGTATTTGAGTATTTAAACTCTGAGTTGGCTAATTGGAGTTCTCCCCTGATTGTGGGTGGTGACCTGAACATTAATTTGGCGGCTGGTGAGTTAGATGCTGGAGCAGAGAATTATAAAGGGCGAAAACCTCGTGTTTTAAACAAATTATATAACTTAGTTAAGGACTACGCGTTGGTTGATATCTGGTGTAAAAACTATCCAACATTATCAGGGTATACTTACTATTCCTCACCACACAGGAAATTGTCCGCCTGGATTATTTTTTTACGTCAACTAGCATTCAATTTAATACAAAGATTCAGCTATACCCTAGGGTAACATCGGACCATTCCCCACTGATAATTGAGATTGCCCATGTCGGAGAAAAGAAACAAAGTCAGAGTTTTTCGTTAGATCGGAAACTTAGCTTGGATGAACAATATAGAGAAAATATGGGTAAATAGATTGTAGAATTTATACAGAACAATATGAACTCCGCTAATATTGAAATAATATGGGATACTTGGAAAGCTTGTTTTAGAGGGGAAGCGGTGAGTTATGGACTTTATAATCAAAGTCAGCAACGGGAAAAAATGCGGGATTTGAATGACCAGAGGGTAAAGCTGAAGAATATCTGATTAAAGAAATAGAGAAGGGGGATAATGCGACTAAAACCCAGGAGTGCGAGGAGTTAATTGCTAAATGCCGTGCTAATATCACAGGAGTTTGGTGTGAGGAGATAGCTCGGAAATATTTAACGAATAGAAGGTATATTCATGAGTATGGGGAGGCTATAGGAAGGGCTCTGGCCCTAAAATTAAGAATGAAGGAGTCTGCTCGCCAAATTACGAAAATGCAAGATAAAAATGGGGTTATGTTTGAAGATCCAGAGAAAATATTAGAAATATTCTACCAGTTTTACACTGAGTTATATACCCATCAATCTAACTTATCTCCCTGTGCTTTTTTGCATGAGGTCATTTTTAGCAAACTAACAGCTCTTGAGAAAGAGGCATTAGATCAGCCTTTTTTAATGGAAGAACTGGAAAGAGCAGTCAAAACTATTCCGAATGGGAAGGCAGCCGGCCCTGATTTTATTCCAGGGGAGGTGTACAAATGCTTTTTTGAACCTTTAAAAACTCTTATGTTGGAGACTTTTAGAATGGCACGATTGGGGAGAGCTCCACAGTCATGGGATGATGCATCAATTGTTGTTTTTGCTAAAAAAGGGAAACCCCCAGAGCAGCCTGCCTCATATAGGCCCATATCTTTACTAAATTGCGATAGCAAGATTTATTCAAAGATGCTTGCAAACCGCATGGCTAAGGTTTTAACACCTTTAGTTTCACTGATGCAGCATGGGTTTATCCCAAATAGAGGAACCGTGGCACATGTTAATAAGGTGATCACCTTGATAGATATAGCATAAATCGAGAGAAGAGACTTGGCATTGATATTGCTCGACGCTGAGAAAGCGTTCGATCGCGTAGAGTGGGCATATCTGTGGACAGTAATGAACAGAATGGGATTTGGTAAAAACTTCCTGAGAGCTATTAAGGTATTGTATAGCTCTCCTAACGCGAGAGTAGTAGTTATGGGCCGAAAGTCGGAAAGGATAGTTATCACAAGAGGTACACGCCAGGGGTGTCCCTGCTCCCCACTTCTCTTCGCGTTATTTATTAATCCATTTTTAACTAAACTGCTAGAGTCACCACATATTAAACCATTCATTGCTTCAAGCATACCTCATTCAGTATTCGCATATGCGGATGACATAGCTATCATCAACACTGATCCTGGGCTGGCAATGACAGAGATTGAACGCTTGGCCACTGATTTTGGAAATAGCTCTGGCTATAAGTAAGCATGGGCGGATTTTGCGAATTGGCAATCTGCGAAATTGCGTATTTACGGATTTGCAATCCGCAAAATCCGTGAACTCTCGCGAATTTTGCGGATTCCTTTTTTTTTGTGTTCGCAAGTGTTTCTGCCATTTCGCGAGGGTTTTTTACCAGTTCGCAAACGCGAACTTACTTGTCGGGTAGCAACGGTCGCGACCATGTTGTTTCTACGACTGGTTCATCACAGCACCCTCTGTTTCACCACTGCCACCCTCTGTTTCACCACTTCCACCCTCTGGCTCACCCATACCACCCTCTGGCTCACCCATGCCACCCTCTAGTTCATCACTGTAGATTATGGGGGGAAAAGCACACCTGCCCTGCCTCAACTGACATGAATGAATTAGGGGCTGATTAATGTGTCACTGAATTTGAACTTCCAGGCTGGCAGGTGCTTCCTTATTTGTAATTGCTTTCTGTTGCAGTGTAATTTTTTTTAACAGGACCTTTGTTGTATACTTGTAGCTATTCTCTGAGCCTGCTGTGAGGGTCAGAGCAGGGTCATAGAATAGTTGCAAGTAGGCAACTGAACTCTGAAGGGGCCCCTCAGGAAGCACTACAGGGAATGGTTACTAATGATAAGATTGAACTTTTGCACCTGCTGAGTGCTTTCAGTTTTGCAAAAATCCAAATATCCAGCAGCATCCACAAAAAGTAATCCTTCCAGGTCAAGATCCACATCAAAGTGACCAGCAAAGAAAGCACTGGGAGGAGCCTGCTGGACAGGAACAGGAAGTTGGAGACTGTGGGGCACTTCCTTCCTCCCACCCCCCCCCCAAATGGACTCCTTGCAAAAGAAAGTGCAGGCAAATGTCAACCTGAGGAGTTATTCTGATAAAAATCATAATTTTCAAGGTTTCTGCTGCCTGCTGGTGGATTTCTTGTGCGAAATTGCAAATTTTGCAATCTCGCAATTGCGAGATTGTCGCTGCCCGCCACATCTATGTGTTCGCGAGTGTTTACTCCCGCGAAATTGTATAGTATTCTAGTTGGCAAGTGCGACCAAGCAAAAAATCCGCTTCGCACGGATTTACGAATTTTCGGTAGTTCGCGAGAGTTCGCGGATTGCGAATTTGCCGAAAATCCGCAAAATCCGCGAGCGGAACAGATTTTACGCCCATGCTTAGCTATAAGCTAAATGCCGCAAAAACGCAGGTGCTACGTACAGACAGTGTTCAATTTAACGATTATAGGGTTACTCCCGAAGTGACATATTTAGGAATTATAATCAAATCTCATCACAGCTCAAACGACATTCCTGGTGTGAGTGTACTCCGCTCGTTAACGCTGTGGGGACGTGTGTCTCAGGGAGAAAATCCTGACGTGTTGTATTGCGATTGTTCTCCCCTTGGAGATGTGTATTTTGTTCATGGTCTGTTTTTAACAACGCTGATTTTTTACCAACTGCACTTTGTTTTTAATAAATATTGCACAGCGGTGACTACGACCGCTCACTGTCTCACCTCTCTTTGGGTGCCTCTGCTGTGTCCCCGGTCCGCCGCGGCTTGTGCCGATTGAGCGGAGGGAAAGGAAGCAGCAGAGCACCAGAAAACGTCAGCATAGTGGCCCCGCCCTCCTGTCTACTTAATTCCACCCCCAGCGCAGACGCGCGCAGCTCAAACGACATTCCTGGTGTGAGTGTACTCCGCTCGCTGACGCTGTGGGGACGTGTGTCTCAGGGAGAAAATCCTGACGTGTTGTATTGCGATTGTTCTCCCCTTGGAGATGTGTATTTTGTTCATAATCTGTTTTTACCAACACCGATTTTTTACCAACTGCACTTTGTTTTTAATAAATATTGCACAGCGGTGACTATGACCGCTCACTGTCTCACCTCTCTTTGGGTGCCTCTGCTGTGTCCCCAGTCCGCCACGGCTTGTGCCGATTGAGCGGAGGGACAGGAAGCAGCAGAGCACCAGAAAACGTCAGCATAGTGGCCCCGCCCTCCTGTCTACTTAATTCCACCCCCAGCGCGGACGCGCGCAGCGGTGCGCCAAAGGCAAGCCCGTCTGCGCCCGTCCGCGCCAGGACGCCGCCCGCCGCCCAAACCCCAGGACGAATCTCGGCCGCAAACGGTGAGTGGATCACTACAGTTGTAGAAATGATTCGCTATTCCAGGCAGGAACTTATATCTCTTAAGCCAAAGAGTGCAACTATTATTATTCATCCCCAACTCTTGCCTTGCACCCGTGTTAATAACTCCGATACTATTGCCGTTTCACTAGCATCTGTGCCCACCTTTGCGACCTCCACATCTGTTAGAAACCCAGGAAAAATAATCAGATCCACCATCAACGAAGGCTCTAAATCTTTCTCTGCCCTTTATATTAATACTAGGTCCATCCCCAAGCATGCTTTGGAATTATGGAGTCTACTTGACAATGACCGGCCTGATATATGTTTCCTTACTGAAACATGGCTTCACAGTCAAGCATCGCCTGATGTGGCCACTGCGTTTCCATCTGAATACCATGTTATCAGACAAGACAGAGAGGGGAGGAGAGGAGGCGGAGTTGCAGTGGCAGCAAAGGCCCCGCTTGGTATCTCCTTGTTGGAATCTTTTTCTAACCCCCTGTTTGAAATTTTAATAATTAATCTTTTGTATTTTAAAACGACGATAGGAAGAGTTGCATTGGTCTATAGGCGTCCTGGCGATAAATCCAAATTTGTTAATGCTCTCCTGGATACTATCGCCTCACATGTATTAGCCACGGATCACTTTATTTTAATAGGAGATTTTAATTATCACATGGAACTTATTCTTGACACCGATTCCTGTCATTTAAAGACCAGTATGGAAACCTTATCATTAACACAAAGGGTTCTAGGACCTACTCATCAGGCAGGGCACACTCTGAATCTAATTTTCACTAATATGTCCAGCTTTAACTGCGAACCCCCTCTGCCCATGACCTGGATGGACCATTTTATAGTGAAATTTAGTTTTCCTAGTCCCAATAAGCACAGGATCTCTAAGTGCGCAGACTCAATGCTCATACGGCCCTGGCATAAACTTACACTGGAGGCCTTTGAGATTCACTTCAATCCTCCCGGTGACATACCTAACAACATTGACCTCATGGCCAACCAGCTGGAAGAGTGTGTGAAGACTGCACTGGACAAGGTCATTCCTGAAATGAGAGTTAAAGTAAAATCTATTGCCTCCCCTTGGTTCACAGAGGAACTGAAAATAGAGAAAACTGCTAGTAGAGTAGCAGAAAGGTTGTGGAGAAAAACAAAAACTAGTGAAGATCGTAAAAACTATAAACTGATTCATTTTATTTACTTGGAAAAAATAAAGGAAGCTAAATCTAGCTATCTTACACAAAGTATTAATAAAGCCTCTCACTCCTCCAAATAATTATTTAAAATATTAAATGAGTTCACCGCTCCCCAGGTGGAACAATCGTCTTTCACCCCCACCTTGGAGTGGGTTAATGCATTGGCCGTGCATTTCCATGATAAAATCAAGTCCCTCTACTCCACGTTTACAACCCCCGGATCTAATGACACCTTGACTGGTGAGGTATCATCCTGTAACTCCTTGACTCCTCACCATACAGAGGGCTCTTTGCTAATGGAATTTGAGTCCACCACGGCTGCAGAAGTGTTAGTTGCACTGGAGAAAGTGAAATTGGGTTCTCCCACTGATTCGCAACCCCCTCGTAAGTGCAATGAAATATTTCCACGCTTGGCCTGCTCTCTTTCTAAAATCTATAATACCTCCTTTGAGCTGGCATCTATGCCTAGCAGCTGGAAGGTGGCCCAGGTAAAACCTATTCTTAAAAAGCCCACTAGCGACCCCACCATTGCCTCTAATTACAGGCCCATATCTTTATTACCCTATTTTGGAAAGGTACAGGAACATCTTGTTAACAAACGTGTCTCCAGTTTTGTAGAAACACATTCACTTTTAGATCTGTCGCAATCAGGCTTCCGTGCTGCCCATGGCACTGAAACGGCAGTGATGGAAGTGGTGGATAACATTCGTCTCACACTGGACAAAGGTGATTCCGCATTTTTGATCTTATTAGAGCTCTCAGTAGCCTTTGACACCATCTCCCACAGCATCCTTCATCAACGGCTGTGGGAGATTGGTGTCAGAGGCAAGGCTCTGGCCTGGTTCAAGAGTTTCCTTGCCGACCGGCATACTTACATCAGGATTAACTCTTTGGAGTCCAGTAGGACGCCTCTTTCTGTGGGGGTACCTCAAGGGTCCATTTTGAGCCCTATGTTATTTAACATTTATCTCACTCCTCTAGCCAGAATCATAAAATCTTACGGTTTCACCACAGTGTCCTACGCGGACGATACGCAGATTCTTATTACCTGTAGTCCGGACGTTTTTGACACCTGCACCAGATTTAAGAGATGTATGATCCATATCAGCGAATGGATGAATGATAATAAACTCCAGCTTAATTTCAGTAAAACTGAAATTATGCTATTTGGCAGGGCGAAGACACAGTGGTCACATGACTGGTGGTCTACAGAATTGGGACCATGTCCGGAGCCCAAAGAGGCGGTTCGTGACCTGGGAATAATGCTTGAATGTGCCCTTTCTATGAAGGCTCAGATTACCCAAGTATCTGGTATCTGTTATGGTATACTACGAAAATTGCGGAAGATTTTCAGGTGGCTACCCATCGAATCCAGGAAACCTTTGGTCCAAGGATTGGTTGTTAGCCGCCTGGATTATGGTAACACAATGTATACCTCCATCAATGAGGGCCTGTTAACTAAGCTACAAACCCTTCAAAATGCTGCTGCACGCTTGGTGCTAGGTCTGCCCCCCAGGTCCCCCTCCTTGCCCTGTCTTAGACAATTGCACTGGCTCCCAGTGCGACAAAGAAGCCAGTTTAAGATCCTCAGTCTCACGCATAAACTTTTACATGGGACAGGACCTTCTTATCTTGTCGAGAAAGTGGCCAGGTATAAACCCTCCAGAGCCTTAAGGTCAAGTACTAAAATCCTTCTGGTACAGCCTAGGGCTAGAACGTCGAGAATGGGCTGTAGAGCCTTTTCTTACCTAGCCCCTCAATTATGGAATAAACTACCCACACATCTGCAGTCTCTTTCCAATCATCAGGCTTTTCGTAAGGGCTTAAAAACCTGGCTCTTTCCCATTTAATCTCCTTTCCTCTGCCCCCTTTTATACTTGGTTGTCGTTTGTTGCTAAGCGCCTTGAGACTTTTGTGAAATGTGCGCTATACAAGAGACTATGACTATGACTATGACTACACAAGAAATAATGGACGTTAATTGGGGTAAGACAATGCAACAATTCAAGCAATCTTTAGATAGATGGGGAGACTCCAACTGTCCATAATTGGGAGAGGCAACATTATCAAGATGAATGTACTAACCAAGATATTATATTTATATCGTAGTATTCCCTTAGAGATACCCTTAAATCATATTCATCAGCTGCAAACCTTATGTATAAGATTTTTTTGGGCACCCGGAAAAACTAGACGAGCATGAGAATTTTGTTGACCGGAGAACAAATTGAGGATCTGGCAGAATCCCCGTCGATATTTTACCTATTATTGGGTGAGCATGCAAAGGGATGTTTGTTAAAAGAGTTAGAGGGGAACTACTACAAACACATCCGTTTTAAGGTGGTAGAGGCGGCATATAAAGTTTGGAGAAAGGTTGCGAGGATCATGAAGCTAGAGAGAATTTCGTATTACACTCCTCTATCAGCGGAGAAAATACTTCCATCGATATTTTGGGACAATGTAGCGAAGGAATGGAGCAAGAAAGGGGTGGTCAGAATTGGAGATTTATATGAGGCGGACGGAATATTCAGATCTTTTTTAAATATGGGTAGTAAATATCAGTTATCTCATTGTTTCTTTTTTAAATATCTTCAAGTCAGAGATTTTTGTTTTAAGAAACTAACTAGACCCACTCCTAATAAACTAATAGAGGCAATACAATAATAAAAAAGGATTGGTATGATATATCAGTTGTTGATGGAATATAAATCTGACGATTTGAATAAATATAATGTATACTGGCAGAACCAGCTGGAGGAAACCGATATAAATATTGTAGATACTATTTTGATGGCAATGGATATGTGTTTGTCAGCCAATCTGAAAACCCAGGTATATAAGACTATATTTAGATTATATTATACTCCCAAATGAATGGCAACATGGGGGCCCATGTATGATGGAAAATGTTTTCGGTGTGGAGGGGAAGATGCAGATATTGTTCATGTCTTTTACAACTGCCCCAAACTATCGTCTTTCATCTCTAATATAGAAAGGTTTATATCTTTAGTCATTCATTATCCGATTAAAATATCCCCTGCACTTATGTTAATAGGGGTGGGGCAAAGTGTCAATGAAAATGTGAATTTGTGTAAATGCAAGAATTTATTATTTGTGGCAATGACCATAGCCCGGTAATGCATAGCCACAGAATGGCTACAACCTGAAGCACCGATGTTTGAATTTTGGAGAAGGAAATTGTTTAATGTATATGAATTAGAATGGAATCTCTATGCTTTAAAGGGTGCTAGGAAAAACGTATAGGTATATCGATTTGGGGGGTACTTAAAGAGTATTTAGAGGAATAGTTTATGGATTTTGTATTTTATATATGAATTTGGTAATCTTGTCCTCCCCGTCCGTACCAGACAATCTTGTAAAAAAAGATCGTGGATATATATATTTTGATGCTGTAAATGTATTATTCTTCAAATGACCCAACTGTGGCAATAATTTTTTTTTTTTTTAAAACATAGAAGGTGCGCTATAAGGCGGCCAATATCAATATAAGACCATTAAGCACATGATAGGGTCCTATATAGCATAATATAAAAAAAATGCTGTTTTTTAATGAAATGGTCGATTGATTTTTCAAATCACAAAGTAGAATTGGAGGGATATTAAGATGCAAAATGTCATTCAGCTGACTGCTTGTTGGACAGGCCCCATGAAGGGCTCGCTCCCTCCCCGCATGACAGAGCCCTGGTACCGGCCTTCCAGGCACTACCCGCAGAAGCAACCCCCAACCCGTCCCCCATGAGACGTCTACTCCTGGGAATCCCTGTGTCCCTGGCCTGGGCCACCGTCAGCACCCTTGCCCGGGCCAGCCGCCATCTTGGACACTGCGCCACGAGGCCGCGTGGCCTCAGCTCGACCCCAACCCCGGGCCTGGCCAGGTCCCGACATCCCGGCACCACCATCCACCCAGGAGGTGAACGGACCACTTGGCAGGTCAATGGGAGTAGGAGGGTCGATGGCTCTCTCCCGCCAGGTGCCGATCACCCCCAGCCTCCCCGGGCGCTAGCTCCACCCCCCTGCTGGGTGTCTGGACTCCCTCATCCCGGACCTCCCGACCTCCAAGAGCGAGGGTCCGGACATCAAAGAGCGCCAGACCTATAACTAAGGCAGCCCCAGAACAGGAAGGCAGTTGTATCCTGGAGTCGAGAGACACCGCGACGAACTCATCCTTGACGGACTGCTGGCGCTGCCGCAGCCCTGCCTTGTGAACTATTGTCCTGCCTGCTGGCGCTGCCGCGGCCTTCTGCAACCTTCATCTTCGTGGGACCTGCTGGCGCTGCCGCGGCCCGTTGTACCTTTCATCTTCGTGGGACCTGCTGGCGCTGCCGCGGCCCGTTGTAACTTCCATCTTCGTGGGACCTGCTGGCGCTGCCGCGGCCCGTTGTAACTTCCATCTTCGTGGGACCTGCTGGCGCTGCCGCGGCCCGTTGTAACATTCATCCTCGTTGGGACCTGCTGGCGCTGCCGCGGCCCGTTGCCACCTACGACCTCTTCGGGACCTGCTGGCGCTGCCGCGGTCCGACCCGTCCGAACACCGAGCTCGAGGATTGTGAGCTATCACCGTTCCACCGCCGTACCTACGGGTACCAAGACTGTCCCGCTACCCCCTTTTTCCTACTAGAGACTAGAGCTGAGAGGACCACCGTGTCCTGATCTCCTTGTATCATACTGCCTCATTTCAAGAACTGCCCATAAAAGGTATTAATCTGATCTTCGTGTGGTGTCCATCTGTGGGGGGGAAGTTACCTGTCTGTGCGATCGCTGGAGACGGTCCTCACTGGAGGCCTCTCCCCTTGTGCTCGGCCGACCCTCCAGGTCCCCGTCTAACATTGGTGGCCAGCGGCGCGATCCGAACCAACGCGTACCATACAGACAGTAACTCACCCTACGACTAAAACCACAATGACGACCAAAGAGAACGGATCTGCAGAGAAGTTCCAGATGGAAAAGCTGGAAGAATACAACCACCGAGAGCTCAAACAATTTTGCATGGACTTAGGCATTGCTACCACCGGGCTAAGCACGAAAGAAGACTTCAAAAACGCCCTAGAGGCCTGGACAGAGACGAATACCGCCACCCCCCGGGACCCCGAAGCCCCGGAAGTCAACACCACCCTGACGGAAGAACGGAGAACAGGCCCCTCCCGAGAAGAGATCCAGGAGCGGAAAAAAAATAGACTACACGAGTTAGACTTGGCACGGCTCAAATTAGACGGAGAATTGAAGCTGGCGGAACAAAAAATAAACTTAGAACACTTACGGCTCAGAGAAGAGCGAGAGGAAAAACAGAGACAGAGGGATCTCGAAGAAAAAAGACTGGCGTACGAACACGAGTGCAAACTAGCAGAGATAGAAATACGCGAACTGAACAAAAACCTAGGGGTGCCCGAGTCACCGCGCTCCCCGGGTACTACCGAGCAGAAGGTCCACATCCCCAAGGATGTGGTCCGAGAATACCACCGAAACGACGACATAAAGCAGTGGTTCAAGGCCTATGAGATCGCCATGACTGCCCACCGGGTCGCTCGAAGTGACTGGGGAGCCGGGTTATGGGGGAGATTCGTCAATGAGGGCCGTGATGCCCTGCTGCAGCTTCCGGACCATCAAATGACGTCCTATGACCACATGAAGGCCGCCCTCCTCAGTCGATATGGGCTTACGCCCGAAATGTACCGCCAGAGGTTCCGCAACTGCACCCGGATCCCAGGCACAACTTGGTTGGAATACGTGAACTATTTCAGCCGGGCCTTCGAGGGATGGATCAAGGGTAACAACGTAAGCACTTACGAACAACTCTTCAATCTCATTGTGTGGGAGCACCTCTCCAACCACTGTTTCGTCGAGCTCAGGCAGCACCTCCTCGACAGTAAATTGACTGAACCACGGCAGCTCGCCACCGAGGCGGATCGGTGGGAGAGCACCCGAGTGGCCCGGAGTGGGCCGAACGAGCAGAACAGAACCAACCAAGGTCATCACCGTCCCCGGGGAGGAGGAGGAGGACAGGGCCGGGGCAGAGACGCTGTCCCAGTCGCTCCCGCTAACACCACCCCGCCCCCAGCAGGCCGGGGAAACCCCCCGATGCGCCCGGGGTTCCGAGCCAACGTTACGTGTCATCGATGCCAGCGAGTCGGCCACTATGCCAGTGACCCGACCTGCCCGAAGAACCAGGTTCCCGGGCCCCGCAAGGTGGCGGCCGCTGCCCTAGGAGAAGAACAGGTCTCCGAAGACTCTGAAGCATACGAGTCGGAGCAGTTCGAGTGGGAACCCGCCGCCATGACCCTGGCCTGCCTAGGAGGAAGAGACATGGTCCCGCGGACTCCCCTGCCCGCCAACACTCGGAAGTACAGCCAATGGGTGAGCATAAATGGGCGCAAGGCCGAGGCACTGCGTGACACCGGGGCCAGTGTGACGGCCGTCCGTTGTCACCTGGTGACCCCAGAACAAATCCTGCCAAACGTGCTTTGCCCCGTCCGATCGGCAGACAACTCGGAGAGCCTGTGTCGGATGGCCTGCGTCCCCTTCAAATGGGGAGGAGTGTCCGGCATGCTGAAAGTAACTGTCCGCGACGATGCCCCCGTGGACTGCCTCCTGGGGAACGATCTCGAGAGCTCCCCGTGGGCAGCTGTTGAAAGAAGAGAGCATCTGGGGATGTTGGGTCTCCCGGACTGGGCGTGCGTGACCACCCGGTCCATGGCCACCCGCACCATCCCGAGACCAGAAGAACCGGAATGGTCAGCACCTCCGCCCTCGATCGCTCCAGAAGAAGACTTCATCCATACCGACCACCCGGAACCCACCACAGAGGGGTCCGCACAGCCCCCCGAACTTCCCGACCTGGCTCAGTGGCGTCAAGAAGGGGGGCCCACCCAAGAACAATTCCGGCAGGAGCAAAAGACCTGTCCCTCCCTCGAGGGACTGCGACAGCAAGCGCTCGCCCAGGGCCAAGGCGACACCACCGGGGCCCACTGGGTTTATTGGGACAATGATCTCTTGTACAGCGAGCAGAGAATCGCAGAGCTGGGGGCCGGTCGAGTGCTGGTGGTGCCCCTCCCCTTCAGAGACTTCCTGTTGAACTTGGCCCATGATGTCCCCCTGGCTGGGCACCTGGGGCAAGACAAGACCTACCACCGCCTGGTGACTCACTTTTTTTGGCCCAAAATGAGAAATGACGTCTCCAACCACTGCCGGTCCTGCCCGACCTGCCAGGCCAGCGGGAAGAGCGGCCGCAAACTCAAGGCACCCCTACAACCATTCCCCGTGGTGACCACCCCGTTTGAGAGGGTGGGAATAGACATTGTGGGGCCCCTGGACCCCCGAACAGCACAAGGGCATCGCTTCATCCTGGTCCTGGTGGACCACGCCACCCGCTATCCTGAGGCGGTCCCCCTTCGTACTATAACAGCCCCAGTAGTGGGTCGAGCCTTAATGGGGATCTTCTCTCGAGTGGGCTTCCCCCGGGAAGTCGTCAGCGACAGGGGTACGAACTTTATTTCAAAGTATATGAAATCCCTCTGGCAGCAGTGCGGGGTCACTTACCGATTCACAACGCCCTATCACCCCCAGGGAAACGGACTGGTCGAGCGGTTCAACCGCACTCTCAAGGGGATGATCTTGGGGCTAGAAGAACCCCTACGCCGCCAGTGGGACGTGCTACTACCGTGCCTCCTCTTCGCCTACCGAGAAGTCCCCCAGAAGTCCTTCGGCTTCAGCCCCTTCGAACTCCTGTACGGACACCCCGTTCGCGGGCCTCTCAGCCTAGTGAAGGAGGAATGGGAAATGGCCCCCCTAAAAACCCCTCCAGACGTCTACAAGTACCTCCTGACCCTCCGCAATCAGACCCAGAAGTTCAGGGAGATCGCCAAAGCCAATCTTGAGGCCAGCCAAGAGGACATGAAGAAGTGGTACGATCAACATGCCTCCTCCATAGAGTTCGAACCGGGTCAGCAGGTATGGGTGATGTCCCCCATCGAACCGTGTGCCTTGCAGGACAAATGGACGGGGCCCTTCAAGGTGATCGAGCGCAAGAGTCCCGTCACCTATCTCATCGACCTGGAGTCCCCCCGGAACCCCCTCCGGGTTCTCCACGCCAACAGACTCAAACCCCACTTCGTGCGCTCAGAGCTCAGCCTGCTGATGGCTACCGACAGTGGCGCAGAAGGAGACTCCGAGCCCCTCCCTGACCTACTGAGGACCCGTGAAAGAGATGGTTCGGTGGACGGGGTCCGACTCTCCGAGGCCCTGACCCCAGAGCAGCGTCAAGATTGTCGGGCACTCCTGCTGCCATTCGCAGACCTGTTCTCCCTCGCACCCGGAGTCACCTCCTGGTGCCTGCACGACGTGGACACTGGGGACAGTCCTCCTGTCCGACACCGGGCGTACCGAGTACCGGATCGGGTACGTACATGCATCCAAGAAGAAGTCTCCAAGATGCTCGCCCTCGGGGTCATCGAACCTTCGGACAGTCCCTGGGCCAGCCCGGTCGTCCTGGTCCCCAAGGCCGCGGCCCCGGGCACCACACCGGAGCTCCGATTCTGCATCGACTATCGGGGTCTGAACGCGGTCACCCGAACCGACGCTCACCCTATCCCCCGAGCAGATGAACTAGTCGACCGCATGGGGGCAGCCCGCTACCTAAGCATCTTCGACCTGACAGCGGGCTACTGGCAGATCGGCCTCACCCCCAGGGCCCAAGAACGTTCCGCTTTCTCCACCCCGGATGGGCACTACCATTTCAGAGTGATGCCCTTCGGCATGAAGAACGCTCCAGCCACTTTTCAAAGACTGGTGAACCAGGTATTGGCGGGCCTCGAGGAATTCAGCGCCGCCTACCTGGACGACATCGCGGTATACAGCCGCCACTGGACAGACCACCTCCACCACCTCCGAGAGGTCCTGCAGGCCCTCCAACAGGCCGGCCTCACCATAAAGGCCAGCAAGTGCCAAATCGGCCAGGGGTCCGTGACCTACCTCGGACACCAAGTGGGGAGCGGTCTGGTGGCCCCCCTCCAACTCAAGGTAGCTGCCATTCAGTCCTGGCAACCCCCCGAAACACAAACCGAGGTCCGAGCCTTCCTGGGGCTCACCGGATACTACCGGCGGTTCGTGAAGGGCTATGGCAGCATTGTGGGGCCCCTCACGGAACTCACGTCGAAGAACCACCCAAAAAGAGTCAACTGGACTCCCGACTGTCAAGAGGCCTTCGAGAAGCTGAAGGCCGCCATGTGCACCGCCCCTGTACTCCAGGCCCCCGACTACAGCCGCGAGTTCATCGTGCAGACCGATGCCTCTGACCATGGTATTGGGGCCGTCCTCTCCCAACTGAACCCCGAAGGAGTCGACCAACCAGTGGCCTTCTCGGGGCGCCTACTGCCCCGAGAACAGCGCTGGAGCACCATTGAGCGAGAGGCCTTCGCAGTAGTATGGGCCCTCAAGAAGCTCCGGCCTTACCTCTTCGGAACCCACTTCCGGGTACAAACAGATCATCGGCCCCTGCAATGGCTCATGCAAATGCGGGGGGAGAACCCCAAACTATTGCGATGGTCCATCTCCCTGCAGGGGATGGACTTCACCGTAGAGCATCGCCCTGGTCAAGACCACGCCAACGCGGACGGCCTGTCCCGCTTTTTCCGCCTCGACGAGGAAAATCCCCAAGAGGATGGGTGACTCTCCCCGCCTTCAGCTGGGGGGACGCATGTTGGACAGGCCCCATGAAGGGCTCGCTCCCTCCCCGCATGACAGGGCCCTGGTACCGGCCTTCCAGGCACTACCCGCAGAAGCAACCCCCAACCCGTCCCCCATGAGACGTCTACTCCTGGGAATCCCTGTGTCCCTGGCCTGGGCCACCGTCAGCACCCTTGCCCGGGCCAGCCACCATCTTGGACACTGCGCCACGAGGCCGCGTGGCCTCAGCTCGACCCCAACCCCGGGCCTGGCCAGGTCCCGACATCCCGGCACCACCATCCACCCAGGAGGTGAACGGACCACTTGGCAGGTCAATGGGAGTAGGAGGGTCGATGGCTCTCTCCCGCCAGGTGCCGATCACCCCCAGCCTCCCCGGGCGCTGGCTCCACCCCCCTGCTGGGTGTCTGGACTCCCTCATCCCGGACCTCCCGACCTCCAAGAGCGAGGGTCCGGACATCAAAGAGCGCCAGACCTATAACTAAGGCAGCCCCAGAACAGGAAGGCAGTTGTATCCTGGAGTCGAGAGACACCGCGACGAACTCATCCTTGACGGACTGCTGGCGCTGCCGCAGCCCTGCCTTGTGAACTATTGTCCTGCCTGCTGGCGCTGCCGCGGCCTTCTGCAACCTTCATCTTCGTGGGACCTGCTGGCGCTGCCGCGGCCCGTTGTAACTTTCATCTTCGTGGGACCTGCTGGCGCTGCCGCGGCCCGTTGTAACTTCCATCTTCGTGGGACCTGCTGGCGCTGCCGCGGCCCGTTGTAACTTCCATCTTCGTGGGACCTGCTGGCGCTGCCGCGGCCCGTTGTAACATTCATCCTCGTTGGGACCTGCTGGCGCTGCCGCGGCCCGTTGCCACCTACGACCTCTTCGGGACCTGCTGGCGCTGCCGCGGTCCGACCCGTCCGAACACCGAGCTCGAGGATTGTGAGCTATCACCGTTCCACCGCCGTACCTACGGGTACCAAGACTGTCCCGCTACCCCCTTTTTCCTACTAGAGACTAGAGCTGAGAGGACCACCGTGTCCTGATCTCCTTGTATCATACTGCCTCATTTCAAGAACTGCCCATAAAAGGTATTAATCTGATCTTCGTGTGGTGTCCATCTGTGGGGGGGAAGTTACCTGTCTGTGCGATCGCTGGAGACGGTCCTCACTGGAGGCCTCTCCCCTTGTGCTCGGCCGACCCTCCAGGTCCCCGTCTAACACTGCTCTTTCAATCCAATGTTTATTTCATCTTTTGCACATACAGAAATAATCAAAACAGTTCAGAGAAGTGACTCCACAAGAAACACTGTCCTGAAGAAGGTGGTCCCACATCTAATGGTCCAAACCACCGAAACGCGTCGACGCCTATTTTTGACAAATAATCCAAATAAACCCTGGGAAGTCTCAGATATATGGGAACTCCTGTACTGAGTGCCCCGCACAAAATATAGAGGGCTATTGGATCAGATTAAGGTATAGGAAGACCATTAGATTTGCTTAGTGAGGGGGGTAAATAGAGTGACCTATGATTATGTGCTATGTATTGTTTTCTTTTAGAAGTATTTGTATGATGACATGTAATGTATAAACTGTATTTAGAAAATGTGTTTTAACTTATTGTTTATGTGTATGTTTTCGGAAATATCTCTGAAATTTTAAATAAGCAGATAAAGAAGTTTTTTTAATAAAAAACACAGTAAGCGCTACATTTCAGTCTGAAAATATATTGGGGACAGAAGTTGGCTTTACAAGAGTGTGGTATGAAAGAATGAGAGGGTGATGTGAGAATAGATACAGTCGTTTATCCAGGGATTTCCCTTTCTGGCTTTATGTAGCTATCAAAAATGGAGCATGATACAAATTCTGGAAAACAATTTTTTAAAATGACTATTGATTGTCCCTATTAGTTCTCCTACACAATTCTGTCACTCCAAATTGGGAGTGGATTATGTTGAAGACCGAATCAAAATTGCCCCATTAATTTTATGGGGGGAAAGTGTGGTCATTTACTAGAGAGATCATTAAGGGATGTATGAGCCTGGAAAAGGTATTGTCAATCCTTGGCTCCGTTATGTCAAAAATGCATTCAATAAGATTGGTCTGGGAAATTATTATGACAATCCCGGAAAAACACACCAGCTAATATAAAACCAATCATAAAAAATGCTTATTACAAAGAATTAGGAATGCTTGACTCGGTTGAAGAGCTTTTAGTTTATATGCATTTTGTCTATTTTTTAGCACATATACACAATCACGCTTCCTCTGACTAGGTTTCGTTTCTGCACAGTGCACTTTCTTCTGGTTTTTCCCAACCTGGTGAGCTGGTGTGAGAGACTGACTCCCTATCCTTGTAATAATTTAGCTCAACAAAGCACAATGCACTTTATGTTGTTTTGCACATTATATAAGGATATAAGGGCCTGTTTTATTAGGCCACTTTTGAAGGAAATTTGTCCTTGTACGCATCAAGAGGGTTTTAATTATTTATTATCTTTGTCAGTTCAGTTCAAGAAGTCTTTATTCGATTAGTTCATCATAAAAGACATAAAATACAATATATACATATAAAACAGTTAAAACAGATATTAAATCATTGACAAGCTAATCAGCTTCTTGTACAAATATACAGAACTTTACAGAGGGACTCGTGTACAACCATAGGTCAACAGATTACAGGATACTAGGCAGTCACCATTTGGTTATTTTTGATGAGCCTGCTTCTAAGCACCCAGGCCCACCCAAAGAATTTAGCAACCCCCACAACAATAAGGGGATCCAGATTGGTTTTTAACAATCTAGTTGCTTCCACAGCCGATCTGGTGCCTAGATGTCTACATACCGGTCTTAGCCATTTGGCTCTGGGGGCAGAGTATAGTGGGCACACATACAAAAAGTGATTCAGGCTTTCCCCAATGCCTTGACACTTAGGACAAAACCCCGACCTTTCTGTTCCCCACTTTTTAGTGAACTCCCCAATGGGAACTGAACCGCATCTAAATTGGAAAAATAGTTTGCGGTCCAAGGGTTTAGTTATAGTATCCCAGTACCCTTCTAACTTGGGCGTGTCCTTATGTACAATGAACAGTCCAGTGAGACTGCTCGAACTCGTTTTCAAATACATGTTGTGAGTCACCCAATCCCAATAACATTTTTTAAGTTCCTTTTTAGAGGGGAAATTGGCTGACTCAGGCGAGGACCACAGGTCGCCATAACCCAAAACTAATAAGGTTGCCTTAAGGTCTCTAAACCATCTAATATTTGTGGCACCAGGACTATTTTTAACCTCCAAGCAGGCTTCTGCATAATGATGGAGTTCTGGCGTTGTCCACAGACGGCGCCAGAATGTTAATGGACGGAGTCTTGCTTGGTCCTCCACCGAGTGGCACCCTAAGTCGTAAAGAAGGGGGGTTAGTGGAGTCGACTGTGGCAGACCTGTGGTCATTCTTAAGAATTTATTTTGGGCATGTTTTAGCGGATCCAAATTACTACCACCCCATAGTTCCGCACCATACAGGACTGCTGATAGAACCTTACCACCGTAGATCTTAATAAGCGGGGACATTGGCCTCGTAAGTGACCCTTTATGTTCCTTGATCAGTGCCCCGCCCAGCTGTTGGTGTTTCATGGTCATAAGCTCGATCTGATGGGTCCAACTCAAAGTATCACTGAAGGTAACTCCCAGGTAGGTGAAATGCTTTGTTTGCTCCAGGGGGGTGTCCCCCATGGAAACCCTGGCGTTTATTTGTTTGTGCCCCCTTAAAACCATAAATTTGGTTTTGGACACGTTCACCTCCAGCTCATGTTCGCTACAGAAACTCTCGAACCTTGACAGTGCGTTCTGCAGACCCTGTCTGGTTCGTGAAATCAGGAGAGTATCGTCAGCGAACATGAGCAGGGGGATTCTCATACCAGCCAAACTTGGAGCATCCGTGGAAAAGTTGTCATAGTACTTAGTAACTCTATTGATATATAGAGAAAACAAGGTAGGTGCCAAAACACAACCTTGCCTGACACCCTTAGCCACTGGAAAATTCTCCGTCACTTCACCCGGTTTACCCCATCGTACAAAATGCAAATGTCTGTGCATGAAGGTTCACTATAAGACTTACCAAAATGGGAGGCATGCCCATGTCTAATAGGCAATTCCAAAGCCCGGCCCTCGGGACAAGGTCAAATGCAGACCGTAAGTTCACGAAGGCCGCATATAGGTTGCCTTTGCCCATGGTAACCGTCTTCCAATGCAGAAGCATGAAACGAAATGCCTGATCCAGGGTGCTCACATGAGGTCTGAACCCAGCTTGGAGAGGAGTAAGAATGTTATATTCCTCTATCCAAGTCTGAACCCTTGACAAAACAAGACGGGTTATGATCTTCTGGACTGCGTCAATTAAGCTGATCGGCCGGTAGTTCGATGGAACCGACCGGTCACCCTTCTTAAAGATAGGCAATATTTCAGCGCCTGCCCAAGAGTCAGGAACCCTGGCACCCATAGCCAGCGCATTAACCAGTCGCACTAGGTACGGTACCCATAGATCTTGGTCCTGTCGAAATATGTCCGCTGGGATACAATCCGGACCGGGCGCTTTACCCCTAGGGATGGCATTCAGGACTGTTTCAACTTCTTTGGCCGAGAACACAAGTGTATCAAAAGTTATTGGCCAACTAATGGGATCTTGCGTGGTGCTATGGCATCTAAATTGTTCCTCGAAGTGGGACACCCATTTCTGTTGTTCAACGGATGCGGGGCTTGGGCGGTTGTCCTGTGACTGACCCCACCTAAGAAGGTGCCAGAACTGCTGTAGGTTCCTGGAGCCACAGGCCTCGGCTAATGAGCTCCAGCGCTCGTCATCCCATGCGGCTTTAGCCCGACGTTTGGCTTCATTATACGCCTTCCTACTAGTTTTAATTAGGGCTGGGTTCTTTAATTTTAAAGCCTTAAACAAAAACGAATGGGACTCTCGACATGCTTCGTTGTACCAGTTTGCGGGTTTCTTAACCTTCCCCCTACCCTTGTTGGCAACAAATTTAACAAACATTGATTTTAAGGACAGAAACAGGCTAGCATGAATATCTGTGATATTTGAGATCGTCATTTCCTGGTTTTCACACTTATCAATTTCCATTAAGGAATTTGAAACCAGGGTTCTGATCTTTACACATGCTTCCACATCTACATAAACCTTTGGCCAGCGCACTCTCCTCATATCATTTGTTAGTACCACGGCCTCCTGTACAGGGTTAGGCTGTCGTTCAATCGGCCCTGCAAAGCTAAAGTCCTTCAGTTCCGCTATGAGTGGTTCATGGTCGCTTTCTGGTCGTGGCTTAACTATCATCTCCAAAACTATAGGCCACATTTTGATGTCAACTAGGATGTAATCAATGCGACTGCTATGTCTGCCATTGAAAAATGTGTAATTACCCATCCTATCAGAGCTTACGCGTCCGTTTAGGGCACGCAACCCCCAGTTCAGGCAGAGACCTTTGATGAATGTGGCTGCTTGGGACCACTTAGTGATCGGGGGTAACTCAAGTTGTGGAATCCCCCAGGTCAGATCCTCTGCCTCAGTTAATAACCCATCCTCTTTGCTTAAGGGTTCAAAACAGGTATTAAGATCACCCATAACAACCACATGACCTGTTAAATGAGTAGAACCCAAGAAATCATCCAAGCAAGTGAGGGTGGTTGAAACTCGGCCACCCGCAATACCTCTAGCGTATACATTAATCAGCAGTATGTTCAGCCCACTATTTGTTTTCATACTAATTATCAAAATATCGGGGCAGTCAATAAAAATTTCCTTAACAGATACACCTGCAACCTTGACGAACCCAAATAGTGAGGCCACCCTTGGCCCTACCTCTTTGGCCTCTAACTGCTAGTTTATTAAAATTCAAGAAGCCTGGAAAGTACACTGATTGGGTTGCCCAGGTCTCTTGAAAAGACCAAACATCACCTTGTCGAATGAAATCAGCCCAATCAGGAATGCATATACAGGATTCAATTCCTGCGACGTTCCAACATCCCATGGTAGTGCCCTTTTCACATACTTGGTCACACATTTTTGTTACGGCTATTGGGTAGGGTTTGTCGGACTGGATAGAGGATTCTACAAGCCCAAATACATCTGAAGCCAAACCTTCCATTGACAAACACATTGACCCAGCCTGGGTAGTTGACCCAGGGTTTGCGCCTACACTGATAGCATCATTGGGAAACATGGAGGTGGGTACAAAAGCTGGTATATCTGGCTCTCCTGAATAAACAATACAACCCTCCACAATTTGATGAGGTTGGTCTTCAAGACTATCAAAAATACTTGATAGGATACTCAGGTCATCTCCCACACTCAAACACTCAGAGTTAGGTTCATCAACCCTTGTCGAAAGTGCTGGTCAATCATTAGTCGACAGCCATGATAGTGGGTCATATAGGTTTCTCAGTGGAATATTCCAAGACTCTTTAGGCTGGGTAAACCTATTGGAATAAAGGTGTGCTGGGTAGAGACTTGGGGGCTGTTGTATCTGTGTAAAGGCAGGTGTTGTGGGAACCATTGGATACAGGGACTTATTGGGGAATGGCAGATCCAATAAGACCGGAGGACCTCTGGGCTGGGTATTGATCTTAGCCCAACCCGGCGTTTGTACGGGACAATTGTAGCTCGATTGAATATAGGAGCGATACTGCGCCTCAGGGTTAAATTGGGGTCCATGAAAACTAGGTGTAAAATTGGACCATTTGAGGAGGCTTTTGGTGTTTTTATTGTTATTAGCAGGAGGTTGATCTGTTGGATTGATCAGGGTCTCGGGATAAAAATAACTAAGGTTCCTCGTAGAGATCCCTCCCTCATTACTTCCCACATACCAATCGGTGAGATGGGATACTACTCTATGGTCCCTAAAATTAATAATCACTATATCCCCCTCTATATCCTTAGGGCGAACCCCTACCCACTGACATCTTCTGACCGTAACAATATCCCCATTAAGATGAGAAGGAAGGGGTCTACTGACATCTTCTGACCGTAACAATATCCCCATTAAGATGAGAAGGAAGGGGTCTTCAGTTGCTATTTGTAGTGTTGTGCTTAACTTTATCAGAACTGCATTATCAATTAGGACACGTTATGAATTGTGTTAGGAAAACCGGAAAATACGAATGAAGGGTTTAAATCCATCCTGTTATTTTCCGATAGTGATAGAATACGCTGAAAGATTAAGATCATGTTTAAAATTTTATATTGTGAAATCTATATATTTATCCACCCCAAATGTTGTATTTGAAAATGTTAAAGATGTTTTATGTCTGATGCTTACTTTTATGATTCAATGAATCGAATAAAGTTTATTTGATGATGATGAAATATTCAATCTTCGCACTCATATTCCCCAGCTCAATCTCTATATGCTGAGTCATCTGTGGCTGATTAGTAAGTACATCCTCCAAACTTGATACTCTCCTCTCTACGTCTGTCTGGTGAACATTCAAATCCAAACTTTTAGTCTCTATTGCCTTCAATTTTTTCTACTTTATTGACCATGGCAGATTGTGCTGCTTTGATTTTTTGAACATCTATTAGGAGGAGCTGAAAGAGGGATATAATTTTCCCCCATACTGCCCATGTCCTACACTGTGGTATTTGATGCAGTAGGTGTGTATTGTTCTGTAGAATGTCCTACCAACGTTTTTACTTGCGCTATAGTAGTCTCTAAGTAAATTGGCAAAATGTTAGTAAGATCCCCACCCTCCACCTCCCAGGAGCTGGGTTGGTCACCGAAACATTGTTGGGGAGGGGGCATATGGATCTGCTGCCCAATGCGATGTTGTAGTGTGGAGGACGCCTACACTATGTGTAGTGTACAATCTACACTACACATACACTACAACACTACCCTAACTACACTGCCCCACTTACCTCTCTCTCCTCGTGGTCCCTCTCTTCACCTTCAACCATAAATAATTTTACATCTTTAACATTATTTTAAAAAAAACGAAAAACGAAGTAAAATAACGCGTAGTAAACAAAATTTCGAAGTAAGGCATGCTAATTAAAAGCATGCGAAGTAAAAGATGCGAAGTAAAGATTGCTTCCCGGTCTCCCTTCCCTAGGAGGATTCCCTCCAGGCGAATGACAAGTGGCAGGTAGCTTAGCACATCTACCACTCTTTTAATTAGATAGAATTTTTTCACTCATTGTTTTCTAGCACAGTCTTGAAGAATCGCCACTGTTCCAATTCGGACAATCATTAGGCGAGAAACATGTCAACCATCTTGGAGTAGAGTATTAATTCTGCCACATAGTTAACAGAACTTATTACCCCTCCCACAGTATTTTATTTAGGTAAGGTACCCAACAGAATAAAGTCTTCCAGAGGAATCCTTAACCTATTTTACATCACACCATACTCATCTACATCTGGCTAGGCCCCCCACCCGCACTGCACCCTTATGGCGAGGAACAGAAGATCTCCGACAAAGAGGCCCTTTAAGGGTGCCCGTTGGGCATTGCAGCGCCGGCCCAACGAGGAGCAGGCTCAAATGATGAAGCATGACACTTAGCTTGCTGGGTGTGTGAGAGCCCTAGTTCCGAGAGGAGGAATTCTCCTCCTCCTCTACTTTTTTTTTACCCCTGTTTTGTTACATTTTATTTACCTAGCCAGATATCCCAGTCTTGGCCCCATGGGGTGAATAATATTTCACCTAGGAACTGCGTACTTTCTTTGTTTAACTGAAAAGCTTGTATGCCCATTAATCTTCATCCAAAACTCCCTCTAGGACCTGCTGTTCGCTATGTTGTGGTGTATCCTAGTTCAAGACCATCCCCGGGGATGATCTTGGACGCCGCAGAGACTTGGTAGCGGTGAAAGGGCCCTTTGGCAGTCACTAAGCGGGTACGCGATCAGCTGATGCATGGCTTTCGCTTTTTAAGGTTGCAGGTATGCAGTCTAGATACAACCAAACGGTTTGATGTGAACCTCCCATGGAATTCTAAATTGGAACCCCACTAGCCCTGAAGAAGTTGCTTTAAATTTGTTATAGCAATGAAACATGTTGGCTAATAATGATTGACTATGGCTCTATAAGAGCCATTTTTAATTTGGAAGACCTTATAGCACTGAATAAAAGTTATCATAAGCAAGTAAGCTTTACCAATTTTTAATGGTGAGGATTATCTGTGTGTATTCTCACGGGGTCCATAAGTTATGCATTTTTATAGCATGCGTAGGAAGTATATTCGCATTTAGGTTTCCTCTATTTTTGTTTGATTTCATTGGGTTCAGGTTTACTTTATAAGAGCACACACATTTCTTTTCTGGAAAGAAAGCAACCTATGATGATAAGCGGGCTTGCTGTTGAGTACCAGTCAGCATCCCCCTTGGTGTTGTAACCGTGAGGTGCTTTCTCTCCTTCCCACACTTTTTTCAGTTTATGGGTGGGTCTTTGATGGTAGTTGATTTGATTATATTTGAACTAGGATACACCACAGCATAGCGACCTGCAGGTCCTAGAGGGAGTTTTGGATGAAGTTATGATACCCCCCTCATGCTGGAATTAGGATTCCTGGTGCATCTATCCAGTGACAGTCCTTTTGATTGATTTTGAGTACAGTGAGTGGGGGGCGGGCTGTCCTTTTGTTCCCCCTTCAGCTCCTATTGCATTGATGCCCATTAATCTTGACAGGATGGGGTTTTGACTTTCAATGTACGACAAACAGGAGGATGCTCAGGTCTTGCTATGGGGGTTCACTTGGGGTTTTAGACTGAAGTACCAGAGTCCAAGGGTGAGACGATGGGTGGACAATTTGAAATGTGTACACAAGCACAGACAGGTAGTGAGGCACAAGCTGGAGAAAGAGATCAAGGAGGGTAGGATGGCAGGCCCATTTGACGAATGGCCGATGGAAGCTTTGACCGTCTCCCCCATTGGGGTGGTTCCTAAAAAGGATCCTGGGCAATTTTGCCTAATTCAGCATCTATCATGCCCGGAGGGCCAGTCAGTTAACAACTTCATTACTGAGGAGCAAGTGTCAGTTACGTATTCATCGGTTGACATTTCCTTAGCACTGGTGATAAGAGTGAGATTGAGGCGCTGATGGTGAAGAGTGACATTAAGTTGGCCTTTCGTTTGTTGCTGTGACACCCCACTAACTTTCAATTGTTGGGCATACAGATTGAAGGAAAATGGTACGTGGATAAAGCACTACCCATGAGCTGCTCTATATCATGCACCCAGTTTGAATGCTCCAGCACCTTCCTGCAATGGCTGTTTACCAAAGCTACTGGCAATGCCAATGTAACTCATTACCTAGACAACTTCTTTTTTGTTGGGAGTCCCACGGGCGCGACCTGTCAGCAACCGCTGACAAGGTTCCAGGTGCTCATTGGGGACCTGGGTGTGCCATTGGCACATGACAAAATGTTGGGGCCCAAAACAGTGATATCATTTCTGGGGATTGAAATTGACTCTGTGGCGATAGAAGCCAGGCTGCCAGAGGATAAGAAACGGGCCATGCAGCAACTGCTAGGCTCGATGCTGGATAAAAGGAAAGTGACAGTTAAGGAGGTGTTGTTGGCTCATTTGAATTTCGGTTGCAGGGTGGTAAGAACAGGGAGTACTTTTTGTAGGAGGTTGAGCCTGGCCCTTTCAGGGTTACCATTGCCACATTATCACGTACGTCTAGCAGAAGGGGTGAAAAAAGACCATAGGATGTGGGAACTTTTTCTGCACTCTTTTAATGGGATTCCCTTGGCGTCTTTGACAGACTTTGAATGGGACGCACACGTTTTCTCTGACTCGTCAGGAGGCATTGGGTTTGGCCTTTATTGGTAGGACATTGGTACACGGAGGAATGACCACAGGCATGGAAACAGGGTGGGTGCAGTATTGCCTTTTTGGAACTATCTCAACTGCTGGTGGCATTGGAACTCCGGCGACGACCAGTTTCAGCACAAGAAAGTGCTGTTCCGAGTGGATAAAAGGTCAGTGGTGTATGTCATTACCAGGCAGTGTGCAAGGGACATGCAGGTGTTGAAGTTGCTGCGGGTATTTGTGTTGAAGTGCTTACATCTTGATGTGATATCTACAGCAAGACATGTGCCAGGAGTGAACAATGACATTGAAGATGCTTTGTCTCTTTCATAGTGCAGGAGATTCAATGGACTGGCCACGGGCGCTGACAGGATCAGGACAAGAATGCCGCAGTACTTATGGTCTGTAGAAGAAACAGGATGCTTCAATTGGCAGCAGGGTCGCTAGCTTTGTCTACAAGGGCACAATATTCACACGGGTGGGGTGATTGCTTAGCAGGAGGGGCGAGGCGAAGATTTGAGGAATGGCCTGGGGTAGAGGATGCAGTACAATTCATAATGAGATTGATAGGAAAAAGCCAGTCCAGGGTGACAATGCCGGGTAAATTAGGGGCCATTGCATTTATAAGCAAGCTATATTGAGGGCATGTGCCATCAGCAGGCGAGCTAGGGAGTTGGATTCTGGAAGGTTGGTCAAGGGAGCAGGATCGGTTGGGGAGTAAGAGAAAACCTCTTATGCTGGATATATTGGTCAAAGTCTTGGCAGAGTTGTTGGGCATTTGCAGCTCAATTGATGAGACAATACTGTTTTCCACTCTAATGTCATGGATGTTTTTGGCGCATATCGTGTCTCTGAGATTCTGGGAGGGAGGGAGAGACAAGGGATACTTTGGGTGAAGTGTCTGCAGTTGGAGTGGGGTTAAGGGTGTGGCTGTACAAGACCAAGATAAATCACAGAGGTCGAGGCAAGAGTGTTCTTTTACCAGCTTATCCTGAGGCAGAATTTTGCCTTGTGCGCTGGGGTATAATGCTGAAGTGGCAGTCCATCCCTGTGGGTGGGTTAGTGTCTCTGCATCGGGGTGGGAAACCAGTTTCTGCTTTTTAGCTGTTGGCAATCTTGCGCAAAGCGTTGGCGCGGGTGGGACTGGACTCACAGGGCTTTGGAACCCACTCCTTTAGAATCGGGTTAGCTATAGAAACGAGCAGACAAGGGTGGAGCAGTGACAGAATCATGGGCTTGGGGTGCTGGTCAACCAACTGATTCCATCGATATGTGTGCGAGGCATGTACAGGTTGTCATGTTGTGTTTTTGTTTCTCAGTTTCGGTTCTTGGGCTGTTTTAGATCCATTTTCATATGTGAATTGTGGGACACTCTTTCATTAATTGGGCAGAGCAGCAGGCCAAGTCTGGCACGCAAGGGTAAACTTGAGGTTCAAAGATGGAATGCATTCAATCTTTTGGCATGGGAAAGAGGGAATGCGTTGGAGCGAGTTGTTGCCTTGTTTGAACAGGTTATTAATGGGTTGAAAGTGCTCAGATATATTGCTCATCCATTTAGGTGAAAATGACCTGGTGGTGAAGAAAGGGCTGGCTTTAGTGAAAGATATGAAAGAGGAATTGAAGGAGGTGGGCAGGCGTTGGTGAGGGTGTCATGTGCTTTGGGACGGAGTTCATCTGAGGAGGATTTGGTGAGGGGCCCTTCACCCAGGGCCGATAGATAAAGCAAGGAAGGGGATCAATAAGGAGATGCATGCATTTTGTAAGGAAGCAGGCATCAGCAGGGTGGTGGATTCAGATTTACGATGTGAGGAAAGGAGTTTTGCAGAAAGGACGAGGTTCACTTGTCTTTTATGGGCATAGAATTGAATCTTGTGCAGTTGAAATTGGTGTTAGCCAAGGTTTTGAACATACGCTATGCAGGGGGGTGAGAAACAGGTGGTGGGGTCAATTGCCCCCCACTGTTTTATTTGGGTGGCAGTTGGCAGAGAAGTTGCCATCATTTAACAAAGTGTATTCTTGTTTACAGCGCCAATTCAGGCTTAAAGGGAAGGCCTAGATTAGTTCACGCCTGGATGTCACAGGAAGTTCAAGGTTATGTAGAAAGTGTACTTGAGTAGAGGTTAATAGTTGTAGTAAAGGGTTGGGGAGTTTAAAGTTACAGTTATACAGATCTGGAGCGGGTACATTATAACTGTATTAAGTTGTTGTGGGGAGAGAGAATTTGAGATGAGGGGGGAAGCTTAATATATGTGAGATAATTGCATAGTGAGGTTTTAGTTTTGTGAGGCAAAGGTCTAGGTTGTCTTGTGAGCTGCACCTGTTGCAATAATGAAGCCTTTTTCACACAATCCTGGTGTCAGTGGTCCCTGCTGCTCCCCACTTCCCCAATCCGGACTTTAAAAAGAAAGAGTCTTGTCTGGGGGACATCTAGAAGTTGAGGCATTCACTGGGCTATGGCCTAAGCATGTAGCTGAATTTGAAAGCGTGGGAGTGAGTATATGGCAGCAGTGAGTTCAAGGTTTCAATGGTAAAACGAAACCCCACCATCAATTAGCTGCCCCTGTACACGCTGGGTGGAACTCCACTACCTCCGACGGGGTTCAGTCCATCTAAATAAAGCAGTGGTGGCACTAGAACAACCCCCACCGTCCTCCTACTTCATTCAGTTCTGAGGCTCATTGGTCAATCCCGCTTCTCCGTCTCTGCTGCTCACCCGGACTCTCAGCTTGAGCACCAGACTGCACCTCCACCAGCTGCCAGGAAGACTCTCCCGTCATCTCAGCAGTGGCCTTACTGATGGCAAAACATCATGTGGCTATGGGATGGGGCCCAATACCTGTCAGGGACAACTGGAAAAGTGACCTTGAATATTGTTATGGGCAACTGAAACACTATGCAAAATGTTTACCCAGTGCCTCACAACTGAAAGTCATTTGGCAACAATTTATCTTAAACCGCGAAGAGATCCTGAAATATACTGCAATGTCCCAGGGAAGCCAGGACTAGTCCAATACACAAACTAGCTTTGTTCAAACTCCACTCACACACCAACAAAGACGCATACAAGAAGGGGCCAGCCTGCCTCAACAACCGCATCACATTCCACAAACCCACCAGACATCTCTACTCTGTCAGACTCCTATTCATACACATTCCATATGTATGTGGAACCAAAGCCGTTGGTCAGGCTTTCTCTTATATTGCTCCCAAAGCCTGGAAACAACTGTCTGTGCATCAGAGCCATCTCTACAGTGTCTGACTTCCACAGGAAGCTGAAAATGAGGCCTTTCTAGTAGGGCTCAATACCTAGCACTCAGCCAGGCCAGACTGCTCTTACTTTCAGCTCCAGTATTCTCCACCCCCGACCTCCCTCTTAACGGGTGATAATTTGCTTTACCTATACACATAATTTAACGTAACTGATTTTAGAAGATTTTAGAAGATGGAAGTTGTCATCCAACCACCTTGCTACTGCATAAGTGCATGCCATAGGCTACATGTGATATTGATGTATGAGACATGAGAGAAGTTATAATTTCTTAATACAATGGACGTATGATAGTGATGCCACTGACGATACTGCCTTTGTGGTATGCTTCTTTGTGTGTTTTTTGCGTTTGTGTTTATAATAAAATAACACAAAAACACCAGGAGAAAGTTGTGAGATGGGACCAAGGGGTGACAAAAGAGCCAAACATGGTTGTAGACAGAAAGAGAAAAGATGAAATTTTCAGCAAAAATGTGAGAGGCAAATGGAGTGAAAGTGTGAAAGAAGGGGAAAATGAATGAAAAGAATGAAAGATGGAAAGAAAAGAGAAAGCAGGAGAGAAAGAAGGTTGTAAGGTCAGTCAGTCAGAGGTAAGTTTATTTTGACCATTTGGCCTTTAAACTATAAAAAACATTTTATCACAGAATAAAAAATACAATTATTAAAATTCATAGAAGCCTAAAAACCAAGTTCATAATATTCTCATAACATATGTTTGTAATAACACATTCTAAATCACGGTAAAATACATTAAAAAATTGCAATATAAAAGGATTTTTAAAAAAAACAATTCTATCAATTTGTCACCCCTTGGACCACCCAATTTTAAATCATTGTTCCAACAGATATCTTTTGGCTGCTTGTAAAAATTTTGCCAAGGCGATTGCACTCTCTAAGGTCTGAATATCCGTAAGTAGCTCAACTGCTTGCAGCCTTGTTCTTATTCTATATTTTAAAAAGAGTGGTCTTAATATCAAGCACCATGCTGATATCAATTTTGGACAATCCATTACGAAATGAAGACTAGTACATTTTAAATTTAAGCCACAAGTACAATTACCAAAGTTGTCCATTAGCATGTTTTTTACTTTCTCAATTTTACGGGCGGGATTGATGCTTATTCTCACTTTTAATAATTCGAATCTCATCCTGTGGTCCGGGACAGTATCTAAGTATGGATATGAATTGTCAACCAGGTTTTTTTTTTTTTTTTTTTTTTTTTTTTTTAAAAACCTTTATTTGAGTATGCAGTGAAATACAAGGATGGGCCTACAACCACACGGGCCAGCCGCTAAAGAGGAGAAAATACACAATACACACTTTCGTAGCGGTAGCGATCAATCGTCAATGCAATACTCCATATAATATACAGGACAAAAACAGATTTTGTTTTATAAAAAAGAACAGACACACAAAAGGCGAAAGTGTATTACTGAAGGTCAGCCCAAAGGACGGGAGGGGACAGCAACAAAAATGGAATCAAAACTATAAGCTCCAAAGAGCCCGGATGGGGGGGGGGACGGGGCACGAAGGAGAAAAAGAAGGGGGGGGGAGCCGGAAAACCAGCATACCCCCTATATGCAAGGTTCCAAGAACGCTCGCCTAAGGAGACCGGGAAAGCTCAATATCAACCAAAAGGGGAGGAGTACAGATGGTACCACGATATTCATTCCATTGACCCCACACCTTAGTCCATGCCCTGGGTCTGCCCCTAGCCGCGTAGACAGTCTTCTCACGGAACATAGACCAATCCATGTTATCTTCCCATTTCGACAGTTCAGGGGGCTTGGAGGCCCCCCAAAGTTGAGCAATATCTCGCTTCGCAACCATATAACCCAGGGTGGCCCACCTAGTCTGGGCCACCGAGCAGTCAGTGGGCTCCCAAACATTCAAAAGACAACGACGAGGTTCCGGACACAAGGACACCCCTGTCACCTCAGCCATAACCTCAAGCACAGCCGTCCAGTAAGCAACCACCATCGGGCATTCCCAAAGAATATGCAGGAAAGTCGCACTCAAACCACATCCACGCTTACACAACCCATCGGAAGAAAAACCCATCACAAGCAAACGAGGTCCTGTAACATACACCCGATGAAGTATCTTCAATTGGACCAAACGGAGACGAGCCGGGATAGCCACCTCTTTAGGAGAAGAGAGGGCCGACTGCCAATCCTCGTCATCAAGCTCCAAACCATCACGAACCCACGCCTCCCGGAGTCGGACCAACAGATCAGTCCGATTATTAATCAGTTTCTTATAGATCAGGGAGATAGTGCTGTCAGGAAGATGTCCGTCAAGGACACGGTCCTCAAGGGGGGAAGAATCAGGCGGAATCTCACCAGGAGTAAAGACAGCGGTCAAGGCGTGCCTAACCTGTAGATAACGAAAGAATTCCAGACCACTCAAGCCATATTCAGCCTGGAGGGCCTGAAATGTGCGCACAGAGCCCTTAGAATACACATCTCCCACTTTAGAAATTCCAATCATGTCCCAGCGATCGAAACCCTTGGTAGACCAAAGACCGCCCAGACGTTCGGAAGCATAAAGCGGCGTGGCTAACGTCAAGCGCTCCTCCCAGCCCAGGCTCCGAGTCGCGGCCCGCCACACCGCCAAAGCAATCGACGTAGGACCCACAAGATGGCGCCCAGCAGGGCGAGAGTAAAGCACTCTGTTAAAGTCACCTCCCGGAAGCTGAAGTCTATCCATCTCAAACGCCGGATTACTACCCGGCGAGAACATGATGTGGTTGATAGCGGACAGGTGTGAGGCCCAATAATACCTCTTAATATCGGGGAGTGCAATGCCACCGTCATACCAAGGAATGGAAAGCTTAGCAAGAGCAATACGCGGGCGTCCATCCCAGACAAGTTGTCTCTGAAGGGTCTCAATCTCCCGAAAATAGGACTGAGGGACAGGACCATAATAATTCTGGAGAGCGTAAAGAAACCTCGGTAACGACATCATTTTAAACAGGGCTGCCCGACCAAGGGGAGACAAGGGAAGCCTGCGCCAACGAGCAACGTCCAAACGCAGGCGAAGCAACGGAGGAAGGAGATTACGATCAAAGCGAAGCGACGAGTCCAGAGTAATGAAAACTCCCAAGTATTTGAAACCATCCCGGGCCACCTGAAGAGGGAGCCTGCTCGGTAACGGAGGCAAGACACCAGACAAAACATACACACAGGATTTGGTCCAATTGATCACGAGGCCCGAGTTAGCACCAAAGGACACAAGAACGTCAAATAGAACGGATAAAGACTTACGAGGGGAGGTAAGATATAAGAGGATATCGTCCGCATAGAGCGAGACTCGGTCCTCGAAGTCCGGGGCCCAGTGGATCCCCTTCAGGGACGGTTCCCAGCGGAGCCAGGCCGCCAACGGCTCAAGGGCGAGCGCAAACAGTAGCGGGGACAAGGGGCAACCCTGGCGGGTGCCCCTGCCCAGGGGGAAGGGAGCTGACACCCTACCATTCACAACCACCTGCGCCAAAGGGTCCGCATACAATAACTTAATCCAGCCAATAAACTCGCACCCGAAACCAAATTTCTCAAGAGCCGCCCATAAATAAGGCCACTCCACAGTATCAAAGGCCATGGAGGCATCCAAGGACGCCAAAATGGCCGGTTCAGTCAGTAGCCCCGCCCTCGCTATCACGCCGTGAAGACGACGTAGATTCAAAGCAGTGTTGCGATGCGGGATAAAACCAGATTGATCCGGATGAACTAAGTCCCCAAGAACCGAGAGGAGCCGGGTCGCCAAAAGTTTCGCCAGAACCTTGGGTTCAACATTTAACAGGGAGATGGGTCTATATGAGGAACAAAGGTCGCGAGGTTTACCGTCCTTAGGGATGACGACTATCGTAGCCAAACGCTGATCGTAGGGAAGGAGGTTACGTTCACGTGATTCCAAAAACATATCGCGGAGATATGGCGCCATTTTATCGGGTCGCAACTTGTACAACTCAATAGGCAAACCATTTGGACCCAACGCCTTGCCCGAACGGAGCGAACGGATGGCAGTATCTATTTCATCAACCGTAAAGGGGGAGTCCAAAGCGATACGGTCCAAATCAGAGACACAGGGTAATGCAATATCACGCAAAAGGAGGCGAGAGTCAGCCACATCCCTCACAGACACAGGAGCATACACAACACGGAAATGTTCCGCAAAACGATCCACAATGGCGATCGGATCAATCACATTCTCACCACTCGCAGACTGAATCACAGGCACCACACGATTAGCTCTTTCTTTCTTGTCCAACCACGCTAGGAGTTTACCCGCCTTATCACCAACATCATACACTCTGCCTTGTTGCTCACGAAACATCACTTTTGCAGCGTCAGTAACTAGGGATTTATATGCAAACTGTTTCAGACCCAGGGCATGAAGCTTCTCAGGCGTGACACCAGATCCCAATTCGGTCTCCAAGGCAGAAATCTCACCCTCGAGGTCCACTACCTCCCTCTTCCCGGCTTTCTTAGCTTCAACAATCAAAGAAAGGGCCTGTCCACGAATCACAGTTTTGAAGGCTTCCCAAAGGGACACCGCCGAAGGGACCGACCCCTCGTTTTCCAGGAAATAAGCATCTATGGACTTGACCAAGAGGGCACGAGTCTCAGGGGAGGAGAGATACCACGGGTTAATGGGAGCCACTCGGCCCACTGCCTCTATCCCAACCTCAAAACGAAGCCAGAGCGGCGAGTGGTCAGAGATGCCCCTTGGCAAATGTAGAATCTCACGGACCGCCGACGACTGGGCAGCGGGCATCAGGAAATAATCTAGCCGAGATAGGCTACCATGGGCACCAGAGTGAAAAGTGTATTGGAGCTGAGTAGGATGTAACAATCGCCAGCAGTCCACCAGGCCAAAAGTATCCAAAAACCCACCCAACCAACGCTGGGCATGCGGGGTATCCCTGGGGGGATGGCGATCGTGAAGGCCAGAAAGCACTGAATTAAAGTCACCGGCAAGAAAGAGTACACTATCAGGAAGGTCCAACAAGACACGGCCTAAATCAGTAAAAGTAGCAGTTTGCAAGCCTGGGGGGACATAAGCATTAAAGAGGGACAGGGTACGGCCCTCATATCTACCCACCAGAACAATATATCTCCCACGATCATCCCGAATCACCTCATCTATCGCCAGAGGGAGGGAGTTACGAACAAGGATACCCACACCCCTGGATCCTGAAGTAAACCCCGAGTGTGCCACAAGGCTATAGCCCCATCTATTCATTGCATTACATACATTCCCAATCAAATGGGTCTCTTGCAGGAAAACAATGTCCGGTGACAAACGTCTTATATATTTCAACACCACACTGCGCTTGATGCGATCTCCCAGGCCATTAACGTTCCAGGAAATAAATTTCAACCCCCTACCCCCCATCCCACCCACCCGAGCCAGGACCCCTAATCCAAGAGCTAGACATCAGAAACAGCAGTAAAGACAGAAGCAATTCGCCTTGAAAACCACACACAAAAAAATAAGAACTTCCCATCCCCCCTCCCCCAAGCTGAAAGGAAACACCCCCCACCCTGCACCCCTGCAAAAAGCTAAAGAGCCACCCCAACCTGCAGTGTGCCTGTCGCCCCATAACCCCTAGTCTACACAAAGACCCCGGAGGAGGAAAGGTCTCTGGTCCACCCGCCCCCAAACTACAGTAAGAGCAAGAAACAACACACTAAAATAGATAATCACATTGCAGAGGTACGCCGGCCACCACTCCTGGGAACATATTCAAAACGTGACATCAGAGTCAAACAATCAGATCTCCACACCACCTTCGGCACCGCCAGGGTGAGCGGCAGACTCAGTATCAGGAGGACGGTCAGGCAAGGAGTCCAGCCAGTCATTAACAACATCCGGTCTATCAAAGAACAGAGTACGCTCATTATACTCGACACGAAGTCTGGTGGGGAAAAGCATAGCATAGCGTAGACCCCGATCTCGAAGACGTTTCTTAGCACCACGAAACTCCATCCGTTGTCTTTGAACCTGTTGGGAGAAGTCCGGGTAGAAGTTCACTGTGGCATTCTCGAAGGCCACCGGGCCCTTCACCCGTGAGGCCTGCAGGATAGCGTCCCGATCCCTATAATGAAACAGTTTAGCCACAATAGGCCTTGGCGGAGCACCCGGCTTAACTTTGCCCCCCGGGACACGATGTGCGCGTTCAACCGTGAAAAATTTTGTAAGCCCGGAGGGGGCAAGATGGTTTAAAATCAGACCCTCAACCAGGAGATCAACAGAGTGGGGTTCAGGGTTTTCCGGTACACCAACCAGGCGAACATTGCAGCGACGTGCCCTGTTTTCAAAATCCTCCAGGCGTCGGGTCATGAAGTCGTTCACCCGACGAAGATTCCCAACCTCTGTCTGGAGCTCCGAGACGTCCTTCGTGAGGCTAGATGATTTAATATCCAATGACTGGACCCTCTCATTCGTCTTGCCGAGATCAGCACGAATCAGGTTCACCTCAATGGCCACGGTGTCAAGTTTGTGGGCCAAGGCCTCGTATTGAAGGCCGGTGGATTCCCTCACTCCCGAGATGGCGCCCATGATATCCTGTAGGGAAGGCTCCGCCGACTCTTCCAAAATTCGTTCAGACGCCGTACTGTGGCCAGGTAGGGCAGCTCCGGGGGACCCCTTAGATTGAGTATAACGGTCCATGACGTTCGTCTGAACCGGCGCTCCGCGCAGAGGTGTTTTCGTCTTGCGCGTTTCTCTGTCCCCTCTGCCCGCCATTTTGAAGATGCGTCACGGGACAAGCCACCAGGGTCGACGGGCCAAACACCCAAAACTCAGGATCAAAAGTACCCCAAAAAAGGGGTTCAACTCGGGAGGAGGCCACCAAACCAGCAAATAGACAAGAGGAAAGTCCCGTGTCCGAATCGTCTCCAAGTCTCAGCCAAGCGCGATACGCACACTCGTGGCACAGGTCGAGACAGAATCGAAACCGAAACTCAGGAAGGGGGTCTCACAAGGCCAGATCTCCTGCCGTTGTTGTTCAATTCCAGGACGGCTACAGACCTGCTCCCCGTCCCGGGCGCACCCCAAGGGCGGAGCCCAAAAGTTCAGACCACCGTAGCTCAGGAGTACAATATCCAAATCAAATTCCGGAAAGTGCCAGGGTAATCAGCCAAACGACCTCTACTTGAATTCTTACAAGAAATCAGGATCTAGTCAGGATAAATCGCCGGGAGCGGCGAGGGTCCGGAGAGCGCTGTGCTCAAGCGGCCATCACGGATGCCCGCCAAGCTCCTCCTGTCAACCAGGTTTTGATCATATATTGCACAGACTTTTTTTGCTTCAGATACTCCATATCGATCTGTCTGGATTTTTCATTTCCCAGGTTTTTTAAGGCACTCTTCCCTTCATCAATGCACAATGATTCTTGGTCAATTTTTGCTTCCAGGGTTTCACAAATGGAGTATAGTTTATTTCTAGGAGCTATTGCCCACTTCAATTCACTTTGTTGGATCTCCCTCCGACACCAGCTCAACACTTTCTCCTCTTCTCCTGCTCCCATCCTTTTCCAAAATCTGCACAGATTTACCTGTGCTTGTATATTCCATGCTGGCCAGTCCAGTTCTAGTCTAATGGCCTGTATCATTGAGGAGCAAGGCAATGAGAGAAGAGATTTTAAACACTTTCCTTCCTCATTCTCCCAGGCAAATTTCCCCCCAAGCACAGAATTTCCGCCCCATACTGTACCTGCAGGGGATCATGGCCTTAACTGCCTTCAACACGGGTCTATGAGATATATCACCATAGATACCGTTACATTTTGTCAACCCACAAGTACCAGCAAAACCTTTTGTTTTTTGGGCCTGAAGGTGCGTATTCCAATTTAATGCTCCGTCGAACCATACACCTACGTATTTGTATTCATTTACAACTTCTAATTTTGTATGGCCCAAAGCCCAGTTGTAACCTTTGTGTTTCTTTCTAAAGGACAGTATTTTAGTTTTATCCATATTTACCTTTAAATTTTTGGATACGCAATAGTTCTCAAAGACATTTAATTTTCTTTGCAACCCTATTTCCGTTTGATCTAGAATAACTAAATCGTCTGCATATAGCAGGCAGGTCAGATGCTTTCCATCTACCTTAGGGCTTGCAGATCTTTCAGTTATTAAAAAGTTTCGGCAGATCAGCGAGAAAGATAGAAAACAAAAGTGGAGCCAAGACACATCCCTGTCTTAGCCCATTTTTTATTTCTGTCTCTTGGGTTGTGGGATTTAATGAAAAATGCACCACAGAGGGCATCTTGGAGATGCCCCCTGAAACCTAACCACAATCCACTTCTGGACTGAGAGTCTGCCTAGGCTGCCTAACAGCAGACATGTTGCTGGACCCCCAGGTGGAGAGTCCCCTCCTCTCCTGGGCCTGCAACAATGCACATCCTGGGCGAGGTGCTAGGTCTCCTCCCCCAGGATGGGCAGGGGGAAGCTTCAAAGGCCTGTCGCCTCTGTGAGCTTCTCCAGACCATTTACTGTACCCAGCATCTGGCCCCCACCAGTCCTGACCCCCACTCTGACGGGAAGACTGGCGGGAAAAACTACATCAGGAAGGGGGGGTGCCAGCCTGTGCCAACCCTACCCCTCGAGTGGGGGAGACGAGGTGAAGCAAGACCCCGGGCTCTGGCCATCTTGAAGATGGGGAGCCTTGCCCAATCACAGCTAGGCTCCTGCCCCCCTCCCACAGGAGAGGAGCAGGCTAGGGAGTTACCCACCCCAGGACAGGGACCTGTTGGTCCCTGCCCTTGCCCTACCTGTAACGCCCCTAAATTCAGTATTTAGGGGCTCCCCGAGCCTTCCTTCCTCAGACCCCGGTAAGAAAAGAAGAAAGAAGATCATGAAGAAGAAGACCCGCCGTGCAGCTGCTAACCATAGGACGACACCAACTGACTTGGCTCCAGCCCTACCACCCTGGCGATCCTGGAACCTGCCCCTGCCTAATCCCGGCGACTCCTACGGACATCATCCTTGGGACATCCGGAGGACCTGCCTGCCTTGACCCTCTTAAAGACTGGGACTCCCTTAAGCAGAGGGTCTGCTCAACAATTATACCCCTGGTGACAGCCAGGAAGCTCCTGACCAACCCACTCTGCACCCACCGAGCCCGGCTCGTGCCCGAGTGATCCAAGACCACAAGGACGTACCCCCGGCAACTGGGACCCAAAGTCCAGTGCCCAAAGACTTTCCTCGACAACCCCGACGACACCTGCAGCCTCAGGGCAAAGGACCCCTCCGACCACGACCAGCAGGGGGTAAGATTTCCCAACCTCAAAAGACACCCCTGCACTCGGCTCCCCACGGCCCCCTGTGCCCAACTCCTGGGTGCCTACCTATGCTCCAAGATCCCAACTTACCCCTCGAAGTGTTGATCGCTCCAGATGGTCCTCCATCCTTGAGCCTGCAGGCTTTGTTCCCTTTTCAAGATCGTCATTGAATAACATTGAGCGCCCGACGGCTCAAGAAGCACCCTGCACCCAGCCGCCTGAGTGACCCTGGCAGTGCAACATGTACCCTATCATACTTCCTCATTTACCCTGAGCAAGTGACCAGGAGCCCAGCTCCCACAGCTGTGTGGCCTGCTAGCCAGCAGCCACCAACCGAAGGCCCCCTGCCTCTCATTGGATGACATTGGGCCTAACTACCTCTGCACCCAGCCTCCCCTGTGCCGCTGCGTGTGTACCAACTGCACCTACCTGACCCTGGGGGACCCCTGAGTCCCCCAGGGTCTATAGGTGATAGTAAAGATCTGTAACCAGTGTCTTCTCAAAATCAGTACTTATGTGGTATCTGACAATCAACAATTGTGATCAGTCTATCTGAAATGGACATAATTGTTTTGTCTAATGCAACATCACTTAGATATATTGTATTAGATCAACTGTGACTGCTTTTGTTTACTAGCTGAAGACATTTGTACCTCAAAGGTATACCATACCTTATGATAACTTGTGGTTTAAATGTATACAGAGAAAGATTTAGGATGTGCATTTTAGGGAAATGATCATTGATTACATGTATGTATGTTTTTTATAATATTTGAAATAATTTATAAGAAGAAAAAAAGAAGTAAAATAAAAAAGATATATTTTTGTATCATAGTAGTATTGGTTGCATAATTTGATCAAAGATCTATGGTCTAACTGCTACACAGTTTATTATTGTGCACTATGCCCGGTGCAAATTTGTTTTCCAAATAAGTTGTTTCCTTGTTAGGGTATTATCCTTTTCACAGGGGGTCCGTGTGTTTTTTCAAAGTCAGAACCTTAACTTCACCAGTCGAGTACTCACCTGAAAACCGATAACTCACTTTCCTACCATAGGATAACATTGACTGGTTTGACTCGAAAAATCTTCTAAGTGTGAAGTTTTGAAACTCTAAAATATTCCTGTAAAATCAGCCAAGTAACGAATTTTGAAATACTCACCTGGAATCAGGGGAGGAGCCAGTACTGTACCTCTCAGCCCAGTACTGACCCGCAAAAGTAATTTTAACCGGATTTACCCATAACTGAATTTTCTTCCATAGGAAACCATTGACTGTTTTGCTCTGAAAATTCTTCTGTCTACTTTTGAAAGTTAGAAATATTCCTTAAAAATCGTACCAACTACTGAAACGTAATTGCTTACCTGTCTTAGATAGAGTTCCCAGTGCTGGACCTAGGAGCCCAGTACTGGATTACAAAAGTAACGAGAACGTACTTTACCTGTGACTTGAATTTCCTGCCATAGGATAACATTGCCAGTTTTTCATTGAAAAGTTTCCAAGTGTCAACTTTTAAAATACATTTGTATTCCTTAAAAATCATTGAAATAACCAGAACAATTGTAATAAACTGTTTTCAGCTTAGATCCCATGACTGAGTCTAGGATCCAGTCCTGGGATTACAAAAGTAATCTATACAGTAATCAACTGCATTTATGTAGAAAAACCCATTGAGCTCAATGTTAAATTGTGTTTAGAACTGTGTTGCCTACTGCAACCCCTATACCTATTGTGTTTCCAAAGTCTATTGCCTTTCTGCAAGGTATTCATCTGAGATCACTCATATTGAGAAAAGTATATTTTGATACCTGTTGGTTCTAAAAATAAAACAACTATATCTTTTGATATAAAAACAATTGGCCTGGAGTTCAGTCCTTGAGTGTTTGAAACCTTTTGCTGACTGAGTGTGCACAACAAATGCTTTACAGTGTCCTCTGGTACTGCATTACCGCTCGACCAAGCTTCCACTTTAGAGGGTAAGGTCACACCGGGCTTTAACCTCTGTTATACCTCTGGGGTTTGTGGACTCTATATACACTGTACCTTATTCTGGTCCACTATATATAGAGCCACTTTCTTACACATGTCCTAGGCTACATGTGATATTGATATATGAGACATGAGAGAAGTTATAATTTGTTAACACAATGGAGGTATGATAGTGATGCCACTAATGATCCTGCCTTTGTGGTATGCTTCTTTGTGTGTTTTTTGCGTTTGTGTTTATAATAAAATAACACAAAAATACCAGGAGAAAGTTGTGAGATGGGACCAAGAGGTGACAAAAGAGCCAAACATGGTTATAGACAGAAAGAGGAAATGTGAAATTTGCAACAAAAATGTGAGAGGCAAATGGAGTGAAAGTGTGAAAGAAGGGGAAAATGAATGCAAAGAATGAAAGATGGAAAGAAAAGAGAAAGCAGGAGAGAAAGAAGGTTGTAAGGAAAAAACAAAAATTAAAGGAGGAAATAAAAATGAAAAGGGAAGGCAATAAGGAAGAAAGGAAACTTTCATTGGGGAAGCAATTCCTAAGCATCTTCTTTGAAAGGGTTGCATCGGAAGGTTTCGTTAACTCGCCATGTAATTCAAAGTGTATGATGTTTATTTTTGTGTGCAGAGTTTCATAACTATTTTTGGTGTACATTTATCATGTGTGGAAGATCATTTACTATTTGCAAATCTCCTGTCTGCACCCCAATAGGGTATATAACACTGGCACAAAGCTCGAAGGCAAATAGCACCAATCTGAGTTAGGGCACCTTGGAATGGGGAAATGGGAGATATTGAAAAAGAAATTTGGGGAATGTATTTCCCCCATTGACTTCTATTGAAGGAGAGACAATTTTAGGTTGGAGACACCTAAAAAGAAAGGTGTTTTTTTGCTTCAGAAATCTGGAGTCTCCTTCCTGAGTTTGGTCCTTTGCCATGTAAGCACACCTGCTTAAAGGTGTGCCGTGGCGCAAAAAGGTACAGTGAGTCCATTATATAATAAGTGCCCCAGTAAAAATATAAAACTTACAATTTTTGTATTTACTGAGTACACAGTTCATACTAGGACATTAAATGAGGGCCCTAGTTGATCTTTTATATAGGAATGAGAGTGAACCACCTCACATCCCCCTACCCCCCATTTTAGCTTGGTAATGACTGGAAATTGCCACATTGGACATTTGCCATCACACCATTAACATTTTGTAAGTTGATTTCTAAAGAAAGGCTGCACTTCCCGGAACCACATCTATGACTGTCGTTCTACTTTGACATGGTGGGCCAGCTGCCATGAGTACAACTTCAGGCAGCTGCCACCATGTATGTGGGGATCTCTTTGGGGGGATAAAATACCAGTTGCTTTGGCAACCCTCGCTGAATCTGGTGGCCTGGTGGCAGCGGTGTGGGAGACAGGCTACCAAATGATGCCCTAAGTGCCTTATACAGAGTTGAGTGGTAATAGAAATTCTGATGATTTTTGCGATGAAGAGGTAAATCCATACGGAAATACCTGGTGGAATTCCATTACCGTAGGGATGGTATGCTGTGGGACATTTCAACCACAAAATCGACTCTTGGTGAAGGAGAAAAACCCTATCTAAATAACCACATTTTCCAGTTTTTCCAAACACCACCTCCGTCTTTGCCTGTCCAAGTTATGGAAGTGAATTGAATAGCTTGGATGCTAGAAAACTAAAGGAACTGCCCCCAATGCGTACTTTCTTTACAGTGGTGACATGAACCAGCAAGGCTCTGGAAGACCTGAGATGCCTCACAGGGGAGGATGGCTTTATAATGCTCTTGAGTGATCCCAAGATCCCAAAGCATTTACCTGCCAAGGCCGTAATCTGGCTATTGAAAGAAGGTTTCCATCAAACCAAATGCCTAGGTTTTTGATCTTTGGCTTTGGCAAAGGAGACTTGAACGAGTCTGGCCCCCAGGCAGAAGACCAAATTGAAGGTTGTTGGCCCAGGATTAGGACCTCAGTTCTTAACTGGATTTAGTTTCAGGCAGCTGAGGTCCATCCATTGGACAACCTCCGACAAGCAGGCCCTCAGAGAAACTAGCTGAATTCTGTGACAGTGTGACAATCAGCTGAGTATCATCAGCATACAATATGATCTTAAAACTGTAGGCATGCCCTGCTGTAATGGAAGTACCTGGGATTTAAAGGGTTTCTGCAGCACCTGAAAGGTGCTACCCTGTACAAAGGAGGCCAACCATTTCAAGGCCTTACATCTGACACCGCCCCTCCACAGCTTCTCTAATAAGAGGCTGTGGGATACGGTGTTGAAGGCCGCACTCAGGTCCAACATCAGCAGTGCAGTGGTATTGTCCCCGTCCAGAATGCGCCAGATGGACTCCTAGGTAAGCAGCAGAGCTGATTCTGTGCTATAATGTGGCTATAAGCTCGACTGCATCCAATGAATATGTTCCTTGGCTTCAGAAAATATTGAAAGCTGGAGGTTGACGTATTTTTCGTCAAATTTAGATGAAAACGGGAGCAATGGTATTGGCCTGTTATTCTCAGGTTTAGTTGGATCAAGTGATTGCTGTTTCAAAAGGGAACTACTGATGTGTGCTTCCAACTCAGAGGCATCTGCGCTGTTGCAAGAGAACTATTGATCAGTACCCCAAGAACAGTTACGATCACTTCCGCTCCAGAATTGCCGGAGAAGCAGAGTAGAGTTTAGAACCAGATTTAACAAATGACATACGAAGGCGTTAACTTATCTTGTTCAGTCAGTTGGAACTAAAGTAGCTTTGAAGGATCTGAAGAGGGTTCAAACCAAACATTAAATGGAGAGCATTTTTTACATCCTCTGGAAAAGATAAGTAAACGGATGCTACCTTTTCGGCTTAGACCTTCGCCAGCTTGTTACAACTATCCTGTGCGGATGGAGTGAGGGATGAAACTGGTCTAGCACGGATAAAGATTTGACAACCCAGACCATTTCTTGAGATGAATTTTGCACCACCTCAATTTTACCGACATAGAAGTTGCAGCGAACATGCCTGATGAGACTATGATATACCTTCAGAGCTGACTGATAGATGGCCTTGGTATGCGTGTCAAATGTTCTACACCAGGTACGTTCTAAACACTTACACTTTTTTTTAGATTGAGTAATTACTCATTAAAGCATTTGGCCGCAGGTTTAGTTCTACTTACCAGTCTGTCTGCCAGTGGTGCAATCTGTTCCAGTGCCCCAGATAGCCAGTTATCTACCTGCATATTTGCTGAATTAACATGGCCGTCAAGACTGGGGCGACTGACGGTCAAGGCCCGAATCAAACTGGCAGAGGTTACCTTGGTGCATTTCTGTGTCCTGGCCACCTGTCTGGAGACTGGCGCAGGTGAAGATTTGAAAAACTCAAAAAGGAACGGCCTGATGATCATACCATGGAAGTGATGACAGAGAGTCAACCATTACATTAGTTACATTGGAAACAAGCATTTGAAATGCAATCAATCTCGCCTTTGGGACCTTATATGTATTAAGCTATGCAGCACATTAGCCTGGGTGCTGAAACATCTACTGTTCTTTAACATGGAGAGATAGTAAGCACCAAACTGCGTATCACGCCAAGTGTGAGAAAACATGGAGAGAAATATTGCCTTTCAGCGGAAAATGGTATAGTCCAAAACTCTGTTTTTAATATAAAATCAGGGCCTTGAGTGGTGATATCACTGAAAATCCAAGATTTGAAAAAAAGATTATTGTCTACGGGTGCTTGTGGAAGACAATTTCTATGTACCGGAATCTAGAGAAGGTTAAAGTTATTCTGGTATTTTACTTAACTCTGCTGGTCGTTTTCTATCAAGAAAGTTAAATAGAGGCAGTTGCCAGAAAAATTAAAAAAAATAAGTTCCTCAGCAGAAAACAATTCTGGTATTTTACTGACCTCTACTGGACGTTTTCTATCAAGACAGTTAAAAAGAGGCAGTTGAACAGAAAAAAAAGTCCCTAAGCGGAAGCAGAAAAGTCCTAGGGTTGACCTCCAGAGCCCACAAAGTACATACACATATAAGTATATACTAAAGTATATACAAGAGGTCTCAAATGCTCGACCCAAAAATGGGATCAAGCATATGTCCACATCTGTGAGTAGGAGCGGAAACTAATTGAGGCAGCTGAAGAGCTTCCAAATCCACAATTAAAGCAGCTGCCATGGGGCACTTGGTGTCCTCAAAATGCATGTTGAAGTCTCCAATGACTGTGAAATTGGAATAACGCAGAACAAGTGGACACGAAACATCGGCTAGTGATGTAATAAAGCTAATAGCCAGGCCCAGAGGGCAATAAATTATTATTCCAGACATAGAGAAGTTACTTGACAAAACAAGCTAGGAAAAGGCTGCCTAACACACCCTATGATAGTTGGCAGCATAAACGCCCCCTTTTTGAGCCTGTCTGTCCAAATTTGCTATTGCATACGATTTGGTGACCGCCGAAAGAATATTCTGCGCAGCATTTTTAGTAAACCACGTTTCCGTGACAAACACCACTCTTGGGGCATGATCAGTAAGAAAATCAAACATTTCAAGCTTATACTTGATTAACGAGCGGCAATTTAAACATGGACGCCATTTAGGAGTCGTTGCTGCGGCCCCTGGCATGCTCCTTGTGACCCCTGGCACTGCCTTTGTGACACCTAGCATCAGTAGCAGTAAAATCAGTGGCAGGAACAGAAACAGCTCGTCCTTATGGACGTTGGTGGGAGCTTCACTCATCTCGTTTTTGTAAAAAAAAAAATATTATACTAATACTGAATAATATTACATTATTCGATATTAGTTTCATAAAAAAAATAGAGTACAAATAGCTGGATTATGACTTTCCCTGGCTGCTGAGGTATGGAAAATAAATGTTTTTAAATTAATGCATGCTGTGTGTGTGTGTGTGTTTGCAGTTTTGAGCGTGTCTATGTAAGAGTGTGTATGTGCGTTCATGTGCAGGCAGAGAGTGTGTGTGTGTGTGTCTGTGTGTGAATGTTGTATATGTGTGAATGCTATGTATGTATAAGCATATGTATGTGCGAGTGAAAGTGAATGTCAAGGGGCATGTGAAATTACTCCTGCTACCGCTGGCATTTTAGTGAATTGACGTCCATGAATTTAAAGAGTAAAACAGGGCCATGTACAGGACCTGTGAAAGCCCCCTCACCTTCACGGTGGACGTCAGTGCGGTCAAAGGCATTTACATAGTCAGTGGTTATTCTGAAAATCTTGCATGAATTCAGCCCTGGTGGACAACCATTGGTCACGATGGTTCATGGACTCGCGTTAGCCTGGGAAAGGAGCTGAGTGGATGGACGGGATTGGTTCATATTTTCCTTTAATATGTCCGTATCACATTCTTGCCCTAAATCAGGCAATGTGTAGATGTAAACAGTGCTTTAAATGGGCCGGTACTCACAGGTACTGAGTACCGGCACTTCTTATTTATTTACTTATTTATTTTTTACTGTTTTTATTGTTTTTTGACAAATGAAACATACAATTGAAAAAAGGCACTTCTTATTTTTAACCCTCTGAGTACCGGCACTTCTCTACTGCTGTGGAGAGTTTTGGTACTCATGAAAGGGTAGGCTCATTGGCCTCTAGTGGTGGTAGCCTGTCTGTCTCTTTGACAGCCAAAGCACTTCTGTAGCTGAACCCCCCTGAACTATTCAGCCTGGGCTCATTTGCATGATATCCGGGTGTTCACCATCATGCTGTGTTGCAAGGAATTGAGGTAGCCCAGTGAGAGCGCAATGAAGAAAGCCATGGGACATAAGCAGGTTCAAACGGCTTTAATCCCACCTGATTCTTTTGTGTGGGTATCTGCTTAAGTTTGTCTATTTGCCTGCATGAGTTTTTGTGTGAGAAAAAAGCAAGAGAAATATTACAAAACAAGGAAATGTTATAATATCACTGATTCTTATTCGTTTTGTATAACGAGTTAACCTGTTTTGTCTATAGAAACACATTTCTCATGTGTTGTGGTCTGTGCTGCAACTAGTATAGAAGTCAATAAGCACCGGCCTGTCTTTCCTTTAGCCCCGCCCCTAGACCCGCCCACTCGCTACATTTAAATGAGTACCTGCACTATTTGTTTCCCATTTAAAGCACTGGATGTTAAGGACTTTTGGATTGAATGGGCAGCTCTCGTGCCATTCCACTGGTGCCAATTTACAAATAAGATGCTCTCTAGTTTTTCACTCTGTGGCATACTTTCACTTAACTAAAAATCGTTTGCTTCAATGTGTGTTAAAGTAAAAACGCCTCACTTCTGTACCTACATTATCTTTTTTTAGAATTATGTTTAGGCATTGTAGATGTGCTCGTATTCAATACTGTATGGGCTTTGCTCTTTTCAGCACGTTTGAACAGTCTTCCTGAATTAGTACACCTGGTCTATGGGAGCATTATTTTGTGGAGTGCCTCATGCCATCTAAGCAGTATTTACTATTTGCCCCTTGACTATTTCACACAAATCATAGAAATAACTTTAAAACGCGTACTGCAGACAATCGTCGAATTCTCATCGAAACCAAAAGGGGGCAGTAATGTTCCACCAACGTGGGATTTTTAAAACATTTTTTTTTTTTGCTATGTTGTCATTGCCGACTGAGTAATATCCAGCGGAGGCTTTGTGTGAATCTAAAAAGCAGTACCGGTGCAGATCAAAAAGATGAACGAGTGTTAAATTCCTTCATAAGCAACCCGAGGAATCATTGGATTCCTGTACTCGCTTCCCGAAGCTAATAGCGCAATATCCATCAACCTTCCGGGGTGTCAGCAGGCCACACAAAGGGTCAGGGCTCTCATTTTGAATGCTTTCTCGTACAGCGAGATTTTCGGAAAGGGTCGCGGTTATCAGAGCTTTAGCAATCTGCTTGAGGTGTCTGCATTGGACATCTGAAGATGGGTTTTCAAAATGGTTCTTCTCATTGAATCGAGGGATCGCGTCCGCTCCGCTCGCCGTCGGCCGGCTGTGCTGATTTATAACATGGCTGCAGCTCCGATAATCCGTCACCGTCACAGCTGTCGAGCGGCCTCCTCTCGAGTGAAGCTTGCTCGTCGGAATGCGGGTGTCACGTGTTTTATCTGTGGCTGAGAACCATCTACAAATTGCTACTCACCAAACCTGGACGAATCCCCTCTGGCAGAGACCGTACTATTTGATTCACACATTTTAAATCCTGTTCAACTTAATATCGGAATCTGCGCCTTAGAATACTCTGCATATGCTCCGTGCCAAGAGACACACTTCTTGTAGGTTGTATTACAACATTTTAATCACAGAAATATCGCTGCAAAAATACTGAACACAAAAAAAACTCAATAGTTACATTATAAAGTACACAAACACAGTAGTCATCGCACAATAATCCACGACCCACAACTTCTTTATTTAGCTAAAAAGGCCACTTTATTAAGACAGGTGCATAATATCTTATTTTCTCAAAACATCTTACAGGTAAATCATGAATCAATCCCCAAACTTATTTTGACATATCTTCAAATCATAACCCCCAAAATTGATGACCCAAGCCAACCCAGAACTGACTCCTGTTGAGAGATCCCACTCATTTCATTTTCCTTCCTCCGTGAACTGTATACCCCACCTCCCTCCTTTGAGGATGGACAATCCAGCTCAAGACTGCCCACCCCCCCAGAAAAATTCTGCCTAAAAGCCTAACTGACTAAAGTGAGCCTGTCTTAACGTGGCAAAAAGGGAGGGGGTGAGTTTGGACGTCTTGGCATTAACTAAGGCTGAAAACTGAAAAAACCTGGAAAAAACAAAATCATAAAGGGAAGGGTGAGTGGGACAAACAAACTTGCCTCTCCTGCCGCCACCCTAAGGCACAGAGAATTCCCGCCCGCCTCACTTCTATATATAGATTTCCCTGCGCGCCCACTGACTCCTGATTGCCCCTTACTGCACCTGGGTGGCCGTTCCCATTGTGCTTACCAGCCCAGGGGGATACCGGCTCGTGCCCAGCTCCCCCTGGGTCCCCCTTGCACAATAATCCACGACCCACAACTTCTTTATTTAGCAAAAAAGGCCACTTTATTAAGACAGGTGCATAATATCTTATTTTCTCAAAACATCTTACAGGTAAATCATGAATCAATCCCCAAACTTATTTTGACATATCTTCAAATCATAACCCCCAAAATTGATGACCCAAGCCAACCCAGAACAACTGACTGCTGTTGAGAGATCCCCCTCATTTCATTTTCCTTGCCCCGTGAACTGTATACCCCACCTCCCCCCTTTGAGGATGGACAATCCCGCTAAAGACTGCCCACCCCCCCAGAAAAATTCAGCCATCCAGGAAAAACCGTAAAGTGTTTTCCTGCCCCACCCCAAAAAGAAAATCATGACACTCTGCTGGAGCACCAGATATATTCCTTCCATAGTTGTGCGAGCAAGTCCCGTAACTCCAGTAAATAAAATGCTTGGCCCATCTGAGACAAATGCACCGCATCCTCATGAAACAGATGCCCCTCAGTACTTTTTATGTTACTGTGAGATAGAACCGTTATTCCTTTTTCCCCACTGAACAATCGCATGGCTTTATTAAGTTTACGTCGTGCCTTCTCCAATGCCGCATGGCATCTTGCTCCTCTCCAATGCAGCCGTGTTATGAATTCGGTCCAAATCACCATGGTGTCCCCCCAATTATGCTTTATAACTGCCAGATTCAGTGGCTTTCATTTTGTTAAAGTTAGGCCCGATAAGTCCACCAGGTCATTTTCCCCTAAGTGAATAACAAGTAAATCAGGAGGGCCCCCCCCAGGACACATCAAAGACAATGTGGGAAACAAACTCCCCCAACGCATTCCCCCTTTCCCTTGCCAAACCACTTTGTGACTAATACTGGTAAGTCCAAGCGATCTCCCGTAAATCTGTTGCTCAGCATAAACAGCAGCCCTCCTTATGAAAAAGTGTCCCACTATCCAAGTTGTCTATTTCACATTGACAAGCACTCAAATATTACCTAGGTTGAAAAACAAACATTAACCAGAGAAAAAGAGGCTGCATTAAGTCAATTCCTAATGTATTTTTCACAACATTTGGACTTCCACCTCCCAATCCTACGAATGTCTGCCCAAGACCACCCCAATCTCACAGCCTCTTCTGCTGCCCCAATCCGGAAGGAGTGTGTGCCAAAAAGTAAAGAATCCTCACCTAACGCAATGAGCACCTTCCTCATTACTGCTAACAGCTGGGCAATAGAAATAGGACGTCGTAGTACATGGCAAAATATGTTTCCTGGTGTAAAAAATGTTGAAGCTTTGAAAAACTCCCATTCCCTTACAGGACAGCAACCCCTCACCCCACTCCTATTCAAGAAAACCCATTTTCCCCTACCCAATTGATCCGTCTTGGAAGCCCTCAACCAAATTCTCAACCTCTGTTGTTCTACAAAAACTTACTTGCTGCGTAAACCTGTCCTATTACGCAAACCTAGTAACTCAGATGACCGAAATGCCCCAAAAACAACCAAACAAAACATAAACGAAATTTGCAGCTCTCAAAGTCATCATAACAACAAGAGGGCAGCTGCATTAACATCCTCTGCAACAATTCAAGTGTCACTGGCTGGCGTAACGTCTTGGTACCCGCCTGATCCCTACCTAAACCTCTCAGAACCTTTTTAACCAAAAAACCTGCCACCGGATCCCTCCCCCACCTTACTGCCCATAAAAAGAAATTCCTGTCATTTTGCCAGAAATAGTAGCATGTGAAAAACCTCTATCAATCAAATGTAAAACAAAACCTAATACCAACTGCTCATCAGTAACCATCCTCCCCTGAGTAGGAAACTTGTTACTATAACTTAAGAACTTGGTCCATGCCTGACGATAGCTTCTTCTCGTAGAGGCTGCCACAGATTTCTCTACCAGTTCGACAATTCTCATTCCCCCCAGCCCCAGACACTCTGCGGGATCTGAGTCTTGTCTCATAAGGCCCCAGGAGCCAAACTGCGAAATTTCGTCCACTTAAAAGGAGACAGAGCGTCTGCTATACAATTATTGACTCCTGGAATATGTCTCGCTTTAAAAACAATGTTAAGCTGGAGACACTTAAGCATGATTGCACGTAACAACTTCAGGACTCTTAAATCCTTGGCCTTTTGCTTAATAATCAACTCTACCACAGCTAAATTGTCTACATTGAAAAGGACTGGTCTATTCTGTAATTCCTCGCCCCATACATAAAATGCTACAAGTAAAGGGAATAACTCCAAAAATGGCGATACTGCAACCTTGTTGCAGCCAATGGACCGGCCAGCTCTCTGAACACCAACCCCCCTCCCAGAATATACCAAAGCCTTTACCACCGGACGCATCTGAACAAATCTGAATGTGCCAAATCATATCTTCGTCTGAAAAAAACAAAGATACACCATTAAAGTCTGCCAGAAAAGTCAACCAAATGTACAGATCAGCCCTAATGGCTGCTGACATACGCACTCTGTGGTGAGGAAGATAGGCCCCTGACATGGACATTCCCAGCCTCCTACAGAATGTTCTCCCAGCCCTGACCACTCTGCACGCAAAGTTCAGATAGCCCAACAATTTCTGCACCTTCCGCAGTTCAAGTTTACATTCCTCAATCACAGATCGCAAAAAGGTAGAGATCTTCTGCACCTTCTCCGCTGGCAGCCTAGCTACCATGGCCATGGTGTCAATTTCTATTCCCAAAAATGTTAATACAGTACGTGGGCCTTCCGTTTTGTCTGGTGCCAACGGCACACCAAGTTCCAGGGCTATAACCTGAAAAGTGTCTAAAGCTTTCTGGCATTGTCCCGTGTTCCTAGTACCAATGAAAAGAAAATCGTCCAAGCAGTGACAAATGAGATCGTGGCCAGTAACATAACGCCACTGTAAAAAAGTGCTGAAGGTTTCAAATAGCGCCCATGACACCGAACACCCCATGGGAAGCACTTTGTCAACGTAGAATGCCCCTTGAAAATGCATACCCAAAAGTTCAAAGTCAGAAGGGTGTGTGGGTAATAGCAGAAAAGACGACTGTGTCACTCTTTGCCAGTTGTGCAGCCCTCCCAGCCGACCTGACCAACCTCAGAGCATCATCCACCAAAGCGTAAGACATGCTAGAATCCACCTGAGATATGAAGTCATTGACAGAGGAGCCCTCGGGCCATGACAGGTGATGTATTAAGCGGAACTCTCCAGCTTTCATTTTAGGTACCACCCCCAAGAGTGAAACAATCAAATTGGGCAGTGGGCAACTTTCAAAAGGACCAGCAACCCGTCCTGCCTCTACCTCAGCCCATAACTTCCGCTGAAAAACCTGAGGAAACTACTTTGCTGATATTAAATTATCAGACCACCGACTCGGACGAGGACCCTGGTAACCTATCTTAAACCCTTCTGCGAAGCCCCAAAACAATCTGGATGCAGCATTCGTGTCAGGAGGATAGGCCACCAGTCACGTAGCCAAAATATCCAGCTTAATTGGAGTATGCGCCTTTTGGTACAACAGGGAATGCCTGGCCTCTTCCCCTCTGCTCCCTTCCTTGATCACCAAATCTCTGTCCAGCAAAACATTGCGTGAGGGGATGTTTGCCCCCACATTGCGAACACTCATGTTTGTACCTGCAGAATTGCCTATTGCAGAAACATCTGTTGAAATTTCAACAGGCACCGAAAACCGTTGGCTGACCCCTGCCACTAAACCCCGCCCCAGCTTGGGCGTCGGGACGCTACTGAAAGGGCCAATATGAGACTGGCAAACCACTTGCAGTATATGTGGTAGCAGGAGACTGAGAAGACGCCATCCACTGTAACCACAACTCAGAGTCCACATCACCCCAGGGACTGTCATTAAAAACACTCATGCGAACCCTAAACTCCTCATCATATGACAGAAAAGCATATCCACCAAAGTAAATCTGCGCCTTCCTTATGATATCCATATACTTGAACATCGCCACTACTCTATCCTGATGTTTCTCACAGTAGATACTGGCATAGATAAGAAAAGCAGATGTCCAGTTCTCAATTGTTTTGGGGATCCTAGGTCTTCGTGCCAATTCCCATTCCTCCTCCTTTGATCCTTCTCTGGCCTGAATAGCTAGATGTAACAACTTAAAAACATCTACAAATTCATGACCCCAAATCCTGCTTTTGGTCTTTTCAGATAAATGGGAACCTAATGGCATACCAATCCACATGTAAGGAAGTTTTTTGTGAAAGTTCTTATCTTCCTCTAACGTATCTTTAACATCCTCCGCCACATCCTTGGCCCCTTGAACTCACTTGGCAGAGACATCTCCCACCAATACCTCCTCCTGTAAAGCACCAGAATGCCCAGTCCCAGGAAGAACTCTTCCCGAAACGCCTCCTCCCACTCCAATGGATCTGGTTGTTTTCTGTGACTGTCCCCCTTGTTGCTAAACTGTCCACCAGTCCGCCTTACCTCTGGGTAACTGTGACACACGCTTGCGAAAATCCTGAGGGTCATCATGACGTTGACCGGTGCTCACAGCTCCTTCTCCGCTTGCTCGATCCGCACTTGACGTCTGCAAAGGACTAAGAACACTGGTCTGCCCCGATACACCCCTCTTTTTCCCCATGGAATTTTTCAACATCATCCCACTGTGTCCACAATTCCCTTCTCTCAGTTCCCCTTCTTCGAGATCACTGTCAGCATCAAATTACAAAGTGTCTTCACAACCACCAAAATGTTGCACACTGCCCCTGGCATCTCGCCATCACCAACCCCTCTATCATAACACTTCCAATTCAATTTTCCCCCCACTTTTGATGTGTCAGTGTAAGAAGGAAAAAACTCTCCAGAATTTCCTCTCTCTGAAAGCCACATTGACTGAGCCCCAGCGTGCTCTGTCCGCAAACTCCTCTTGCCAGCCGCATTTCCCAATGCTGAGACTGGCACCTTGCCCTTCAAGCTGCTCTGACCTGACTGTTCCTGAACCTTGGATGTGCCCTCCATGCCTACCGAAGGGACACCTTGTACATCTCCTGTCGTGCCATCGCTATCTACCCACACCCACACCCACCGCCCACCCCGACTCATGAGCATCCTCTGCCGCGGCCGCCCTGCAGTCAAGCCCTGTTGCCCCAACAAAAGGGGGAGCTGTCTATCTGTCGTGCCTCTCCCTAGGGAACCAGTACTCCGGAGCCTTCAATTCTCTGTGATCCATTTGGAAGCCGCAATGACTCTGAACCAACCAGCATACCAGGCTGCGGCAGAACATCCCCACCCGAAGCCTGCTGTGGAAAAACCCCAGTTTGAAAAGCATAACAAACCTCCTGGGGCACACCCCCCACTGGGCCTGCAGAGTGAACATTCCTATGCCCAAACTGTGTATAAGCACATGAAAGAGAGGGGGCCGGGCTGAGTAAATAAGGCTGCCCGTGTAAATTCACAAAAGTAGCTCCCCCGGGTAATGGCAGGTCATAGTGGGCTGTGGGGAAAGGGTTAACTGGCTCCTGAACACAACACCGGCTATCTGCTGCTGCTGCAGCACTTTTAGCCCGCTTCCCTTTAAGGCAGAGGTCTTCAAACCTTTGGATGCCGAGACCCCCCTGTCAACGTTTACAGGCGTAAGGGCCCCCTCCTGACAAAAATTTCTAAACCTCTAGGCAGGGCTACTGGAATTATGAGGCAGGTGAGGACCAAATTACGCGACAGGCTTGACTAAATTGTGTGAGTAGGAAATTTAAATAATTTTCTGTGATGCTGGGTATTTTGGGATAGCATTGCTTTATTATTTTGAAAATTTCTATACACAGTAACACTGACGAAAAATTTCACCCCATCAGTACCAGTTTATAACCAGAATACAGCAATTAACATCAGAAATATGTCTAGTCAACCTTTGTGAAGGGCCTCCCACTCCGCAGGAATAAGCGCTGCCACATTAGAAGCTCACCTGGCCATGGCCGGGAGCAGCAAGGGTCCCTTCAAACCCTGGCGGTCTTGTGCAGAGTTAAGCAGTTTACCCATGCCCCTTTCCTCTCACCCCTTCCTTCCATCCCTCTCTTCTCTCCTCTCCCAACCCCGGATCCATCTCTCACATTGCAGGCACATGGTTATTAGCCCTAGGACACGTTTTGGTAACAGTAGCGCACTACACATGTAAATAATAATAGGCAGAAGCAGGGGATCTACTAGAGCCGAACTTCGCGGGGGTTTAACACTCCCAGCCAGAGCACTGGTCGCACACGGTGCAACAGTCTTTCCACCTTCTCCATGAATTCCTTCACTACCACTCACCAACAATAGACCTCATCTCTCTATTGCACCTGTCTGAAAAAATACTCATAGTTTACTCACACTCAGTTCTGTGATGTGAATGGTACATCTTCTTTGTACCAGGTACTTTAACCTTCTGCACTGTGTGGGTGAAAGAGTGCCCATGTGACTGCACGGTAAGCAATGCAACTGAGTGAGAGTAGGGTTAAAGGAGTGACTACAGGGTGAGTGAAGTGACCATATGAATTTGGATTTGGCTGTAAGTGCAGAGTGGGACGAATTAGTGCATGGTTAGTGATGGCCCTAGCACTGGTCGCACACGGTGCAACAGTCTTTCCACCTTTTCCATGAATTCCCTCACTACCACTCACCAACAATACACCTCATCTATCTATAGCACCTGTCTGACAAAATACTCATAGTTTACTCACACTCAGTTCTGTGATGTGAATGGTACATCTTCTGTGTACCAGGTACTTTAACCTTCTGCACTGTGTGGGTGACAAGAGTGCCCATGTGACTGCACTGAGAGCAATGCAACAGTATGAGAGTAGGGTAAAAGGAGTGACTACAGGTTGAGTGAGGTGACCATATGAATTTGGGTTCGGCTGTAAGTGCAGAGTGGGACGAATTAGTGCATGGTTAGTGATGGCCTTGTTTGAGTGAGCTACAGATTGAGCAGTGAAGGGGGGGACAGGTGAGTGAAGTGTCACATGAGTGCAGGATGAGAACCGTGCCCGTGTGACTGCAGGGTGAGGTACAGAGTGAACAATGCAAGCACATTTTTAGTGCAGAGTGATCACTGTGAGAGCAGGGTGAGCGGGTGAATGTTGTGAGTGCATGGTGATCAGTGTTAGTGCATTGTGATCCGTCTGAGTGCATTGTGATCACTGTGAGTGGCGGGTGAATGGTGTGAGTGCATTGTGATCAGTGTGAGTGCATTGTGATCGCTGTGAGTGCAGGGTGAGCGGGTGAATGTTGGGAGTGCATTGTGATCAGTGTGAGTGCATTGTGATCACTGTAAGTGCAGGGTGAGCGGGTGAATGGTGTGAGTGCATGGTGATTGGTGTGAGTGCATGGTGATCGGTGTGAGTGCATGGTGATCGGTGTGAGTGCATGGTGATCGGTGTGAGTGCATTGTGATCGGTGTGAGTGCATTGTGATCACGGTGAGTGCATGGCGATCGCTGTGAGTGCATGGTGATCAGTGTGAGTGCATTGTGATCGCTGCGAGTGCAGGGTGAGCGTGAAAGTGAAGGCGAGAATGAGAAGTGAGTTGTCTGAAAGCAGGGTGCATTCCCAGAAACTTGAAGTGTAGGGTTTCAGATATAAGTTAAACTAATGGCATTAATCAGGGATTGAGGGTGGAGGAAATACATAATGTGCTGATCCTGCAACAAACTTCCAGTCTTATGATTAGGGTTACCAGCTCATTATTTTGATGGCCCAGAAATACGCAGTCACCTAAAGCTGTATTTTTAGCACTTATCTGTGAATACTTAGAACAGCAAATATAAATAGAAAACACTTTTAATTGTGTCACTTTTAATTGTGTTCTAGGGCTGCCTCAATGATCCATGACTGAAAATTAAAGAGAACAAAGACAGAAAAGTCACATAACTAATTAATATATACTTTTTTATTTATAACTCTATTTAGTGTCAAGAACAGGCATTTTTCTTTTAGCAACCCAACTTTATATTCCTTTTCATTAAATGCATTCTCACACTACAGCAGTAAGTGTAAAAATACAAATTTAAGGAATAGGCAGAGTGGGGGCCCTGGGGGTACTGGAACCATAAAAAACATTAAGCCTTTGTAACCAGTTTACAAAGGCATGTAAATATGCTATTGGTCTTTAAAGACCTGTGAAAAACTCGGGCGTGCCGGAGATAAGACCCCAGACACTGCTCATCTGAGCCCCCAGCAGCTAGAGTTTCACTGCAGCAGCCCCAGCTGAGACACAGGACAGGTGAAGAGGGGGGTTGAAGTCCTGGAGGCCAGGGCAGAAGTGTGACTGTGAATGCGCAACACCCTTCACACTACTCCACGGCCCCCCTGGGGGTCGGGTCCCACAGTTTGAAGACCCCTGCTTTAAGGGTTAATTGTCCCTTGGAAGCGAGTCTGCCTGCGGCGCCTCCCCTTAACCTCCCAGCCCTCCCCACAGATTGCCCCCGTCTCCCGCCCACCGCCGCGCGCACAACAAGGGAGGCACACGCTGAGGGACATAGCAGGGGCCAATACCGGGGACGCCGCCGGGGAAATGAGCGGCTCCTCCTACGCCAAAGCCTCGTCCTCCATCACAACCGGGGGCTGGTCTTCAGCAGTCACGTCGACCTGCACAACAGGTGGTGATATACAGGCCGCTACATCGCTGGAGACCCCAAGCGCCGCCTTCCTCCGAGAAAAAGCAAGCCCGACCCACGCCTCACTCGGGACCCCGGGCTGCAATAAATCTTCCCTGCCTGCTGTGCAAAGCACCCGGATGGCTGCCCGCACCTCCTCAGAGTTGGCCATCGCAGCAGGGGACTCCTACATGGTGAGTGACGCAGCTAATGACAGCGAAAATCCACAAACAGACTTGCCTCTCCTCCCGCCACCCTAAGGCACAGAGAATTCCCGCCCAAACCTCATATCTATATGTAGATTTCCGAGCGGGCCCACTGATTCCTGATTGCCCCTTACCGCACCTGGGTGGCCGTTCCCATTGAGCGAACCAGCCCAGGGGGAGACCTGCTCGCGCCCAGCTCCCCCTGGGTCCCCCCAAAATATTGTGAGCCAAAATGTCCACATTACAAGGCCAGTAACCCCTTGCTGTACACTTTCAAAGCCCACGCACTGCGGGGAGTTGGCCACATGCATCAGGGAAGGGCTGGACGCATTCGTCAGGTAGGCAGGCCACAAGCAGGAGAGGTGTTGGTTGCAGGACTGTGCACAGCACGTGGTTGGCTGTCCCCAGGTGATGACCACTTAATGACTATGTGACCCCATCTGCGCTATGGGCCCATTTACTCTTACCTCCTGGGCCCCCACAAGGTATTTCTCTACCACTGCTAATCCACCAGAACTGTACTGCTTTTTAGTCCCCTGTTACTACAGCCCCCCCTACATTCCCTCTATTCCTCTATTGGAGACTTGCTCCTTCTGTGTTTGACTATGCAACTGTAACGATTGTAACCTTGTTTTTCCCTGACCGCCAAGACCTGAGCAACATGGCCGATGCCCGGTGGAGCTGCTAGACAGCTATAGAGAAGATCCACCGTGGCTCACACCTCGGCTGTCACCTACCCAGCTGGACATTGGGCACTGTTCTCCTCATCTCGTCGATGCAGCCGTAACCAATGTAACCTAGTTTTCCCTGACCGCTGAGACCTGAGCTACATGGCCGATGCCCGGTGGAGCTGCTAGACAGCTATAGAGGAGATCTACCCTGGCTCACCATTTTGGCCGTCACCTACCCAGCCGGACATTGAGCACTGCTCTCCCCGTCTCCCTGCCCTGTCTCCTTCCTCCCCTCCCTTCGCCGAATTACTGTAACATTGTTGTTTTGCCTATGTTTCACTATGCTCTGGTAACGGATGTCATTTGTAACTTGTAATGCTACGATTCCTCATGTAAAGCGCTCTGATACCTCCGGGTCTAGCTAGCAGTGTATACAACTCTTCAAATAAACAAATAAATAAATAAAGCTGTGGTTGGGCGCAGGGCTTGATGGAAATTAGAACTGGAGGCAGGCTAATAACCAGCGCTTACTTCCTTGCCTAGGAAACTGGTGTACAGTAATGGTGGTGAGGGTTCATTGTTGTGAACATTCTCTGCCATTTGCCATGCGCTTTTCAATTAAAGTAGAATTGCAATGTAAAGGTGTGTTCAACTAGATAATGATTGTTTAATTTGGAAAATAAAAGGAAGGTTATGGAATGAGTGAAAAAAGTTTGTGAAAATGTAACAACAGTGTGAGGAAGAGAACAGACTGAAACACAACAAGCATTTACAATGCAATAGGTCCCCCATTTACACGAGTCTGAGCTATTGGCATTGTAACTGACAATGCCTTTTATTTATGTTTTGGTTTTTGAAGCATAAATAAAATGCATTGTCATTTACGTCAATATAGCTTAAACTCGCGTCAGTGCGAGACCTTATTGCATTGCTAATGCTTGCTTGTTTTTTTCTACAAATTTAACTCTGCAAACTCCACTAAATTTTGAACCAGTTAAAGGGTTATCATGGAACAGATATTCCTTGTAGTAAGAGTTGATGCCAAGCTCTGTGGTTTTACAGTGCATTGCGTCGATCAAGCTGGACTGTCCATTATGCTCTATGATGTGATAAACCATGCAAACAACATTTGTACATACCTGAGTAGGCTCCATTAGCACATTAAAGCCAGACCCACTGGGCTTGTTGAATTAATATGTGTCAAAATGTAAAAATAGCTAGATATTAATCTGCTGTGTGTTCTGCCTATACTCTCACAATATAGTTTAAGGGACCTTTGGTTTTGCGCATAATTTAGTCAACACTGCTGCATGATTTTATCTCCACTGACCTCATGATACTCATGCCCTGAGTATTTTATTTCGTCCATCTCCTTGGAGAATCACAGTCTCGAAGTGTCCGGCCGGAAGACGCTCCCTCAGTACAGCAAAGAGCCAGATATGCAGTTTAAAATTTTCGAAGCTTTCTAAGAGTCCTGATAATAGCTGCCTAGTTGTGACCTCTGCCCTCTCGCGTGTTCCTATCGGTGCACAGACATAATATCGACTCCAAAATATCGTCTGGACAGAATATCGAGTTTTAAATATCGTTTGGAGAAAATATCGACTAGACAGAATATCGACAGCCAAAATATCGTTTTTAAGGTAAGTGAAGTAATATCGACTGTAAATAATATAGACAGTGAAAATATCCAAGTATATAATCTAGATAGTAAAAAATATAGTTTTTTAAATAATATTTAATTATTTATAGTGTGTTTATGTTATAATATGTGTGAAAAGTGTCAATTTATTTTATTATTTTTTTTAATTAATTATTTTTTTAATTATTGTGTAATTTAATTCTGTAGCGGGTTGTGGGTTTATAGGGGAATAGGGTGGGAAGTAATTTAATTATAATTAATTAAATATGTAAATTTATTAATTGGTAGTAATAATTAATTAATTGGTAATTAAATAATATATGTTAATTATTTAAAATTTAATTGGTAATTAATTTTATTTAATTGATTAATTGCTAATTATGTCAATTAAAATAATTTATTTTCTCTAGCGGGTTGTGGGTTTATAGGGGAATAGGGTGGGAAGTAATTTAATTATAATTAATTAAATATGTACATTTATTAATTGGTAGTAATAATTAATTAATTGGTAATTAAATAATATATGTTAATTATTTAAAATTTAATTGGTAATTAATTTTATTTAATTGATTAATTGCTAATTATGTCAATTAAAATAATGTATTTTCTCTAGCGGGTTGTGGGTTTATAGGGGAATAGGGTGGGAAGTAATTTAATTATAATTAATTAAATATGTTAATTTAATAATTGGTAGTAATATTTAATTAATTGTTAATTAAAAAATGTTTGTTAATTAATTAAAATGTAATTGGTAATTAATTTTATTTAATTGATTAATTGCTAAATATGTTAAATGAAAGGGGTATTTTTAGGGTTCAGGGTCAGTTTTTAGTTTTTGGGTAAAGGGGTATTTTTAGGGTTCAGGGTCAGTTTTCAGTTTTTGGGTAAAGGGGTATTTTTAGGGTTCAGGGTCAGTTTTCAGTTTTTGGGTAAAGGGGTATTTTTAGGGTTCAGGGTCAGTTTTTAGTTTTTGGGTAAAGGGGTATTTTTAGGGTTCAGGGTCAGTTTTCAGTTTTTGGGTAAAGGGGTATTTTTAGGGTTCAGGGTCAGTTTTCAGTTTTTGGGTAAAGGGGTATTTTTTGGGTTCAGGGTCAGTTTTTAGTTTTTGGGTAAAGGGGTATTTTTAGGGTTCAGGGTCAGTTTTCAGTTTTTGGGTAAAGGGGTATTTTTAGGGTTCAGGGTCAGTTTTCAGTTTTTGGGTAAAGGGGTATTTTTAGGGTTCAGGGTCAGTTTTCAGTTTTTGGGTCAAGGGGTATTTTTAGGGTTCAGGGTCAGTTTTCAGTTTTTGGGTAAAGGGGTATTTTTAGGGTTCAGGGTCAGTTTTCAGTTTTTGGGTAAAGGGGTATTTTTAGGGTTCAGGGTCAGTTTTCAGTTTTTGGGTAAAGGGGTATTTTTAGGGTTCAGGGTCAGTTTTCAGTTTTTGGGTAAAGGGTTATTTTTAGGGTTCAGGGTCAGTTTTTAGTTTTTGGGTAAAGGGGTATTTTTAGGGTTCAGGGTCAGTTTTGGGTTTTTGGGGTACATATACAATATTGCCTATTATTTAATTAAATGTTGTTACTATATATATATGTTTTAAGAAATATGATTAAAAATATATATTTTTTTTACTTTCATTAAATATTTAATTATTAAAAGTTATTTTAAGTATTGTTAATTATATTTTAGTAATTAATTTTTTATATTAATGTAATTAAACATTGTTTTTAGTAAAGTCGATATTTTTTACAACGATATTTTTGTAAACGATATTTTGTAGTCGATATTTTTGTACTTACCTGTTTGTACATACAAACTCGATATTTTTGTAGTAGATATTTTCACCTCGATATTTTGGGTACTCGATATTGTGGTAGTCGATATTCTTTCAGTGATCCGTTCCTATCCACTGGGGTTCCATGTGCATGACTCAGGCACTCCGGGGGAGTGAGCGACAGCGAAGATGGATGGGCCCCAAAGCAAAACGGTTTATGTGCGCATGAGGGGTGGACAGTGGGCCTCAATTACTGGTACAGACCCTCGCAGAGTAAATCACAACCTCAGGGGGGACCAGATGTTGCGCTTTTTGCAAAGTCCAGGAAGGAATCTCACATAAACGTGTTTACATTAGCGGGGAGAAGCGGCACCTAAAATACTATCCAGAAACTAAAGCATGTGTTTACTTCTTTCATCGCCGGGACCAGATAGATAATTGTGCAAGTAAAAAAGTACACAGGATTTTGTACATTCCTTCTAAATGAAATCCCACCAGCATCAAGGTAACAGGTATCAGATGACGAACACACCTGCACCGACAATAATTAATGTAATGTTGCCCTTGCCACGCTGAAACGTTCATTTAGCGACTGGCTTCGAGGAACTTTTTAAACAAGTGGTCGCACACGCACGTCACACCGAGACATTTGTTTCCTATTATCACGCACGCCTATGTGCACGATAATTACAAACAGATGTCGGGCCTGCTGGTAACCAACACCGGCCAATTGCGTGCTGTCTTTGTTAAAAAGAGTCACACAAAGGCCAATAGTGGGGCCAAAACAAAAAGCACACGCACGGGCCTGTGCGATTCTTAGGTTAGTTTTTAAACCCCCTACTTGAAGTCTTCACCAAAACAGCGCATGCGCGCTGTTACAGGCTCATCCTAAAAAGCACACATACATAGTGAGGTGCAGGGAACCACAAGAGGGTATATATGGTGTTATATTGTTCTATTTGTTGATAGGACAAAAAAGTGCAACACAAGTGTTTTTTAACGATGTTGTACTGGTTCAATGTAGATGGGTAGATGTGGGATAGTGGAGTGTTATGTGGTGTGGGGGTACACCTCACCATGCAATACTATCACAATACCCCAAAGATGCTCCTTTGATTCACACTAATAAATCCTTAGCTCAGTCCTGGTAGTGTGGCAAAGAGCAGTCAGGCTTTACGAGAGGAATGTGTTATGCATTTCAGAGTACCAACAGGGATGATAAGTAATTGACACGACTCAAGAAAAATCCGAGACCACTTTATAAAAATAGAGTCCATTTTATCTTAATTTAGACACCAAAATGAACAGAATAGCATACATATACCCAAAGTTAAAGTTTTGTGAAGCAATTTTAAGGCAGTGTAAAATAATACATGAAAAAGAACACATTGCGGTCAATGGGAAAAACTACTAGTGACAATAGGTCACTTGCAGGTTGAGTTATGTGGAATGCTTACAGGGTTAAGGTCATGCAGAACCCTGGGCTAGGCCACGACAGTCAGATCAGTTTTTCCTAGCCTGTGGAGTTTAGGTGCAGGTGTCCTGGTTGTTCTTGGTGCTGAATGTGAGCCGCAGGGATGCTGGGTTTACACAGTGCTGCAAGAAACAGAATACAAAAATACAACAGATACACAGCGGCTGATGTTGTATGAAGGTTGTGCGGTGTTTCCTGTAGAAGCAGAATCGAGTGCGAGGGTTAATTGCGGGATTGGCAACCAACAAGCCTTGGCAGCGGTAACCACAGCAAAAAGGTACTGAAACTTCACTTTGTCCCTGGTAGTAAGGTAGCGGCCTGAAAGTTTGTGGCAGGCGAGACTATAACTCTAGCAATGCACCTGTTTTAGACTGGGCCTTTTGGCTTGGTTTCTTCTGACTGTTTGCCTCTACCTCTGTATTTTTTATGCTGCGCTGGATTTCGTTTTTGCTGTCCTAGATGCTTTGGGCACTTTTCCACTGCTGGTCACGAAGCCACAACAAGTGGAAGATTTCCTCAAACAGCTCAAAAAATCGAACAGAACAGGGGGGAGAAGAAGAGGGCCTTCCAGACTCCCCGCGTGCGGCAGCAGATGAAGAGGAGGAATGAACATTCCCGGCAATATTGACATTGCCAATCTGGTGGCTTTCCTCGTGAGTATTGATGTATATGATTGGGGGAAATGACCTTTCCTGGACAGTGACTAAACATGTCCCCCCCGAAGTGCCTGATACTAGATCGCTGGGCACCCCTCTTCCCACACCTACAGGGGTTGCTGCCTTGATGGTTTTGGCTCGGGGTGTGAGGGGTTGATGTGCCGCCACTTAGACATGGCCCCCAGCGGGAAATACCCTCGGGCTCTTTGCCCTTTCCTCAGGATCGGGGCAATAGCAAATCCCTGGTTGGGGAATTGTTCAGGGGGGGTGGGGTGGGAGTTTGATACTGGCAGGTTGGGGTTGCTTCAGTGGGGGGGAGGGAAGTGCAGGGATGTTTGGGGATTGAATGTTTTGACCTTGGTAGGCATATGCGGCCATGTGGCAGGAAAATGCACATTACTAGTGGGAGTTGTAGTAATATTGGTTGCACAGCGATTCGAGGTAAACATGACATGCACTGTGATGGTATGGCGAAAAGCGATGAAATTGGTATTTCTTTTCTTTTTTCTGTGGCGACCGAATGGCTCGAGATCATAGGACACAGCTGAATATTATCACGTGGAATGTTAGGGGGTTAGGAGATCCTCGGAAGAAGCGCCAGGTGCTCGCATATTTAGATAGACACAACACGCACATGGCAATGTTGCAAGAAACCCATTTTCTACCCCAACAGTCTAATATATTTGCTTCCAGATAGGCTACACACAGAGTATTCCCCTCCTATTCCAGCTACGCTAGGGGCACTGCCATATTGATTAAAAAACAAGTACCCTTTTCTCTGGTGGGCTCAATGAGTGATGATATGGGCAGATATTGCATAGTATGGGGGCGCTTAGGCATGGAATCAGTTACACTGGTGTGTTGCTATGGACCCAATGTGGACGACCCGGACTTTTACTTCTCCTTATGGGAAGCGGTGAGAACTATTGGGTCGAATCACATAGTCTGGGGTGGAGATTTCAACGTTACTTATGCCCCGTCTATTGATAGATTGCATCCCGCTCCACATCATCACACCAAGGCGGGTGCACTGCTCAGAGATATCATTGCAGAACACCACCTTCGTGACGCATGGAGGCACATACATCCCTCGAAACGTGAAGGCACACATTTTACAGCTCACTCAGCCACTTGGGCGAGGCTAGATTATTGGTTAGTTTCTTGAGGACTGGGGCCTGCCATCTGCACAGCACAGCACTTAGCCCGAACATACTCTGATCATGCACCTGTCAGATTAGCACTGTCCTCGGCGGATTTCAGCCCGCCGCGCAGTGCGTGGCGATTGAACCCCAAAATGTTGATGGAGACTGTCTTCCAGGAGGAACTGCGCAAAGAGATACTGGATTTCTTTGAATGAAACAAAGGCTCGGTGCAGAACGTAGAGACCATTTGGGAGGCCTTTAAGGTTACACTGAGGGGATATTGCATCTCCAAAGGGGCGGGGGTATTCCGAGATAATACTAACACACTAGGCAAGATAGAGTGAGACCTAAAGAGTTTGGAAGAAACATTACAGCATACTCCAGATCAAGAAACGCTGGAGAAATTCAGGGCCAAACTCACAGAATACACAGAAGAGGCGCAGAGGGAGGTGCATTTCAGGGGCAAACACTGGCAGGCTCGCAGATACTGAGAGGGGGAGCGACCGGGCAAAACACTGGCGGATATCGTCCGTATACCACGTTACTCCAACTATGTTGTGGAACTGGAAAAAACTGATAGGACGCGCTGCTGCGATACGGCTAGTATACTAACAGAGTTTACCAGTCACTACGAAGGATTATATACCACCTCAGGGACCCCGAGTGTGCAGCTGGATGATTACTTAGGAGATGTAGCTCTTGGTTGGCTCAGTGATGTGCATCACAAATTTTTGTGCGCACCGTTTGAACTGGACGAAGTGCGTGAGGCCATAATGGAATTACAATCCGGTAGGGCCACAGGGATGGATGGTATCCCTGTCGAATTTTATAAAACTTACATTGACATAATGGCCCCTGTCCTTCGAGAAGTCTATGAAGAGTCCTTGGAAGTGGGTTATCTCCCCCCGTCAATGAGATATGCCCTCATCATATCCCTGCTAAAACCAGACAAACCAGCCCACCTAAGCGGGTCTTACCGGCCGCTATCTTTGCTCAACTGTGATGCAAAAATTCTGGCGAAATTGAAGCTAAACGATTGACTTTGCTGTTGGAACATCTTATTCTCCCGGATCAATCCGGGTTTGTCCCCGGAAGAGCCACTTCCCATAACTTGCGGACTCTTTTTACTATCATGAATAACGTTGCCTCTGAATTGCCATGGCAGCGATTTTCTTTGACGCGACAAAAGCCTTCGACCCTACTTGGTTTGGACTCACTTCCGGCTTCAGATACACCACATGCCCCTGAGATTGTTGATGCAAATGAGGGGTGAGAATCCAAAACTGTTGAGGTGGTTCATCTCCCTACAGGGAATGGACTTTACGTTGGAACACTGTACTGGTACAGAACACACCAATGCGGATGGTGTGTCTAGATTCTTTCACCTTAGTGATGAGAACTCCCAAGAGGGTGGGTAGTTCTCCTCACCTTTCAGCTGGAGGTGACATGTGTTAGACTTGGCATCTTTGGCGTGGTTTCCCCAGTATTTTTGCCTCTACCTTCTGTATTTTTGATGCTGTGCTGGATTTCGTTTTAGCTGGCTTAGATGCTTTGGACACTTTGCCACTGCTGATCAGTGTCAAAGTGTAAGTGCTCCCTGGGTAAATTGTGATTACACTTGGTTCTCCCTGATTGGCATATTTCACTTACTGGTATGTCCCTAGTAAAGTGTACTGAGTGTGCCAGGGCCTATAAATCGAATGCCACTAGTGGTCCTACAGCACTTATTGTGCCACCCACAGGAGTAGCCCTGAAAAGGTATCTCAGACCTGCCACTGCAGATTCTGCGCAGTTTAAAAATGCCATGTCAACCTGGCAAGTGTAAGACTTTATGGGTTGGACTATGACTAGTTTTGTCAGTTGGCACCTTGTTGGTGTGTTCATGAAGCCCTCACCCACCCACCTGGTTGGTGGCATGCTTCATCATCGGGCCCACCCAGTAACACCTAATGTGTCTTGGGTGTGCTACAACGCCTGATTACAGCGGAGCTGGTATATTACTGAGAGTGCAGTGTTGGGGTTTAGTGACGTGACAATTAAAACGGCTTGGCAGGGGTCCCAGTACCCGAGGGTAAATGAAATTTTAATAACTGGGCCACCGTCAGCAGTTAAAAATAAGGCAAGAGGATGTTTGGTGGTGAGTTACGACCTCCTACATCCATTATCGGTCGACATGTTTCAGCCAGTGCCTTAGGATTAATCTGGCTTTCCTCAGGACCTAAAAAAAGTGCTGGTGCAAGTTAAAAAGGGTGGTTGGTGTAATACAGACTATGTGTTACACTCACTAAGGTGTTTTTCTAGGTGTGAGAGGGGGATTCCCTTCTCATGCATACCTTCACATACAACAAATAAGACATAGACAAAACTTATAGGTAAAAAGAGTCACTTGGCAAGTTGCTTAAAGTCATACACACGAAAAATGGCCGAAACCAAAGTGCAAGGTGGGTAGACTAAAGTCGACCAAAGTGTAACGGTGCTGGTGGTACCGTTAGGGTGATTATCGCCATCTAATTAGGCGTAGTGAAACTAGAACAAGGGAATCACACACAAAGATATACAGTGTGATATGCAAGGCGTAAGGTAACTGTTCTTACGCTGAGAATTAGCAGCCAATACTTCCTGGAGTGAAGCGACAAGGGGATGACCCTGTGGGGAGAAATAGTTGGCCACTGGGGGTTAGGAGACCTGTAGGGAGGAAAAGTGCCTACCCAAGGTTTCTGTCCAGGGATCGTCAGACTCACAGTCTTTATGATCAGAGCCTGCCGTGTACCTGTGGCGCCGTCTTTACACTCCGGTGATCTGGGCGTTGGTTGTCTGCCTGTTTATATTGGCGCGTTAATGATTGTCACCTGGATGGGGGAGTAAGGGTAGAAAGACTTCCCCGGGCGTGGAACGCGTAGTAGGCGCATGCACGGTAGCAGACGCTATGGATTCTGTTTAGCGCATGCGCGGTTGGAGTATACTCGCGCATGTGCTAAGAGGTTGTCTGTGCATGCGTGACAGGCGCATGCGCGGTTGGAGATATAATGAACACCAATGAGCGCAGATCGCACATGTGCATGGGGGTTGGGGTCCACGAGGGGTAACTAAAGTCGGGGGAATTACGCATTCAAGCATTATTAGCCTGTGATGGAGTTCCAAGAAATTGCATCGTTTAACCCTTCATTTTGTCCACCGCATTTTCCGGCAACTGCTCAATTGCAGTCCAAGTTAGATCATTTGGGGTGTGATGGTGAGTGATGAAGTGATTGGTCAGTTTGCTAATATTCTTTTTGCACCTGATGGTGCTTCTGTGTTCCGTTACTCTAGTGCATATTTTGCGTGTGGTCATGCCTATGTAGCGGAGACCACAGGTTCATGTGAGGAGATATACCACTTTACGTGAATTGCAGTTAGCGTGACTGCGTTGGGTCCAGACTTTGTTGGGTTCAAGTTCTAAGGTTTTAGTGTGTTTAGTGAGATAACACACACTGCAGTCATAGCACGGATAGTGGCCGGTGACTTTAGGGAGACCCCAAGTGCTCAGAATAGTGTTGGGTTCTGGTCTGATCTGTGTTCTCGGGCGGGTGGACACTAGTTGGTCCTTTAGGTTGTGGGACCGTTCGTAGGCAAACCTCGGGGAGTCCCACTGTCTTTGGCCTGAGTTTATGATCTTCCAGGTTTTGCGGATCAGCTTGGCCACCTCGTTAGAAGCTGTATTGTGCGTTGTTACACAGGTGATTGGCTGTTCCTGGCGTTCCTTTTCTGTGGTTTCAAGGAGGGCATCTCTATTCTGGTTCCGAGCTCTTTTCTTGGTTTTGGAAATGATGGCTTTTGGGTAGCCGCGTTCCTCGAGTTTTTTGGCCAGGTCGGAGGATTGTTTTTTTTAGTCTGCGTTATGGCTACAGTTTCTGCGTATACGCAAAAAGTGTCCGTAGGGGAGGTTTTCCCTGAGTGGGCGGGGATGGAAACTCGTGAAGTGGAGTACAGAGTTCCTGGCAGTTGGTTTATAGTACGTGGTGGTGACGAACGCTCCTTCTTTGACCGTAATGTCTAGGTCTAGAAAGGCGAGTTGGTTAGCGCTAGAGGTGCTTGTGAATTTCAGGTAAGGGTCCCTGCTGTTCAGCCATGTGAGGAATTTCTCCAGGGTTGATTGAGACCCCTGCCAGATCATGAGGATGCCGTCTATATATCAACGCCATTTGAGGATGTGGTTCGCAAAGGGGTTGGTGTTGGCTGCAATATGTGTTTGTTCAAAATGATGGACGTACAACCCCGCAACGCTGGGGGCAAAAGCGCTGCCCATGGATGTTCCATTGGTCTGGAGGTAGAAAGCTCCTTCGTATTCGAAATAATTCTCTTTAAGTGCGAGCGTTGCACATTGTAGAACAAATACCTGGGAGTGTGATATGGCCAGGATGTCTGCGTAAGGATGTCCCCGAGTACCTGCAGAGTTGTGTCCGGGGGGAGACTGGTATATAAGCTTTCAATGTCTAATCCAACCAATAGTTGGGTGTTGAGGTCAAACGGTGTGTTGTTGATCACACGAAGAAGGTGCTTGGTATCCTTAATGTAGGTGGGAGTTTGTTGCACTAAAGGATTGAGGAAGTAGTCGCAGTATCGTGAAAGGGGCTCAAGAAGGGAATTGATGCCAGACACTATGGGTCTGCCAGGTGGGGGGGGGTTATGCCTTTGTGTACCTTGGGTACCGTGTAGAAGTATGGGATTTTTACCTTTTGTGGGCACAGGTATTCTGCTTCCTGTTTGGAGATGTGTTCTGCTTCACTACCTCTCTTTACCTGTGCTTGGATGGTTGTTTGTAGTGTATTGGTGGGGTCCTGTTCCAGTCTTTTGTAATTTCTTGTATCGCTCAGCAATCTGCGACATTGCGTGTCGTAATCTTTCTTGTCCATGAGTACAATGCCTCCCCCCTTGTCAGCACTGGGCCTATAATTGACATCCAGGCTACTGAGAGCCACTTCAATACGACAATAACCGCATACAAAAAGAAACTTGAAGACCAAAACAAGGAGATGAATGAATATAAAGAGTACCTCACACAAGCCAAGATCAAAAATTTGATAAGGACTTGAAAATATTTAGCTATTCAAAAATATACCCCTACTCCGAGGATGATTACACGCCACAACCCAAGACCTCCAACACCACTGACTCATCAGCTGATGACAGCTCTGCCTCGAGTGACTCCAGCACCGGTTCCTACAAACGAGGCGGCAGAGGTTGGCGCCGCCAACGATGGCCCAACACATGGCAGGGACCCCAACACGGGCACCAGACGGAAAAACAACAAATCGTGTATCCACAAGCACTCGAATAAATAAATAGAATTAAAACACCATTCATCCGATCGCCATGAAACTTGGGGAAGTTGTTGAGTACACTCCCGCAAAGGTTTCTGGCATAAAAATGTTTTAAATATCGCCCCCCCAGGACCCTCATAATCTTTCGAATACTGATGTACGCACAAGACGGAAAAACAAAAAATCGTGTATCCACAAGCACTCGAATAAATAAATAGAATTAAAACAGCATTCATCCGATCGCCAGGAAACTTTGGAAAGTTGATGAGTACACTCCCGTGAAGGTTTCTGGCATAAAAGTTTTTTAAATATCGGCCCCCCAGGGCCCTCATAATCTTTCGAATACTGATGTACGCACCAGACGAAAAAACAAAAAATCGTGTATCTACAAGCACTCGAATAAATAAATAGAATTAAAACGACACTTTGAAATGTTTTCCATATTAAAATGAATACGTTTCAATAAAAATGACACAATGTAAATTGAACGTCATCATAACGAGTTTCCTTGAATTTCCTTTCTTCGGAGATCGCAGCAACGCATGACGGGTAAGCTAGTAATATATATTCACTGAAAAAACCATAAGTTTCAGCCACGTTATAGTTAGGAATTAGCATTTAAAAAACCTTAGAAATTCACTGAAAAAAACATAGGTTTCACACATGTTATATATATATATATATATAAAATATATAAAATCTATCATGTTTTTAGATTTAGAACTTTTTATCTGTGACAACAAGATACAGTCTAAAACATATAGAAAACCTACGTCAGGAAACACCATACTGCACGCTAACAGCTTCCACCCCACCAGCCTCATCAATAGCATCCCTTACGCGGAATGCTTAAGAATGAAGCGTAACTGCAGTACACAAAACAGCTTTGCAGAATCAAAACAGGAATTATTCAAAAGACTGCGCACTAGGGGTTACAAACAGCAGACTCTCATCAAGGCTGAGCAGAAATGTGAAACAAAGAGCCGGGAAAGCCTTATTTTTAAAACCCCAGACAATCCACCACCATCAAAATCACCAGGTACACCAAGACTAATCACAGGGTACAATGCATACCTCAACCAGCTGCGCAAAATCCTTTACAAACATTGGCCACTTGTAAGAACTGATCCAACAATTGGGACATTCTGTGCCAAACGTCCTCAACTAACCTTCAGAAGGGTGAAATCCATGAAGGAATAGTTAGTACACAACATACCACAAAAAAAGAAAGACACAATTTGGCTAAAAAGTGCGAAAGGCTTCTATAAGTGCACAAAGTGCAAAGCCTGTAGATACGGTGTGAACACAAGCAAAGTTGAGCTCCCTCTAAGAAAAACACTACTAGAGATACGGAACAACTACACATGCAAAACAGACTTTGCGATATATGTTTTACAGTGCACCTGCCGCAAGAGATACGTAGGCAGCAAAATACATCCTGTCCATCTAAGGATACTCCAACACCTACGGGCAATCAATAATGATGATCCGGCCTACCCTGTAGCAAGGCACATCAACACACACCACAAAGACAGAGCTGAGGATCTACAATATTTTGTGATCGATAATGTTCCAAAAAATACTAGAGGAGGAAACAGATTACTCGCACTCAGGAGATTAGAGTCAAGATATATCATCCTACTTGAATCTAAGACCCCTAACGGTCTGAACTCAGATGAAGCCATGAGTGTCCACCTTTGAAGTGAATTCCCCTAACATGTCAATGCGAACTTCCCACATTCCTGACCCAAGTCCTCATGTTACATTTTGAACACATTAGTAGGACAAACTTATATCACAGTAACCCACACAATCACAAATAAACAAAGGCTTAGTGGCACATAAGCACTTAGTAATCATCATCCTTACTTTAATATTTTCTTGCCCTCCATATCTAGTCCAGGTGTCACCACAAACATGCACTTGCTGAGCCGACCACCCCATCAAGATTGGTCCCAGACCCAAGGAACGGATAATGTTAGCCCACAGGGGCTGAACCAATCTACTGCACAATGGGCACTGGCCCACTATGCAACCAGAACCACACCAGATCATGAGTTACACAAACAAACTTTACGACCCTAAGGGAGACATAATGATTAAATAGCGATATTATTTCCAATCAAGGGCAGGAATACAATAAAGTATAAATAGCACTTTTTGTAAATAACTCACACACTGCACAACTGTAAATATTGTAATTGCCAGAATGTCTGAACTTCCCCAAACTTCATTTGTACCAGTGGTATTATTATTATTTTTATTTTACTTTTTATAAGTTTCCTTGATCCTTTACATATGCCAATTTTGCAATTGTAATGTGGAAATGAATCTATACCATAAAACGCATTTAGAGTGTTTTTTGTAAAAATGGGAAAAAAAAGAAAGACTTAAGGATCATGATTTGACATTTTGTTATGTAGCATACCTTTTTCATGACTGTTAAGTAGGGACGTTTCCATGGCAACACACTCACGCCACAGGCAAGCCAATCACCTAAGCACACAAGTATAAATCACTTACTCACTCAGTGTCAAAATGTTGTGAGCAAGGCGGTTCGAAATGCGTCAAGCTGATCGTTTTGAAATAAAAGCAACTTTTCTTTGATCGTGATCCCATGGTGTCAGCGCCTTATTCCGTACGGAAGGAACCAGGATTGGAAATTATATATATATAAATATATATATATATATATTCACAGAAAAAACCATAGGTTATAGACCATATATAGTTAGGAATTAGCATTTACAAAACCTTGAAAATTCACTGAAAAAACCATAGGTTATAGACCATATATAGTTAGGAATTAGCATTTAAAAAACCTTATTTTACTCACACAAAACCATTGAAATTCCATATATAGTTAGTTGCACTAACTATATATCGCGCACCCGCAATCCACTGCTGATGATGTCACATATTACATCATTCATGACATGGTCAGTGACATCACTGATGACATCACTGATGACATCTCAAATGACATCACTGATGACATCACTGATGACATCTCATTTGACATCATTCTTGTGCTAATACGATAAACCTCTTCAGACTCTAATATAACCTTAGATACACTCAGTGTATACAGACACTCACACACTGTCACTCATCCATGGAGTTACTCACACACCTAGTCAGTCATGCAAAGAAACAATCTCACCTCCATTTCCTCAACTATACAGTTATACACACCTTACTTATTCAAACATATACTAACATATTTACTCTCTTATACAATCCCTGATACAAGTTCCCAATGATCCATACAGCCACTCACACATTCAGTGGCTCTCATGCACAGTTATTTATATATGCCAACTCTCACATGTACTGTGTTTTACATATGTACTTACTATGACATGTAGCATTGAGATATCCTTTCACTCATCAATACACTCATGCACACAGTCAACTGCCCATGTAGCTGTTTCCACATGCACTCTTGAACTCATACACCTAGTGAATCAACTGCTCACACATCTATGCACAGAGTCACACAACTCCCAGCCACCCCCACACAAACTCAATCTCCCATACAAATACTTGGGCAACCAATCAATAACACATATAGCCTCTCGTATAGCTAATGATCAACACATGCAGCAGTTTACATCACAACAGACATACTGATGCACACATTCAGACAGTTTAGTCACTAACCCATGCATTTAGTACGACACATTTATTCACTCACTCATACAGTCAGTCACGCACCTACTAAATCCTTCATCCAGACACTTATACATCCACTCATTCTTCAATATATCAAACATATTTAAACTTTACAGAAACACACAGTCACTGGATGATGTCATCAGTGATGTCATCAGTGATGTCATTTGAGATGTCATCAGTGATGTCATCAGTGATGTCACTGACCATGTCATGAATGATGTAATATGTGACATCATCAGCAGTGGATTGCGGGTGCGCGATATATAGTTAGTGCAACTAACTATATATGGAATTTCAATGGTTTTGTGTGAGTAAAATAAGGTTTTTTAAATGCTAATTCCTAACTATATATGGTCTATAACCTATGGTTTTTTCAGTGAATTTTCAAGGTTTTGTAAATGCTAATTCCTAACTATATATGGTCTATAACCTATGGTTTTTTCTGTGAATTTCATTGGTTTTTTAACAGCTAATATCTGTAGCTGTAAAATGTATTCTTCTTTAAATCCAAAAATATATTTTATATGTTTATGAATAATTTTTTTTAAAAATATTTTTTTTTCTTCGTTCCCGCTTCGCGAATCGGGAAGCTTCCCGTTAGCTGACCTTGATGCCGCGAAATAGACCGCGAGCCGGTAAACGTTTCTTTACCGCAAGTGCCGCGTTAGAAAACAACATCGTGACGCCTCCCGTCCGCATGACGTTCCACGTTGTCGCTTGATACGTCATATGACGTGCTACGTTAGCAAACTGGTACGCGAAGCGAGTGCCAAAGCGCAGGTTTCTGGAAGCAAACCGGGAGGCCCTGCAAAGCGCTTAACGTAAACACAGCAAGTCATGTGACTTGGTAATAACACTTTTCATTGGTTCATTTCACTTTTGGTTTCCTAATGATGTAAGACTAGGTCATATAATCTAAAATGAACACTTTTGATTGGTTGAGAACTCTTGTTTTTCCCAAATGATGAAAATCCCTCCTTCTTTCCTCACTCTGACTTTCATCATTGTGAGAGAAAGACCCTTTGTGATCACTGAGCAATGGCTTCTTTAGTAGCTTCAGCTGGTGCTTCCCCACCACCTCCACCACATCCAAGGAAGAGTGGACCACCTGCTCAAGTTGTAATTCAACAAGAAGAAGAAGAAGAGGAACAGGAGGACGAGCACGAAGAGAGGCAGTTTTTGCCTGAGCAGCCCAAGACGTCTCACCGGAAAGAAAACTTCATTTGGCAATTTTTTAAAATTCCCAAAGGTCAGAAAAAAGTAAATGCAAGATACGTAACTTGCCTTATATGTCAAGATAGACTGTCCAGAGGGACCGACAAAAAATACAGTTTCGGAAACTACACAATGCATCGCCATATGACTAGGTGGCATCCTAACAACTACAGTGCTGCACAGTTTCGGAACGACCTAGATAATCTCCCTATTATGGCCAGAAGATCTGTTGTACCGGAAGTAACAGGACCAGAGGGCAGGGAGATGGTGCCAAATATACAAATGAGATTTGGTGAAGTAAAACACACCTGCGTATTTTGCGATGGATTCATTTCCTACGGAGAAAGAAGCATCACTCTGATCAACAGAGCTATTGACTATCATATGCAAGTTTGTCCGAAACGCCCAAAATAATAAATACTTCTTTTTTTTGTTTTGTTGCTCCTGTTGAGCCCTTTACAATGAATCGTTTTCATTGCCCCCTCCAAGAAAAACCCAAAAAAATATAAAACTGTTCCGAAAAATTCAAAAACAGTAAAAAAATGTTCAGAAAAATAAAAAAAAAAGTTCTTTTCAGAACTACCTCCCCGTTATTAAAAAATTGGTACAATATTTGGAACTGTGCCAACCTCTATTTCTCTTAGTTCGCTTCCTAGTTCGCTCGCTGGTACGCGAACTGGAAGCGAACCAAAAACAGTAAGTATAAGGGAAGGAAACACACACTTATGTTAAAAGAAAGACAGCTATAGGGGAGTAAACTAGAGATACTATTACCCATAATCCACTACTGATGATGTCACATATTACATCATTCATGACATGCTCAGTGACATCATCAGCAGAGGATTGCGGGTTTTTTGGCAACATGCCTTATCCACGGTTTAATAACGCTGCCTTTTGCTTTATATAAGTTTTCAAATTGTATGAAATATATACCAATAGGTCTTTATGAACCTTTAGGTAGTGCTTTTGTTCATGAGGTCTGGTCGCTTCCATACACATACAGATGTTTCAAAGATGATCAAGAAGTTTATCTGAATGGAGAGGAATGCACTGAGACGCCAGATCATTCACTAATGTGTAGGCACATACAGTTACACGATTCATGCAACAAACACCGACCAAATATGGCTTGCGTGTTGCAAGGCACGCCAGTTCCTGCTATCATCCCCACGTTCAAGTTGTTGGAAAATGGTAGTTATTTGATGCTCAATAATGAAGATTGTTCTGAGTTAATTAAAAAGTATTCCTTTTATCGTAACAGTAAGTGAACGGGTTATTTGCTGCAGAAATGTTCTATTTCCTCCCACACATGAACATAGGGAGTTTTCAATCTGGCCACAAATACCAACCTTGGGACACGTTTCAACGGCATGACAAGAATAAGAGCTCTTTTGTCTCAGAGAGAGGTGGCCTTGAGTTCGGCCCGTGAAACTTTCGTACTTCACATAGCGAACACCCGTACACAGGTTTGCCTTTCAATTTCAGCAACATGTTTCCGACTATCTTTAACGCATCCTACACAAAATCCCTGGCACACTTTTTTAAAGTTGTTACCAGTGGTCTCGTGACTTCATTTGAGAAAATCTTTGGAGTCATCCCTGCTCCCTTTCATTCCATTTTCTCCACTCTGCTTCGTGGATTGCATTTTTACTTGCATTACCAGCGGACGCTCTTGTGCTTTTTTACATTTTTAAATATGGATGTCCCTCCTATGCAACCTCCGACCCTGCAGCTGCTGACACTGTTCCGCAATCGCATGCTAGAATATTATGGCACAATGCCGTTGGCGATATTAAGCACGGCATATGGATTATCTTTTCGGTTCTCCTACTTCACCTGTGTCCAGCCTGTATTTCACTGCCTGACCTGTGATTTCGATTGGGCCATTGATTTGTGTCTCTGCGGACCGGTTTCTCCTGACGTCGACTTTAATCAGCTGATGACTCCTATCATTACTCACGAGTTGATTTGTCCTGGCGAAAGGATTATGGCTGTGGCATTGATGCATGGACTACTTGGTCCCTGGAATTTACTGGCGGCAGCACAGTCTTTCTTGGAACACAGCTTTCTTGAAAACCCACCGAGCTGTCCTCTGATGGTGATAGAGGATCCGGTGCTGGGAGAGCACGTATGTTCTTTTCCGCTTTTAAATTGGATGGCTGAACTGTTTTCGGATGAAGACGGTGACTTCCTATTGGAGGCTGTTGCAGCTTATTTTGCATACACAGTTATGTCATAGACCTTTTTCATGTTTGATATGCTGAGTACTAGCATTTCATTGACAATTCATTGACCTATTTGTCAATTTTTTATTATTTACCTTGCCTATTGGCTTAAGACTCGATAAAGTACTTGGCTGTTTTATTTTTCTTTAGCATTGAATTTTCCTAGTTTTTAATGCTTTACCTTGCGGACCGTCCACATATAAACTTGCAATCTGCTCTCATGAGATGGCACTTCTATTATCTTATTCAGTTCGTTTCCGGATCATGAGGAGGTGTCATCTAGGTCCTGGATATCTTTACACCGTGTTAAGTTAGCATGGGCTTTAAACGCCATTTTTCCTTTTTTGCAACTTCTGCACACGACACTTAGTTGTTGCTTTAGCTTTCCACCTAGTAGTTCATCGTGGTTTACATGAGAATAATATGTTATTGGTCTACTATCTGCTTTACTTGTTAAACTATATCTGTACAGCGAGTGCTAAAGTTTCAAGAACAACACGATACAGAATTGTTATGAGGTCTGATCTCCACGACTTCATACTCATAACATAAGTGCAACTTCTGCCAATTCTGGGCATGAGGCGGGTTTTATATTGCTTTGCCGAACACACATACACAACAGTTGATGCGGTTCACATGAAGAGAGAGCTGGTGTATGCTGATGTGATTCCTTCAAATGTAAGACACTAAAGTATGGGCACGCCCTAAACCAACACAAAGAGACCTTCTTAGCAAATAATATAATATGTGTATTAGGGAGGGTGAGATATAAGCAGCCGCGGGCCGTGGAGGGAGTTACGATGGGGCAGGGAGGCGGGGAGGGGGAGAAGCAGGGTGGAGCCCTCTCTACCTTGCCCCTCCCCCTCCCCGCCTCCCTGCCCCACCGTAACTCCCTCCACGGCCCGCGGCTGCTTATAAGTGTTGCTAACTCTTATTCATTTACAGCATGTTAACATACTGTCACCATTCGCTTTTTATGTACTAGTAACTATGCTGGTAATTTTGCTACTGATAATATGTGTACTTGTATTCTCCACCCTGCTTCTCCCCCTCCCCGCCTCCCTGCCTCACCGTAACTCCCTCCACGGCCCGCGGCTGCTTATAAGTGTTGCTAACTCTTATTCATTTACAGCATGTTAACATACTATCACCATTCACTTTTTATGTACTAGTAACTATGCTGGTAATTTTGCTACTGATAATATGTGTACTTTTATTATCTAAGGTACTACGCCTGAGAAGACGGCATTAGTAAATAAACATTTCAAATACACATGTGTTCTTCTTAACTCCATGTTCTGGTTTCTAAGAAATATATAACGACCGACTGTTCATGAGTTCCACGTATCCTGAGGTACTATAAGTTCATATTCTGGATTGTCTAAACATTGAGAGTTTGTTATATCCAATGTGACACTGTACCTAGCTTGCTAAATAGTTTTTGATTACTAACGTGAGTTTTGGGACACCCTAATTCGCCGAGGTTCCAATCCTCTGTCCACAGTTCTGTGTGAGAACAGAAACCCTGCGACAGGGGCACCCCCGACCCTTGCTGGAGCTTCATCACACTTGCGATACAACTCCAGCAATGCGCCACCTTTACGGCACAGATACATCACGCATCTGTGCTGTTTTTGCCCCATGATGCGCCGCATTGTAAATGCAGCACACCATAGGTGACGGAACAGCGGCACAGAATGACTAACACATCCCTGGTGATGCGCCAGTCATCATAAATCTATCCCTATGCTTCTTATCTTGTTAGAGATGAACCGCCATATGTATCATAAAAGTTATTTGCATTTCCTAAATAGCGAACTTTAAGGAATAAATAGCGATTCTTTACCATTCCTAGTTTGCGATGAGCTATTTGCTAATTAGCCGAATGTAGCCCAATGAAGCCCAATGTAGCCCAATGTAGCCCAAAGATGGCCGCCAGACACACAAAAAAACAAATGTAGCCCAAATATCAGCCAGATGTAGCCCAACTATAGCCCAGTGACAGAATGACCAATCAGCTTCGCAAACCTCCGTTACGCGAAGCGGAGCGCTGTTACAGATATATATCTTTTTTTGAACGTTAATTTCTCAAAATCCACTGGAGCACATATATTGAGACCTAGCAAAGGCACATCGGGCTACCAGTCCCTAATATTTTGCCAAGTTTCGTGCAAATCCATTCAGCCGTTCAATTATTATTTTTATTATTTTTTTTTGCCCCGCGGGGCCCTTTTAAAACCTCCACATCAAACCTAGGGGGTCAGCGAGGATCTACTATGCCCCCTTATAGTTATTTCCCCCTTTGTTTTGACCTCCTCTTGTCTCTCGATCCTACCGAGAGACAAGATGGCGGCCGCTACGGACTGTTTGGAATGTTGACAGACGCCGGAGAACCAATCAGCTTCGCTTCACAAAGCTCCGTTGCGCGAAAAGTCCGCGAACCAGAGCGCTAACCGGTCCGCTGTTACAGATATATATCTTTTTTTAAACGTTAATTTCTCAAAATCCACTGGAGCACATATATTGAGACCTACAAAAGGCACATCGGGCTACCAGTCCCTACAATTTTGCCAAGTTTCGTGCAAATCCATTCAGCCGTTCGGGCTAAAAGTGAGGCCAACCGCCCTATGGAAAACTCAATGTTAAAAACACGTTTTGGGACCCCCCTTTTTTCTCGGCCCCCACTGGACGAACCCCCCCCAAATTTTCAAGGGCTGCTCAGAAACAAAATGTGCCATTTTCCTGAAAATTTCAGCCGATTCCGTCCACAAACGCCAAAGTTATTAGACATAGAATTTTCAAAAAACCCATAGAGAAAAAATCCTAACTATATATACCTACTGGCGACCGCCAGTAGGTAATATATATATATATATATATATATATATATATATATATATATATATTCCTCCCAAGAGCCCCTGAGCTCAGAGACGCCACTCCACAGAGGAACAGGAAACTCCTTTTATTAATTGCAACCGGCTCACTTTCCAAATAATTCATTTGTCCCTTACGCATTTCAATGCACCTGCATCTTAATCATAGGGCGGGGAAAGTCACAAACACGGAAAACGGACTACAAGAGGGCTCTTGGGAGGAATATATTTATATATATAAACGAATGTATGTCTGTCTGTCTGTCTGTCTGTCTGTTTGTCCTTTATGCATTACTACACCATTCATCCGATCACCATGAAACTTTGGGAAGTTGTTGAGTACACGCCCGCGAAGGTTTCTGGCATAATTAAAAAAAAAAATATTGGCCCCCCAGGGCCCACATAATCTTCCGAATATTGAACATTTCCATTTATTTATTTTCAGCAAATTTGAAACGCGTCAAGGTGATCGTTTTGAAATAAAAGCAACTTTTCTTTGATCGTGATCCCATGGTGTCAGCGCCTTGTTCCGTACGGAAGGAACCAGCATTGGAAATCACATATATATGTATATATATATATATATATATATATATATATATGTATATATATATATATATATATATATATATATATATATATATAAAAAAAATGAATGTCTGTCTGTCTGTCTGTCTGTTTGTCCTTTATGCATTACTACACCATTCATCCGATCACCATGAAACTTTGGGAAGTTGTTGAGTACACGCCCGCGAAGGTTTCTGGCATAATTTCTTTTTAAAATATTGGCCCCCCAGGGCCCACATAATCTTCCGAATAATGAACATTTCCATTTATTTATTTTCAGCAAATTTGCGAGCTTCGTCAACAGTTATGCCCCCAAAAGGAAATCGATTGGTCGATCTACATCTGAAGCACGAAAGAAAAAGGCATTACGAGCTTCAGAAACAGATGAGCAACGGCAAGCAAGATTAGAAGCTCAATCAATCAATCAATCAATACATTTGTAGAGCGCGCTACTCACCCGTGAGGGTCTCAAGGCTCTGTAGGGAGAGGGGGGTGCCGCTATTGCTCGAATAACCACGTCTTGAGGTGTTTCCTGAAGGTGAGATGTTCCTGGGTCAGTCGTAGGTGTGCGGGGAGGGAGTTCCATGTCTTGGCTACCAGGTAGGAGAACGATCTTCCTCCGGTGGTGTTTCTGCAAATCCGTGGGATGGTGGTGAGGGCGATGCTGGTGGAGCAGAGCTGGCGGGTGGAGGTGTAGAACAAGAGGCGGTTGTTGAGGTATTCGGGCCCATGTTGTGGAGCGCTTTGTGTGAGTGGTTGAGCAGGCTGAACGTGATGCTCTTGCTGACGGAGAGCCAGTGCAGGTTTCTTAGGTGGGCGGATATGTGGCTGTGGTGAGGGAAGGCGAGGATGTGTCATGCGGGGGCGTTCTGTATGCGCTGAAGGCGTTTCTGAAGTTTAGCTGTGGTTCCTGCGTATAGGGCGGTTCCGTAGTCCAGTCGTCTGGTGACGAGGGCCTGGGTGACCGTCTTTCTGGTTTTGGTGGGGATCCACCGGAAGATCTTTCGAAGCATGCGCAAGGTGTTGAAACATGAGGACAAGACTGGGTTGACTTGCTTGGTCATCGTGAGGGAGGAGTCCAGGATGAATCCCAGGTTGCGTGCGTGGTCCGTGGGTGTCGGTGCGGGGCCCAGCGTCGTGGGCCACCAGGAGTCGTCCCAGGCGGATGGGGATTGTCCGAGGATGAGAACCTCCGTCTTGTCCGAGTTGAGCTTCAGACGGCTGTGCTTCATCCATTCTGAGACCTCTTTCATTCCGTCCTCGAAGTTGGTTTTGGCGGTGCATGGGTCTTTGGTGAGGGAGAGTATCAGTTGGGTGTTGTCGGCGTAGGAGATGATGTTTATGTTGTGTTTGCGTGCGATGGTGGCGAGGGGGCTCATGTAGATATTGAAGAGGGTTGGGCTGAGTGAGGAGCCTTGGGGTAGGCCGCAGATAATCTTGGTGGCCTCGGAGCGGAAGGGAGGGAGGCGTACTCTCTGGGTTCTGTCGGAGAGGAACGATGTGATCCAGTCCAGGGCCTTTCCTTGGATCCCAGTGTTGTAGAGGCGGGTTGTTAGGGTGCGGTGACAGACGGTATCAAAGGCTGCCGAGAGGTCCAGGAGGATGAGAGCGGCCGTCTCTCCGTTGTCCATCAGGGTCCTGATGTCATCGGTGGCTGCGATGAGGGCGGTCTCGGTGCTGTGGTTGGCTCCAAATCCAGACTGGGATGGGTCGAGCGGGTTGTTTGCTTCAAGGAAAGCAGTCAGCTGTTTATTGACGGTCTTCTTGATGACTTTAGCCGGGAAGGGGAGAAGAGAGATGGGGCGGACGTTCTTGAGGTCTTTAGGGTCCGCTGTTGGTTTCTTTAGGAGGGCGTTGATTTCTGCGTGTTTCCAGCTTTCAGGGAAGGTGGCTGACGTGAAGGAGCTGTTGATGACGTTCCGGAGGTTGGGTGCGATGATGGTGTCGGCTTTGTTGAAGATATGATGAGGGCAGGGGTCGGAGGAGGAGCCAGAGTGGATGGTGTTCATGATGTGGGTGGTGTCTTCAGTGCTGATGGGGGTCCATGCGCTGAGGCTGGTGGTGGGGGTCGTTGGTTTGGTGGCTGGAGGCGGAGTCTGGGGTCCGAAGCTGTCGTGTATATCTGTGATCTTGCGGTGGAAGAAGCTGTTCGAATACAAACCGCTCAAGCCCGTTCTTCTCAAACGAACGAGCAACGAGAATCAAGATTGGAAGCCAATCGAATACGCACTGCTCAAGCCCGTTCTTCTCAAACGAATGAGCAACGAGAATCAAGATTGGAAAGACATCGATTACGCTCTGCTCAAGCCCGCTCGAATGAAACAGGAGAGCAACGAGAATCAAGATTGGAAACCGATCGATTACGCACTGCTCCAGCCCGCTCGAATGAAACAGGAGAGCAATGAGAATCAACAAAGCACAAGGACAATCGCTGCAAGTGTGTGGACTCCATTTGGAGAATCTGTGCTTCTCACATGTACAAATGTATGTGGCCAGCTCACACGTCGGAAAACCTTCTGATTTATTCGTGTACGCACCAGACGGAAAAACAAAAAATATCGTGTATCCACAAGCACTCGAATAAATAAATAGAATTCAAACGACACTTTGAAATGTTTTCCATATTAAAATGAATACGTTTCAATAAAGATGACAAAAAGTAAATTGAATGTTAACATAACAAGTTTCCTTGAATATCCTTTCTTATGAGATCGCAGCAACGCGCGACGGGTAAGCTAATATATATATATATATATATATAGAAAACGCTCCAACTTGCCTAACAAGACGGGATGCACTCGGCAGCAGTGTACATCCGAAATCCATCCATCACATCTCGAGCTGCCTGATGCGTTTCGGATAAATTTTCCTTTTTCAAAGGCTCAGTAACACAGAGATCACAGCGTTATATGCAATTGCGCCTTTATTCGATGAAATGGCTCCTGATAGGCTACTCTAATGAGTCTCTGGCATTCTGGGATACGAAGTCCCCAATGGGTGCTGTAGTCTCTGGGTGCCCTTTCAAACCCTCCATTGGGCCCCAAGATGTGGCTGATGTTAATACACAGTGCTGTTGCCCCATAATGAACTGGACAAGATTCCCAGCTCCATGGCCCGCTGTAATTCAAAGCGGTGGTGCATTCCCCACGGCTAGGCTGCCATGTGATACATGATGCTCCAACTTGCCTACAAGATGGGATGCACTTGGGCAGCAGTGTACATCCGAAAGCCATCCGTCACATCTCAAGCTGCATGACACGTTTCGGATAAATCTTCCTTTTTCAAAGGCTCAGTAACACAGAGATCACAGCTTTATATGCAATTGCGCCTTTATTCAATGGAATGCCTCCTGATAGGCTGCTCTAATGAGTCTCTGGAATTCTTGGATATGAAGTCCCCAATGGGTGCTTTGGTCTCTTGGTACCCTTTCAAACACTCAGCCTATCAGGAAGTATTTAATTGAATAAAGGCGCAATTGCATATAATGCTATGATCTCTGTGTTACTGAGCCTTGAAAAAATATGTCTACCTGGGTCCGCATTGTTTAGTGGCTCCCCTCCCTGAGCCATTAAAGGTCCGAGGAGGCCACCTCCGGAGCCCAATACCATAGGGGGAGGGTAAGTGGGGCTTGCATCCCCCCTCACTGAACCTCACAGCCCCCTCCCCGACCATTTGAAAGGCCCTTGGGACTCCAATCCCCAGGGCCACTGCTATTAAGAAAAAAACAAATGTTAAAGTAGTATTATAGTTAGGTTTAATTAACATTTGTGTTTTTGATTAAACGAAAACTTAAAAATTCACTGAAAAAAGGTTAAAGTAACATTATAGTTAGATTAATTTCTCAGTGCTCTGATTGGCTACCATCAACATGAGCAAAATGCTGCTAGCAGCCATTACAGGACTCAGGACTTAGTCACCTGTCCTGAAGATATATATATATATATAAAAAAAGATATATGTGGGCAGGGTGATAATACCCCGACCCCCTAGGCCCCATGAGAGCAAAAAAGCTTTGCCGTTCCATCTCTGCAGTTTGAGTCGTAAGGTCCTCCTCCCATTTTTCACGCAGTTCAACAAGGGGCCAGATAATATCAGCCCTCAACACCTGAAATAGGCATGTAACTGCCTTGATAAGGCCAGACAAGGTGCAGACAATTTTGCAGCATTGGTGAACTGGGGGCTCAGCCGTGCCAGTACTCCAGTGAATGCGTATTGTCACCACCACTGCTCGATGCAGCAGAAAGTATCCCCTGAACATCTCAAAGGTCTATGAGAAGTCATCAAATGTCAATAGTTCCCCATCCCTGTAGAGGTCACCAACATGGGTCACCCCATATGTTGACCACTTCACCAGGCCCCTTAATGCCCCGCCTCTGGCTACAGGCTCCAACCCCAATAATGGAAGAGCTTGTGAGTAAGGCAGGTGGATGCAGGTATGCAGGAGGCAATGCTGCTAGCAACAACGAATAACTTACAAGTCCAGAGAACCCTCGCAAAGTGGCAGCCTGGGGTTCAGTAATATCTGAAACAGTTTCCTGAGGCTCGGAACCAAACCATAGGTGCCCCCCACTTTCGAGAGAAAGTCCACTAATTGAAACACTGGAGTTGTCCATTACAGGGCATTGTAATTTGGACACTGCTAACCTGCATCTGCCTGTCCCCCTAATAGGTTCTATCATGAATTAAATCAGGTCCTGGAATATTCAGCGGGGAATAAACATTGGCAGTGTGGAAAGTGAATACAGTAGTCGAGGGAGTGCCACCAATCCATCAATCAATCAAATGATCAGGGTTCTTATATAGCATGACTACTCACCCGTTAGGGTCTCAAGGCACTGGGGAGGGGGATTCTGCAGTTCAGTCATAGAGCCAAGTCTTAAGGTCCTCCCTTAATTGAGGCAGTGATGGTGACTGCCTGATGTGCAGAGGTAGGGAGTTCCAGGTCTTCACAGCGAGGTAGGAGAAGGATATTCCTCCAACCGAGGTCTTGTGGATCTGTGGGATAGTAGCCAGCACCAAATGGGCAGTGCGGAGATGTCTGGTCGGTGTGTAGAAGGAGAGGCAGTTGTGGAGGTATTCGGTTCCAGTGTTGTGGAGGGCTTTGCAGGCATGCTTGAGGAGCTTGAAGGTGATTCTTTTGTTCATTGGGAGCCAGTGGAGGTCTCTTAGGTGACCAGAGATGTGGCTTCGGCGGGGAATGTCCAGGATAAGGCTAGAAGAGGCGTTCTGGACGCGCTGCAATTTCTTTAGGAGTTTTTGGTCGTGCCGGCATAGAGTGCAATGCCGTAGTCAAGCTTGCTGCAGACGAGCACCTCGGTGACCGTTCTTCTGGACTCAGTGGGGATTCATTTGAAGATCTTTCTGAGCAGGCGGAGTGTGTGGAAGCAGGAGGATGATACGGCATTGATTTGCTGTTTGATAGAGAGTGAGGAGACAAGGATGATGCTGAGGTTGCATGTGTGGTCCGTGGGTGTGGGGGGTTTCTGAGTGCTGCTGGCCACCATGAACCTCCCAAGCAGAAAAGTGGAGACCAGGATGAGGACTTCAGTTTTGTTGGAGTTGAGTGTAAGGCAGCTTTCCTTCATCCAGGTGGCTACTGCCTTCATCCCATCATTGAAGTTGCTCTTAGTGGCTGTAGGTTCAACGAACGACGAGGGAGAGAATCAGCTGTGTGTCATTGGAGTAGGAGTCTGTGGTGTCTGATTATGGCTCCAAGCCATCTTCACCACTTCGATCCATCCTGCTACAGAGAGGGGCAGCAACTTTCGAAAGTCCACCCTGTCCTACAGCGCTCTGATGTCTGCGACAATGTTACCTTCTAGTCGATCGTGAGGGTCGTTGTATATCTTAGCATCTAGGTATTTCAGGAAGGTGCCTTCCCAGGCAAGTTCACGCAAATCTCGAGGTTGAGGCACGTTGCTACAGAGCAGGAATAAGTGAGATTTCTGCCAATTGATGTAAAGGCCAGACGCATTACCAAATCGCTCCAGGAGCGAGATCGCCTTTGGCAGGTCCTCAACTATATCATGCTGCTGGACTTGAGTGCCGCCTTTGATACCGTGAACAACAACATCCTAATCTCCCGCTTAATAAATCTGGGAGTGACAGGAAATGCCATCACGTGGCTAAGGTCCTCCACGAAGGACCGCACATTTCAGGTAGTGGAGGGGGTCACACACTCTAAAATCTGGCCCCTCAATCAGGGCGTGCCCCAGGGTTCCTCCTTGAGCCCCACATTATTTAATGTGTACATGGAACCCCTGGCAGGAATTGTGCGCCCGTTTGGGTTTGAAATCATAACTTATGCCGACGACACCCAATTAGTGGTAGCCCTGAATCAGCCAGGCAGTACTCCCCACAATCTGAGTTGCTGTCTAGAAGCGATAACAAAATTGATGGCCTTGTCCCACCTGAAGTTAAATGGGGACAAAACAGAGCTAATGTTTCTGGGGAATACAACAGTACCAAGACCTACCATCGACTGGCCGATCTGCATGGGTATTCCACCAGAACCAAAAGATCGGGTTAAAAGTCTAGGTGTATGGCTAGATGACACCTTAAGTTTCAATCAACAGCCACAATACTCTCCGCCACATGCTTTGGCCTGTTGAGGATGCTGAGGAAAGTCCTGCCTTTCCTCCCTTTTCAAGCCCGAAGAATAATGGTCCAGGCCATTGTTCTGTCCCGTCTTGATTATGGGAATGCCCTCTACTTGGGCGCACCGTCCAGCACAATAAAAAGACTCCAAGTAACCCAGAATGCGGCAGCCCGCCTTCTTCTTGGACTGCCCCGAAGACATTCGGGAGCCACCGCCTTGAGGAAACTACACTGGCTGCCTATTCAGGCCAGAGGAAAATAAAAGACGATGTGCATAATGCACAAAGCCATGTGGAATAAAGCCCCCGCAATGATCTGCTCCCTAGCTACTCCCTACCATCCGCCGAGATCACTATGCTCAAGCACAGCTTTTTTGGCCTCAACTAAGAAAATCAAACGGGCTAGGTGGGGCGGGCGCTCCTTCTCATGGAACGCGGCCTCAGTCTGGAATTCCCTGCCACCCACACTGCGCAGCGAACCTGATCTACAAAAGTTTAGGAAAAGCCTGAAAACCCTTCTCTTCCATTAAAGTCAGATAGCAGCCTCCCAACCCTACAGTCCCACAGAGCTACGAGGCCTCCGGGTAGTAACGCGCTTTACAAAACCCAATTTCATTTCATTTCATTTCATATCTTGCAAAAACAAGAGCGTGTTGTCCATATATATAGTTGTGTAGTGCAAAATGCTCTGTAGGTCTATCCCCGATCGAACTCACCAGAGATGAGCTACTAGCCCAGGGTTCGACTACTATGGCAAACAGTAACAGAGAGAGCAGACACACTTGTCTCAACCCTCGCCCCGTGATCTAGGAGCCAGAAATAGACATGCTGGTCTGAACTTGAGCGTTAGTCACCAAGTGAGGTAGCTTAGTCCATTGAATGAAACCAGGCCCCAACAACATCTTCGACATCACCCAATAGGGGAAATTCCAGCCTAAGTGTTAATGACGTTTTCAATGTCAATTGATACTATGGCTGTTCTGTGCTTATTCAAGATGTCAGCTTCTAGGATCAAGAGGAGCCTACGTATATTGAGCATTGTGTAGGGCCCCAGAATTAACCTAGCTGAGTCAGCATAGATTAGCGTAGGCATGGGAGGTAAGAGGCGAGTGGTCAACATCCTGCTAAGGATCTTATAATCCATACTAACATCGATAATGGGCAATATGTTCTAACATCCTCAGCAGGTTTAAGAAGTGGGACTACTAACACTTCACTGGTAGAGACTGGCAGGCGACCTACTGCCCGGGCCTCAGCATAAAAGGCAACCAATCTTGGTGCTAAGTCATCGACATACTTTGCATAAAACTCTATTGGCAGGCCATCTGTTCCTGGGACTTTGCCCCATGCCATAGCTTTGATTGCGATTTTCGTCGGCCCGGCTTGCTTGAATCCTGATGGTGCAATGAGCAAGGGACTCACGTCTGAGCATACCCTCCCACACAGGTTCTGAACTGGGATGGTGCAGTGAGCTAAAAAACGGTGATGGATCAAGCCCTGATCTGTTGACTGGGTAGGAGTGTTCTGATTAACTCAGATACTCTGTCCATCACCACCCCCTTTTTGAAATTATTTTGGCCACCACAAGTGTGGAAGGGTATGCTCAGACGTGAGTCCCTTGCTCACTGCACCATCAGGATTCAAGCAAGCCGGGCCGAAGACGGCTGTAATGCCAGAAACCGGTCCCCGGAAGCTTGTTTCCTTTCCAGTGAAGAATTGGCTTGGTAGTTTGGTCTGCCCTGTTCCCATGATGCACTGGGCCAGGGACAGACTAATTTGCATATAGCCAGGTTCTGAACTGGGATGGTGCAGTGAGCTAAAAAACGGTGATGGATCAAGCCCTGATCTGTTGACTGGGTAGGATTGTTCTGAATAACTCAGATACTCTGTCCATCACCACCCCCTTTTTGAAATTATTTTGGCCACAACAAGTGTGGAAGGGTATGCTCAGACGTGAGTCCCTTGCTCACTGCACCATCAGGATTCAAGCAAGCCGGGCCGAAGACGGCTGTAATGCCAGAAACCGGTCCCCGGAAGCTTGTTTCCTTTCCAGTGAAGAATTGGCTTGGTAGTTTGGTCTGCCCTGTTCCCATGATGCACTGGGCCAGGGACAGACTAATTTGCATATAGCCAGGTTCTGAACTGGGATGGTGCAGTGAGCTAAAAAACAGTGATGGATCAAGCCCTGATCTGTTGACTGGGTAGGAGTGTTCTGATTAACTCAGATACTCTGTCCATCACCACCCCCTTTTTGAAATTATAGCTTTGATTGCAGCTTCCACTTCTTGGAAAGTGATAGCGCCACCTAGATGATCCACTTCGACTCACCCGAGCATTGGGAGTTCTACCTGAACCAAAAAACCATCAAGATCCTGGTGGGTACAACTGGAGGAGGGGCATGTAAAGTTGTATTGTACTGCACAAATCTTTTGTTTACACTCTCTTGGTGGTATAGGCGCTCACCTTCCTCCGATTCCACCTCCAAGATTGAGGAACCCCTGGACGTAGGGTTAATGAGCCACACAAGCAGCGACCCTGCTTCATTGTGCTCTGCATAAACACAAACCATGTGTGGTAATTGAGGTAGCGGAGGTTCTCAGTATAAGCTGACAGTAGTTCCTCAGCGTTCAAGAGCTGCTGCTTTCAGATCTGAGCTCTGTGGCCCGGCGACTTCTAGGTCTTTTACAGCTCTCTCCTGGGTCTCAACCTCCCCCGCAAGGGTGCACAATACGCCTGCCATCTCAGTGATTCATCGCCCCCTAATGACATTTTTGAAGGCTTCCCACTCAACTAGGGGTAAAGTGGCAGTAGCTGCATTGTCTGCAAAGTAGTTCCAAATGACTTCACCAGCAGATTGGCGAAACACAGGGTCCTCTAATGTTTCTACCTGCAGGTGTCAGTCTTGTATGCAAGGATGCCTCATATGCCAATCTAGGGAGAGCAGCACCGGGTTGTAGTCAGAGACTGTTCAACAGAAATATTTGACGTTGCGGACTGCCCCATGCACCCCAGGTGAGCAGAGAACAGCATTGAGACACACTTGTAGTTCGTGCATACTTAAGAAGAAGGAGTCATCCCTGACCCCAGGATGCAGGGTCTATGAAGAATATAGTAAGCCCACTGCTATTGCCAGTCACAAAACACCAGCGCAAGACGAAAAACTGGGAAATTACTCAACAGTGGGTGGGATCGGTCAAGGATCGGATGAACAATACTGGGATAGCCTCCACCCAACAGAATACTCTGAGTCTGATATGGCGAAGGACTCTGAACATTTCTGCAAAGAATCCACCCTGATCCATGTTAGGGGTATAAATCCCAACTATAGCCAGGTTTCGGCTGGCAGGCGATCCAATACCACCACATATCACCCATTAGCATCTAGTAGTTCGCTAGTTTATTTGAAAGGGCACCCGGTCGGATCCACAGCAGTACTCCCCTGGAGATGTCTGAATGTGATGTGGCATATATCTGTCCCTGCCACCCATGGAGCACTCATGGAACTACTTCCCAGGGTAGAGTAATGCAACACAACGATTTGTGCCGCGCAGTGTTACTCAAGATTTTTGGAGCCAAGCAAAGTGGCTTTGCGTGGCTTCAAAAATCAAATCTGACTTAGAGGTGTGCTTCATTTGCATTGCCGGTTGCAAACGTGAGGTAACCCTCTCATAAATATGCCCACAAGTGTCTGTTTAAGGATTTTGCAGAACATCTGCGAAATTTCTGGAGTACAGGAGACACCAACTTTGTTGGATCAGCTGCAGCTAGATTGCCAAATTGAGATTTGCAAGATACACTCTCGGCAGCCTTTTGTCCGTCTCCATGTCAAGGCCACTTTAACAAAAAAGAAAGTGATGGCCAGTCCACCATGCCATAGTGAGACATGGTGGATTGATCAGCACTTTTTGCATTTTATGAAGATCCCCCGAAAGCATCTGCTTTCGGAAAGTCTGAAACTAATAATCTTGTTGCACTAGAAATTGTGTGCCAGTTCAAGGCGGCCATGTTTTACAATATCCCGTCTTTTACTGCCATGATGTACCGTACAGGAAAAAAAACTGATGGACAAGGTGTGCGAAGGCATGAGATAAATAGTAAGGGCCTATGAAACCTGGCTGCTGGTGTTTGCTCCACCAAGAGTTTTTTTTCCTGCTGACTGCTGTTGGGAAAACTGCAGTCAGAAGGTGGCCGCCAATTTTTGGCAGGTGTCCCATTACTGCCCAATTCCAAATGACACAATAATCATAGCAACAAATATTAAAGAACTATCTTAAATGCCAAGACACAACCGTCATATGCAGGGTCAGAGCCATCATTTGCCCAGGCAATTCCAAATGCTTAACACATCCTGAGGTAAACACTCATATTCCAAGGCACAGCCTAAAATGACTCTATTTCATGTTTCAGTTCTGAACTGAGGGTGCATAGAATTACAAGCACATAGTCCTATGTTTTAGATGTAAATGTAGAGGTGCAAATGGGTGTGGCTGGAAAATGGGGAACACTTACTACAAAGTGAGAGGAAGAAAGGGAAATTTAAGGATGGGTAATGGGAAAAACATGCAAATTCAAAAACACACCTACAAATAGATAAGTCAGTTGCACGTCACAAAAGTTACACCCACATCTCCTCAAATAGTACTACAGCCAACCAGGCTCAATATTATCCAGTCAAGCCTTTTATAAATCCCACACCACACGTGGCTATACATAGGTGCTTGAAAGAAATCACATAGGAATCAAAGGAAGCAGGGACTCCTACTATCAGCACAAAGACCAACACAACAAGCATTTCCAATGCAAATGTCTCGCCTTTGCAAATGTTAGAGCTATTGGCATTGCAAATGACAAACTTTTTATTTATGTGCTGGTTTCGAAAACAGATAAATAAATGGCATTGTCATTTACAATGCCAATAGCTTAATTTCTCGCAAATGCGAGACCTATTGTATTTGCACACACACACACACACAGACAGCCACACACACACATGCACACAGAGCCACACACACAGAGCCACACACACAGCCACACACACAGAGCCACACACACAGCCACACAAAAGAGCCACACACGCACACACACAGCCACACACACAGCCACACATACACACACCCAATGTGTTTGTGCCCAGAGGCTCAAAGCACGTCGTGCCTGCCCCAGCCATCAATTCACCCAGCAGCAGAGTCAGATCACCCACGCAGCCATGTTTGCCTGGTGTATCATGGCGGTGATTCACAACCAAGCAGGGTTATGCCGCTCTGCAACGCTATATATGCTCCAGCGCAGGCCGCTAGTTAATACCTTCTAAACAGCCCGCACCAGCAGCCACCATGTGAGGCGGGCAATGGCTAATCACGTGCATTGAGATGGAAGCACAATCTATCCCTGCTTCACGTGCCACACAGCGCCAGGCACAGCATTAGGCTCTATGGTGAGGGTTAGCCCGGAACACTCAAAGTCGGCGAGATGTTTCCAGTGATGCTCGTTGTGGCCCCAGTGTAGTGCCCGTTTAGTATCCGATAAGGATAAGGGTGCTGCAGATGTGTGTTCTCATGCCAGCGGTATCTATGGTCCAGCACCGCTGCACTCTGCAGCAGACTATAAAGTCCTTACAGGGCGCCACAGGATAGCATCATTCTGCCCAGTGCTGCTAGAGCTGTCCTCCTCAGCCAGCACACGTTCAGCCGCCCGCCACTCTCCCAACTCACAGTTGCGGGCCGCTCACAGCACCCACTACCAGAGCGTGGTGCTTCTGTCCCCCAGGGGTCGCAGCAGCGCTGACTCGAGTAGGATGGCCGCCACAGCCTTGCCTCCGCAGGCGGGCAGATCGTCTGTTAATGTAGATAGCACAGGCCGCTAGCCCCTCTGGCGCTGCTCATACCTGGACTTCCACACGTGCTCACTAAGCAGATGTTCCGCTCCGGCGCCATCAGGGAGAGGCAGCCCAGTCCGCAGCGGCTCCGCCAGGCACACCCGGACAGTCGAAACGCCGGCTGGACCGTACCCACTGCAACGCCAGGTGCCCGCCGGCTTCAGATGTGTCCCCACCGCTGCCGATGATGTCCCCATGGCACACATGAGTCTCAGGAGCACGAGAGGGCTTTGTTGGGTGCTGTACAGCAGGTTGCACTCCGAGCGCGCGCGACAGACACTCGCCAGCTTCCCCTGTAGGGCTCCGTCTCGGCCTCAGCATGGATGATCCGCCATGTTGCGTCCGCCGCGAACCTTGCGGAAACCGGTGATAACACGCACCAAAGCCCTCGCTGGTTATACAAATGAAATCCACGTGTGCTGGTGAATCGAATATGTAGCAGTTTTCCGCTGGATGGAGAGCAAGAAAAGACAAGCGCAGCTAGGGAACACGCGACCGATCAGACAACGCCATGCACACCACCATGTTTCTCCAAGGCGAAGCAGAAATGCCTCGGAGAAACGCAGTCTCATTTTGGGATTCGGGGGCGTGTTTTTCTTTCTCTCCTTTACCCATTGGCTTGAAGGTAAAATTCCAGCCAATGGGAAGAGGAGAGGAAGAAAAGAGAAAGAAAGTAAAAAACACACCCCCGAATCCCAAAAAGACGGGGCTTGAACGGAGTGACACCACTCTCCTCCAATGGCTGGTCTCCGTTTAGGAAGCCAGCCAATGGAGAAGAGGGGCGGGTTCAAACCCACACTGTCAACATAAGATCTCTCCCTGTGAGACTGCGCAAGCGCAGCCTACGCAGGTCTCGACATAAAAACCTACAGAGTAAATTAAAGAAAAAAATGATCTTTTAACTTTAGGCATTGTAGACATCCACTCAAATCACATTGTAGAAATGTTCAACAAATTACAAAATAACAAAATGGTTGTAGAACTTTAGGCTAGATGCCCTTATTCCAATGGCAGTTCCAAGGTATCAGAACTAATGCATGAAATCTACAAACAGTATCTTTTAAAAACTTTATGAAATTACAGAAACCCACAGAAATCAAATTTTAGAAAATTAAAAGAAAAACAGAATGTAAAAAGAAATTTAAAAAATGGTGCGATAACTTGACTGATTAAAATCCATGGATGTCATTTAGGGATAGGGTTGCAGCTGCAACCCCCGGCTTGCCCTTTCTGACCCCTGGCACTGCCTTTGCAGCCCCTGACCTCAGAGTGACAAAATCAGTGCTAAGAACACAGGAGCAACTCTGTATTCTTTATTTTCTGTCAGTTTTTCATTATACTAATAGAGAACAACATGATGTTACTCACTATTAGTGTAATAAACAAATAAGGCACAAGCATATGAAACAGAACCTTTACTGGAAGCAATTGTGAGTAAAAAAGGTTTTAAATGTATGTTATATGTATGCTTGCGGGGAGAGTATGTTTAAGTGAGAGACTGTGTGAGCAAGTGTGTCTGCATGTGCACGCATGTGTGTGTGAGTGAAAGTGAGTGAGAGACAGTGTCAGGTAGGTGAGTGAGATTGTATGAGACTGAGGCCCATATTTACTATTTTTTGACACAAAGCAGTCCCGCGCAGTTGCTGTGCTGCCTTGCTTTAAAATACGAAAAACAGTGTGCCATATCTAATATGATATGGTGCATTTTTCCTTTCCCCATGTGCTTGTGCACCTTTTTGCCTGACTCACCAACACACACATCATTGTGTAATAGTGCAAGGTGTGTGCATTCTCTGCAGCATAGGTTTTGTACTGGAAGTGGTCCTTCCTTCACAAAAACTATACTTTAAGGCTTTTCCTGCTTTGTTTGAGTGCTGTACAATGCAACACACCTGCACAGCTGGAAAACTGGGAGAAATGAAAACAGTTCTACTCGTTATGCCTGCTTCGAAGATACGTAAGATTTTGGAGCAAAATCCTGTCTACCAATGTTTGTAGACAGGGATTTGCAGGAAAACCCATGGGTGGTTGCATGTGAAGGCCCATGCACTACCCATGGAGTGTCACTCTGACACAAAATAATGCAAAACAGCAGGTAGCACAACTTTTTGTTACTTTGTATTACTATCCAACTCAAATCCTAATTTGTATTCGATTGTAAATCCCACCCTAACACTTTGCGCTTTGTTTGCGTCACAAAAGTGAAGCAAACCCAGTGCAAAGCATTAGTAAACCTGGGCCTGAGTGTCAGTAAGTATGAGTGAATGAGAATAAGTGGATGAAGAGTATGTGAAAGTGCATGCAAGTGAGTGAGTGAGAATGAATAAGACTGAGTTTAATGGGTGTAACAGAATATGAGTGAGAACGGATGAGTGAGAGAATGTAAGTGTAAGCATGAATGTGATGTGGCAAAATACTCGCACTGGCACACTAGGGGTAATTTTTGGCATACAGGGTATCAATGTTAAAATACTGGTACTGGCATACTAGAGGTCATTCATGGCAAATAGGGCACCCTTTGGAAAATTCTGCTATACTTGAGGAAATTCTTGGCACGTGGACACCAGTGGCAGAATGTTGGTACTAGCACAATGGAGATAATTCTTGGTATAAGGGTAGACAACCTGGCATATGAGATGGTGTCAACCATGACAATTTGCTGGCTCTGACACGCTAAGGTATTTTTTGATATAATAGTCCCTATGGTATAGGTACGTCATAAATTGCAAAATTCTGGCACTGGGATATTTTGTGTTATTTCTTTATCTAAATTGGCACCCATAGAATATAGGAACACTCACAGCAATATTCTGGCCTTGATACAATGGAGTTAATATTTTACATATAGGTGCACCCATATCACATTTTGAAAAAAATTTGGTCAAGTCCTGGGGGCGTCTGATTTCATTGGCTTGGCACACCATGAAAAGATTTGAAGATGTAATGAGTGCCCTTTCCACGCAGTGCGAACAGCAAAACCCCATGAGACTGACTTGCATATGGCCATGTCTGAACTGGGGTGGCAGAGTGAGCTAAAGAATGATGATGGATTAAACCCAGATCAGTTGACTGGGGGTGAGTGGTTGCAATGTTCAACTCTCCGTCCATCATCCCCTTTGGTTTTGCTTTCCACGCCCATGGCATTTTACTAAGTTTTGGTGAAAAATGTCTTTTAAAATGTACGATTTACCACCATTTGTTTCACTTTTTTCTTGGGGGTGATAAACCCCCTAGAAGAGGTCCTGCTTACTCACTTTGCTCGCTCACTACAATTCAGGTCAAGTATTATGCTCTAGAACTTTAAAAAGATCAAGTCAGCACCATAATATAGGTGATATCTAAAAAAGGCATTTGTCAGTTATTGTGATGATATGGTCATGTGACATGCCTTCCTGGAAAAAAACCAGGGTCAATGGACTTATTATGTCCCATTCCTGCTCTGTCATTAAGGTTAAAGGGTATGTGATGTCACTTCCACTACCCACAACATTTTTGTGAATCAAAGTAAAAAACTGTAAGCAAAACAAATGTTTCTGAGCACTAGTCAAATGTCCAATCCAGGGGTCGTATATTATCTGCCCACTTTAATCCGATCTATCAATTCAAGCCATAGGAAAACTTGCTGTACATCCAATTCATACAGCAGTGATACACTATAAACAGCCAGCCAACATGTGTTTCGTCATATGGCTAATTTGTCTTGACTTCTTCAGGGCTGTAAACAGTAAATAAATCAAAAATACAGTCACCAAATATTTCTAAATACAGTCACCGAGTTGGAAACCCCTGCACCCAGTGTGTTTCCAGTTCGTCTTCGAAGGTTCTAAGCTTCTAAGCAGCTAGAGCAGTGCAATTTACACTCCACCCTTAAACATCACAGGAATGCAATTATATTCTCACATTTTAAATTATATCCATTGTGTGCCTTGATTTCATTAATGTGTGTGAAACATTTAAAAGTGTTAATGAAATGTATTCACTTTAGAGACGAGAGATCTATATATACGTGTGCACTAATGTTCAGTGTAAACAGGTAAGCATGTATTCCTTATTTACGTTTTACACATACACTTCAAGCTATATTTGCATATGTAATCCTGTTTTCTATTACTCACCTTTTGCATTTATTCTTCAAGGTATACATGCCCATGTATTCGAAATGCATATTAAATGCTTAATTTAACTTAGCCTGACTACAGGCCTCAGTTGAAATGCATTTTTGTTTTACCAGCATGTTCTTTCTTTTCTTTGTAGGGGAATTCTCATGATTTTTGTAAGTTAGAGAAAGGCTTATTGTTTGTATTAGAATGCTGATAGAGAGGCCAGAGGGAAAACTTGGCAGTGAACATCGTATATGAATGTTCATCATGTACCAGGATGGCAAGATGTTCAAGGTTGAGAGCCACAGTCTCAGTTCGATGCACTGGGAGAATGAGCTATGCTGCAGATGCACTTGAGCAATGTTTTGATTGGTTCATGGTGATGTGAAAGAAGATAAAGATGTTTCTGAATCTCCTGTTACTTTTAAAATGGTGTTTCCCCAGGTAAAGTAAGCAGAGATTCCCGTTAGACTTCGAGAGGCAAAGACCTCTCTGATTTGCCTTATTTTTAGAAATGTGAAGCTTTACGCTAAACACTTATTTTCTTTTCAATGAATTCTACTGAAGTCTGATCATGCTGACATCTTCTATGTTCCAAAATTAGAGACCTTTAACAGATGACCCTATCCTGAACTATGTTTTAAACAGAGAAGGGAAATTTCTTTATGGAACACCTTTTTGCTTTAATCTGTTTCTTTATTGTTGTGACTATCACACTCCTGTATCTCATACTGCTGTGTCTCCGCATACTGAGTACTTCCAGTTTACCTATTGCAATTATATACTTATTGAACTTACTTTTAACTTGCATATATATGAGATTGATTGGTAATCCAAATAAACCCCTTTAACCATGTTCAGTGATTATTTGTTCTTATTGTGGTTACATTGGCTTCGCATTATTGAAATATCTTGTTGCTGTCTTCTTCCTTTCAATACTTCGAGTCAACTTTCAAAGGTCCATATGACCAATGGGAAGAAATCTTTAACAACTTGACTAAGAGATTACGTTGTAAGTTCCAGTACTCTTTCACAGCCGATGTTCACTAAGGGGTGTGAAAACACCCCAGGACATTAGAGGCAGCCTCAGCAAGCTTTCTTTTTAAGTAGAGCCTGGGCAGCGCATGCGCTGTTCTGCGAGGCATGCTGTATTTGAGTATGGACTTGAAGCCCTGCCCCCTCTCCACCCATATTTGTTATTGGCTTGTGTCATTGTCCTTCGTAAATGCTGGCTTCTGATTCGTTAATAGGCTTGTTAGTCCCTCCTTAGTACTGCCTTGTCTTCATTTGTAACCTCCCATGAGGACTGGCCCTTTTACTTCAGTTGTTACACTGTATGTCTCATTCAGTCTGTAAGCACTATTTTCATTAATGAGTTTCTCCTACTACAGGCACGACATGCTTTCCTGAAACGTTCAGCGCCCCATGCGCGGTTTCACTTTCCGAGCAGCCCGGGACAATAGCGGCCGCTTCTATGAAATATAATAGGTCTCGCATTTACAAGAGCTTGAACTATTGGCATTTTAATTGACACTGCCTTTTATTTATGTGTTAATTATTAAAACAGAGAAATAAAAGACATTGTCATTTACAATGCCAACAACTTTAACGTGCGCAAATGCGAGACCTATTGCATTGCAAATGCTTGTTTTTTTTTCTTTGGAAGGGACATGTTGGTAGGGGCAGAAGCAGAAGCGCCTCTCAGAAGTTCTGTGCATGAAGCCCCGCCCCCTCCAAAGCTCTCGCCTCTTAACACATTGAAACAGTTTTGGAAGTTGGAAGGTTTGTGAATTCATTGAAAGGGCATGTCGCGTCATTGGTGGATGGCTGGGTATATTTCATGAAGAGAACCAAGCAAGGAAGGAATGTTAGTTTTGATTGTGAGCAAACAGCCCATCTGTTCTTCTCAACACATCGAAAATTACCCTGTATCTGAAGTCAGACGGGGCGGAACCGAACACAGCCCGGGCCAAGCAGATAAGAAAAGAGTCATGTCTCAGCTGTGTAAACATGAAAGAACTGGCCTCATCATAATTGCACACAGCAAAGGCTGTTTGTTTTTCGTCCAATAAGGCCTGGCAGAGACTGCAGTGCTGTCACCCTGACTATCGATTATTTGTCAGGAGGGCAGGAGAGACCATTCGTGAGGATAGAATGTGTGTGACAAGCAGGCCCAGCTGGGAGACGAGCGCGTGCAGCTTTGATTGCGATGATTAGAACAGAACGGGGCCTTTAGCTGGATGTAATGTTCAGTACTGAGTACTGCACTGACAGCGCAGACACGACTAAGCATGGCATTGTATATTTCATCCCGTGTGATGCTTAACGCGCATATCATTAAAACATTAATTTCATGAATGGCTACAACATGGGCCTCTACTGATTTCAACGCTTTTTTATAGGGGGGACCCAGGGAGAGCCAGGCGCGAGCCGGTCTCTCCCTGGGCAGGTTCGCGCGAGGAACATCAACAGGTGGGGGCTGATTAGCAGAGGGATGAAAAGGGGAAGTCAGGCGGGGATTAGTAACTGCGTGGCGGGAGGCGTGAAGGGAGGTTGTTTTGCGGCGTGTATTGGTCGTACCTTGGTTTTCTCTGACCACATGGAGGACGTGGAGGAGGTCAGGAGGGCCGTGCGGTTCATCTGCGATGCCGGGCGCGAGGACCTGCTGCGGCCGGGTGTCCCAGCGGAGGCGTGGGTCGGACTGGCCCGCCCACCTCGCAAGGCTTCCGAGGGCGTTTCCAGGGCCGTGGACGCTTGTTTAACCCCGGGCCCGGAGGAGGAGGAGGACGGCGAGGCGGCCATGCCTGCGGACGGGCACATGCTAGTTTTGCCGGTCGCTGCAGTGGAGCCCCCGCCGGGTGACCCGGGCGCCCCCCAGCAGGTATGTGAATTCCAGTTCCTTGGTGCTGGTTCCCGCGGGGCGCCCGGGGGGAGGCGGGGGCGTTCTGCGGGCCGTCAAGCTCCGCGTTCAGGCGGCTTGGTCTCGGGGAAGACGGGGAGGCTGCAGGCGGGCCCCAAACCGAAGCGGGGGCGGAGCCTGGACTCCCTTGGGCACGCGCCGACCCCTCCCCCTGCCGGTATGCCTGTAGTCCCTGCCATTACGGTGCCCCCTTCTCCGGGGGGGGTTTCCCCACTCCTGTGGCTTAATGGCCAGTGCTTTATGCTCTCTCCTGCCATGCTGGGGCCTGGCCCTGCCCCCCCCCCGCGATGTTGGCTCCCCGCACACGGGTGACGCCGGTGCTGGGCCACTCACTGCTGCATTGCCGGCTCCAACCCCTCCTGTGGTCCCCACTCCTGCCCCTGCTGTGGTGCCAATGGGCACTGTCTCTAGATTGCTGCCCCCCCCGGCCACTGAGGCTGTGGCAGCCGGTTTGACTGGCCCTCGGGCTGCCATCCCCACGCCCCCGGCTCCTGGTGAGAGGGGTTTGTTCAACAAGGGGGCGCCCCAGTACCCGGGGCAAGCCTTGTTCCCGGTCCCCAGGGGGCGGCCAAGTGGCCACATGGGGGGTCAATCGACTGGGTCGGGAGGTGTCCATGGTCTGGCGTCGGTGGGCCGTCCCTTGGGGGGAAATTGCGGTTCAGCTTTCAGGGACCATGTTGTCGCGCACCCTTCATCGTCTGGCTTGAGCGGCCGCAGTTTTCAATCTGCGCCTTCGGCTGGGCGGCTGTTGGCAGTTTCTACGGGCCCGGGAATTGTCCCCACGGCTGTTTCCAGTGGTGGGCTTTCAGGGGGGTTATCTGGAGCGGATAACTCTTCTACAGTTTTCTGTCCACAAAGCTTTCAGACCATTGATTGGCAGTTTTATGATGGGGGTATTGGTGATGGGGCTATGCCCAGTGGAAGTAATCAAGTTGAATTTTCTGATGCAGCTTTCGGTGGGAGTTTTCATGATGATGAGTTGGAAGAGGGGGAATTGAGAGACAAAGATGTTGGGCTTTTGGCAGCACGGGTCCAGGGGGGTGGGTTGGGGCAACCCACTGTTTCTCGTGTTTTGCAGGAGTCTCGAGCGGACCATGCAGGTGTACGAGGGGCAGTATGGTCTGGACCTTCTCAGCGGGATCGTGGGGCCGTCGCCCAGCAGTCGGAGCAGTTACCAAGAGGTAAGGATGGGTGGTGGTCAGTGTGGCAACCTAGGGAGAGTCTCCCGGTTAAGAGTACAAGATCTGTTGGTACGGGTGATGGGGTTGTGGTTGAGCGAGTCGCTCTGGCACCGAGGCTTGAGCGGCCCGTACTTTCAAATGTGCAACCTAGGGAGAGTCTCCCGGTTAAGAGTACAAGATCCTGTGGTACGGGTGATGGGGTTGTGGTTGAGCGAGTCGCTCTGGCACCGAGGCTTGAGCGGCCCGTAATTTCAAATGTTTCTACTGTGCAAGTTGCAAAAGAAGTTTCTATATCGGGGGATGGCGGGGTGGATGCCACTCGGGTAACGGAGGATAGTATCCTACCGAAAAAGTTGCCTTATTCTGGGGTGGGGATGCCCTTGGGGTCCCATTTATCTGAAAAAACAAAGAATCTGATCTGGTCTGGGGCTTTTGTAGATGTTTTTCGACTTCTCCACAGGGATGTCCAGGCAAAAGAAGGGTCGAAAGAGGAGGAATTGGAATTGGCTCGGAGGCCTCGTGTTCCGAAGTCCATAGAGAATTGGACTTCGGCCTTTCTCATTTATGCCAGCGTTTATTGTCAACGTCATCCTGAGAAAGCGATAGACATGTTTAAATATGCAGATGTCATCCGCAAGGCTCACAGTTATTTTGGAGGCTTTGCTTGGTTGTCCTACGATGACGAATTTAGGGCGCGCATGGCCGCTTTTCCTGAGCGTTCGTGGGGTGCGGTTGACTCTGAGTTATGGTTGCAATGGATGGCATCGGCAAACCCTCCTGCTACGACCCACACAGCTAGCGGGCAACCTGTTTTTTATCGGCCCTTTTCAGCTCGCCCCGCTCAGTCTGGGGCGGGGGTTTGGGGCAGAGGTCAATCAGCCGCTTCTGGCACTTGCTGGCATTTTAACAGAGGTTCCTGTAACAGACCCGCTTGCAGGTATAAACATGAGTGTTCACAGTGTGGAGGGAAGCACGCCCTCACCCAGTGTTTTCCCGGCCAGAGATGGGGTGATCAGGGACGGGGTTCTGGGGGCAGGGGGCAGCACCATCAGTCTGTTTACAAGGGCCCCTACTCCTATTAGGCAGGAGGTTCTTGATCTCTGGCTGGTGGATTATCCGGATTTTGAGGCCGCTAAGATTTTGTCTTGGGGTTTCAAAATTGGGTTTCGGATTGGGTATCAGGGACCCAGGGTGGGCAGGTGGTCGGATAATTTGAAGTCTGCGAAGGAGAGTCCACATGTGGTGCGGAAGAAACTGGATGCAGAGCTTGCGGCTGGTAGGATTGCTGGTCCTTTTGTGCATTGTCCCCTGCCTGACTTGATTGTATCACCCCTGGGTGTGGTGCCCAAGAAGGCGGAAGGGGAGTTTCGTCTTATCCATCACCTGTCCTGGCCCGAGGGTTCCTCAATCAATGACTTTATTGATCCAGCTGACTCAACTGTCACTTATGCTTCGGTGGACGATGCCTTACGGCTCGTGCGCACGGCTGGTGTTGGGGCTTTGCTGGCGAAGAGCGACATTCAGTCGGCTTTCCGGCTATTGCCCATTCATCCTTGGGATTTCAGTCTGTTGGGAATGCATTTTGATGGTAGTTTCTACGTGGATCGGGTGTTGCCCATGGGCTGTTCAGTGTCATGCTCCCTGTTTGAAACCTTCAGTACCTTCCTGCAGTGGCGATTCACTTTTGTCAGTGGCCACGCATTGGTCTGTCATTACCTTGATGATTTTCTTTTCATTGGGGAGGGTTGCTCTGGGCAGTGTCAGTCGGCTTTGAACATCTTTCAGGCTCTAGCGGAGGAATTGGGTGTCCCCTTGGCGCCGGACAAGACAGAGGGTCCCTGTACGTCCCTGACTTTTTTGGGGATCGAAATTGATACTCTGTCTATGGTGGCGAGACTGCCTGTGGCTAAAGTGAAGGAAATGTCTGCTTTCATACATCTGGTGTTGGGGGAGCGGAAAGTGGTTTTGAAAACTGTTCAGAAGTTGTTGGGTTATCTCAATTTTGCTTGCCGGGTTGTTCGGGCGGGCAGGACGTTCTGCAGACGTCTGGGTCTGTCCATGTCCGGAGCAAGCCTTCCCCATCATAGGGTGCGCATTACCACCGCTGTGCGTGCTGATTTGACTGTCTGGCTTCGTTTTCTGCAAGACTTTAATGGCGTGTCCTTGTTTTTTGCGGATGAGGACATGGTGTGGCAAGTACAGTTGTTCACTGATGCGTCAGGGGCTCACGGATTCGGAATATTTTGGGAAGGTCGATGGTGCGCGGCCGGCTGGCCGGCGCACTGGAAGGATCAGGGTCGCAGCATTGCGTTTCTGGAGCTCTTCCCGCTGCTGGTTGCTTTGCACCTATGGGGGGATGAGTTTCAGAATCGTTCCGTCTTGTTTCACGTGGACAATTTGGCTGTAGTACACCTTGTCAATCACCAAAAGGCTCGCGATTTGCGGGTTTTGCGGCTCCTGCGCGCATTCATGCTGCGGTGTCTGCAACTGAATATTGTCTTTAAAGCGCGGCATGTTCCTGGTACTTCTAATTGCATCGCTGACTCTTTGTCTCGCTTTCAGTGGTCCGAGTTCCGCAAGTTAGCTCCTGGGGCGGACCTGGCACCAACACCGATCCCACAGTACGTATGGGACCTGGGGGATTGAGGGTTCACCACTTGGTGGAAAATTCTGTGGCTGAATCCACCAGGCGGGGTTATGTGAAAGCCTGGTCTGAGTTTCTGCAGTTTTGCAAGGTTTCGATGGGGCCGTTCAGGGCTGGTTGGTCTGATGAACAATGCATCTTGCAGTTTGTTTTACATCTGGCGGACAAAGGCCTGTCGCCCACTACCATTTCGGGTAAATTGGCTGGGGTTTCTTTTTATGGACAGCTTTGGTGGGGGAGGGATCCGGTTGGGGGGGTGTTGGTTCGTAAATTGTTGAAAGGTTTGGCCAGGCTCCGGGCTGGGGGTCAGCAGCTCCGGCAGCCCGTGACGTTTGAATTGCTCCAGTTGATGTTGCCGGAACTGGAGGTGTGTTGTCATGATGCTTTTGAGTGTGCCAAATTTCGTTTGTGTTTTGTGTGGTTGTTCTTTGGGGCATTTCGGGCATCAGAGTTGATGGGGTTGCGGGGCAGGGTAGGTATGACCAGCGGTGAGGTGGTGTTGGAAAGTGACAGAGTGCGACTTTGGCTGCGGGCATCCAAAACCGACCAGATGGGGAGGGGTAAGTGGGTGTTCCTTGGTAGGAGTGGGGTCTCTGCATGTTGCCCGGTTGGGGAATGGGAAGGGTTTGTGTCCTCTCCGCATTTTCTCCAGGGGTCCATATTTTGTCATGCGGATGGTAGTCCCATAGTTGCATCTCAATTGTTGGCTGTATTACGCAAGGTCTTGTTGCGTTTGGGGAAGGACCCTGTTCAGTTTGGTACCCATTCCTTCAGAATTGGTGCGGCAACGGAGGCCGCCCGCCTGGGGTGGGACTGGTCCCAGATCCGACGCATTGGTCGTTGGCGTTCCAAGTGTTGTGAAAAGTATGTGAGGAAATAGTGCATTTTTGGCTGGTCTAACATTTCTTTCTCTCCTAGGTCCCTGGCTATCAGTCGCCGGATGCAAAAGAAGGGTGTGGATACTGGGGCACTCTTTTATTAAACGAGCAGCTTTAGCCGCTGCCAGCCAGCTTTGTGGGAGATCACTTGGCCTGAACAGTATGACACATGAAGTCTCATGGCATGGAACAGGGGGAATGCGCTGGGGTGGGCTTTTTCCCGCCTTGGCTGCTTTGGTTTCGCAGTGTTTGGGGGGCCCTCCGGATCTCCTGGTGCTACATTTGGGAGAGAATGACTTGGTTTCTCTCTCTGGGCTGACCTTGTTAAAATTAATGAAGCAGGACCTGGAAATCATCCGAACCACATGGGAGAGCACCCTGCTCATATGGACTGAGTTTGTGCCCCGTTTGCACTGGCGTGGGGCACGGACCCATTCTGCCCTGGAAAAGGCTAGACGGAAAGTGAACAGGACAATGCGCCTTTTTTGTCAACATTGGGGGATATACAGTTTGAACCATTATCATTTACAAGTATCTGAACATCATTTATTTTGTGAGGACGGTGTGCATCTCTCAGCTTTGGGCCTCTCTTTTTACCTCCTTGAACTCAGGGACTTGATTAGCAAGGTTCTTCAAGTACAGTTGTGGTGTGCTCCTTCCTTTCCTTTAGGTGGGGCAGGAAAACGCTAAAGGTTTTCCTGGGTGGCGGGTTTTTGTTAGTGGGGGTGGGCAGCCTGGAGCGGGTTGGCCATCCTGAAGGGTAGCGTTGGGTAGGCTAGGGTTAGTAGGCAGGAGTTTGCTCAGGGTTTTGGGATTTAGGTTTCGTAGGCTCACTGTAGAGTTGAATTATGTAAATAATAAATAAATAATGAATATGTTTATGATATTGATGATGCACCTGTCCTAAAATAAAAGTGGCCTTTCTTGCTCCTAAAAGAAGGTGTGGACAATGTTTTCTTGCGCGAGGGGGGACCCAGGGAGAGCCAGGCGCGAGCCGGTCTCTCCCTGGGCAGGTTCGCGCGAGGAACATCAACAGGTGGGGGCTGATTAGCAGAGGGATGAAAAGGGGAAGTCAGGCGGGGATTAGTAACTGCGTGGCGGGAGGCGTGAAGGGAGGTTGTTTTGCCCCACCCACCCTCCCTCTTTTTTCTTTTTCTTTCTTTATTTCTGGGTTTGTTATTTGCGGTGCTCTAGGCACTGTTTAGTTTAGGTAGGTTTGCCACTGTTAGGATGGGTGCCTTTGTTCTTTTGTAGGCGGGTTTTTGTTAGTGGGGGTGGGCAGCCTGGAGCGGGTTGGCCATCCTGAAGGGTAGCGTTGGGTAGGCTAGGGTTAGTAGGCAGGAGTTTGTTCAGGGTTTTGGGATTTAGGTTTCGTAGGCTCACTGTAGAGTTGAATTATGTAAATAATAAATAAATAATGAATTTGTTTATGATATTGATGATGCACCTGTCCTAAAATAAAAGTGGCCTTTCTTGCTCCTAAAAGAAGGTGTGGACAATGTTTTCTTGCGCGATAGATATTGGCTCAATGGCGTTGGAGATGTTTACACAACCACCAGACTACATTACACAAGGTCGATGGTTCGGAGCTAGGACACTTTCCGGAGTATTTGTTGCGCTTTAGAAATCTTATAACATAACAAAACATTACAACATAACATGTTGAGCTGACGCCTGGATTCAACCTCCTTGCCAAGTGAGCAATGTTGGCACCTCTGACTGTTAGGCCACATATCTTTTTCCCTTTTATAACGCAATGGTGGCCCAGGCTTTTAGACATAGAGGGCTAGATTCACAAACATTTTACACTGGGTTTGCATCACAAAAGTGATGCAAATCAACACAAAGTGTTTTTTTAAAAATTTACTTTCCAGCGCAGTGGAAAGTAGAGTAAAAGTAATGCAAAGCAGCATGAAGCTCTGCTTTTTGTTACTTAGCATCAAGGGGGCGTTACATCGGTCTTACATGGGATTTCCTAGGCAACCACCCATGCTTTTTGGCGCAAAACTCTATCAACTGGCAATAGTAGACAGGGTTTGGCGCCAAAAATTAACGCCATTTGAAAGGAGGCGTTAAAAGGAGAATTTTTAAATTTCTAATTTATTTTCCAACTTTGCATGTGTACTGCAATGTACAGCACACATACAAAGCAGGAAAAACTTTAAATTAAGCCTGAGCATAGTATTTTGTACTGGAAGAGAACCCTTCCAGTACAACACATATGCTAGACTCACGCGCACGCCATTACACTATGGCGCAAACTTGTGTGCGTGGCACTTAGCAGCAAAATTTGGTGCCAGCGCTAGGGAGAGGGGTTGAGAGTGCCATATCCCTATAGATTTCTCTCCCTGTAACGCAACGTAGCACAGCATTTTTTAGCTGCTGTGCTGCGTGACAGGTTTATAAATCTGGGCCAGAGGCTATGGCATCAAATAAGAGAACATTAGAGAAGATTCACAAAAGCTTTCATGTCTATGGGAAATAGTACTATGGGAACACACTTTTAAATACTCTAACATGCCTTTGTGAAAGGGCCTCAAAATGTCCAACTCCCTATTACTAAAAGTGCAAAGAGGGCACAGTCCTTTCTATTTGTACTAATTCTGTATGACTGTGACAGAGTATTCCCATTTTAATTCTATTTTAGATGTTCTGGGAACGAATCACAAAGGCATGCAAGAGTACTCCTGTGGTTGGTACAGGTCAGGGTCGTGGAGATTCCAGACTCATTGCAGACGGGTGATGCATGGGATAAAGAAGGACTAAAAACGGCAGAGGAAATGCGTTCGGATATAGACTACTAATTCGTTGTGGCACTTTTACTCAATAGTTAGAAATCTGAATTCAAATATTTGTTTAGGCAAGTAAAATAGATACATTTTTCCTGAGGAGAAGCAGTTTAACAAAATTATCGAGGCACAAAAAACATGATTAAGAATTCCATTGGGCGATGATGAAATAGACAAATCATGCATATAATTGCAATATAATATGTTTTGTTTGTTTAGTATTCGTAAAGTAGTAGCACTGACTGTGAAATCTGAACACCACGATGAAGGAAGTGACCCACCTGGGGCCACCCAGGTCTCTAATGACCACCACTCAGCCTTCTGTACCGAATGAAGAGTCGGTGAGACAGTAGAGAATACAAACCAATAACTGTTTATTCATAATGCACTTAGAGTGGAGCCCCAAATGTACAGTCGCTAGGAGTGCTACAGAGGGAACTGAAATCAACAAGCATAGAGATACATTATGTATGTTTCATAGCCGGGCAAAAACACGCCCACAGTGGAATTTTCCAAGCAAATGCGGGTGGGCAGTGAAATAAAAAAAAAAAGGTTTCAGCGCTCGTACCTTACACAAACTTGCATACTCCAAGGTACTTCCATCCTGGGCCCACTACCAGACAAGTAGGAGAGGACCTCTATCTAGTGAGAAAGCTATGAGCTGATATGAACAGTATACTTATTACTGAAACAAAACCTAATGTTGCAAAAACGAAACTCAGGAGAGGGCATTTCTCAGAATTGAACAAAATCAGTTTCAAACAGCCTAAAATGGCGCCTGAAAAGAAAATGGTGCAGCTTACTTACATAGGGCACTGCGTGAGCGCAAACGGGTCCATTCTAACTACCCTCCTTTTAGCATGAGCCAAACATTTTCTACTGTAGCAAAGGAAAACAAACTGCAAGCAATAAGAAAATAACACATTAGGGTACAGTTATGAGCACTCCATACTTTCAGCATCAGAAAGTGAAACAGCAAGGAGGGATGAATACTCAAATATGCTCTCATCAATATTCATCAAATCATCAACATCCTTATTAAGCATTATAGCAGCATTGGTATCATAGATTGATATCTTCTTTTTGGGTGTGAGACTACTGGTACAATAGGAGCTGCAAAAAGGAATGCACTGGACAAGAACACAGCAAAGCACCAATACCACAATCAAATAAATTGCTTTCTCAAGAATCCAGCCCCAGCTACCAAAAAGGGACCAACTCCAATTCCCACTTTCATACCTTTGACATTTTCAAGAATATCTAAAATGTGTTTGGTGATATTCTTTTCCATATTTTAATCCTGACTACACACTGATCGCCAACTACTGAGCATACACCACCACTCTTAGCTAGAATAAAATCCACTGCATATCTAGTCTGTTAGGAATATATCCGCATACTTTCCAACTAAGTGGTGATGTCGCGCAAATCTGCTTCTGTAGTAGTAGAGAGGATTTGCAGCTTGCAGCCAAAATGTTCTCTAGCTTTCTCACCCCTGGTCATGGAAGTACCACCCAATGTGAAAATAGATGAAAGAATGTATCCACAAGTGATACCATTACTGTAGTGATTGACTTCTATATCAGTCACTCCCTAACAGAATTCTTTCGTTCGTTTCCTTTTAATCTATCATATGTTAGGCCTGGCATATTTACAGGGCACACCCAAAGGCAATACTATTCCAAGAGCTACGTCGTCTGTACCATTATGCACATTAGAATATGTCCCATTAAACATGAAGAAAAAACCTGGGTGTGCATAAATCAGCCCCTCATAATCCACTGTTGCATACCTAGAGTTAATTCTGAGAGTACTTGGATCCATTTCATTCACTAAGGGAATCGTATTTTTGTACAACACTATTCCTGAGCAATTGATATACAATGAAGTATCAGTGCTATTCACAATGGAGCAACAAGCAGGGTAATAACCGACCTCTTGGGGGACTATCAATTCCTTATAACGCCAACCCACCAATGTGACATAGAAATTGTCACAATATGTACTGTTCTCACTCCCTGGATAACCCACCCCCACCGGCTTTCTATAGACTGGCCCCGGATGACCAAAACCAAACACTCCTTTCACTTCTGTAAACTGAGGTGGTTGAGTATAAGTATAATTTACAAGTGACAGTGGATATGCAGTCCACAAACTAGTGACAAATTGGGTGGGTTAACAAGCAGTCGCCTTTCCTACGAACCTCTTATGTATTTCCAAAAATACATTACTCAGGGCTGTTCTTTTATTTCGTCTCGGAAAAAAAACCTTACCCTTGCTGTGTAAAGGCACACTTTGATCATTTTCCAAAACCCATGGCACCTCACACAGTATGATTATCACCAGAATCAAAAGAACAACACATATTAATTTCCTTTTCTGTGTCCACGTCATATTATGCTGTGCAACAAGAACCATTGGCTACTCCACCTCTACAACCTTTCTGCCAAAAGGATGCATAGTGAATTCAAAGAAAGAAAATGCAAGAAAATATACCAGTTCCCAGTGTCCGTCAGAGCCTCACTGGTACAGGCTCCTATTGTCCATCAATAGGTTGGCGCTTGTTGTACTTGGCCCTCTTGGCAGGGTCATCCCTGAACTTTTTGCCTTCCTCCAATATTTTCTCTGACCTGTTTTTGTTGGTTTAATGACTCTGGGCACTTTACCACTGCTGACCAGTGCTAAAGTGCATATGCTCTCCCTGTGCAAAGTGTACCTATAAGTGATGTCCATGATTGGTTCATTGGATTTACTATCAGTCCCCAGTAAAGTGCACCAGGAGTGCCAGGGCTAGTGAATGCCAATACTGCTAGTAGGCCTGCAACGCTGGTTGCGCCACCCACGGAAGCAGCCTTTTAAAATGTGTCTAGGTCTGCCATTGCAGAACCTGCGTGCAGTCAGGGACTGTCATGCTGGCTGGGCAAGTGCACACACTTGCCAGCCTCCAAACCTTCCCTTGACTTCATGTGAGTCACCCCTATGGTAGGCCCTAGGGCAGGGTGCATTGTAAGTATAAGGTAGGACAAGCCCATTGTGTGTGGCATGTCCTAATGGTGAATTACAGCCATTTTCGTTTTTCACTATTGTAAGGCTACCTGTTCTCATAGGCCAGAATGGGCTGTTGGAATTATTACACTCTATAATCCCAGCAGGCTCAGGGAACATGGTAGAAAAATAAGTTTAGTATGCCTGATCTCAGAATAATAAAATACTTTTTTTAGTAAAGTTTATTTTAATATCCTGTATTTGCAAACACTACTTATTAAAAGTTAGTGTTTGCTTGCCTAACCATTTCAGTCCGCCTCTGCTGTGTGTGTGTATCTGCTGTCTGGGTTGTGTGATTGACAGGACTGGGGATGACAGGTGGTGAATGGAGGGATTACACCAGAATGGGTGGTGGGAGTGCCCCTTGACTCTGAATAGGGCTGTGCTCTGCCACCACAATGCTGGCTCTGCCCCCTGGGGAGCGACTGATGACTCAGCCCGACACCTGGCCCAGGAAAGGGGGAAGCCTGTCAACAAAGTACTTCTGGCTGCCCCTGTCCACACAATGCTGGCTCCACCTCCTGCGGAGCGTCTGATGTCCCTGCCCCTCACACTGAAAAGCAAAGCCAGGAACAGCACAACAGAGTGCTTCAAAACTTTAATGGATTATGCAGAGGCCCCCCTGGCAAGAAAAGACAAAAGAAACTGAGTATAAATATAGGAGACCTGCTCCTAACAAACTAGATCTGCTTGAAGCCAAAAAGAAGCTCTGCCTGAGGAGGAGGCACCGGGAAAGCTGTAAGGAGGAAGACTGTCCCTCTCCTGGGGACTGGCCTGCAGTGGTGACCTTGCTGCCAAAGGAGAGCAGCGAGGAACCTTTAAAAAGACTTGCTGCATTTTTTATCTGCAAAGAACTTGTGCTTATCAACTATCTCCAAGGGCCTGGAAGAAGAGCTTGCCCCCTGACCTGAGCCACAGGACCATCTGGCTCAACCTGCTCCCTGCTCGTCTGCAGGTAACTGTGAGGATTTCTGCCCCGCCGGTGCTGTGACCCTGGTGCCCCCCAGCCCCTCCTTGAGGCCGTGACGGCTGCTGTTTGGCCGTTCCCACCGAGGAAGAGCCCCGCTCCGCTGAGCCGCTCTTCCCCCGCTGTGTCAGGCCGCCCTGTCACCTCGCCACTGGAGGCTCGCTGGTGTGCCCCCCACGCTCCCGCTTGAAGCCCCCACCGGACCCAAAGATCCAGAGAGCAGACCCCACCAAGATCGGACGCCCCGGACGCCGGCCTCGCCCTGCCTCGAGCCGCCGTGCGCCCCGCATCCGCCTTCGCTGGGATCATCTAGAGAAAACAAGGTACAGTGCGCACCGGACTCGGGGTCCGCAACGTCTGCCTTCCCCGTACTTCAGCATGTAAATCACTGCCTGTGCGCTTCGTGAAAACTGAAGGTACCTGTGCACCGCGTACCTCTGGTTAAAGGGAATGGGACTGGCCGCATTCAGAAGTCCGCCGCGCACCCCTGATAAAGAATTGAACGGTGCGCTTAATATTGCTTTTGGAACTGTGTGCATCGTAGGGCCTGGTGAACTGTTTGCGTCGCACTCTGCCTTTGAACTGTACGCTTCGCCCATTCAAGAAGTGAACTGTAATGTATGCTTCCCATCTTTAGAATTGAACTGTACTTCGCACCGCTGTGCGCATCGTATTGCCTGAGCTAGCCTGTACGCTTTGTTCTCCATTGCAAAGCTGTACGCCGCGTACACGGCTCACGCGTGATGCGTGAGCATTGGTAGGGTTTGGGGCTTTCTCCTGTTCAGAGCGCACAGAAGCGCGACCAACCGCCCAGCTGGTCCAAGACTTGCCTGAAGTCACCAAAAACCCTAGAAGAAGCATTTTATAAGGACCAAGACCACTGCTACGAGACTGAACCTGTTTGAACTGCGCTAAAGAACTCTTTATTATTTTATAAGTATTGTGGCCCACTTGAACAACGTTACTTGGTCTTGTGATAAGTCTGCTTGAGAATATATATATATATAAATACTATTTTTATATACAAACCTGGTTGGTGTCCCTTTGTGGTGCAGTTGATGTGTTTACTGTGTGTATCTACAAATGCTTAACCTATGACGCCTGAAGTTTAGCCTTGTCTGCTCGCGCCACGCACCTAGAGGGTGAGCAGGGGTAATTCTAAAGGGGTCATCCTTCGTCCTGACTTGGAAGAGAGGGTCCCTGCTTGTCGCAAGTGAATACTTGCGCCAACCAGAGACCCCCAATTCTAACAGCGCTCTTGAGCACCCGCCCTGGAGCTTGCTCTGTCCTAAGCTCTTCTAATCTATCCCACACCGATACAGGTGGTATACCTTCAAAGTATACCTTCGTTTTCCCTAACTAATGTCCAAACAACAAAGGCAAAGTAAGCACATCATTTCCACTCATTTCAATTATTGCGTTGGTACTGTCACTCAGTACTACCTGTCTTGTACAGTCCATCCCTAATCTTTCTTCTCCTTGGACTCAACAGCCCCCAGCTGAGGGTGTAAATTGTACCTGGCAGCCTCAGGCACTGTGTGATCAATGAACAGAGGCTCCTGGATAGCTTGTATTTCTGGAGGAACAGCCTCGTTCAAAACATTGTTGTTCTCCTTCACTGTCTATGTCCAGGTCAACTTGGCATCACTAAAGGGAACAAACCTGGGAACTTGCTCACATTCGGTGTCACCAACACTGTCTTTGACCAACTGGTTGTACAGCAACAGTAAAGGAATCCTCTGGCAGTGAGTGGTATGCACCCAGTTCTTTCGACCAGCAACCTTTACTGCTGTCCGTGTCACCAACAGAACCTGCTCAGTACCCATCCAGCGCGGCTCCAGACTTTTCTTCCTCTGGAAATTCCGCACCAGGAGAAATTCCCCAGGCTGAATATCATGGCCGGGCCCCTCTGGTATGGAAGGTAGGGACTTCTGCACCTGTTGGTGAATAGAAAGTAAACTTTCTGGCAAAGATAATCAAGCAACACATGAGATTCAATATCGGAATATTTACGACGACGGGGGACGCCCCAGACATTTGCCAGGCGTCCAAAGACGACCTCAGAAGGTGACAATCCTGTTCTAGAATGGGCTGTAGTTCTTGTTGACAAGAGAGCTCAAGGTAGAGCATCTGGCCATTTCAACCATGTTGTCTCATGAATTTTGCCAGTTTCAGCTTGAGAGTACCATTGTACTTCTCAACCAAACCCGCTGACTGTAGATGATTGGCAGTACCTAGAAACAGAGGTCCCAGTAAACAGATATTTGCACGTAAAAACTAAATTATATACAGTTAGGCAAAAGATGAGAGAACCATAACATTCTTGAATCGCACTGAACAACCAGTAATTTATAGCATTTGTTAACACATTTTCAAATCCGTGCCCTACGAGGAAAGGGTGAGGGTATGGTGAATGAAGTGAGGTTAAGGAAGTGAGTGAAAATAACGTACAATTCGCCAGATAAATTGTTTTAGAACACAAAGAAAAAGGGCTCGTACATAGAGCCAAGTTATTCACATTAGATCCAAACATTAGATAGCCATAGTTTAAAACAGGAACACAGTGATAAATCACTGTTGGTCAAACTGGCTAGTGTGATGGATGGTGACATTTTGACCCCTTGAGAATAGTAGGTAAGTTAGTCCCCCCTCGACGGACCAAGACGTTTCACCTGTTAGCGGCCCAGCGGCCTCCTCCTGGGCGCCGCCTCTGTTGTCTTTTCTCCTTCGCCCACCAGCGATCCTGCATGAGAGGCGACGAGAGCCGGTGCTGGAGATGGAGCTCCTGATGCGGGTCTGCTTTTTTGCCTGCACCTGTGGGGGAGCCCTGCGGCCGCTCCCGGCTCCCCTGTGGCCCTCCTGCTATTTCAGCCATCATTTCGGGCGGTGTGGGCCGGAAAGTGCCGGCGGCCGGATCTTGGTTGACCTAGGGTGGCCTGTGAGCCCGGGGACTCGCGCCTGGAGGGCCTGCGAGCTGGTGAGTCCCGACGGCGGAGGGGGCCTGTGTCGGCTGAGGAGGGGTTCCCTTGCACACGTGGGCGGTCAGCTGGGGAGTGGGACTGGGCCCTGTAGCCCTTGGACTGGCCTCCTGGGCCCTGGCACAGTGGCATACTGGGGACAGAGGCTGTCACTCTCCGCACGCCGAGGGGAGCCGCTGACAATCTCATGGCAGTGGAGTGGTGAGGAGCAGATTGAGTACATCCCGGCGGCAGCGGGCCCTCCCATGACCCAGCCCCCTCAGGTGGAGCGGCCGCGGGACCGGCTATCATATCGGGCTGCAGGGGCAGAGGATACAGACTGTGGGTTCCAGTGTGCTTTGGGTGCCTGAAAGCCCTGAGATCGAGGTGTAGTGAGCGGCGGAGCGGAGGAGTCCTGGCGATGGTGGGGGTCCAGGGACAGTTGTTTGGGGAGCCCCTATGCATGTGGGAGACCGGCTGCAGTGGAAGCCCATCCCTGAGTGGCCCTGTTCGCCATCCGGCCCGGCCGGATCTCCCCTCCTCCTACTGGGTCACACACTGCCTGAGCTGGCTCCCCCTGAGCCCTGTGGATGCCTTAAGAAGGTGCTGCGGGTCGCGTGGCAGTCCCTGGGCTGGGACTAGCCCTGTGCTGATCCTCGGCTGCATAAATCGAGCAGCAGGAGACCCGTGCCTGAGCCCCTTCCCTGCCGTCTTGGCCACCGGGCGGCCACCCTTGGCCTGGTGTCTGCGCTGGATTGAAACAAAGGAGGGCTAAACCTGTTGGTGCTTCACATCCTAGCTCCCCTCTGCTCACATCAATAACTGAGGATCCGCTGCTGGGGGCTTTCGGCCACGCGCATCGAGCGGTTCCTGCCTGCGTGTGAGGGCCTCCACTGGGGGCCCGCCCTGAGGCACCATTGTCCCCGAGTTCCTCACGTTGGGCTGTGGTTCTGGAGAGCCCAGCCCCACCTGTGACACTGCGCTCTGGAGTTGCGGTCTCCGGGGTGAGGTTGCCTGCTGCCTCTCCTACTGCCGCCTGGGCTGTGTGCTTCGTGGCTCTGGCGGATGGGGCCTACCCGCGGCCTAGACTTTGGACTCTCTCCTTCCCTACCCCTCTCTCCATCCTTCCCTCGCTCCTGAAGGACCGTTTTGTCTGGGGTGACGGAGTCGGCTGCGCATATCAGGCGGCGGCGTATTGACCTGGGCCACATTCTTGTGCTGGCTGCTTCTCCTGTCCGTCTTTAACCTACCCATAGGGGTCTGTTGATCCTCCACTGTGAGGTCCGTCTGGTGGGGGTCCGGGCTCTGCGGCTCCTCTGGGTGCCATCATGGGCAGAACGGACAAATCGGCAAAGACTCCCGCCACTGAAACCAAAATGGACCGTTTCACCACCTCTGAGGTGGGCGCGACCGAGGTTGCCGCGGAGCAGGAGCCGTCGCCATCTGCAGACTTGTCTGCTATCTTGCAAGCCATCCATGCCTCACAGACCTCGGTGGAAGACAAGATCGCGGAGGTGCGAGTGGACTTGACTCTCATCTGACAGGACCTCCAAAATGCCATGGCCCGGATCAAGGAGGCTGAAACCCGAATCTCCACCTTGGAGAATGACATACAACAACTTAAAGGACAGGTGGCCCGTCTCCAGTTGCATATCCAGGAGCTGCACCGCCAGGCCGAGGATGCAGAAAACAGGTCCCGGCGCAACAAACTCCGCCTGGTGGGCTTCCCGGAGGGGGCGACACAGGGCAGCATGGTGGACGTTCTGGAAAAAAGGCTATGATCCTGGGTCCCCAAGGGCTCTCTCTCTCCGTGGTTCGCAATTGAGCGGGCCCACCGGTCCTTGGCCCACAAGCCGCTGCCAGGCGTGGCCCACTGACCAGTCATAATGCGGGTCCTCAACTTCAAGGACTGGGACGCCATCCTGACTGAAGCCCGCAAACAGCAGCGGCTCCACTCCGAAAACCGCACAATCATGATTTTCCCGGATTACACCCGCGAGGTCCAGAGTCAATGTCGCTCATTTGGTGAAGTTAAACAAAAACTGAGGGCGCTCAACATCCAATACAGGCTCCTTTTCCCGGCGCGCCTGCGAGTGGTGTTCACTAACAAGACTCTGTTCTTTGACACTCCTTCAGAGGCCTAGACTTGGGCGACGGAGGAGCATCCCCTGTGTATTGATGTCCGAACTTCATTCCCGGAGGGGGTGGAGGGTGGACCCGTTCGCCTCACATCTTTCGCTCCCCAGCCTCAGCGCAACCACTCCCGCAGGCGCCGCGTTCCCGACAGCCAAGACTGCTCTCTGATGAACCCTCTGCCCGGAGGCGCTCAGGCTCAACCGACCACCTCTTTGCATTATTTCCCAGACACAGACCTCTCATGCAGCCCGGTGCTTCTGAAAGACCCTGCCTGAACTTGTCTCTGCCTGCCGGGCTTGGCTACGCGGCCAGAGGCCGTGCTTGGTCTCATAGTTTTTCCTTTTTCCTCCCGATGGACTTGTTAGTCCCTGCTTCAACTGGTCTCTGCCCGCCGGGCCCTGGCTCCGCGGCCAGAGACTGTGCCTTAGCTCAAAACATTTCTTTCCTTCCCGATGGACTCAAACACACATCCAGACATGAGGAGGGGTCCTCCACACTTCCCAGTTCCCAAGCGTTTTACTTTAGTTGTTTACTAATTGGTTCATTATTAGGGCGACAGATGCTTCTGTGTAGAGTGGAGGGTGGGAGAGGAGTTGGGGGGTGGGACCGTTGTCCCGTGTTTCGAATTTATTTTTGGTTGTTCTAATTTCTAGTTTCACTGCACCAGCTTTCACACGACACCCTTGTTTGCATCTCGAGAGACACGCAGATCTCCCTTTAGACACCTTGATGATCCTGCCGATATCCAGCTGGGGTGCGGGACCCACGATCACAATGTCGTATTTACCAATATGCCTGACACATCCCGCAGGGCACTTCTCTGCATTCTAACAATATCCATATCGTGCCCGACTCTCCTTTGGAGGATACACCACACCCTCACAAGCCCCCTTTTGATATAGGGCCCGCTTCTGGGACCCAACCGTCATGCCATTCCACCATGTCGCCATGCCAGATATACCCCTAATTAGGCACTTCTCTAAGCATCCTGTCTTGGAACGTTATTGGCCTCCTGGACTGATTCAAGGGATGGCTGTCCTGCGCTACGCACACCGCTTTGGGGTGGACATATTACTGTTCCAGGAGACGCATTTGCTGGGTAAACACTGCTCCTTCCTAGCGCGCTATGGAAATGATAGGGCGTTGCACTCAGGGTTCACTCGGGGATCCCGAGGGGTGGCGATTCTGGTGATGCGCTCTCTTCCCTGGTCATTGCGCAGACAACCCTCGACGCTCAGGGTACATTTGTGGCCATTAGCGGTAAATTACATGTGAACCCCATTAACCTTGTATCGCTCTATTCTTCTCCTTCAATGCTGGAGATGACATTAGCTAAATCTACGGATCTCATGCCATCCTTGCCACTGGGCCCCACTTATCTCGGGGGGATTTTAACGCGGTCTCCTCACCTGACCTTGATATGACCGGTCCCCCTTCCTCCAGTAGAATTGCACAGGCAAAGCAACTGAGGGCCTGGTCCGAGTCCCTGGGCCTATGTGATGCTTGGCGTACATGGCACCTGCATTCTAAGAAGTTCACACACACCTCTTCAGTGCACCACACGCAAGCACGTATTGACGCCATTTTCGTTCCATCAACAGATTGTATCACGGTCCAAGACGTTGCCATCCTCCCATATGGTATCTCGGACCACTCACCAGTGGTGATTCGCATGGGCCCTCGTTCCGCATTCATGTGGCAGACATGGAGACTTAATGCCTGGTTTCTCCAAGACAGGGAGTTCCGGAAGGTGGTGGGTAAGGACCTCAAACAATATTTCCTCTCCAATGACAGATCCGTCTCCTTCCCGGGCATTCTGTGGGAGCCAGGAAAGGACACGATTAGGGGGTTTGCTAAAGGCCAGCTCGAATGTCAGCGACAGGCTCAGGCAGAACAAATTACCAGTCGTGAGGCGCAAGGCTTGCGCCTTGAGCGGGTCGCTACTCAGTCTCCAGACGCCTCTGATGCCAGACTCCTTGCCCTGCTCCAGTCAGAAATCAAGCAGTTGTCGCTGGAGGCGGCCAAACTCCTTTGGCGTTCATCCGTGGCCAGGTTAGATGGCTGGGGCGACAAGAACAGTTTGCTCCTCCATCGCCTTGCCACATACCCTTGGGCAAATCGCATAATTCCCGAGGTCATGGCGCAAGATGGCTCACTGTGCCGCTCCCCAGATGGGATGGCCGTGCCTTTGCTTCCTATTATCAGCAACTAAACAAAGCCAGATCCCCATCCCTTTCACTCGCTGGTATGTTGGAGGTCGTGGGTGGCCCCCTGCCAAGCCTGGACCCCATTCGCCAGAAAGACCTTGACCGCCCCATCATGCGTGAGGAGATAGAGGGGGCGATTGCCGTTGCTTCCTCCGGCAAGACACCGGGCCCAGATGGCTTCCTTTGGCGGGGGTGTTTTGGGAGGCTGTTGAAAAGGGCTCCTTTCCACAGGAGACGGATCTGGCCACCAAAGTGTTTCTTCCCAAGTCTCAACCACCCTCACCACGGTGTGCTGACTACCGTCCCATCTCCCTCATTAACACTGAGATTAAACTGTTCGCCACAAACCTTGTCCAACGGCTTAAACCCCACTTATCCATGTTGATCCATCCTGACCAATGCAGATTTATGCCCTCATGTGGCACTAGACATTGTCTTCGTAGACTGCAAGTCTCCCTGGCTCACCGTCATCTTCTTACTCCCTAACTCACGATTCTTCTGGTGGACTTTGAAAAGGCCTTCGATTCGGTGGACTGGGAGCTTCTTAGAGGATGTCCTTGTTATGATGGGTCTCAGTCCCCGTTTTTGGGCCATGTTTAAAATTCTTTACGCCTCCCCTGCGCGGGCGCCTTGGTGAACGGGGTTTTGTTGGAGCCCTTCCCGCTTCATAGAGGAACGAGACAGGATTGTCCCCTATCCCCCCTGCTTTTCGCCTTGGTGATGGAGCCCCTGGCATCCATGATGCAGACGTGCGAGCGTGTGCAGGGATGGGAGTGGTCCAACATCGAACCAGACAAAATTGCACTCTATGCAGATGATGACCTCATTTATTTGGCAGATCCCGCCAGATGAGGCCCCCATTGCCTCTGCATTCTGCACCTCTATGAACGGGCTTCGGGCCTAAGGCTTAACCCGGATAAGTCGGCCCTGGTTCCCCTACACCTGTCCTGCGAATGTTTCGACTAGCAATCCAACATTCCTCTTCGCCGTCAATCCTTCAACTATTTGGGGATATGGATGACCTTGCTCCCTGAGCTCAGCTGGGCCCTCAACGTGGCCCCACTGGTGAAAGCGGGTTAAGGCAGACCTCCAAAAGTGGCAGGCATTGCCCCTGAATCCCATGGGGAGGGTTGCCCTATTTAAAATGATGGTATTCCCCCATTTCCTCTATATATTACAAAATACCCCCATTGGCTTCCCCAAAGCTTGGTTCCGTGAACTCGATAGTATAGCTGGTAAGTTTTAATGTGGAAAAGGTAGGGCCCAGTTGGCACTGAACGTGTGTAGGATCCCCTCATTCGATGGGGGATTGGGGAGGACCCACCTCTATTTATATTATTTGGCTGCGCTGCTCCTATCCATACATGATTGGTTCAATGGGGGTTGGTCAGACCCCACAGACTCGAAGTTGGAGAATTGGGTTTCGCCAAGATCCAGGCTATGTTTTATGGGGCCCCTATTCCCTCCTGTTTGCCAGAGGTGACACGCTCTGTGTTGCTGGCCTGGCGGGGTGCACTGCAACATACCAAATGGATGCACACATTATCCAATGAACACCCTAGTGGCAAGGGACCTGGATCAAAGAAGTCAACACACTACAGGGGTTTAGAACCTGGGACCTGATAGGCATTTCGCAGCTATGCGATGTGTGGGTGCGGGATCACATGCAGACCTTCGGTGACCTTCAAAGCAGGTATTCCTTACACCAGTCACAATTTTATAGGTATTTGCAGTTGCGCCATGCCTTTCCCACCCACCTAGCGACTGGCACGCGCCTTCCTGACCACAGTCCGCCTGAGGTCCAGATAATGTTTGGTGACCTGGGGAGGGGCAGCATCTCTCGCATCTACCGTACACTGATCAACAATGCCGCCACTTCCCTCGACCGACTACGGGCTCAATGGGAGTGTTGGGTAGGCACATTAGACAAGAAGGACTGGCGCGATGCCTTTATGGCATCTAGGATGGTCATGGCCTCTGCTAGATTGCGCTTAGTGCAATTATACTATTTACACGCTACATATCTCACCCCGATGCGACTTCACCGGGCAGGACTTAACCCAACCTCTGCTTGTGCCAGGTGCGGTCATGACCCGCCGATTTTTTCCATATGATATGGGTATGTCTCCCCTTGGAGCGGTTCTGGGGGAGATTGAGGGGGTACTCACTGAGGTCTTGGGGTGGGAGGTCCCCCATGACCCAAAGCATGTGCTCCTGGGTATTACTGATGGGCTGGATGGGTCACGGAACGAAAAATTGTTTTACACTACGGCAATGGTGGTTGCAAAAAGATATATTGAGGCCTGCTGGAAGCTCTCTGAACCTCTGTGCGTTGGACGCTGGAGGACTGGGGTGGATTGGTGTGCCACACAGGAGAAAGTTATGTACAGAGCCTGTGGATGTCCTAAGAAGTACCGTAGGGTTTGGGGGAAATGGTTGGGGGAGGTGGGGTAGTCATAAAGGGATCATCCAATTTTCTTTGTCTGTAAATTTGGTGGTGCAGCTTTCCTTTTCTAAGTCCTGGATTTTCATGGTGCTGAACTGTAAGGCTGGTGTTTCTTTCTTTTCTTTGTCAATCATTAAAAAAAAATGTGTTTATCGAAAAAAAAACATACTTAAGATTATTGCATCTCTCTAATTCAATGGAGTCCATTTGAAGGACTTCAAAAGGAAAAGTAGGTGGTTCAAATTTACCAGGTGGTGTAGGGATACCCTTCCCTGGATTAAGTATCTTACTGACCATACAATGTTTCACCAAATATGCAGCTGTCTTGGAGATGTTATCATTATGTCATACAGGGGCTAACAATTTACAAATGCCTTTCGCACTGATATGAGCTGGACCATGAGCCATACTAACTACAGGAAGTACACATGCATCAGGCAACATCCATTTCTGTTGTCCAGATTTATCAATCCAACACACTTCCTCATTCAACTGTGCTGTACTCTCCTGCCATGTCGCTAATTTCTCTATCTTGGCTTTACTTTGTATCTCCTTCACACTTTCAACAGTGTTTTCAAACATAACGTTCCTCAGGAACCCACCTAGCTGGACCTGCGACAAACATGATTTCATTTTACTTTGGGCCATCTCCTTAACTACCTGATCTGAAAAGGCATTTCCTCTACCCACATTTTCAGTAGCCCTATTATGAGCACTGCACTTAATTATTGCTAATCTATTGGGGAGCGTTAAAGCAGACATAAGCTGCAGTGGCCATACTGGATCTTGCTACCGTGAGAGGTAAGAATCCCTCTCTCTGCCCAGAGTCGCCCAAATTTATGCGTGGCCCAAAATGCGTACTGGCTGTCAGTATAAATATTGACAACCAATCCTTCACTTAATTCACAAGCTCGGATAAGGGCAGCAAGCTCAGCAGCTTGAGCTGACTGATAGGGGACCGGTGATGTCTCTACCACCGTACGCAACGTAGTGATAGCATAAGCTGCAGTGGTGGTGCCATCTGGTCATTTAAAACAGGATCCATCGACATATAGTTCCCCTTGAGGGTCAGATAAGGGAACATCAGTCAGGTCTACCCATCCCTTCATCTCCTCTTCCGTCTGGAAAATACAATCATGTTTGTCAACTGCAGCATTCTCAGAAGGGAGGGGTAGTAACATGGCTGGGATCAGAGTGGCACATCTTTTAATCGTAATATGCTTAGCAAACAATGTCAATTCATAATTAGTAAGACGTGCACTGGTGAGGTGCTGTGTTTTTGTCTTATTCAAAACCATATCCACAGCATGGGGTACCATAACTGTGAGGTCCGTATTAAGTACGAGTCCAGCCGATTGTCTGATTGAAGTGGCTACGGCCGCGACTTCTCTCAGACAGCTTGGGAGGGCACTTGCGACAGGGTCAAGTACAGCAGAAAAATAAGCGCAAGACGTTTGTTTATCCCAAAACTTTTGTGTTAAGACAGAAAGTGCGCAACCAGCCATCTCATGAACGTAGAGCACAAACGGTTTGTTATAGTTAGGTGTGCCAAGCCCTGGACCCAAACAAAGCGCAGTTTTTAATTGCTCAAAAGTCTGCTGACATTCGGGCATCCACGGCAAAGGCTCATACACTGCTTTCATTGTTAATGCAAGCAAAGGTTTGATTAGCATAAACAATTGACAACAATTTCTTGGAGCGCACAGCAAATTAAGGACAGTTTTTGACAAACAAAGTAAGTTCGGTGCTCCAGGTAGGTGTGAGCCTGTTGCCTTGACTCCAAACAAAACCACAAAGTGATCCGACAAGTCACAAAATAATCCACCGAGCACTCTAAAATCAAATTCAGTCCACAGAAAGTATTTTCCTTCTTCAGTCTTTTCTTTATTCAAAAGCTCTTCTTCATCCAAATTAAATTTCAGCAGACAGCCTACACGTGTTTCGTCTTAGTCCGTCTCGGACAAGAGACTTCTTCAGGGCTGTAGGATTACAATATTTACAACTTAGGTATGATCATTTTCATATACAGAAATAGGTTGTTCTCATTTTAAAGAGAAAACCACCGAGTTAGTGTATAGTATAGTAAAGACATCTCATATAGACCCTAATGCCAAGCATAAAACAAAAGTCACCAAGTGCAAAAGTAGAAAAAGTCAGTATAAACTAAGGATGACCAGTAGAAAAATCCTAAAGAATTTTATAAAAACAAGCTTATGATGTGTTATCATTATTACACATACCAGTTCAGATCCAAATTATCAATGAGAGATCTATCCACCAGTTCGGTCTAGCGTTAAGGCTGTAACAACATATAAACAACAGTTTTCCTGTCACGAGCCACATCCCATGTCTTTAGTATCATCTTGTGACCTTATGATTGTCACCATAGTTCCTAAAGCTCACCTCATTAAGCTCACCTCGTATTCAGAAGTAGTAATTCTGTAGCACGATATCATAAATGTATGTAGGTTTCCCTTTTCCCTTTTCAGTATTCGTTCTGCTACAATAGTAATTAATGATGACAGTATAAGTAACCATTTAATTGTTATTGTTTGCACAGTACACAATCTCTCGTTATTAAACAGTAGGGAGCCCCTATTTAGTAATTAGGTCAATGGCTCACCTCATTAAGCTCTCCTCGTATTTGGAAGTAGTAAATCTGTAGCATGTAGGTTTCCCTTTTCCTTTTTCAGTATTCAATCTGCTACAATAGTAATTTATGATAACAGTATAAGTATCCTTTAAATTTATATAGTTTGCACAGTACAATACCTCATTATTAAACAGTTAAGTACCTCTATGTAGTACTTTGGTCAATAGCGGTAAAAGGGTATAGTTATTAATGCGCTATCATACTAAATTATTTTTATCACGAATCTCAGTAGCAATCAATTAATATCTACAACAGAATGTATATATGATGAGATTAGTGATACAGCCCATACCGTAAAGCTGTAAGTATGCCGCTACGTTATCAGCATCCTCATCCTCGTTCTTGTAATCGATTATCCCAGTCTTTACTTCTACAAAATAAATTCAATCTGGCTTAGTATCCCTGATCATTAATGCTAAAAGATTAATCGACATGCTGCCCATTGCACTCACCGTAACTACTTCTGTCATCTCCGTATTTTCTCGCGTGCTACGCGAGCGCCATCTTGTAGTGGCCTTTTATAGGTACAAGTACAGATCAAGTACAGGCGCCATCTTTGCCTAGTCATTTTCGTTATTAAATCTTATATTATAAAATTCTTACATTTATTTTTATCAAATCGAAGTTATTTATTTAGCGTAATGTAAGCTAGACATATTATTATGTCCAGAAAGTATTTGAATAGTCATGTTTTTGCGAGCCGATTGCAGGCGCCATCTTTGCCTAGTCTCAGTTACTCTTGGATCTCGTTTCTATAGTTTGCAAAGATGTCCATATTATTATACTTCTAATTTTACAGGGCAGCTTATACCTCTATATATTTGTGAGCTAGTATCTCATTAGCGAGCACAACCGATTATATAGCTGTCATTATTATTAAAACGGGGATTAAGGTACAAGCACGGTCTAAGTCTAGTATATAGTCTACTAAATCACTGAAAGTTGCCAAGAAACTTTAGTTTAGGTGTATAGACATATCATAGTTGATCATTATCAACAGTCATCCTACTATCATAATTTATTTTAAACTCTACATTCACTATTGTTTGGTGTATATATATTTTTTACTCAGGGATATATCGAGACCAGATTGAGCTATTTTTATCGTGACAATTACCCCTATACCTCATTCTTATCTCGTGTACCTCTACCATCATGGGATTGCAGTTCGTGACATGATCATGTGTTCTGAGTTCTAAATTACATAGATTACAGTAAAAAGGCAGATAGATTCAGGTAAAAAATGAGAAATAACATTGTAGTCTAGGATTCATAAGTTCTAGTTATCATAGAATACCGTAGTTAGGAAGATAGGTTCAGGCAGTATGAATAGGGAATAATATTGCATAGTTAAAATACAATCTTAGTAATGCACGATTTCAACATATATAAAGGGGTATACTTCAATCTTGGCCTAAATAATATTCAAATTCATTATCTATATTTAGGCCGAGTTCTACCGCTTTAAGTTTCATTAGCCACATAACTTCTCTGCGTCGTAGTTGAATCGTTCTGTTGCCACCTCTAGGGTCTCTTTTAACATGATCAATACCATGGTAGCTAAATGTATGTTTCTCTTTGTCACCATGGTTTCTAACCATATGCGAAGCTACCGGGTAACGTGTATCTCCTGTTTTTAGTGCCCTGAAATGCTCCACCATTCTTTCCTTCAGTTTTCTAATCGTGCTACCCACATAAATCTTTTTGCAGGTGCACGCAATTACATATACAACAAATGTTGTATCACAGTTGATAAAGTGATCAATGATATATTCACCAGTATCATTATAGTTGAATGACTTAACTTTCTTCATGGCCCATCTACAAGAGCTACATTTTCCACATTTGTGAAATCCTTTTCTGCTGGTAGTCAGCCAGTCAGGTTCTGATGTACTTATAGGGTAGCTCGGACTTACATAATTAGAGATTGTACGTCCTTTTCTAAATGTTACTCCTGGCGTCTCTCCTACATATTGGAGAAGGTCTTTATCCAGGCTCAGTAAGTGCCAGTGTCTCTTCAGTATACTAAACAGGTGTGCACTCTCAGAGCTGTAATTTGTAATCATTCTTACTCTAGTTTGTTTCGGGGTTTCATTACTGGATTTTATACCAAGTGTTTTATTCCTTGTCAGTTTCCTAGCCCTCTCGATAGATTTTGTTATAACTTTATTCTGATAACCTCGTTTCAAAAATCTATTTGAGAGGTCTACCAGATTATCCTCAAAACCAATTTCATTTGTACAATTTCGCCTTGCTCTTACCATCTCCCCGTAAGGGATAGCATTCTTTTGACTATTGGGGTGGCAGCTTTTGGCATGCAGTACAGCATTGCAGCTAGTTGGCTTCCTGAACATACGACTGCATAATTTTCCATTACTTGTGAACAGCTCTATATCTAAAAATGTTATATTATTAACACTATAGTTAGTTGTAAATTCAAGATTCAAGCCGTTGTCATTAATATACTCAAAGAATTCTTTCAATTTATTTTCAGAGCCTGTCCATATTAACAGACAATCGTCTATATACCTCCCCCAGTAATGGATGTACTGTATCCATTTTTCACCAGATGGGCCCCAGATTACTACATAGAGGTACTTAACTGTTTAATAATGAGGTATTGTACTGTGCAAACTATATAAAATTTAAAGGATACTTATACTGTTATCATAAATTACTATTGTAGCAGATTGAATACTGAAAAAGGAAAAGGGAAACCTACATGCTACAGATTTACTACTTCCAAATACGAGGAGAGCTTAATGAGGTGAGCCATTGACCTAATTACTAAATAGGGGCTCCCTACTGTTTAATAACGAGAGATTGTGTACTGTGCAAACAATAACAATTAAATGGTTACTTATACTGTCATCATTAATTACTATTGTAGCAGAACGAATACTGAAAAGGGAAAAGGGAAACCTACATACATTTATGATATCGTGCTACAGAATTACTACTTCTGAATACGAGATGAGCTTAATGAGGTGAGCTTTAGGAACTATGGTGACAATCATAAGGTCACAAGATGATACTAAAGACATGGGATGTGGCTCGTGACAGGAAAACTGTTGTTTATATGTTGTTACAGCCTTAACGCTAGACCGAACTGGTGGATAGATCTCTGATTGATAATTTGGATCTGAACTGGTAAAGGTTTGATTAGTAACAAATAATTTGGATCCACTGTCGACAGTAGGAAGTAATACCTATAAAAGCGAGTACATCTTTTTGAGTTTGCGGAATAGGCATTTTATTAATGGTACTGATGCGCTCGGGTGTCAACCTACTACCCTCCTTCGACAGTAGGTACCCTAAATAGGTGACCTCCTGTTGACAATACCGAAATTTCAAAAGAGAGACCTTATGTCCATGATGTGCCAAATGCAACAGCAATTTTACTGTACTGTCTTTACAACCTTGTTTGGTATCAGAAGCAATTAATAAATCATCGACATACTGCACCAATACATTACCTAGAGAAAGTGAAAGTGAATCCAAATGACCTTTAAATGCCTGACTATAGATAGTAGGACTCTCTGTATAGCCTTGAGGAGCGCGACAGAGTCTAAAAATTCTGCCAGCCAGTGTAAACCCAAACAAATACCTACTGTCCAGGTGTATGGGAATACTGAAGAATGCATTTTTCAGATCAATGACAGAAAAGAACGCGGCAGTCAATGGGTCCATAGTTAAAAGCGTAGTAATATCAGGACCCACCGGAAATTACGGAACCACTATTTTATTAACCTCACGCAAATCAATCACAAAGCAATAAACATCATCAAGGGCCTCAGAGGAACCCGAGGGTGTCCTCTTAAGGAGCGGAAGAAAAGGACTATTAAAAATATTAGCAGACATTTCTTCTACCACTCCCTTTCGTATCAAATCCTGAATAATCTGAAGAAGGGCCAGTTCTCCTGCCTGCAGTATTTGATATTGGGGAATACGGGGCAGAATAGCATTATCTTTAACCTGTACGGAAAATGGTGGTATATGCAACAAACCAACTTCTGTATCTCCTCTGGGCCATAGTGTGAGTGGCACCTCAGCGAATTTAGCTGCGAGGGACACATCCTGAGACAAACATTGTCTAGTATTCACATCCAGACCCATAATAATGTAAACACCAGCAGGGGAGCAATAAATAGTAGCATGTAACTTCTTAAATAAGCCCAAACCCATCCAATTTTCACCACAATTACATGTTAACATAAAATGGAGGGAAAGGACGAACAGTTAATGCAAGGGGGAGTGAAATGGAGCTTACAACAGGTACACCTGAAAATCCTACCAAAACATTATTTTAGCCAGACAGAGCCGCCCCAAGGACCATATGTCGAGAAACAGAGCTCTTTGTCGCACCTGTGTCGACCAAAAAGTCGTTAGTCGAACCCTGCAAATCCGCTGTGACAGAAGGACCACTCTGATCAACAGGTATCTGACTGGTCCCTCACCCTGCCCCTGGCTGTCCTAGCTGTAAGACATGCATGTCACATCATCAATCTCATAATCATCTTGATAAGACTGTCCATCTCTGGGGTCAAAATAATTATTAGCAGAATGGCCTCCAGGAGCTGCAGCATTCTGATTTTGATCAGTCCCTCTCCCTCTACCACCAGAACCCCATCCTCTAGGGGACGAAACCTTCTGTAAAAGCACAGGGCACTGGCTACGCCAATGTCCTTCCTCCTTACAATACGCATACTGATTCTGCCACAGAGATGTTGTTGACTGCTGCCTAGTATGTGGGGGTGGTCTAGAAGGACCTCCCCGTCCTCTAGTGTTACCCCGAAATGCCTGCTGCAATACCTCTGTCTTTAAATCCTTATGTTTTTTGTCAGTTTTATCCTTCTCCTCCTGATTACGATGCTTATAATATCTGGCTATATTCAAGATAATAGAGGGAGAAGACGGGGACCAAGTACTTTCAAATGCCTGCAAACATTATTTCAGGAAGAAGATTAGTAACAAACCTATCAACAAACGGACTCCCCACTCAGTGGACATATCCTGCTCACTATAATCCAAAAATGTGTCTTCAAACCGAGTAAAGAAATCGGACACACTCTCATCCTTCTTCTGTTGACAGGCCATTAATCGGTCCCAACTTACCTTCATAGGTAGAATAAGTGTGTGCATATATGTAATGATACGACCTGGAAAAGCTAGTATCTCCGCACAGGGCTTGCCTCCTGGCTTCCTTTCCTGATCCCATCAATAATCACATCCCATGTACCGCCCAACTCTGCGACATGATCTTGAGTATGGACCTGCCATCAAAAATCAACCGGAACAAGAAGACCAAAAAACATTTCAATGTCAGCAAGAGTCATTACTGTAGAAGAGGCAGCCTCTGTTAGTTCCTTATAATAGGCAGTGGGATTTTCCCCAGGATCAGGCAACGTAGCCTTAAGGGCCAAAACGTAACTTCTTTTCCATGAAGTATAAACTCATTGCTACTGGAAGCAAGCAGCTACGGCTTGTCTAGTGACTGCTCCATTCCGATCCGTCAACTCAGGTATTTCTGAATGATAAATTGGGTGAACTTCACGCATAGGGAACAGAGTAATTTTAGTGGGACTCATCATACAATTAACCTCTATAAGAGACTATAGTGGCAATATTTGTGAGCACCTGTCCTGACGCTAAATCAGCTACATAGACATGATCTCTAATATCAAATAACACTTGTGGGACCTCTATTTTGATATGCATACGCCAAAGGTCTATCAATGTGGCAGACATATACCTGCTGCTGTAGAAGAGCCTCGAACTCACACACAGCCTGGCAAATATTCTCAGTGCTATAAACCAGATGGCTAGCCCACTTCAAAGCCAGTCTTGCTAGTACTTCATTCTCATCCTCACCTACACCGGACCGTACCATTGGGCCCACTCGTTCCCTAAATCTAGCCAAATCCCTGTCTTCAAACCCTCGGACAGGCATTTCATCATCCAAGGATATCAGAGTACGGTAAACATAGGAGGAGGCGTAATAGGAGTAGTGGGTGCGGCTTTAGTCAATGTTAACACCTAAGGAGAAAGAATAGAGGACACAGGGGTTAGAACAGTAGATGTACCAGAAGTCACAGTTGTCAAAGATGGCAAGGAAAAAGAAAGAATGGGGGTGCTGTAGTCAGGGCTGTTGAAATAACAGCTGTAGATACGGGAGCTACTGGAGCAGATGAAACAGCCTGCTGGAACTGTAAAGGAACAGTGGGATATATTCTCTGCTTGGAGTAAGGAGGCCGGGGTTGGGTATCTAACAACTCCTCTACAAAAGTGTCATTTCCTCTTTTGACAGATAGGCCTTGTTAATATGCAACAGAAATCTCCTATCCTCACATTCGATTCCTGTCTCCTGTTTTTCTCTATCATATGCTACAGCTTTCTGCCTCAATGTCTGCGTTCTCCCTTTCCGTGCCTCTTTCTCCATTTTTAACCGCCTTTGCTTAGTTTCCTTCTGCCATGTTCAGAGAGAATCAAACATCAACTGTCTAATTCGTCTCTTAAACAATTGTTCCTGTAAAAACACAATCTTCTGTTCATCATAGATGCCCATCAAAAGCCACTGCAAATCGGCATTGTCCCTGGTATATTTGTGCCAAAATATACTAAACATAATAGGTAAAGAATTGGGTAGAGATCATTGCCAAGAAAAGACAGAATAGAAGAAATACGCGACTCAACTGAAGAAACATCAACTTCACAGGTTGAATTAAGAGAAGAAGTGAATTTATTACATTATAACAGTTTTCCTCAGCTTTCATTGAAAAAAACGTCTTTCATAGAAAAGTATACCCGGGGCTAACACTACCCACTTTGGGCATTTTTAAGATGGCAAAGGTCTTCGACCCTACTAAACTTGCTATCTGAGGGCAGGAGCTGTGTGTGTGTGGGGGAGGGTGTAGTGTCCTATCACATTTAACACTAAAATCAAGGTTGGGGCAGTCACAGTACCCATGATAAACTCAGAGAACAAAGTCTGGGAGAACGGGGTTTTCCAGCAATTAAACTGTGAATACACAAGAATTGTTTTGTGATCTTGTTTCCCTTCCTTATAAGTGCACCCCCAGTGCTATATGTAAACACAACAGACCTGCCATGCAGGATTTGACATTCAAGAAGAGTTTGACACTGTAATGTCAAAAATGATGACCACAGCCATACCCTGGATATTCTGTCAGGTTTAGCGAAGTCGTCTCTACCCAGTCAGGTCTGCCTATTGTCTTTTCCTGGCAGGTATATTGCACTGTTTTAATACCTGTTTAGATGCTAATTACTGGCTGGCAGAAGTGGGATAACAAATGTAAATTCTGTCTTCAGGAACTACAGGCAGTAAAATGTAACTTTCTAAAAGTTAGTATTCCTTAATATTTATTAAAAATCCTACTTCACTGTCAACAGGATTTGTATTAACTATCAAAAATGTTTGTTTCTTTATTTTTCTGGTGGGCCTCATTCCTGAAATACAGTAGTACGAATTGTAAACTGTACTCTGGGTTTCTGCACGGCACAGCTAAGCCTGCCACAGGGAAAAATAGCTTTTGGGTTATAGTCACTGTTAGAACATATTAACATTACATTTCGACCTGCCATTTGGGCGACAAGGCTTACATAAGGGTGACTTATTAGTATCTAAAAGAGAGGTTTTGATATGTCAAAAGGATTTAATTTGAGAGGTTGAATTGTCGTTTTTACTTTTTACACTACTACAGTCAGGCTGCACTGGTAGGCCTGGAGCCAGGTTTTCACTGCCACTTTAGTGGATGGCATAAGAGGTGCTCCAGTCCATTGATTACATTTCTGAAGATCTTCTGTCAAAACCTGTGAAGTTCTGGCACCGGTTATGGACTACTGAGGAACTGCATCATTACAGACAGGACATTATTCATGTAATGAGCCTGAATGGTAACAATAAAATTCCCTGGCTGGCTTTTATCAAGACGGAATTGCTCAGTATGAACTTGCCAGACTTATGGGATGATCCAGCTCAGGGCTGCCAAAGGATTACACGTAAAACTCTGGTCCAGTTGTATAAGAACAAAAACTTGTCTTACTTGGAAAATGCTTATAATAGTGGCACCCTGACGGCACGTTTTATGGAATCTAAAAATTCTTATGTTTTCGAACCTTTTATGGATTTTATCTTTCCGGTCCTGGCGAGGAAACTGTTTGTGCAATGGAGGTTCGGTACACTCCCCACCAAAGTATTTACCTGCAAATGGTCCACAGGGGGTGACAAACTTTGCCCATGCTGCAAAGCCCAGGACGAAGATGACCTACATATAATGTTTGTATGCCATGCTCACCAGAGACCCAGGAAGCGCTGGATTGCACCGCTCTGCCGGAACCTGGGCTTCAGGAACTACTTACAGGCTTACAGGGTCATGAAAACTAATACTCTGGGCCATATTGTGTTTGCTGTTTCAAAATTTTTAATGGCAGCGTGGATAATTAGGAAGAAAATGTCCCCCTGAACTGATACTACCTTGCACCCCCTATTCCCCGCTGGTCCAGTAGAGATTTTTTATATGTAAAAATACTGTGTTTTAAATGTATGTACTGTATTTTACTGTATCTTTTATGGCCTATATGGCCGAAATAAAGAATTTTTGGATTTGGATTTGGATTACATTTAACCTTCAGTCCCTGGATATATTTTTTACCATATACTGCAGACTACAGGTAAGTTAAATATAACAATTTGGAGTACTCCAATTCAACCATCTGAAAAGGGGAAACACGGGTACTTTACTAATGGTTAGCAGGTGTAAAGTGTGGAGAGTTCTAAAGCCAACATAAATAAAGGGTTCTGCAAAAGGTGACACACCTGGGGTGACCATACAGAAAAGGTGGATTTCCTACACAGGCAGTCCCCAGCCAAAACTTTGGGTAGACTAATCAATCCCTGAATAGGCTTCCCTGCGCAGGAGATAGAATGTGCACAATTTGCCTCCTCTGCAGTGGCACTTGTCTGTTTATGCCCCTCTGAACCTACCTGTACCCCTCTATCAAGATCTGCCCTAGCCACAAACCCTATCCAAGGGGAACCCTTCTCCTCTCCTACAGACCCCACCTGTGAAGCTACTAACCTTGGCTTGCTCCCAGATGCATCCTAGTAGGCAGACAGTACCAGCGTGGCCAACAAGGATATGTGGCCAGTTCTGCTCCCTAAGTCAGATGTCTGCCCCACCCCATGCCAGGATCTGACCAAAAAACTAACAACCAATTTAGGAAAGTGACAGCTGTCAGTGTCAGGAACCAGGCTCATGGCCATCCACTGCCAGGTGGCGGTTTCAATCTGGGGCCTTGGGTGGGTCTTACTTTCAGCTGTGGGGTTGATGAGGAGTCTCCCACTTACTCCTGTGGTCGTCCAACCTCTTAGGGTTCTCAGAGTGGGGGGCTGCACCCTCAGGTGACAAAGACCCTCTCTTCCCTCTTTTTTCTGCCATCTTAGAGGAGACACCCTGAGACTGGCCTTTCAGTTGAGAGTCTGAACCCTGAGACTGATCATGTGTCTGGCAGTCCGAGACTTCCTGAGAAGACACACAGTCCCCTTCAAGGGTGACATGCTCCGTGTCTGCCTGGGGCAAGTTTCCTTCCTCTGCCTGTGTGACAGGGCAGGCAGCACCTCCAGGTCAGGAGTGGTCTCACCAGGATCATTCTTGGAGTACTCTCCTCTCTGAGCAGGTAGCACCTTACTCACTGGTCCTCTCATTGTGGATGGTATCCACCTCCTACCCTTACTCGTCGCCTGGGCCACTGCACGAGGGCCAGACAGTCACAGCACTGACAGGCACATGCACCTACTGCACATGTGCAATGTTGCAGGTTTTTCTGCCTTGTCTTGTTTTATCCCTAATTTCTGTGGCCCGCACAAGTGTGAGACCACTCCTCCCATATGATTTGTCCCACTCTCACTGACTGGCTGCATCTTGAAACTTCAAACTGCAGTCTGTACTTCCTAAGACAGTGGGCCGATCAGCGAGGGTTCACCTGTCCCAACTTGTCACAGTGTTGGGTGGATCAGCAAGCCTCACTGACACCACCCCACTCTGTGAAGGGATGGGAATGGACGGCAGGATTAGAGGCAGAAGGTCTGAGATTTTGTGGGCAAAGTGGGGGAGCACTGAGGATGGGGAGAGAATGATATTTGCTGAATGAGTGACACACATAGTGCCCAGTAACTCTTTTTTGTAGGTTTTGACCAAGTCTGTCCAACAAGTTTGTCTCCAGTTCTTTGTGCAACATGCGCACTCTCAAAAAAAAGGTTTTAGTCATCTGGGAATCGTATTGGGTCCAGCATGGCTAGGAATTTGTTTTGGAGGTAGCTAAAGGGGGAGGAGTACCTGTTTATGCTTGGCGGCTGTCAGTGAAAATCGAGTTGGAAGTGGGAACATTTATTTTAAATGCCTGATTCAAGTTAGAGTCGTGTTTTCAAAGCAGCAGCATGATGTGAACTATAGAATTGCATCAAACCACAAGAGCCATGGACAATCTCCACAGTGGGGAACCAGAGGCTTAGGGCCTCAAGGGTTAGCTTGCCTACAATAAAATTCTATTTCACACACAAAGCCGCCCAAGTGAGATTGAATTATTTTACAACATATTATTATTTCATCAATACAAGTCTGTTGCTAGACACACACAAAACGTTTGACGGGATGTCCTCACACAGCCAGGAACCCCTCTAGTCACACTCTTAGTGGAAAAGGAAAGGATGGTCAACCATGGTTGTAAATGAGGGGTCTCTAACATTCTCTGTTATGAGAGTTGGTTATGATCAACAAAAATTGTCCCGAGCTACAAATAAAATGTGTATTGTAATAGTGATTAGATCAGAAAAAAATTGTTAGTGGCCACCCTAGGTAAAATTAACCGTAGTGATCACCTCTACATCAGGCAGGGTAGCCAGCAGTAATGTGAAAAAAAGGCTTTATCAATTTGAAATGTGAAGATGGCAGTGGTATTAACAGAGTGCTAGCACATCCACTAAACAAATTATGGTATGTGAATAGAATAACAGTCAACACGTGTGCTGCAATGGATAAAACACGACACCATCCCAGTAGTGTAAATAAATATGAAGTAGAAGGACTACTATATATTTGTGCATTAAACAATTAATCCAGAGCACAACACAAATATTATGTTTTTGGTCTGACAATGTGGCAGATCCAACTTTCAATTTTGCACAAGCATCTCGAAATCTGTTCGCACGCAGGTCTGTATCCGCTGACCGCAATCAGCCGACACGTGTTTCGTCGAAAAAAATACTTTTACAAGGCTTAATAAGCAAACTGTAGAACAATGCTGTACTCTCCAGGATCAATGATACATAGTACCTCAAATTAGAGGATCCTTGGAGCCCCAAGGACATCAATTGGGCAAAACAAATATACCTTTCTATACAAGTGATCTCACAGTAGGGATATACTCAAATTGTGTAGCAGATTACATGCAGGTGCAGTAAAATGAAAAGTAGAGACAAGGGCTATAGTCTGCCCAATAAAGCTGGTATGCCTGTACCGGCTAATGTGGCTGCTAGTACGCCAGTATGTCGGCTGATTGTGGTCATCGGATACTGAACTGCGTCTCAACAGATTTTGAGATGCTTGTGCAAAATTGAAAGTTGGATCGGCCACGGTGTAAGACCAAAAACATAATATTTGTGTAGTGCTCTAGATTTCATGTATCAATTTGGAATGTGTTTACATGGGTAATACATAACAGCCAAACCTTAAATGCCCCTGGCACCAAGGTAATAATATTAGAAATATACCTCCCCATCGCCACGATTTATTACTCAAATATCAGCTTTTAATGTATTTTGGAAATGCAACCATCTTCTTATCAGTTCCAAAGATACACACATTCTCGTTTTGAAAACAATTTTTTTTAATTTTGGTATACATATAATAATTTGGTCAAGCAAAAGCTTCTAATTTAGTAGGGTGGACTTGACACAAAGGGGGACATTTTAGGCAGCTGAAGAGCTACCAGTCACTCAGGTGCTACTCTTTGGAGAAGCCTGTTGTAAATACTGCTGTTCAGTGAAGTAGCACAGTCCCCCACAGCCCCCGTGGTGTGGGTGGCCTGAGCCCCAGGGGGGCACCTCAGCACTGTACCCTGACCTGAGAGCTCCTGGTTAAGTCCGGAGGGGGGCCCTCCATGGACCTTGCTGGGGGAGGTCCTCAAGTTTCTTTATGCCACTGCTGCTGTTTTAGGTTGCTCTACCCGCCATTAACTACTTACTACACCAAGGAGCGTTCCTTGCCGCCACCCGCTGGGACTGGCTCTTTCTCCCAACGATATTGGGAGTCACTGTGTGTATCCATTAAATTCTCAAATAGCGTCATGCCTGTTCTTAACTACTTCCACCCATTCATGTATTTGTGGCAGCTGCCTATTGAGTGATGGTTGATTGTACAATCCTGGCAGCTGTTGTTTACCATGTGGTGCATATGTAGTATTTAAAGGTGGCCGCCTTGATGTTAATGATTATTCAAAGAGAAACAGCTGCACAGGGAAAAATATCCCTGTAGGGAATGCGTGTCAATCAAGAACACACGCGTCAATAGCACCTTCCGAAGTCCTGAAGGTTGTAGTTCTGCGGTCGCACCCTCTCTGAGTGTGGCATGGTCCACTGGAAGGGTAGCCCGTCATCAGCGCATGCCCAGAGCACGGTTCTAGGAAATGGAGTTCGGCACTTGGGCTGTCAACTACTACGTCAGGCTTTTGCATAGAACCCTTCTGGTGTTGTATAATTGTATAAATCAGAAGCCATCAGCATACGAGCAGAGCAGGGAAATGTAGTTCTGCTCGTCCGCCCTGTTTTATGAAGGCACAATTTGGTTCTAAAACCCTTATGGAGTTGTCTTATCATCTTGCTTAAAAGCTCTCAGCCCAAACATGGAGCAGGTGGACGCCCACCATTATTCCACCCTACTGGGTGTGTTAATTCACATAGTTTGATTAGGTAAATGCCCCATCTAAGAATGGTAGACAATACACATTATGTGTCTATACAATAACACCATAATAGTTACATATTTCCAAAATCCAGTTTAGTGGGGGCTGAGGGAGAGAGTCCCCTTCCCCAGAGTTGCAGCCACGGTATTTCATCATTAAGACCCTCCTCCAATATTCTAAAACTGTATACCATTCTCTGTTGAACATTTTCTTGGCCACGTCTTGTACATTTGTGCCCATTTTTTTTCCAAAACAACCCATGATAATTCTTTGTCTGTGTGGTTGAGCTCCAAGTTATGACGTGTCAATTTGGTGGTACTCTTTCTGCATTGTATTGCACTATGATGTTCATTAGTTCTAACCTTTTTTTTTTTGGTAGTCATTTCCATTTATAACAAGTTACATGGGCAAGTGATTAGTTATGTCACATTTTTGCTGTTACAATTGGTCAATGATTTCAATCTCCAGGGTCCCCCAGTTTTAATATCCACCTCCTTGGTTTGTGTGGTAAATATGCATGCCATGCAGTTACCGCCGGGAAATGTCTAACTAGGGCTTGATTTCACAGAGTGTATTTAGTTGCGGTACCGGTGTGTTTTGGACCTTGGTGTGAACTAGCATAGCAAATATGCTAGTATGGTGTTTGTAAGCAGAAAGAGGGAAGGGACTTTGTTTGTTGCCACTGTTCGATATCCTCCAGTTTTTTAAAAACTTTATATAGGGTTAGGGGTATATGTAGTAACACATGCATTCTATCCATGTTCGTTTTTGAATTTGTCTCTAGAGTGCATCCCTGTTATTGTTCTTCGCCCGTTTACGGACTCTTTGTGCCTTTTTCCTAGGATAGTTATGTGTAACCAGTATTTCTTCCAGGATTGTTGCTTGTGCTACAAAAGTCTCAGGAAGTGCAGCAATTACATTTAACTCTCTGGAATTGACCCACCAGAAGATTTTCGTGTAGGGCCTTCGGGTGGAAGCTATTCTTGTTCAATTGCCCACGCATCAATTCCACGCCATATTATCAAGGAGTTGTCGATATAACAATGACCGAGTTTTATGCTGTCTTTATATAGGTTGTTTGGAAAAAATATATGGTTAACCTCAAATTGGTGTTAATAGAGTCAGGCCACACTCTGGGTGAAGGGGCTACCCATCGATGTTCCCCATATCTGATAGTAAAGTACATTCTCAAATTCTAAGATATTCTCAGTTAGGGCTAATTCCGCACCTTGCAGCACAAACCGTCTTGGGGTCATGAAGTCCCACACTATGTGTTGCTGGATCCCTTTAATCACCTCAATGGTACCTCTTTGTGGGATGCTTTTTTAAAGGGCTTGACTCCATGTCCATGGTTATAATCGAGATGGCTTCAACATTGGCAATTCTACCTTGGAGTCACCTTCATTTGAACACTTTACACTGTAGTGTAGTTCCTATATTCACAATAGACTCTGCGCATTGGATTAATATATCCTATAGATATGACATAGGACTTAGGTCAGTAGGTCTCTATCGGATATACAAAACTTAATTGTGAGTGCCAGCTAGCTCAGAGGTCACTAGAAAATTTCTAGCATTCACAAAAAGGGATTAGTTTCTGACAACTGCATAAAGATGACAACTTTGTTTCCCTAGGACTGGAATAACTATCTTCAGAGTCGTGGAAACAATAGATAAGTATTACACTCAGTCAATCGCGCATGCTTCGTTTCTACAGAGTTTGCAGAGAAACAGTGAGACGTGCGTTTTCAATAAAATGTTTATTGAACAGCCTTCTTTCTCATGCAAGAGAGGTGAACTGCTACAATCATTAGACAGAATGCAAAGTATAATGCGTACAGCTAGAATAGTATTATAAAATAATCCTGTAATAGCATTGTATGGTTTTTAAGCGATATAAAAATACATACATAAATAACACAGGCTAAAATAATAAACTGGTTCTTCTAAAATACGACTACTCCAATGTACCTAACCTAGGTCTAGTATGAGGGAAGAAGTAAGTATGGTCTTTAGCATAGGTTTAGTTTTTGCCAAGAATCTACCAAAGGTTTCTCTATGTTCTAATCAGCTCCATACCTTAGAATGAAGGAGGTCTGGTATCTCTGTCTCTGGACTCGATTTCCCAACACCCTGCAAGGGGAGTCAGAAACACTGGAGCTGGATTTCTCAGCAGAGGAGGACAGCTTCCTGATCAGTGCTTCAGCTGGAGAGTCGGCTTCCTTCGGCACTTGCTGTAACGAGCTGCGTCAGGCAAGTAGGTTGCCAAACTGCTCCGAACCACCATGCTTTGCCATAGCAAGTGAAGGTATGTTTATACCTTGAAGGTGTTTAGGAATACCATGTTTATCGTAAAGTCAGGCATATAACGTCATGAATGAACCCCTAAGGAATAGATGTTCATTGTAAAACTAACTGAGTTCTTGGAGAAATCAATATTCAAGTAAGGGGAAGTCTCTTATGGCTTAAGCTGGTTTTCCAAGAAATCGTTGTGACGTTTGCTGAACGGATGGAAGTACCCATGTCTGTATTTGGGTTGCATGGGCTATGCCTAAATAAGGGCTTGATTTCTATGCCTATATAAGGGCAACATGGATTGTACCTATATAAGGGCATGAATTGGGAAAATCCATTTGAAATCTAACATGCCATACAACACCCACTCCACTTTCTTATGTACGACATTACTAAGTTCTAAACACATTAAACATATCTAAACATGATGTGTCAAAACCCACCCGAAACACATAAAAATGCAATGGTACTGGTTGTACACAAAAGCGCATTGGTGCTGTCTGCATTTAAAGCAATGTTTCATTCTAAGCATGAAGTTGACATCTGTAAATGCTGTCTGAATGAAATACGAAAATACATTTATGAAATAGCTCGTAAATATAGAAGAAAAAGGTGCCAAAACCATTTCATGTCATATTACATATAACTGTTGGTTTGAGGACAAGGTCAAATATTGTCTCTTGAAGTTTTTCAAAGAATTCTAGTTCTCTATGAATAGTTCTACTTTAAGCAGATTACTTTGTGCCAAAAAATGAAAAATACAAATTTGGAAAAATTTATAATCATTGTTTTGAAAAAATGAAGGTCGAATTCAGAGTCTCTCGGAACACAGTGTGCCAAATCAAAAGCTAGTGTTATTGTTTGGAGAAAACATCACATCTTCTAAGTCTGTAAAGAATTTGTTTACCATTGTAGGTGAAAGTTGGATTACCTCGTTAAGAAGATCAACCGTACATAGATGTGAAGCATCGCCTTCAGCATTGGTCGCATTAGCAATGTTCGTAATGGATGGTACCTGTGTGCCTGGTTCCTCTCGTACCTCACATCAGCATTTTGTGTCTGTGAGATCTCAATGAATGCCGTCATCAGAATTGGTAGCCACTGGGGACAACACAGTGTATGGGGCGTTACTGGTTCAAGCAAAGTATCAACATCCGTTGGCATGACTGATGGGAGTGTGAGACATGTGTCTAGCACACATTCTTCTCCGCATAGCAGGCAGCGTAGAACAGGTACGATGCAATCTTGCCAAATTGGTCTGAATGATAAAATGTGGTATTTAATTATCTTAAACGAGTTAATCCCAAAATTTGAACAATGCGCTCACAACACTTCATTGCCAGTAGAGTTGTCTCCATGGTGAACTGGGTGTCGCTTGTGGATTGACTTGCCATATCGCAGCAGTAGGAGCAAAAATAGTATCCCTGCAGCGAGTCCCAAAATGAGAGGCAATCCGCCAAACACAGAGTGCACGAAGTTTGGAAATATTTCTAGGACTGCTTGAAAAGGTGCTAACAGTCCAGAAAATACTGTCTTAAATACATGTATAATACCACTCGTATCAGACATGTTTAAGATACGACTTAACATTTCCGAGCAATGTATAGGGCAATTTGTAGTTAAGAGGGCATGTATCTCCGCAGAAGTCCTTGCGACTTGCAGATCATAGGTTTCTTTGGCCGAGGTCAGTGGCACCGTTTTCTGTAAAATAATGGCTTTCATTCTGCTTAAAGTATCAATTCGTATAGAAGAGATGTTCAGTGAAGGCCATAACGGCGACTCCCGGTCTGTCTTGGTCTTTGGAAACAATACAGCAAGCGACCCTGGCTGACACAGTAGCTGTGATCGTTCAACATAATGTAACTTCCATTTGAAAGTTGTCCAAAAAGTGGATCTATCACCGCAGCCGGAGAACCTTGCAGGTGGCAGTTTAAGTTGTTAGAGGAACCATCGCACGCCCCGTGTAAACAAATACCCTGACAAAGTAGAGAACCGCTTAGTGCGTTTTCACAATTTTTACCACTAAGAAACACTTCTCTTCCCCCACTCTTGCCTCTGTGTGTGTATGGTAATTCCCAGGATGTCTTGATGTATTCTTTACCCAACCTTTCATATGTGCCTGCTGGTATATGTTTTAGGCAATACTGAAAATGGAAAATTGTAACTGGCAGAGTGATTGTTCCATGTATAATCCATTCCGTGGCTGGCTTTTCAGCAACAGTAAATGGCAATCTTTCCAGTTTTTCAATGCTCAGCACTGTATAGTCTGCTCCCCTCTGTGCCAGTTTGATCTGTTTATCAGTGATATTGAATTCTGAAAACAGTGACGTAGTATTGATTAAACGCCAAGGCACATAGCCTGAACGAAGGTTTCGAAACGTCCAGCCTAATAGCATGATAGAACGTAATTGCAACTGACCATGTTGCAACATGACCAAGTCCTGTTCCATGATGTCTATGGCAGAGGATACTATGCTGTCCAAAGAATATATCCTGGATGACAGAGTCGTTAACCCATTGTCAACTACAGAGAGAGTTTTCTCTAAATTAATACGATCAATTTCACGTATTCTTTCTGCAGTCTCTGCTTGCGTAATCTTCCATGCCTCATTATAAGCAGCATAGATACCGGCATATATAAAACGTTTATGGCACAGTGTTCTTGGTCCTAGCAAGAATTCCCTAAGATCGGCGCCATCTTTAAGTAAAGATAAGTGTTGTTGTACATCCTTGAGTGTAGATCTATGGAACCATTTTTGGAAAAGGGGGGTGGTGATGGACAGAGTTTCTGAATGATGCAGAATACTCTTACCAAGTCAAGAGATCATGGTTTTAATCCATCACCGTTTTTTAGCTCAATGCACCATCCCAGCTCAGAACCTGGCTATATGCAAATTAGTCTGTTCCTGTCCCAGTGTATGATGGGAACAGGGCAAACCAAACTACCAAGCCAATTATTATACTGGTAAGGAAACAAGCTTCCGGGGACCGGTTTCTGGCATCACAGCCTTCTTCGGCCCGGCTTGCTTGAATCCTGATGGTGCAATGAGCAAGGGACTCACGTCTGAGCATAACCTCCCACACATAGTGTGGATAAACCGATTTTGGAAAAGGGGGGTGGTGATGGACAGAGTTTCTGAATGATGCAGAATACTCTTACCAAGTCAAGAGATCATGGTTTTAATCCATCACCGTTTTTTAGCTCAATGCACCATCCCAGCTCAGAACCTGGCTATATGCAAATTAGTCTGTTCCTGTCCCAGTGCATGATGGGAACAGGGCAAACCAAACTACCAAGCCAATTCTTATACTGGTAAGGAAACAAGCTTCCGGGGACCGGTTTCTGGCATCACAGCCTTCTTCGGCCCGGCTTGCTTGAATCCTGATGGTGCAATGAGCAAGGGACTCACGTCTGAGCATACCCTCCCACACATAGTGTGGATAAACCGATTTTGGAAAAGGGGGGTGGTGATGGACAGAGTTTCTGAATGATGCAGAATACTCTTACCAAGTCAAGAGATCATGGTTTTAATCCATCACCGTTTTTTAGCTCAATGCACCATCCCAGCTCAGAACCTGGCTATATGCAAATTAGTCTGTTCCTGTCCCAGTGCATGATGGGAACAGGGCAAACCAAACTACCAAGCCAATTCTTATACTGGTAAGGAAACAAGCTTCCGAGGACCGTTTTCTGGCATCACAGCCTTCTTCGGCCCGGCTTGCTTGAATCCTGATGGTGCAATGAGCAAGGGACTCACGTCTGAGCATACCCTCCCACACATAGTGTGGATAAACCGATTTTGGAAAAGGGGGGCTAAAAATGCATTGGTGCATTTGCATAAACAAAGCGTCAGGCACCGCGCAGTGCCTGCCGCTTTGTTTATGCAAATGAAGGGGTATACCACAGGTACTCCCCCGTGTGCACCCCCCACCTCTCCTTCACTCTGGGGGCCCGCAGGGGGCCCCCAGAGTGAAGACCGCATGCCCTTCCATGGCGGCATCGCCGCCGCGGAAAGGCACCTACAGACGCCCATCATAATATGGCTGGCTGTGTCTGATAGACACCGCCACCATATTATTCCTTTTCCGCCCCGGCCGCAAGGTGACCGGGGCGGAAAAGCGGTGGACGGTCTTTCCGTCCGCCGAGGGAAAACGAGTGTGGATGTCGGGCGGATTGCCCCCGCCAGGCTGGCGGTGGCTACCGCCAGCCTGGCGGGGGCAATCCACCCGACATCACAATGGGCCGCTAAATTTGGTTGGTATTTGTCAACATACTTTTCATTCTGTCTTATTCACATTTTTAAAGTAAAATCATTCTGGATTGGAAATATTAAAACCTGAAAAGTACGGAAATTTTCCCCAAACTTTTTTTGAGCTACCCTTTGGTGGAGTAGGACACTGTTCCCATTGGTTATACATCAATACATTTCTAGGGTTTGCATATTTATGCAAGAAATGATGATCATAGTGATTATAACAATACATTTGTTCATAATCTGGCGAACCTTCTAAGTATTCATGATTTGTAAATACAGCAGACGTTTCGAAGTCTGACATCATATTATTAACAGTTTCGAAGTCCCAATCCTCAGAAAAGGTATTAGATGAAACAAAGTCATACGAGGAAATCTTGAACTGGTGTGGAATCTTCAACAGCTCCGCAGGGCCAAAAATGTCATAATCAGTTCTGTCCCAAGCTATACCCCTTGTATAGGAACGGCTGTGATGTTCACTGATGACAAGTCTCTTTGTTCACGATGAGATGATTTGTGTGGCTTGAGTAGTAAGTTGATGTTCTTACTTGCTGTGTCCTTTTTAACATATCTTCCATTCATCAGCATTCCCAAAGTTATCACCAGAGTCAACCAAAGTAGAAGGAAAAGCACACTCAACACAATCCAAAGTTCAATACATGGTGAAACCAGATAAGTCTTTTCCAAGTGATGAAAAAGGTCTGTCGCTTGTTCTTTCAAAGTTCTTTCAGCTGGCGTCGTTTCAGGTTCACTTGGCTCCTCGGAAAACGTATCAAAGTTAATGAAATAGCCAGAGGCAGTTCTGTAATTGTTGGGATTGCATCAGGATTCGTTGAAATTGCTGGAACCACTTGATCACTTGCTATATTCGTGTAGTCTGATGCTACTTCGTTGTAGACAGGTGTTTCTTGACGAACTGTTATTTGGGTTTCGAGAGGTACAAGTTCCATAGTTCTTCTTTTCGCACTGCAGATTCTTCAAAAGTGATAAATCTCTCAGTTTGAACCCCTTGGATAGTAGCCAGATTAGGGTGTCTGCTACATTAGCGGAGTCCACTTGGCCTACTGCTTATGATCGGCCACATGATGTGGTTTTATCAGGTCGATAGACACAAACCTGTTCTCCTGTTTACCAGCAAGGGGCGGCAGTAATACTGTTCTTGATCCATGGATTGCTAGGACAGGCTAGGCTAAGAAGGCCCAAATTCCTTCTTGTCCGCGATCTTTTCTCTGACTAGATCCCCAAGCTTAGGAATCCAGACAGGCCTTGCTGGGACGGTCGGTTTCTCTTCAGTGGTGGTTGGCTTCAGGAACACGTTACTTTGTTTCGTTCTTATTTCATTTAAGTTCTGTAAAACAGCAAAACGGTCTTTGATATCAAAGGGTTTTTTGTCTACCACTGAAGTCTGACATTTGAGGTCTGATACTAACATTCTCGTCCCAAAAAGGACTTCATATGGAGTGATACCCCCAGAGAACTTCTTGGCAGATTGTTAAGACAACGTTGGACACTTATTAGATGTTTGACCCACCCGTTACCCGAGCCTAATACCCTAGCTGTCATAGATTGCTTTATGTCCCGATTTTTTCTCTCCACTACTAAATTTCTCAAAGGATGAAATGGACTAGAGTACCGCAATGCAACGCCCAATTTGGCCATGGCCTCCTTGTAAGCTCGAGAGCTAAACGCAGGACCCTCGTCAGAATGTAGCGTGCCGACAGCGTATGTGCCGATAAAGACTTGAAAATCTTTTATAACAGTTCGAGCATCAGGCGAGCGCTGAGGCCACATCCAAATGAACCTTGTCTTAATATTTGTGGGACCGCATTTGTCCACAGGGATGTCTGCGTGTAGAAAGTCTAATGCTGTCTAACAATGGTGTCTGTACTGGGCTGGCTATGCTATACTCAGGAATCTCTTGGCATTCTATGCTGCGATTTCTATTGCAGTCATTGCAGTTAGTTACAAATGTGTGAATGTGTGCATTCATTCCTGGCCACATGTACATCTCTTTTAATTCTAGTATAGTCTTAGAGATCCCCTGATGCATCAGGCCCTCTCCCAAATGTGCTTCGTATATCAAAGCTACTCTACGTCTCCTTTTTGGAATTACCCTATCCCCCACTCCAGGGATTCGAGCAAAAGGAACAGAGTTTGCACCAATTATATATGAGTATTTGAGTGGAAACTTATAAGGTAATGTTTTACCACTGTCTTTGCTTGAAGCATTGACAGCTTGCATTATTTTGCTGTCTATTTTCATTTTTGAACAAGTGATTGCAGCTACGGAAGCCGTTTGCACAGCTGCCTTCGCGGCTTCATCAGCCAATGAATTCCCTGCAAGGTGAACTCCATCACGTGGATGACTCAGCGTATGTATCACGTGAATGTTTTGTAGTCCCTGTCGTAACTGAACTACTTGTTCCCAAAGCAGTTTATGCTTGATTGTTCCACCTTTTGCATCTTTGTAACCGTTTTGAATCCAGTTCTGCAAGTATTCAATGTAAGATTGAACACAATAATAACGAATTGCACACTATGAGTTTGGGGAATTCGCGATCCGTATTTTCAAGTGCCATCTTGAATGCTTGTAGTTCAGCTAGCTGAGCGGTACAATCTTCTAGAGAATGAGTTTTAGTGACCATTGGTCGGAATGCCATTGCGCCTACAACCTTTAACGATCGCGCACACCGCACTATCGACTTGTTTACCCCCTGTAGCGGGTTGAGCTGATCCGTCAGTATAAATTATACATTCATACTGATCTAGAGGTAGAATTTCAGTAGGCAGAGGACATTCTTGTTCTTATTGTAGAAATGCTTGTGTTTTCAAATATGGATCAAAAATGTATTCAACGAATATTACAGAAAGAGAATTAACCCACTGTATCCATCTTGGATGTAAAGCTTTTGCATTTAGAATGCTCGCTTTTGTTACTGCCTCTAAGGCAGGTACAGGTGTAACAACCATAATTCATTTACCCTGTGTGAGGGCTCTCTCTTTTGCTACTGCAGTTTGAATCGCTGTCAGAATTTTTTCTGTTGAAGTGAATTTCATTTCTGCTTGTGTGTTTTTTACGCACAATGTTATTTATTAATGCTGCACTGTGTGCATTTTGTACTGGAAAAGTTTTGCAACAAGAGTTTAAATGTCTGTAATCCAAAACTAAATGATATGTATTGTCTGGTTTGGAGACAGGAAACAAAGTATTTTCATGGACGAGGTGCATGTTTCAATCACCCCTTGGTATTCAAGTTGATCTAATATCTCCTTGACCTGTTTTTTAGCTTCTTGCTTAACTGGGTACTGCCTTTGTGCAGTTGGCTGATTTTTAAGTTGGATTTTATGGTGAGGCGAGTCCTCATCCCATCCTACATGACTTTTGTATAATGCAGGAGCTCGGGCAACTGCCCATTTCCTGGCATAAGTATATTTTAAATGAATTGGAATGTGGTTGGAGAAGGCTGGCATAATGATGTCTTCATGTGGTCACTCCCTGACAAATTCTGGTGGCCAGTCTTTTTTAGCTAGAAGAATGTCATAACCTTTAGAAAGTCGCTCCCAAAAGAGTGCTCTCACTTTTCGTGGTATGTCTCCCTCCATCCGGAGTGTTATTTCATATAACCTATGTGGAAAACTAACCCAGGTAACTGCAGTTTCAACCTGAATTAATTCGTTCAAGTCCACTGTCTCCAGATGATCCTTCAAGTTCTTGCGAGCTATGGTGACATTTGCTGCGCTGTCCAACATTGTCTGAGCCCATTCCCCGTTCTTGAGTTGTGTCCTCAAGATCCTCTGCATGTCTGATTTTTAGACCTACCTTCCTTTTGGTGAATTGAGGTTTCTTGTTTTTCTGAACGTGTTGTTCCTTGTGTTCTGACCGTCCTCTTCTTTCGGATTTCTGTGACGAAGTCCGAAAGGTACGAGAGGAATGTGTATTAGTATCTTGATATCTATCAGGTTTTCTCAAATTATCCCTGTTCCTGAGGTTATACCTCCTTTCAAAGGGCTGGTTTTGAAGAGACCTACCTCTGGATTGAGAACGCTTCTCTTTAGAAGTTTGTTTAGTGTTTTCCCACTAAAACCGGCCATGTTGCTCCTGGTCTACCTACTGAACCAAGCCTAGTAATGTGATTTATATATTTTAGGGCGCCTTTAACCAGAGCTCATGCTCCTGGTATGTGAGTGGAATTTCTATATCTTCAAAAGGAATATACTCATCCGGTGGTTCATCTTCTTTGTAGAAGTGAAACACATTGAGAACCCAGATTGAGAACGCTTCTCTTTAGAAGTTTGTTTAGTGTTTTCCCACTTCTTTTTAATAGGAGTAAGAGTGTTTTTAGTAAAGACCTTTTCAGGACTTTCAGCCAGTTGGGATTTAACTGGTTTCCCACCCAAGCTGTCTCTGCCTAATTCTTCATAGGATTTTTCAATTATTCTGGCCAGTTCTTGTGGTTGCTTAGTTACATCAAATTCCCTTAACTTTTGGCGGATCGCCATGGATGCTGCTTCACCTTTAATATTAGCTAATATTATTGTTGAGACCTGTTTGAAATCTTTCAGTAATTTCATATCTAGATTTAAAGCAGGCTCTGCCCAGTATTCATTTTGAATTTGTTTCAGGACTTCTGGTATTACCGCCATAGACGGAACACCATGTGTTTTAGTGTAAATTGCAGCAAAAACTGTACCCCAAGTGTCGCAGTCCTCCAGATGTGGTGCGATCCCCTTTGGTAAACAGATTGTTAAAATTCTGTGTTTCTCATGAGGGGTAGTATTCGGAAATACTGCCTCGATTTGAATAATGAATAATTTTTTGAGCTATCCAGAATGGAATTTGTTCCCGTTTTTCTGGTAATTTACCAACGACCAAATGTAGAGTCTGTGGTGTAATTCCCTGGTGGGGGGGGGGGGGGGGGGGGGGGAATGCTGTGAACTTATTATTGCTGGTTGGACTGTAAGGGTCCGCATGACATATTGAACCAATTGTCTAAAGATTTTGATTAGCTCTTTGAGTTGAGCTCGTAGTTCCACATCTGTCATTTCATTAATTTCAGGATGTAGAGTATAGCTGGCTAAAAACGGCCATGATGCTCCTGGTCTACCTAGTGGACCGAGCCTGGTAATGTGATTTATATGTTTTAGGGCGCCTTTAAACCAGAGCTCATGCTCCTGGCATGTGAGTGGAATTTCTATATCCTCAAAAGGAATATACTCATCCGGTGGTTCATCTTCTTAGTAGAAGTGAAACACACGTGTTACTGGATTTGCTTCAGGGAAGATTATCCATGAATAGAATACCTCTGTCTGATGATATTCATGTGCCTCTATCACAAAAACTACCCTACCACCTCTTGCTGATAGGCCATTTTTAATAAGTTTTATAGTGATGGCTTTCCTTAAATTTGGAGGAATGATTATAGCATCATCGTCGGTTTCATTAAAACCTGTTGTGTTAAAAGCTCCTGGATCAGCCGCAGCTCCACCGTTCTCGGTGTTGGCGACGTTAGTCGACATTATTTAATGAAAATTGCAGAGCAAGTTTCAAGGAGACAAAGATAAGGTGCACAATATTTTGGAACACTGTATCCTTCAACGTTGAACAAACAAAAAACTAATAGATAGGATTTTCGTCCTATTCAGCTATGGCGGATATTATCCCTTTACCCACTCCAGATGTCTATTGGAGTATTGCGGACAAAGGAGTCTCTGAGAAAAGCATGACTGAGTTACTTTAGTATCTAGCATTAAATTAGTGCCTTATCAAACGTTGGGCGCCATGTAGTGTAGTTCCTATATTCCCAATAGGCTCTGAGCATTGGAATAATATATCCTATAGATATGACGTAGGACTCAGGTCAGTAGGTCTCTATCGGATATACTAAACTTAATTGTAAGTGCCAGCTATCTCAGAGGTCACTAGAAACTTTCTCTAATTCACAAGAAGGGATTAGTTTCTGACAATTGCATAAACATGACAACTTTGTTTCCCAAGGACTGGAATAACTATCTTCAGAGTCGTGGAAACAATAGATAAGTATTTCACTCAGTTAATAGTGCATGCTTTGTTTCTACAGAGTTTGCAGAGAAATAGTGAGACCGGCGTTTTCAATAAAAGGTTTATTGAACAGTCTTCTTTCTCATGCAAGAGAGGTGAACTGTTACAATCGTTAGACAGAATGCAAAGTATAATGCGTACAGCGAGAATAGTATTATAAAATAATACTGTAATAGCATTGTATTATTTCTAAGCCATATAAAAATACAAACATGAATAACACAGGCTAAAATATTCAACTGGTGCTTCTAAAATATGCCTTTGCCAATGTACCTAACCTAGGTCTAGTACGAGGGAAGAAGTAAGTATGGTCCTTAGCATAGGTTTAGTTTTTGCCAAGAATCTACCAAAGGTTTCTATAGGTTCTAATCAGCTCCATACCTTAGAACGAAGGAGGTCTGGTATCTCTGTGTCGGGACTCGATTTCCCAACACCCCGCAAGGGAAGTCAGAAACACTGGAGTTGGATCTCTCAGCAGAGGAGGGTAGCTTCCTGATCAGTGCGTCAGCTGGAGAGTCGGCTTCCTTCGGCACTTGCTGTAGCGAGCTGCGTCGGGCAAGTAGGTTGTACAATTGCTCCGAACCACCGTGCTTTGCCATAGCAAGTGAAGGTATATTTATACCTTGAAGGTGTTTAGGAATGCCACGTTTGACGTAAAGTCGGGCATATGAACGTCATGAATGAACCCCTAAGGAATAGATGTTCATTGTAAAACTAACTGAATTATTGGAGATATCAATATACAAGCAAGGGGACATCCCTAACGGCTTAAGCTGGTTTTCCAAGAAATCGTGGTGACGTTTGGTGAACCGATGGAAGTAGCCTTGCCTGTATTTGGGTTGCATGGGCGATGCCTAAATAAGTGCTTGATTTCTATGCCTATATAAGGGCAACGTGGATTGTACCTATATAAGGGCATTAATCTGGAAAATCCATTCAGAATCTAAAACGCCATACAACATACACCTCCATATCTTTCATCACTGAAACCCCATGTATCAGGCGATGATTACCGTAACTTCAGAAATCGACCTGAAGTGGTGGCGGTTGCCATTAAATCTAAACAAGGGACATCAGTTAGTTTCTCCTCAGACAACAATGTTAATGAAAGATGCCAGCTGCATTGAATACGGATTGGTATAGGAGGGTCCAAAGGCTCAAGGGAAATGGAACATAGGATTTAATCACAGAAATGTAAAGAACTGGCTGCAGTTTAGAAGGCGCTTCGTTGGTTTTCTCCCATGTTCTGTATGTGTGCAGACAGAATATCAGATCATGAGAGCATATGTCAAACTGTCAGGGGAGCATACAAACATCTATTTATCTCCTTTCCCAGAAGATAGGTCTTTGCATTGAAAGGAATCTCCTCTCTCACTCCACAGCTCATGTTCCAGGATGGAAAAATGGGCCTGCAGACTCCCTCAGCAAAACATTCCCCTCCTCGGTAGCCCTCTGCCTCATCCCCATTCTGTTTTAGCAGATTGTTCTCAGATTTGGATGCCCATGGCTGGATCTTTCAACCATGGAGGAGAATGCTTTACTCCCTTGTTCCTGCATTCTGGGATGATCCAAGGAAGCTTGGATGATAGATGAACTAGCCATTCCATGATCTTGGGGCCTACTGCATGGGTCCTCTCCTTTTATTCTGATTCCCAGAGTCCTTAAAAAAACCCAGGTAGATCATGTAAAAGTTCTCCTTATACTTCAGAAGTGGGTCAGAGGACCTTGGTTTCCCCTTCTTTTGTAAATGGAGCAGTGCCCTCACTGGCAGTTTCCCATTTATCCCTCGCCATTGAAGCTTTCTCTCTTGAAACTGGAAACCCAAAGCCATATGAGGCTGAATGTATGATGTTCGAGAGGTTTAATTTTGTGTCACAGGGCTGCTCTGTCAAAGTTGCTGAATGTATTTAGCTATCACGAAAGCCTTCCTCCCTCAAGTCGTATAGTTGTCACTGGAGAAAGTTTGAGACCTGGTTAAGATAAGGGCATTTCCCATAGTTCTTGTGAACCTATTAAGTGTCTTGTTTTCCTGAGGGACAGATGTATGTTGTGATTGCAAGTTTCCACTATCAGAGGCCCATAGGAACCTATTCAGGCTTTTAGGGGTCCAACAATGGTTGCAACCCCCCGCCCCCCAAGTCATGCACTTTCCAGCCCCTTCCTAGGACCTTCCCTTAGTATTCCATTCGTTAAGGAATCCTCTCTTTGAGCTCTTACATTCTGCAGAACTGAAATTCCTGTCTGCTAAAATTATTTTTTTTGTTGCCATCTTCTCGGGTTGAAGGATTAGTGAAACAGGTGCATTTCTTTATTCTTCCCATTTCTCAGACTTTGTGAGGATAAGGTCATTCTTTGACCAAGCTCTCTTTTCCTCCCTAAGGTCCCATCTAAATTTCCCTTCGGGGAGGATATTGCACTTCTAGCTTTCTACCCTGATCCCTTTTACCCGGAAGAGGAAAAACTCCCTACAATGAATGTCCTTACCCCAATTTCCATATACCGGGACTGAATGAGTTCTTTCTGTAAGGTTGAATTTCATTTTTAATTACTGCCTTCCCGGGCATCCACTTTGGATGATTAAATTGGCGATCATTTAATCTAGAGTCAATCTTCGCTCCACTGTCGAAGGCAAATCCACTAGAGGTATGGCCGGCTCTTGGTCTTGGGTAATGTTTAAGGGAGCGTCCTTGAGGGATATTTGTATTGCTGCTACATGGGCTTCACCGCACACATTTGTATCTCATTATTGGAGTTTGATGCTCATGTTTCACCTTCGGTTCATGGCATTTGATTTATGAAACCTTTTTGAAGCATTCATTAAATTCATGGGTGCAGCATTAAAGCTGGTTTGTGCGGCATTACATTGTTATTAAGTCTATGCTCAGAACTGATCACCTTTTCCTTGGGTATTGGCTCACTTCAGAAAGACTGGGATAAGAAGACAGATGAGGAGGTAATGACCCAGTTACTTACCAGTAATCTTCATTTTTCCGAGTGCAGATCTTCCTGTCACAGCCCTTAGCCCCTCCTTTTTGCCCATTTTGAAGGGATTGCTTCCAATTTACTATGCTTCTTTACACTTTATATATCAGGAAGTGTTTACCCCCAAATTCCTCCCTTTCTGCATTCTGGGATACTTCAGCCATCTTGGGGGATCTTTTTGACTTTACTAGGTAATATGTTTCTATGGCACAAAGGGACTGCTCACTTCATAAGGACTGGGACAGACAGACTTGAACTCAGAGTAATGAAGATTACTGGTTGGAAAATAGGTCATTCCAATCCAACACACGCTGACCACTTTCTTTGTTTAAGCCCTCAGTCGGAAATCTGTCAATAGGAGGCAGATCTGATTGAAGAACCTTTTTTATCGAATGTGCCTGCTGTAACCGTTACCTGAACGAAGATCTTTAGGCCTGGATTTGTAGTGGAATATTCAAAGTTGCACACATTTTCCCTTCCCCCCCAAAATCTATTTCAAATAGTTGGAGTTTAGCCTCTTAAATATATTATTGAACATACTTGGTTCTTCACATTTGTGTGCTTTAATACAGTAAGTGCAAGGTAACTATTGTTTGCTTTATGAAACCCAATTTCTTTGATGATGGGCAAAATATATAAAATGCTTTAATTTAAGTATGGCTAAGCATGCGACTGATGGTCTTGTACTGTAGAAATGCAATATAACCCAATGTCTCAAAGGGTTTTGCGCTCGATTACCGACACATTTAACAATGTAATGATTTTGGAGGGTTGTCATTGTGCACGTTTATGGATCCAACTGAACTGTGCGTCTGTCTCTCACAATTCTTCATTCACCACAATGCCGAGAAAATCATCTGATAACCAGATGACCGCACCTCAGTGGTCCCCAAGCACACTGAAACGAATTCCGCACAGGATCAAAATAAAGACAACACTCTTTCAACCACTCACCCTACACAGTATAATGTACCACCCATGTAGGCAAGGGCACAGGGGTAGTAAGCGCTATATAAAGTTTGCAATGCAATCAGTATGTATGTGACAGGTGTTGTGAGTCACATGCTGTAAACAGATACAGTTTTCAGTTTTACAGAAGCATGCACAATGTATCAGTAGCATCTACGTTTAATTCTGAAATGTGCTCACTTGAGCTTTATTACTTGTGTTTAGCCTGATGGACTGACCTGGAAAGGCAGGTGAAGCAGAGGGTGCAGGCAGACTGTCGGAGCAGTGTAATTGTTCTCATCCCTAAAGTTAGCCAAAGACTCGATAGAGCAGTGTCTGCTGTGCTTGACCTGCAGCAACCCTGCCCTTGAGGATGAATCAAGTTCAAAGCAAGTGCAAACTGTGTCTGAATATGTGTCACATGTAATGTTTGCATCAATACATCTTACAGAAGAGAGGCAACTGCAGTGAACACACTGGTAATCCCAACTCAGCCTGTTTCAATAATGCAAGCTTGGCATGCATGTTTATTTTTTATTGTTTTGCATTAGGCGGTCATTGCAAGACACTGTTTTCTGCTGCTCTCCTTCCCCGGAGCTCCAGGTCCTAGAGCTCATCATGGACAAGGAGCATCATGGTGAGAAAAGCATGAGGATTGGGGTAAGGTGTGGGACAACTGGAGCGAAACAATTAGATAACAAAATATGGGAGGGAAGAGAAAATAGTGGAAATAAGGTGAGACTGGAGCTAGAGAAATAACTGAATGGAAGATTGCAACATATGAGATAGAGAGGTAAAACTGTACCCAGTCACTTGTTCAAGTGATTTGTTTGTTTTTTCTTTGCATTCTGGAGTTTTGCTTTTAAATTTCAATGATTAGAATACAAAGGAAAGGGGGAGTGGCTACGTTGCCACCAAAAAATGGGTGCCTAAACCGGGGGCTCTACCGCACGTTTGAACCTTTGTCGCATTTTCGTGACCCTCACCATGCTTTGTGGTGGCAAACCAAACTCCCATAACGTCGGAATACCAGAAGCATGCATTTTATTGAGTGGACAGCCAAGTGGAGCCCTTTCTAACTTTTTCTGTGTGCTGTTGCTGCTGAGGCGCTGGCAGCGCCATTTTGAATCGCTGCTCATCACCTGCCACACGCTGCGCGCTGATACTGTGGAGCGCATTTTATTTTTTCCAGTCATAGTGATATTCACTCTCCCCTTCTGGTAACATGCTTGCAGAGAGTAATTTAACTTTTACTTTCCTGTCATGCTCCTAAAGTACCAGGGTTGGATTGGGATTAAAAATCGGCCCAGGCACGCTAAAAAAGTGGCCCACATTTGCATATTGCCTTTCCACAAAACACTGCTTCAGCGAAATATGAAAAAAGAAAAAGGGGGGGGGGGGGTAAAAAAAATGCCCAGATTAGTTTACACTGGTGAAACATACCTGAAAACATGTGAGGCCACTTTTGCTCTGGCCCCCTGCCCCCGCTCAATCTGCATATTTTAATGGACCGGCCCAGCGACAGAAAGGAAGTGACACCTCTGCCTGATGATAAAAGGAAGGTCATCGACGCCCATCTACTCCCAAAAAGTCCACCCAGGCACCCACTGGGCCTCTGGCGGCATCCGAACAATGCAGAAACCGCCCAAATCGGCCCCCATGCTGCTAAGAAAAGGAGCCCACAGCTGGAATTCGGAGGCCCTCGGGCATTGCCCGAGCGCCAGCATTACCAATCCAACCCTGTAAAGTACAGTGAACTCAACCTGCATTCTGCTCGCATGGAATCCCTCCTAAAGGGCTCTTCATTTAAGGAGCATCAGGTATTTAGCCCTTTTTCCACCATGATGTTTTCATCAATAAAATGCTGTTATTAGTGCTACCTCTAATCTATGAACGATCCTCACATTCTTCACTACACGTTATGAATGTGCTTCAATAATTAACTATTTTTTTATACTTTTTGAAAATCCTAACGCTTCCAAATCCAAAAAGTAAATCATGTGGTCAGGCAGGAAGAATTTCGTTTCACAGGTTGTCTCCAATGCTACGGCCAACAGAGGGAAATACTTTTTTTACAATTCTTTTTATTGACATATAACAAACAAAAATCAGCACTTAAAGCAAAAGGTACAGGAATATATATATGTTTTTTAATTAAAATGTTATTGTAAACAACAGAGATCTGCACGTACAAGTTATCATCTGCAAAACAATTCATTACAATTATTCAATACATTTAGGAACGTATGACTTCGCATTTTCCCTCTCCACAATTACACATCATCATCTGAGTCACTCTCCTCCTCCGGGGGGGGGGGTCCATATATCTCACCTATACATATTCCATTTTCCCAATATTCTACTCCATTTATTTGGACATTTTCCGCTACCAGAACAACGTCCATATCATTATTCCATTGCATTGAAGATGGTACATTTTTGACCCCCCACTTCTGCGCAATGGTCCTCTTGGCTATCATCGTGCCTGTCATTGCCCATTGTCGTTCGGCGTGTGTAAGATCCGTAGGTCCCCACACATTCAAAAGACAGCATTTAGGCTCCAGCGGTACTTGTTTCCCTGTTACCTCTGCAATGATCCTCACCACTGTCTCCCAGTCTGGTCCCAGTTTCATGCAGCCCCACAATGTGTGGTAGAAGGTACCCACTTCCCCACACTGCCATAGACAACTCGGGTCAGGGGACCTTCCCATCTTGTGTAGAACTACCCTGGTGTAGTAAGTCCTATGTAATATTTTGAACTGTACCAGCCGTAGTCTGGAGGTGATTGCAACCCCCTTGGGCGACGCTATGGCATCTCGCCAGTCAGGGTCATCCATGTCTCCCACCTCTAACTGCCATGCTTCCCTGAGTCTGTCAAGCGAATCTGCATGGTTATTGATGATATTTATATATGTTAACGAAGTTGCTCGCTTATACAAGTGGTCTGTGAGCAAGCGGTCCTCATGGGGTGACTATTCCAGGAGGGTCTCGGCAGCAGGGAGGACCGCCTCTATGGCATGTTTCATTTGCATATACCTAAACTGTTCCCTCTGGGCCATTTTGTACTGATCTTGCAGATAGGCACAACTAACCACCTCTCCATTGCGCCAAAGGCCCCCAGCTGGGAGATACCGATCAGGTCCCAGTTTCAAAACCCTTTGCTGTTGCCTAATGTTCCCAGTTGGCCTGTGTCCCATAGGGACGTGTGTTGTGTAAATCTGCCCGTCCACCCCAGGTGTCTGTTAACCGTATGCCATATGCCAACAGTATGCCTCGCTGGGCACATGAGGTTTCTGGTTCTTCGTTGGGCGTAAAGTGCTCTATTAACCTCTCCAACCCCCAGGGTCATTCTGTCTAGGTGATATGTGGGGTTTGTATCTGGTACGTGGAGCCATTGATTAATTACTGTGAGTTGTTAGGCCCAATAGTACACCTTTATATCGGGCAGGGCTATCCCACCATCGTACCAACTACGCGTCAATTTGTGTGCAGCTATTCTGGCCGGTTTGCCGTCCCATAGAAGGGCCGCAAACTCTGAGTTCACTGCCTTAAAGTATGTGTCGGGGACTGGATACAGCATATTATTCAGGACGTAAAGGAATCTAGGCAGGGCCATAATTTTAAAGAGGGCTGCTCTACCTAGTTTGATTTCCCGTTTCAGTCTTTGCAAGGGGGGCTGTAGGTTGAGGGCAAAAAAAGAATCTTGATTTGAGGTAATATGGATGCCCAGGTACTTAAAACTATTCATGACTATCTGGACCTTACAGTCTCTGCAACCGTGGGGGTGCTCCATGTAGGACGTACAGTACCGATTTGTCCCAGTTAATGGCAAATCCTGATTCTGAGCCAAACACAGCACAGATATTAAGTATTGCATGAATTGATAGTGTAGGCGAGGTAATATATAGCGATACATCATCGGCATAGAGGGATATACGGTCCTCCCATTCCTCCCTCTACTTTAGACCTCGTATCATGGGGTCCCACCTTTTCCAGGTCACCAATGGTTCTAGGGCTAATGCAAACAGTAGGGGCAATAATGGAAAGCCCTGTCTCGGCCCTCTACTCGGGTTGATTTCCTTTAATATATGACCATTCACCACTACACCACCACCACTACTATGGGGTTGGTGTAAAGTAAGTGTAACCATCAGTAAAATTTTGGTCCAAATCCTAAGTCCTGGAGTACCGTGAATAGGAAGGCCCATTCCACTGAATCGAAGGCCATCTTTGCATCCAGGGATAGGACTGCAGGGTCTTCCAGTATGGTGTGTTGTCTGCCCAATACGCCGTGTAGGCATCTTAGATTTAGTGCAGTGCTTCTACCGGGCATAAAACCGGACTGGTCTGGATGAATCAGTTTGGTGAGATAGGGTGCAAGTCGAAGCGCCAGTGTTTTTGCTAATATTCTCCCTTCCACATTAATTAATGAGATCGGACGATATGATGAGCATTCCTCCACTGGTTTGCCCGGCTTATGTATGGCTACAATAATGTTTTATACATATGTAACAAGTATGGGGCTATCTTGTCTGCTGTGCACTTATATAATTCTATTGGAATACCATTTCGACCGGTGGCCTTCCCAGATTGTATTTTAGTGATAGCTACTTTGAGTTTGTCCACTGTCATGTTAGCTTCTATTCTGTCGACTTCTTGGGGTGTGAGTTGAGGCATATGAATATCTTTAAGGAAAGCGAGTGCTTCCTGTGTGGTGGTGATATTCGTAGAAGTGTAGACTCGCTCATAGTGGCGTGCCAGCGAATCCACTCTGAGTTGTGGATCAGATGTAGTTTTGCCCTTATCTGTTTTTATCTGTGCGATCCATCTATGTGATTTTTCCCTTTTGTCAAGCCATGCCAGGAGCTTACCCGCTTTATCTCCGGATTCGTAGATCCGGTGTTGGGTGGCTGTCATGCGGGACACGACAGCATTCTGCAGATATTCACGATATTCCTGTCTTTTTATGCGCAGAGTGTGATTGTTCCCATCTATAGAGTTCACCGCTGCCGGGAATCCAATCGCTCTAACTCATGCTCCATAGTTTCTACATCCTGTTTTATCCCCTTCTTATGTCCTCAATTTGCGATATAGCATGGCCTCTGATCACTGGCTTGTATGCTTCCCACAACGTAACTGGGGAGGGGACTGGCGCTTCATTATCTTGAAAGTAGTGTGTAGTTGCCCTGATTAAGGCTTTTCTGATCTTAGAGTTCAGGAGGAACCCCGGGTATATAGGATACCTACGACTTTGAGTAGTGTGATGTGTCAATAGTTCTGCCATAACCGGTGAGTGATCTGAGATTCCTCTGGGCAAATGTGCGGCTCTGCTGAGCTTACCCAAACTGTCTATTGCCACAAGTATGTAATCAATACAGGAAAGGCTTTTATGAGCACCTGAGTGGAATGTATATTGCTTCTCATTTGGGTTTTGAAACCTCCACACATCTAACAGGCCATGTGCATCTAAGAAGTCGGCCAAAGGTGAGCCAACACTATGCTGTGGGCGAGTCGGTGTGCGATCAAGTGTGTCATGCGCGGTCATATTAAAATCTCCTCCTATTACTAAGTCTCCGTCTGGTAACGTTAAGAGAAATTTGCCCAGTTCTTGTAGGGTGGGAGCCTGCAGCGCAGGTGGTATGTAGACAGATACAAAATTGCTGCAAATTGGCCCTGGTCATCTTTAAAAGTACGATGGATAATGAGGGGGAACTGTTTTTGTATCACAATCTCCACCCCCCGGGATCCGCTGGTGAACTTGGAGAGGGACACTAATTGCAACCCCCATCTATCAAGGGCCCTACATGTGGAGCTCGTTAGGTGCGTCTCCTGTAGCAGTGTAACGGCCGGAGACATGCGCTTCAGGTATTGTAGTACCAATCCTCATTTTATCTTATCCCGCAGGCCATTGACGTTCCAGGAGCGGAAGGACAGTTGTGGCTTTGTGGTACACTGTGCCGTTAGGTCATGTGATGCCATTAGGTATGTTTGTCTTTGCAACATATTGAGGTGTGAAAATCATTATGTGCATGTTTTCAAAGTGAATATACAGTGACAATTGCAGATCTATAACCATTAGAACTATAACATGATGAATATTTCTACCGAGGAGATATACAGGTAGTGGTAATGTCTTTCCTATTCCTTCCCCCTAAACCAATCCCCCCTCCCTGCATCCCTGCCTAGTAGGTTCAAAACTACCCACTTTCCCAATAGCAGAGTGCCTATGATCCCCAACAATGAATAAATCATAAACGTAGGGCTGCGCGGTGTGGCGCCTGATAGTCTCTCCCTCCCAGGCCTGCAGCAATCCCAAATTACATTATATTCCCCTAATGGTTCAGAGAAGTGTCTCTAGTCCCCAACTGAAACATTTCACCCCAAGTTCATTCATGGGCGCCACTGAGGTGTTCAACTCACAACCTTTCTACCTACCATTATAAACAGGACAGTAAGTAAGATATCTACCAACCATTGTCATTGTTGCAGTCCTTCATTTCCCGGAGCGTGCGGTGTCGCTGCCAGGACTCCCAGATTTGGAACTTCTGGATCTTGGCGGGGAGTGTCCCCTGTCTTCAAGTCTGCTATCAGAGTCTTTGGAGTATGAAGTGGCGTTTCTATTGACGGTTTCTTCTCTGTCGTGTTGGGACGTAGCCGGTCCCCCTTCAAGCCATCGATGAGCGTCGTCCGGTGTCGTGAAGAACCAAGATTTTTCTCCATCCAGTACCTTCAGTTTAGCTGGAAAGAACATCATATATTTTAGACCTTTGTCCCTGAGTGCCCGTTTGATGCCTTCAAAGGAGCAACGGTCTCTCTGCACTTTCAGGGTAAAATCAGGGAAAAATCTGATTGTCGCGTTATCACAGGGGAGATCTCTTTTCGCCCTAGTTGCTTGTAGGATTGCATCTCGGTCTCGAAAGTTCAAGATACGGGCAATAATAGTGCGGGTGGTGCACCAGGCCGTGGCCTCAGGATTGGAGCCCTGTGCGCACTTTTGATAGAAAATAGCGTGGAGAGTCTCTTGGGTTTGAGGTGATCGAGGATAAGGTCTTCCAGGAAGAGGTCCACGCTGGGCCTCTTCGCCCCTTCCGGCCTCCCCACCACTCGTATGTTGTTGCGACAGGCTGGTCCTTCCTGATCATCCAGGTGCAGTGCCATTTCCTTATGCTGGGGAACCAGTTTTTGCCAATTATCAAAAATGAAGGGAGGTCTCCTTTGAAATCCGATCTGGGACAAGGAGCTATAACTAGAAATGGAAGAAAGTCCCTAGTTTTTCAAAAGTGGAAGAAGCATGAAAAGTATGAACTCACAAACCCATAATTGCCATAACCACAATACTAATAAATTACAATAAGAAAAAAAGGATAAAACATGAAATCAAAACAATTTAGGAAAATAGTACAATTTAATGAATATAAAACAATCAAGAACAGTTAAAAATACAAAGTTGTCGACGCAGCGTTTCGGTTTTCTAATAACACCTTCATCAGGACAGTGTTCTAGTTAGAGAGAAACATACAATTAGGTACATTTAATATGGTCTTCTTTTTCACAGTACATTATTTAGTTCACTGACAATTTTATTACTAGACATTTGGTTAATACAGGGACTAAAAGTACATGGCACTTTGTTTTATTATTACTTTATTAGACATGTGGTTATCTGGGTTTTGGGGAGACGTTTATAGTGACATTGGAGGTTCATACTCATCTAATCTTTTAGATAAAAATAATACGGTATTGAAAGACTTTATTACGCATTCCTTCTAAAAAGATGAAATAATATTCCTGCCTCAGTATTCAACTTGAGGTTGTCTTCATGTGTCTTTCATATTGGGACACCTTCTTATGAATAAGTACCACTTGTTGGATATCAAAGCACGTGGCATTCGTGCATAGTCCTTTACTGGGGAATATATGATATCACGAATTAGATTATATTACTTAACCAATAATATCATACTAAAAAAATTTAGTAGACTTTGTTTACCTTAAGATATGTTTTCGGTCTGTCTACTATAAGAGGTCAAGGGAGCCACCGTTTTTAATTGATGGGGAGCTGATGCCCTAATGAAAACAAAATTAAAGGTTTCTGAATATTTGTTATTGAATATTCATGTAGATGTGAAATACTCTGGGAGAAGGATTCCCGACTCACCCTATTATATGGGGCTCTTGAGAATCAGGCAATGCGTGGCTGGATGCGTTGATAATTTACTCGTTGCCTGGGCGCGTTTGTGAATATTCGCGTCCACCTTCTAGCTCGTCTTTAGAGAACCACTTTTATAAAATGCCCGGCTCTAAAAGGAGAGAATTCGTAATTTTAGCGTTGATTCTATCCGCTTGTAGTTGTAGCTATATAGCGGTACACTTGTGTCTACTCTTTATCAACTCATTTGTCTATCTCTATCCTTCGCTGTTAGGGGAGGAATTGCTAAATCCCAAAAAAACATATTATTTTCTTTGTTACATCTTTATTGCTAAACAGGTTTGCCGTTATGTACTACAGCCTACTGCCACGTATGGACTATTTATATATTGGCACTATTGTTAGTTTATTAGGTCTTTATTCCTAGACTAGTTTGTCATTGTGCACTGAGGCCTCCTTCCCTGTATACACAATTTATATATTAGCACTGTCGTCTCTGTCCCATATCTTTATCTGTATCTTAGACTTTATTTGCACCATTGGGAGATTCCAGATTTCTATCCGTTATTTATTGGGCTGATAATGATAGCTATCTACGTCCCGGAGTAGGGGGCCGTACTGTCTTTATCTCATCACTAGACTTATTAAAGTCCGATGGCATCTTCTCTTTATCCAAACACTAGGTTTTCTCAAACCCCGTAGGTTACTTACAGAATACTCAAAGTTTCCCGTTCAGTTAAAAGGGGTAGTTGTAAGCATTAAGGGCTATGGGGCCGTCCTTACTTCGACTAATCGCTAGATTTCTTCGACCCATTAGGTACTTATACAAAAAAGCGGCCGTTGTTAATGAGTGCCCGCTTACTTATCTTGAATCGAGCGGCCTCCCTGCTCCACTTGTGCCTCTTTTCTTTTTCTGGTATCCATGAATGCCTGATTTGCTCGATGCTTGTCTGGCTAAATGGGGTTTACGGGGTAGGCCCATTCCCGGACATAATAACGTCACTTCCTGTGCGACCAGACTATGGTTAAATCTACCCACGTAGTTTGATGTCATCTTTTGATAAAAATAATTAATTATCAATGCGGAATTGCCGCTCTCAATTACAAAGAAACCCGCATGGAGCACATAGGTTGTTTAAGGGCTTAGGCTGCTCAATTAGCTTTTTTGTGAATGCTACGTTTTCACAATCTATAAGAGTAAAGATCGAAATAACTACTCGCTACTCTTTGGTGGGTGCTCTCCAAACAAACCGCTGTTATTAATTGGTGCCCGCTTACCTGTCTTGACTTGAGCGGCCTCCCTGCTCCGTTTGTACCTCTTCCCTTTTCTGGAATGATTAAGTGCCTAATTTACTCGGTGTTTATATGCTGTGACGGGGTTTGCGGGATAGGCCGATTCATGGAAATACTTACGTCACTTCCTGAGCGACAGGGTGGTGTTGAAAACTACCCACGTAGTTTGTTGTCACCTTGTGAAAAAATAATTAATTATCGATACAGAATTACCGCTATCAATCGCAAGTGAACCCGCATAGGGCACATAGGTTTATTTAAAAAACTTAGGCTGCTCGAGTAGTTATTAATGTGGTCTCTAAGTTCTCGCAATCTGTGTTGATCAAAGACGGATTGCATCGGAGAATTAGACATATCTATTGTACCACCTGCACCAAATTATTATTTTGCCACTTCGGTTAGCAACATGAACTGTGTATAAGATTATTCTGATAGTTATTAATTGTTAACCCCCACGTAATTTAAAAGGCTGAAGCTGTACTCCTCATCTTGATCCTGTGCACTTTTCATAGTTACCCTTTATTTTCTATGCTGATATTTAATCAAACAAAAGGCCGAATTGAGGGCGTTAATGCTGGGATGGGCGGATCCGAAACGTTATCTTCGGATTCTCTGGTTACAGAATGCGTTCCCAGTCATCTTTAGTATTTAATCCTTTCTTTACTGTATTAAAGCGAGACATAAAAAATTGTTCTCGTTTTCTTCTTTTTAGATCCATATCGCCACCTCTGGCTTTCATACAAATCATTTCTACCCCACACCATGTCAGATCTTCAACTGTGTGATGAGCTTCTCTCCAATGGTCTGTTAATGGTGCACCTTTTCTATTTGTGTGAATTGCTGATTTATGTTCGTTTATTTGCACGCAAACTTCGCGGGAGGTTTCACCTATGTATGCCATGTTGCATGGGCATCTGATGAAATATATTATATTTTTGGACCTACAGTTAATGAAAGATTTAACTTTATGTTTGATATTATTGTGGTCAATAACGTCTCCTTTAATGGCCTGTGAGCAGTTTTGGCAATTGCCACATGGAAACGTGCCTGTAGGTAATGGGGCATTATTTATGCTTGATTGTGTGCTAGGTTCAACTTCTCTTTACGTATGCACCAGGCTATTTCGTATTGTCTGATTTCGCCTGAAAGCAAATATTGGTTTCAGGAGTTTCTCCTTATTTTTGTTGGTGATTAAGTTCCAATTTCTATTTATGATATTTTTGATCTTAGTACTGATCGAGCTATAATTGTTTACAAAAATTAAGGGTTTCTTTTTTTGTGTTTCAATCAGTTTTTTCTGGAAGAGGTTATCCCTGTTAAAGTATTTCGCTCTTTTATAAGCATGTTTTACCATGCGTTTCGGGTAGCCTCTATTGATGAATTCTTTCAGTTAATGTTTTCGCATGTTTGTCAAAATCTTTGCTCTGTGTACAGTTGCGCTTAAGTCTTAAAAACTGTCCGAAGGGGATGTTATCCCTCTGACATGGTGGGTGGTAACTACTATAATGCAACATGGTGTTGCGATCCGTTTTTTTGTGAAAAGCTCCACCTGCAGTTTCCCATTGTCTTGTTTAATTATTATGTCGAGGAATTCACAGAAGTTTTTATTATAGTTCGACGTGAATCTGAGATTAGCATCTCCAAGGTTTAGCCACGATATAAATTCATTTAATAGGTCTACTGGTCCAGTCCAGATGAAAAAAATATCATCTATATATCGTGACCATTCCGATATGTTTTCGAAGAAAGGGGCCATGGGATTAAATATGTGGATCTCTTCGAATTTTGCTATGTATAAGCAGGCTAGACTAGGAGCACAGGTTGCTCCCATGCTCGTACCTTTTACTTGTTTAAAATACTCTTTATTAAACATAAAAATGTTGTTCTTTAAAACTAGAGTGACACAATCAATAATGAAAGTTTCTTGTGAGTTGAAATCTCTGTCATTACTGTGTAGAAGGGATTCTATCATTTCTATTGTGCTGTACTGTGGTATGTTCGTATAAAGCGCCTCGATATCGAGGGTTACTAGAAATTGAGTATCACTATTAAAAGGTAGGCCTTCTACTTTTTGGATTATGGCGGCAGTATCTTTTATATATGCCTTCTGGGTTATTACATGTGGTTGCAGAAAAATGTCCGCATACTTATAAGCGGCTCTGTGAGCGAGCCGATGCTGGAAACTATAGGCCTCATGGGCGGATTTGTGGGATCTTTATGCAATTTAGGGAGTCCATATAATGCGGGTACTATGGGGTCATCGTTCTGAAGGAATTTGTATTCATCATTACATATCACCTCGTATTCCTTGGCTAGGTCTAATATTCTTTTGACCGTGTCTTTCAGTTGTAGCCAGTCATTTCTTTTGACCTTTGATAGTGGTCCTCATTTGATAATAATAGGTTCATTTTATGATTGTATTGTGTAGTGGACATAATGACTATACTGCCCCCCTTGTCCGCAGGCTTTATGGTTAATGTGTGGCAGTTCTGTACATTTTTGAGGGCCACTTTTTCTTCTACCTTTAAATTAAAATTGATCCAGTTTTTCTGGTCCAGGAGGTCAGAGATACCTTTTTCAACCAGTCTCGAAGGCTTCAATGTCTTTATTTATTGTGGCTAATTTGTGGAGTCCATGTAGATTTGGGTTTGAAGCCTGATTTGTTTATTGAGGGTATCCTGTCTTTATCTTCGAAAAAAGTTTGTAATCTCACTTTCCGGAAAAACGCTTGGAAGTCTCTTTCTAAATTAAATATGTCTATTGGGGATGCAATGGCAAACCCAGACCTTTTTCTAAGAGTCTGATCTCTATTTCAGAAAGGGTTGTACCTGACAGATTAATCACTGGGGCCTTATCTACATGTCCCAGGTTTTCTGGCTCCTGGTGTAGGGCCTGTGATTGAACAGAGGTTGAGGGGTATAGTTGCCTCTCCCCCTGTTCCTCCCTCGTGGTTGTGTAAAATGTTGTCGTTGTTCTAAAAAAGATAGACACTTCTTATACTAGTTCCGATTCAGATGCAGAAATGACAGGAGAGTGCCACAATCAGAAAGAGAAAGAGACCATGGGCATGTCCGAATAGAGATTCACCCCATTTTTTAGGACAACGACAAACTTTTACACAACCACGAGAGAGGAACAGGGGGAGAGGCAACTATACCCCTCAACCTCAGTTCAATCACAGGCCCTACACCAGGAGCCAGAAAACCTGGGACCTAAGGCCCCAGTGATTAATCTGTCAGGAACAACCCTTTCTGAAATAGAGATCATACTCTTAGAAAAAGGTCTGGGTTTTGCCATTGCATCCCCAATAGACAGATTTAATTTAGAAAGAGACCTCCAAGCATTTTTCCGGAAAGTGAGATTACAAACTTTTTTTGAAGATAAAGACAGGATACCCTCAATAAACAAATCAGGCCTCAAACCCAAATCTACATGACTCCACAAATTAGCCAGATAAATAAAGACATTGAAGCCTTCGAGACAGTGGTTGAAAAATGTATCTCTGACCTCCTGGACCAGAAAAACTGGATCAATTTTAATTTAAAGGTAGAAGAAAGAGTGGCCCTTAAAAATGTACAGAACTGCCACACATTAACCATAAAGCCTGCGGACAAGGGGGGCAGTATAGTCATTATGTCCACTACACAATACAATGATAAAATTAACCTATTATTATCAAATGAGGACCACTATCAAAAGGTCAAAAGAAATGACTGGCTACAACTGAAAGACACGGTCAAAAGAATGTTAGACCTAGCCAAGGAAGACGAGGTGATATGTAATGATGAATACAAATTCCTTCAGAACGATAACCCCATAGTACCCGCATTATATGGACTCCCTAAAGTGCATAAAGATCCCACAAATCCTCCCATGAGGCCTATAGTTTCCAGCATCGGCTCGCTCACAGAGCCGCTTAGTAAGTATGCGGACATTTTTCTGCAACCACATGTAATAACCCAGAAGGCATATATAAAAGATACTGCCGCCACAATCCAAAAAGTAGAAGGCCTACCTTTTAATAGTGATACTCAATTTCTAGTAATCCTCGATATCGAGGCGCTTTATACGAACATACCACAGGACAGCACAATAGAAATGATAGAATCCCTTCTACACAGTAATGACAGAGATTTCAACTCACAAGAAACTTTCATTATTGATTGTGTCACTCTAGTTTTAAAGAACAACATGTTTATGTTTAATAAAGAGTATTTTAAACAAGTAAAAGGTCCCAGCATGGGAGCAACCTGTGCTCCTAGTCCAGCCTGCTTATACGTAGCAAAATTCAAAGAGATCCACATATTTAATCCCATGGCCCCTTTCTTCGAAAACATATCGGAATGGTCACGATATATAGATGATATGTTTTTTCATCTGGACTGGACCAGTAGACCTATTAAATGAATGTATATCGTGGCTAAACCTTGGAGATGCTAATCTCAGATTTACGTTGAACTATAATAAAAACTTCTGTGAATTCCTCGACATAATAATTAAACAAGACAATGGGAAACTGCAGGTGGAGCTTTTCACTAAAAAAACGGATCGCAACACCATGTTGCATTATAGTAGTTACCACCCACCATGTCAGAGGGACAACATCCCCTTCGGATAGTTTTTAAGACTTAAGCGCAACTGTACACAGAGCAAAGATTTTGACAAACATGCGAAAACATGAACTGAAAAATTCATCAATAGAGGCTACCCGAAACGCAGGGTAAAACATGCTTATAAAGGAGCGAAATACTTTAACAGGGATAACCTCTTCCAGAAAAAAACAGATTGAAACACAAAAAAAGAAACCATTAATTTTTGTAACCAATTATAGCTCGATCAGTACTAAGATCAAACATATCATAAATAGAAATTGGAACTTAATCACCAACAAAAATAAGGATAAACTCCTGAAACCAATATTTGCTTTCAGGCGAAATCAGACAATACGAAATAGCCTGGTGCATACGTATAGAGAAGTTGAACCTAGCACACAATCAAGCATAAATAATGCCCCATTACCTACAGGCACGTTTCCATGTGGCAATTGCCAAAACTGCTCACAGGCCATTAAAGGAGATGTTATTGACCACAATAATATCAAACATAAAGTTAAATCTTTCATTAACTGTAGGTACAAAAATATCATATATTTCATCAGATGCCCATGCAACATGGCATACATAGGTGAAACCTCCCACGAAGTTCGTATGCGAATAAACTAACATAAATCAGCAATTTGCACAAATAGAAAAGGTGCACCATTAACAGACCATTGGAGAGAAGCTCATCACACAGTTGAAGACCTGACACGGTGTGGGCTAGAAATGATTTGTATGAACGCCAGAGGTGGCGATATGGATCTAAAAAGAAGAAAACGAGAAAAAATGTTTATGTCTCGCTTTAATGCAGTAAAGAAAGGATTAAATACTAAAGAAGAATGGGACCGCATTCTGTAACCAGAGAATCCGAAGATAACGTTTCGGATCCGCCCATCCCAGCATTAACGCCCTCAATTCGGCCTTTTGTTTAATTAAATATCAGCATAGAAAATAAAGGGTAACTATGAAAAGTGCACAGGATCAAGGTGTAGAGTACAGCTTCAGCCTTTTTCATTACGTGGGAGTTAACAATTAATAATTAGCAGAATAATCTTATACACAGTTCATGTTACTAACCGAAGTGGCAAAATAATAATTTGGTGCAGGTGGTACAATAGATATGTCTAATCCTCCGATGCAATCCGTCTTTGATCAACACAGATTGCGAGAACTTAGAGACCACATTAATAACAACTCGAGCAGCCTAAGTTTTTTAAATAAACCTATGTGCCCTATGCAGGTTCACTTGCGATTGATAGCGGTAATTCCGTATCGATAATTAATTATTTTTTCACAAGGTGACAACAAACTACGTGGGTAGTTTTCAACACCACCCTGTCGCTCAGGAAGTGACGTAAGTATTTCCATGAATCGGCCTATCCCGCAAACCCCGTCACAGCATATAAACACCGAGTAAATTAGGCACTTAATCATTCCAGAAAAGAGAAGAGGTACAAGCGGAGCAGGGAGGCCGCTCAAGTGAAGACAGGTAAGCGGGCACCAATTAATAACGGCGGTTTGTTTGGGGAGCACCCACCAAAGCTTAGCGAGTAGTTATTTCGATCTTTACTCTTATAGATTGTGAAAACGTAGTATTCACAAAAAAACTAATTGAGCAGCCTAAGCTCTTAAACAATCTATGTGCTCCATGCGGGTTTCTTTGTAATTGAGAGCGGCAATTTTGCATTGATAATTAATTATTTTTATCAAAAGATGACATCAAACTACGTGGGTAGATTTAACCATAGTCCGGTCGCACAGGAAGTGACGTTATTATTTCCGGGAATGGGCCTATCCCGTAAACCCCATTTAGCCAGACAAGCATCGAGCAAATCAGGCATTCATGGATACCAGAAAAAGAAAAGAGGCACAAGTGGAGCAGGGAGGCCGCTTGATTCAAGATAAGTAAGCGGGCACTCATTAACAACGGCCGCTTTTTTGTATAAGTACCTAACGGGTCGAAAAAATCTAGCGATTAGTCGAAGTAAGGACGGCCCCATAGCCCTTAATGCTTACAACTACCCCTTTTAACTGAACAGGAAACTTTGAGTATTCTGTAAGTAACCTACGGGGTTTGAGAAAACCTAGTGTTTGGATAAAGAGAAGATGGCCATCGGACTTTAATAAGTCTAGAGATAAGATAAAGACAGTACGGCCCCCTAGTCCGGGACGTACATAGCTATCATTATCAGCCCAATAGATAACGGCTAGAACTCTGGAATCTCCTAATGGTGCAAATAAAGTCTAAGATACAGATAAAGATATGGGACAGAGACGACAGTGCTAATATGTAAATTGGGTATACAGGGAAGGAGGCCTCAGGGCACAATGACAAACTAGTCTAGGAATAAAGACCTAATAAACTAACAATAGTGCCAATATATAAATAGTCCATACGTGGCAGTAGGCTGTAGTACATAACGGCAAACCTGTTTAGCAATAAAGATGTAACAAAGAAAATTATACGTTTTTTTGGGATTTAGCAATTCCTCCCCTAACAGCGAAGGATAGAGATAGACAAATGAGTTGATAAAGAGTAGACACAAGTGTACCGCTATATAGCTACAACTACAAGCGGATAGAATCAACGCTAAAATTACATATTCTCTCTTTTAAGAGCCGGGCATTTTATAAAAGTGGTTCTCTAAAGACGAGCTAGAAGGTGGACGCGAATATTCACAAACGCGCCCAGGCAACGAGTAAATTATCAACGCATCCAGCCACGCATTGCCTGATTCTCAAGAGCCCCATATAATAGGGTGAGTCGGGAACCCTTCTCCCAGAGTATTTCACATCTACATGAATGTTCAATAACAAATATTCAGAAACCTTTAATTTTGTTTTCATTAGGGCATCAGCTCCCCATCAATTAAAAACGGTGGCTCCCTTGACCTCTTATAGTAGACAGAGCTTAAACATATCTTAAGGTAAACAAAGTCTACTAAATCTTTTAGTATGATATTATTGGTTAGGTAATATAATCTAATTCGTGATATCATATATTCCCCAGTAAAGGACTATGCACGAATGCCACGTGCTTTGATAGCCAACAAGTGGTACTTATTCATAAGAAGGTGTCCCAATATGAAAGACACATGAAGAGAACCTCAAATTGAATACTGAGGCAGGAATATTATTCCATCTTTTTAGAAGGTATGCGTAATAAAGTCTTTCCATACCGTATTATTTTTTGTAAAAGATTAGATGAGTATGAACCTCCAATGTCACTATAAATGTCTCCCCAAAACCCAGATAACCACATGTCTAATAAAGTAATAATAAAACAAAGTGCCATGTACTTTTAGTCCCTGTATTAACCGAATGTCTAGTAATAAAATTGTCAGTAAACTAAATAATGTACTGTGAAAAAGAAGACCATATTAAATGTACCTAATTGTACGTTTCTCTCTAACTAGAACACTGTCCTGATGAAGGTGTTATTGGAAAACCGAAACGCTGCGTCGACAACTTTGTATTTTTAACTGTTCTTGATTGTTTTATATTCATTAAATTGTACTATTTTCCTAAATTGTTTTGATTTCATGTTTTATCCTTTTTATCTTATTGTGATTTATTAGTATTGTGGTCATGGCAATTATGGGTTTGTGCGTTCATACTATTCATGCTTCTTCCACTTTTGGAAAACTAGGGACTTTCTTCGATTTCTAGAACCAGTTTTTGCACCTTTTTCTCCAATTCACGTGCGACGTCCTGTAGTTCACTTACATTTTCTTCTGTGACCGTGACTCTTTCAGACGTCTTTCGCATATCTGCCCGCATAAGGTTCATTTTGATCGTGACCTTGTCTATTTTGGTCTCTAGGTTAGTCCCGACTGCCTGCAACGCTGCCATTATTGAGCCTAGTGAAGGCTCTTCCGCTGGTGTGGCCTCCTCATTTACCCCGGAGTCGGTCATGAGCTGTCGTGGCACTGCGTATTTATCCATCTTGTTAACCTGAATGGCGGTATTCCCACTCTTCGGCTTCGTCATGTTGATACGGAGGAGTCGCTTGGACCGCTGCCGCGTTTCCGCTATTCAGTCGTCTTACACCAGGGTGGCCACGCGACTCAGGGCAACGATATTCCGGCGTGGAGGTTGTCATGTTCCGGGTGTTCTGTCCGCAGCTCAGAGACAGCCACAGGCGGGGGGGCCGGATGCAGAATTTGAGCGGTCCGCTCTTATTAGTGGCTCTCCGGATTGCGGTCTTGTTCCCCCACCCCTAAATTTTCTACCGGTGGTATCCCGCACCTATTGCTTCTTGGTGATTGCTTCTCCGCAGCTCTCTCCAGAGGTGTTTCATTGACATATCTTTTTTATATACATAAAACATTGGTTTTTGATTGGGCATTCATGTAGCGAATAAAACATTTATATACTATCCCTTGGCAATTACAATAGTTTGTATATGAGTGAAGTGTGAGAGAGACTTGAGTGTCCTAGTATGCTATTGAGGAGTCCCAAAGGGACTTTTCTTTGACTTGGAGTCATTATTGTGTTCTGTCCCTTTGGTGGGGAGGATCACTCCCCATTATTTTGGTACATTTTATGGTGAGGACAAGTCATCAATACTAGTGCTACGCGGTGGGCTACAGATCTCCCCATGGTATGTGTTCCAGGCCCCCCAAATTAATGACCATTTCTTCGGGCACCCCCTTGCAACATAAACCATTTTTTCCTGGAACATGCAGCAATCCATGCTTTTCTTTTATTCCGCGAGTTTAGGGGGTTGGTGGTTCTCCATTGTTGTGCTATGTTCCTTTTAGCCACCCTAAGTCCCAGTGTTACCCAAGTCCTGCCCATTCCCCCAGGTCTGTGGGTTTCCATACATTTAACAGGCATCTTTTCGCCTCAAGGTGGATATCAAGACCCAATACTTCACCTAGTTCTGTGTGGATTTGATGCCAGTATCTCTGAATGAGGTCACACTCCCATAATATATGCATAAATATTCCTTCAGAGCCACATTGCCGTCTGTATTCACCCCTATCAGCCCTCCCCGTTTGGACCAGACAGGGCGCAGTGACGTATATCCTATGCAGGATTTTGTGCTGGACTAGCCATAACTTTGCCGATATAGTCACCTCGCGTGGGGAGGATAATGCCTCCTGCCATTTCTCATCGACTAGTTCGAGGCCATCTCCTTCCCATTTTGCCCTGAAGGGGTTAAACTGCGTTATTAAAAATGTTCTTGTAAGTGAGCGAGATCGTTTTTCCGTCAAGCAGTCTGTCCTCAAGAGGTGTGTAGTCTGGGAGAGAGGTGCCATTGGGTATGTGTGTCTGCAGTGCTTGGCGGACCTGGAGTTAACGGAAGTGTTCTGGTTGGTGTGAGGAAGTCACCCCCAGTCCCGGGACTTCCAACATGGCGGCGGCCCTCGACCAAACCGGAAGTAAGGGCAGCGTGCTATTTGTTGACGCACGCCCCAACGAGGACGCGACTGGCGAGTGGGAGAGAAAAGGAACACCAGAAAGAGTCTCGGGAGTTCAGCGCGCAGAGTCGGGTAACGGAGGAGAATGGTAGTGGGAGAAAACGAGCCAGGACAAAGACGGCGGAAGCAGCGAGGCGGAGAACAGCGGCATCGGGGAGCATTCTGTCCCAGGAGAGAGGGAGGAGGAGGAATTGACCAGCTATCTGGAAGAACGCTCCCAGAAAACTACGATTGAGACCAGTACTCCAAAGGCGAGTGAGGAGGCTGGATCTCCCTTCACCACGGCCTGGAGGCTTGTGGTTACAGGCAAGTGCCATTAGCACATTTCTTTTCTCTTAAGGGGCTGGTGGACAGGACTAAAAGCAGCACCTAAACAGTCACTTGGTTCACTCACCTAGGCACCCCACAGGCAGGTCACAGATGAAGGCTTGCACAAACCCCCCCCTTTTTTTTTAAACATTACAGGCCATTGGCCTAATCTTTGTTCTATTGTGTTTTTCCTTTTTGCTCATTGTTTTGACCTATCCTTTGATGCCTCAACATCCCACCGGGAAAGCGAACACCCCCCCCCCCCCAAGGAAGACTCAGAGAGGACAGACCTGGATGAAGTGGGACATTGGCACTACAGTTCTTAAGTCTGACGAACTGTGTATCCCCTGTAACCTTTATCTGTAATAAAGTGTGTTATAGCAACAACCTAGCCTATGGCTCCCTCATTGGGAGGTTTCTAAGGGACGCCAACACCCTCCATAGGCTTACAGTGGTGTCAGAAGTGGGATTTCTGGTCTAGCTGTGATGACCAACCTGTCACAATGGAGGCTATCATAACTCAGTTGGCAGAAGGCCAACAACACCTTCAGCTGGTTATGGAACAACAGACTGAGCAGGCAAACAAAGAATGGAAGGCACTACATGCAGCTATTAAAGAACAGTCCTTCCTCTTAACTACAAACCAGCAGGTACAGGATACTGCAGTATTGCGTCTAACCAATGCCATTGCCAGTACAAGAATACATCCTAATGTGCCTTGCTCGGTCCTTCAGAAGTTTCAGACAGGTGACGACCCGGACTACTTCTTTGTAAATTTCGAAAGAGTAGCCTCCACTGCCTCTTGGCCACCAGAAAGGTGGGGACAATATATAGCGCCTCTGCTTTCAGGTGAGCTACAAGCTGCCTACTAACTAGCCAATCCAGCAGGCAGGACCAGTTACTCAGAGATAAAGAAAGCCATCCTGGAACGCCTAGGGTGTGATCAGGAGTACTATAGAAGTCGCTTTGGGGAAGAGTAGTGGACAGCCGGGGACAACCCTCAAGTCTTATATTTCCGCATAAGGGACTTGGGGACACGTTGGTTGCAACCCTCTTCCTCCTACATGGATGAGGTGACTGAAAATATTTTTCTTGAACAGTACCTGGAAGCCCTTCCCTTTAACACGAGATCCTGGATTAAGCAGCATCCTAACTTAACAGTCACAATGGCAGTTGATCTGGCCTGTGCTTATCATAGATCTCCAGAGTTTAAAACACCAACACAGCGAGCCCCGATAGGACTACACAAACCACCAAACATGCCAACTCCTATTCCAGTAGAGAACAAACCTTCTATCTTCCAAAAACCCTAACCCCAACCTACCCTTAGTGCTAGTCCCATATCAACCCTACAGTGTTGTTATTGTGCGGAGTGGGGACATATAGCCTGCAACTGTCCCGCCAGGACTCCGCCCCCAGAACCTATGGAAGTTGGTTACTCTTGTGGAATGGTGCTGGTGACGGGAGACCACTCCAAGGCATATAGAAAGAAGGTACATGTGAATGGAAAACAGGTGACATCCTTACTGGACACTGGCTATCACCATACAGTTGTTACCCAGGACCTGGTATTAAAGTCCCAGATCATTGAAGGCGACTACATCCAGGTCATGTGTGTACATGGGGAAAGAAAGCTTTATCCCTTAGCCGAGGTATTGCTAGAAATTGACGGAGAACCCCAACTAAGAAAAGTGGGGGTCATCCCCTCACTTCACGAGACAGTCCTCCTATGAACTGATCTTCCTAGATTCCGCGACTATAAAGAGTCCCTAAAGCCAGCGTCCTCCCTGACAAGTTGGTTAGAAACTGCTCCCTTCCTTACAGAGAACCTAGAGGAACCTAGCAGCACAAAAATAAAAACACGTAGAGAAAAACGTGCAGAGAGGAAATCCTTTAACTTAGCGTATCGCACTGTACATTCTCCTATCCTTCTTTCTTCAGATGAGATTCAAGAGCCCCCACTGACTTTTCGTGCGACCCAGAATGACGACTTCACTCTACAACATGCTTGGGAACAGATCCAAGAACATGATCCTGACTTGGTAGGCCCCTATTTTTGTTTAAAAAACAACCTTCTCTATAGGGTATCCAGAGAAAACAACAAAGCTAAAGAAGAGTTGTTGGTTCCCAAAGCATTCCAGGGACAAGTTTTATGGCTTGCACATAGTCAGGCTGGGGCGGGACATTATGGGAAGGAACATACCCTGAAATATTTACTAGATGGCTTCTATTGGCCAGGGGTGTATCAAGAAGTTGCTAGATACTGCACTTCTTGTACTAGATGCCAATTTATCAATAACCTAGTTCTTTCACCAGCCCCCCTTCAACCCTTCCCTATAATAGATATTCCCTTTAGAAGATAAGGGATGGATTTAGTAGGACCCCTGATCCCTTCCGCTTAAGGCCATCAATATATACTGGTATTAGTAGATTATGTCACTAGATATCCAGAGGCATTCCTGTTGACATCAGCCAATACCACTGCAGTAGCCCAAGCCATGATCACTTCTTTTTCTCGGGTAGGGTTTCCCCATGAGTTACCCACTGATCAGGTTACACCCTTACTGTCTAAACTAATTAAACAGGTATATGCGTTACTAGGGGTAAAACAAATACGCACTTCTGTATACCACCCTCAGACAGATGGGATGGTCGAAAGGTATAACAAAACCATAAAAACAATACTGAAGAAAAGTGTAAACAAGACCGGTAGAGACTGGGACCGTCAATTACCCCTAGTATTGTTCCCCATTAGAACACATGAGCAAAAATCCACTGGTTTCTCCCCCTTTGAATTACTATTTGGGCGGAAACCCCCTACCCTCCTGGACATGGCTGTAGAGCAGTGGACTAGGGAAGAAGATGAAGGAAAGCCCCTTTTGCAATATAGTAACTCCCTCAAAGAGACCCTGTCAACACTTTAGGAAGAAGTCCATTCCAATATGGAAAACTCCCAAGCCGACCAAAAGCATTTGTATGATCGAGGTACTAAGCTAAGAGAATTCACAGTGTGGGACCGAGTGTTGATTCTGTTACCCACAACCGAGAAAAAGTTATTGGCCACCTGGCAGGGACCTTATTTCATGGTAGAGAAGGTCCCTCCAGTCACGTATCAAGTAGCCGTGCCCCACAAAAACAGACTACGACAAATATGCCACATAAATGTATTAAAAGCCTGGAATGAACCGGTCCCAGTGTCCCTATCCAGGACGTTGCCCATACACCTTGTGGCGATGGATAAACCCTTAGATATATCCCTGGTTCCAGACACTCCCATAGAGAAAACCTCCCTGCAGCTGGGAAAACAAATAAAACAAGAGCAAAAAGCAGAACTACTAACCCTATGTTCCTCTTTATCTGATGTGATATGTAGAGTAACAGGTAGAACCAGTCTGGTCGAGCACGATATTATTACTACAGTCAACAAACCGATCGAACTAAGGCCTTATTGTATCCCAGCTGCTAGAAGGCAGGCAGTAGAACAGAAAATTAAAGCAATCTTGGAGGCAGACATCATAGATCCGTCAGGAGGTGCATGGTCCTCTCCAGTAGTCCTAGTGCCTAAGCCCGATGGAAGCATTAGGTTCTGCAAAGTTTCCGCCAGTTGAATGCTATATCAAAATTTGACGCCTATCCCTTGCCACGGGTAGATGAACTTATAGAACATCTTGGGGATGCCAGGGTCATGACCACTATTGATCTCACAAAAGGGTATTGGCAGATTCCACTGTCTTCCGCTGCCCGAGAGAAAACCGCCTTCTGAACCCCCTTTGGACTATTACACTTCAAGGTACTCCCCTTTGGTCTCCATGGCACCCCGGCCACCTTTCAGAGATTGATGGATGTTATTCTCTCCTCCCACCAGTCAAATGCTGTTGCCTACTTAGATGACATTGTCATACACAGTCCAAATTGGGAAACCCACATGCTTCACCTAGAAAAAGTCCTTCAATCCCTACGACAAGCAGGCCTCACTCTCAACCCGAAGAAAATGACGTTTGGTACGGATCACATAGAGTATCTGGGGTATGACATACAGGGAGGAAAGATAAGACCCCAAATCAACAAACTAGAAGCGATCACGAAAATCCCTCGTCCCAAGACCCGTAAGCACATCCGTCCTTTCCTAGGCCTAATAGGATACTATCGCCGATTCATACCCAACTTCTCCACCATAGCGAGTCCTCTCACTGATCTTCTCACCAAAACATACACAAACAGACACTTTAACTGGACAGAGTCCCAATACCAGAGCTTTCAGACATTAAAGGAGTCTCTGCGTAACGCACCTCTGTTATCGTGTCCCGATTTTTGGAAGACCTTTGTCTTACAAACAGATGCCTCGGGGAGGTGTCTAGGGGCTGTCTTATCACAACCAGATGACTCCGGGGATCTAAGATCTAAGACCCATTATTTTTCTCAGTAGGAAATTATTCCCTAGGGAAACCAAGTATGACACAATTGAGAAAGAATGTTTGGCCATTAAATGGGCTGTAGAGGCTCTTCAATACTATCTCTTAGGCCGACATTTTTTCCTGCTTACGGACCACGCGCCCCTTACTTGGCTCTCTATCCATAAGAACTCCAACCCTAAAGTCCTTCGTTGGTTTCTTGCCTTGCAGCCTTTTACTTTCAGTACCCTGCACGTCCCAGGGTAGTTGCAAACCAACATGGACTTTCTGTCCCGATTCCCGGTCTCAGAATGGCACGACCGTCCATTCACAGAGGGAAGGCAATGTGAGTAAGTCACCGCCAGTCCCGGGACTTTCAACATGGTGGCGGCCCTTAACCAAACTGGAAGTAAGGGCAGCGTGCTAGTCGTTGACGCACGCCCTGTCGAGGACGCAACTGGCGAGTGGGAGAGAAATGGAACGCCGGAAAGAGTCTCGGGAGTTCAACGAGCAGAGTCAGTAGACGGAGGAGAATCGTGGTGGGAGAAAACGAGCCAGGACAAAGACAGAGGAAGCAGCGAGGCGGAGAACAGCAGCATAGGGGAGTAATCCGTCCCAGGAGAGCGAGAGGAGGAGGAAGCTATCCGGAAGAACGCTCCCAGATCACTACAAATGAGACCAGTACTCCAGAGGCGAGTGAGGAGGCTGGATCTCCCTTCACCACGGCCCCGGAGGGTCGTGGTTACAGGCAAGTGCCATTAGCACATTTCTTTTCCCTTAAGGGCTGGTGGACAGGACTAATAGCAGCACCTAAACAGTCACTTGGTTCCCTCACCTAGGCACCCCACAGTCAGGTCAGGGGTGAAGGCCTGCACAACCCCCACCTTTTTTTAAACATTACAGGCCATCGGCCTAATCTTTGTTCTCTTGTGCTTTTCCTTTTTGCTCATCGTTTTGACCTATCCTTTGATGCCTCAACACCCCACCGGGAAAGCGAACCCCCCCCCCCGCGTCCCCCCAGTAAGACTCAGTGGTGCTACAATTCTTAAGTCTGATGAACTGCGTATCCCACGTAACCTTTATCTGTAATAAAGTGAGTTATATCAACAACCTAGCCTATGGCTGGCTCAATGGGAGGGTTCTAAGGGAAACCCACACCCTCCATAGGCTTACAGTTCGCGAGTTCATACTTCTGCTGTAGATAGGCAAAGGTCACCACCGCTCCTCCTGCCTATAAATCCCAGATGGTCGAGATCCATATGAGATGCCACTTGTCAAAGCCCTGTGACTTCCAAAGACATCCTAGAATCTCAGAGTTCCAGAGTGGCATGGCTAACGGCCCAGGCTCCTGTTGGCTGTGTGCCAGACATGTACCAAGTGTTTCATCGGTCTAGTCAGGGGGAAGCTTTTTTGGTCTAGAGTAGAGCGCTCTGTAGTAATTCCCACCTTGGAGAAGCCACCGGTCCATAGCATAGCCCGGGTCATCTATACTGCGATAGGTGCCCGATTTGTTGGCTGCAAGACGTGCCGCCCAGTAATATTTCTTAAGGTTTGGGAGGCTGATTCCACCATCATACCAATTAAGAGGGAGATTGTGAAGCGCTATTCCAGGATTCCCTCCCCGCAGTAATTCCCTCTGTATACTCTCGATTTCTTTAAAGTAACTCGTGGGCACTGGGTCTGGGAAATTTTGTAGCACATATAGGAAGCAAGGCAAGGACATCAACTTGAAGAGTGCCGCCCTGCCCAGCAGTGAGAGAGGGAGGGCCTTCCATGCAGTTCTGTCCCGCTTCAGCCTTTGTAGTGGCGGGAGGAGGTTACGGCTATAGCAGAGCTGGGGGTCGGACGTCACTTATATTCCCAAGTATTTAAAGCCCTCAGTGGTGATTTGGATGGGACAGTTCTTAGGGAAAGCAGGGTGGCCCCCATGTAAAATGTAAATGAGAGACTTGCCCCAGTTAATGGAGTATCTGGAGAACCTACCCAAAATTAAAAGGATATCAAAAACCGTGATCAGCGATTTTGTGGGAGCCACTTGTCTGCTTATAGTGAGATGCGGTCCTCCCACAATGGAGCCCACTTCAATCCATGTATAACAGGGTCACTCCGGATCCATGCGGCTGGGGCTTCCAGTGCCAGGGCAAACAGGAGGGGAGAGAGTGGGCAGCCCTGCCGGGTACCCCGTCCCAGTGAAAAGAGTGCAGATATTTTGTTGTTCACCACCACCTGTGTCAATGGTTTGGAGTATGGGAGACGAACCCACTGGACAAACCCCTCCTGAATCCCATCTTCATGAGTACAGCAAAGAGGTAGGCCTATTCTATAGTGTTGAATGTCATTGTGGCATCTAACAAAACTATAATTGCTGGTTCTTATATTGTGCTCAGTTGTCCCATCACGCCATGCACTCTCCGTAGGTTCAGGGCTATGTTGCAGTGTGGCATGAAGCCCGACTGGTCTGGGTGTACCAGGCGCCCTATTACATTAACAAGGCGATTGGCCAGTAATTTAGCAAGAATTGTGGGCTCAGCGTTTAGGAGGGAGATTGGTCTATACAACGTACAGTCCAACCTAGATTTGCTGTCCTTATGGATTGTGACGATCGTGGCTATTCGCTGGTCATGCAGTAGAGCCCGCCCGTTCCCTACTTTTGATGAACATGGACCACAAATGAGGGCCCAGTTTGTCAGGCGCCAATTTGTACAGCTCAATTGGAAGTGCGTTGGGGCCCAGAGCCATGCCTACCTGAAGGCATCTAATTGCCGTTGCGATCTCATCATTTGTGAAGTCACTGTCTAAGAGTGCTCACTCATCAGTTTGCAGGATAGGAAGGGCAATGTTTCTGAGCATGGATTGGGAGTCCTCTTCCTAGTAGCTTGTAAGTGTATGATATACACCGCTATAATGTGCTGCAAACATGTTAGCGATGGCATGCGGGTCTGTGAGAAATAAGCCATCACTATCTCCGCCACCATTCGAGACGCCATCTTTTTTTGTCCAGCCGTGTTAGTAACTTCCCAGCTTTGTCTCCGAGAGCATACCCTCTACCCTCGGTTTCCCTTGCAAAGGAGTTTGCCCTCTCCGTAGCTATCGCCTTGTATTCGTCTTGCTTGAGCTATAAGGCATGTATCTTTTCCTGCGTTAATCCCCCTTCTAGTTCCTTTTCTAGTCCGAGGATTTCACTCGCTACTGCTACCAAGTCCTTTATCCTATATTTACATGCACCAGCAATTAGGGAAAGCGCCTGCCCTCGGATCACTGTTTTAATTGCCTTCCATAACGTCTGGGAGGAGTCAACGGTGCCCTCGTTTTCCTGGAAGTATTGGTCCATAGCCTGTAGCAGAGCTTTGCATATCCCAGGGTCTCGGAGATGCCACCGGTTGATGGGGGCTCTCCTGCCCCCCACCCAGTCCCAGCGCCTTACTAGCCCATACCGGGGAATGGTCGGATATGCCTCTCGCCAGATGTCTAATTTCTCAAATAAATGTTAGTTTGTTTGCTGGGACGATAACATAATCAAGACGGGAAAAGCTATTGTGTGCACCTGAGTAGAACGTGTGCTGGACACTGTCGGAGTGGAATGTTCTCCATGTATCGGTTAGCCCGAGGGTCTCTAGGAAATCAGGCAATCTTTTGGCTGCTGTGCCAATGATTTGCTGGGATGTCTACCAGCGTACCCGAGACCACAGAGTTAAAGTCCCCTCCCATCAACAAGAGGCCCTCTGGTAGGGAGAGCAGCACCACCCCCAGGTCTTTGAACATGCAAGATTGCAGTCCGGGTGGGACATAGACAGACATACAAGTGACCGTGCTCCCCTCCCACTGTCCCGTGACACCAATGTAGCGCCCTAGGCCATCCGCCCATGTGGATTGGACAATGAAGGGAAGGGAGCCTCGCATTAGTATAACCACACCTCAGGAGCCGGTGGTAAAGCCTGCGTGTGCCACTCACTTGTAGCCCCATCTGTTTAGTGCCTTGCAAGTATTGCCCACTAGGTGGGTCTCCTGGAGGAGGACTACGTCTGGGGCATGTCTCCTAATGTATTGAAGCACAACACATCTCTTGATCTTGTCCCGTAACCCGTTCACATTCCAGCTCAAGAATTTAATATTGCAGTCCCCGTGCATGTGTACGTGAGTGATTTGAAGTCGTCAGTTCCTCCCATATAGTCTAGCCTTCCAGTGCTGATTCAAGACAAATAAAACAAACAACATTGCCCCAACCCCAACTACCCCCCTCCCTGCCCCCTGCACTCTGGGCCTGAAACTATCCATGATTCCAACTTGCAGAGTGACCTGTGACCCAACTAGGAAACTAAAAGTAGAAATGTGGGGGTGAAAGAGTCGCTACATCCCTCCCAAAACGATCATTGTCTCTTCCACTCCTCAAGAGGAACAAGTCATTAGAATCATTCACCGTCAGGTGTTATCAAGCCCCGTGAGACAGTGACAGCCCCCATGAATCGATACTTGAGGCCCCCGCCGATGCAGGGGACCATACAGTTGCATAGTAAGTTCCGATGTGCCCCTGGCATGTGGTCTCTCATTGTTCAGGCAAGGCCGCTAGTCTCCCTGGCCAGGATTATGGTACTGGACCCCTATCAAAGAACCAGGCCTTACTACCGGATTCCACCCGGAGGCGTGCAGGGAACAGCATAGCGTACTTTAGCTCCTTGTCTCGGAGTGTCTTCTTCTCCGCCAGGTGGGAGCGGCGTTGCTTCTGGGCCTCCTGCGTGAAGTCCGGGAAAAAGGTGATCGTAGCGTTGTCGTACGTGAGCGGCGGACCAGCTCTGGCATTTTGAAGAATGACGTCTCGGTCGCAGTAGTTCAGCACTCGTGCTAGCATCGGGTGTGGGGGAGCCCCAGGCTTTGGCCGTCACCCTGGGACCCTGAGCGCCCTTTCAATCATGAAGAATTTTGACAGACCTTTAGATTGGAGGTGGGTAAGTATAAGTTCTTCAATGAAGAGGTCTGGTGCCTGCCCCTCCGCCCGTTTTGGCACTCCCAGAATGCGTACATTATTGCGTTGGGTGCATCCTTCATAATCGTCGTGCTTACCCTCAGCAAACTTCTGAAAGGACTGCAATTCACGCACCTCAGTCTGCAGGTGGGAAGTGTCGTCTACCAGGCTAGTGGCGGTGATCTCCAGTTGTTTGGCCTTTACTTTTATCTTCTCCGGGTCTGCCCGTATCAACGTGACGTCTGTGGAGAGTCCGTCCATTTGTTATTCCATAGATGACCGCACCCCAGAAATAGCTTCCATGACATCTTTTAGCGTAAGTTCGAGGGTTGTTCCTCTGTTCCACCACCCGCCTTAACTTTGGCCTCCTGGTCTTGGGGTGAGGCCTTTGGTAGTGTATAGCGGTCCAGCGTATTCTATTGGCTCATTCTCGACACCTTCGAGCCCGACATCTTGGGATGCTCAGGCTTTGCTCCCTGCTTCCTTACTAGCTGCACCACTCGTGGCTCGTAGAGCTCCCCGGTGTTGATTCATCAGGCGGGGGACGTAACTGGTGCCTGTATTACCAGTGCCCTCATTTGGGTGGGGGCAGCAGGATCCAATAGTAACAGGTCTGCACCCACGGCCCTTCAGGGTAGTCCACCAGTGTGCCCCGGGCCCCTAGCATACCCAACCCTGGGATCTAGGCTGCAGCCATCCGCGAGGGAAGAGCAGCTCCAGCCGCGTCAGCAAAGTCCCAGCCCTCAGTCACGCTCCAGTCCTCCGGCGCCATCTCAGTTACTCCCTATCACTTGTCCACTGTGGCACCAGGCTGACATGAGCAGATTCAGTTGTGTTCTTGCGGGCTTTTGCCGCTACAACCCTCCAGGATGGAGTATGCCGGTATCGCGGGCGGAGCACAGCTACAGGATGTTAATGCAACAGAAGCTTGTCCGGGCCAGCCACTATTAGGAGGACATCCTCGGCTGAGGTAGTGAAAGTCTCAGGGATGTGGGGCCCATTAGCTGGTAGGAAACGCTCCACCCGCGTAGTGCAGTATGAGCGTACGCTCCCACTGTAAGAAGAGGTCCCAGGGGGAAATTCGCCTTTCCGGCTGGGCCGTCAGCTGGCGTACGACCGGCCCCGCTGTGTGTCGTTACGTTGTCGACTACAGCGTGTATGCCACTGCCCGGTTGCCGCTCTTGTGGAGGCCACAAACGCAGATCGTCAGATCTCCGGATATTGGGGGCGCACCGCCACAATCGCGGTGTTGGTAGAGTCAGCGGGGACTCCGATTACATGTCCGAGGCTCAGAGAGCGTATAAATGTGCCAGATGTGCCAGATAATCGAGGAGAAGAGCTTTAGGATGGAGCTTTCTATTCAACAGCCGCCACGCTACACTGCTTGGCCACGCCTCCGGGAAATACTTACCTAATCTACATCCTGCATTGTACAATTTGTTTTTTAAATAAATTTTGCTCTTAAGACCATATATTTCAGAAATCACATATGCATGTACATCATTCGGTTGCTTTGTCACATTAATGTCTCTTAGGAGAAGTTTAAAACATATCACCTCCCGGGATTTAGAGGGAACAGAGTCAATAAAAGACACCTCATCCAGAACTGCTTTTTTTTTGTCAAAGTTATTTTATTGAGTTGAAAACAACAAGAAAACAGAGAAACCCAATCAAACACAGCGACAAAGCTCAAAGACCCCTAGGGGGACTCCGTGGGCTGCCACCCATCGAGGCTCAGGAATGCGTGAAGGATAATCCGCTCAATTACTGCCAAGTCAGTGTCCACTCGCAACAGCGGTTTAAATCAGTTCTCCTTCAGGTGCAGAAAGCGCGAAGTCAAGCCTCCATCGAGGCACATCTCAGCGCCGGAGTCCTCCATAGTCCAATACTAACTGCTAAATGTCGCAGAAACAAATAAATTCAACCGTCCCCAAACCAACCCCCACCTCCCCCCCACCCTCCACCCGTGGTGGCAGCTCAACACTCATTCATACTGGGAAGCACACATCTCCGCATTCAAATCTGGAACAGGTGTAGCGCTCGCAGAGCCGACGGGCATACTGCTGACGGAAGACCCCGGGATAGAAACCTGACCAAGGGGCCCCATGTAAACATGAAATTCTTAAAATTGCCCAGAAAGATATCGGGTACCCTCTCCAAACTCAGCAGCCGCCACAGCCGCGCATGCCACAGTGAGGTCGCCGGCGCCGTAGGCTTCTTCCACGCCGCCGCCAGTGTCAATTTAGCCGCACCCAAGCACAGCCATATAATCCGTTTGTCAGCTCTAGTCTGGTGCGTCAGCATCGGATCACGAAGCCCCAGTAGGACATAATCCATGGTCTCCGGGATCGGATATCCAATCGCCTCTTTAATATGCGCCAGTATCTCTGACCAGAAAGGCTTGATGGTCGGGCAATCCCACCATATGTGGCGGAAATCCCCCAGCAGGCCGCACCCCCTCCAGCACCTGTCAGAGGTCGACGGGAAAATGCGGTGCAGCTTGGATGGGTAAAGGTACCAGTCGTACATAAGTTTCAAATGAGCTTCCCTGAGGCCAATCGAATGGTTGTGGGCCTTGATATCTCTCCACAACCCCTTCCATTCGACTTCCGAAATGTCCCTCCCAAGACAGTTCTCCCAGTGCTCCTTATAGCGGGGCCTCGGGAATATCACAGTGTCCAGGAGCAGTCTGTATATGAAGGAAATTGTCCCCTTCATACAGGAAGTGCGGACGATGAACCCCTCGAAGGCCATCAACGGGCGCGTGGCCGCATCCCTCACCCCGGGTGAAGTAGCCCAGTGTAGTAGCTGAGTATGACGGAACCGTTCGGTGGGCGGGACCCCGTAGTCCCTCATGCAATTGTGGAAGGTAAGCGGGTCAGCCCCATGGAACAGGTGAGTAAGCGCCCTGCAGCCACCCTCACTCCACTGCGTAAACGGACCATCGCGTTCCGCCGGCGGAAAGGACGGATTCCTGTGTATAGGGGTAAACGGTGACGGAAAGGTGGTCCAACGGTCATCCCCTGTTACCGTGTCCCACACCTTCAGGACCGTACCAGTAGGAGTGCATATATAGGCATTCACGGGTCGGTCTGCCTTGGGCTTCCAGGCTAAATCCCAGATGGACCTCCCAGCCACACTACGCTCCATATGTAACCAATGCTTCTCCGACATGGGTTGTGACCATTCCACCAGCACTCTCAGTTGCGCTGCCTTGTAATATAAATGCATGTCAGGGAACCCCACTCCCCCCTCCCCCCGCGGCCGACGTAGTACTGCAAACGGAAGCCGAGCCCGGCCCCCCTGCCACACAAATTTCAGCACCAGGGTCTTCAAGCGCCGGAAGAAGTCCAAGGCCACAGGTATGGGAAGGGCCTGGAAAAGGTACAAGAATTTGGGCAGCAGCACCATCTTGATCGCATGAATGCGACCGAGCCAAGAAATGAACTTTGGCTTCCATTTCTCTAGCTCCCCCCGGATCGCCGCCAAAGCTGGGGGGAAATTAGCTGCAAACAACCCACCTAAGGAGGGAGTTAATTTAATACCCAAATAAAGCAAGGAAGTGGAGGACCACGAAAGAGGCGTAAGTGTCCGCACCTGTTCCACCACATCAGAGGGCAATGTTAAATTCAAGATGTAGGATTTGTCCATGTTGACTTTAAAACCCGCCACCCTCTCAAACTCAGAAAGAACCTCATGTACATGGGGCAGTGAGCGAGCTGGGTCTCCTAATGATAAGAGGACGTCATCTGCGAACAGGGAGATCTTATGTTGTTCACCAGTGAAGGGAATACCTGCAATCTGTTCCCTTTCCCGTATGGCAAGCGCCAGCGGCTCTATACTGAGCGCGAAGAGCAGCGGGGAAAGCGGGCACCCCTGCCGCGTACCGCGGGTATGGGAGAAGCAGGCAGACCGGTGCCCGTTAACCAACACCCTGGACGCAGGCCGGTCATAATTAGCCCGGATCATTCGTATAAAGTGGGGAGAGAACCCAAAGGCTTCCAGTGTCAAATTTAAAAATCCCCAGTCAACACGGTCAAACGCCTTCTCCGCGTCCAGTCCCACCAACACTGCAGGTAAGCGAAATCGGTCGGCCTTTTCGATCAAATGCGCCACGCGCCGCAGATTGTCATGCGTTTGTCGACCTTTGATAAATCCAGACTGGTCAGGGTGGATAATAGCCGGCATCAGATCTTATAGCCGCTTTGCTAAAATCCCGGAGTACAGTTTGGCGTCCAAGTTGAGGAGCGCTATCGGGCGGTATGAGGCGCAGTGGGTGGGGGTCTTTCCCAGGCTTGGGGAGAATGGTGACTAAAGCCTCCGCCATCGAGCCCGAGGTTCGACCTTCCGAAGCCATGGAGTTGAAGAGGGTGACTAAAAAGTCGCATAGTTCTCCCGCGAACGTCTTATAAAACGAGGCCGTGTACCCGTCCGGCCCAGGCGCCTTGTGCAGCTTAAGAGCCTTTATAGCGTCAAGCACTTCTTCCCTCATAATAGGTGCCGATAGGAGCTCATTCCACTCCCTGGAGACTTGGGGTATAGGGAGGCCAGCCAGGAAGGCGGACTGCGCCGTCCGATCCAGATCCTCTCCCCTATATAGGGCCGCATAAAAGCGGCTAAAGATAGCAGCTTTGTCCCCATCCCTGTGGTGGTCCCTCCCCGTCTCATCTTTGATTCCCCCAATATACTCCCGCTCCCGTTTATCCCGAAGCTGTCTCGCCAGGTGCCTCCCCACCTTGTTCCCCATCGAGTAGGAAGTCCGTCGCAGCCGTAATAGAGTAATTTCGGCTCTGTTATTATAGTGAGCCCGGAGTTTCCCCCGCACCGCAGTCAACGGTCGTAGGGTCACCCGAGACGGATTGGCTTTATGCGCCTGCTCCAGTGTCGCTAATTCGGCTTCAAGAGCCTCACGCTCCTTCCTCCTCTGCCTATTTAGATTAGCATTGAGACCAAGGCAGGTGCCACGCAGAGAGGCCTTGCATGCATCCCAAGTATTGTACACCGAGGTATCCGAAGGCGGGTTCAGTTCCAGAAAATCCCGAATGGCCCTTCTCAGCTCCTTACATGCAACATCATCCCGAGTCAATGCCTCGGGGAAGTACCACTTCCTCCATCCGTCTCCCCCCATCGACCACCGCAACCCGAGCACCACTAAGCTGTGATCCGATACCGAGAGTGGAAAGATACCGAACATCTGGACATCCCCCCTCAATGCCTGACTCATGAAGATATGATCAATTCGGGAATAGGACAAATGTACATGGGAAAAATAGGTGTAGTCCCTGGATTGGGGGTAAAGGAAACGCCAACTGTCGACCAGCCCTAGATCCTCCACCCGCCTCTGAGTTTCAGCAGTAAATACTCCCGCCCCTGACCTCTGTGAGCATGAGCTATCTAGGACCTTATCCCACACCATATTGAAGTCCCCCAGTAGGAACAACTGGCCCTCCACAAACTCCCCCACTCTACCCAACAAATTTTGCAAAAAACCATTCTGCGAAGCATTAGGCCCATACATCACCACGAAAGTACACCTACGTCCATACAGCAACCCCTTCACCATCAGCCACCTTCCCTCCTTATCCCCGCACACCCCCTCCTGTTGGAAGTGGAGGGACGCTCGAAACATTAAGGCAACCCCCCTGTGTTTAGTGGATGCAGACGCCCTGTATATAAGTGGGAACTGCCGATGGCGGAGCCGGAGCTCATCCTTCCTTGCCAAATGAGTTTCTTGTAGCCCAACCACATCCAGGTGGTGGTCCGTCAGGTACTTCCACACCTTCTGCCGCTTCTGCGGGGAGTTAAGTCCCTTCACGTTCCAGGAGCCTATACTAATAGTCATAGTAAATCAAGATACGCCCCCGTGCCATGTTACACACTGTCAGTGAGGAGTAAGACACCCCCCTCCATCCCTCC